>NC_141699.1:770818635-772314950 GCF_964263255.1 Lissotriton vulgaris | reverse complement strand
ATAGTGACCAGCAAGGCTCTCGGGTATCTGGCTACAGAGACCTTATGTTGAATATAGTTATCAATAATTCCACACAGGCCCTGTACTGTCGCATTCTTTCTTTCCACAGTTGTCGATGATATATTCTTACTCTGCTTGACAAAGAACCATTGCTAATGTGAAAGAACTTCAACCGAATTAGTAGTTATACTTTACCATTTGTTAGGCTACAATGTGGCACTGCTCTACTGTACTTCTGTCACCTGCTATATTCTCAGTTGTACCGTTGAATTGCTCAGGAGGACAAACCAGATTTCATTTTCTTTTTTTTCATAGGCATGCAACTGCCACTGTGGCACACCACTACTACCACCGCTATGAGGAAATTTTATCCGACCAAGATTGCCAACGTTATTCGGTGTTTCCCGTGGAGCCAGCCCTGGGCCTAGCCCTACTTTCAAACACAAATTACAGGTAAGATAAGCGTTTGGTGGTTTGGGGGTATAATGGAGTATTAGTACGAGAGACGAGAGCCTGAAGGTAGTACTACTAAAGTCCTAGGACTCTTGGATTCACTTCACTTAGTCTGTGAGAGGCACTTAGTGTTGAAAACATTTGGGCATTTACACTTAAAGGAAGAAAATGGAACTAAACTTTCAGGAAAACAGTCAACGTTAAACCCCCACCCACCAGGCAAGCAGTAAAAAACAGGTATGCTCAGATAAAGTTTGAAAAAGTATATTTATATCCCTAACAAAATAATCTCCCGCAAGACCCTCCCTAACCCCAACGATTGTCCTTCAAAAGTCCCCAAAAACCCAACTCCCAATTCCCACCCCCCAAAAGTCTCTAAAAAAGGGGCAAGGGACACTAGGGGTGGATGCTGTTCACTTTTTGGGCCAGGGCATCATGCTCCTCGCGGAGCAAGGCGAGCTCCTGCTGAAGGCGGGACACCATCAGGGTGGTGCGGCGCAGGCGTGCCTTCACTGCCTTGCAGGTGCAAGGCCTGTGAGAAGCAGCTGTTGGCCTTGCTGCTCGGCGGTGGCGTTTGCCTTTGGCAGCCCGGCTCAGTCTCGGTGGACCACTGTGCTGGGTCACGGTGGCAGCCGGTGAGGCCACGGAGGACGACGTTGTCGTTGTTGTCGACCGCACACTTTCCACGTCCTCCAGGGCCACCAGCCGCCGATATTCCGCAACAGTGGCCTCGATTCTCCGTTGCCGGGCCGCTCTAGCCAGCTCCTTCCTCCTTGTTCGTTTGGAAGGAGAACCTATATGAAGAAAGAAAGACATAGTCTGTAACCAATGCTCTTTAAGATTAACTCAATCATTCAGCAGAAATGTGTGCTGCAGTACAACTAGCAACTTGCAAGCGCATTACATAACTATTGAGGCCAGTATCTATCTAACCTCACACTTCTTCATCCTTGCTCTAACATTAGTGGGAGTTTAAGGAACAAATTCTATGAGCACTGTGGACTTCCATTGGAGTCGACTATGAAAGTACACCAGTCTTATTCTTCTTCTTGTCTCTTGTTTTGGAAAATTGGTACGTTATTTTCTGCAAGCCGGCATAATGCCAGCGCGGTAAACTTGCACCCGAGAAAAAGAGACGCACGCCATGAGGAGTGACCTAGACTTGCGTTGCCGTTGCGTTACTGTACCCGTCCAGTACATGCAGGTGGTGAATCTCTTACTTTTCTATTACGGGTGGCACTGAGAATACTCTGTTACAACTCAAGGGCTACTGCTTAATTAATTTAACTTTCACCCTACAGTGGAAATGAGTACTAGAAATGGAAAATTGAAGAAGATAAATAATCTGATTATCTATCACTTCACATGGGATGTTTTTGCTTATATATGGGATGACTTTAGGTGCTTTGCTTTTTATTGAGTGACAGGCAGTGATACATCCACACATGAATGACTGAGTACTACTAAACTTATTAAGAGAGGTAGGGAGTGGCCACCATAATAACCGGATCTATGCAGTGCTTGCAATACAAACTACTGCTACTATTTATGGTAGTATTTGGACAAAATTAAAAGTTCTTTTCCTTGCCTTTCCTACACTGGAACGGACGTGCGGGTGCAGTGTTAGTGTTACATGCTCTTCAAAGTTACACTTACTTCATCCACTGACCGTCTACTCTCTCTAGATCATGGGTACTCACAAACTTTCTCTCAGGGGCTACATTTACAGTGTAGTTTGGGGCCGAGGGCCGCACTGGTGGGGGCGGAGTCAGAGGGGGCGGGGCTAAAGCAAAACGATAACTTGTGACCATGAGGTTGCACACAGGTCCCTGCAGCAGATGCCCTCATCCACTGAGCCACCAGACCCAGCATTTACATACATCTCTCTCCCTCCTGCTGTCCCTCCTGCCCTCCCTCCATCTCTCTCTCCCTCCTGCCCTCCCTCTCCCTCTGTCATCTCACTGTGTGTGTGTCTATCTGTGTCAGCCTTCAGCCCGGGTTGAGACCGCTTCCTCAACGCGCACACACAGACAACAACACCAAAGTACTTAACAGGTCTTTAAAAGACCATTAACATATTATTGAGGCTTTGTTTGTTTTAGCGCCCCTGCTTCTCCACCCTGACAATCACTGCTTGCCCGGCCCCACAGAGCAGAGGCTTAGTTCTATTTCACCTCTTTGTGGCCTTGCATCTCCACTCTGCTCTGTGGGGGCCGGGGGAGCAGTGATTGTCAGAGTGGAGATGCAGGGGCGCTAACAGGTGAAATACAAAAAAGCCTCTGCTCTGTGGGGGCCGGGGGAGCAGTGATTGTCTGCAAGGTCAGCGCACCGCCAACGAAGGCTTGCCGGGCCACCACCGGCCCGCGGGCCGTACTAGGAGTACCCCTGCTCTAGATACACATATGCTATCTAAGAGTCAGATAGTAGCATGATCCAGGTATATGGACACATACAGTTTCTGTGTCACCCACCCAGGCTGTTGTCCTTCCACCCATCATTGCTTCATCATTCACCCAGCCATGCATCTCATATTCTTGCCTTCCCAGCTAGTCTTCAATCTCAATAAGTAAGGAATATATAAGAGCTTACCTCTGGCCGCCACCACCACCGTCTCAACTCTCACAGCTGCCGCCGCCGCCTCCTCCCCTGAAGCATCGCCCGATTCGCCCTCCGCCTCGGTGTCGAGCACCACCACCTCCACACTGGCCCCGCCACCAGATGTTCCACCTACAAAGTACATTTAAGAATGTTAGAATAAAGCAGTCACTAGTATTTGGTCTAGGAATGAAGACATGTGAAAACAATGTAATTTGTGACTGTCGTTAAAGTTAAAAAAAAAATGTCCCTTTTTCCAGGGAAGGTTGTCTTGCTGCACTTTTTGGCACAACTGATGAAGGCTGTTTTTTTAACACGCACCATTTTTCTCCACACAGACAGAAGATGGACTTCTAACAACAAGATCAAGTTGAAACCAGGTGAGAGCTCGGCTCGACCACAAGAAATGTCTTCAATTAATCGTCAGCACTAACCACTTTTCCATTATCAGTTAAACGTTTAGTTTTATTATGACTTCATTTTAATAAATGTGTTTACTTTTAATAAAGCTTTTAAACTTAAATACAATCTGTGTTTTTTGGTCCAGACTAGAGTGACTGAGCGAAAGGTTTTGCAATTTTTGCAAGCATGAGTCCAGATAGAACACTTCAAAAGACATTATGGACAATCCCAGAGGACTGCACTAAGTTGATAGAGCTATTGCTGACTAGAATCATGGGAGTTTCGCCAACCGTGCAATCTTAGTTAGCTACACAGACAGACTAATAAGAATAATCTAGTAATACCACAGGGAGTCATAGTAGAGGCAGGATAAGAATTTAGATACAGTCTACAAGAAGAGCAAAGACAATTTTGAAAAAAGTCAAATGAGGAACGCTAGGAAAAATAGGTACTAGTCTAAAATGAAAACTTACTGGGGCCAGCAGAGGAGCCCTCGCCTGCCCGATCCTGGCCCTGTTGATGAACAGCATCCGCCGCCTGCTGCTCCTGTGTCCTCCTCTCGCCCCTGGGGGGAGCTGACGTACAACATGAAAGAAAGAACAGAAAACATGGATGATTGTTGCTTGTCAATGTCAACCAAATCAAACATTTCAAAAGAACAATAACAAAATATTTCTGCGAAATTATATTGATTATGGTTACTTTTCATTTATATGCGGACCTGTGACTTCGAAAGTCACGTAACTCACTAAACAAAGTACTGAAACGTTCACCTAGGACTGGCAGGCAGCAGTCCGCAGGCAAGACGCAAAGTGACAGACAAACTCCATTGTGATTTCAGTCAGATCAGTGACAACACTAACAGTTGCCTGCTACATTACCAGTCATTTAAATATTCAAACTATCAATCCACCGCCACTATTTTTCTTATTGTCAGGGTTACAAAGGAAGGGGCAGATTTAAGCCCTTGCGGCTCTTTTGCGCCGTTCTTGCGTGACTTTTGTGACGCAGCAGCTAAACAAAAAAGGGCGCCATGGTGCGGCGTATAATATTATAACAACGTGACGCATTTGGGAGATGCATCCCGTTATAAAGCCCTGCGCCATCAGGGGGCGTTCCGGCGCAAGGGAGGGCATTCCTGCGCTGGAACACATCCTAATAGTGGCTGAGGGAAATCTACAAAATATCAATCAGTCACCTTTAGGACAATGATGCGTCACACAAACCCTGCACCTGCTTGAAGCAGACGTACGGCTTGACCCAGCATTGGGGAGATAGGGTACCCCAGAGCATTGATGGAGCTGCGCCATCGTTGCGACGCAACTCCAGCAGTAAAGCTTCGGTGACGTTTTGGGCCCATGGGGCGCCGCCGCCGCATTGCAAATACGGCGCACCATGTTTGGTGGTGGTAGCGGGCCGCACAATTAATGGCGCATCCCTGCTACTTTGCAGGGATGCGACGGTAATTGCAATTCTGCCCCTTAGGGGCATACTTACTTACGCGTTCTGGCGCATCTCCAGAGATGCGCCAGATCAAATGCGTCACGCAAAACTACCCTTGCGACACGGCAGATGTGCCTCATTTACAATGCGGCGCGCCCTGGCGCAAGGGTAGGCACTTGCGTGACGCATCTCGTCACGTAAGAGCGGCGCATCGCTGGAGTCACGTCGCCAACGCAATGCAACTCCAGTAATGCTCAGGGCCACCCAATACTTTACATGCTGTGTCAGTCCTTTCGCCTGCTTCGAGCAGACATAAGGAATTGAATTGACGTAGCAGCGGCGCAGAAGTGCCTGCGTTAAATCTTGTAGATTTCACGCAGGCAATTTTGCGAGGCGCACAGCCGCTGGACCGCCCACCCTGCGTACTAGGAACGCACCCATTGTGGTGCAGGCCCATGGCTTTATAACGTGACGCATCTCCCTAGATGCGTCATGCTGTAAATGACTTGCAGGGATGCGGCACGTTTACGCCGCTGTTGCGTCACGCAAGGCAACGTAAACGTGGCGCAAGGGGCTTGTAAATGTAATCTGCCCCCTAGTGTCTAGCATTACGCAGTTCTGTTAAGTACACTCATACATAATAGTTACTCAGGCCAATGAGACCACGAAATAGAAAACAAATAAGCATAGTAGCAACCCCACTGAGAAGGAGAGCAGTGCACCTGAAATGCACAGAAGATTTTGAAATATAATTTAACTACAATGTAATCGTCATCAGCGGCATTATTGGCTTGCTCCATGTAAAAAACAAATATTTGCAATACAACAACACAGAGCAGGAGAAAACATCATAGTAGTGAGTGATTAAATGCCAATGGCTACTACTACTCACCAAGGCCGGGGATCTCCAAGCCGAGCTGGTCCAGCAGGTCGCGCTCGCGGTCCAGGAGGTCCGTCCAGCGATGGGTGACCTGGCTGTAGGTGCGCTGGACCCCGTAGAGGTGGGATATGGCCCAGCACACCTTCTCCCACCGCTTCCGGCGCTCCCGCATGTTATAGCCGCCGGCCGCGATCCTGCCGCCTCCCGCGATGGTCCTGGGCAGGCGGCGCTGGACAAAGTACACCAGCGCGCCCACTTCCTCCGGGCTGAATATCTCCCGGCGCGTCACCTGCTCCCCCCTCGATCTCACGCCTGCTGTCCTGCCACTGGGTCCAGCACTACTCCCCGCCGCCGCTGCGGCCCTCAAGTGCCTGGGCAGCTTCACGGCGCCTGGCTTGACCATGGTCTGGGCAGGTAAGGTAGGAAGAAGTAGAAAATTAAGAAAGAATAGGATAGGGAAGAAGAAAAGAAAAGAGTTTACAAAAGTAGTTTAAAAGTAAAGAAAAATAGCAGAAAAGACAAAAATATACAGCTAGGAAAAGAGAGGGATAGATAAGAAGCAAAATCGTAAAAAAAAAACTGAAAACAAGCAAAGGATGGGAAAGATATCAAGAGGATTAAACACCATGCCCAGACACAGGAAATGAATGAAAAACAAGATGGCCGGCGCCCGTTTCCGAGCGCGAAAGTCAGTTCGCGCGAGATTTTCCTCGCGATCTCGTGCGAACCTCTAGATTTCCCGCGCGATCTCGTGCGAACCTCTACTCGCAATGCGCTTACTGCGCGAGATTATACATAGCGGGCGGAAACGGAAATACGTCACGCAAACAAAATGGCCGCGCCCGTACTCGACCTTGGGGTAAATTCGCGTGTTGCGCTGCAAGCGGCTCGCGAATACTGCAAAAAAACTCGCGAAACAACAAGCCGCAAAAAAATAAAATGCTCATTCGCACGAATTGGCGGCTTCCGCGGTCGGTTTCGCACGACGCCGCGCCCCGCGAATAGCGCGAAAAAAACCGCAAAACGATTTCAGCAAAAGCAAAAGCAATGAGCAGGTGCAAAAGGTCAACCTCATGATTTGTAACGATTCTTTGTATTGCTTCCTGAGGGGGCCCTCCAGAATTCGGTTGCCTGCTTGCAACTATTGTGTGACCCTGCTCTGACCTTAACTGTATGCCACAAAGGTCCTGATTTACAGCTAAAGGAGCAGACAAGCAGGTGCCAGGCTGGAACTTTAAATTCTTTCAGTGACACATTAATTAGCCCCTAATTCATTATTGTCAGTTGGGGCAGGGCAGGTGTTGTAACTAATTTTGCAACAATGAAAGCACTTAGCAAGTGCAAAAGATCACTAATCAGGGCGCACTAAGGAAGCAGGTGCCAGCTAAAAAAATATTCTGTGACACATTAATCAGCCCCAAATTAATTCAGGTCACTTGAGGCAGGGAAGGTGTGCTTTGCTTTGCCGAAAATAATGTACACTGGACAACCAGAGGGTGTGGTGATGAAACAGAGGGTGGCATGGGTGGGCCAGAGGGTGGCATGAGTAGTCAGAGAGTGGCAGTGGTGACAGAGAGTGGCAGTGATGAAGAAGAGTGTCCCAAACAGGCTGGACATGTAGAAACAACAAGTTCGCAAAACTTGCGACCCGACAGGTAAGTTCGCAAATTGCGAAATTGTAAAAACCCTCGCGAACTGGCAGAAACACGGGCGAACACAAAAAAAAAAAAAAAATCCGCAAATTCGCGGGAATTCGCGGATTTTGCGGATTGCGAATCCGCAAATCCGCAAAATTCGCGAACGCGAGATCCGCAAAATTCGCCCATGTTTACTATCCACTGGAGATCTTCAGGGCCGTGTTGGGCAGCTTTAAAATGTTCGACCAAGGGTGCTCCTTGTACCTCATATCTTATTCGACTGCAATGCTGCAGTATGCACGCTTTCATTTTCTGCTGTGTCTGACCGATGTATATTAGGCCCTGAGACAGAGAATCCCATAAATGACATTGTTAGTGTTGCAATTTGTGTTGGATTTCATATTGATAGTATGTTGTCTGTAGCTGAACTGTTTAGTTTGGATCATAGTTAGACATGCCTTGCACTGGCCACACTTGTAATGTCCTAGTATGGGTGGCAGATTCCATAGGGTTTGAAGAGTCGGAGTCTCAGGGGAGTCTAAAAAAGAGTGGACAATGTGATCCTTAACACTCTTGGCTTTCTTGTAGGAGTACATCAGTAGATGTCATCCGATATCAAGCCCCAGTGTTTGTTTATCACCTTTTTGATGGCATTGCTCTGTGTAGAAAAAGTGGTGACACATATCACTCTTTGCATCGTATCCCCTTTGTTTTGTTTGGGTTGCAACAAAGTTTCACGAGGGCTGAACCATGCCCGCTTCCATGCTCTTTTGATCAACCTCCTAGGGTAGCCTCTTTCCAGTAATCGACGGCTCAGATCCTCCGATTCTGTCATGTAGTCTGTCTTCCTCAAACAATTCCTTTGAATGCGCATGAATTGCCTAAATGATAAACTTTCCCTGAGCCATCTGGGGTGATAGCTGTTGTACTGAAAGAAAGAATTGCACTCTGCAGGTTTGCAGTAAAGTGTTGTATACAGCCTGTTGTCCTCATTCCTAATGGTGGTGTCTAGGAAATCAATCTCTTTGGCATCAGATTGCATGGTAAACTGTATGTCCTGACTTCTTTGGTTAAGCCAGGTATGGAACAAGCCCAGCTCTGCTGTATCCCCAGTCCAGATCATGAGTATATCGTCAATATACCTCCTCCACAGAGCCACATTGTTGGTGTAAGGATTGGTGTCACTAAAGACGAAAGATTTCTCGAAATGGTCCATAAAAATAATGGCCAGATCTGGGGTGAAGGCTGCCCCCATAGCCACTCCTTTTGTTTGTAAATAGTAGCTGCCTTGAAAAATAAAAAAGTTCTTCATCATAGCTATCTGTAGCAGTCCAATAATAAATTCTGTGGGTACCGCTGTTGGTGCAGTTCTTTGGTCTAGCACCGATTTCAAGACATTAAGGGCAGATTGTTGAGGTATACTCGTATAGAGTGACACAATATCACTAGAGGTTGTCTATTTGGGTCGAAGGGTCGTTGGTCTACAAAGTTGATGGTTTGCATTGTATTTCCCAGATAGGCCTGAGCATTCTCAGCCATTGGTTTGAGAAACAAAATCAATATATCTGCACAGTGGCTCTAACATGGATCCACATCCCGAAACAATGGGCGCCCAGGTGGTTCCTGCATGTCCCTATGAGTTTTTGGTAGAGTATATATTGTGGGGAGCCGAGGTTGTTTCTGGTTGAGATATTGGAATTCCAGATTGGTAAGGAAACCCTGCTCCAGACCATCCTTGGTAAGAGAGAGTATTTCTTTTGCAAGTTTTTTCAATGTGTCCGTTTTCAATTTCTTGTAGCTTACTCCATCCTGTAGCTGTTTCGGGATCTCTGTTCTGTACCTCGTCACGTCTTGTTCCAAGATGGCACCAACCTTATCCCCCGGCTTAATCACTATATTCTTGTTCTGTTTCAATGCCAACAGTGCTTCATTCTCCATCTTGGTGATATTGTAATTGCTATGCTTTTTCTTCTTGAGTACTTTGCAAACATCCCTTAGCACCACGCTATCGTATGCTAAGATTTTATTTGTCATGGTGTGTGCTGGTTCTCTATGTGTGGCATTAGATTTTACAGGCCAGTCGACCGGGGTATTCGAGGTCGGACTATGGGGATTTGGCGAGGGTAGGCGGATACATATTTGTGATTTGGAACGCGGACCGAGACCACAAGATTTGATGTATATGTGGTGTGACTACTCGGAGAGATACATAGTTGCCTGAGCAGACGTAGTGCAGACCCCTCCATTGGTGGGGGTGGGTCCCTCTAAGACTTCTACCAGCCGGGCTGTACGCCTTAGTACCCATGTCCTGATGAAGCCTAAGATATCTGGCTGAAACGCGACCGCGACTGCGTCAACACCTTGCTCCTAAGGAGTCCCCATAGAACTTTAACTAAGTTTGAGTTTCTCCTTCTGCACCTTAATAAGTATATGTTGTGTAGAGAAGTTAGTTCTCAGGCGCACAGTGTGGGACTACCTACTTGTAATGAATTTCACTCGAAGCTAGGAGCGGAAACGGTCATAACTTGTGTACTTCTTTCTTTTTTAGGGTACATTTTTTTGATAGATTGTAGCACTTGTTTAGTTTATGTATGTGATTTGTATATATTGTATATGCTGTAATGCTGTATATATATAGTGTTTTTTATCATTTTCTCACTGAGCCACTCGTGCTGTTCCCGTATATGTCTATATGAATTAGTGTATACAAATGTCATTAATAATTTGCAAGAATGATTAACAAAAAGTTGCAGGCAACAAGATAATTAATAATTTCTTGTTTGTAATTAAAAATTTGATAAATCCCTTTAGTACCCCTTGTTCTACTTTTTCATCCTCGGATAATCCCTGCTCAGGTACGGGAGGGTTATGTGGGCAGAACCCCTAACCATTTTTTCTAGGTTCTCTATGTGTGGCACATATTTATGCCAATGTTTTGATATAATCATGCATATAGATAGTGCACAATGTGATTAACTAACATTGGACCTTCAAATATATAACGTAGTTGTCCTATATGTTCTTCTTTCCTTTATGTTTTGTTAATGTTGAATAACGCTTTACTGGGACCAAACCTGTATTGTACTGTTTCATACCCAGGTCCCAGTGGCACAATTTGAGTTTACCCTTTTTTGTAAATACCCTTGAGAAGGCATTGCAGAGCTTTTCGGCAAATAGCACGCTACTGCGGAACCCAAAAAGACTTAGTAGTAGATCAGTATTGAAAAATATATGTTAATATGAGCGGTGGACGTGTGAGTCTGTTAGTTGGATTGAATAGGAAAATGAAGGGGTAGAGGAGGGAAGTGTCTAGAAAGTGTTACTGGGGAGATCATAGCAGTAAGATGAGGTTTTGGATGAGTAAACGGAGAGATGAAGGAAGGAAGAGTCTCTAGAAAGGGATTAGGGAGATCATAGCAGTAAAATGAGGTTTGGATGAGTCAAAGCAGGGACACAGTGAGAGAAGAGTTTAGAAAGGGAATTTGCACTGCGGTTAAGCGGCTAAAATGGGTTATTTTGAAGATCATAGTAGTACAATGCGGTTTGAGATGAATACGAGAGAGGAGGCTGAGGATATATTGAGAGAGGTATAGGATGAGATAGAGCAGTGCATTGGAAAGAGTCAACGTTTTTTTTCTTCTTCATAGACAGTAGGAGTAAAGTAATACACTTCTAAATACATAAATACATAGAAAGATTATGCATGTATAAGGAAGATTATATCTCAATATTTAAAGATGCATTGTATAAACTTAGACTTTCCAGTATTGATGTACTTCAAGCTAATTTATTTGTGTATATTTATAACCAATTATTTTATGTTTATATTTTCCTCTATATTCTCATAGTGAAGTACTTGTAGATGAAATAGTTATGATAATATTTACATATTGTGATAGATAATAATACAGAGACCCATAAGCATCTAATCAAATAACTTACATGAAAACTAAACAGTGACCTACAAGCATGTTAAGCATAGAATAATATGTATATACTTAACCATGAGTAATTTATACATTTGTTATGCGGACCTAAAGGTTATGTATATATTTTAAAAACCTAATTTGCATCAACCATCTGTAAAGTCCAGTCTCTGTAGGGAGATGGACCACCTCTGCAGTTTTGGATTCTCACCCCTCATTTGCATCAACCATCTGAGGAGCCTGTGGTCTGTATGAACTCGGAAGTGAGTCCTAAACAGGTATGGTCTCAGCTTCTTCAGTGCATAGACCGCAGTGAAAGCTTCCCTTTCTATGGCACTCCACCTCTGTTCCCTGGGGAGTGGTGTCCGGCTAAGGAAAGCTACAGGCTGGTCTAGGCCCTCTTCGTTCAGTTGTGAGAGCACTGCTCCCACTCCATGCTCTGAAGCATCGGTCTGCATGACAACTTCCTTGGAGAAGTCGGGTGCCTTGAGCACGGGTGCCGTGCATATGGTCAGGGCATCAAAAGCCTTCTGGCAGAACTCAGTCCAGATCACCTTCTTGGGCTGCTTCCTGGAAGTCAGCTCTATTAAGGGGGCAACAATGATGCCATACCTCTTAACAAACCTCCTGTAGCGGGGGTGAGTCCTAAGAAGGCCCTCACTTCTGTCTGGGTCTTGGGGGCTCCCAAGCCTGAATGGTGTCAATCTTGGGTTGTAGGGGCGCCACCTGGCCACTTCCTACCTGGTGTCCCAAGTACTCCACCAAACCCTGCCTGATCTGGCACTTATTGGCCTTGATCGTGAGGCCCGCCCGCTGCAGCATCTTCAACACTTCACTGAGATGCTGCAAGTGTTCTTCCCAGCGGGAACTGAACACTGCAATGTCATCCAGGTAGGCAGCAATGAAATCCTCCAGCCCAGCCAACACCAGGTTGACCAACCTCTGTAAGTTGGCAGGGGCATTCTTCAACCCAAACAGCATCACCCGGTACAGGTAATGTCCTCTCCTTGGCCCCATCGGTTAAGGCAATCTGACAGTACCCAGACGTTAATTCAAATGAGCTTAGGAACTTGGCAGCTCCCAACCGATCAATGAGCTCATCAGCTCTGGGGATGGGATGTGCGTCAGTCCTGGAGACGGCATTGAGCCCACAGTAGTCCACACAAAACCTCAGTTCTGGGGTGACACCGGGTGCAGCAGCCTTTGGGACCAAGACCACTGGGCTGGGCCAAGGACTGTTGGAAGGCTCCATCCCCCTAACGCCAACATCTTAGAGACCTCCTCTTTAATGCTGGTCTTGAACCGGTCAGTCAACCTGTAAATCTGGTGCTTCACAGGAGGGCTGTCACCGGTGTCCATGCCATGAGTACACCAGTAACACCTGGGGTCAGGGAGAACAGTGGGGCAAACTGTCCAAACAACTGGTTGACAATCACTCTGCTGCTCTGGAGTCAGGGTAGGAGAGACGATCACACCTTCCACTGACCCATTGCGCTCCTTGGTAGACAGGAGGTCAGGGAGAGGTTCACTCTCCTCTTCCACCTCATCATCTGTCGCCAAGAGTATGCTCACTTTGGACCTCTTGAAGTGGGGGCAGAGGCGGTTCAGGTGGAGGACCCTCAAAGGGTTCCTTGGAGCCGGAAAATCCACCAGGTAGGTGACATTACTTTTGCACTCCACCACCTCAAATGGCCCAGTCCACTGCAAGGCACAAGGTTCCACTGGGGCCATGGCCCACACTTTTTGCCCAGGTTGAAGTTTGGACAGAGTGGCATTCTGGTCATACCACTTCCTCATTTCTTCCTGGCTTGTTTCTAGGTTCTATGTAAGAAAAGAGATTTACCCCACTGACCAAGAGACAGGTTACGGTAAGTACAATTAAAGAGAGGCTCTTTTGGACCTAATGAGATTACCATATATCATTCATTCCCACTCAGATTTTATAGAACTCAATCAATCTTCAAGGATCTCACATAAATCCAAACTATGGGCCCCAACAACTATTCACAAGCACATTATTGAACGGCTCAATAAGTATATAAAAATACAGTTTTATTAAAAAAATATTTTGAAAAGCATAAAAATACAGTGATGTGATAAAAGGTCACAGTTAAAAATTACAAATACAGTGCACAAGAGACAGTAACATATGTGAAAGACATTCAAATCATCATAACGTTGTTTATTCATAAGAATCAATCCATTACAAAGAGATCCAACAATAGATATTGCAATTGGATATGGAAAGTTCTGTGAATATTACCTAAACGAACAAAATGGGGTATTGGCGTGTTTCGGTGGCAATAGATTATTCAAAAACCACCTTCATCAGGACTAGAATGGTAACTGCCTCTCGTAATGTTTACTTTCTTGTTCAAATTCATGTAACCTGATTGAAACACAAACATAAACATAAAATCATAATCATGTATTTATACATAAAGTTAAAAAATCTATTTTTAATCCTAGAGACAATTAATTACAGAACATAATGTACATAATGTATCCAACAAATAACTTAGCGCATGCATAATATGATTGCATAATTGTTGATGAGGGTCCACAATTTGACTTATACATTAATTCCCCTATACACTTTGGAATGGATTGATTCTTATGAAATAACCGCTTTATAATGATTTGAATGTCTTTCACAATCTTACCACCAGATCAACCACATCAGTCTGAATATTCCACAGGGCCCAAAAAGCCTTAACGGCAGCCCACTGTGCCCATAAAGTAGCAAGTGCCATGTGCTTGTCAAACCCCTCCCACAGAACTGCAACACATCTGTCAAGGAACGTTTCATTGGAGACAGATGGAGGGAACTACACCAATGACCACAACTCCCCAAATGCCTTTCAAAGGATTTTAGAGTGGAATGTTGACGGGACTGCTGAATAGGCACTGTTTCCAGAGAGATGGAGCCTCGGGAGTCCCAGAGATGGGACAGACTTTAGTGGAGAAGGGAAGCACAGAACCATCCATGGACCCTGAACAGCCATCAGCCTGAGACTGGGGAACCACAACCGACTGGGCCAAATAGGCACCACCACAATAACCATCCGGGACTCTCATCTTAGATGAGCCAGCAACTGGGGAACCGGAGCAATCAGCACCAAGGCATACAATGGATGGGCGTCCAATGTTTTTACATGGCATCCGCCCCCCAGGCCCTCACCTGATCTGGCTGAGGGCATCTGCCATCCCATTGTCCATCCCAAACATCCACAGCTTGCAGGGATAGAAGGTGTTGTTCCATCCATAGGAACAAAGGCCGAGCCACAGCATTGAGGGACCTGGACCGGATCCACCCCCTCCGTGATTGTTCAAATATGCCACAGTGACATGGTTGTCGAAATGTACCACCAGGTTGTGCCCCTCCAGCAAGGCTTGAAACCCCACAACAGCCCTAGAAACAGCCATCAGCTCCCTCCAATTGGAGGACCGCCATCCCTCTCTCAGAGACCAGCAGGCCTACAAGGACCTGCCCCCCAGAGTTACACCTCAACCAAACACGCTGGCATCAGTTGTCAAAACCAATGGAGGTATGCCTGCAATGGCATCCCCTGCTCTATATTGTCCATCACAGTCCTCCACTCCAGCTACACGCACACTGCAGGGGATAAAGGTACCACCAGATCAAAGTTGCTGGAGCGAGGATCCCACACCAACAGCAGATAAGGCCACACAGGATGGAGGTGAAACTGAGCCCAAGGTACCAGAAACACATCTGCTACCATGTAAACCAACATCCGCAACCACAGGCGGACAAACAGACAGGACTTGCCCCTCACCTCCCAGGCCAAGGATTGAAGCACCCAAATCCATGGAACAGGCAGGAACACTCTGTTCAAGTTGGGCAGAAGCTGGGCCCCAATGAACGTCATATCCTGAGAGGGCACCAGTTGACACTTATCCCTGTTCATGAGAAACCCATGTGCTTTGATAAAGGCACACACTATCTCCAGATGCCCGAGATACAGCTCCTCGGAGGGAGTATGGAGGAGCCAATCGCCCAGATAAGGTTATAAGTTGATTCCTTGGAGATGAAGTGAAGCCACCAGAGGAGCCACCACCTTGGCAAACACCCGGGGGGCTTATGGCAACCCAAATGTAAGGAGCAGAAACTGGTAATGCACCCCCTGATGCAGAACCTCAGAAACTTCTGGAAGAGGGGAAGAATGGGCACCTGATAGTACTCTTCTTGCAAGCCCAAGGTGCACATTATATGGTCCTTCAGCACAAATGGTATAATCCACTGCAGGGTCTCCATCTTGAAGGGGAGATGCAACTGGTTCAGAGCCTTCAAATCCAAATCGCCACCAGAAAGATGACCAAATAAAAAAAACTCCCACCTCCAAGGGGGGACCATCTGAATGGCTCCCTTCTGTTTTACAGAACAAATCGCCTGTGCCAGAGCCACATGCTTCACCTTTCAGGAAGGCCAAGGAGTCGGACGGACACCTTACGCCGAAGGACCTCTCCAAACTCGATCCTGTATCCATTCTTCACAATGTTCAACACCCAGGCATCAGAAGTAGACTGCTCCCATGCCTGGAGGAAGTGCCAGACGTGACCACAAATCCCTGCTCCATCATTTCGTCATTCAATCAAACAATCAATTTTCTTTATTCCATTTTACAGATAAAACCATAAAAGACATAAGATATTAAAATTAAATTACAGGCTATCATAGTCAGACTCATTCATGTTTTAAAACCCCAATCAGAAAGTGTATAAGGTAAAAAAAAAAACAGAAGGAGAGTTTAAGAACTGTAAAAACAGCTGAGCAGGCCTGACTTGGGTAAAATTAATTGGCCTTAAAGTCAGAAACATGAACTTGTACCGCAGATTATTGTATTTTGGCCAAAGCATAGTGACATGTAAAGTATTGTTAGTAGTTGTATTGTCACATTCGCAGAGGGGCAGGTCCGACTTCGAACAATAACCGTGATTAGAGGGGATGAGGCGGGGAAATAGATTCAACCTGAAATTAGTCAACAGATGACGTTGAGGGCGTGTCATATGCCAGGTTAAATATGGTTCTATATAGCTGACAGTTTGCACTAATATTGCATGTTGCATAGAATATTTGTTAGTGCAAAGTCCTCGCGCTCTGATGCCAACTCGTCCCTAAACTCTTTTGCCCATAGAGCGAGTGAAAACAGAGGGATTGTCATACAGATCGGACCACCCTAGGGCTCGCAGATTACGTGCCACATACGCCAGCCATGGAATCAGAGAGGATTTTTCCAAAATTAAATAATCCTGCAGAATTAATCTACTAAAATGATGTTCTTCCTTTAACCAGATCGAGTTCCAGAGCATTAAGGGAACAAGGCGTAGCCTTTCAATGAGGAAGTCTAAGCCTAGCTCCTCATGGACAATTTCAGAGGGAACACTTTGCAGGACCCCTAATAGACCTCTTAAAAATTTATTTTCGGCTACTTGGAGAAGGACAACCCATCCATATCCCCATATTCCACTAACATAGCTTACTCAGGGGATGCACTTGGCCCTGTAAATTTCCAGGACAGATTGGATGTGAATGTGTCCTAGCTGACAGGAAAACATCTTTAATAATGAATGCCACTCTATTGAAGGACAGAACATTCTAAGATATGAGTGAGTGTCACTTTAGCCCCGAATCTAATAAAAACCCCAAATACTTGAAGTGATCTTCCTGAATAATGTGTTGGCCTTCGAGTATGTGTTTCATCGTTTTAGTGTTAGAGGGGCCAAGTTTCATTACCTGACTGCTCAAGAAGTTGATAAAAATGATAAGACATTTTTGTAAGCTTTTCCCAGTACAGGCAATTAAAACAATATTATCCGCATAGAGCAAGGCAGCTATAGGACGGCCTCCTGCTTTGCGAACGTCATACACCTGATACTGACAAAGCTTGCTCTATTCGATTGATATAACAAAAAAGGGGCTAAAATACAACCTTGTCGCACCTTGCGCCACAATTTAAAATGCTCAGTGCACTCCCCACGCGGGCCAAACCTGACACTAGCTGAAAGTTCAGTATGCAAATCACACAGGAATCTTATTAAAAATGGGTCCACTTCCATCTGTTCCATCATGGACCAAAAGTTGGAGAGGTTAACTCTATCAAAAGCAGAGGTAAGGTCCATGAAGGCCAGATGGACTTCTCCCTTTTTAACCTTAGAATATTTACATGTTAATAAATAAAGGTTAAGGGGCAGATTTATGTCGGACTTGCGCCACGTTTAAGCTGCCGTTGCGTCACGCAACGGTGGCGTAAACGTGGTGCATCCCTGCGACCCATTTACAACATGACGCATCTAGGCAGATGCGTCACGTTGTAAAGCCCTGTGCCACATGTGGGCATTCCGGCGCGGGGTGGGCGTTCCGGGGCAGGTGCGCCTCGTAAAAGTGCCTGCGTGAAATCTACAAGATTTCACGCAGGCACTTTTAGACCAATGCTGCATCAAAACCCTGCGCCTGCTTGAAGCAGGCTAAGGCTTGATGCAGCATTGGACATATAGCGCCCCCAGAGCATTGCTGGAGCTGCGTCACGCTTGCGACGCAACTCCAGCAATGCGCCGCCTTTACGGCACAGATGCGACACACAACTGTGCCATTTTTGCCTCATGCTGCACCGCATTGTAAATGTGGCGCACCATGGGTGGCGAAGCTGTGGCTCACAATAACTGGCGCATCCCTGGGGCCCCAGCCAGGCCGCCGTCAACCTCTCGAAGTGGATCAGCAACTGCGCGGACGAACTCGCCCCACTGAGGACCCCGCCCAGCCGACCCGGCAGCAAGAAGGCCCCATGGTTCACCGACGAACTCAAGAGCTCCAAGAAGAACTGCCGAGCCCTCGAGAAAGCCTGGAGAAGAGAACCAACACCGGACAACATGGCCACCCTCAAGCTTGCCACCCGGAAACACCACCAGCTGCTCCGCGCCACCAAGAAAACTGCCTTCAAGGACCGGCTGGACAACAACGCACACAACAGCAAGGAACTCTTCAACATCGTGAAAGAGCTCTCCAACCCCAACGCCGGAAACAACGACATCACCCCATCGCAAGAACTCTGCAACTCCCTCGCCTCCTACTTCCACAACAAGATCGCGGACATACACGACAGCTTCAGCACCCAACCGACGAACGCCACGACCGACACGACCGAACCAACGCCCCCCACCACCACCCTCCGCGCCTGGACGCACATCAGCACCGAAGACACCGTCCGCATGATGAACTCCATCCACTCCGGATCGCCGACCGACCCCTGCCCTCACCACATCTTCAACAAAGCCGACGATGTCATCGCACCCCACCTACGGGACATCATCAACACCTCCTTCACCACCGCCACTTTCCCAGAGAGCTGGAAGCATGCCGAACTCAGCGCCCTACTCAAGAAACCAACAGCGGACCCCACCGAACTCAAGAATTACCGTCCCATCTCGCTGCTCCCCTTTCCGGCCAAAGTCATCGAGAAGACCGTCAACAAGCAGCTGGCCGCCTTCCTCGAGACGAATGGATCCCTAGACCCCTCGCAGTCGGGCTTCCGGGCCAACCACAGCACCGAGACCGCCCTCATCGCTGCCACCGATGACATTCGAGCCCTGCTGGACAATGGAGAAACAGCGGCCCTCATCCTCCTTGACCTCTCCGCGGCCTTCGACACCGTCTGCCACCGCACCCTAGTGCAGCGCCTCAGCAACGTCGGAATCCAGGAGAAGGCACTAGAATGGATCGTCTCCTTCCTCGACGGTAGGACACAGAGAGTCCGCCTACCACCGTACAAATCAGAGTCCACCGAACTCATCTGCGGCGTACCCCAAGGTTCCTCGCTGAGCCCGACCCTCTTCAACGTCTACATGAGCCCCCTCGCTGCCATCGCACGCCAACACAACCTTAACATCATCTCCTACGCCGACGACACCCAGCTGATCCTCTCCCTGACCAACGACCCCGCCGCCGCCAGAGCCAACCTTCACGAAGGTATGAAAGAGGTAGCCGAGTGGATGTCGACCAGCCGCCTAAAGCTGAACTCGGACAAGACGGAAGTCCTCATCCTGGGATCCTCGCCCTCCGCCTGGGACGACTCCTGGTGGCCCCCCGCCCTTGGCACCGCACCCAAACCGACAGACCACGCACGCAACCTGGGCTTCATCCTGGACTCCTCCCTCTCCATGACCAGGCAAGTCAACGCCATCTCCTCGACGTGCTTCAACATCCTGCGCATGCTACGGAAGATCTTCCGGTGGATCCCCACCGAGACCAGGAAGACGGTCACCCAGGCCCTCGTCACCAGCCGACTGGACTACGGCAACGCCCTCTACGCCGGAACCACCGCCAAGCTCCAGAAGAGACTCCAGCGGATCCAGAACGCCTCAGCCAGACTCATCCTCGACGTCCCACGACACAGCCACATCTCCAAACACCTGAGAGACCTGCACTGGCTCCCGGTCAACAAGAGAATCACCTTCCGTCTCCTCACCCACGCTCACAAAGCCCTTCACGACCAAGGCCCTAGCTACCTCAACAACCGCATCAACTTCTACGCTCCCAAACGACACCTCCGATCAGCCAAGCACGCCCTCGCCGCCGTCCCCCGCATCCGAAGAGCGACGACAGGAGGAAGGTCCTTCTCCTACCTGGCCGCCAAGACATGGAACTCCCTCCCGACCAACCTGCGCCTGACCCAAGACCACCTCGCCTTCAGGAAGAAGCTCAAGACCTGGCTGTTCGAGCAGTAGCAGCACCCCCCCCCCACCCCCAGCGCCTTGAGACCCTCCGGGTAAGTAGTGCGCTCTACAAATGCCTATGATTGATTGATTGATTGATTGATTATTGTAAATCTGCCCCTAAGAGTTTTCTCTGTGGTTCCCCCGGCTGGGATGAAACCCATATTATACGTCAGTTAAAAAGCCTCTATTCTCAGCCCAATCCGCGAAGCGGTTTAATAAAATAGATTTCACCTCTGAATCTATGACGGAGATGGGTCTGATCTATTTCCCTTTTTAAAAACTGTAACAATTATCGAATGGGACAAGGTTGGCTGGAGAAGGCCAGTGGCTGCAGTGTTTAGATGTAGTGTCAGTAGCGGTGTCCATAAGTGTATACAGTTTTTGAAAAGGTCCCCTGGCACCCCGTCAGGCCCTGGAAGCCTTATTAGAATGTAATTGGGGGCTAGTGGCTCTGACCTCTGGTAAGGTAAAAATAACATGGTCGTTTGTCTGGTGGTCTTTTGATGGGTAGCCGTAAAATGGTCATATAGTCAGAAATGAGGCTTAGGCGGGGGGCCTTCCTATCCTGATCCCATCCATCAGCGAACCCACCTTGAGACCTGCTGAACTGCTTCCTGAAAGAGGAGTGAAAGGGTGATTAAGGCTTAAAGGACAATCTCTCACTAGGTGTGCCTTTGAGGAAGGAGGACTGTTTATTCTCCTTGAATAACTTATGCAGCTTGTCTTCTATGCAGCCAAGAAAGCGGAGATAAAATTATCTCTCTATTACCTAGCTGTCGCTAACACCAGTTAGCGACAGCTAGTAGGAGATAGCGACCATCTTGGGCCCCGCTTTGCATGTCAGTGATATTTATCACTAATGACATGCAAAGTGGGCGTGCCAAGATGTTAGCGACTGGAAACAGTCGCTAACATCGCTATCTCCTATTACCAACTTTTGGAGATATTCGCGCTAAGCGCGAATATCTCCAAAAGCTAACACCTGCCCTATGCAGTTCCTAGCCATGTTATCCAATGGGAGGTGGATAACATGGCTAAGAGCATTAGCTCGGTAATGCATGAATATCGCTGACATTTCAGCGATATTCATGCTCTGCGGCCGCTTTACTTAATACCAAGGTTTATCTGCAATAAAAATCGCCGCAGCTCAGCGGTAAATTTTTGTCTCTAACCAAGCAATAGCTATAATTATCGCTATTGCTTGGTAATATGCCCCTTGGTGTTCAATCTGTTCCAAAAGACCAGTACAGTCAGATGCATCGTCCAAGGACCTGACCAGCCAGGCCCGGACTGGCCATTGCTGGCACCGGGCAATCCCCTGGTGCGCCGCAAGGGTGGGGGCCGTTTTTTTGTTACAGGGCCGTTTTTGCAGCGTTGCTGCAAAAACGGCCCTGTAACAAAATCGGCCGAAAACCGGCTCTGGCAAAGAGCGCGGTCGCACCCCAACTCCCCCAGCCGGGGGTGCAGCCGAAAATTGCCAGGGCCGGTTTTGGTTCCCAGTCTGGCCCTGTGACCAGCACTGTGAGAACCAACAGCAAAGATTCCACCACATAACCCTTCCAGCCATGTATGTTCCGGTGTCATGATACATGTACATGCTTTTGAAAAGCAAAATGCACAGGCAAACCCATTAGCTTTAGCCTTTTAGAACTGAGAGCCCTTGGCTTTGGCAATGCTTGTTTATGCAACTTTCACTACCAAGAATTTGCACATACTATGCTTGCAGATCTTACTGTTACACAATTTAATGATACTCATCTACTTCAAATGTTAAAGGGCCTATCTTGCTTCGATAATATCAGAAATTCCAACGGTATGTCACATCAGATGTCAGCACTGTGTTTGTAATTGGATAAGGGATAAGGAAATCAAACAGAAAAAATCACATTCTACCAATACAAAAGAAAGTGATGTAAAATCCAACCCAGGTGCTTCTATTTTTCAAGTGCACAAAAATATTCACACTCGGATCCCATCTTCTTAATACCCCAATTGGACAACGCAGCATATCAATATCTTCAAACATAAGAGAGATCATCCTTAGTTCTAGATAACCTCAATGAAAGAAAGACTCTCATAGGCAGCAGTTCCAGCTTTGCAAAGCGGTCGACTTACCTCACTACAGCCTAAAACAAACACTGCCTTCAGACCTCGTGTTCTTGCCATTTTATACACAGCCAAGAGACTTTGGTGACACTGCACTAAGGACAAGTCCAAATACAGTAAACACATAGAACATTCTCCACCCATTGGGTGACACTGAAGAAGAGGAAAGTGTGTTCCTTCCCGACGATCCAATCTACCGTTGAAGAAATGGGTAGGCGATTCACACAGTCATCGATTTCAATCCTTGTTTGCTCCAGGTAAACATTTTTATTGTTTGCCTGTAGTAGCGCCTATCAATGTTTAAGTAAAAGCAGGTCAGATGCTGGGAAGACCTCGGTAAATATTAAAGGCACACAATCGGGTATGACCATCATACCGAAAATTGAAAGGAATGGATGCTTACTCAACTAAGACATTTAAGAGTAGATTTACAAACATTTTGTTGCTGGGTTAGTGTCAAACCAGCACAAAATGTTTTTTTCCTTATTCACTTTTCAGCACAAAACTTGTTTTGCACTGCTTTGCATTACTTAGAAACAAGGGGGCGTTACATGGGTGGTACATGTGTGTTCCCATGGAACCACCATGTCCTTTGATGCAAAACCATGGCCCTTATTTATGAGTCCTTGTGTCAGTTTTGCGCCGCCGGTGCGTCACTTTTTGTGACGCACCAGCGGCGTAAAATATGCGCCTTGTTGCGCCATATTTAAAAAGTGACGCATCTATCTAGATGCGTCACTTTTAAAACCCCTGCGCCACATTATACCTGCGTCAGGTATAATGTATGCAGAGGGGGCATTCCCCCGCAAAAAGCCTCGTAATAGTGACGCAGTGAAATCTATGAGATTTCACTGCCTCACTTTTAGGATGCTGTTGCGTCAAAATCTTGCGCCTGCCTCACAGCAGTCGTAAGACTGACGCAAGCCCTTTCACATGGGGCTTGCCCCATGTGAAAGGACGCATTGCAGGAGTTGCGTCACTTTTGTGACACACTCCAGCAATGCGTCACTTTTGCGCTTACAGATACGTCAGAAATACTGACGTATCTGTAAGTCCTTGCGACATGATGCGTCATACATTAAATATGACGCATTATTGGTGTCGCAAGGAGTGCGCAGTAAAGAGTGACCCATCACTGTTTTCACGCAGCGATGCGTCACTTTTCATAAATGAGGCCCCGTATCTACAAACAATAGTAGAGAGGGGTTGGCACCAAAAGTTTATGCTATTACAAAGGAGGCGTTGAAATGAGAAATTGTTTTATTCGTCCTTTTCTTTTCCAATTTTGAATGCGTGCGTCACTGCGCAGCACACATACAAAGTAGGAAAAGTGTTTAAACTTGTCTAGGCATAGTAGTTTGTACTGGAAGGGTACCCTTCCTGTACAAAACCTATGGCAGACTCAGGCTCGCACCCCAGCACCATGGCGCTAAGGTGTGTGCCTGGCACATGACAGCTGAAATCAGTGCAGGTGCTAGGGAGAGGGGAGGAGAGAGCCATATCTCTGTAGATATGGGCACTATCCTGCTCCCTCCCTGTTACGCCATGCAACATTTTTGACTGCTGCACTGTGTTTGTGACAGTTTCGAAAATACGCTCCTTAGTGGCTTATTTACAAGACCCTTGAGCAGCCGGTACATCACTTTTATTATGGAGAAAAGTGACGTACCTGCGGTGCAAGGGCTTATAGATATGTCCCTTAATTCCTCAGGCTTTGCTGAGAAGTCATTAAGGTTAGCCTTTCATTATTCACTTTGATGATATGGGGGGATATTGACAAGAAAATGAGGGAGCGTGGTGTTACGCCAAATTTGTGCTGCATTTACTAAAATACAGTGCCTCCCTACGTTTCCCCTAACACTGGCACTGAAAAAGCTGCCTAGCACCAGTGAAGGCACCCTGACACTAAGTTGCAAGGGTGCCTGCGCTGCAGGGGTGATTGTTTATACGCAGGAAGGGAAAACTTGCTCCGCATAAACAATAAAAAATGGAAATGCGCTCCTTCTATGTGTGCTGCACAATGCAGCACGCATAGAGAGCAAAACATTTGGAGAAATAAATCATTTCTCCTGGTACCGCCGTTCTTTGGCCAGGCATTACCTGGCCTTACTTTTTGGCGATGCCCCAGCCTTGTAAATCTGGGGCAGCGTCAAAAAGCAATGAGTGTTGCAGTGGAATGCCCATTGCAACACCCTTTGCCTGCTCCTTTGTCGCAGCAGACTGCAGCATAAAGAGGCATATTTACAAGGTGGTGTTATGTCACGTTAAGTGGCTTAATGCCGCCTTGTAAATATGGGGAATGGCTCAACGCCACCTGCGTGTTCGAAAAAGTGGCGCTCCAGTGGCGTTGGTGGCTTCTAAATATGCCCCACGGTTTATAAACTGACGGTTTATCAAGTGAATCGTTGACAAGCCATGCACTAAGTGCCCTAGCCCCTCAGTCCCAGTGCTGCAGGTATTGGAGGATGTTTACACTTACTTCCTGTTGTCGCAGTTGTGTTGTAATTTCGCAAATCTACAATTTTTCTACAACAATTATTACCTGCCCGTCAAAAATAGCACAACGAAAACAGAATGGGTAGGGAAATTACATAAAAATGGTGCATTTAAATTCCGATAATGCACATTACCCTTTATGACGATCGCAAGAACTAACTTGATTTTATTATGGCCCTGACACAAAAACCACAAGTTTCTGATTTATTGTTATCAGGTGGTAAATCAGCATAGTTTAGCATTAACGTTTTAAATTCCCTGTTCTATTGACATTTTGTCAAAGTAACTAGACTGTCTTCCTTGAAATTCTGTGGACAGCGTCCATAGCTTGAATATTTCCAGTAAATGCGCAATCCGTCCTTAGCAGTGTCTTGGGTAACACTCCTTGGTGCCCCGCCTCTTCACCTTTCTCAGGCCCAATAGACACACGCTGTACCATATGGAACGAGTAACAATTCTCCGAGTATCTTTCTTAACCTCCATATATTCCTCACAAGTCTGTTTACTTCATATCAATTTATCTCAAAGCTCAATTATCTATTTTTTTAGTCTGAAGATG
Source organism: Lissotriton vulgaris (assembly GCF_964263255.1). Classification (NCBI taxonomy): domain Eukaryota; kingdom Metazoa; phylum Chordata; class Amphibia; order Caudata; family Salamandridae; genus Lissotriton; species Lissotriton vulgaris. Next base: position 772,289,720 of record NC_141699.1, on the reverse strand, counting down.
TTTTTGAACAAAAGAAAAATAATCTGTGAATCATACAATTAGGAGACAAGAGGATCATTTGGGCACCTTGTGAGAGTAGTCACTATATGCACATGTACAGAACTCAAATGTACATAATTTCATAAACATGGCAAAAGCTGGATGATGGATGAACGCAGCAGCACTTTGGCTACTGGTTTCCGAAAAAAATAGTTCCAGGTTTGCACAGTTACTAAGAGGGGTGTATAAGGTTTGCAGTGTGCCCAGTAGGTTGACTTCACAACTTTTCTTTAGCAAAGTTAGAGGGTTCCACCATAAAGTTGAGTGATACACAGGGCTGACACTTTAAAACAACCCTATGGGCTTTCCCTCAAATTTTGACTGACTCTGTCCTTCATAATTGTCTAAATCGAGAGCATCGCAATTACTTGTAAAACGTCAGAAAGGTTATGATACTCCAATATCGCCACAGGTAATATAAATAAGTAATTACGGTGATCAAACGATCATGCACTTACCCATATATGCATAGATAAATACACATAGGGGCAGATTTACAAGCCGTTGCGTCACTTCTGTGAGGCAGCGGCAGTGATAAGCTAGCGCCATGCTGCGGGGTATTTACAACGTGATGCATTTAGGGAGATGCGTCATGTTGTAAAGCCCTGCGCCACATGAAACCTGAGTCAGGTTTCATGTGGGCGTACCAACGCTGGGTGGGCGTTCCAGCGCCGGAACGCCTCGGAAAAGTATCTACAAGATTTCACTCAGTCATTTTCCAACCCCACTGCGTCAAAACCTTGTGCCTGCTTGAAGCAGGCGCAATGTGACACACCATGTGGAAGATAGGCCAGGTTGGCACAGTGCTGGAGTTGTGTCGTGGCTTCGACACAACTCCAGCACTGCGCCAACCTTATGCCGGCAGATGCGACCAGCATCTGCCTATCCTTGCGCCATGGCGTGCCGCATTGTAAATGCAAAACACACAAGGTGATGGATGGAAAGCTGTGCATTGGCAAAACATTCACCCCCAGTCACAGATCTGGGTTTAATCCATCGTTATATGGCTCACCACGCCACCCCAGTTCAGACATGGCCATATGCAAATCAGTCCTGTCCCTGTGCCTCATGGGAACAGTCCAGACCGAACTGCCAAGACATGTGTTCCCTGGACCGGAATCAAGCATCCTAGGACCAGTTTCTGGCTATCAGCTGTCTTCAGCCAGGATAACTTTACTCCAGTGGCACAGTGAGCACGGGACTCACGTCTGGGCATACCCTTCCCACATAGGATGAACAGCAAAACAAACAAGTTGATGGACGGAATGTTGCACATTGGCAAAACATTCACCCCTAGTCACAGATCTGGGTTTTATCCATCGTTATTTTGCTCACCACGCCACCCCAGTTCAGACATGGCCATATGCAAATCAGTCCTACCCTGTGCCTCAAGGGAACAGTCCAGAGCTTACTGCCAAGTCATGTCTTCCCTGGACAGGAATCAAGCATCCTAGGACCGGTTTATGGCTATCAGCCGTCTTCAGCCAGGATAACTTTACTCCAGTGGCACAGTGAGCATGGGGAATCACGACTGGGCATACCCTTCCCACATAGGGTTAACAGCACAACAAACAAGTTAATGGACGGAATGTTGCACATTGGCAAAACATTCACCCCCAGTCATAAATCTGGGTTTCATCCAGCGTTATTTTGCTCACCACGCCACCTCAGTTCAGACATGGCCATATGCAAATCAGTCCTGACCCTGTGCCTCATGGGAACAGTCCAGAGCGAACTGCCAAGCCATGTCTTCCCTGGACCGGAATCAAGCATCCTAGGACTGGTTTCTGGCTATCAGCCAGGATAGCTTGACTCCAGTGGCGCAGTGAGCATGGGACCCACATCTGGGCATACCCTTCCCACATAGGATGAACAGCAAAACACACAAGGTGATGGACGGAATGTTGCACATTGGCAAAACAATCACCCCCAGTCACAGATCTGGGTTTAATCCATCGTTATTTGGCTCACCTTGCCAACCCAGTTAAGACATGGCCATATGCAAATTAGTCCTGACCCTGTGCCTCATGGGAACAGTCCAGACCAAACTGTCAAGCCATGTCTACCTTGGACCGGATTCAAGCATCCTAGGACCGGTTTCTGGGCATCAGCCATCTTCAGCCAGGATAACTTGACTCCAGTAGCGCAGTGAACACGGGACCCACTTCTGGGCATACCCTTCCCACATAGGGTGAACAGAAAAACACACAAGGTGATGGACGGATTGTTGCACATTGGCAAAACATTCACCCCAGTCACAGATCTGGGTTTAATCCATCGTTATTTTGCTCACCATGCCACCCCAGTTAAGACATGTCCATATGCAAATCAGTCCTGATCCTGTGCCTCATGGGTTCAGTCCATACTGAACTGCCAAGCCATGTCTTCCCTGGACTGGAATCAAGCATCCTAGGACTGGTTTCTGGCTATCAACCGTCTTCAGCCAGGATAGCTTGACTCCAGTGGCACAGTGAGCACGGGACCCACGTCTTGGCATACCCTTCCTACATAGGGTGAACAGCAAAACACACATTGTGATGGACGGAATGTTGCACATTGGCAAAAAATTCACCCCCAGTCACAGATCTGGGATTAATCCATCATTATTTTGCTCACCACGCCACCCTAGTTCAGACATTGCCATATGTAAATCAGTCATGACCCTGTGCCTCATGGGAACAGTCCAGACCGAACTGCCAAGCCATGTCTTCCCTGGACCAGAATCAAGCATCCTAAGACCTTTTTCCTGGCTATCAGCCGTCTTCAGCCAGGATAGCGTGACTTCAGTGGCACAGTGAGCACGTTACCCACGTCTGGGCATACCCTTCCCACATACAGTGAACAGCAAAACACACAAGGTGATGGACGGAATGTTACACATTGGCAAAACACTCACCCCCAATCACAGATCTGGGTTTAATCTATTGTTATTTTGCTCACCACGCCAACCCAGTTCAGACATGGCCATATGCAAATCAGTCCTGACCCTGTGCCTCATGGTAACAGTCCAGACCGAACTTCCAAGCCATGTCTTCCCGGGACCGGAATCAAGCATCCTCGGACCGGTTTCTGGCTATCAGCCGTCTTCAGCCAGGATAGCTTGACTCCAGTGGCACAGTGAGCACGGGACCCACGTCTAGGCATACCCTTCCCACATACTGTTAACAGCAAAACACACAAGGTGATGGACGGAATATTGTAAATTGGCAAAACATTCACCCCCAGTCACAGATCTGGGATTAATCCATCGTTATTTTGCTCACCACGAAACCCCAGTTCAGACATGGCCATGTGCAAATCAGTCCTGACCCTATACCTCATGAGAACAGTCCAGACCAACTGCCAAGCCATGTCTTTCCTGGACCGGAATCAAGCATCCTAGGACCGGTTTCTGGCTATCAGCCGTCTTCAGCCAGCATAACTTGACTCCAGTGGTACAGTGAGCACGGGAACCACGTCTGGGCATACCCTTCCCACATAGGGTGAACAGCAAAACACACAAGGTGATGAACGGAATGTTGCACATTGGCAAAACATTCACCCCCAGTCACAGATCTGGGTTTAATCCATCGTTATTTTGCTCACCATGCCACCCCAGTTCAGACATGGCCATATGCAAATCAACCCTGAACCTATGCCTCATGGGAACAGTCCAGAGCGAACTGCCAAGCCATGTCTTCCCTGGACCGGAATCAAGCATCCTAGGACTGGTTTCTGGCTATCAGCCAGGATAGCTTGACTCCAGTGGCGCAGTGAGAATGGGACCCACATCTGGGCATACCCTTCCCACATAGGGTGAACAGCAAAACACACAAGGTGATGGACGGAATGTTGCACATTGGCAAAACATTCACCCCCAGTCACAGATCTGAGTTTAATCCATCGTTATTTTGCTCATCATGCCACCCCAGTTCAGCCATGGCCATATGCAAATCAGCCCTGACCCTATGCCTCATGGGAACAGTCCAGGACAAACTGACAAGCCATGTCTTCTCTGGACCCTAATCAAGCATCCTAGTACCGGTTTCTGGCTATCAGCCCTCTTCAGCCAGGATAGCTTGACTCCAGTGGCGCAGTGAGCACGGTAACCACGTCTGGGCATACCCTTCCCACATAGGGTGAACAGCAAAACACACAAGGTGATGGACGGAATGTTGCACATTGGCAAAACATTCACCCCAAGTCACAGATCTGGGTTTAATCCATCTTTATTTGGCTCACCTTGCCAACCCAGTTAAGACATGTCCATATGCAAATCAGTCATGACCCTGTGCCTCATGGGTTCAGTCAATACTGAACTGCCAAGCCATGTCTTCCCTGAACCGGAATCAAGCATCCTAGGACCGGTTTCTGGCTATCAACCGTCTTCAGCCATGTTAGCTTGACTCCAGTGGCGCAGTGAGGATAGGACCCACATCTGGGCATACCCTTCCCACATACAGTGAACAGCAAAACACACAAGGTGATGGACGGAATGTTATACATTGGCAAAACACTCACCCCCAATCACAGATCTGGGTTTAACCCATTGTTATTTTGCTCACCACGCCACCCCAGTTCAGACATGGCCATATGCAAATCAGTCCTGACCCTCTGCCTCATGGGAACAGTCCAGACCAACTGCCAAGCCATGTCTTCCCTGGACTGGAATCAAACATCCTAAGACCGGTTTCTGGCTATCAGCCATCTTCAGCCAGGATAACTTTACTCCAGTGGCACAGTGAGCACGAGACTCACGTCTGGGCATACCCTTCCCACATAGGGTGAACAGCAAAACAAACAAGTTGATGGACGGAATGTTGCACATTGGCAAAACTTTCACCCCTAGTCACAGATCTGGGTTTTATCCATCGTTATTTTGCTCACCACGCCACCCCAGTACAGACATGGCCATATGCAAATCAGTCCTACCCTGTGCCTCAAGGGAACAGTCCAGAGCTTACTGCCAAGTCATGTCTTCCCTGGACAGGAATCAAGCATCCTAGGACCGGTTTCTGGCTATCAGCCGTCTTCAGCCAGGATAACTTTACTCCTGTGGCATAGTGAGCACGGGGAATCACGACTGGGCATACCCTTCCCACATAGGGTTAACAGCACAACAAACAAGTTAATGGACGGAATGTTGCACATTGGCAAAACATTCACCCCCAGTCACAAATCTGGGTTTAATCCAGCGTTATTTTGCTCACCACGCCACCCCAGTTCAGACATGGCCATATGCAAATCAGTCCTGACCCTGTGCCTCATGGGAACAGTCCAGAGCGAACTGCCAAGCCATGTCTACCCTGGACCGGAATCAAGCATCCTAGGACTGGTTTCTGGCTATCAGCCAGGATGGCTTGACTCCAGTGGCGCAGTGAGCATGGGACCCACATCTGGGCATACCCTTCCCACATAGGGTGAACAGCAAAACACACAAGGTGATGGACGGAATGTTGCACATTGGCAAAACATTCACCCCCAGTCACAGATCTGGGTTTAATCCATCGTTATTTGGCTCACCTTGCCAACCCAGTTAAAACATGTCCATATGCAAATCAGTGATGACCCTGTGCCTCATGGGTTCAGTCCATACCGAACTGCCAAGCCATGTCTTTCCTGGACCGGAATCAAGCATCCTAGGACCGGTTTCTGACTATCAAACGTCTTCAGCCAGGATAACTTGACTCCAGTGGCGCAGTGAACACGGGACCCAGTTCTGGGCATACCCTTCCCACATAGGGTGAACAGAAAAACACACAAGGTGATGGACGGATTGTTGCACATTGGCAAAACATTCACCCCCAGTCACAGATCTGGGATTAATCCATCATTATTTTGCTCACCACGCCACCCTAGTTCAGACATTGCCATATGTAAATCAGTCATGACCCTGTGCCTCATGGGAACAGTCCAGACCGAACTGCCAAGCCATGTCTTCCCTGGACCGGAATCAAGCATCCTAAGACCTTTTTCCTGGCTATCAGCCGTCTTCAGCCAGGATAGCGTGACTTCAGTGGCACAGTGAGCACGTTACCCACGTCTGGGCATACCCTTCCCACATACAGTGAACAGCAAAACACACAAGGTGATGGACGGAATGTTACACATTGGCAAAACACTCACCCCCAATCACTGATCTGGGTTTAATCCATTGTTATTTTGCTCACCACGCCAACCCAGTTCAGACATGGCCATATGCAAATCAGTCCTGACCCTGAGCCTCATGGTAACAGTCCAGACCGAACTTCCAGGCCATGTCTTCCCGGGACCGGAATCAAGCATTCTCGGACCGGATTCTGGCTATCAGCCGTCTTCAGCCAGGATAGCTTGACTCCAGTGGCACAGTGAGCACGGGACCCACGTCTAGACATACCCTTCCCACATACTGTTAACAGCAAAACACACAAGGTGATCGACGGAATATTGTAAATTGGCAAAACATTCACCCCCAGTCACAGATCTGGGATCAATCCATCGTTATTTTCCTCACCACGAAACCCCAGTTCAGACATGGCCATATGCAAATCAGTCCTGACCCTATGCCTCATGAGAACAGTCCAGACCAACTGCCAAGCCATGTCTTCCCTGGACCGGAATCAAGCATCCTAGGACCGGTTTCTGGCTATCAGCCATCTTCAGCCAGGATAACTTTACTCCAGTGGCACAGTGAGCACGGGACTCACGACTGGGCATACCCTTCCCACATAGGGTTAACAGCACAACAAACAAGTTGAAGGACGGAATGGTGTACATTGGCAAAACATTCACCCCCAGTCACAGATCTGGGTTTAATCCATCGTTATTTTGCTCACCACGCCACCCCAGTTCAGACATTGCCATATGCAAATCAGTCCTGACCATGTGCCTCATGGGAACAGTCCAGAGCGAACTGCCAAGCCATGTCTTCCCTGGACCGGAATCAAGCATCCTAGGACTGGTTTCTGGCTATCAGCCAGGATAGCTTGACTCCAGTGGCGCAGTGCGCATGGGACCCACATCTGGGCATACCCTTCCCACATACGGTGAACATCAAAACACACAAGGTGATGAACGTAATATTGGAAATTGGCAAAACATTCACCCCCAGTCACAGATCTGGGATTAATCCATCATTATTTTGCTCCCCACGCCACCCTAGTTCAGACATTGCCATATGTAAATCAGTCATGACCCTGTGCCTCATGGGAACAGTCCAGACCGAACTGCCAAGCCATGTCTTCCCTGGACCGGAATCAAGCATCCTAAGACCTTTTTCCTGGCTATCAGCCGTCTTCAGCCAGGATAGCGTGACTTCAGTGGCACAGTGAGCACGGGACCCACGTCTGGGCATACCCTTCCCACATACTGTTAACAGCAAAACACACAAGGTGATGGACGGAATGTTACACATTGGCAAAACACTCACCCCCAATCACAGATCTGGGTTTAATCTATTGTTATTTTGCTCACAACGCCAACCCAGTTCAGACATGGCCATATGCAAATCAGTCCTGACCCTGTGCCTCATGGTAACAGTCCAGACCGAACTTCCAAGCCATGTCTTCCCGGGACCGGAATCAAGCATCCTCGGACCGGTTTCTGGCTATCAGCCGTCTTCAGCCAGGATAGCTTGACTCCAGTGGCACAGTGAGCACGGGACCCACGTCTAGGCATACCCTTCCCACATACTGTTAACAGCAAAACACACAAGGTGATGGACGGAATATTGTAAATTGGCAAAACATTCACCCCCAGTCACAGATCTGGGATTAATCCATCGTTATTTTGCTCACCACGAAACCCCAGTTCAGACATGGCCATGTGCAAATCAGTCCTGACCCTATACCTCATGAGAACAGTCCAGACCAACTGCCAAGCCATGTCTTCCCTGGACCGGAATCAAGCATCCTAGGACCGGTTTCTGGCTATCAGCCGTCTTCAGCCAGCATAACTTGACTCCAGTGGTACAGTGAGCACGGGAACCACGTCTGGGCATACCCTTCCCACATAGGGTGAACAGAAAAACACACAAGGTGATGGACGGATTGTTGCACATTGGCAAAACATTCACCCCCAGTCACAGATCTGGGTTTAATCCATCATTATTTTGCTCACCATGCCACCCCAGTTAAGACATGTCCATATGCAAATCAGTCCTGACCCTGTGCCTCATGGGTTCAGTCCATACTGAACTGCCAAGCCATGTCTTCCCTGGACCGGAATCAAGCATCCTAGGACTGGTTTCTGGCTATCAACCGTCTTCAGCCAGGATAGCTTGACTCCAGTGGCACAGTGAGCACGGGACCCACGTCTTGGCATACCCTTCCCACATAGGGTGAACAGCAAAACACACATTGTGATGGACGGAATGTTGCACATTGGCAAAAAATTCACCCCCTGTCACAGATCTGGGATTAATCCATCATTATTTTGCTCACCACGCCACCCTAGTTCAGACATTGCCATATGTAAATCAGTCATGACCCTGTGCCTCATGGGAACAGTCCAGACCGAACTGCCAAGCCATGTCTTCCCTGGACCGGAATCAAGCATCCTAAGACCTGTTTCTGGCTATCAGCCATCTTCAGCCAGGATAACTTTACTCCAGTGGCACAGTGAGCACGGGACTCACGACTGGGCATACCCTTCCCACATAGGGTTAACAGCACAACAAACAAGTTGAAGGACGGAATGGTGTACATTGGCAAAACATTCACCCCCAGTCACAGATCTGGGTTTAATCCATCGTTATTTTGCTCACCATGCCACCCCAGTTAAGACATGTCCATATGCAAATCAGTCCTGACCCTGTGCCTCATGGGTTCAGTCCATACTGAACTGCCAAGCCATGTCTTCCCTGGACCGGAATCAAGCATCCTAGGACTGGTTTCTGGCTATCAACCGTCTTCAGCCAGGATAGCTTGACTCCAGTGGCACAGTGAGCACGGGACCCACGTCTTGGCATACCCTTCCCACATAGGGTGAACAGCAAAACACACATTGTGATGGACGGAATGTTGCACATTGGCAAAAAATTCACCCCCAGTCACAGATCTGGGATTAATCCATCATTATTTTGCTCACCACGCCACCCTAGTTCAGACATTGCCATATGTAAATCAGTCATGACCCTGTGCCTCATGGGAACAGTCCAGACCGAACTGCCAAGCCATGTCTTCCCTGGACCGGAATCAAGCATCCTAAGACCTGTTTCTGGCTATCAGCCATCTTCAGCCAGGATAACTTTACTCCAGTGGCACAGTGAGCACGGGACTCACGACTGGGCATACCCTTCCCACATAGGGTTAACAGCACAACAAACAAGTTGAAGGACGGAATGGTGTACATTGGCAAAACATTCACCCCCAGTCACAGATCTGGGTTTAATCCATCGTTATTTTGCTCACCACGCCACCCCAGTTCAGACATTGCCATATGCAAATCAGTCCTGACCATGTGCCTCATGGGAACAGTCCAGAGCGAACTGCCAAGCCATGTCTTCCCAGGACCGGAATCAAGCATCCTAAGACCCTTTTCATGGCTATCAGCCGTCTTCAGCCAGGATAGCGTGACTTCAGTGGCACAGGGAGCACGTTACCCACGTCTGGGCATACCCTTCCCACATACAGTGAACAGCAAAACACACAAGGTGATGGACGGAATGTTGCACATTGGCAAAACATTCACCCCCAGTCACAGATCTGGGTTTAATCCATCGTTATTTTGCTCACTATGCCACCCCAGATCAGACATGGCCATGTGCAAATCAGCCCTGACCCTATGCCCCATGGGAACAGTCCAGAACAAACTGACAAGCCATGTTTTCTCTGGACCCTAATCAAGCATCCTAGGACCGGTTTCTGGCTATCGGCTATCGTCAGCCAGGATAACTTTACTCCAGTGGCGCAGTGAGCACGGGAACCACGTCTGGGCATACCCTTCCCACATAGGGTGAACAGCAAAACACACAAGGTGATGAATGGTATGTTGCACATTGGCAAAACATTCACCCCCAGTCACAGATCTGGGTTTAATCCATCGTTATTTTGCTCACCATGCCACCCCAGTTCAGACATGGCCATATGCAAATCAGCCCTGAACCTATGCCTCATGGGAACAGTCCAGAGCGAACTGCCAAGCCATGTCTTCCCTGGACCGGAATCAAGCATCCTAGGACTGGTTTCTGGCTATCAGCCAGGATAGCTTGACTCCAGTGGCGCAGTGAGAATGGGACCCACATCTGGGCATACCCTTCCCACATAGGGTGAACAGCAAAACACACAAGGTGATGGACGGAATGTTGCACATTGGCAAAACATTCACCCCCAGTCACAGATCTGAGTTTAATCCATCGTTATTTTGCTCATCATGCCACCCCAGTTCAGCCATGGCCATATGCAAATCAGCCCTGACCCTATGCCTCATGGGAACAGTCCAGAACAAACTGACAAGCCATGTCTTCTCTGGACCCTAATCAAGCATCCTAGTACCGGTTTCTGGCTATCAGCCCTCTTCAGCCAGGATAGCTTGACTCCAGTGGCGCAGTGAGCACGGTAACCACGTCTGGGCATACCCTTCCCACATAGGGTGAACAGCAAAACACACAAGGTGATGGACGGAATGTTGCACATTGGCAAAACATTCACCCCAGGTCACAGATCTGGGTTTAATCCATCGTTATTTGGCTCACCTTGCCAACCCAGTTAAGACATGTCCATATGCAAATCAGTCATGACCCTGTGCCTCATGGGTTCAGTCAATACCGAACTGCCAAGCCATGTCTTCCCTGGACCGGAATCAAGCATCCTAGGACCGGTTTCTGGCTATCAACCGTCTTCAGCCATGTTAGCTTGACTCCAGTGGTGCAGTGAGCACAGGACCCACATCTGGGCATACCCTCTCCACATAGGGTGAAAAGCAAAACACACAAGGTGATGGACGGAATGTTGCACATTGGCAAAACATTCACCCCCAGTCACAGATCTGGTTTTAATTCATTGTTATTTTGTTCACCACACCACCCCAGTTCATACATGGCCAAATGCAAATCAGTCCTGACCCTGTGCCTCATGGGAACAGTCTAGACCGAACTGTCAAGCCATGTCTTCCTTGGACCGGAATCAAGCAATCTAGGACCGGTTTCTGGGCATCAGCCGTCTTCAGCCTTCATAACTTGACTCCAGTGGTACAGTGAGCACGGGACCCACTTCTGGGCATATCCTTCCCACATAGGGTGAACAGCAAAGCACACAAGGTGATGGCGGAATGTTGCATATTGGCAAAAAAATCACCCCCATTCACAGATCTGGGTTTAATACATCATTATTTTGCTCACCACGCCACCCCAGTTCAGACATTGCCATATGCAAATCAGTCCTGACCCTGTGCCTCATGGGAACAGTCCAGACCGAACTGCCAAGCCATGTCTTCCCTGGACCGGAATCAAGCATCCTAGGACCGGTTTCTGGCTATCAGCCGTCTTCAGCCAGGATAGCTTGACTGCAGTGGCACAGTGAGCACGTTACCCGCGTCTGGGCATACCCTTCCCACATACAGTGAACAGCAAAATACACAAGGTGATGGACGGAATGTTGCACATTTGCAAAACATTCACCCCCAGTCACAGATCTGTGTTTAATCCATCATTATTTTGCTCACCACGCCACCCCAGTTCAGACATTGCCATATGCAAATCAGTCCTGACCCTGTGTCTCATGGTAACAGTCCAGATCGAACTGCCAAGCCATGTCTTCCCTGGACCGAAATCAAGCATCCTAGGACCGGTTTCTGTCTATCAGCCATCTTCAGCCAGGATAGCTTGACTCCAGTGGCACAGTGAGCACGGGACTCACGTCTGGGCATACCCTTCTCACATAGGGTGAACAGCAAAACACACAAGGTGATGGACGGAATGTTGCAAATTGGCAAAACATTCACCCCCAGTCACTGATCTGGGTTTAATGTGTGCGTACCGTAATAGGAAAACATCATAACATATTAATACACACACTCATTCATGTGTTTGTATGTTTCATATTCCATGACAAAATGTACGTACTATTTTGACTGATTTCGTCCTATAGGATCTTTCAAATATTGAATATGTCTTAGAAGGTGAGCATAAGGAAAATCTGACAGACAGTATAGTATCTATATATAGCGTCATTCAATATCCCAGTTCACATATTCTCTTCCGACTGATAGCAAGAGAATGTCATTGATGCTGTGCCTGAGGAGACTTCTTTTGTTGAAGATCTGTCAGGCAAGGTTATTCGTAATTTAAAACCACTTTTTAATATTAGTCTACCGATGTTGCTGATACTGTTGTTTAGAAGTCATAAATATTCACCTTTAATATATGTCAGAGTGAAATCTTATCTGCTTAATATGCGGACCAAACTTCTTGATAGTCAGTGTCCAGCGGTTCATGCATAATCAGATCATTCGCATACAAATTAATATTGCAAATACTGTATGTGTTTAGAATGAATAAACACCTTCTTGCTTTGCAGTCTTCAGGAACCTGAGAAATACATACAAAAGTTTGGCTTTATTTGCTTCAACGGGGTTCCATATTTTTGAGACATTGGTGTAAAGAGTGAAGGCATCGGCTTCTATTTCCTCCAGGACATGTGGGTTTTGAGGAAAGATGTTTACCTTTAAATGTCATTTTTGTTATCTCTCTGGCAAGTTAACAGGTTTGACAAGTGTTGGGCAGAAGGACTGAGCCCCCTATCGGCAAGGAAGTTCGCACAGGACTTCTTTCCTCCTTGAGCTCAGCAGAAAACCTTACCTTCACTTGGTTTCGATTCAGGGAAAACAAGATAATTCCTTACCTTCATCTGTTTCTCTTTCGCTTGTGGCGTCCAAGGTTGTTCAGGATGTTAACCGTTGTCTCATTGTACTGCAAAGTTAGGATGTTTACACTCCTGGCTTGAAATTGGTCATAGGACAAGAACAAACTTGAGGTACCAAAATATAATTTTCATAATATTACCTGACATATCAAGTCCTAAATATGTGTTTACAAAAATATCACCAAATTGGAGTTAGTAATAACAAATCTAAACCCAACGGGGCACTGTTGTTGTGAATAATATTTTTCTCAGATATTATTTCTGACAATGATATTCTGACATATAACCAAACAGACAACATTTTTGACAATAATCAATATAGACACAATGGATACTATATTAGTTATGACATGTCCAGCCGGACAGAGGTCTCAATCTTTTTTACTTTTTCAAAAGAATCAACAAGAATTTCCTTCAGCAATTCTTCGTAGTGGGGCACAAGCCTGTACCCTACCACATACAGATTAGCGTGGTTAAGAGTGTCATAAACAGAGAACACAAGGCTTTTTAGGCAAGAGCTTCAGATTCCTGTAGTTAAAAATGCAACAGAAATTCAAGTAACACCATTACAAACATATAACACATGGTGTACGTTATAAGTATATGGTGTTCAGGAAAGTCGACGGCGTTTCAATCCCACTATCTAATCACGGGGATCATCATCAGGACATAGATAATACCTAAACAATATAAACCTTTGTAACCAAGTAACCCCACCCTAAAGGGTCAGGGCAGGACAGGAGGTGATATGGAGTAAATAAACCCAGCAACCCCGCAATCGGGATCCTAGGCAAGACGTGTCAGCATTGTGCTCAATCGCGTTAGAAAGAAATTAGTCCGGATCGGTCGGCCGTGGCTGCTTCCTGGTAATGCATTACCAGGAAGCAGCCACGATTGCGGGGATGCCGGTTTTATTTACTACCTTCAAGAGGGCAGTGCACTTTCAACCTGTAGAGCAAAGGTTCCAGCCCAGAGTACTTGAAAAGTAAATTAGGATATAGGGTTACTTTCAAAAGTTGAATCAGAGGGGGTGGGGGTGACTGCTGTGCTCCTGTATCCCCAGAACACTGCCCTATTTGGGGAACCACCAGGCAAAAGCCATGAGCAGTTCAAGCTCTGCAGGCCATTATGGTGAGCTCCCTCCCAGAAGATTAAATATTTAATTAGTATCTTCTCTGCTTTGTTTTTGTTATGGGCACATCCTTGCGCCATGTCTTTTATCCAGGACACCCAAAATATCTCCTCAACTGGTGCAGCGTGGATGCCCCAAATGGCCAACAGGATCACATGTAAGTGTAGGAGCCAGGATGTGTTGTTTCCCACCCTTCCGTTGAGCCTTTGCTGTCTTCTTCCCCTCCTGGTGTAGGCTGTCTGCAGGGCATGGGTATGGGGTCCCAGGCCCAATTCAAGCATTCACTGGAGGCCCAGGGATGGGATTCCAGGCACCATAAAAACTGATACCAACTCAGGGAGTCGGGGTCCCTGGGCCCAATAAGTGTCTGGGGAGATGCCTCACGTATGCAAGTTCCTAGACAATTTTAGAAAAAAGTGTTGTGTTGTCCCCTGGGGTGGGGCTTGCCCCTCTGGGGGAATTTAGAAAGGAGTCGCAGTGGAGCCCAACATGTTCCATTCTTTGAAAGAGGTCAAAGGTCATCATTTTTAAAATGCCATAACTCGGGCTCTGTTATACCAATTCTACTGCTCGTCAGCTTATTGTGCTATTGCTGGTGAGGAGCTCTAGCCACCTGGAGCAATCTCTATAGGCCTCCTGGCCTCAAAATGGGTGCACTTTGCAGGGAGCTGGTTTCATTGGCTCCCTCTGCAGCTTTCTTTTTTGCCTCGTTCCTGGTTCTCATTCCCTCCTGCTGGGGCACAAAAGTCCAGGTTTTTCCCCAACTGGTCCTCAGGAGGCTACAAGAAAGTCGGTGAGACTGGCCCAGTAGAGACCTCTCTAGTCTGGGGTCTGCTGCAGACAGAGTCCTTAGTCCATAAGGGAATTAGGTGGCTTGTCCTTCCAGCTGTCCTTAGTTTTACCGCCATCACCGCCCAGGTTCAAGGTTTGGTCTCTTTCATTTTCTGGGGTTGCAAGGTTTTATGCCCTGTACCAGCCTGTGAGTGGGGGAAACCTCTTTGTCTAACTCTAAAACTGGTTCTCGTCAGGTTCTCCCTTTCCCCTGGCTTTGACTTCCGTCTGTCTAGTGAAACAAAGATAAGGGCAGGCCTGGTGTCAGGTTCGTTTAAAGAGTATTCAGGGCAGGGTATGGCCCTTTCCAGACATTCCATCAGGACAAACCACTTATCTTTTCATCCAGCAGCCACGGTCCAAACAGGTAACAGCGGTGGGGCGGTGTAAGGGGGGATTCCGAGGGACGGTGCTGAGGGAAAATGAATTATTTATTTAATTTTCTTTCTGCATCGTCCCTCGGAATTCCCCCTTACACGGCTCCACCGCCCCACTGATGTCACCTGCATGGACCGCAGCTGTCATCCAGGCTACATTTGTTCACAGTTTGGCATGATACACATTACAACTCACAGAAAGGTCCCAGAAACGTTAAGCAGGGAAGTGGCATTTCCAATCATTTAAAATCTGACTTTAGCATCAAAAATTATTTCAAATTACAACTAAAATATGCAGAAGTAATTCTTTAACTTCTACCAATCTGAATTTAGCTTTTAATAAATGTAGCAATGCAGCCCAATGATTCACTCTGGCAGAAGCCAGCCCTGCTACAGCAAAAATCGTTTTTGCCAATATCGTAAGGTCTTGTGCAACATTAACTTCTACATGCCCTCCTTTTAAATAACATGCACCCTGCCTTTATTAGCAATTCGCAGTTTCCGCTGCTGCTTCCCCTGCGGCCCTGCCCCCCGTGCCCATTCGCTGACCCCTGCCTCCGGCCTCCAAGCTGCTCCTCCCTCCCACCTCCCCTTAAAATGGCGGCCGCTGCGCGATGAGGAGAACAACCCTTGACCTTGCCAGGTAGGTCGCTTCCCCCTGCTGCAGCTCCACCAGTGCTTGAGTGTTCATGTGTCCTTTATCCCGCTGTGCCCATTTTTGTCTTTTGTTCCTTGTTTGCCCATTTCGCTCTCTGTTTCCTGTGGGACCTTATTGCTTTTTTCCTCGCTCCTCCATGTCCATTGCTCGCAGTTCCCGCCACTGCTGCCCCTGCGGCGCCGCCGCCCCACGCCCATTCAATGAACCCTGCCTTCCCTGTCCCGACTCCTAGCTGCTTCTCCCTCCCACCTCCCCTTAAAAAGGTGGCCGCACGCAGCGGGCGCGCCTAAGGCAAGCCGGTCTGCGCCCGTCCGCGCCTGAACCGTGCCCAGCGCCAGAACCCCGCACCAGCCATGAAGACCGCCTCCGATACGATGCCCGCACCCTCATTGCTCTCAACCCAGGACGAACCTCCACCTGCTGCAGAGCCACCCCAAAGCGCACCCATGGTCCCTTTGCCTGCCAGAACTGCAGCTTCTCTGATGCATCCTGATCAACACCGGCTCCGCACGCAAACATGCCGTCGAGCTCTGGGACCTACTCGACAATGCATCTCCAGATGTCACCTTCCTGACCGAGACCTGGATGAACGAAGCCTCCTCCCCAGATATCGCCATAGCCATCCCGACGCATATAAGATCGCCCACAGAGACCATACCAACAGAGTCGGAGGAGGAATCGCCTTCGTCCACAAGAAAACCATCAGGGTCTCAACAAACACCGACGACACTCTCAGCAACGCCAAACACATGCACTTCTATATCTATACGGACCCCAAGACCACCCTAAGAGGCACCCTCGTGTCTACAGATCACCCGGACCCCAACCACATTTCTGCGATGCCATAGCCGACTTCATCAGCATGCAAGCACTGACCTCCACTGACTACATCCTCCTCGGAGACCTGAACTTCCATCTGGAGAACAACAACGACAGCAACTGCTTCACCCTGATAGCCAACCTCGCCAACCTCGGACTGGAACGTCTCGTCACATCGCCGACCCACATCGCCGGACACATGCTCGACGCCCTCTTCTCCTCAAGCCCACACATCTCCTTCAGCCACATCTCCAAACCCACCTGGACCGACCACCACTGCATCCACTTCACCTTCCGGAAACCCGTCGCACATTACCGCACACTACAGATCCCCCGTCGCGTCTGGGACAAAATCACCAAAGTACAACTACAGACAAACCTTGCACTCAACCCACCGACCAACCCCTCCAACCCTGACGGTGGTGCACGCACCCTTAGACGATGGATGGACGACTGCGCCAACAACTTAGCCCTGCTGAAAAAACAAACCCTCAAAGACACCATCAAGAGAGCCCACTGGTTACCCCGGAACTCCTAGCGTCAAAGAGCACCTGCCAGAAGTTGGAGAACATATGGCACAGCAAGAAGTGGCCGGGCAGCCGTGCAGCCCAAAAAGACGCCATCCGCAACCACCACCGCCTCATCAGGACCGCCAAGAGGACATCCTTCAAAGACCGCCTTGACAACAATGCACACAACAGCAAGGAGCACTTCAACGTCATAAAGGAACTCTCCAACCCAACACCAACAACATCCCACCATCGCAAGCCCTGAGTGACTCCCTCGCCACCTTATACCACCGCATGATCGCTGACATCCATGATAGCTTAAACCCCCAGATGACCCAAACAGGCCCCAACACGTTGGAACCACCTCACCCCACCGACTACGACCCCCTGACAACCTGAGCCAACGTGAGCATCGAAGACACAATCAAGACCATGGGCACAATCGACTCCGGCTTGCCGCCTGACCCTATTCCACACCACATCTTCAACAAAGCCGGCACCTCCATCGCACCCCACCTACGCAACATCATCAACCTCTCCTTCGAGACCCCGACCTTCCCTGAAAGCTGGAAACAGGCTGAGATCAACGCCCTACTGAAGAAACCCATGGCGGACCCGAGCGAACGGAAAAACTTCCGGCCCATCTCCCTGCTTCCGTTCCCAGCTAAAGTCATTGAGAAGATAGTCAACATCCAGCTCACCCGCTACCTCGAAGACAACAGCATCCTGGACCCCTCCCAGTCAGGCTTCCGCAGCATCCACAGCACCAAGACCGCACTCATCGCTGCCACAGACGACATCAGGATACTACTGGACAAAGGCGAGACGGCGGCCCTCATCCTCCTGGACCTCTCCGTCGCCTTCGACACCGTCTGCCACCGCACACTACGCACCCAACTCCATGATGCAGGGATCCGAGACAAGGCCCTGGACTGGACCTCCTCCTTCCCTCTCCGGCAGAACCCAGAGAGTTCACCTCCCCCCGTTCCGATCAGAAGCCTCCAAGATCATCTGCAGCGTCCCACAGGGATCCTCCCTCAGCCCGACGCTGTTCAACGTCTACATTGTGCCTCTCGCACGCAGCACCTGACATCACAACCTCAACATAATCTCCTACGCCAACGACACGCAACTGATCCTCTCCCTCACCAAGGACCCCCTCACCGCCAAATCCAACCTCTACCAGGGAATGAAGGCCGTCGCTGACTGGATGGAGGAGAGCCGCCTTAAACTGAAAACAGACAACACTGAGATCCCCAACTTTGGGCCCAACCCCTCAGCTTGGGATGACGCCTGGTGGCCCGTATCACTGGGGACACCCCCCGCACCCACTAACCACGCACGCAACCAGGGAGTCATTCTCAACTCGAAGCTCACCATGACCAAACAAGTCTACGCTGTCTCCTCCTCCTGCTTCAACACCCTCCGTATGCTCCGCAAAATCTACAGATGGATCCCGACAGACACAAGGAAAACAGTCACCAGGCCCTAGTCATCAGAAGACTTGACTCCGGAAACGCCCTCTACGCCGGAGCCCCGACCAAGCTGTGTGAAGCACTAGCCACTTTTTTTCAAGAGAAGATTGCCCGGATATACGAGAACTTCCCAAAAAACAATTGCCTTGCGCAGCCGTACCGGGCACTCACAACGGCGAGCCAGTAATGGGCCTCAACCAGTTTGAGCCCATTTCGCGGCAGGAGGTCATCCGACACCTGCAAATGACTAAATCCGGGTCCCCAAGTGACGTTTGCCCGCCTTATGTCATGGCTATGATCGCGTCCAGTTGTGCACCGCACATTCAGGAGATCTTGAACTCCTCTATGGCCAGCGGCTACATTCCCATGATATGGAAGGAGGCCCACGTACGCTCAATTTTTATAAAACCCTCAGTCGATCCAGCAGTACTAAGTAATTACAGACCTATATCACTACTCCCCCTGCTCGCAAAAATTCTGGAGGCTCACATTAACAGCCAAGTGAGCCAGTACTTGGAGTCCAACAACATTCTGGACATGTCGCAGTCCGGCTTTCGACCTGGCTTTAGTACAGAGACAGCCATTCTGGCTGTCAAGGATTCCATCAGACGTACATTGGATGAAGGGAGATCAGTGATGCTCATTTTACTGGACCTCTCCGCAGCATTCGATACGGTATCCCATCGACTGCTGGCGGAGAGGCTCCAGGACTGCGGTATCGGGGATCGGGCACTGAAGTGGCTGGTCCATTTCCTGTCCGATAGGAAGCATCAGGTCATCATGGGCTCATTCAAATCGTCAAAATACCTATTGGAGAGAGTGGTCCCGCAGGGCTCATGTCTAAGTCCGACCCTCTTCAATATATACATGGCCCCACTAGCCAGAATAGTGCGGCGTTATGGGTTTGAGGTCGTCTCATATGCAGACGACACTCAATTGATTTTCCCAATTGTGAAAAATCTGGTTGAGGAAAGAACGCGCTTTGCCCAAGGAATGTTAGCCATCTCTAGCTGGATGGCTGAGTCCTGTCTCCAACTAAATCCGGAGAAAACAGAGTTGATGTTTCTTGGAAAAAAACAGGACATTGTGCTAAACGACTGGTGGCCAGCCGAACTGGGGGCCGCTCCTGTCCCTTCAAACTCTGTGAAAAGCTAGGTATACAGCTTGACGAGAACCTTTCCATGAAGAAAAATGTGAGTAACATTGTAAGCTAAGTTATTACAGCCTACGACTGCTGCGGAAAATCATTCCGTATGTGCCCCAGAGCCATCGCAGAACAGTGGTGCAGGCCCTGGTAATCAGTAGGATTGACTATGGGAATGCACTGCTGGCTGAAGTAAGATCTACACAGCTAGCAAAGCTCCAAGTGATCCAAAATACGGCAGCAAGGATGGTCTTGAACCGTCCACCAGGTACCCCTTCACTCCCTTTACTGAAGGAATTGCACTGGCTGCCGGTGAAGAAAAGAGCTTTTTTCAAGACCTGCTGCCTGGTCTTTAAAGCTATGAGGGAGATTGGTCCAAAATATCTTCAAAACAAATTCTGCAGATAGACATCAGCCTGCAATCTGAGATCAAACAGTAAAGCCCTACTAGCGATCCCACGTATCTACCGTAATCGCCTGGGAGGAAAGCCTTCTCGTATGTAGGCCCAAAATACTGGAACTCCCTGCCTGTAGAGCTGAGAAAGCCTCCTTCATTTTTGACTTTCAGGAAACATCTTAAAGCCTTCCTCTATTGCTAAACTCACTCTGGTACCCTAACTCTCACTTTCAGAAAAAAGGACTAGGCAGCGCGGAGATGCCCCCGGGTGATTCAGGCGCTTTACAAAAACCCAATAACAATAACAATAACATCAACAGACTGCAAAGAATCCAGAATGCCTCAGCACGCCTGATCCTCGATGTCCTGCGCTGCCGACCACATCACCTCCCACCTGAGGAACCTGCACTGGCTCCCTGTCGACAGAAGAATCTCCTTCAAGCTCCTGATCCACGCACACAAGGCACTCCACAAGACTGGCCCAGCCTATCTCAACAGTTGACTCTCCTTCTACGTACCCAACACAAAACTCTGCTCCGCAAACCTCTCCATGGCTACCGTCCCACGCATCCATAGAACCACAGCCGGTGGCAAATCCTTCTCCCACCACGCCGCCAAGACCTGGAACACCCTCCCCCTCATCCTACGACAAACCGAAGACCTTCTAACCTTCAGAAGACAACTCAAGACCTGGTTATTCGACCAGTAGCAACAGCACCCCCTTCCTCCCCACCCCTCAGCGCCTTGAAACCCTTGCTGGTATGTAGTGTGCTTTACAAATGATATGATTGATTGATTGATTGATTGAATAAGGCCTATAAATGGATGACATAACTATTCAAAAGGAAGGTTTAGGCCTGTGAAAAGGAATATTTTGACAGGTTGAATTTGCAGTTTAAAACTTCAAAAGGCATACTGCAGGTATATGGCAACCATGCTGAGCACAACAGTAGTCTCTGATACACAGCTCATGCATAAGTACACATATAGATGTGCATGCATGCATAACCAGCCCAATGTTCCGTACCCTAGCTGTGTAGTAGCGGCCTTATCTTAAAAGGTGGACACTGGTGGTAAACAGGTGAAAAAGAAGTACTATGAAATTACCATAACTGGGACTTACGTAGTAAGAATCACCCACAATAAAAGTCAGAAAAAATGGGTGATCAAAAGCAAATCATCTTGGTGTATTAAATGGGCAGAGCCCTTTTGCAGTATTAAGCATCACACTCCTATTATTAGGACAGTTTGGACAATTCCAGGCCATCCAAATCTGTAAGAATGGCCTAGACGGACTACAATAATTTTGTAAATGTGTATTTATTTGTTATACTAATGTGCTTGACTCGAAAAAAAAAAAACTATTGATGGAGAATATGCAGAACAATGTCATACATTCACCCCCGTACCGAGCTCTGGGCCTAAATCCATCGTTTTTTTTCTCCCCATGCCATTCCAGTTTGAACCCAGCCATATGCAAATCAGTCATGACCCTGTGCCCAATGGGAACAGTTCAGCCCAAACTGCCAGGCCATGTCCTCCCTGGACTGCAAACAAGCATCCTAGGACTGGTTTCAGGGTAACACCCCTCATCAGCCAGACTAGCATGAATCCAATGGCAAACTGAGCAAGGGACCACTCAATCATTTCTCACACTAGACAGCAATAATCTCTTTGCATAGAAGAACATCCGCTTCCTTCGATAATATCACTTCAGGGATCCACTTATTTAGATACTGAAGATATTAAATAGAACTTATTTTATCCACTTCCCAATTGGCAAACAACATCTCAATACTAGCAACAAACGTAAAATAAGGCAAAAACATTATTTGAACAGGTGTAATCTACCTTCAGCTCCAGCAAAAGAGCGCATCTCATTGACATCAAAGCATTCTAAATAGAGATCAACACTTATTTTTCATTGCTCCATTTGCTTGAAAAAGCCTTTACCATGTCAGATAAAATTCTGTTCTCTCATAGTTAAGTGAAGAGAACAAACACGAGCTCTAAAAAAGATCACAAGTTTTCAATTAAGGGAAATATAACATCTAAATTTCTCCATCTAAGTAAGTTAAAACAAATACTGAATAAATTCTGAGACAAATTGGAAGAAAAATGCTAAGATAACTCAGCAAAATGTGTTTACCGCTTTACGGTATTTATCCAAATAGTGAGCATTTGCAGATGTACAGCCAATAGAAGACATTTCACAATGAGGAGTACTGAGCTAAGTTTCCTTCCAATTGCGTACATAACAGGCACATTAACCTTGAAGCTTACTTACTTCAATAAAACTGCTAATCTCAAAAGCTTGTTTTCTTTTGCTTCAGCCCCACTAAAGAAGGAACACACATTAACCTTAAAGAGGTCCTTTTATTTTCATGGGATGTGAACTCCCAAGAATCTAAATGTTAGTCTACCTTGAATACCACCAGGAAAATCCCAGTACTTTTAAACATCTACAAATAGCATGCTCCAAACCAGTGTTGTGCTTTCTGGATTTTGTGAACTCATTAAAAAACATTGACAAATACATGCCAGGTGCCACATACTCAAATCCCTAAATTTCTGGGGGAATTATAAAGAGTTGGCCTAATGTGCTTATCATTCAATTCTAGTATATTCAGTTGCAAACATAACCAATATACGTAATGTAGTACATCTCTTTAAATCAACATTCAGTAAGGTTATATGTTGACCTGACTCACTTGACACTTGTTTATTAGCGTCCTATTTGGTGAGAACTGCCTCATTTCAACAGGGTGGCATCTCAGCACTTGAAAAAGATAAAGACTCACACTGAGTTGCGAAGGCATTTATGGGTATATAAAAGAGTATTCCTTTTGTACTCCTTTTGTGCTTTTTTACACTGTACACAAATGAAAGGAATAGATACATCCTTCCGCTTATACATAAATTAAAGAGTAGACAATGCCGCCCAGCACTTTATTACTTCCAGCAATTACCAGATCTCTTGGTATGTTTTTGTGTCGCCTAGTTCCTCTTATCTGCTATGAGGACAAGAAGTTGAACTCCCTAGTCTGAAACTTATAAGTAAGATAAGGGCCAACTTGTTTGTTTCTTGATCTTATATTGATGAATTATTTTTATTGATTATGTTGATATTCTCTTTTTAATTGTATTTTATAACTCGGAGTTTTAATAGATGTCTATTTTTATTCAGTAATGTTTTTAATATTTTGGAATGTATATTTTGTAGAATTGTGGTAAATATATTTTACCGTATCATTTTTCCATATAATAAAAAGACATAAGGATAGCTCAATCAAATGAGAGGCAGAGTCCGTGGTATCTGAGTCATACGGGCTTTAATGAAATGCTTCGAAGCATGGGACATCGGGTTCCATCACCACTCAGGTTCAGGAAGGGACATTCAACATTTTATTAACATCACACATTATATATAGTATAACAGTATACTTGGAGTGAATTACAGTAGGCGTAACAGGTGAAAAGAGAGAGATAAGAACACATGTGCGTATCAGGAGGCGTGTAAAAAGGCGTACACATGGGCGTGTACTTGACATGTCAGAGAATCGTCACAAGAAACGTCACAAGTGGGTGGATACATAGAGAAAGTTTGCAGAATCAGCAGAAATTTGTTATTACAGATGCGCGCGCAACTGAGCATGACTGGGGGAGCTGGGGTCTTTGACTTTAGCACTAGTAGAGGAGACTAATGTCTGGGATGTCAGAACGACCTGTACATAAAACATATCTGATATCTCATGTTTTGAGGATGTAGTGTCTGGAGTAAAAGGTCTCTCGGGCAGAGGCCGTCCATCACTGAATGCTAGTACGTGCTTATGGATCTTCATGTAGAGTGCGGGGGCCATGGGCCTACCATGGTAACGGGAGCAGTAAATTACTTGCATGGAGACAGGAAGGCAGGGCCCTTTGCTCTGCAGCCGGGAATATGTTTACCTATTTCACTAGACTGGAATGTGTTTTCGAGGAGGCTGAGCAGATAACTTGTAGGTAAAACAACGTCTTGGCAGGCAAACAGGCCGAGCCGGGCACCGCTCGTCTGTGCAGGATGTAAGGCAGAGGTCAGGGATGCATACCTAAACAGCAGGTTTCAGAGGCAGAAAAGTACTTGGAGCGTTGATTAAGGGTCTGACTCGACTGGGCCAGAAAACATGAAGAAAACGTAAAAGTGCACCATGTAAAGACGTTGGCACCATAGACCTAGAAGCCTAATTAACAGGATTTTCATGCATGACTAGATAGCTGACATGTTAACGTTAGACGCAAATGTATTTGCATCTTTCTAGCATGAACAGGAAAGAAGTTACACGACATACAAGGAACATGGTGCAGGGATAGGGTGCAAGTGGGGGACACATTGGCTACCTGAAAATTTCTATTACCTCATTCCCTCCTTGGCCCCTACTACACCCTTTAGGATATATCTATATTCATGAGACCATCTATCTGTTCATATAACATCATTTGTTCATCTTTTATCATTCAGGAACGGGAACTTGGACCTGGAATACAAGCTGTGGCGCACAAGCCGCAAATCGCTGGCCCACATTGTAGACAGAGACAACAACTGAATAGGATAAGCAGTATTATTCCTAGGAATGACAGTACTTGCCATCCCCAGGCGGATGTCACACTCCAGAGCCAACCGGACCAAGTCCAGGAGCCTGGGTTCTGGTGGATCAGGTGAGCAATTTTGTGAAGCCGTGTTATGGCCTTATACACGGACGGCGCGTTATTAGGAATAAACACGCAACAACTGGATCCGATGACTCTACAAGCCCCGCCCCTATCGGCCAGGATGACGTCAAGGACAAGGCGATTTTGAAGAACAACAATTCTCATAGCAGATTGCTCTTGGGTCAGGTTACCTAAAGCAGAAGTAGTTTCGTTCACTACCGCTTCCAAAGTTCTAGTTAATTTGCGTATCAATTTACTGTTTTGAACAGGACCTACAAAAAAAAGAATCCTTTATTGAAATCTGTGTATTGTTCCCACGTTGTCTCAGTCTGATCGACAATTGGGGTCTTGATCTCCCTTCTATGTCTAACATTCACAAGGCGTGAATTCCGATGATAATCAGGTGGGGCTAGAAAAACAGGTGGTAATAGGAACACAATGTAACACGTTCCATCCCAATCAGGGGGCAGATGTACATAAGCGGTGTGACCACAAATAAAAAAAAGAATGGCGAGAGGCTTTAAAAGTAGACTTTCCTTTGTCACTGAATTCAACTACAGTATTACAATCACTGTGTCCTAGATGTACTGAACCCTTCTGTTTAACACATAGTTCGCCTTTCACTGGCAAAACTGTTATAAACGGCAAGTTCGAATTAGTCTCGGACTGGACGTTCAAAATCATGAGATTGAGGGAAAAATTATCTAGTTCATACACTTCATTTTCTAGATCGGTCCCTATCCTTTGGGGAAGACCGTCTGCGTCTGGGAAACATGCTTTATTCATGACTGTATTCAGGTTCCCCCAAATCCAATTGCCTTGGGAAACTTTGGACTTACTGTCTAAGGAAGACATTAAAGCAAACCATGCTCCACATGAACCATTATGTGTAAACGGGTAGGGAAAGAGGGGCAGAGCTCCCTTGTATTTCTGATAAGGTGGGAGTCGGCCACATACCCAGCAATTGGTGGCATTGCTGGTCTGGTGAGTATGGTGTAACATACGAATGAATGTATTGTTGCGCATTGCTAATCGATAGGACAGTTCGTGGGGGGGCAGGTCACTGAAAGTGTGCTCTACAGTATCATTAGAGGGAGCATGTACATGAGAATCAAGAGGGAAAAAAACATGTAGCATTAAACTTATGCATATAATCGTAAGACTCAGAAGAAACATGAAAATTAATGCAATGACGCATCGACTGCGCACATTTTTACAATATTGTTCTCTTTTCTTGATACGCCTATCTCTCTGACTACTTGGGTCTATCTTATACATGTCAGAAACCTGTCTAACCGCTTCACCCGAGGGGGACTTAAACAATTAAACGCTGTCTGACTTACTAGACCTCAACTTGGCAAGATACTCCTGTTGGGGAGTTTTTTCTAACAGGGGAAGTTTAGAGTCAGTGTCCAAAAGGGGGCAGTCCTTAATCGAAGTCTCTGGACACAGTCCGTGAACTTTTTTAATATGACTGGAATGCAGCCATCCCTTGCGACCTTCCAGCTTTACAGCGGTCCTCGTCGTCATCAACACCAACTTTGGCTGTTTCCACCTCGGCTCCAGCGGACTTGATCTGTCGAAATTCCTGACGAATACCAACTCTCCCGGAAGGATTTCATGCAGTTTGACTTGGGTGTTGTCCGGGAAGGCAGCCGCAACCTGTGAACGACAAGATTGTAGTGCAGACATCAAGGAAGCTAGGTAATCTGTCAACATAGTACTATCGACATCAGTTATCTTGCGAGGCATAGGCGTACCCCACATATTGGGAGGCCGCCCGAAAACCACCTCATAAGGAGATAGTCCGGTTCTAGAATGAGCAACCATGCGCATATAGAAAAGGGCAACTGGCAAGGCTACTATCCAATTTACACCTTTTTCAGCACAGACCTTGGCTAATCGTGTTTTCAGAGTTTGGTTGTGTCTCTCAACGAGACCTGCTGCTTCGGGGTGTCGTACACAGTGGAACTTCCACTGGTAACCTAACAGGAGTGATACCTGTTTCATAAGCTCGGACGAAAATGGTTGTCCATTATCAGAGTACACGACACGGGGCAAGCCGTATCTCGGGAAAAATTCACGAACCAACTGCTTGGCAGTGGTCGCGGCAGTGTAATCTGGGACTGGATATGCTTCTGTCCATCTGGAAAGGGCACATACAACTACGAGGACATATTTAAAACCTCTACATCTGTCCATCTGGATATAATCCATCTGGAGGACTTCAAAAGGATGGTCAGGAGGATGAAAACCACCTTGTTCCACGGGAACACCTTTGCCTGGATTGAACTGACAACAGATCATACAGGTACGCACTTTCTGTTTTGCTGCTGCTCGTAAATGCTTATTGAACCATAGATTCTGAATGCTGTCTAACATGGCTTTTTCTCCTAAGTGTGCTGGACTATGTGCTGTGTTAATGATAATTTGAACCATAGAGTCGGGGAGGAACCATGTGGCTCTTCCCTTCGTCATCCATCCCTGATCTGTCTGGATCCCTCCTTGTTCAGTCCATTTCTTGATTTCGTCTGGAGTTACATGTGTCTGTATGGCGAGTACATCTAGAGTGGGATCCTTTACTGTCATACAATGTGTCTGTGATGATACTTCAGTCTTCGTCGTGTCCGTTGGAATGTCTGTTTGAGTCTGGGCTGTGAGTTTAGCTGTTCGATCTGCCAGGTCGTTACCCTGAGAAATGGTGTCTGTGACTTTCGTGTGTGCTTTGCACTTCATGATGGCAATGGATGCAGGTAAGTGTATTGCTTCTAACAGAGCTTGAATGAGGGGACCATGCTGTATCTTGGCGCCATGAGAAGTCAAAAAACCTCTTTCTTGCCATAGGATACCGAAGTCGTGAACAACTCCGAATGCATACTGTGAATCTGTATATATGTTTACTTTCAGGTTCTTGGCTCGAATACAGGCTTGGGTCAGAGCAATGAGTTCTGCTGCTTGGGCAGACAAGGTGTCAATACGATGTGTTTCTATGACTTCCGTTTCAGTGGTCACTGCATAGGCGGCCACTAACTCTCCTGTGCTTGTTCTCATACATGAACCATCCACGTAAAGTGTCAGGTCTGGGTCGGGAAATGCAATGTCTGCCAAGTCTTGTCTGGGTTTTGTTACAGTATTGATGACTTCTACGCAGTCATGTGGTGTCGGGTCAATTGTGCTCGAGGGTAACAATGTGGCAGGGTTTAATGTGTTGCATTGTCTGATTTCTATGTGTGGCTGAAACAATGTCAATTCGTATCCTGTTAGTCTTGCTATAGTCAAGTGTTGAGTCTGGGTTCGGTTCAGGAGAACTTCCACTGAGTGTGGAACTTGTACTGTCAGGGGATGTCCTAACACTATAGAATCGCTTTGTCTGATTGCTAAAGCTGTCGCTGCAACTGATTTGAGGCACGCAGGCAGAGCCTGGGCTACTGGGTCCAATGTACTAGAAAAATAAGCACAAGGCTTGTGTTTCCCTGCTTGATCTTGTGTGAGTACAGATAATGCTGTGCCATCGCGTTCTGTGACAAAAAGTGTAAAAGATTTACTATAACATGGTGTCGCTAAAACAGGTGCTTGACATAAGGCTTTCTTTAATTCGTCAAAAGCTTGTGTGTGTTCCTGAGTCCAAGGGAGGACAGTCGAAGTCACTGCCTCCTGTGTTGTCAACTGTATGAGTGGTTTAGCTAGATATGCATACTGAGGAATCCATTGTCTGCAGTACGAGGTGAGGCCCATGAAGGCCCGTACCTCCTTTTGTGTCTTGGGCTGTGGCAGATGTGCAATTAACTGGATGCGGTCTGGTGTCAGCTGTCTCCCCCATTTGGACAGCAAGTGCCCAAGATATACCACTTGCTGGGCACAGAATTGTAGCTTCGAAGGGGACACCTTATGCCCCTTTTTGGCCAAGAAATACAAGACAGTCAGTGACGCGTGTTCGCAATCACGTTCGGTCCGTGCAGTGATTAACAAATCATCAACATATTGAAGTAGGGCAGTGTCAGTAGGCATGTGAATACTGTCTAGTTGTCGTTTCAGGGCTTGACTATAAATACTGGGACTTTCCGTGAACCCTTGAGGTGCACGTGCAAATTTGAAGCTTCGGCCATTTAAAGAGAATCCGAATAAATACTGGCTTTCCGGATGAATGGGGACACTAAAGAAAGCGTTCTTGAGGTCAATTACAGTAAAGAACGCTGCTTCGGAATCAATGGCAGTCAATAGCGATGAAATATCTGGGACTACTGGATACTGTGGAATAATGCATTTATTCAGTTCTCGAAGGTCAATCACCAATCGGTAGACTGGTGGTGCATTTGGGTCAGTTCGTTTAAGGATTGGAATGATTGGAGAATTACATACATTGGAGTCAGTTTCTACAACTACTTCTTGGGCAATCAGTTCGTCAATAATTTTCAGTAAGGCTATTACAGCCTCAGGGGGCAATTTGTACTGTCAGATTCTAGGCAGTACAACTCCTTGCTTGAGTGTAACACGATAAGGTGTAATATGCATACAACCTACATCAGTTGGACCTTGTGCCCATAAATGCGCTGGTACATTTTGCAATCTTGGATCAAAATCTCGTAACACATAATGACCTTTGAAGTCACATAAGAATAATCTCACTCCTTCCGGAGAACAACATATCACTACTCCTAATGCTTTCAACGTTTTAATACCAAGCAGATTTTCAGGACATGCTTTCGTAAGTAACAAGTCTGTAGTACGGGACAATGGACCAACTGCAAGGGGAACTGGCTTTGACACTTCGTTAACAATAGGCTTTCCTGAAAAACCCAGGGAAACATTCTGTGAGCCTGAGAGGGGTGCCCCTAGAACCTCGTCATGACTGATGGTAGTTCTGCTTGCCCCTGTGTCAATCAAAAACTTTCTGTCTTTCCCTAATACCTGACTATGTACATAGGGACCCTCTTGATCTACAGGAACCTCGATAAGAGGCAAGCCAACCTCCCTCTCTAGGCTGTTTCATGAGTACTGCTGATAATCAGGGTAATCTGACTGTGCATACTGATACATTTGTTGCGTGACATGTTGCGTGGCAGCAATAGGTTGGGGTTGGGGTACAGCAACTGTTTGCTGTGTATTCTGTGGAGGTTGCACGTTCTGTGGAATATGCTGTGGAACGTGTTCTTGTCTGGGAGGACGCGGTCTCTCTTTCGTTTTGCCTGTAGCAATATTGTGTTTCAAAACCAAACATTCATTTATATAGTGACCTGGCTGCTTACAGTAGTTGCAGTTCCCTTTAACAGGAGCTGCAGGATGACTAGTCTGTGTGGTACCCCTCTTCTGACCATCTGCTGGGACGGACTGGGCAACTAGTACTTTCATTTTCGTATCTTTCATACGTCTCTGTTCATGATCATGTTCCTCTCTAATTCGGTTCTGGTGGTACTGTAACATTTGTAACATTTGGGAAGGGGTATTGGCTTGCCATGTCCTTTCGACTTTCAATACTCTATTTTTAACTTGTGGTAAGGAATTCTCGACTAATTTAGTCACAAAAAGATGTGGATATGATTCGCTACTTGTTTTCAGGCCACTATTAATAATGAAACATTTCTTGAATCTAGAATAAAAATCACTAGTGTCTTCGTCTTGTTTCTGTTTGCAGGCTGAGATAGCATCCCAGTCTTCCTTTTTAATTGCCAATAACCTCGGCAAGACCTGTACTAATAATCCTGGTAGTGCTTTAGCTTTTTCCCCAAGACCCGTACCTGGGGTACGTAAGTTTTCTTCGCCTTCTAATTCAGTCCAATCAATCTTTGTATCTCCCACCTCCCATTCTTTCTCTTTCAGTTTTTCGTAAATACCAGCCGGCAACAATACTTTTAACATTTTAAGAATATCGGAATATGTATAATCCCCCATTAGTAACATGTCTTTTAATTCACGATGGAAACCTGCTGGATCTTTATCATGACAGGGCACTATTTTCTTCATTTCCAATAGTTCCATTTTGCTTAAGGGTGTGTATACGAATACTCGCTGTAGCTCACCCCCTGTGGTTTGGACGGGATGAACTTCTCGTAAGGGATTCTGTCTGTCTATGTAAAATGGTTGTCTTACTGGGGGTGGAACAGGAACGAAATGTGGAGTCAGGAAAGTTCTGTATTTATGCCGTTGTTCTAGTATGGTATTGATTAAATCGGTACCTAGGCCTCTCCATCTTTTTAGGAGTAATTCTTCCAGTATATTATATAGGGGACCTGGATCAGAATGCTGACTCTCATATAGCGTGATGAGATGCTGGATCATGTACATACCAGCCAATCGCTGTTCGTCTGGGGAAAGAGTCAAAAACGTTTGCGCTACTGAATCATCTTTATATATGCTATCATTTCCAGCCCATTGGACTGCTGACCGTGCTAATTCCTGATCTCGCATTGTACTAAGTTCATGGTAACCTATTCTCTCTTTCAGCATTTTATCGGTGTCTTGAAATACATGTTCAAGAGAACATTGTTCTGGTATGGGAGAAAGGAAACGTTTCTTGTTTTCTAGACGAATGGGTCTGTCAAAAGGTCTGTCAAAAGAGTACTGTTTAGGAAGTCTCGCTCTACCTGCGTACGCTATTGTTCCTGGCGTTTCCTCTGTATCCAATAAATCGTCCTCTTCCTCTGTGGTGACGTCTCTCTCAGCTTCCCTAGCTGCATTTTCCCTTTCGTGTATCATTACAATTTCTTTACGGATTTTTCTGTACATGGCTTCTATACAACCTTGTGTATTATGTTTGCCGTCAGCTATATTGTTACTCCAGTTTATCAGTACATCCATTTCTTCTTTGCTTGTACCTGGCCGATCTCGTTCCCTTATTAAACAATTTATCAGAAACTGTAAAATCATTCTTTGTGTCTCAACCTTTTGATGTGCCATGGCCTCTTGAATGGATTCTGGTGTCTCCCCTGTTCTAATGAAATTATATATGTTATCTAGATGTGTTTCCATATGTGGCAGAAGAACCAAATAGTTTGCAACGCGCCTTAAACGTAATGAGTGTAGTACCATCCCGTCTTCGCCGGGTACTGGGTCATATCTGCAGTCTGTAACATACTCTTTAAGGGCTGCGAATGTCGCTGCCCTGGGTGTACGTTGTAATGCTAGATCTCTAAGCGTCGTTCATTTTACTTGTGGCGGGGTGTTAGGGAGACCTCCTGTTGCGCCTCCTGAAGCGGAAGCAAAAGCATGAACTGGCTGTGTCATCGCTGGATGTGTTGGAACTGGTCGGGTAGGTGAAGTAGTAATAGGAGCAGGCAATGTTTGTGGCAACGCAAGGCGGCCAAAAGGATTACCAGGGCCAGTGGCAGGAGGAACAGTAGCAGGAGGAGTGGGAAGGGTCGTGTCAACCTGAACAGACTGTTGAGGAACATTATCAGTAGGAGCATTATTAGCAGGTGCAGGTGGTACACGTACATTGGTGTACTCTGGAGCTACATCATCTAAGTAAGAGGAAAGGAAAATATCTGCTGCGGTCTGTTTATGACGGAGTTTAGTCGGGACCAATGGTGGTGGCAAGTTACGGGGTGCTTCCGGGGTTGCCATAGGCAGGCCCTCGGCAAGAACTGGATACAGTCCTGTAATAAGTGCATTTCTTTGTCTGTCTTGGTGTTCTATTCTGACTCGTTCTCCTTCTTCTAGTAACTCCTTTTCTCTAGCTTTTTCAGATTCTTCTCTACTTCTCTCTGCTTTTCTGAGTTCTTTTTCTGTTCTCCTATGTGCTTCTTTACGCCATAATTCTATGGCATCTTTCTGGGATTTTCTGGCTTTCTTTTTCCATAAAGCTTCTTCTACTCTCATGATGCAATCGGCATCCCATGTCCCTGAGACAGGCCATCTATACTTTTCTTCCAGACACTTGGTATAGTCCACCCACAAATCTAGGTACAGTATGGCATCTAAGCCATGCTTATTATACAATGTCCAGGAGTGTCCCTAGGTGGGACGGGAACTGCTTCTTCGAGTATCCCTTTCCTAGTTCCTATCTGACGTAATTTCGAGAACAGTGGCATTGTCGGATTACTTCAAACGTGGACACAGTAAACACAATAATGAATAGCAAAAACAGTCATTCATACCACGACATTAAAAACCCACATAAAAACATTTCAGACGGATATTACCTGATACATAGAAGACACATAAATACTGAAATCTCGAGTTGCAATACTAGAATACTGAATCACTGAATTACTAGATGCACTGCTAAAAAAGTACAGACAATACCGGCAAAAGAGCGCATCTCATTGACATCAAAGCATTCTAAATAGAGATCAACACTTATTTTTCATTGCTCCATTTGCTTGAAAAAGCCTTTACCATGTCAGATAAAATTCTGTTCTCTCATAGTTAAGTGAAGAGAACAAACACGAGCTCTAAAAAAGATCACAAGTTTTCAATTAAGGGAAATATAACATCTAAATATCTCCATCTAAGTAAGTTAAAACAAATACTGAATAAATTCTGAGACAAATTGGAAGAAAAATGCTAAGATAACTCAGCAAAATGTGTTTACCGCTTTACGGTATTTATCCAAATAGTGAGCATTTGCAGATGTACAGCCAATAGAAGAAATTTCACAATGAGGAGTACTGAGCTAAGTTTCCTTCCAATTGCGTACATAACAGGCACATTAACCTTGAAGCTTACTTACTTCAATAAAACTGCTAATCTCAAAAGCTTGTTTTCTTTTGCTTCAGCCCCACTAAAGAAGGAACACACATTAACCTTAAAGAGGTCCTTTTATTTTCATGGGATGTGAACTCCCAAGAATCTAAATGTTAGTCTACCTTGAATACCACCAGGAAAATCCCAGTACTTTTAAACATCTACAAATAGCATGCTCCAAACCAGTGTTGTGCTTTCTGGATTTTGTGAACTCATTAAAAAACATTTACAAATACATGCCAGGTACCACATACTCAAATCCCTAAATTTCTGGGGGAATTATAAAGAGTTGGCCTAATGTGCTTATCATTCAATTCTAGTATATTCAGTTGCAAACATAACCAATATACGTAATGTAGTACATCTCTTTAAATCAACATTCAGTAAGGTTATATGTTGACCTGACTCACTTGACACTTGTTTATTAGCGTCCTATTTGGTGAGAACGGCCTCATTTCAACAGGGTGGCATCTCAGCACTTGAAAAAGATAAAGACTCACACTGAGTCGCGAATGCATTTATGGGTATATAAAAGAGTATTCCTTTTGTACTCCTTTTGTGCTTTTTTACACTGTACACAAATGAAAGGAATAGATACATCCTTCCGCTTATACATAAATTAAAGAGTAGACAATGCCGCCCAGCACTTTATTACTTCCAGCAATTACCAGATCTCTTGGTATGTTTTTGTGTCGCCTAGTTCCTCTTATCTGCTATGAGGACAAGAAGTTGAACTCCCTAGTCTGAAACTTATAAGTAAGATAAGGGCCAACTTGTTTGTTTCTTGATCTTATATTGATGAATTATTTTTATTGATTATGTTGATATTCTCTTTTTAATTGTATTTTATAACTCGGAGTTTTAATAGATGTCTATTTTTATTCAGTAATGTTTTTAATATTTTGGAATGTATATTTTGTAGAATTGTGGTAAATATATTTTACCGTATCATTTTTCTATATAATAAAAAGACATAAGGATAGCTCAATCAAATGAGAGGCAGAGTCCGTGGTATCTGAGTCATACGGGCTTTAATGAAATGCTTCTAAGCATGGGACATCGGGTTCCATCACCACTCAGGTTCAGGAAGGGACATTCAACATTTTATTAACATCACACATTATATATAGTATAACAGTATACTTGGAGTGAATTACAGTAGGCGTAACAGGTGAAAAGAGAGAGATAAGAACACATGTGCGTAACAGGAGGCGTGTAAAAAGGCGTACATATGGGCGTGTACTTGACATGTCAGAGAATCGTCACAAGAAACGTCACAAGTGGGTGGATACATAGAGAAAGTTTGCAGAATCAGCAGAAATTTGTTATTACAGATGCGCGCGCAACTGAGCATGACTGGGGGAGCTGGGGTCTTTGACTTTAGCACTAGTAGAGGAGACTAATGTCTGGGATGTCAGAACGACCTGTACATAAAACATATCTGATATCTCATGTTTTGAGGATGTAGTGTCTGGAGTAAAAGGTCTCTCGGGCAGAGGCCGTCCATCACTGAATGCTAGTACGTGCATATGGATCTTCATGTAGAGTGCGGGGGCCATGGGCCTACCATGGTAACGGGAGCAGTAAATTACTTGCATGGAGACAGGAAGGCAGGGCCCTTTGCTCTGCAGCCGGGAATATGTTTACCTATTTCACTAGACTGGAATGTGTTTTCGAGGAGGCTGAGCAGATAACTTGTAGGTAAAACAACGTCTTGGCAGGCAAACAGGCCAAGCCGGGCACCGCTCGTCTGTGCAGGATGTAAGGCAGAGGTCAGGGATGCATACCTAAACGGCAGCTTTCAGAGGCAGAAAAGTACTTGGAGCCTTGATTAAGGGTCTGACTCGACTGGGCCAGAAAACATGAAGAAAACGTAAAAGTGCACCATGTAAAGACGTTGGCACCATAGGCCTAGAAGCCTAATTAACAGGATTTTCATGCATGACTAGATAGCTGACATGTTAACGTTAGACGCAAATGTATTTGCATCTTTCTAGCATAAACAGGAAAGAAGTTACACGACATACAAGGAACATGGTGCAGGGATAGGGTGCAAGTGGGGGACACATTGGCTACCTGATAATTTCTATTACCTCATTCCCTCCTTGGCCCCTACTACACCCTTTAGGATATATCTATATTCATGAGACCATCTATCTGTTCATATAACATCATTTGTTCATCTTTTATCATTCGGGAACGGGAACTTGGACCTGGAATACAAGCTGTGGCGCACAAGCCGCAAATCGCTGGCCCACATTGTAGACAGAGACAACAACTGAATAGGATAAGCAGTATTATTCCTAGGAATGACAGTACTTTCCATCCCCAGGCGGATGTCACACTCCAGAGCCAACCGGACCAAGTCCAGGAGCCTGGGTTCTGGTGGATCAGGTGAGCAATTTCGTGAAGCCGTGTTATGGCCTTATACACGGACGGCGCGTTATTAGGAATAAACACGCAACAACTGGATCCGATGACTCTACAAGCCCCGCCCCTATCGGCCAGGATGACGTCAAGGACAAGGCGATTTTGAAGAACAACAATTCTCATAGCAGATTGCTCTTGGGTCAGGTTACCTAAAGCAGAAGTAGTTTCGTTCACTACCGCTTCCAAAGTTCTAGTTAATTTGCGTATCAATTTACTGTTTTGAACAGGACCTACAAAGAAAAAGAATCCTTTATTGAAATCTGTGTATTGTTCCCACGTTGTCTCAGTCTGATCGACAATTGGGGTCTTGATCTCCCTTCTATGTCTAACATTCACAAGGTGTGAATTCCCATGATAATCAGGTGGGGCTAGAAAAACAGGTGGTAATAGGAACGCAATGTAACACGTTCCATCCCAATCAGGGGGCAGATGTACATAAGCGGTGTGACCACAAATGAAATAAGAATGGCGAGAGGCTTTAAAAGTAGACTTTCCTTTGTCACTGAATTCAACTACAGTATTACAATCACTGTGTCCTAGATGTACTGAACCCTTCTGTTTAACACATAGTTCGCCTTTCACTGGCAAAACTGTTATAAACGGCAAGTTCGAATTAGTCTCGGACTGGACGTTCAAAATCATGAGATTGAGGGAAAAATTACCTAGTTCATACACTTCATTTTCTAGATCGGTCCCTATCCTTTGGGGAAGACCGTCTGCGTCTGGGAAACATGCTTTATTCATGACTGTATTCAGGTTCCCCCAAATCCAATTGCCTTGGGAAACTTTGGACTTACTGTCTAAGGAAGACATTAAAGCAAACCATGCTCCACATGAACCATTATGTGTAAACGGGTAGGGAAAGAGGGGCAGAGCTCCCTTGTATTTCTGATAAGGTGGGAGTCGGCCACATACCCAGCAATTGGTGGCATTGCTGGTCTGGTGAGTATGGTGTAACATACGAATCAATGTATTGTTGCGCATTGCTAATCGATAGGACAGTTCGTGGGGGGGCAGGTCACTGAAAGTGTGCTCTACAGTATCATTAGAGGGAGCATGTACATGAGAATCAAGAGGGAAAAAAACATGTAGCATTAAACTTATGCATATAATCGTAAGACTCAGAAGAAACATGAAAATTAATGCAATGACACATCGACTGCGCACATTTTTACAATATTGTTCTCTTTTCTTGATACGCCTATCTCTCTGACTACTTGGGTCTATCTTATACATGTCAGAAACCTGTCTAACCGCTTCACCCGAGGGGGACTTAAACAATTAAACGCTGTCTGACTTACTAGACCTCAACTTGGCACGATACTCCTGTTGGGGAGTTTTTTCTAACAGGGGAAGTTTAGAGTCAGTGTCCAAAAGGGGGCAGTCCTTAATCGAAGTCTCTGGACACAGTCCGTGAACTTTTTAAATATGACTGGAATGCAGCCATCCCGTGCGACCTTCCAGCTTTACAGCGGTCCTCGTCGTCATCAACACCAACTTTGGCTGTTTCCACCTCGGCTCCAGCGGACTTGATCTGTCGAAATTCCTGACGAATACCAACTCTCCCGGAAGGATTTCATGCGGTTTGACTTGGGTGTTGTCCGGGAAGGCAGCCGCAACCTGTGAACGACAAGATTGTAGTGCAGACATCAAGGAAGCTAGGTAATCTGTCAACATAGTACTATCGACATCAGTTATCTTGCGAGGCATAGGCGTACCCCACATATTGGGAGGCCGCCCGAAAACCACCTCATAAGGAGATAGTCTGGTTCTAGAATGAGCAACCATGCGCATATAGAAAAGGGCAACTGGCAAGGCTACTATCCAATCTACACCTTTTTCTGCACAGACCTTGGCTAATCGTGTTTTCAGAGTTTGGTTGTGTCTCTCAACGAGACCTGCTGCTTCGGGGTGTCGTACACAGTGGAACTTCCACTGGTAACCTAACAGGAGTGATACCTGTTTCATAAGCTCGGACGAAAATGGTTGTCCATTATCAGAGTACACGACACGGGGCAAGCCGTATCTCGGGAAAAATTCACGAACCAACTGCTTGGCAGTGGTCGCGGCAGTGTAATCTGGGACTGGATATGCTTCTGTCCATCTGGAAAGGGCACATACAACTACGAGGACATATTTAAAACCTCTACATCTGTCCATCTGGATATAATCCATCTGGAGGACTTCAAAAGGATGGTCAGGAGGATGAAAACCACCTTGTTCCACGGGAACACCTTTGCCTGGATTGAACTGACAACAGATCATACAGGTACGCACTTTCTGTTTTGCTGCTGCTCGTAAATGATTATTGAACCAATGATTCTGAATGCTGTCTAACATGGCTTTTTCTCCTAAGTGTGCTGGACTATGTGCTGTGTTAATGATAATTTGAACCATAGAGTCGGGGAGGAACCATGTGGCTCTTCCCTTCGTCATCCATCCCTGATCTGTCTGGATCCCTCCTTGTTCAGTCCATTTCTTGATTTCGTCTGGAGTTACATGTGTCTGTATGGCGAGTACATCTAGAGTGGGATCCTTTACTGTCATACAATGTGTCTGTGATGATACTTCAGTCTTCGTCGTGTCCGTTGGAATGTCTGTTTGAGTCTGGGCTGTGAGTTTAGCTGTTCGATCTGCCAGGTCGTTACCCTGAGAAATGGTGTCTGTGACTTTCGTGTGTGCTTTGCACTTCATGATGGCAATGGATGCAGGTAAGTGTATTGCTTCTAACAGAGCTTGAATGAGGGGACCATGCTGTATCTTGGCGCCATGAGAAGTCAAAAAACCTCTTTCTTGCCATAGGATACCGAAGTCGTGAACAACTCCGAATGCATACTGTGAATCTGTATATATGTTTACTTTCAGGTTCTTGGCTCGAATACAGGCTTGGGTCAGAGCAATGAGTTCTGCTGCTTGGGCAGACAAGGTGTCAATACGATGTGTTTCTATGACTTCCGTTTCAGTGGTCACTGCATAGGCGGCCACTAACTCTCCTGTGCTTGTTCTCATACATGAACCATCCACGTAAAGTGTCAGGTCTGGGTCGGGAAATGCAATGTCTGCCAAGTCTTGTCTGGGTTTTGTTACAGTATTGATGACTTCTACGCAGTCATGTGGTGTCGGGTCAATTGTGCTCGAGGGTAACAATGTGGCAGGGTTTAATGTGTTGCATTGTCTGATTTCTATGTGTGGCTGAAACAATGTCAATTCGTATCCTGTTAGTCTTGCTATAGTCAAGTGTTGAGTCTGGGTTCGGTTCAGGAGAACTTCCACTGAGTGTGGAACTTGTACTGTCAGGGGATGTCCTAACACTATAGAATCGCTTTGTCTGATTGCTAAAGCTGTCGCTGCAACTGATTTGAGGCACACAGGCAGAGCCTGGGCTACTGGATCCAATGTACTAGAAAAATAAGCACAAGGCTTGTGTTTCCCTGCTTGATCTTGTGTGAGTACAGATAATGCTGTGCCATCGCGTTCTGTGACAAAATGTGTAAAAGATTTACTATAACATGGTGTTGCTAAAACAGGTGCTTGACATAAGGCTTTCTTTAATTCGTCAAAAGCTTGTGTGTGTTCCTGAGTCCAAGGGAGGACAGTCAAAGTCGCTGCCTCCTGTGTTGTCAACTGTATGAGTGGTTTAGCTAGATATGCATACTGAGGAATCCATTGTCTGCAGTACGAGGTGAGGCCAATGAAGGCCCGTACCTCCTTTTGTGTCTTGGGCTGTGGCAGATGTGCAATTAACTGGATGCGGTCTGGTGTCAGCTGTCTCCCCCATTTGGACAGCAAGTGCCCAAGATATACCACTTGCTGGGCACAGAATTGTAGCTTCGAAGGGGACACCTTATGCCCCTTGTTGGCCAAGAAATACAAGACAGTCAGTGACGCGTGTTCGCAATCACGTTCGGTCCGTGCCGTGAGTAACAAATCATCAACATATTGAAGTAGGGCAGTGTCAGTAGGCATGTGAATACTGTCTAGTTGTCGTTTCAGGGCTTGACTATAAATACTGGGACTTTCCGTGAACCCTTGAGGTGCACGTGCAAATTTGAAGCTTCGGCCATTTAAAGAGAATCCGAATAAATACTGGCTTTCCGGATGAATGGGGACACTAAAGAAAGCGTTCTTGAGGTCAATTACAGTAAAGAACGCTGCTTCGGAATCAATGGCAGTCAATAGCGATGAAATATCTGGGACTACTGGATACTGTGGAATAATGCATTTATTCAGTTCTCGAAGGTCAATCACCAATCGGTAGACTGGTGGTGCATTTGGGTCAGTTCGTTTAAGGATTGGAATGATTGGAGAATTACATACATTGGAGTCAGTTTCTACAACTACTTCTTGGGCAATCAGTTCATCAATAATTTTCAGTAAGGCTATTACAGCCTCAGGGGGCAATTTGTATTGTCAGATTCTAGGCAGTACAACTCCTTGCTTGA
This sequence comes from Lissotriton vulgaris, assembly GCF_964263255.1. Taxonomy (NCBI): domain Eukaryota; kingdom Metazoa; phylum Chordata; class Amphibia; order Caudata; family Salamandridae; genus Lissotriton; species Lissotriton vulgaris. The sequence continues at coordinate 772,249,278 of NC_141699.1, read as the reverse complement.
GTGTAACACGATAAGGTGTAATATGCATACAACCTACATCAGTTGGACCTTGTGCCCATAAATGCGCTGGTACATTTTGCAATCTTGGAACAAAATCTCGTAACACATAATGACCTTTGAAGTCACATAAGAATAATCTCACTCCTTCCGGAGAACAACATATCACTACTCCTAATGCTTTCAACGTTTTAATACCAAGCAGATTTTCAGGACATGCTTTCGTAAGTAACAAGTCTGTAGTACGGGACAATGGACCAACTGCAAGGGGAACTGGCTTTGACACTTCGTTAACAATAGGCTTTCCTGAAAAATCCAGGGAAACATTCTGTGAGCCTGAGAGGGGTGCCCCTAGAACCTCGTCATGACTGATGGTAGTTCTGCTTGCCCCTGTGTCAATCAAAAACTTTCTGTCTTTCCCTAATACCTGACTATGTACATAGGGACCCTCTTGATCTACAGGAACCTCGATAAGAGGCAAGCCAACCTCCCTCTCTAGGCTGTTTCATGAGTACTGCTGATAATCAGGGTAATCTGACTGTGCATACTGATACATTTGTTGCGTGACATGTTGCGTGGCAGCAATAGGTTGGGGTTGGGGTACAGCAACTGTTTGCTGTGTATTCTGTGGAGGTTGCACGTTCTGTGGAATATGCTGTGGAACGTGTTCTTGTCTGGGAGGACGCGGTCTCTCTTTCGTTTTGCCTGTAGCAATATTGTGTTTCAAAACCAAAAATTCATTTATATAGTGACCTGGCTGCTTACAGTAGTTGCAGTTCCCTTTAACAGGAGCTGCAGGATGACTAGTCTGTGTGGTACCCCTCTTCTGACCATCTGCTGGGACGGACTGGGCAACTAGTACTTTCATTTTCGTATCTTTCATACGTCTCTGTTCATGATCATGTTCCTCTCTAATTCGGTTCTGGTGGTACTGTAACATTTGTAACATTTGGGAAGGGGTATTGGCTTGCCATGTGCTTTGGACTTTCAATACTCTATTTTTAACTTGTGGTAAGGAATTCTCGACTAATTTAGTCACAAAAAGATGTGGATATGATTCGCTACTTGTTTTCAGGCCACTATTAATAATGAAACATTTCTCGAATCTAGAATAAAAATCACTAGTGTCTTCGTCTTGTTTCTGTTTGCAGGCTGAGAATAGCATCCCAGTCTTCCTTTTTAATTGCCAATAACCTCGGCAAGACCTGTACTAATAATCCTGGTAGTGCTTTAGCTTTTTCCCCAAGACCCGTACCTGGGGTACGTAAGTTTTCTTCGCCTTCTAATTCAGTCCAATTAACCTTTGTATCTCCCACCTCCCATTCTTTCTCTTTCAGTTTTTCGTAAATACCAGCCGGCAACAATACTTTTAACATTTTAAGAATATCGGAATATGTATAATCCCCCATTAGTAACATGTCTTTTAATTCACGATGGAAACCTGCTGGATCTTTATCATGACAGGGCACTATTTTCTTCATTTCCAATAGTTCCATTTTGCTTAAGGGTGTGTATACGAATACTCGCTGTAGCTCACCCCCTGTGGTTTGGACGGGATGAACTTCTCGTGAGGGATTCTGTCTGTATATGTAAAATGGTTGTCTTACTGGGGGTGGAACAGGAACGAAATGTGGAGTCAGGAAAGTTCTGTATTTATGCCGTTGTTCTAGTATGGTATTGATTAAATCGGTACCTAGGCCTCTCCATCTTTTTAGGAGTAATTCTTCCAGTATATTATATAGGGGACCTGGATCAGAAGGCTGACTCTCATATAGCGTGATGAGATGCTGGATCATGTACATACCAGCCAATCGCTGTTCGTCTGGGGAAAGAGTCAAAAACGTTTGCGCTACTGAATCATCTTTATATATGCTATCATTTCCAGCCCATTGGACTGCTGACCGTGCTAATTCCTGATCTCGCATTGTACTAAGTTCATGGTAACCTATTCTCTCTTTCAGCATTTTATCGGTGTCTTGAAATACATGTTCAAGAGAACATTGTTCTGGTATGGGAGAAAGGAAACGTTTCTTGTTTTCTAGACGAATGGGTCTGTCAAAAGGTCTGTCAAAAGAGTACTGTTTAGGAAGTCTCGCTCTACCTGCGTACGCTATTGTTCCTGGCGTTTCCTCTGTATCCAATAAATCGTCCTCTTCCTCTGTGGTGACGTCTCTCTCAGCTTCCCTAGCTGCATTTTCCCTTTCGTGTATCATTACAATTTCTTTACGGATTTTTCTGTACATGGCTTCTATACAACCTTGTGTATTATGTTTGCCGTCAGCTATATTGTTACTCCACTTTATCAGTACATCCATTTCTTCTTTGCTTGTACCTGGCCGATCTCGTTCCCTTATTAAACAATTTATCAGAAACTGTAAAATCATTCTTTGTGTCTCAACCTTTTGATGTGCCATGGCCTCTTGAATGGATTCTGGTGTCTCCCCTGTTCTAATGAAATTATATATGTTATCTAGATGTGTTTCCATATGTGGCAGAAGAACCAAATAGTTTGCAACGCGCCTTAAACGTAATGAGTGTAGTACCATCCCGTCTTCGCCGGGTACTGGGTCATATCTGCAGTCTGTAACATACTCTTTAAGGGCTGCGAATGTCGCTGCCCTGGGTGTACGTTGTAATGCTAGATCTCTAAGCGTCGTTCGTTTTACTTGTGGCGGGGTGTTAGGGAGACCTCCTGTTGCGCCTCCTGAAGCGGAAGCAAAAGCATGAACTGGCTGTGTCATCGCTGGAAGTGTTGGAACTGGTCGGGTAGGTGAAGTAGTAATAGGAGCAGGCAATGTTTGTGGCAACGCAAGGCGGCCAAAAGGATTACCAGGGCCAGTGGCAGGAGGAACAGTAGCAGGAGGAGTGGGAAGGGTCGTGTCAACCTGAACAGACTGTTGAGGAACATTATCAGTAGGAGCATTATTAGCAGGTGCAGGTGGTACACGTACATTGGTGTACTCTGGAGCTACATCATCTAAGTAAGAGGAAAGGAAATTATCTGCTGCGGTCTATTTATGACGGAGTTTAGTCGGGACCAATGGTGGTGGCAAGTTACGGGGTGCTTCCGGGGTTGCCATAGGCAGGCCCTCGGCAAGAACTGGATACAGTCCTGTAATAAGTGCATTTCTTTGTCTGTCTTGTTGTTCTATTCTGACTCGTTCTCCTTCTTCTAGTAACTCCTTTTCTCTAGCTTTTTCAGATTCTTCTCTACTTCTCTCTGCTTTTCTGAGTTCTTTTTCTGTTCTCCTATGTGCTTCTTTACGCCATAATTCTATGGCATCTTTCTGGGATTGTCTGGCTTTCTTTTTCCATAAAGCTTCTTCTACTCTCATGATGCAATCGGCATCCCATGTCCCTGAGACAGGCCATCTATACTTTTCTTCCAGACACTTGGTATAGTCCACCCACAAATCTAGGTACAGTATGGCATCTAAGCCATGCTTATTATACATAAAATGTCCAGGAGTGTCCCTAGGTGGGACGGGAACTGCTTCTTCGAGTATCCCTTTCCTAGTTCCTATCTGACGTAATTTCGAGAACAGTGGCATTGTCGGATTACTTTAAACGTGGACACAGTAAACACAATAATGAATAGCAAAAACAGTCATTCATACCACGACATTAAAAACCCACATAAAAACATTTCAGACGGATATTACCTGATACATAGAAGACACATAAATACTAAAATCTCGAGTTGCAATACTAGAATACTGAATCACTGAATTACTAGATGCACTGCTAAAACAGTACAGACAATACCGGCAAAAGAGCGCATCTCATTGACATCAAAGCATTCTAAATAGAGATCAACACTTATTTTTCATTGCTCCATTTGCTTGAAAAAGCCTTTACCATGTCAGATAAAATTCTGTTCTCTCATAGTTAAGTGAAGAGAACAAACACGAGCTCTAAAAAAGATCACAAGTTTTCAATTAAGGGAAATATAACATCTAAATATCTCCATCTAAGTAAGTTAAAACAAATACTGAATAAATTCTGAGACAAATTGGAAGAAAAATGCTAAGATAACTCAGCAAAATGTGTTTACCGCTTTACGGTATTTATCCAAATAGTGAGCATTTGCAGATGTACAGCCAATAGAAGAAATTTCACAATGAGGAGTACTGAGCTAAGTTTCCTTCCAATTGCGTACATAACAGGCACATTAACCTTGAAGCTTACTTACTTCAATAAAACTGCTAATCTCAAAAGCTTGTTTTCTTTTGCTTCAGCCCCACTAAAGAAGGAACACACATTAACCTTAAAGAGGTCCTTTTATTTTCATGGGATGTGAACTCCCAAGAATCTAAATGTTAGTCTACCTTGAATACCACCAGGAAAATCCCAGTACTTTTAAACATCTACAAATAGCATGCTCCAAACCACAGTTGTGCTTTCTGGATTTTGTGAACTCATTAAAAAACATTTACAAATACATGCCAGGTACCACATACTCAAATCCCCAAATTTCTGGGGGAATTATAAAGAGTTGGCCTAATGTGCTTATCATTCAATTCTAGTATATTCAGTTGCAAACATAACCAATATACGTAATGTAGTACATCTCTTTAAATCAACATTCAGTAAGGTTATATGTTGACCTGACTCACTTGACACTTGTTTATTAGCGTCCTATTTGGTGAGAACGGCCTCATTTCAACAGGGTGGCATCTCAGCACTTGAAAAAGATAAAGACTCACACTGAGTCGCGGAGGCATTTATGGGTATATAAAAGAGTATTCCTTTTGTACTCCTTTTGTGCTTTTTTACACTGTACACAAATGAAAGGAATAGATACATCCTTCCGCTTATACATAAATTAAAGAGTAGACAATGCCGCCCAGCACTTTATTACTTCCAGCAATTACCAGATCTCTTGGTATGTTTTTGTGTCGCCTAGTTCCTCTTATCTGCTATGAGGACAAGAAGTTGAACTCCCTAGTCTGAAACTTATAAGTAAGATAAGGGCCAACTTGTTTGTTTCTTGATCTTATATTGATGAATTATTTTTATTGATTATGTTGATATTCTCTTTTTAATTGTATTTTATAACTCGGAGTTTTAATAGATGTCTATTTTTATTCAGTAATGTTTTTAATATTTTGGAATGTATATTTTGTAGAATTGTGGTAAATATATTTTACCGTATCATTTTTCCATATAATAAAAAGACATAAGGATAGCTCAATCAAATGAGAGGCAGAGTCCGTGGTATCTGAGTCATACGGGCTTTAATGAAATGCTTCGAAGCATGGGACATCGGGTTCCATCACCACTCAGGTTCAGGAAGGGACATTCAACATTTTATTAACATCACACATTATATATAGTATAACAGTATACTTGGAGTGAATTACAGTAGGCGTAACAGGTGAAAAGAGAGAGATAAGAACACATGTGCGTAACAGGAGGCGTGTAAAAAGGCGTACACATGGGCGTGTACTTGACATGTCAGAGAATCGTCACAAGAAACGTCACACGTGGGTGGATACATAGAGAAAGTTTGCAGAATCAGCAGAAATTTGTTATTACAGATGCGCGCGCAACTGAGCATGACTGGGGGAGCTGGGGGCTTTGACTTTAGCACTAGTAGAGGAGACTAATGTCTGGGATGTCAGAACGACCTGTACATAAAACATATCTGATATCTCATGTTTTGAGGATGTAGTGTCTGGAGTAAAAGGTCTCTCGGGCAGAGGCCGTCCATCACTGAATGCTAGTACGTGCATATGGATCTTCATGTAGAGTGCGGGGGCCATGGGCCTACCATGGTAACGGGAGCAGTAAATTACTTGCATGGAGACAGGAAGGCAGGGCCCTTTGCTCTGCAGCCGGGAATATGTTTACCTATTTCACTAGACTGGAATGTGTTTTCGAGGAGGCTGAGCAGATAACTTGTAGGTAAAACAACGTCTTGGCAGGCAAACAGGCCGAGCCGGGCACCGCTCGTCTGTGCAGGATGTAAGGCAGAGGTCAGGGATGCATACCTAAACGGCAGCTTTCAGAGGCAGAAAAGTACTTGGAGCCTTGGTTAAGGGTCTGGCTCGACTGGGCCAGAAAACATGAAGAAAACGTAAAAGTGCACCATGTAAAGACGTTGGCACCATAGGCCTAGAAGCCTAATTAACAGGATTTTCATGCATGACTAGATAGCTGACATGTTAACGTTAGACGCAAATGTATTTGCGTCTTTCTAGCATGAACAGGAAAGAAGTTACACGACATACAAGGAACATGGTGCAGGGATAGGGTGCAAGTGGGGGACACATTGGCTACCTGAAAATTTCTATTACCTCAGAATACTTTAAATGCCATTAATCTATCGGCAAAATAAAGTTCTTTTGATTGACTGATTGATTGTTTTCATGAATCTGTCCCAAAACGTACAAAATGGTAAAAAAAATTGAATACTTGGGTCATGTTCCCATATAATTAGTACAAATGGAAATTACTGCGTTCTTTACACTTTTACTAATAGGGATTTGAATGTTTCAAACCCAATTCACAAAAGCATGCAACAGTTAATAAAAGAGAACTGCCATATTACTACTTCTCATACTCAAAAATACTTTTGTGAATTGTGCCAGTCGCCTGCAAACTGTTCTTGTGATAAGACTGATCCACTTTGTAAAATTCTGTAAGCACGATTTCTGGCGATTTCTGGCCATGGTTATGTCATCATTCTTAAAATTCTTCATTTACCTTTGTCAGTAGGCCACAATGTCTTTTATGTGGACTATCCAGTTCCTTCACATTTCAGAAATTGATGCATAAACCATTGTTGATGACCTTTGTAAATCGTTATCATTCTTTAAGTTTTTCATCAGCAAAGCTACTTTTCTAGCCCTGATAACCATCTTCATAAATTAGTTTTGACTTGCTTTTACCCATTAATTTCTTCCTTACTCACACTCCAGTAAAAATGTGCTTAATTATTTTCCAATTCTTTCCTCATTAATTCTTAGATATTTCACTCGACGAAGATATGCAAGTCTACACTTTGAAGTAAATTTACAAATGTAAATGGTGAATAACCAAAAGTAGTAAATTCTCACATGTAATTTTACCTTTGTGAGTAGGCCACAATGTATTTCATTTGGACTATCTTTACATTTCAGGAATTGCTGCATAAACTGTTGCTGATGACCCATGTAAATCACTCTCATAACCCTAGGGGTCAGGATTGCACTATATAGGGCCGCTAAATCAACAAATAAATACATAAATGAAATATGTGATCTTCAACGTGTAGGGATAAATTAGGCTATTTCGGATGTCTAGCTGTTTAATAGAGGGTTTCGGTCCAAAGAAGTTATTTTATTTTGTTTGCCGCTTTGATGACATATACTACATGTGTTCATTCTAGAAATAGGATTATTATTCCTTTCAGCTTAATTTGCATCGAGGTAAGGTTGTTGTGTTTACCCAAGTGGTATACTCTCTCAATATTCAGTGTCAGATAAGAAAGTAGGCTGAGCAAATCAGGAATACAAATTTGGAGAAATGACACCATATCAGTTCCTTCAGCAATTTCAAAAAGGCCTTATAACCTGAGGTTGCTCCATCTATAATTGTTTTCCATACCATCAAAAAACACAGGATACTGCAAACCTCCCACTTTATCCGGAAAATATTTTGATTCCCAACATAAAGGACATGTATACAATTTATAGCTATCAAACAAGATAACAAGGATGTATAAACTGTGGTGAATGAGATGGTCTTTGTGACCGGCAAGGTAACAAGGATGATTCCCCCACCATCGTAATCTGGTGGGGGAAATTGCTGTCAGATGGCGGAGAGCGCGCCACCGCATGGCTGGCGGTGGCGGGCCATCGTAATCGGCCCCCAAGTTTGGCAATAGCATCTACTCTAGCTCCTCATTAAATTCCTGAAAAGCCTCTAGCCATTTTGAAAATCGTGAATGAAATAGCATCTATCGTTTTCTTAGATAATACCTCCTTAAGTTGCTTATAGTTTGTCTTAACCAACAAATGCTACACAAGTTGCTTCACTTTCATCACTACTATGGAAACTGCCTAAGCCTCTTTCTCTAAGACTGAGTAGTTCGCTTTGCACTCCAGAATATCCAGTTGGAAATGTCGACTTACACAAATATCGAGTTGGAAATATCGTGATTCAGAAATATCGAAAGATAGAATATTGTGGTCAAGAATATCGAATTTAAGGTAAGAAATACAGTTTTTAAAAATATAGAAGTCATTAATAGTGTTTGCAAAAATATAAATGTTTGAAATATCGATTTTTTTATTTAGAGGCCGATTCCGATTCGGTAAAATGCCCTCCAAATAGCCGTGCAGAGCTTTTTTCCCATATGAATCGTATGCAGAACCGTACCCGTTCGTACGATGTAGTACGATGTGTACCCAAAGCAGTTCTCCATACGAATCGTACCGAAGACCGTACAACTTACTAATCCGTACGAATCGCCTTCGGAACATGCAGTACACGATGTCCGTATGGATCGAAGCTGCATTTTCCGACCCAGCAAGTACAAATCGTATCGACAACATTCCGTACAACTCTTTTTCTACGGGAGCATAAAACGTCCGTAAAAGCATATTTCACCTCGAAATGCATACGAAACAGACCCCCGGGTACGGTGCGTACACCCCATTATTGCAGGCGTACGGTGCGTACACCTCTGGATTTCAGGGGTACAGTACGTATGTCCCCCTGCGTACACCCCATGATCGTAGGTGTACAGACCGTAGGGGTACGGTTCATACACCCCAAGGTCGAAGGTGTACGGTGCGTACACCCCATGCGCACACCACTTGAATTTAGGGGTACGGTGCATATGTGATAGTGTTGCCCTCCATACGAATTGCTCATACCCGACGTTTACCGTACGAATCGCGCACTCATTCCCCGGTCCGGATCGTACTTGGCGGTGTGTACGGCATTTTTAGGAATCATAGGGTTCACTGTGCGGGTCAATGTTGTACGGATTTACCCTTCATTTTCATACGGTTCGCAATGATTCGGACGTATTTCCAGTGGCCCCAGCAGCACTCCAAGACAAATGGTCTGGACCCCACACTATTGTTGAACAGAAGGGAGAGGTAACCTATTTGGTTGATCTTGGAACTCCCAGGATTCCCCACAGGGTGCTTCATGTCAACAGATTGAAACCATATGTTGTCAGGGCAGACATGGGCTTGGTCATGGCTACAGATGAGGGACAGGAGGAAGAGAGTGACCCTCTCCCAGACCTGCTTTCTCAGAACCCTGATGATGGTTCAGTTGATGGTATAGCCTTGGCAGGCAGCCTCACTGAGCAGCAGCAGTAGGACTGCAGACAAGTTCTACACTGCTACAGACATATGCTTTCTCTGACTCCAAGTCAGACTAGCTGGTGCACCCATGAGGTGGACACTGGTGACAGTCTGCCTGTGAAGAGTAAAATCTACAGGCAACCTGATCATGTTAGGGACTGTATCAGGACAGAGGTCCAAAGAGAGAGAGATGAGGTTTTGCATGGATTACAGAGGTCTCAATGCTGTCACTAGGACAGATGACCACCCAATACCAAGAGCAGATGAGCTCATCAACAGATTGGCTTCTGCCAAGTTTTTGAGTATATTTGACTTGACAGCTGGCTATTGGCAGATCAGACCAGCTGATGATGCAAAAGCCAAAGCAGCATTTTCTACCCCAGGAGGCCATTATCACTTTGTTGTAATGCCCTTTGGTCTGAAGAATGCACCTGCCACATTCCAAAGGTTGGTGAACCAAGTCCTCTCAGGCCTGGATGACTACTGTGCAGCTTATCTTGATGATATTGCTGTCTTTAGCTCCACTTGGGAAGATCACCTGATCCACCTGAAGAATGTTTTGGAGGCCCTGCAAAAGGCAGGCCTAACTATCAAGGCTACCAAGTGCCAGATAGGGCAGAGCAAGGTTGTGTACCTGGGCCACCTTGTAGGTGGAGGTCAGGTTTAACCATTGGAGAGCAAGATCCAGACCATAAAGGACTGGACTCCTCCCACCACCCAGACACAGGTCAGAACTTTCTTGGGCCTGTCTGTGTACTATAGGAAGTTTGTTAAGAACTATGGGTCCATTGTGACTCCTCTTAATGACCTAACCTCAAAGAAAATGCCAAAGAAAGTTCAGTGGGCAGTAAGCTGTCAAAAGGCATTTGATGACCTGAAGCAGGCCATGTTCACTGCACCTATTCTGCAAAGTCCAGACTACTCCAAGGAATTCATTGTTCAAACAGATGCTTCTGAATTGGTTGTGGGTGCTGTTCTTTCACAACTGAATAAAGATGGTCAAGACCAGCCAATAGCTTTTATTAGCAGAAGGCTGAACCCTAGAGAGAAACGTTGATCAGCTATTGAGAGGGAGGCCTTTGCTGTGGTTTGGGCCCTGAAGAAGCTGAGGCCATACTTGTTTGGTACTCACTTCAAGATTCAGACAGACCATAAGCTCCTCTTGTGGCTAGATCAGATGAAGGGTTAAAATCACAAACTGCTTAGGTGGTCCATTTCCCTACAGGGGATGGACTTTACAGTGGAACATAGACCTGGGACTGACCATGCCAATGCAGATGGACTCTCCAGATATTTCCACTTAGAACATGAAGACTCAGCTGGTCAAGTTTAGTTTAATGTTCCTATGGTCACCCCCACTTTTTGCTGTGATTCTCTGTTTTTTTTTTACTTTAGTGTGGCTGTGGGCCTGCTAATCAAACCCACAGCCCAGCTGTTCTCTCTCTAAATTGATACCATGTACTTTAGGTACATACCTGATTGGGTATTGGGTCACCTTTGTGTTGTGAGCCCCTGTATAGTGTACTATAGGTACCCAGGGCATAGGTGCATCCAAGGCCTACCAGGGGCTGCAGCATGTATTATGCCACCCCTGGCTGGCCATCCAAACTGACACCACAGGCTGATCACTCAGCTTGGGTAAGATGGTGTAATCACCCCTTACTTAGATATAGTATATCTATATCTACCTTATATATAGACACATAGTAACCACCGTTCCCACTTAGGCGCGCGCGCGAGTGCGCTCACACCTCTCCTTACATCCCTGCGCACTGACTTGCTAGGAGGGTGCACACAGAACGTCACGCGAGAGAGTAGTCGCCGGCCGCTTTAAAGAAGCGAGCGGCAGGAACATGACAAGCCTAGGTAAGGAGGCGGGGGGCTGGTGCCTATTAGGGAGAGTGTGGCAGACTGTGGCCTTTTGTTTAATTATTGCTGTTAATCGGAGCCCCTTCCGGGCTTCGATTAACATCAATACTTAAACAAAAAGCCACAGTTTGCCCCGCGCTTTACTAACAAAAGCGTAGACGCTTTCAAAACACAACGTGTACTTTAGCACACGCTGTGTTTGGAAACTGTCTCTGCACTTTTGTTATTAAAGCGCGGGGCAGACTGTGGCTTTATGTTTAAGTACTGATGTTAATCGGAGCCCGTGAAGGTGCTCCAATTAACAGCAATATTTAAACAAAAGGCCACAGTGGGCAGTCAGGAGGGCGGGGCAGCAGGGGGCACAGCGGCTGGGAAAACAAGCGGAACAGAAGGCAAGAGGAGCATAAAACAAGGAAAAAAACAAGTGGGACAGAGGGCAGAAGGGCACAAAAACAAGTGGGACAGAGGGCAGAAGAGCACAAAAACGAGTGAGACAAAGGGCAGAAGGGCACAAAAATGCGTGGGACAGAGGGCAGAAGGGCACAAAAATGAGTGGGACAGATGGCAGAAGGGCACAAAAACGAGTGGGATAGATGGCAAAAGGGCACAAAAACGAGTGGGACAGATGGCAGAAAGGCACAAAAACGAGTGGGACAGAGGGCAGCACAAAAACGAGTGGGACAGAGGGCAGAAAGGCACAAAAACGAGTGGGACAGAGGCCAGAAGGGCACAAAAACGAGTGGGACAGATGGCAGAAGGGCTCAAAAACAAGTGGGACAGATGGCAGAAGGGCACAAAAAAGAGTGGGACAGATGGCAGAAAGGCACAAAAATGAGTGGGACAGAGGGCAGCACAAAAACGAGTGGGACACAGGGCAGAAGGGCACAAAAATGAGTGGGACAGAGGGAAGAAGGGCACAAAAATGAGTGGGACAGAGGGCAGAAGGGCACAAACATGAGTGGGACAGATGGCAGAAGGGCACAAAAACGAGTGGGACAGAGGGCAGCACAAAAACGAGTGGGACAGAGGGTAGAAAGGCACAAAAACGAGTGGGACAGAGGGCAGAAGGGCACAAAAACGAGTGAGACAGATGGCAGAAGGGCACAAAAACAAGTGGGACAGATGGCAGAAGGGCACAAAAAAGAGTGGGACAGATGGCAGAAAGGCACAAAAACGAGTGGGACAGAGGGCAGCACAAAAACAAGTGGGACAGAGGGCAGGACGGCACAAAAACGAGTGGGACAGAGGGCAGAAGGGCACTAAAACGAGTGGGACAGATGGCAGAAAGGCACAAAAACGAGTGGGACAGATGGCAGAAGGGCACAAAAAAGAGTGGGACAGATGGCAGAAAGGCACAAAAATGAGTGGGACAGAGGGCAGCACAAAAACGAGTGGGACACAGGGCAGAAGGGCACAAAAATGAGTGGGACAGAGGGAAGAAGGGCACAAAAACGAGTGGGACAGAGGGCAGAAGGGCACAAACATGAGTGGGACAGATGGCAGAAGGGCACAAAAACGAGTGGGACAGAGGGCAGCACAAAAACGAGTGGGACAGAGGGTAGAAAGGCACAAAAACGAGTGGGACAGAGGGCAGAAGGGCACAAAAACGAGTGAGACAGATGGCAGAAGGGCACAAAAACAAGTGGGACAGATGGCAGAAGGGCACAAAAAAGAGTGGGACAGATGGCAGAAAGGCACAAAAACGAGTGGGACAGAGGGCAGCACAAAAACAAGTGGGACAGAGGGCAGGAAGGCACAAAAACGAGTGGGACAGATGGCAGAAAGGCACAAAAACGAGTGGGACAGAGGGCAGAAGGGCACAAAAACGAGTGGGACAAAGGGCAGTAGGGCACAAAAACAAGTGGGACAGATGGCAGAAAGGCACAAAAACGAGTGGGACAGATGGCAGAAGGGCACAAAAACGAGTGGGAGAGAGGGCAGAAGGGTACAAAAAAGAGTGGCACAGAGGGCAGACGGGCACAAAAAACTAATGGCACAGAGGCAAAATACAGAATACAGAAATATAGGGGCAGCTAAGAACAGAAGGCCGAATGGGCAGAGAGGCACGGGGCAGCGAGGTGAGGGGAACAGAAGGGAAAACTGGGCAGAGACACAGGCAGCGAGGGGTACAGAAGGAAAGACCGGGCAGAGAGAGCACAGGTACAGCGAGGGGAACAGAGTGAAGAAAAAGGGGCAGGGACCACGTACAGGCAGCGGGGAAGATAGACAACAGCAGTTAGAGACACAACAATGAAAATACAGGCAATACAATACATTTGCAAATTGCCTTTAATGCCTTTATTTTGGCTCTGTATGTGTGAAAATGCACCATCTTTTCACTTTTTAAAGTAAACGTTTTGAGTGCCATTTGGCGCAGCAGACACGCACGGTTTGGTTCCTGGCGCACATAGCCATGGTTGCAGCACACAGAGACCCTCCACTGCCGCACACAGAGGAAAAAAATTAGAGGGAACATTGATAGTAACCTATAGGTCACTCCTATGGCAGGCCTTAACAATCCTGGAGGCAGAGTGCTTGGTTTTATGTGAGAGGGTGCCCTAGCATGAGCTGAGCCCCTCTGCAGCTTTCAGAACATCTCCTTATAGCTGTTCTATGATATAGCCATACCATATACTCTTAAGTGCATTATAATCCTCGCTGTTAATGCTAACTTTGGTTTGGCTTTATCAAAACATGTTGTGTAAGGTGTCAAACACTTTAGAATACTACCCCCCCCCCCCCCCCACCAGTCCTGGCGGCGGGGGTAGCATTCCACCCTTCTAGAGGGAGAAGACATGTAGTTACTGCTTTACCCGGTTAAAGTTAAACAGAGCCTCAGCATCACAAAATGGATGCTGCTGCCACAGACACGAGTCAGACCTCCTGCTGCTGGACGAAACTCCGGCAAGGGAGGCCTGGCAATAGACTTCCTGTCGAGGGAGGTGCTAGCACCTCCCCAGACAGCCTGTAGTGTATTGGGGCCGGGTGGGTTGAATGGAAAGATGCTTTTCCAGACACTGCCTGGGGCACACATTTGCTCCATATATAGCCCGGTTCAAACCAGTTGCTGGGGCACTCCAGCCCAGCTCTGGCGTGAAACTGGACAAAGGGAAAGGGGTGTAACCACCCTCTTCCCAGGTCCACCATAGGATGGACCTAGCAGGTAATCCAGCTCCTAAAATCAGTATAAAGATAGGAGCTGTGTCTAGAGACTTTAGATTATCCTGGTCTGAAACTCTGAAATGAAACTCTTGGACCTTCGACGTTCTATATCGACTAGAAGACTGAAGACATCTCCCTTGTGGTTAAGGAGTGACCACCCTGTGCAAACAGGCACCACCAGTAACTTGCCGGTTTGCTTTGTCGATGCTTCTGCCAGAACTCGAAGACTCAGTAACACAAGAACTGGACTTTCAGACTTCTCCAACTTTGATCCACATACACAGCAAAGCTGAGACCCATGGCGGACACGAGAGACATGGGACTGGGCACCCTGGACTTCCTGCATTTTGCTAACTGCTCGACTCCCAAGGTACCCTCGCAGTTGTGCATTGGGGTATGAGAAGCCCCAGACCCGAGCGCCATTTGCACCAAAGCTTAGCTCTCCATATTCCACGAGTGCTGTGTGGGGCCTGCTCCTGCATTCCAGCTTGATGCATCTTCCCGGTTGCTAGCCCACTGGTTAGATAGCCCTCCGAAGACTTCCTTTTAAATTTACACTGCTAGCCTGGTTACTACAGGTTTGCTCTAGCATCCCTGCTAAGGAAAAGCTCCCCAGACCTTGCTGGTCGGACTCGAAGCCAATCTTCACTTCCTGCATGGGTTGCGGTTGCCAAGGCTTGTTGGGTCCAATCCGGATACCAACGCTGCAGTCTACTAGATCTTTTTTGATACAGCTCGAATGCAGCTCCTGGTCATCGTCGACGCCTCCTGGTCTTTGTGGCTGCAGAAGCAAGCTTTACCTCCTCACCTGAAATCTCCACGACATCGCCTGGTTCCTTCCTGGTCACTGGCTAGTGACCCAGACTCTGTCCCTTCTGCTTTCATATTCTTCAGTTACTCGATCCACCCTTGGATCCACCCGGACACTTTTCCCCTGGTCGCCTGCCGCGCTTCTTTGTAGATCTCCATAGGAAACATCGACGAAACCCGACACCTAAAGACACCTATGCACCCGGCTTCCCTGGGTGAGGTAACTCGAGTACTCCGGTGCTCCCATGGGTATTGACTATCCAAGTGACCTAGTCTAAAGTGGTTTTGTCGTAGTCCATCCAGAGGTGCCCTAAATCTTTATCTTGGTAACTTTTACGTTCTCCATTCTAAGTCAATGGTAACTCGCGACTGTGTTTAGACAGTGCACGTGTCTCCCACGGGTCTCCTACTTCCTACCCTTTGGTTGTCTAGTGTAGCCCCAGCGATTCCTTAGGTCCTAGGCCTATTCCCTATTCCTGAAGTGGTTCTCATACCATTTACTTAGTATATGGTTTGTGAGGCCCCTAGGGCAAAACCGTATTTGTGCAAGTTATCGTATGCTAATTGAGTAACTTGTGATGAACTTCGATCACTGACCTCAAAAAGAAGTCAGAGGGGTTGTGTTCGAAATATATACATATATATTTGATATACCTTGTGTGGTGTCCTTTCATTTGGTATTCAAGGGATTATACTTGGTAAAACAAACAGCTTCACATGCTCTTTGGAGTTTAGCCTAAGACTGCTGGTCCATGCTACCACTAGGATAGCTTGTCTGTAAGGTTGACTTTACAACCACCATCAAAAAGGGTTGTTTAGACTGGTGCAAGGTGCCCACTAGAATAGTGGACATCATATGCCAGGCTAACTTCTCACACTACTGGCCTTACAGGTGTTGTTGGGGGATGAGGACTGAAGTGGCTTGATGACCAAATTGTACAATGCGTCGCTTCTGGAGCAAGACACGAGTACATTTCTGTCTTACAATAAGTGGAATACTATCTTGAGCTCTACGCTGACGTTAGAGGCCTGGAAGTTTTGTTGCACCTTAACTGGGTGTCTGATGGCAAATTGCAACCTCCGCATCATTCATTTTAAATACTTGCACCAGCTTTTCTACAAGCTGATTCAATTATGTAGAATTGGCTTGCTTGAAAGTGTGTGTTGTGTGCGCTGTGGCCATGCTGAAGCTGATTTTATGCACTTGATCTGGTCTTGCACTGGTATTTCCAAAATTTGGTTACGTGTCACGCAATTATTAACCAATATTACTACAGAAACTGTTGAGTGTGTGCCTGAGGTGTGTCTGTTGGCGTGGATGCAGAAGCTCAAGTCCTGTAATAGATGGCTAGTAGCCATTCTACCTTGTTTGCGAATAGGGAGGTATCACAATGTTGGGGCGCGAAGACTGTGCCAATGGTTAGGAGGTGGATTCATGTTCTACTATATTATAGGGACCAATTGGAAATATATGCGGAGCATCTGCCGGAAGCGTCTGACCTAAAGACTTTTGGGCCCCCCTCTCTGGTTATCTCCTCACAAGACCAGATTTGGCATAATCTCCTATGCAGGAGTCTTTTACCTATTGGCCGGGAGAAGTGGGACTGTTCTGAAATGCTAATAGGTGCTATACTGTATGAATGCCAGATGTCACAGATATATGTATTAGTGCCAGGCTCAGGGGAGGATGGGGGGGTGAGGGTTTGTTTAAAATGGGTGTTTTCTTTCTTGAAATGTAAAATGGCTTGTATACGATATATTACACAGAAACGCTGTTCTGGCCCTAATTTGAGGGTGATACATATTTTTTCCTCTTACAAGCTGCTCAATAAAGATACTTTAAAAAAAGGGAATCTGGACCTACCATACAGCCCTGTTCATCCAAGTTAAATGGATCTGCTTGCTGTATGCCTGTAGGGGGTCTTCCTTTAAAAGTACCTAGCTGTAATCCTGCTCCGGCCTTGGAGCATAGGTTTGTGGGCCCTCCCAAACTACCTGTGTCTCTACGTCCTTTACAGTCCAGACAAACTCTTGCTGCTGCCCATAGTTTTTACCTTTGCAACCCACGTTGGAAGCTCCCTTCCACAAAAACAAGTCGGTGATCTGTTCCACCTCTTTGTTTGATCCATTGCCTCCTAGTCTATTCAGTAGATTCAAGGCTTTTGATAACACCCACTGGTCCTTAACCATCTTTCTCTGCTCTAATATTGGGAATAATTTAGTAGGGATCTTTAACGCTAGTTTAAGGCTTCCTTTTTTTATCAAGCGTTGTTTTTCAGTTGCTTCTTTAGCTTCTTTTTTGCTCTGTGAAAGACCGGTCCCTACTATATTCTCTGTGGTGATGCTGATTTGATTCCCCGGCGCTAGCTCAGTTGTCTTTCTTGGATCCCTCGGCGTTTCACAGCTCACTTGCTCCGACTGGTCTGGTTGATTAGCAGCACCTTCCATCTCCAACTCTGCTCCCACCGTGGTAGATTGGGAACAAAGTGATACATCCCCCTGACTCTCCGTCATGGCCCTTGCCAGCTACCCTGTCAATAAACTTGTGTCCTGGTAAATTATATCCACCTTTGAATTCTTAATGACCTTCAATATTTCCTGGAGAGCACTGAGCTTGTCTATAATGGGGGAACATAAACAAGGTTTTCGCAAATCCAGAGCTCTTAGCTTCATGTCCAATTGTGTTAATTTACTTTCTATTTCTACCAGGTGAGTAGCAAATGACTGAAGAAGATCAAGCTGGAGTTCAATTTCCCTCGCCTGTCAAAGAAGCGTCCTGGCCATTACATCCTGCCGGGCACTTATATCCCCCAAAGTAGAAATCTTTTCGGCAACTAATTGTGAAATGGGGGACTAGTTGCAAGCCCTCCGTCCAATCATCAGGCTTTTTTTTAGCATGTCCTCTATTTGTGCTTCCATAGCAGCTAAAAACTGATATGAAAGGTTTCCTTGCTCATGATCCGTGGCATGGCCATTTCCACCCGTTTTTGGAAAAAAGAGGGAGAGTTTATGGATGTGTTTCCCGAGAGGCTGCCTCCTAATGGGTCATTCAACTTTAAAGGGGAAGGCGACCCTTGATTATTCCCTGAGTCCTTGCTTTGCAGCACTTGGGTGAATACTAACATTTTGTTATTGATCGGTTCAACTAGTTTGGAACTTAGGTAGTGATTATAATAGCGGGCGGATCGCCACCGCCGCGATCCGCCCACCATCCCTACTTGATTTAGTCCCTGCCATATTATCATTGTAAGGGGACCGGCAAGCTGCTTTTCCGCCAGTCGACAATCGTTACGATTGCCGGTCGGGCGGTCTTGGCCACTAATATGGTGGAGGTGCCTACCAGGCACCGCTATCCATATTGGGATGGGTGCGGTAACTGGCCTTTCCATGGCGGCATTGCCGCCATGGAAAGGCTGGTGGGGATTGACTACAGGGGCCCGTTGCTGGCCCCCTGGGGAGTGGGTGTTTGGGGGTGCACTTGGGGGGTACCCAGCATACCTACCTGCAGTTCCATGCACCAAGTGGCAGGCACGAAGTGGTGCCTGCCACGTGGTGCAGGGAAATTGCAGGCATGGCCACTTACCATTGCTGACATGCTGCAGCCAGCAGCACCATCCACAATGGTTAAAGGGACGAATGCGCCTGCCAGTATGGCGGGTGCCTCCGATTTTGGTAAGTGGGACCGCCACACGTCTGGCGGTCGGTCCCATCACCGTTATGGTGGCAGGTGGACTGATGTCCACCCGCCATCATAATGATCCCCTACGTATGTCATCACCCAATTTGAAAGCCTGGGGCAATAAAGAGAGTCCATGATCAATTTTATTCTGGTTGCCCTCGATGTAGGATCTGTTGGCAACCATAACAGGGATCAAAATGTTCTGCTCTGCTTGCTGGTCACTTGACTTGCCACCTTTTGAAACTTCGTCTAACATCTTCAGACATGCGTGTGGACCTATTGGTGAATTGGAACTGATGCTAAGTGAGTTAGACTCCATGGGTAAGGAGGGGTCTAAGCTTGTCCACACTGGAGCCGTCACACCCTTGACAGAAGGCAAATCCAAAGGCACCTAGTAGACTGAAAATAATTCCTGATTGAGCCCCTTGTCGAGTTGAACGAGCTGGTCGAACGTCCCTCTGTGTCATCACATAACACAGGGAGGGTCGCCCCCCTACTTCAGAGACTGTATCTTCAGTTCTGATGGTATTGTTTCCGTAGTTGATACTGTGGTTTTGCACCTCCCCATTTCAGGGTTAAACACATGCTATAATGTGCCCCGAAGGATCCGATTTCTTAGGACTGACCAGATCAGTTTTTATTTCCTCCAACCGTCGGAATGTGTACCAGTCTACTGAAGTGATCTCCTTCTGCAATCCAGGTGAGGGGGCTGCAAGCCACTCTAATTATGCTTGGTGTTGATGTTATTTTTAAGTGTTGTTAAGAGATGAATAAAGTATTGCGATTCTTTCAAATCACTTTTATAACCACTGATGAAGCAAGATTTCAAACGTACAGAAACTTGCTTGTAATCAATACTCTCGAAATAACTTGTAACATATTAACCAACATGTTTTTGTCTATTAATATTTGCATTACACTACATATTTAGTATCTAGGGGAAGCTTTCCTATGTGCTTTTACTAACATCAAACTAAGTGTCCTAAAATGGCCACCGAAAACGCAGGAACTGTACTGCGCATGCGTCCGCCACATCTACGTGGTGTGATGTATCTCGGCTTTGGAGGGATTTTTTAAACATTTTTTATTTCAAAAACCTTTATTGTCAAATTATGCACGGTGTTACAATGCAGTGAGATAATAAGGCACATTACGAATACAGTCTTCATTGCTGGTATTAGTACAAAATCTCTCGGAATCAAAGAAACCAAACAAGCTTATCCTTACCCCAACTTTCTAAGAAGCACAGTTCAATTTATAAAGAGCGGACATTACTAGTTTACGACATCATCACACATGGTCATAATTAAAGGCTGAAGTATACAATAGCTTGCAGAAAAAAAAACGTAGCCATCTCTGAAACCAGTGCGCCATACATAGTTACTTGACACATCCCGTTGTCTTCCAATCCCCCTGCGAAAGACAGTCAAGAGGTTCTTGCCATTACTAGCACTTAAGCCAACCACCATAGTGACCAGTCATACAAAGTGTTATCCTCTATGCTCACTCTAATGTTCTAGAGTCTCATGTGCCTTCCCCTTCTTCCTGATTTGCTTCCTGTGCCAGGAGGTATGAGGTGAGTGGACCCCAAATGTCTTTAGGGCAAGATTTAATGGAAAGCATGTCTGCATATTGATGCATGTTGTCCTGCCATGTTGTCATGGTGTGAATCCAATCCTTGAACTTGGGAGCACGACCCCTCCCCCCTTGGCCCTGGAAGCAGGCCCAAGAGGGCCACGAGCAGGCAAGGGTCAAACTGGGCACCTACCATAGCCGATAGCCCTTGAAATGTCTGTGCTCAGTATGTCATCACCTGGGGGCACTCCCACGCAAGATGGAGGTATCCCGCTCCCTCCCGCCCGCAACGCGCACATGCATCGCTATCGCGAAGGTGGATCCTGTACAGCTTGGCCGGGGTATGGTATAGGCGATGAAGAAACTTAAAAGGGATAAGGCGCAGCCTATTATTACCAGTCACTGCTTCTATTTGCGCGCAGCTAGTCTCCCACTGTTTGTCAGTTAAAGTAATGTGTAGGTCTGTGTCCCACTCCCGTCTAGCACGCAGCGGGCCAGGGGAGGGCGTGTTACGTGCATGCTGATAAAGGTTAGATATGACGTGGCGAGGGCTGTCTGTTTGTAAAAGGGCATGCAGTGGGGCTAGTGTGACAGGTTCCAATGGAAAGTCAGGAACCTAGGCTCTCACACTCTGCCTAAGATGGGTATACATAAATGTGTCCATTATTGTCGATTCGCAGGTGTAAAAAAACTGTTCCATAGATCGAAATTGTCCCTCCACATAGAGGTCTCCTCAAGTGCTCAATTTCTCCAGCATCTTCCGGCAAACCCCCTCAAGAGTGACTGGCAGCAGCGGGTTCCGCAAAAGTGGAACCTTAGGGGAGTACAGCAGGGGTGTCTCTAGCCGTGGTTATATGCTGCCATGCCCTTATAGTGCAGTCTACAGTGGATGGATCTCGTTCTTGTTCCTTCACTTCAGTGAAGAGGTAGCACGCCAGGGGTGTTGGAGCCATATATCCATCTTCCACCGCTAGGTGGGGCATGAAAGGAGGTGGGTGAAGCCAATACATAGTAAAGTGAGGCTGTGCACAGTAATAATACAACTCAAAATTTGGGACTTCATAACTTCCTTGACGATACAGTAGCATCAATACAGTCAGTGTAAGCCTTGCTTGCTTCCCGCCCCATATGAGCCTAGTAAGCTGTGAGTTAAGTGTCTTAAAGAAAAAAAGGCCCTGGGTGGTACGGTATGTTGATGAAAAGGGACAGTAATTTGAACAATAAGACCATTTTGATTAAAGAGATCCTTCCCACCATGGAAAGTGGGAGACACAGCCACTTAGTGATGATGTCCGTGATTTTGTCTACAGCTGTTCCATAATTGAGCCGCATGAGTGCCTCACGATCTCTAGTAACATAAGTACCTAAATATTAAACATTCTCCTCTTCCCAGACCAAGGGATAGTCCAGTTGGTGCCGAGGGGTATTATCAGTGAGAGGGAAAACTGCCGATTTGGACCAGTTAATTTGCACACCCGATATTGCCCCAAATTTAGTAATTTCCCGAAGGACAGGATTGAAGTTATCCTGGGGTTTATGTTTATACAGCGTCATGTCGTCCGCATATAATGAGATAAGTAGCTGCCTAGCTGGATAGATTAACGCTCTGTGATTATGGTGTTGACGAAGCTTAGCAGCTAAGGGCTCGATGGCCAGGGCGAAGACGATGGGGAACAAGGGACAACCCTGCTGGGTGCCCCTGGATAAAGTGAAGGGAGAGGACTTGGCACCATTCAGAAGCACCGAGGCCACCGGGTGGGTATACAGTAGCTGAATCCACTGGAGGAAAGTGACAGGCATTCCCATGTACTCCAGCGTACCAAGCAAGTAGTCCCATTCTAGGGAGTAGAACGCTTTGGTAGCGTCAAGGTATACCGCAACCACTGAGCACCCAGGATCAATAGATACAGGGTGCGGAAATTATGCGATGTGGCTCTGTTTGGGATAAAGCCCGCCTGATCAGGTAGTGCCAAGCACTGCATCAATAGGTTAAGCCGGGTCACCAAGTATTTTAGTATCGCAGTTCAAAAGGGAGAGGGGCCGGTATGAGTCACAGCTTTCCCGGTTTTAATAAGGAAGTAATAAGCGCTTCCCGCATTGTCAGAGGCAAGCTACCTTCCTCGAGCGCTGCGTAGAATACTTCCTTCAGGATAGGGGCTAGAATGGAGGCATATGTTTTATAAAATTCAATAGGCAATCCGTCGGACCCAGGGGCCCGACCGGATTGCATCTGCATAATGGCTTCAGTGATCTTGTCCAGTTCCAGATCTAGGTTGAGAAATTTCCGTTGAGTGTCCCCTAACCAGGCTAGGGCAGTGTCCTCGAAGTAGGATGGCAAGTCAAGGGGGGTGCCTCTGTGAGAGGAATATAGTGTGCTATAATAATCTCTAAGCGTGTGCAGTTGGTCCGGGATGTTTCTGTGCATTTCTTCTTGCGTATCTTGCAGTTCCGTCACATAGTTGGAGAACCGAGGTGACCTGACCGCAGCCACAATGGCCTTCCGTGGTCGATCCCCTCACCATATATCCTTGCTACGTGATGTTTCCTCCTAAACTTTCACTCCCCTTCAGCTAGATTCTCATATTCCGAAAGCTTACTACGCAAAGTGGCTCTGAGATCGTTCCCAGCAGCATCAGAGGTTAGATCCCCTTCCAAATGCTTGAGTTCCCTCTCTAATGTGGATAGGCCATTACGCAGTGACTTAAGGGTGCCCCACCCTTAGATATACACCAGCCCGTAACCGTTACCTTGAACGCCTCCCAAACCGCTGTGATACTGGGAACTGAGTCAAGGTTGCGATCAAAAAAGTCTTGTATGTCCTGCTCCAGCTCAGTCCGGAACGCTGCGTCTTGTAAGTGTAGCGGATTAAGGCGGCAATTGTTATATGGGGAGTGATTGAGGGGTGCGTGTAATTGATGACGACTGGAGGGTGATCTGAAAAAGTCTGAGCCAAGTGCGTCGCTCCGCTCGTCCTAACCAGTGAGCCACCCCAGTGGAAATAAATAAATAATCCAATCTGGCCCAGGATGAGCGGAATGCTGAGAAGTGTGCACCCTCCTGTTGTGAAGGATGTGTATGTCTCCAGGAATCCAGCAAGTAATTCTTGTCAATAATATCTCGTAGTGTCCGCTGTGTGGTTGTATGATGTGCAGTTGAGTCACGGGAGCGATCCATGTGGGGATGCATAACAGTATTAAAATCCCCACCCCAAATAATGTAGGTGATTCCTATCTCTTGTATTCTGCCCCAAAGGCGAAGAAGGGTCTGCGGATCGTCTGTGTTTGGCCCATAGTAGTTGACAAAGATTACATCGTGGGAGTAGAACCTGCCCCAGAGCAGGCAATACCTGCCTTCTACATCAATTTCCGATCCACCAGGGACAAAAGCTACTCCTATCTTCACATATATAGCCACTCCCCGAGAGTATGTAGAATACGATGCAAAGCTGCGATGCGAGGCCCATCGCGAGGCAAAGTGGGGGGTGGGTCCGGGACCCAGGTGCGTCTCCTGTAACATATCTACTGTGATGCGATGCCAGTCTAGATAACCCAGGATCTGTCGCTTCTTTCTAGGGTCGTTAAGACCTCGTACATTCCATGAAGCTACAATAGTACTATTAATGTCCTGTGCGCCTTCAGCCATTTAACTGTATGTAACAATTATAACAAGACCATGCAATGACGCCTCCAAAAAAACTGAACAAGTCGCTGTGCAATCAAACTCAATAAACCCCCCACCGCCCACACCGGCTTCCCCAACCTGCCGGGTACAAAACCCTCTCCCTCCCAAGAAAGTAACATAGTATAATTATCTATAATCCCTTTAAAAAAAGGGGGGGGGGAAATATATATATAGCTTCAGGGGTTTTGCCCACTTGGGGACATGCTAGGGGCTCACGACCCGCCCACTTCCCCCCATACTCTCTCTTAGCCCACCACTCCGCCAGCCGGCGGCAGTTACAGTGGGACGGAGGCAAGTAGCCAAACCAAACATCTACCAAATTGTAAATCCTCATATACATCACCAGTGTGATTCCTGACATCGGGAGCAGTTCAGTAGTAATAAAGTCCCTCTGCAGTCAATATGAAGCATACATGTCAATCAGGACCTGGCTTGGGCGATGAGGATCTGTACTGGTCGCAAGCCTCAGATTCCGTGGTGGCTGAACGCCGGTGGCGACAAAGATAGTCCGCAGCCTGCTGCGGGTTCAGAAAAAAAATTTGCGATCCATGATGCGTTATTTTCAACTTCGCCGGATACCGCATGGCGTAGGGAATCTGCTGCGCCTGTAACTTCTTTTTGACTGTGGCAAATTTTCTTCTAGCATCCTGCATCATTTGCGTAAAGTCTTGGAAAAAGGACAATGTTGTATTCTCATAAAGAACTTGCTGCTTTTCGCGAGCCAGGCGTAGGAGCGTGTCCCTATCTCTGTAATTTAAAAACCGGGCAATTACTGGTCGTGGTGGAGTACCTGGTGGCGGGCATGTCGCCAAAGTTCTATGTGCTCTCTCCACTGTGAGGTGCGCCGAAAAGGAGTCCTTACCAAATAGATTTATGACCAGACGCTCTATAAAATCTTCCATACGCCCGGTCTGCGTGGATTCCGCCAGGCCTAGGATTCAGACGTTATTCCTCCGGGAACGGGCCTCCAAATCCTCATTTTTAGCGGCTATCACCTTCAGCAATTTATCCATTTGTGACATGTGAGCCTTGTTCGCTGTGGCTCCGTCCTCCAGGTCAGATATTCTGGTCTCTGCTTTCTTCAGACGGTGTTCATGTTGGCCAAGTTTGGTAACCACAGAGTCCATGCGCATATTCATTGTGTGTATTTTAGCGTCTATAGAGGTGAGGCTCTGTTTCATTCCCAGTAGAATGGCCTTCCAGTCTTCTTCAGATGCATCTCTTGCATCGGAGTCTTCGTGCTCATCAGCGCGCGATTTGGGCGGTTTGCGCGCATCAAATGGTAGTTTGGCCTGCTTGGCATCGGTGCACCCCATGGTACGAGGATACAGACAGGATGGGAGATGGGGCGATGAAATGGGCTGCACTCCTTGCCCTAAGAGAAGGTAGTCCGGCAATACCGTGCCACAGGTCACTGGGATCACAGGGCAGGCAGTGCTCCTTGTAGTGGATATTGCGTCTAGGCAGAACAGCCTGCAGTGTCGCATTGCCCAGGCCCGTCAAGGGGTGGGCGTCCTCTAGGCTTAGATAGCGCACCAAAGGAGGGGGGAGCGCAGTGTCAGGGCATCAGTGGTAATGATCCTGGCACCCCAAGCAATGTCAACAGTAAATCAGGAAGACGGCCGGAAGGAGGTTCCATCACGTCCCGCTCCGGCAACCTCCACGTGTTTCCACCTTAGTGCCTTCTCAGTCAGTGTTATGCCCAGTTGTCAGGAGGTCTGGTGTGGCATGGGCAAGGCAGCACAAGCGGCGCGAACGTGTGCAGCACCTATGTACCCGAGGGGGAACACTGGGCAGCAGAGTATCGCTGAGGAGCCCCGGGGGCCGCAGTCACCAGTCCCCCCGAGTTGTGCGTGGCACACCTCACCTCGGCAGGTCCAACAGTGAATCCACGGTAGCAGCTACAAAATTGCGGCCAGTCCAGCCGTGACTAGAGCTGAGCAGCTGGGAGCCACAAGAACAATCCGCTGAGCGCTCCAGGCCCGGTAGAATTTCGGAGCCGGGAGGATGTCAGGTGGTTGTGTGCAGCGCAGACCTACAGGCCGCCTCCGGCGGTAAATTGACGCACTGATCAGGCTGAACGGGTTTCGGTGCCTCCATGCGCCAGCAGCATTCACACGCCACAGGTCAATAGGGTCTGCTGCAGTGTGCAGGCGGTACGCCGCGTGCAGTGCCGACCCCTCCCGTACTCCGACATGATGCACTCCTCCCCCGCAGGGCCCCGTGTGCCAGGCCTCAGGCCCAGCAAGACGCGGCGTTTCCTGCCCAGGCGGGCCGCAATGCAGGTCCAGACGCCGTTCTGTGCCCTCCGTTCCCTACCGCATCATGAAGTTCTCCGCTGTACTGCAGGGTGGAGTCATAAAGCGGTGTCTTTTGAATTAGCATGAATTCCGGAATCACGTAGTGTAGATTAAAAAGCTGGATGTCATTACAGGATAGGCATGATGAATGTTGTTTGGTTCGGCAGGGCTGGAGCCTCACAGGCGTGCGGCCATCTAGGTTGTGCGCCACCTAGCGCCCCGGGCTTTGGAGGGAATTTCTTGCTTCTGCGCACTAGAGCCAGAAATGGCCGCTTTAAATCTCACATGCTAATACTTATGCTGCTGCTAGTACTAAACTTGTTCGTTCTGCTTAACTATTAATGCGAAAGTTAAAATAAAGTGATGGGGTTAGAGTACAGATAAATGGTATACAGTGCATTCATTTATTTCTGTATTCTAATGTTTCTCTTTGACTGGAAACGCCATTTTGAATATGCACAGCGCATGTGCCGGGAGAACTGAGAGACCTCGAGCTGTGGCATTGAAACTGTGCCAAGGATTGTGCCTGAGAACCTCACCCCTTGACCTGGGAAAAGGATGAAGACTTGCAAATTGTTACAACATTGTATGCTAAAATGAAATAATATTGGTGGGCGGAAAAAAGTTATGGGAAAGTAAATTGTGGGTGGAAATTCAATCAATATGAATCAAACTGAATTACCTCATCTTAGTACGTTGTGATGACCTCTCCTCATCTTTCTGACCAATCACTGAAGGGAAACACAATAGATTTGCAACACTTAGGGGTGGTACATTGCCCTCGAAATGGTACAACTAAGGTAGGCTCAGATAGAGAAATTGCCCGACTTGTCCGAATTCCTGACCTGTCACTGACCCAACGCACTCAATAGGCGATCGAGAGCAGAGGTGCTGGCGGAGCACTCTGTCAGAAGAATCGATTAACCAATCAGGGTACTAATTGGCTTTTCCTAGAGCGAGGGGTGTAACGCTGGCGTTGCACTTAGAGGAGGTCACCTGTCCTGATCAGCACCTGTCTTGTCCCGTGGGCACCTGATTAATCTGGAGCCTGGCCCTGGTCTTTTTTTCCCAGCCCATGGCCAGTATTGGTCATTGCACCATTCTAGGTAAATATAATCTGTGTGGTAAGTCCTTGTGCTGTTTCCCTTTCTCACCATTCCCAGGTACCAATGCTTAAAGGTGTTACTGTGATTTTTTACAAATTCTATGTTCTACTGGTTATATTCTAGCTTCTAAAATTCATGATCATGAGATTGTGGCCTTTTCAAATTGACACAGAAAATCTTTCATAGATAAAATTCTTAAAACTTTCTCAGAGTCTGTGGTTTTTATAGAATAAATAAATGTTTTTAAGAATTGCCTCTTTATGCTAACTCCCCCTTCGATCCCTAGGACTTATAGCAAAGGTGACAAGGATTGGTAAGCAATACAAAATATACTCCCTCACGACCTAAATAACATTACTTCCAATTTCAAAATACATTTCACTATGAGCTTTTGAACCAAAAAAACAATAACATATTACAACATATTCATTTAGACTTTTTTATTTATTTTTACTATGTCTTAGTTCATTTATCTTAGTTCATTTGCAATATTTGTATAAAAAATACATGTTCATATTACTTACAAAAAATCTCCGGTACAAATAAGTTTTCTACAGTCATAATCTATTCACTCCCAGGTAGAGAACAAACCCACACATACAGCTCACACACATATATACATTACATTCAAAACCCATCCAGAACTCCACAAGGCTATCCCAAGTTACACGTCTAGTTGGTTATAGTCTCTATGACCCTATAGTGGGCTACTGCTAATTAGTAGGCTTGAAAAAGGACTTGTTTAACGTGTTTCGGTTGCATGAGATGACAATGAGGCCACCTTCATCAGGACCCGCCAAATATCACTTCAAGAGTTCTCAACACCCTGGGATTACTGTAGTAGAATGTTTTAAGTAGAGCCCAATGCTCATCACTAATATGTGGGACACCCCCCACACTATTCAAGACTCCAAAAGTTTGCCTGATTCCAACAAGTTGTATATCTTCTCGGCTCCTTCACTCAAAGGTTAGATGTATTTAGTTATTTATTTATTTATTTGCTTGTATAGCGCCTGAATAAACCCCCGAAGGGGTATCTCCGCGCTTTTGCCATAAGAAGGAGCATATACTGTACCAGGTCATATCAAGGAGTTACTGGGGCATGAAGAGTGTTTAACTACTAGTAAAAAGGTGGGTTTTGAGGGTTTTTCAGAAGGATAGGTGATTAGTAATATGTTTTAATGTTAGGGGGAGGGAGTTCCAGAGAGCGGGTCCAGTGTGTGCCAAAGCACGGCCTCCTTGTCGAGATTTTTTTATTTTTGGAACCTGTAATAGCTGGAGGTTACTAGATCGTAAGGAGCAGCCTGGGACATAGGGTAGAAAGGCCTTTGTAAGATATTTGGGGCCCTTTCCTATCAGACATTGTGGATAGTACACAAAATTTTAAACTTAGTGCGTTGCCGCACTGGCAGCCAGTGCAGTTCCGCCAGTAGAGGTCGGGAGGGAGTCCTGGATGGAACGTTAAGGACTAACCTCGCCGCCATGTTTTGGACTACTTGCAGTTTGTTAAATTGGCCTTCATTGGTTGATAAAAGAAGGCCATTGCAGTAGTCCAGTCTACTGATAACTAGTGCCTGGACTAAGGTCTTCCTGTGGTTGTCAGGTAGATAGGGAAACACCCTTCTCAACGGTCCAATGGCCCTAAAGCATGTGCCGGCAACTTGGTTGACATGGTATTTAAATGTCAGGGCTTGATCGAATAGCACTCCCAAGTTTTTCACGGTCTGCTTTGGGATGGGAACAGGTCCCAGTTCTAAGGGCCAGCACTCATCAGACCATAATGTCACCACATCCCCAAACAGTAATACTTCTGTTTTGCCCACATTGCATTGTAGGCAGTTCTCAGCCATCCACTTCGACACTGCCCTCATGCCTTCTGCAAAAGATTTTTGCAGAGCAGGTGTAAAGGTTTTAAAAGGGAACGGAAGTTGGGTGTCGTCGGCGTTGGACACCGGGGTAAACCCAAAGGACCTCACTAAGTCAGCCAGGGGGGCCACATACACATTAAATAATGTGGGGCTTAGGCATGAGCCCTGTGGCACACCCCTGGTGAGCTCCCTAGAGGTGGATTTATGGGAGCCCAGCCTGACTTCTTGAGAGCGGCAGGAGAGAAAGCTTTCCATCCAAGACAGGGCTACACCTCCCAGCCCCACATCCCTCAGACGGCCGAGAAGCACTTCGTGAGACACCGTATCGAAGGCTCCTATATTGTGCGATCGTCTACGGAGCACTGTGTAATAACCGACTTTTTCGACCCTCTTTAGAGGGAGGATGATGGAAGATGACTCCAGCCTATTACCCTTATAGTATAGGGATTAGGACTATAAGTAGGACCTATCCATGAGGCACAGTAGTGCATTTTCGTACCCTTTTCTTTAGATCAGGGCTTATAAACTTAAGCTAGGGGATAGATATATAAGTATTAGTGATGATCCATTCTTTTGCAAGAGTGTTAGTATATCTTCCATGGAGTTATGCTTATTCTGGGACTTGTAGGCCTTAAACGGGACAGACTCCATCTTGCCCTCTGCCTGGTAGCTTGAGAGGCTTTCTAGGTCAAGTGTAATGTTTTAGTTTTGAGGTGTTGTTCGCTTGGAGAGAACTGGTTCAGGCTGGCCCTTATCGAAAGACTGTATTTTTCTCCACTCCGAAGACACAACTCCAGGCTGGCCGGCTGGGAACGTGTCCTTGGTACGGGGAGGTACAAGAATTTGGTGGGCGGCAGGTTACTGGCCGTAACTTTCCATGAAGGGACAGGTTTTGATATTAGCGAAAGTGTTAGGCAATGAGTCAGTCAGTCTGTAGGCGGCAGCTAGCCGTTAGCATCTATGCCATTAATTATTTTCAAGGCAGACAGTCGCCATGTTGAAGTCCGAGAAAGATTTTGAAACCGAGACTCTTTCTGAGAAAGACTGAAGGAGAAGTAGCGCGGAGCGCACAGAGACAGAGAGAGAGAGAGAGAAAGAGACGGTAGTTAATAGCGAGCAAGGTTCCAGTGACTTGGAGGGAAGCAGAGGAGATCGAGCATTGCGGTGCAGACGTGTACCCGTGACTGCTGAGGTGTGATTCCGAGACGAGCCAAGACACAGAGACGAGAAGGGAACCTAGATGACTGCAGAACTCCGACTTCATATTAACCAGGTGACCTCCGCCCTTTCCCTTACAAAGCGCGCATTCTAACCTTTACTTTTCTTTGCAGAATATACATTGTGTAGTATTGTGTTCATTTTTATTGTAATAAAACGCCCCAGTTCTTAGTGAACCGACATGTGCCTTGTATTCTTATTCAATCGGGGTAACCTTGTCTTCTAGTCAAACATTGTTTGCATGAGCGGATGCGAATCCCGATCAGGTAAGAGAGGATTGAGCAATGAGGAAGGAAGGGAACATTTGATGTCAGGAGCAGAAGGTACATATTGCAATTTGGAAAGCCATACAAATTTCTATTATCGTAGTTTTATCCTGAGTAGATAATGAGAGACTTCTTCCCTAAGTGTTCATAGGAAAGTGATCGTCGTTGGTACACGGCGTTAATGAGAGCACCTAAGATAGACGGTGTGTAGGTCTGCCGGATTGCGGATCGTGTGTGAATGAGAACACCGGAGGGATACGGTGTGGAGGTCTGCCGGATTGCGGACCGTGTGTGAATGAGAGCACCGGAAGGATACGGTGTGGAGGTCTGCCGGATTGCGGACCGCGTGTGTGGATGAGAGCACTGGGACTGCAGGCCCATGTGTGTAGACACGCTGGATTGCGTGTCGAGTGAGCACTGAGGGAGATCAGTGTGTGAGAGTATATAATCAGACCTGCCCCAGGGTAGATTAGTCTGGGCCTACGTGGCCGCGAGACTAGTTGGTGTGAATAGGATATTATAGAAGACATATGCATGTTTATTGTGATTTTCCCCATCCTTAGGTACGAGATGTACATACATATATCCATACCCAGTGTAAATACGTTCTAAGGAGGGAGGTGATTACGTTCCGGCTGGGTTAGAGGGGCTCCTAGGAGCTGATCCCATCTGGTCCGAAAATCCGGTCGATACACACTGCGACACGCGATTTGGGGGACTGACAGCCATTTGTAAAAGTGTTACAACGAAGTTGAAAGTAGGACAAGTCCTGGATCTATGTTTATTTGTGGAAATATTACAGCTATCCACGTTTGAAAAGCGAGAAGATCACTGTGACGCAATACCTTCTACATAGTTAAGATTTTTGGGTGTGTAGCAGTGGGTTTCTAGCATCTAACCTTTGTTTGAAGGAGCAGAGAAGATAAACAACTTGTTGGAATCTGGCAATCTTTTGGTGTCTTGAATAGTGTGGGGGTCGCTGTACCACCCCACTCCACAGCTCCCCTGCTCCGCTCGTTGAACTGAAGTTGCTCACTGAACTGAAGCCGGAACTGGAACCACTGTTGAAAGATCTGTATTTTGCAAACATCAACAGGAGAAAGTGCAATTAATTGGTGCCAAATGGTTCACAAGAATGTGCTAAGTGAAAGAATTGTGCAGAAGCGTAGGGCAATAGTCCAAGGAGGCAGAAAGTCAGATATACTAATTGTCATAGGTTAGTAGTGTATCGAATGGGTTCGATATGAAATGTTAAACATTTATTTAACACTTTATTTTAATACTCAAGTTTTTGCCAAAATCAAATCCAAGTTGTCCTATAATGGAGTTTGGCTTTCAGGAATAGTTGAAGGGATTGCTGCTAAATGGGGGTTGAGCTTTCCCCAATTTGCATCGCTACTGTTGGGCTCTATGCTTCAGGTAGATTAACTTTTTGTGGGAGGGACACGTTTGCCTGAGAAGTTATAACTTGTTGCTTAAACACTCCTGTCATACTTCAAGTATGTATAAGAAATTCAATGTACCTAGTTTTTTTTAAACTAGTGAGCTTAAGAACTCTTGCGTCCCTGGTTCAAATTTGTCAGGATGTTTGCAGGAATGGCTATGATCTACAACAATTCTTTGGGATCCCCTTAAAATGCATCCCTGCCTCCTTTTTGTAATGTAATGTAATGCAATGTAAAAGGAGCTTGTATAGCACAGCTGCTACTTCGTAGAGTGTCCTGGCGCTCTGCACTAACAGCTGTGGGACCACGGGGCAGACAATGGAAGTTAATTGCAGGAGAAGAGCCATGTTTTTAGCCTCTTTCTAAACAGAGTGGTGGGTGTAAGATGTCTTAGTTCCAGTGGAAGTTTATTCCATAGGGATAGGCCAAAAAAAGGAAAAGACCTGCCTCCTGTTCTGGATTTGCGAATCTGTGGAATTTTAACCTGAAAGAGGTTTGCTGAGCGCAGATTTGTAGGGGGATATAGAGGTAGACTCTTGTTTTCAAGTATCTGGTCCCTACTCCATGTAGTGCTCTATGGATTAATATTTAGTTGTGTTTTTATGTTCAATAAGCTTTATTGACATCATGTTCATCATACAACATAGGGCAAAAGCGTAACAATATTTGAGAATAACCAACATAAGAGATAAAAATATGCCATAAAACATAGCAGAAAGCTGTTTACAATTTTAGGGTTTACATAGGAAAAGAGGAGGAAGGAAAAGAAAGATGGGGAGATAAGATATACTCTGCAACTGAGAATCGAACAGCAATAAATACACATTAGAACAAAAACAGGATACAATTAATATCGTTTTTCATATAAATCTACAATGTTGAATATTATTAAAGAGAAAAAAGGCAAAGAAGTAGAAACTCATGGAGGCTGGAAGTTTTCAGAACGGTTACGGGAGACCTGAGGAATAGAGATCTTATTTCAATAAACAGTCAGAGGTAACCAAAAGAGATCTCAATTTACCCGTGGATTACAAGAGAAGCAAAAGCAGTATACAACCTCTGATAGGGGCATACAGTGTTCCATCAAGATTTGACTCAGAGCTTGTTTGAGCTTTTCCAATTGAGTGTAATCTGTTGAAAAGCTAAAGCTCACATGAGGTTAAACAACCCTGGCTCATGAGACAATAACCCAAGTGACTCTGATAGACTACCCGTAAAAAAAGAACATTTGATAAAGGAATATATAGAATAAAAATAGTCGAGACACAAGACCAAATTTGTAACCGAGAAGAAGCTGTGGGGGGGGGGGCATGAAAAAAGGAGGTGGTATAGGTCAGCCAAAGGGTGGTCACAAGACTAGAATGTTTAAAATTGGAAATGGAAATGGGGGTAAAAAATAGTCTGTGATATAGAAAAACATAGATTGAGTGGTAGATGCAGATATAGAGATTTTTTTGTCAAACTTGTTTATTAGAAATGTGTTGCATGGTACATCAATCAAAGCATCAACTTATTTGTCACACATAAATGACTATGAAGGATAGCAGAACTTTACGGCATACAGAGAGATATATATTGATTTTTAACTATCTGGTCCATATCTGGCCCATGCAAGCTCTATCTTAGTCTTAGCCCTTTCTGGATCAGCAGAGATGACAAATTAATAAATGAGGGAGGCCCTTGGGGATAACGACAAGACTCTGAGAAGCAGATCTTGTGTAAGGGAATAAAAAATTTCCAGAATTGTTTCCATCAGTAGCAAGAATTTGGGTAAAAATGAGCGGGGACACAGAAAAGTGGCTTGGAACTGGGGAAAAGAACAAGGAGAAAGCGCATCAAACATGTCCTGGACCCAGATGATACCTTTAGTTCTCCAAGAGTTACAAAACAAAGGTCTGTTGCTGATGATGAGAAGACGATTATGCAAAAGAGGAGAACACAAGAATGTGTTCCTCGAAAATATCGTTGGTTGAGAGTGAGGTCTTAACAGTGAGCAAGTGTGTTTATTTTTTAATCCTTTTTATTGAAAAAGTTTTTCCCCTTTTTTACCCCTGGCACAAAGCAAGTACTTTAGTTACATTTTTTACATTCTACAGAAGACAAAGGAAAAACGCAAATATAACAAAGGAAACATAAGTTATATAGCAGTTCCATTGTGCTTTCACTTATCCAAGATTTCAGTTATATATTGAGGGAAAAACCATATAATAATACACATTAAGCAAAATACTTTTAACAATTAGAGCAAGAAAGAGAAGGAGAAGGAGAGAAAAAAAAGAAGAAAAAAAAAAAGGAACCCCCCAGATCAGACAGTATCAAAATTACCTCTAGGAACATCTTACTCATTATCTCATTTTACGGGGTAAACTCAGCTCCTTGGTCCCTCCACTTCATCACCGGGCCCCATATTTTTAATCCTAACTTTTTCCCTCTTCTCCCCCTCCTAGCATATATTGCCTTTTCTAGACTGTATGCTGACAGTAGTCTGCCTAGCCATTCCTGATAAGTTGGAGGTATTTTATCCAACCAAGCTGTTGCAATTGCTAGCCGAAATATCGCCATAGCCACAAACAGGAAATAGCTAAAATCTAGTTGCACTTCTGCATCTATTACCCCAAAAATAATAATTTGGGGTGTCAATTTCAGTTCTATTCCTAAGGATTTTTAAAAAAATATCTCAATTTCTTCTCTAATCGTTTGTAGATGGGCGCAAATCGCAAACATATGCACAATATCAGCTTGGTCTGAGCCACACCTAGGACAAGTAACTCCCGTAGTTCCCCCCCACTGTGCTATCCTTGCGAGGGTATAGTATAG
This sequence comes from Lissotriton vulgaris, assembly GCF_964263255.1. Taxonomy (NCBI): domain Eukaryota; kingdom Metazoa; phylum Chordata; class Amphibia; order Caudata; family Salamandridae; genus Lissotriton; species Lissotriton vulgaris. The sequence goes on along the minus strand of NC_141699.1, from coordinate 772,214,180 downwards.
TGAGTAAATAGTTTTAAAATGCTGCCCCTGGAGTGGGGCTGAACAGAGGATGTCCTGACCCCAATTTAAGGACAGTTGGAATGTTTCTTTGGCTATACCCAACTTATGTGCCCACTTTTGTTCGTGTTTCTCGAGGTCATCCACTTTGTATTTAATCAGTTCAGCATATACATTTTTAATTGTACCCCCTACTCCTCCCTGTATAAGATCCAATATTGGATTTGTATTAAATCCGTTCGGGCCTCCTTTCTTTGCTGCTATAAAACCCTTAACTTGCAGAAACTTAAAAAAATTTCTCTGATCCAGATCGTATTTTTCTCGTATTTCAGAAAATTGCAGCATTCCCTGTGTCCCGATTATATCTCCCAGTTTACTTATCCCCCCCTACCCCAGTCAGCAAACACCGTGTCTGAAATAATTTCACGTGGAAGTGTCTCATTGTCTATCACCCTAGTGTACCTGTTATACTTCCCCAATCCAAATCTTTTTGAAAAAGCCTTCCAGATGTTGTAGGCTGTCAATACAGTCTTAAATTTTGTTCTTTTATAATAGGAAGAGTCAGTTTGTTTCAGTAATACATTCTCTGCTTCTGAATTCAAGACCAATGCGTATATGGCAACCGTTCCCAATGGATCCTGTTCTTCAGCTTCTGCCCCTCTCAGTAGCCCAGCCATATATTGCAGTGCGGCCGCCCAATAATATAATTTAAGATCCGGCACAGACCAACCGCCTCTCTCCCTAGGTAACTCCATGTATCTTAGTGCCCTTCTTGTCTTCCCTTGTGCCCATATGAACCTATTTATCATGTGCTCCCAGATCTTAAACCACTTTGCCTCGAATAACAGAGGAATTGCCCTAAATATATACAAAAATTTCGGGAGAAATATCATTTTAATGATATTTACCCGCCCCACTATTGACAGATGTAATTTATTCAATCTCTCTAGTTCTTGTTTAGTTTTACCAATTATCGGTGCTATGTTCAGTTCCACTCGTTTATCTAATTCTGACGTAATTGTAACCCCTAAATATGTACCTGCTGTCACTACCCTTGGATCAATAAAGCCTGCGTTCTTATTTTGAATGATTTGAGTTTTAGAAGTATTCAGAGCATAACCTGATACCTGACCAAACTGTATTGCCTCAGCCTCCACTTCTCTTACGGCTCCTGCAGGATCTGAGGTAACTATCGCCACGTCATCTGCATATGCTAGAATCTTACAGTCCCCCCTATGAGTCTTAATTGGGGGGATATTGTTGTTAGTTTCCATTTTACGTATATATGGGTCCATATACAAGGCGAATAGGAGCAGCGAACACGGGCATCCCTGCCGTGTCCCTCGCATAATTTTTACTGGGTGGGTGTATCCTGCATTGACCCTTACCCTAGCGGTTGGTGTTGTATACAAAGCTTTCATTGCTGTTATAAAACCTGCTCCACAACCAGCTCTTTCTAGGATAACCCATAAATAATCCCAGGAGACCCGATCAAATGCTTTCTCAGCATCTAGTAGCATTGTTGCCATCGGGTCCCCTGTGACTTCCATGGCGTCAAACAAGGTAATAACTTTCCTTATATGATGGGTTGTGCCTCTCCCGGGTATAAATCCATGCTGATTTATACTAACCAGCTTGGTAATCATTTTAGCAAATCTCAAGGCCAATAACTTAGAAAAGATTTTAGTATCCGAATTCATCAAAGTTATTGGTCTATATGACCCTGGTTCATCAGCCGGCTTTCCTTTCTTTAAAATCACTACAATGTCTGCCCCCGCCCAGGATGCTGGTATCGATGCCCCACTCTGAGCTTGTTGGATTGTGTCCAAAAGATCTTGCTTCAGTATTCCCCAAAATATCTTATAAAACTCTACAGGAAATTGTTCAGGTCCTGCCGCTTTCCCTGATGGGAGACTTAACATGGCCAGCTCAACCTCCTCCAAATCACACACTGCTTCTAAGATCTCTCTATCCTCTCCTAAAAGGGTCTCACCAGGTATATCGCTTAAGTAGTCAGCTATTTCATTGGGATTTTTAGGATGTCCCCCGTCATATAGTTTAATATAAAACTGTCTAAAGACCTCTCTTATTGCCTCCGTTTCTTTAAGAGAGTTTCCTGCAGAGTATTTAATCTCTCTAATCTCCCCTATAGCAGCCATCTGCCTTGCCCGGACAGCCAATGTACGCCCTACAGTTTCACTACATTCATATCATCTTTGTCTATTTATAAGGTATATCTTAGCCGTCTTATCTGCTATACTCTCATTTGACTCCATTCTTGCTTTGGCCACTTTAACCAGGACTTGATCCAATGGGTCCCCTGCCAACACGGCTCTAGCTAGCTCCCCCTCTGCTTCCTCTAATAACATTATTAGATTTTCCATTTTTCTCTTCTCCTCCTTCTGTTTAAAGACGCTAAAACTTAGGGTTTCTCCCCGTGCAGCGGCTTTAAACGCGTCCCAAACTACTCCTGACTTTGCACTTCCACTATTTATCTCAAAAAATGACTTAATCCAGCCTGACATATGTTCGATATATTTATCGTCCTTCAGCAAAGCTCTTTCAAACGTCCATATTTTTTCTATTTTCTGCTTTATTGCTGCTGGAAGGATTAGAATCAGCGGATTATGATCCGAAAAGACCCGGGGCAGCCTCTGTATTTTAATCCCTGATAACAAAGAATTGGATATAAAGAAGTAATCCAGCCTTACACAAAACCTGTGTGGTGCTGAATAGTAGGTGTAACCTAAATCATCCGGCTTCAGATATGGCCATACATCGCAAAGTAAATTGTTATGTACGAGGTTAGTTAGTGCACGATAGACCCTCTTTTTCCTCCCAGAGTACATCTTTCTTCCATTCCCCCAGAGACCTCCAGCCCCATTTATATTAAAATCCCCAGCCATAATAACCCGAGGGGGCCATGTAGCTAACTCAAGCTCCAGGAACTCCATAACCTCTGGGTCGTCCTCTGTCGAATCATAAACCGATACCAAAGTAGCCCATTCTTCCCCAATCATACACTCTATTAAAATCCATCTCCCCCATTGGTCCTCTAATTTCCTTCTTACTATGATGTCTGTCCGTTTCGCCAAAATGGCTACACCCCTATTTCTAGTCCCTTGTTTTGAATAAGCTAGAAGATTAAATCCTAACTGCCCCAAGGCCCCTGCATTTGTCCCTTCTATATGAGTTTCTTGAAGAAACATGAAATCGGGTCTCATAGACTTTAACAGTGTTGCCACCCGCTGTCTTTTCTGTCTATTATTTAATCCACAAACATTCCAGGTGATTACTCGTGTTCCCATTTAATTATAGGTAATTGCCATTCAAATAAATCTCCATTCAGGTTCCCCTTTACATCCTGAATTTCCTTTATATTAATTTCCAAGCTCCTAAATTGTATCTTTGTAACATGCTTTGCACCCAGTCCCACCCCGCACCCATCTTCCCCAGCACTCTCCCCCCGCCCCCCCCATTACAGGCAATTGGGTCAATCCTGACCCAAGTGAGACAGTTCATAACCCAGAGCGACCCCCCCCTCTCCCTCACAAGAAACCCGATGGACTTTCCGTCATTTAACATACAGTATTATTGTCTACCAGGCATATTTAAAAACCAAGAACAAGGATTTATCAAGCGACTAACAATAACACACTTACACTTACACTAAGAGGAAGCCCCCCCAGCTTAGTGACTTCCTGTCATTCATAATATAATTCATTTTTCATTTTCTGTGTTCTTTAGAAGTACCTTGTCTTACAGCGACTACCATGACATTCTTGTTTTTCTGCCCCTTTAACTCATCCAAATACTCCTGAGCTTTAATTTCTGACATGAAAAATCGGACACTCCCCTTCAGCGCTACTTTCAGCCTGTAGGGAAAAAGCAAGAATGCCTCACAGCCTAGATTTTGAAAAGGACTAATTAATTGGCGCATTCGCCACCTTCGCTCAACTGTGGCATGACAAAAGTCTGGCCTAGCAAAAAATGTCACCCCATTAAAAGTACGCCTTGCAGTTGGTTTAGCCTTGTCTATTATTTCCTGTCTCAATAAAAAGTTTCCGACATAAACCAAGATAGCTCTTGGCTTGTCTGGCTCTGAATTTCCTTTTTTTTGTACAAATGGGAAACGATGGGCACGCTGCACCTCTACCTCCCAATTCCACATTTTAGCCTCTGGGAAAGCCCCCTTCAATAAATTGATCACAAAAGACCTAGTGTCCTGGCCTCCCAGTCCTTCCGAAACTCCAAGAAGTCTAATATTATTTCGACGCTGTCGATTTTCGAAATCCTCGAGTTTCCATTGTAAGTCAGTTGTTGTCTCCTCTTGTTCCTGTCTGAATTTCTGCCATGTATTGACCTCATCTTCCAATTGTCCCGTCCTCTCCTCCACTTCAGTGACTCTTGTAGCCATATCAACATATAATTTATTAACCTTCCTTAATGCGCCTTGTAGTTTCTGATTTGCCTGCTTCGCCCTCCTACTCTCTAATCTAGCTTCTAGTTGCATCTGTTTCAATGTATTATATTTTAAAAGATGGATAGATGCACAGCAGATTATATAGTAAAAGTTCTTTGTGAATTTTTGAGTTGTTAGTTGATTTTTGTAGGTGCTCCAAAAGGTGGCGCCAAGGGTCCAATGGCGTCGGGTGAATTAGTGCAAAGATGTGAACCTAGAGGGTCTCTAGGGTCATCCCTTGTTGGGCACACTTGCCGTTATCTTTCTAAGAAGAAAAGATTTCCATTCCGTTATGTTTGATGTTAAACAGCAAATTTATTGGTTTTTGGCGTTTTTGTTAACTTTCCATGATATTTGTACTTTTTTCAACAATTTATAATACAGGCAATGTCATTCTGTCTCGTCCTATCCAATGCATTTCGGGCATTAAGAAGTCATGCCCTTCATCAGGGAAATAGACACTGTAAGAACGAAAATGGGGTAACGTTACTTCTAATACTGAAATAAATTCAATTGCATTAAGTCGCATTTGTGCATAAACATATGGTGATGAAAGCTGTAAAACATGTGGGTGTTGTGTGCAAAAAGAAGGTAATGGGGACCAGTTACTTACATGCCTTTCTTCATGTAATTGTTAAATCTGAAAACAAAGTGTAAAGAATACTGTCAGACTGGCGGTATTGCAAAGGTTTAAACGGAACGAAAAGCGGAGGTTTGTACACGGGTCAAAAGACGCGTGTTTGACACGGTAAACTGACCTGATAAGAGAATCGGTATAGCGTTGTTGCCATTGTATGTCTCACGTAGCGACGGCTGCGGAGGGTTCCGACCGCGCTTTACTTGTTTGAAAGATGTTTAAACAAAGTTACGATCATGTGAGAAGTCACGTGGTAGTAACAAGTAATGAAAGACTACCGCGTTGTGGCGCCCCGGCCGGGGAGTTATTAATCTAATCAAAGAATCAGGTTAATGTGATTCTAAGATATATGATGGACTATTGGGAAAAATTGCTTACAATCATGGTGCAGTTATGATAATAACGCGTACGACAAAAGTGTAATGGAAAAATTAAAATAAATAAATGCCAGAGTTCAATAGGAGTCACGAACTCTAGAGTACTGGGGTAAGGGTCGACACTATTATGGGTTGTGCTACCGGGTATGTGAAGGAATGTGATGGCTGATGGGGTGTGTGTATACAGATGTCAGATTATCACGAACATACAGCAGTATACACAAGCAGCAGTCTGCAGAGCAAATAATTTTACAGATAGCATGAAAATTCAATTCTTTCATTGAGACCCAATGGTTTTTGGGTAGAAAGCTTATAAATCCAGTAGTTCTCTCTTCTGAGTAAAAATTTCGTGTTGTCTCTTCCCTCTATCTTCTGGACAGTCTCGAGGATAATGTACTTGATTTGGGAAGCATTGTGTTGCGCTTCAACAAAGTGTGCTGATAAAGCTGATTTGATGTTTTTCAAACGGATGTTTGATTTGTGTTCAATTAGACGTGTCTTAATGCGACGCTCTGTTTTGCCCACGTACATTTTCCCACATGGGCATCTGATTCCATAGATCAAGTTAATCAATTCACATGAGCCATTTACTTTTAGTTTGATGGGATAACCTTGTGTGGGATGACATATTGTGTTGCCTCTGATAATATTGTTGCAACTGCCACAGTTCAGACAGGGTTTGGTACCTGAGTATGTGGTGGTGTCAGGAAGTTTATTCCGAAGGATTTCCCCCATGTTCTTGGCTCTGGTGAAGGCAAAGATGGGTGTTGCGCTAAAAGATTGGTTAAAATCCGGTTCCATGTTCAAAATTGGCCAGTGTCTCAGAATGGTTTGTTTGTATTTTTTTTTGGCGGTAGAGTATTTGGATACAGCCACAATACGTGTTTGCTCAGTCTTTTCTTTAAGAGTTAGGAGTTTAGATCTGTCTGTATTTTCTATTCTGTTTTTGGATTGATAGTAAGGTATATAGATGACCTTTTCATCATTTGGACCAACACCAAGGAAGCGCTCAACACACAATTGATGAAATTCAATGACATTGATCAAAGGATTCAATTGACATGGGATATATCGGACACTGAGGTCAATTTTCTAGATGTCAAGATCACAATTTCCCCTGAAGGATTTAAAACGGACCTATATGTAAAACCGACCGATAGGAACAATATGCTTCTATTCACAAGTTTCCATGAACCTAACCTTATCAAGAATCTACCATTCTCGCAAATGGCCAGAGTTAAAAGAATAACCTCGGATGAACAAATCTTACAAATCAGACTCAAACAAATGACCAAGAAATTTACTTCAAGAGGTTACCCACCAACCCTAGTGGAAGAATCCAAAAACAGAATAGAAAATACAGACAGATCTAAACTCCTAACTCTTAAAGAAAAGACTGAGCAAACACGTATTGTGGCTGTATCCAAATACGAGACATAGAGACAACACGAAATTTTTACTCAGAAGAGAGAACTACTGGATTTATAAGCTTTCTACCCAAAAACCATTGGGTCTCAATGAAAGAATTGAATTTTCATGCTATCTGTAAAATTATTTGCTCTGCAAACTGCTGCTTGTGTATACTGCTGTATGTTCGTGATAATCTGACATCTGTATACACACACCCCATCAGCCATCACATTCCTTCACATACCCGGTAGCACAACCCATAATAGTGTCGACCCTTACCCCAGTACTCTAGAGTTCGTGACTCCTATTGAACTCTGGCATTTATTTATTTTAATTTTTCCATTACACTTTTGTCGTACGCGTTATTATCATAACTGCACCATGATTGTAAGCAATTTTTCCCAATAGTCCATCATATATCTTAGAATCACATTAACCTGATTCTTTGATTAGATTAATAACTCCCCGGCCGGGGCGCCACAACGCGGTAGTCTTTCATTACTTGTTACTACCACGTGACTTCTCACATGATCGTAACTTTCTTTAAACATCTTTCAAACAAGTAAAGCGCGGTCGGAACCCTCCGCAGCCGTCGCTACGTGAGACATACAATGGCAACAACGCTATACCGATTCTCTTATCAGGTCAGTTTACCGTGTCAAACACGCGTCTTTTGACCCGTGTACAAACCTCCGCTTTTCGTTCCGTTTAAACCTTTGCAATACCGCCAGCCTGACAGTATTCTTTACACTTTGTTTTCAGATTTAACAATTACATGAAGAAAGGCATGTAAGTAACTGGTCCCCATTACCTTCTTTTTGCACACAACACCCACATGTTTTACAGTTTTCATCACCATATGTTTATGCACAAATGCGACTTAATGCAATTGAATTTATTTCAGTATTAGAAGTAACGTTACCCCATTTTCGTTCTTACAGTGTCTATTTCCCTGATGAAGGGCATGACTTCTTAATGCCCGAAATGCATTGGATAGGACAAGACAGAATGACATTGCCTGTATTATAAATTGTTGAAAAAAGTACAAATATCATGGAAAGTTAACAAAAACGCCAAAAACCAATAAATTTGCTGTTTAACATCAAACATAACGGAATGGAAATCTTTTCTTCTTAGAAAGATAACGGCAAGTGTGCCCAACAAGGGATGACCCTAGAGACCCTCTAGGTTCACATCTTTGCACTCAATGTATTATATAACATATCCATAGTAGCCTGGTTAGATGTATGGGGCTCCTGCTGATTGCTTGCACTACCATCAGGATAAGTTTGGGACCTGGTCCCTTGGGGCAAGATGGCCGCTGACAACCCTTGAGAGCGGTCGTGCTCTTCCCTCTCTCCCGAGGTGAGGTCTGCCGGTGGATCTAAGAACCTGTGGACTGAGCATTCGATTGAATAATGACAGAATAACGGAATGAATATTGCCATAGGAAGTACACAGCAAACCTGGGCCTGGCGCTTCACTGGCAGTGAAAGTGTTCAACCAACGTACATACAGCAGCTAATTGCCGGCGAGGTGTCTCTGAAGAGGCTGTGGTATCCCTACATCCGCGCTGATCAGTCGATCACTATGGGGCAAAGGGGAGGAAGAATACTGAAAACTAAGGAGAAAGACGCTGAGCTCGACGAGCAAAGTGACTCTGGCGCTCCCTCTTCCAACCTAAGGGGGAAAACACAGACACAGACACGGAAAGCCCTCATGAAGACAAAGGACGATTCTAACGCTGGGCAGCCACAAAAGGAGAAAAAAGACAAAGAAAAAACGATCATGGCGAAAAGAGCACTCAAACAGCGGGTTAATGATGAGGGCGTTTTTAGGCAACCCACCCTGATGGAAGCTTTTGCTGGTTCTCACACAGGCTCTCACACTCCAAGCCATGATGCAGGCTCACCTGTCGATACCGCTGCGGAGGTACAGGAGCAGGAACCGATCCCTGATCTGGGGGCGCCGAGACACGACCAGCCGGTCTCTACAACGCCGCAGGCTACAACGACGGGTTCAGAGTCGCGGATTGCCACACCAGTGGTGAAATGCGGTACTGCAACTAACTTACTGCCAGGGACTGAGGAGGCAGGCGGCTTTGCAGATGGAGAGGCTGAGGCTGATGAAGGGCCGGTACAGCAAGATCCCTTGCCAGGTATTGAGTGCACTGAGTGCACTGAGCATAGTGAACATGAAGCACTGCTGGAAAACACTGTGAGTAACGATGATCAGGTCTCACAGACACATGGTGGAAGTTACAATGAGCTGCTCAGTAATGGGGCAATAGATATAAATAACGGCCCAATCATTAACTCTGAGGGGTGCAATATCTTGAGTGCAGAGGGGGCAGAGGCTATGGGTGTTTTAGGTTCTGAAACTGATATGGGAGCGAAAGAGGGGCCCCACGAGCGTGGAGGGCCAAAAGTATTAAAGATACGGAACACCAAAACTAAGATCATGACTGTACCCCCTGGCTCTCCTAGTGATGAATGTTTCTTTTCACTAAACGATGCAGAAAGTGAGGAGGAGTCAGATATTAGATCAACCCCAGGGGAAAGCTTTTTGGAGGAGGTCTCTGGGGGAAATACTATGGATTTGGAGGATAACACATCACATAGGGCAAATCTGCAACATAAATTGCGTAAATCACGAAGTTCTTTAAAAAGAGCAATGAGTCCCACGCATGTCTCAAAAAAACTAGACTGGGATTACTCTGCCACCTCCCAAACTTATCCTGAGCAAGAGTGTTTAAATAGTGGAAGGGTTGTGAGATTGGTTTTGACCGTAAAAACTAAAATCTCTGGGATAGAAAAAGGGGAAAATAAGCAGCATTCAATTCTAACCCATAAAAGGGTGAAAGAGGAAATGCCAGCACAAAGCCAATAAGAAGCCTGTTTCAGACAAAAGGCTTTATGGTACAATCTACAATTTGGAAAGTTCCCACCTCCGGTAGATTTTAGTTTTCTAAGATGAGATAAAGAGATTCTGGATTTTTTACTGTTCCTTAGAAATTATTTAAATATATAGAAGGAATGTGGACAGGGATCATCGAAAAAATATATAAGATAATAGGAGTACCATCATCTTCATAGAATCAAAAGTGTCCCCACTAAGAAAGAAGTAGAGGATTCCAGGAGGAGAGTAATGTGGAAATACGATCAAGAATTTATTTCATATTCATTTTAATTGAGTCTGAAATAGAGTTATTAAACCATAAACCTAGGTAATTAATTCTAGAGCTATTCCAATGGAATCCAGTTGGGTCTAGGTGATGCTTAGGACAAAATTTGGTTATGGGAAGAATTTCCGTTTGGTCAGAATTCTTTTTTTTTATTATAAGAGATCTTAATGGCAAACACCTCGGATCGCCTACAACCCTGGGGCCGACCGCGTATATACACAGAGCATTAATCACAGCAACGCCACCCACATCCCAGAGGCCGGGCCGCTCTGTTATCAAGGGTAGTTATTCCAGTCAATGTATAAGGCACATCCGCTGCACGTCCAAGATGTTGAGTGGGTCTCAAAAAACACTTTTTTTGGCCAACAAACAAAAAAAAGGAGTCAGCTCAGCCACTCTCTGTCAGGACTCTAACAATTGTGCACAAACACTACCATTAGGCCCCAATGCCATCGCCTATCGGCCCCACCTCCCCCTGCCTTTATCGTGACCCTCCGCTGATTCCCCCTTTCTAATTTTGCCCCACCTAATAATCTGAACACAGCCTTGCCCCCTGTCTGCGGGGCCCACCCTAATCCACAATTTAGCAATACCCCCTATAGTGCTGGATCGTTGGTTCTCACCTCCGCCATTGGCTCTGCAGTTGTGCTCCCACCCTTCAAGTATGTGGTGTATAATCCCCGGAATTTTTCGGTCTGCTCCGCAGGAGGAGTAGCTCACTTAAGATTTCAGATTGGGTGCAGCAGTAAAGAACGTCACGTGACCATTGCATAACTGTAGGCAGGGGACCCCTTAGCCAGCACGTCGCCACTCTGCGCTTTGCCATCAGCAAGCCCAGATCTACCAACCTACAAGCCGCCTTCGGTAATTTTTTTGAGTAGCCCAGCAGCGCCACCGCTGGGTCCGAGGTAATATCCAGCTCCGCAATAGTGCTTATTTCACTGAATATTTTTTCCCAGTATTGTAAAACCCCTGGGTAACCCCATGCTAAGTGTATAAAGTCCGCCACCGGGGAGCAACATCTGGCACAGCTTGCGTCCTCTCTCAGACCATCCCTGTACATTCTCTCTGGCGTGTAGTATACCCTATTAATGAACTTGAAATTAATCAGTCTGTGCTTGCCATGCAGTGATATGCGCATCGTATTAGTGCAACAATACAACCACATATCATCATCAATTGTCATGTCCAAGTCGCGTTGCCAGGCCAATCTGGCTTTGGTGTATTGATTGGCTCTCTGGGACATTGCCAATTTATATATGTTGGTGACTAGTTTGCGGGGAGATTTAGTTTTAATGCGATACGTTAGTTATCGCACCTCAGGGGGCTCGACCATGTCGCCCCCAAGGTGTTGGCGCAATGCTCCATGCACTCTGTGAAACTGGAAGCGCTGCAGGAGAGAGGGTGCATCTATAGTGGCAGCAAATTCGGCCCATGTTTTGACGACGCCGTCCGAAAACAGGTCTCCCACTGTGTAAATGCCCAGCGCTCGGAGCGCACGTATGACTCCCCTATCACTGCAGGGGGTCAGCCAGATGCCCAATCCACTGGCATTGCCGGGGAATACAATAATGCCCCCACCTGCTGTTTTAATAAGCAGTGCCAGGCATGCCGCGTCGAGTTCAGGGAATCCAGAATCCCCGTTCTATGATCCACCGTCTCGAAGATGATGGCCGGGAGTGGAAGAGGGTCAGCAAACAACCTCTCAAGCCTGAGGTATGGAATGTTATCTGCAGCGTGGATCCAGCTATGCGCCTGCGCACCCTGCACCACCCTGCGCCACCCTGTGATAGAGTTCCAGATCTGGGGCACCTAAGCCCCCTAAGTGGTATGGCAATGTGAGGACCCGCCACTGAACACGAGCTGCTTGCCCGACCAAGCTAGCCTCACCAAAGATTTATTAAGTCTGGCGAAGAAAGAGCGCCATAGCACCATCGGTATATTTGCCAACAGGAAGAGGAATCTGGGCAACACTACAATCTTCTTGATGGAGACCCTCCCGAGTAGCGATAGCGGCAGCCCAATCCAAGTTTCGACATCGTCTTCTAGTTTTGCTATAGCTGTCCCATAATTTTCTTGGAAAACAATTTCCGAATCTGTGTGTAATTTGATGCCAAGATACCGAACCGACTCGCCAGACCACAATAGTGGGTACTCCATCTCAAATGGCGACGTGTCAGGTGTGAGCGGGAAGGCAATGGATTTAGACCAATTAACCTTTAGCCCGGAGAGTACCCCATAATGTACCACCTCCGAAAGAACCGTAGAGAGATTGTTTTCAGGTCCCTCACGTATAACAGGGTGTCATCTGCGTATGTGGATACCAAAATTTCATAAGAGGAGAAGCGGATGCCCCTGTGGCTGTGGTATTCCCTAAGCACGCACGCCAGGGGCTCCACGATTAATGCATATAGGATTGGCGACAGGGGGCAGCCATAGCGAGTACCCCTAGCAATGGAGATGACATCAGTAACTAGGTCCCCAAGACGAATGCGTGTGGTAGGGGCATTATATAACACCCCAATCATTTGCAAAAAAACAGAGCCAAGTCCCATCCTGGTCAACACATGCCTCATAAAGGGCCACTCCACTGAATCAAAAGCCTTCTCCGTATCCAGAAAGACAGCAATGGCCTTCGTGTCCTGTCGGACATGTTTCATCGTGCTGAAAACCGTGCGGATGTTACAAGTGAGGTTCCTGTCAGGAACAAACCCTGCCTGTGCCGAGGTGACTAGTTCCGGGGTCAAAAGGGTGAGGGGGTTAGCTAAGATTTTCGCGAACAGCTTAGGGTCCACGTTTAGCAGGGAGAGCGGTCGGTAAGAACAACATTCCTCCGGGGGTTTACCTGGTTTGGGGATGGCTACTAAAATGGCTTCCCTCATTGACTGTGGCATCTGTCCTGTTAAGCACATGTCATCAAATAACTCTGCTATGTGCAGTAGTAATATATCTATGGAGGTCTTGTTGAAGTTCACAGTGAGTCCATCCATCCCCGGGGCACTATGCATCTTCATTCCTGTCAGTGCCTCAAGGATCTCATCCTTTTCTATGGGTAGAGATAGGAACTCTCTGTGCGTGGCTGAAAGGAAGGGCAACTTAATGTGCTCCAGATAATCTAGTATCTCCTGGTCCATATCAGACAGACGTGAAGCATAGAGGTCTGAATTAAATCGTTTGAATCTATTAGCGATATCTGCTTCTTCCGTTAGCAGATCACCCTCCCCTGACCGGATCTCAGTGATAGTCATCTTGCCCCGCCTGGCTTTCAGCATATTAGCCAACACAGATACCGGCCTATCCCCCTCCCCGTACGCGCATGCTGTGGCATATTTCCCCAAATGTTGCACTTCGCTATCCGCGGCCTTGTGGAACTCCTCAAGTAGTGCCTTCATCGTGTCTGTGGAGTCCTCGTCCATCCCCATCCCGGACTGATGGCTGGCCTCAAACTCGCCTAGTGTGTGTTCCAACGTTGACAGTCTCTGTCGGATATCACGAAGCACCCTAGAGTGCTTAGACATGGCCACTCCCCTAATATATACTTTAAAAAGCCTCCCACACCGTCTGGACACTGTCAACCAACACAATATTCACAGCAAAGTATATTTCAATCGCTTCTGCTATTGCCTCTTTAAAGAGGGGGTCTAGTAGTGAGTAATGGGGGAAGCCCCATGTGAATGGTGGGATCGTTTTTTTAGGGGTAGACAAAACCAGCAATATAGGGTAATGGTGCGACAGGGTGCGTGGAAAGACCTGGCAGCAGCTGATATGGTACATAAAAGGCGACGACACCAGCCAATAATTGATATGCGTATGTAGGTTGTAGTAAACGGAGTAGTGTGTAAAACCGACATCCAGCGGGTGAAGTTCCCTTCATACGTCTTTGAGATCCAAGCTAATCATAGCTGTCTCTAAAGCTCTGGCAGCCGTCGCCGGCATCCTTAATGGACCTCCTGATCTATCTAAGCTCAGGTTCCTGACTAGGTTGAAGTCTCCTCCCCAAAGTATTTGTGTTGTTCCACACCCACTTACTGTGTTAGCTAATGTGGCAAAGAACTCCAGGCAGTCATAATTAGGGCTATATACGTTGACCAGAATCAAGTCCAGCCCCCTACCCTGACATCTGGAGATCACAAACCTGCCGCCGGTATCTGCTGTCAGCAATCTCAGCTTGTATGCAGATTTGGGGTTAACCCATGTCATTATTCCCCTTGCGTGAGTTGTGAATCCCGCAGCATTAACATTCCCCACTAGCCCCCTGGAGTGCATCATAGGGCTCTGAAATGGTAGGTGCATCTCCTGTAGGAGTGCAGCATCTATATTGTGTCTGGTGAGGTAGTTCAGCACCCTGCGGAGTTTGCGATGGTCGTTGAGGCCCCTCACATTCCAAGACAGTGCTCTGAGGGAATCTACGGGTTTCCGGCCAATTTCCTCACCAGTCGGGTCTGTCCTTTCTATTGTGCATAACGTAGTGTCCAGCGTCCTGAGACTGATATGTGTACAGTGTAGCACACCACAATATGGCTGATCTCTCTGACTACCTTAACCTAAACAGTAACCCCTCCATTCCCTACCCTCCCCGTCCCACAGCTGACCACCCACAACTCGGTCGCGTACCATCCCTGACAGGGACTTCCCACACCTCCCCCTTCCCATCCCCAACTCAATTAACAGTGGTGGTGTTTGTCACTTGCTGGTGGAGGTTGCTCTATATACAATTACTAGCTGAATGCCAGCAGCCTCCTGTGTCGGCGCCTACACACCGATTTCTAGTGTCATCCCTCCCACTGATCTGCAGTACTTAGCATTGCGTGTCCGCAGGACACACCTCTAATTAGTGTAGTGGAAAACCCCAAATTACCCTCTACCCCACACATACCTTATTATATCGGGCGGTCTTGAAGGAAATATATAGATCAAAGTGTCCATGATTGACCACCCCGTATCACAGTGTTTACATTCCTACCACACACCCATCCGCCCCCCCAACTCCCCCAAACCACAGAATACTTATCTAGGGCTAACTGCCAATTGGGACTCAGTCCTGTTCCTCTAGCGAACCCCTGCAGCCTCATCCAGTAGTTGTCATTCCGGGCTTTTCCGATGTTACTTATCCCAGTGTTTAAGCTCCTTCCGCAGGGCCTTCGGGTCTTTGAAGATATGGGAACGTCCTTGCCTGTTCACCCATAGCTTGTCCGGATACAGCATTGCATAGTCCAAACCCAACCCCGCAGCTGTTTCTTCATGGGGACAAACTGCCATCGTGCCTCTTAGACTCGGCGGTGAAATCCGGATAGAGTGAGATTTTGACACATCGTATGTCAGTGTCTGTTTGTCCCTTGCCTTCATAGAGCAGTGTCTCTGTCCCGATAGTTTAGCAGTTTTGCTATGATTGGGCGTGGCGGTGCTCCCGGCGGGAGCTGGGGCCCCAGGGAACGGCGTGCTCTCTCCACCACAAACGTGTTCGAGAATACCTCCGCGCCTAGTAAGTCGGTCAGTACCTTCTCTATGAAACGTTCCATATTGCCGATTTGTGTCATCTCTGGCAGGCCTGTGATCCGTAAATTGCAGCGTCTCGAGCGGGCTTCTAAGTCCTCCATTTTATCCTGTAGCACCTGCATGATCCTTCCTTGCTGCTTATTGTCCGAATCCAGTGTTGTCTGTACTTCTTCAACTTTCGTGAGCCGCCGTTCTGGCACATCGAGTCTTTCTGCGTGCTTGTCCAGCCGCTCCCCCATTCGGTCCATCTGGTACGAGAGGGCGTCGATCTTCGTACCTAGGGAAGAGATGCCGCTTTGTAATCTCCTTTCCATTGATAGAAGTAGACTATGGGTGTCCGGTTCTTCTTCGGTATGGGGTGAGGGTCTGTGAGACTCCTCCGCTGTGAAGTCATGCGACTTAGAGAGTTTTTGTGCAAATGACAGCTTGGGTTGGGTCCTGTCCATTCTGCCCATTGCCGCTTCCAGCATGGGTAATTGTACGAATACTATCACGTAATGCTTCACTAGTAGGTAGCAGTCAGAGGGTAGACCGTATGCAACAATACTCATGACGGCGTCACAGAGAGGCTTGGCTGCCGCGTGGGGTACTGCCCGTAGTCGCTTGTGCCACTTACAATTCCCGTGCCCCCCACTGCTCGCGGGGCTGTCCAGATATGTCTCGCCTCACTCTGGAGCCTCTGAAGGCTTTGGGGGTTGGGTTGCGGCTGCCGCTGTCCTGCGCCGCACTCGGTCCCTTCTGCTCTACCAGGACTTTGTTTGATGGTGTTGTGCCTACCGGGCGTGCCGCACCTTTTGGGGGAATTGCGGCCTCAACCGACAGCCCCTTCCACAACCTTCGTCTCGACTTGGCCCCACACGCACTTTCGGGCTTTGTCTTCTGTGGCATATCGCCTCCTGGCTTGCACCTCCACTCGCAGCGGTATACTGTCCTTCCCCTAATCACATATCTTCTCCGCTTGACTGCATGCTCCATACCCCACACAGTCCTCCACCTCAACTTGCGCACATTGACTGACCTGAAGCATACAGGGTAGACATTGTGCCCACCCCTGGGCCTCCGCTCTTGGGTTCGTGTGATGGCTAGTGCTGAGAGAGATCAGTAGTAGCACTGGGAATCCTCAAATCCGGGCGCTGGGGCCCCACCGAGCACCCAATGCCCGACTGCATCTCTGTTAGTCCGCCGTCTCCAGGTACATGCCCCATGATGACGCGCCTCTCCAGGCACTTCTGCCGGTGCCCACCTTGGTAGTGCTTGGCCAGGCCTCTGGGCGTGTACCTCACACGTGCCCACTTGATTGCTGGTGCTCTGGGTCCCCTCTGCTGCCTACAAAATAGCGGCTGTACTCAGGCTGCAAACCTTATGCCCCTCGCCGTCCGCTCTGTGCTCTGCTTTGTGCACTCCTCCCCAGCTCGCTCACTTAGGCGTCCTCTGCCCTAGACCCTCACAGTGCGCTGCAGCAATTTCCCCCCACAGTGGCAACGGCCACACTACTCGCGGGAAGGGGGACCGTCACTGTCTCCTCAGCCTGAGATCGCGGTGCACTCCAACACGCCACCGTCATGGACTCGGGTACCTTTCCGCTTGTAGAGGCAGCTTTGCCCGCATTCCCAGCAGTCCGCGCCGGAAGCTGCCCGGACCTTGGACCAGCACTGCGGGGGGCCGGCTTGATCGTGCCTCTCTACGCCACACCCAATGTACACTCCTCCGCCTTGCTCCCCACTCGAGGTTGGGGATCTGCAGCCCCATGCCTCGCCTCCCACCTAGCGCCGTAGCTACCAACTGGTAGGGTCTAGGCAGGCCAGAGTGGGTCCGCGGGTAGCAGTTGTTTCCCGATGGTTGTGCTTTGGTCCAGTATCGGTATGGCAATGAACGCCCCCGTTTTTTCAGAATTAATTTTATATCCCGATACCGCCGAAAAGTCCGAAAAGTCTTGTAATAATGAGGGGATAGAAGTTTCTGGGTTGGATATAACAAGTAAGACATCATCTGCCTATGCAGAGACCTTCAAGTGATGATCTCCATATAGAAATACAGAAATAGAAGTATTGTGACGAATGTGAGTCAGAAAGGGTTCAAGGGATAAAATAAAAAGAAGAGGAGATAAGGTGCAACCCTGTCGGACATCGCGATGAATGAAAAACGATTTGAAACAAGACCATTAACTATAGCGGAAGCAATAGGTGTTGTATAAGTAATGAGACTAGGGAAATGAATTTAGGTCCAAAACCATGCCAACGGAGTGTCTTAAATAAGAAAGACCAACCAACTCTGTCGAAAGTCTTTTCCACATCAATATATATTGCAGCCAAGGAATTGGATAGAGTAGATGCATTGTTCAAAACATTGAAAAATAACTGAGAATTATCAGAAGTTGATCTGCCCTTGACAAAACCACACTGTTCTGGGCCAAATAAATAGGGTAAGAGTGATTCAAGACGTAGTGTCAATAATTTAGCGAACATTTCATAATCCACGTTTATCAAGGATATTGGGTGATAATTTTTGCAGAATTGAGGATCCTTACCTTCTTTATGAATGAGGCTAATGGAGGCTTCTAGGAAAGTGTCACTTGCTTTACCAGTAGTGCAGAAATGCTGAAAGAGATTAAAGAGTTTTGGGAGTAACAGATTTGAAAAATTTAAGTAAAGTTCTACGGAAAAAAAACATCCGGACCAGGGGATTTATTTTTCTTTAGTGAGTCTAAAGAGCTAGTGATCTCCTGGAGCGATATGTCAGAATCTAGGGAATTGAAAATGAGATCTATGGATGGAGGGGAGGAATACTGCTGAGATAAGAGTCAATAAAAGGGTCCGATGCTGGTGTTTCTGGAGTATATAAGTTTTTATAAAAAGTTGTAAATTCATCTAGAATGTCGTGATCTTTGAAAAGATGTTTCCCATCTGCTGATTGAATAGAAACTATCAGCACCCTCTCTTTTCCGGACTTAAGATAGTTAGCTAAGAGTGAGCCAACTTTGTTACTACCTCCAAAATACTGGGAGCTGCTACGAAGCAGAATAGAAGAAGCATTGTCTGTAGAGATCTTGTTAAACTCCAGTTTTGCACGAACAAGCTTCTGCAGAGTGAAATCTGATGAGCAAGTATAAAATTGATGTTCTAAGTATTTGATATTGGTTAGCAGGGCCTTATGTTGGGTAAGGGTATGTTTCATTTTTCTGGATACAAAATCAATGATGAAGCCCCGGGCAGTGGCCTTAAAAGTTTCCCACACCAAAGCTGGGGATACAGAGGGACCTTCATTAAAAGAAAATAATTCTTCCGCAAAGGAAGCAAAGGTGGAGGCAAAAGCTGGAAGCTGTAAAAGGAAATTGTTAAATCTCCATCTAGAAGATTTAGGTTGCGGACAGAGCAAATCAAAATCAGCAATCACTGTAGCATGATTGGAAATCGAAATGGGTTCAACTGAAGACGAAATTAGATATTGAGCTAAAGGTTTGGATAGGAAGATATAATGTAATCTGGATAGGGAACCATGTGGGGGGGAGAAAAAAAGAAAATTCTGTTTGGTCTGGGTTACATAGTCTCGAAGCATCTACGAAATGTGTCTGCATAATTTTACTGTGAAATTGTTTGTGTGTTTTGTGAAGGATAAAACGTACCTTGTATTTGCGGTCAACAAAGGGGTCCATGACCTGGTTACAATCACCCCCAAGGATGAAAAATGAATGTTTGTGCTGCATACATTTATTTGTAATAGTAGGCCAGAAGGCATAATCCGGTTGAGTCGGACCATAAATATTGAAGACAGTTAAAGGGATGTTATCATTAATGAGTAGTTTAACTAAAATCCATCTACCGTCTGCGTCTATTTCTTGTGAAGCAACAGAGCATTTCAACTTTTTATGGCATAAGATACCATTCTTCTTTGTAGTGGTAGGAGAGACAATAACAGAACCAACCCAATTGTGTTTGAGCTTAAGAGCCTCAGCTTCTGACAAAGGAGTTTCTTGTAATAAAACTAAATCAGGATTATAAGAGGCTAAATGTGAAATAATTCTCTGACTCTTTATAGGATTAATAAATCATTTTACATTCCATGTAGGAAATTTGAATGGAAGAAAATTACAGTAAATACAGAACAATAGAACTGACAATAGTGAATGAGTATAGGAAAAGTAGTAGGCAAAGCAAGAATGAAAGAAAAAGGTAGAGAAAGATCCATAGGGAGCAGAGTAAAAAGGGAAACAAGAAAAGGGTAGAGGGAGAAAAAGATAGACAAACAGAGGACAGTACATGTCAAAACAAATTGACGACTGCAATACATACCTTTCGGGAGTACAAAAAAGAAAAAGGACTGGCGTCAGACACTAAAGACAGCACGACCAGCAGAGGGAAATGCACCACATCGGGAAGCCAAACAAACAGAAAATGGGAATGTAAAGTAGATCCAATGAACTTTAATAATAATAGAGAAAAAATATATGACTTAATAGGAAAACACCAACGGTTAACAACCTGTAAAGGAAATAAAACGTAAGGGTCAACAGTAAGATAACATTGACCACAAGATAAAAAGTCAAGTATTAAAGGAAGGGCCAGCAATCTCCATGGAAGTTGCAGAATGAGAATTGATGAACTTCCGAAGAAACACACGTTCTTCAAAAGTGGATGTTTCATTTTGAAAAGTCTTTTTTTTTGAAAAGACTAGAACACACCGGGTTCTGTGTACTAATTACTTCTGAGTATATTAGACATGAAAGTAATGATTCATTTTCCACCCAAAAAGGTCTTATTTGATGTTATTTATTTTTTACGAATCTTTGATATTCTTTTCTATTTACGTATCTCTTTTTCTATCTCCTTATTTTATCTTTTTTATCTCTTTTAGTTATTTTGTTTACAAAAAGACATTTACATATACAAAAACATTGAATTAGTTTCACATAAAATCCGAATTATATAAAAAACATCATTCCTGTTTGAAATTTCATATAAACGCAGAGTTAATTCCTTCTACGCGTTTCGGCGGTCGCCTTCGTCAGGAATTCTGCTTTGATCTTTAATGTCATGCCCGTGGCTAAAATGATGAGAAAAATGATACTTTAGCATCTTTCTTCTTTACAATTATATTTTCATAATCATGTCTGACATTTTACTTCATTCTGTTGTATATCTTGAAAAAATTCTAAATTCATCTTTAACTATTTACGCAAGTCCCTAAGTGATCAGTAAGCCTGCAATTGGCTAGGTGCTGTCATATCCACAAACTTATACGGTATTGTGTGCAAAGTTATCATGTTCAATTTGATCATTTTTGTTGGATTTCTCTGTACTGTTACATAAAACATACATTTCTGTCTCTTTTGCATTTGAGATTAATTCAACATATAGATTTTAGCCTGTTGCTTGCAGATGGGAGCTTATCAGTATGGAATACTGTTTATCTGGTGTCTAAGGAGCCCCTGGAATACTCCAACTTGAGAAAAAAAGGGGGGGGGATTGTTACCTATGTACATAATTGCTTTTTTTTCCCGTATGTAGACTAGTAAAAAGTAATACCTTAATTATTTGGACTTCGTGGTTTTCGCAAGTTTCGCTTTTAAGGTTGGTGTCAAAGTACCATGGGACCAGGTTTTGTTTCTGAAAGAAGGTTGAATATTTATAGAACCTATTGCCCTTTTATAACATTTTATACTAGATACATTTCGCTGCCTCGATTACCTGCAACGTGAGTGTTCTTTAACTGTTTATACGTATATATCCATCTCGAATCCGATATGACTTTTCCTATATTACTGGCGTCGGCGCTCTGGATATGTATAGGTAGTCCCCTGCATATTGGGACACATGGACAGAAATTCTGTTTATACCTATGGATCTAGCTGCATGTATAGTCCTCTAGTATTTATTAGTTATAGGTTACCTTAATAAGATCAAGTTAGCTGCTTCTGTCTGGTAGGTTAGTTTTCAATTTTCAATTTCCCTTAGCGTCTTCAATGGCCAAGTTCCTTTTAGAGTTTGTATTTTAACCTATAAATGGAGGTACAGGGAGATTATAATTGACCCAAGTTTCAGCTTGTGAGTTGATATGCTAGATTTGTTTTACTGTTATACCACCCTTACCTTTAAAAGTTGTTGGGTACTAATGGCTGAACCAGATAAAATGAGCTCTTCTTGTTAGCAGGAGTTGTATTTATGAAAACCTTATTCTGTCTATAGGAGAGGGAAAGAAAAAAGTTTTTTGTCTTTAGCTTCTTTTGTTTAAGGTCAAAGGTTACCCTAAAGCCTAATTATTATCTACAACTACAGTGGGAGCGAGAACATACCTGATATTTGGGATGGCTTCGTCTTTACAGGTCCTCCGGGTCAGGATTGGATTCCTAATGTGTCTAAAGGGCTTGCCCCTATATATAGCAGGCTTTTTGGCGCCAAAATTACGTGTTAATGGCAACCTCTCACGTGATTACGAGCCGAGGTGGTGCCTATTGATTCCATCTATTTTTGTACTAATGGTTCCGCCATCTTGGTCTAGTTTTTTCAAATCTAGGTCTGTGTGAAGGGTGACTCAGATCAACCAATTGCGCCTGTATTTTGTTATCATTTTATCACTTTAGTGCTTTTTCTTGTATAGATTGGTTTGCGCACGTAGCAGCGCTCTCGGTCAGCGATTTTTAAACCGAATTCCACTTTTCTATAATGTTGTTTTACTATTGGCAGGTGGTATTCCCAATTATTGCGAAGCGGGCACTAGCTTATTACCGTGGTAGTAAGCGCCTATACTCAGCGCCGATTACTGGTAAGATGACACTGTACATGTTGTCCCACGTGATGATCAAGAATTCACACGGGACTCATACAAGCTGGGATCTCATTGGTTTCTAATCGCTTGGTCTGTTTCTACTGAAGCTTAGGTAAATGGGTCCGCCATCTTAGTCTAGTCATCCCGGTACTGAGTTTATATGAAGGATTACTGGGACAAACAAACCACTTATGTTTGTCGTGCCTTTCGGCCTTCACCTCCCTTATATTCTTATCCTATAGTCTGAAATGCGGACATAGAAACGCCGCCCAGTTAGCAAATTTTAATTATCATTCCGTTTTCAATTGATGAGGTCTATTTACAATTAAACTTCACCAAATTTCTGTTTTATTCGTATGGGAAATTTTTATTCCAATTGAACCCTGCATATACCAGTCTTTACACCTAAGATGTTTTGGTTATATATCTCATGTTAAAGTTAATATTATTAACGTTATTATTATGTCTGTTAGTGAAACCAGGGTGGTGATGAGATATTATTTTTTGAGAAGGGGTTACTGCCATCTGCAGGCAATGTAAGGCATTTACAGAATTACATCCACAATCCAATATGCATTATATACAGTTATTATTCTACATGTAAACTGAATGTACAATTTCTACAATCTTGTTCTTTTGTTTCTCAGTGCTATCCTTTTTCCTGATTGTAAGCTCCACGGTTGTCATAGGATCGCTTGCTCCCACGGAATCTCCGCATTTAATCCGCTAGTGGCCGTCCCCAAAACAAAAATCCAGTATACCTCTCTCATCTTCCGGATTTTATCCTGATCTTGCCCTGTTCTTGGGTGTATTCTTTCTAGAACGAACCATGTTATGTCTTCAGGTGTGTGTTCTTCCTCTAAGAAATGACTGACCATGGGCGCCGTCAGCTTTCTTGTTCTTATTGCTGACCTATGCTCTGTTAATCTCACATTTAAAGCTCTCCCTGTCTGACCTACATAGCCTTTGCCGCAAGGACAGATGATGAGATATACTACATTTGTGCTCCTGCAGTTGTTAAGGTCAGATGGTTGTATCAGTTGTTTATTAAAGGTTAGGCTTGTGCCCTCTATGGCTGTTCCACAAGATTTGCAAGTCGAACATCTATAGGTACCTACTACTGGTTCTAGATTGGTTAATGATTGTTGTTTAGGGTCAGGTTTGGTGACCATTCTGGATCTCACTATATGGTCCTTGAGTGTTTTATTTCTTTTGTATGCAAAGATAGGTTTAGGCAATCTATCTTGCTTGGGGACATTGACATTAAGAATGTGCCAATTGGCACTCACTGTCTGTCTGATTCTTTCATTAATACTCGAATGCTTTGTGACGAACACTAGTTGGGGAGTGTTTTTCTCTGTTTTCGGTTGTAACAGTGTCTGACGGTCAAAGAACCTAGCTCTTTTGAATGAATCCCTTACTAATTTTCTAGGATAACCTCTGGCTAAAAACTTATCTTTCATTGCTGTTGCTCTGATGTCATAGTCCTGTATGTTGGTACAGTTGCGCCTCAGTCTTAAGAATTCCCCGAATGGTACGCTATTCTTTTGGATGGTGGGATGAAAACTGTCATAGTGGAGTAATGTGTTTTTAGAGGTAGGCTTGATAAACAAGTCCACTATCAGTGACTGATCTTGATGTTTTATCTCTACATCCAAGTACGAAACTTGTTGTCTGCTTGTGTGGTGGGTGAATTTGATGTTATTGTCACAAAGGTTTATCCATTGAAGATATTCTTCCAACGTGTCTTCATTATCAAGCCAAATGAAGAACACGTCGTCGATATATCTAGCCCAATTGCATACTGATTCAAAAAATGGGGTTACCTCATTAAATACAAATTTTGATTCAAAATGGGCCATGTAGATATTTGCAATGGTGGGGGCACAAGAGGCCCCCATGCTGACTCCTTGTGTTTGTTTGTAAAGTTTGCCGTTAAATTCAAACACATTGTCATTCAAAACAATGTTCAGACATTCAAGTAGGAAGACACTAGGGCACTGTATCTGATATTTCTGTATAAACCAACGTGTAGCTGTTAAAGCTCCCGTTATTGGGATGTTGCTGTATAAGGCAACTATGTCCATAGTGACTAAGATGTTGGCCGTATTACAAAATGGTACATTCTCCACAGTGTTTATGATGTGTTTCGTATCTTTTACATGTCCCGGGATGTACGCTACATGTGGGCACAGGATCGAATCTATGTATTTAGCCAGAGGTTCCGTTACAGAACCTATGGTTGTTACAATAGGCCGTAGAGGCGGGTCTCTTATATCTTTATGCACCTTGGGGATACCATAGATGCTCGCTAGTCTTGGTTTGTCAACATTTAGATAAGTATTTTCTTTGTCGCATATTTCATTGTTTCTTACTGCATTGCTGGTCACTCGTCTAATTTTCTTTTTTATTTCTGTGGTCGGGTCTTTGGTTATTAGGGCATAGAAATGATGATCACTCAACATTTCTTCCATTTTGGCTATGTATCTCGCTGTTTCATATACCACTATACCTCCACCTTTATCACATGCTTTCACTGTGATACTTTGATCTTGTTTAATCATGTTCATTGCCTCATATTGATTTTTAGTGAGGTTAAACTGTGGCCTGGGAGCATAGTTGGCAATGTCTGTGAACTTTGCGTTCATGATTTGCTCAAAGATTGCTACTTGAGGAGGCACCTGTTCCAAAGTTGGTGTGAAGATGGATTTGGGTTTTAGACCTGATAGATTGATAGGTTCCTGGTCTAGATCTTTGTTTAGAAAAAAGAACTTTAATCTTATTTTTCTAAGGAACGTCTGAAGATCCCTGAATAAGTCAAATTTGTTGAGTCCCGAGTGAGGGGCAAATGAAAGTCCCTTCGATAGTAAAGTAATGGTATTGTGTGGAAGACTATGTGGTGTCAGATTAAAGATGGGCAATTGATCTAATTCCTCCAATATCTGTTGTTCCTCGTCTCTAGGTATTGGTCGTATCCCATCTCCTGATGTGCCGGGTACTGATATTCTGGAGGTGGAGGGTTCTGAAATGTCTGATGGTATTGTGGTCTCCAATTGGACCGTCTTGGTGGGCGCTGTCCTAAAAAAGGTCGTCTACCTTGATATCTTGTATTTGCTCTACCCCTTTGGTATCCTCCATCATATGAGGCTCCATCGCTGTCAGTACCTGAGGACTCTGAGAATGTATTTACTCGCTTTCCATATCTGTTTTGTCTATACCCCCAGTTATCTGCCCCATTATCTTTATTGGTGTAGAAGTTGTCCGATAGATAGGGATATACTATTTCTTTCTTAAGGAATTTTATATCTTTCTGCAATTTTTCTGTTTTTCTTTTTATGAGGTAGTCGGTATATGAGTTTAAATCCTTCTCTATATCATCAAGTGTCTTTTTTATGTCTTCCACTATTCCTGATTTTTTGATTTTGTCTTCAAGTTCCGCAATTTCTTGTGCCAAATCTTGTAGCATTCCTTTAGATGTTTCCACTATCAACATCATGTAGTCCCTGGAGCACCTGTTCGATATCATGGACCAGCGCTCCAGGAACTCTTTGATATGTGTGAATAAACCTGGGATGTTTCGTATTCTGAGTCCCTGTGGTATGACCCCAGCTTTAAGATATTGGAGCATGAAGTGTCCATGCTGTTCTATACGTTTTAACTTTTTTCTAAGCCCCAACAGAGTATTCACATCCTTATTTTTGTCTTGACCTGCAGTGGAGGATTCTCCAAATGAAACTGAACTCCCCACCATGTTGGCATATTGCTCATCTGTAAATCCAAATGCTGGTAATTTGGCCATCACTACACTGTTCTGTTTTTAGTCTATGTTTGATTAAACCGTTAAGTTATAATTCTTATATTGCTCTAGTAGATATGTGTGCACCTTGGCCCGAGGCTCACCTACAACTTAGGAATTCACTGGTTTTAGTTGATTAGATTTGACAATTATTTGTCTTTCTGATTTAAAGCTTATGACCCCTCACGGACCTGCCGCGAGTATATTTGTATAGGAAAAATTTGGGGCCCCTGCCTTAATGGATGAACCCTGGCAAGGTAAAGTGTTTTTTGAAAAGACTAGAACACACCGGGTTCTGTGTACTAATTACTTCTGAGTATATTAGACATGAAAGTAATGATTCATTTTCCACCCAAAAAGGTCTTATTTGATGTTATTTATTTTTTACGAATCTTTGATATTCTTTTCTATTTACGTATCTCTTTTTCTATCTCCTTATTTTATCTTTTTTATCTCTTTTAGTTATTTTGTTTACAAAAAGACATTTACATATACAAAAACATTGAATTAGTTTCACATAAAATCCGAATTATATAAAAAACATCATTCCTGTTTGAAATTTCATATAAACGCAGAGTTAATTCCTTCTACGCGTTTCGGCGGTCGCCTTCGTCAGGAATTCTGCTTTGATCTTTAATGTCATGCCCGTGGCTAAAATGATGAGAAAAATGATACTTTAGCATCTTTCTTCTTTACAATTATATTTTCATAATCATGTCTGACATTTTACTTCATTCTGTTGTATATCTTGAAAAAATTCTAAATTCATCTTTAACTATTTACGCAAGTCCCTAAGTGATCAGTAAGCCTGCAATTGGCTAGGTGCTGTCATATCCACAAACTTATACGGTATTGTGTGCAAAGTTATCATGTTCAATTTGATCATTTTTGTTGGATTTCTCTGTACTGTTACATAAAACATACATTTCTGTCTCTTTTGCATTTGAGATTAATTCAACATATAGATTTTAGCCTGTTGCTTGCAGATGGGAGCTTATCAGTATGGAATACTGTTTATCTGGTGTCTAAGGAGCCCCTGGAATACTCCAACTTGAGAAAAAAAGGGGGGGGGATTGTTACCTATGTACATAATTGCTTTTTTTTCCCGTATGTAGACTAGTAAAAAGTAATACCTTAATTATTTGGACTTCGTGGTTTTCGCAAGTTTCGCTTTTAAGGTTGGTGTCAAAGTACCATGGGACCAGGTTTTGTTTCTGAAAGAAGGTTGAATATTTATGAAAAGTTACCTTGAACATGCAGGGATAAAACACGCCATAACTAGCTCCCAAAGAGTGTAAGGCTGGTCAAAGATCAAGGAACTCTTTCCGTCTCTTGGCAATCACTGTAGACTCATCCTGGGACAAAAACAACTTGGTTCCAGACCAGGATAACAGTTTTTTTCATTTTTGCAGCATTCAAAAATTGAAGATCAGTGTATTGCAAGAATAGGATTATCACCCCACGAGGTTTTGAGGGTGCTGAAGAAGAGGATAGGTGAGGGCCTAATCTGTGTGCCCTTTGGATATTCAGAGCCGTTGATGTAGGTAAATTCAAAAGTTTTGGGAGAAAAGAAGAGAAGAAGGACACCGAGTCACCTCCCTCAATGCCTTGTGGAAGACCATATAAACGAATATTATTACGACTATTCCTGTTTTCAAGGTCTTCAGCTGATTTCTTTAAGAGCATAATGTCCTTCTCCAAAGATGAGATTTTTGTAGAAGTGGCTTGCACCTCACCAACTTGTTGTTCCACTATGGAAATTCTGGATTCAAATGATGAACATTTAGTGTCCATGTCCTGTAAATGAATATTGGTATGCTCTACAAATGGTTGCAGTGCCCTTATCTCTTCCATCTCTTCCAAGATAATACCCAAGGATACTGGAAAGACAGTCTTTGGTGGAGAGGCTGGGTCTTGTTTAAACCCTTTGTTTGCAGGAGAGGGCGACTGCAGCTTAGGTGGAGCAATGGGTGAGGAAACTGCCTTGGAAGAAGATTGGTGAGCCATCATTACAGGATAATGTAGAGAATCCACCAGGGGATCAAAGATAGAAGATTGCGATAAAGGCAAACCAGAAGAAAGTTTTCTACTTGAATTTAATAGTTTTTTACTTCTGCCCATAAATCTGAGAAGCCACCCAGGGCGAACTGGGTTTAAATGTAATTAAAAGTGATCAGGATGAAAACAGCTCTCCTGAGGAAAAGGAGCAGTGGGCACAAATGTAGTATGTCCCTTTATACAAATGAAGAGGATGCAAGGCCTCAGAAAACAATGAAAGTAAGGTTAAAAAAGCCAAAAAACGAATACCTGAAGAGATGTCCAAAATTGTATGTAGAAGAATTCAGTAAGGACAAATGCAAAATGGAGGCCAGAGAAGGTAGCAGGAAATAATCAATGTCACATGAAGCTGTAGCCCTTTAGATGATATTTGGAGGCATCCGGTGGGTCACTGGGTGTTCCGCTCATAAGGCATCCCGTTTTTGCTAAGAAAATCATGGAAACACCGCTGAAAAAAAACCGGCATCTCCAATGCGGCGCGGAGGTCCATACTAGGCTGCCATCTTGAAATGTGCCACACCAATAATGAGTATTTAAAGATAATCCTCTTCTTTACGGGGAGTCAGTGCAGTTCTCTGAGAATTGAAGACACGTGTGTTCGCAGGGGAAGGCTAAGCACCATGCGGGCGGCCGCATTCTTGACTACCTGTAGCCTACTAGTCAGATAGTTGGGCAAGCCTAGATAAAGCACATTACCATTGTCCATTCTCGATGTAATCAGGGCCTGGACCACCATTTTTTAGAGGACATTGACAGAAAGTGGAGAAACTTCCTTAGCATCAATAACTACTGCATTGATTTGTGGAAGAAAAGAAAGTTCCCCCATCAAATTTAAAATTTAATGACTAGAGTTTGAATAGCCTTAGTGTGGATAGATGGGGGAGAGGCATCCTTGGGTCAGAAAGACTGGCAGGTCATTTTTTACCTTAAACTGAAGAACAGAAGCTCAGTCTTTTCCTCATTACATTTCAGTTGGTAAAAGGAAAGCCATTGGAATACGTCTGTCAGACTGTTCCTAATTTTTTCCCGTGAGAATTTTTCATCCCTGCTCCAAGAGAAAAGCAGATTGGTGCTGTTGGCATACACTACTTTTTTACCCAGTGTCTCTGCAAGGTATAATAGGGGAGGCAGATATATGTTAAATAGTGTGGGGCACAGGGCCGAGCCCTGCAGCATTCCCACCTTGAGGCACCATGGTCCAGAGGTGAAGAGGGAACCACACCTCTTGACCTCTATCTTCAAGGAAAGAGGACATCCTATTCCACGCCTGCCCGCTAATACCCACAGCTTGAAGACAGATCAAAAGAGTGTGGTGGGGGATCTGTTGAACGCCGCCAACTACATCCAGCATGATCAGCACAACTTTGCCACCAGCATTGAGGGTGCACCTAATAAAATCGACCACCTCCACCAGAGCCATTTCTGTGCTACATGTGGGGTGGAAGCCAGATTGATTGAAATGTAGCAGACCGTTGCTTTCTAGATACCAGTACAGCTGTTGATTCACTTGTTTTTCCAACACTTTGGAGAGGGCTGGGAGAAGCAAGATAGGGGTGTAGTTAGACAGGTCTGTGACCGACGCTTGAGGTTGTTTTTGCAGAGGTACAATTTTAGCTTGTTTCCATGACTTGGGGACAATGGCTGAGGAGAGTGACGTGTTCATGAGCTGGTTAGCAAGAACATTAATAGCCACTGCTCCCATGACCAGAAGATCTGTGGGGCATAGGTCAGATGAAGACCCTGATTTAAGATTTCTAATAGCGAGAAGAGAGTCTTCCAAGGAGATAGGATCAAAGCTATTCAGAGATGATTTTAGAGTGGAGGTTTGAGTAGTTTGGTGACTAGTATCCAGTCTCTCCTCTCTCAATGCTGAGTGGGGAAGACTAACTTGAATGTTGGAGATCTTTTCCTGGTAATGTTCAGCCAGTTGTTCGCACCATTTTATGGAGGGCAACTGCTGGTCAGTAAATGCTGCTGGGGAAATGAAAGATTTCACTATTTTAAAAACTTCTCTAGATTTATTGCCATCTTTTGAAAGACTAGTTTTTTTCAGTTTTAATTGCTCTCTGATACATTCTTAAAGCTAGTTTATACCTAGTTTTGGCAATGGGGCAGAATGATTCTCTGCATATCCTCTCATGGTGCTTGCATGCAAAGGGAGTTTGAGTATCATGGACTGGAGAGTGTGGTTTGGCATGCCTGTCATGCTCAATCTGGGGCTAGGGCTCAGTAGTGGCTTTAATCCAGTTGTCTAAAAGATCCCTGTCTGAATTTTTGTGAGAGGGGGCATTTTCTCTTTTAAGGCTCTGCAAAAGGCCTCTGGTGGAATTTTGTGAAGGGCTCTAGTTGCTCTAGATGCGGAGCCTAATAGGATTGCCGGTCTCTCTACCTTAGGCCACCTAAACCTGATCATGTAATGGTCAGACCACACTATAGAGATAGGAGTATCTACTTTTAGAGGTAAGTTAGAAAGATCTGATCAACTGTGTGTCCAGCTTGGTGTGTAGGTGAGAATACATTATGGGTCATAGTCATAGTCACAATACTCTCACTTAATGATATTATTTCCTTATCTTCCCCTAGCTCCATGTGGAGATTGAAAACTCCAAGGAGGATAAAATGGGAATATCTGATAGCTAAGGGTTAAAACATTTTACATAATGAGAACAGGAAGGAACGAGCTGGGCCTGGAGGTCTGTAGACCTCCATGGGGGCTGGTGCTGGATGTCTTTGAGACGCTGATGGGCGCAGACAAGTTGCCTCTGGCACGCTTTTGGCATGCCGTACGCACGTCCTCTGCATGTCCACGCTGTGTCCTTCCTTATATGCATCTAGGCAAATCGCTCTCTGTTGGAGGCCGGTTTACTAATTGCAGGAGACTTGTTGGATGAACAGACAGCTATTATTCACTTATTCCATGATTCAAGACAAGTGTCCATTTGTTTCTATAATGAGAGCTACTACTCCCATGTGCTACAAATATTAATATAAGCAATACCCCTATTACAACAGAAATTACATTAGACATGATTACAGTCATTATCATTCCTTGCAAGATTGTCTTAAGTGACTGCCCGAAGGTATCAGGCAAGTTTGCCAAGGGTAATCCATACTAATAATATAAAGAGACAGCCTAAACCTTTGAGGCGGGTAAACTCAAAAAGTACAGCACCAATCACAACACCCAATACAGCGTTGGAAAGGGCAATTGCAGCAGAAGGACATAGGCTATGCAGACGCCCACCATATACATTTAAAAGGTAAAAGAACCATGCCAGCAAAGTCGTCCCTTGTGGGCATGTCTGCGTTGTGCTGTGGGCGTATGCTGGGGGCGGGACAAATGCTGGGGGCATGTGGTACGTTCCGCCCTTCATGCCATGTCTTTATCGTGTGCTAATCCCACCCTGCTCCCTTTAAATACTCCTGCACCCCATAATCATAACCCACCCGTACTCCTTAAAATACCCCAACACCCTTAAACACTAACCCATCTTAACCCTATAAATATACCCTGTACCCCAAAACCCAAACCTATCCCTAAACCCTAAAAATACCCCTGTACCCCAAAACCCAAACCTAGCCCTGAACCCTATAAATACCCCTGTACCCCAAAACCCAAACCTAGCCCTGAACCCTATAAATACCCCTGTACCCCAAAACCCAAACCTACCCCTGAACCCTAAAAATACCCCTGTACCCCAATACCCAAACCTACCCCTGTACCCCAAAACCCAAACCTAGCCCTGAACCCTTAAAATACCCCTGTACCCCAAAACCCAAACCTACCTCTGAACCCTAAAAATACCCCTGTACCCCAAAACCCACACCTAGCCCTGAACCCTAAAAACATGCCTGTACCCCAAAATTCAAACCTAGCCCTGAACCCTAAAAATACCCCTGTACCTCAAAACCCAAACCTAGCCCTGAACCATTAAAATAACCCTGTTCCCCAAAACCCAAACCTACCCCTGAACCCTAAAATACCCCTGTACCCCAAAACTAGCCCTGAACCCGACCAATACCCCTGTACCCCAAAACCAAAACCTAGCCCTGAACCCTTAAAATACCCCTGTACCCGAAAACCCAAACCTACCGCTGAACCCTAAAAATACTCCTATACCCCAAAATCCAAATCTAGCCCTGAACCCTAAAAATACCCCTGTACCTCAAAATCCAAACCTAGCCCTGAACCCTAAAAATACCCCTGTACCCCAAAACCCAAACCTACCCCTGAACCCTAAAATACCCCTGTACCCCAAAACCCAAGCCTAGCCCTGAACCCTTAAAATACCCCTGTACCCCAAAACCCAAACCTACCTCTGAACCCTAAAAATAACCCCTGTACCCCAAAACCCAAACCTAGCCCTGAACCCTTAAAATACCCCTGTACCCCAAAGCCCCAAACCTACCTCTGAACCCTAAAAATACCCATGTACCCCAAAACCCAAACCTAGCCCTGAACCATAAAAATAACCCTGTTCCCCAAAACCCAAACCTACCCCTAAACCCTAAAATACCCCTGTACCCCAAAACCCAAACCTAGCCCTGAACGCTAAAAATACCCCTGTACCCCAAAACCCAAACCTAGCCCGAACCCTTAAAATACCCCTGTACCCAAAAACCCAAACCTACCGCTGAACCCTAAAAATACTCCTATACCCCAAAAATCCAAACCTAGCCCTGAACCATAAAAATACCCCTGTACCCCAAAACCCATACCTATCCCTAAACCCTAAAACTACCCCTGTACCCCATAACCCAACACTATATCTGAACCCTTAAAATACCCAAACACCCCAAAACATATACCTCAGTACCCCAAAACATATACCCCTATACCCATACTTACCGTATCCAAACATTTAAAAAAAAACATGCTTTTACCATTTATGCATTTACAACGAATTTCATTGTAAATGTATGCTTGGTAAAAGCATGTAAAATTTAATGCCATGTGTTATAATGGCATTGCGGAGTCATGGTACTTTCGTAATGAAAGTATGCGGAGTGATGGTATGCGGAAAGAAAGTTGCGGAATAATGGGTGTTTACCCTCCCCCGGTAAGTACATTGGTGGCACGGCGGCCCACATCTCCAGCAACATACTCGTATTTTATCACCACCGATTAGAAAAATGCACAGGTCTCTCTCATTGATGGCCAGCACCGACATACACTTTTAGACACACCTCCCGCCACAAGTTCTAGAATTGCGAACTTTAGAGCTGGGGAGCTATGTTCGAATCTCGGCATCAGCTAGACATCCTGTGATTCCAGGCAAATCGCTTTGTCTCCCCGTGCCTACCACAAAGGAATGTGTTCTTCTGTAATGTAAATTGTGCTCATGCCATGTTGTCAAGTTCGCGCTATATAATATTGCAAGGAAAAATAAAGTAGGGAAACTCGAGTTCACACACTACTGAACGCGCACTCTTAAGTGCATCAGCAGTGCACTGTGAATCGGAGCGTTTCACAGGCCTGTCACAGATAAGAAATGCTATCAAAACGAAATCCTACAAAACAATATACTACTGGCCGGCAGCAATTCATACCCGGACAACGTCGGGACGGGCTGCTAGTATCATATAAAAATGGTAAAATTATGAAATGGCACCACTTGACTGGTGAAACAGCTGATGCGTGTGGAGTACAAACATCAGCTTGTCAGTTTTTAATAATGCACACAGCCATCTTTCAAATATCAGCTTTTAGTTTTGGACAATCAAACTTTATTCCCCAAACAAAAACCAAAATTATCAAAAACACATCTCCCGTAAAATATTGTCTCCAAATATTAGTTTTCCTTTTTAGTAAAGATAACTATGCCATTCTAACATCATTTTTAACACCTTAAGTGCTGCGCCTATTCCAACGGCCGACGGCACCACTACCTCGGGAGTGCTGCCGTCGGCCGTTGGACGTTTCAACTGCACCTGCGCAATGGAACGTTCAGCACTGGAGCTGGACGTTCCATAGCTGCTAAGGTGCTATTGTTTATCAAATTGTGGCACATCCTACTTCTAGCCTCAAATGACAGGGACACCCATTATAATGCCTTGAATTCTTGCAAAATGGCAGGAAGGGTAGGCATTATGACACGGAAAAATAACAGAACACTATACATACCCATATTGTGCCAAGCATAACCACATTTATGAAATCCTCCATGATGCTGAACAGCACAACATGTTATGGCCATGTCCCTCATTGTTACAGTATAGGTCAGCAACCACTACGCAGCTTGTGCGGAAAACAAAATTGCGCCCTGGGTTCCTACCTGCATATGAAAAAATAATTGCAGCCCATTTCCTCAATTTGGCCCTGCTCTTGGCCAAGCACTCTGTTATGCGCTGCAGAAAGGCTCCCTTCCTCCTACAATTACGGCATAGCACTAATCGTTGTTGGAATGGGCTACCACATAGAGTACCACCCTAAGAGTAGAAGAGGCCAAATGCCTCTCCTACATCCCAGGAATGAGGTTGACCTGTTGCTCCTCTTCCAAGTGGCGATCAAGGATGACTCCCTCCCTTCCTAAACGAGACCAATCTTGTCTTGCACCGAAGTTAACAGTTTGGCCAAACTTCTAGCTTCTATGTTAATACATGTCATTAACAAACTATTCATCTAGATCAATTCGGCTTTATGCTGGCGCTCTATACTGCACTCAATTCGAGGAGACTGCATGGAGTACTGAGCCAGGGGTGTTATATTCAGGAAGATGCTGTAGTCCTTTCCATCAATGCCTGTATGGCCTTTGATACAATCAAGTGGCCTTACCTCCTTGAGATACTACCAAAAATGGGCGGTGGCTCCAGATTTTTAGGATGAGTCCATCTTCTATACACAGAACCCCTGGCCCAAGTTGTGATAAATGGTGGAACCTCGTGGATCTTTCCCCTGTGACGTGGCAACCAACAGAGGTGCCCGCTTTCCCCCCTCCTCTTCGCCCTGATATTGGAGCCGCCCTCTGCTTGGATCCTGATTCAGGGACTCCGCTGGATTAACAGTGGGAGGACATAATTTCTCTTTATGCTGATGATCTCATTGTATGTGGTGAATCCTGAATTCTCCTTAAACAGAATACTGCATATATTTACCCTATTTAGCAGCTATTCTGGATACACAATAAATTGGGAAAAATAACTATGTATTACAGGCCTGACACCCATGCTGCCCCGAGACTGTAAAGTCAAAGTGGCTGCAGAAGGTTTCAAATACTTAGGAATATTTGCCATCACCGGCACAGAACTCTACTATTAGAAAAACTGATTACACCACTTAGGCAGGTTAAAGAAACACATGCAATATTGGAGATCCCTACCCAGTGCTTAATTTGTAAAAAAAAGAAGTGCAGGTGCTGAAAATGTTGCCAAGGAGGACAACGCTCACGTCTTCCTCCAGTGAGCCCCATTTTCAACACTCTCACTGCCTCAGTCTCTATCTTCTAACCTTGACATGTTGTCTGTCCCCTAAGTCTTTGCTCTAAGAATCTATCCTCTCACCTCTCTAATTGTTTTCTATCACCTTTGAAACACCCTGTATTTCTGATTTGCCCTCTATTCATTTTACCCTGGCCCTTTTTCTCTTCACTTTTATCCATGCTCTGCTCTCTCCCTTTGATCTTGGCTCTTTACTATCACTCTCTGGCAGTGATTAAATGTGTCTCCATTTTATAATTTGCCTGTTTTTTCTCCTCTGTCCTATCCTCTGTCCTGTCCTCCACATTCTTTCATTCTATCTTCTCTCTTCTTAATGCTCTCTTCTTCACATCATGGCTGCTTTCTCTTTGTATCTGATTTGCTCTCCTCATTTTCTTCAACTTTGCTTCGTTTTATCTCTCTCCTCTCTTGTTATTTCTTCTCCTCTGTACTCTTGCTGTCTCTCATCTCTAACACTGCTGCTGCCTGTGACCCCTGCCGTCAGCCTGTACATGTCCCTGCTATTTTGAACTCTGCGTTTTCCTGTTGTCATTCCTAAAGAAGCAGAAGATGAAGTGTTCTACTTTCTTACCTACACCGAGTGCAAAAACAAAATGTACAACAAATGAAAATGCTATTTTGCATATATTAATCAGTGTGGTAGGTCTGGGTTTATTGCGGAACAGGCGACTACTTGAGCACAGCAGGTCATGTCACTGCTAGTGCTGCCTGTAATTAGTAGGTCCAGGGATGACGACGGCATCGGCATCCACTGCTCAGCTTGCTGTGATCCTGCCTGCTACAGCACAGGCATTGTCCCCAGCAGTAATGCTGCCAATACCGGTAAATATGGCTGTGGTGCCTACTGGACCCACTCACGCTCAGCAATTACCATACTGGGGTGCAGCGCACAGATTCTACTGGTGACGCGATGGTGCAGAAAAGTTGTGTTGGGCTCCTGCCGCATCGAGCACATTGAGGATAGCAGCAATGCAGGGCTGCCGGATATGATACTTTGGCTACGCAACAAGTGGAAAGTCCACACTTACTTTCATTTATTCTTCCTCGAGATCCCTCACTCCCAACTTCCAAATGCGCTCTTGCAGCTTCCTTGCCTCAACTCCGTCATGAGCCAGCCCCCAGCTACAATTATCCAATGGGAGGTTAAGGCTCAGGCAGTGGCAGGGTGCAGCGGACTAGGAGAAAAGAATGCAAACCATAGCTTGTCGATGACTTCTTGGATTTGTGATCAGCGTGATGACATTATCACTAACGTGGTGATACACAATCATGACTGCCTGGACAGGCGTATGCCGGCCTGCCTATGAACATTTACCAGCCAGTCACCATGCAATGTATGTTATTCTTTTTATTTTGAATTGAACAATTAATATTGAGACCACCACCTGCAAGTTCAGAAATTGTAGCCCTGGCCCTGTGAAAGAAGTGCAGGTGCTGAGCACCTGAAAGCACCTGCTCAAATTAAGCACTGTCCCTACCCCTGTCTCTACTTGAAAGAGCAGTGCTCTTCAAGATGATGGCATTGCCCTGTTTCCTCTATTTCCTCCACAATACTCCAAACCCTGTCCTAGCTAAATACTTCAAAACAATAGACCCACATTACACACCCTAATATTGAATGGGGGGTTCACAAACAAATTGGTACAATGGCGGGATTGCAACGCCTGATGCGCAAAAGTATGATTGGGCAGCCCAGTTTGCCACTATCAACTAAGGGATAGACCTCCCAGAAAATGAACTGTTGCTGCAAATGGATCGCTTGACTATGCACTCTGGGGGATACTTGTGTGCTTTGTATTCCACTAACTTATGACCCAGACGACAGGGCCCAGTGGCTGAAACAATCACCCTTAGGCAAACAGCACTGACAGCACTGGGGTGGAAAGGCAGATTGACCGTATCTACACCCCTATGGGATTCTGAGGCACTGGGCACTTTGGGTAGACTACTGGGATTTGACAAGTGGGACCTCTTTGGGCTTTCCAAGGTGGGGGATTTCTGGGCACAGGGAGCAGTTATTCCCTTTACAGACCTGCAGTGGGACTACTGATTATCTCCCACTATCTACACGCGTCCAAATTGCATTGCTTAGAGGTGAGGAGTTGCCTAAATCTTGGCCCACTGCTGGATAGACTACTCAGTGATCACATTAAATGTAAGGTGACCTCCGTCACGTATTGCAAACTGATCTATAATACCACAGCCACCCTTATACATCTGCGTGAAAAGTGTGCTTGAGATTTAGGTGGAATAGAAGATGATGTAGTCCAGAGCCCTTGCCTCCCTGGGAGAAAGAGCAACTAGAGCTGGATTATGCCTGCTGCAGCTCAAAATACTGCATAGAGCTTCATTCGCTTGTTCTACATTAGTGAAAATAGGTAGTGCAAAAAATGATACCTGTCGTAGAAAATGTGCTCCGAGAGGAGCCTTTTTCCACATTATCTGGGAATGCCCTGTCATACACACTATTAGGAAGCAATTGTGAATTGTATGAATACCCTGTGTGGAGTGGGTGTGCCTCTTACCGCTTAATAGTGCCTGCTTAACATTTGGGAGGATACAGATCTTAACTGTATGGATCAGACCAGGATGATTCTGGTTCTGGTAATAGCCAAACGCAACATTGACTTATGTTTTGGAGCTGAGACAGCGCTGAGTTTGAGGGACTGAAAGAAAGATATGGACTTGAGTATAATAGCTGAGAAAGTGGTTTACAAGAATAGAGGCTGTCCCAAAAAATGGGAGAAAATATGGGGCAAGTGGAAAGAATATCGTGCAGTATTCTGACCCCGCCACTTTTCATATGCTCTTATAATATATGTTTGAAGGGGGGTGGACAAGTGGTGAGTACTTGTCTGATATGCACTACAACTATGGAGATATATCTATGAATAACAATGACATAATGTGGTGTGTTACTTTACATCTTGGTTTAAATAAAAAGATTTTTTTTTAAACCTGAATATACATCAAAATTAAGGGCACGTCAGTGTTCCATTTGATGTGCCACACATCAATGTTGTGTTTTTATAATTTACTGTCAACGACACATTTTGAAAGAAGTCAAAGTCAACACTCAACCCCTGTATGGTTTTCTACCAGTAAAATGTGATGAATAAAAACTAAAATTAGTCTCCTACAAAGTGAGAAAGACAAATACCTTTGTTAACTTTTGCCGGTGTGGACATCTCTCATAAATTTCCACAAATGCTGTTACCCTCAATTTACTTAGAGAACCTAGACGTTTGTGGCTTTCTTGGGAAAAGTATCTTGCATCCGTTTCTGATTGGAGCATTACACATCAAAAGACATCAAAAATTACATTTGATGTTCAGTCAATGAAGAGAGTGTCGGAAATGTTTTAAATATTTAGTCTCTCATTTAGTAGGTCAATCAATATTTTTGTTCTTCAACTCAAATTAGTGGCAAATCAATTACAGAAATAATAAGAAATAGGTTTGATAGAAAAAGCATAGAAAATAAATCAGTGTGTTCCATTCAGAGTATTGTCCCTATTCTAAATTAAAAAACTTATTTACCCTAACAAGAACTCATGAAGAGTTCTTTCTGGAAAAGAGCCAGTTGCTTTCGGAGCAGATTCAAATAGCTAAATGGAAGAATGAACTCCATCTGAGGGTTGTTCTGGATTTCTGCCGAGTTTTCCAGACAATTGCAGTAGCAATCTTCTAAAAGAGATAGAAGGAAAGAAGCACAGTAGTAACTATTATCCACATTAAGAGGAAAAATATCCTAACGAAGCATAAGGAAAACAAAGAAAATCACCGTAAGCAATGGCATATGGCAAGTTGGGCAAGCATAACAAAGTGCCAAGGGGCATGGCAGGGTAGGGGTGCATCGGAAAAGTCTCATGCTCTCTAGCTAGGAACATGTACTATATAAAAAGCAGCTAATCATGT
Source organism: Lissotriton vulgaris (assembly GCF_964263255.1). Lineage (NCBI taxonomy): Eukaryota > Metazoa > Chordata > Amphibia > Caudata > Salamandridae > Lissotriton > Lissotriton vulgaris. Next base: position 772,174,647 of record NC_141699.1, on the reverse strand, counting down.
TGCAAAAATAGGAGTATTTCGTCCAATGGTAAAAATTCTTCCAATGGTCTGTTGTCTTCGCCCACGTTTCCCATGGTCAACATTCGGCCAGCATGAAGTCAGTTAGAAATGGCCACAATGTATTACAATTCTTGTATGATGGAACAACGTATGGGTTTACCACCCATGCCGGTTCCACGCCATCTAAACAACTCAAGTTTAACCATGAATATGCCTTTAACACGCATGCCTTTACTACAAATCATGCGCTGTTTAGGCACGTATGGTAAAGATATATCCATGGTTAAGACTTCACAGGTAAGTCTTAACCCTGGACCCCTGCCCCCTCCCTGATACCTAAAACTACTACCTCCCTCCTGAAAACCAATCCCCTCCCCGCCAGAGTAGTAAACCCTACCTAGTCCTAAAAACTACCCCACCCTCCCCTAAGCCCTAAAAATGACCCAACCCCACCTGATCCCTAAAAACGACCCCACCCTCCCCTAAGCCCTAAAAACTATCGACCTCTAAAAACTATCCTGCCCCTTTAAGCCCTAAAAAGTATTATGATCCCTGCCCCCAGAAAACTACCCCAACCCTGAAAGCTACCCGAACCACCCAGCCCTGAAAACTACCACAAACTCTCCAGCCCTGAAAACTACTGCGGCCCCTTCACCCATGAAAACTACCCGACCCCCTAAAACCATACAAACGAACCCCCTCCAAAACCTAGCCCCAGCCCCTCTTACCTCACTGTTTCGTGTCCTCTTCTGATCCTTCCTGCTTCCGCCAGCCAGCAGCTAGATCGCACACTTCCCTACCCACGCATATACGAGGTTGAGGCAAATGCGTGGTTAAGGCAAGCGTGGTAGTGCTTGCAAAGTTGGAACCCGCTGGCTGAACCTGCGATGTTCCGACTGTTTCCCTATTAAAAGAAGTTACATCTGTGAAGGTTCTCATGAGAACCTTTTGCAAACCTACTCTGTTAGTACAGTGAGGTCATATGGTGTGAGGAAAGATAGAATACATTTTCTCAGGACACAGCACATTTTTAATCACTATTTTGTTACAAAGCATTATTTTTCTTAAAGGGATAGAGCAGAATTAATTAACAATGCAGCCTTGCAAGTGAATAACGAGAAAATAAACAGCATTTTTCAGGTCTGTATGGTAAATAAAGGCACATTTTCTAACGTTTAACTTATTATGCATTTTTAGGTTTAATATTTGGTGTGTTTCTATATTATGCTGTGGCTGAAGTTGCATGAAAGTTTTCAGCTTTAACACTGTGTAGGGAGACTCCAGCCACACAATGCTGTCCCTCATACTCTACTTCCATGAAAAGTCAAAAACAATGTTCATAACAAATCTTCTGCTGTCTGCTGTACAAGACATATATTAGCTGCGACGAAAACATGTTTTAGATAGAGGGGCGCATTGCTTAAAGTGAGCACGGGAAGTGCAAAGTTAAAGCACTGTCTTTGCCACAGTTTTGAGCTGATAGGTATCTTAAGTAGTTGAAGAGTTGGAGCAACACAAGTTTGCCACATAAGACAGTGGTAAATAGTTGCTTGCTGCAGGAATCTTCAAGGCATGTGTTGTCATATAGAAGTATATGTTGACAAATCTAAAGTAAATGACTCAACACAACGTAATAACATTCACAAAGCACTATGGGCTAGATGTAGGTAAATGCCCCGGTTACTTACCGGTAATCTTCATTACTCCGAGTATAGTCTTCCTCGCCACATGATTTACATAGTGAGCTTTAGCTCCACAACAGAACCCTCCAAAGCAAAAATAAACCACCTCCCACCCCCTCCCAACATGGCCGACCAGTCCCACCTGACCTCTATAAGAGGCGGGCCGGCCCAACCAATCAGCCTGTTCTACCAAGCAAACAATGAAGCCGATAGCCAGACAGGGAGGGGGGGGAGGGAACTCATGTGGCGAGGAAGACTATACTCGGAGTAATGAAGATTACCGGTAAGTAACCGGGGCATTACCTCCTCGTAAGTCTTCCTCGCCACATGATTTACATAGTGAGCAAATACCCAAGCCAACAAGGCTTCATTGACCACCATAACCACAACACCACCAGGTGATGCAGAGAAACCAACCCAAGGTTGATGTAAACAACTGAAAAGAAAACAGGGACCACAGGAAACCTGAAATCAAGACCTCCAGGAAAAGGAGGCCAACCAGGAGTCGCAGCTCCAGCACTCAGAACGGCCCCAGCGAAGTCCCCCCGGGACTGCTAGAGACCCACGTACCAGGCGGGTGATGACCACGCCGAAGTCAGACCAAAACTCCACAGAGGAGACACCCACTAAGGGGGCCCAGGGAACAGAGCCACCCCTCGCGGACCGACCCCGGGCCCCCGCCGGATCCACCGAACCCAGCGAAGCGTAGGGAAGGATGCCAGCCTGTGTAAGCCCGCGAACCAAGGAGGAACGAGGGCTAGCGGCCTGAACGAACCGGGCCCAAAAAGGCATAACACAGGTCATCCCACCGGGAAAGGAAAAAAAACAACGTGCGGCTAAGAGAAGCCAAAACAGCACGCCGAACAACCAGCCCGGACCAGTGAGGAACCACGGTGGCCGGAAAAAGCGGTATAGATACCACCTGAGTCCGAGGCCCCAGGGAAGGGACCCCGGGGAGGACACGAGGGACATGCCGGAGGAGCAACCCCGTCCGGCAAAGCCCGCAAGAAGGGCGGGGAGCGGAGGAACGACCCCCGCACGTCCCTCCGCCCAGCAGACACCATCGCCACCAGGGAAACCCCCTGAAAGGCGAGGAACCGCAAAGCCACCGAGGGCCGGGGCCCAAAAGGGCGGACCCCGAAGAGCTCGTAGAACGAGAGAGGGAGTATGCAAGTGTATTGCGATGTGCATAGCGCACGTATCACCCAAAGGCAACAAGGAGCGTGCCTTGGGAACCCGACCTGGGATACCCCTGCGAGTAAACCCCAGCAGGATACCAGGTGGGCGTCAGGCAACCCGCCGCAAGGGGCCCTAGTGGAGACTAAGCAAGCATCTGCCCAGAGTTGCAGAGCGTGACCCTCGGAGACGAGACGGTACCGGAATGAGAATTCACGAGTCCATGGAAGGATGTAGGCCTAAGACCCACCGAGGCGGGGAACTGAACCCCGGTCCAGGACCAATCTCAGCCACCGGGACTGCCGCCCCCTGAGTCACACTTCACCACCAACATGGAACGCTCTACGACTCCGCCTGTCCACCTAGCGCAGGGGCCGAGTGAATATGTGCTGCCGAAGCGAGCACTGGACTACCAGCGGGAATCCAGCAGCAAAGCCACAACCCCCGATGAAGCAGTGTCCTCCGCTCCAGGACCAGGCCTGCACCAGGAGGCAGGCCGGCCGGCAAGAGCCGGCTCAACACCGACGCCGAGAGCGGGGGGTCCAACCGCCCCACGGGAGGATCCGGGATCGGCCCGGAGGCTCGAATCGCCAGCTCGGCCAAAGGAGACGGAACCCGGGGCGGTGGACCCCGCCGGGAACCAAAAACAGGAACGCACCACGACCTGCGTGGCAACCACGCGCGGGTGCCAGGCACCACACCACTGCCCCGTTCCAACACAAGGCCATGCGCCGCCGAGCGCCCATGAGCACCCCGGCCCTGCCCAAGCGCCTCCTGCCGAGGAACCGCGATCTCAGAGGGCACGGGGGAGATGCGCCCAGCAGACCGAAAGGCCACGCGAAAGACAGGTAATAAGGACCCGGAAGGAGGAGCAGAACCCGGGTCGGAGGGCCGAGCCCCCCTTCGTGAACAGAGACCTCGGAGGCAGACCGAGCCGAGGCCCTAGGCGTCGAAACACCACCGGGGCAGGGCGAGACCACGCCAAGAAGGCCAGACCCGACTCCGTCGGACCCCGGGGGAAGACAGCCCGAAGGGCCAGGACCGGTGACACCCCCACCAGGGCGTAAGAAATTAGTGAAATAATAAATCACATAATTCAAGCAGGACCAGCTCAGCAAAAGTGCCGCTGAAGCGAGCACAGCAAAAAAAGACGGCCGCCAGGTAGACATCCAGCAACCCCCGAAGCACGAGGAGCTGAGCGGCAGCCGGAGAACCCAAACGACCCGGCGCCAAAGGACGCCACCCCCCCCTGACAGAACCAGAGGGAAGACCGTACATAGGCCCGGAAGCCGACGGCTGAGAGACACCGCCAGCTGTGAAGCCACCCCTCCATGGGGAGGGTAGGAGGGGGGGGGGACGAGGCCGTGAGGAAGCCACGGCCAGACAGGGAACCCCAAGACCCCCACCCGGCGAACGGGATCCACCAGGCGGGCCAGGAGCCCAGCACCCCCCCCCCCCGCACGGGCCCGAAGGCAAGCTCAACGGAAGCACCCGCAACCGAGAGCGGAGACCCTCGCACGCAGGCCGGCCCCACAGGCCAATCCATGGACCCAGAAAATCCTACAGGAGAGATAACGGAAGGAGCGGGGACCCCAACCCGCCGAGACGGCGGGTACCAAATGGACATCCCGTGAAGGCACAGCGCTCAGCTACCCGCAGGCACACCTGCACTGGGAGCCTACGGGAAGGAAAAGCAAGCTATAGCCCAGAGGCAAATGGTGCAGGGCTAACCAGCCTCCGGTGCCGGGGGTCGAATCAAGCCCCTTGCGGAAAATCCGCCAGACCGGACCGCAGGCCCGAAGAGCCCGAGAACCGGGACAGTCATGTCCCAGTACGGTATGTAACGGAGGCAACCGCCCCCCCCCCTCCCCCCCAGGGGTACCCTGGAGAGAGAGGGCCGAAGTCAGTCTCCAAGGAAGAGACAGGGAGCGGCCGACCATCCTGAGACAGGTCACCGCCGAAACTCGGGCTCGGACCCGCCGAAGGACCCCACCCCTGTAAGGGCGGGACGACCTCCCCTGAACAGCGCAGGGGCCAAGCCGGCCGACACCGAAGCGCAACATGCAGCGAAAAAATCGCGCACAACCCCCATTCATCCCTACGGGAATCGTGGCGCTGAATAACAGATGTCAGCTGCGACCCAACTCAACGGAAAGAATCTCACTGGCCACTGATGGCCGAAAAGCCGAGTGGGCCCGTTGGCATGTGAACCTGCGGCCACGAGGCCAACACTAGCCCCTGCAGTAGACGCATCAACCCACTGAGACACAAGCCGAAAGACCCAACCCGGTCCCTGAGGGTCAAGGGGGAGTGCCATGCCCAGGGGCACCAACTGAACCCCGGGATAACGCCGAGGTGGGGAATCGAACCCCGTTGCACCAGGGTCTGATCCGCATCTCCACAGCCGCAGAACGGGACAACACGAGCGGAACACTCGCGACAGGCTCAACCCGACGGCCCAGGGCGCCCAGGGCGCCAGAAAAAGGGAACACGGACAAGGGGGACTGTCCCCATGTCGCACCGCGCCCCCGCAGAGCGCGCCAGACAAGCACCGGCACTCTGTACATGAGGCAACGTCATAGGCCCACGGCCGCACGAAGAAGGTACAAACACTACCCCCTCACTCCGTGTCTATGTCAACCGCCCGGCCCTACAGGGCCACAGCAAAGGCAGGCTCAAAACAGTAGTGAAAACGGCATTCACATCGTGCCAGTGATGCAGCACAGAAATAAAACATGGCCTCACCGAGGAACGAACCCCGGACTCTTCGAGGAGGAGATGCAGAGTGGGACACCACAGATCGGAAGCGGCACCAAGGCGAGAATTCACAGGACTGTGGAAATTCGGGGACCCAAGACCCGCCGAGGCTGGGAATAGTCCCGGGCTAGACCTCTGCAACAGGGTCTGCCCGAAGCGCCCTCACAGCATCGAAAAAATACCCAACTTGGGATATTACCACAGTAAAGGCCGGATGCGAACTCCCGGCCTGTGAGGGCTGTTCCTACCAAAGGCACAAGCCGTATCACTGAGCCACAGCTCAATGGTTGCTCACAGCTGCCTCCAAGACCTCGTGAGACACTCGGTGCCGTTTAAACACAAGCGGGTGAAAGACTCCAACCTGCACTCGTGATCTTGTGCACATGCGATCAGGAGCCACCTATTGCTCAACCCTTCGGAGTGCAAGACCGAAGAAAAAACACCTGGAGGCAACCAAACCCCGCCCCCGGGGGGCGGGGGGCGTTCGGAGGTAACTCCAGCTCCGCAAACCGCCGCGGCCCGTAGGGCCACAAGACACGCCTGGAGGCGGCGGCGCACAGCAGTGCCGCCGCGGAGAGCTGCAACCGGACTCTGAGAGCGGAGCCCCTTCGGCCCCGCCGCCAGGCAAGGTAGGCCAGCCGTGTCTCCGAAAACCGGGCAATGGAAACCCTCAGCCGCCAACCGAGCGACCGGAACGGGCAGAGCACTGCGAGGGAGCGCTTCGCGACTCCCTCGAGGCCGGGTAACATACGTTGTGTGCACCATGAAGTCGCCCGCCTCGCCGGGGCGCTGTATAAAACAAGCATGGGACAATAACGAAACACAGTCGGGAGAGGTGGAAACTGACCCGACTAGCCTCATAATGTAAAGAGAAACTGGTGAATGTCCTGAGACCTCTGCTACGGCTAGAGGCGTTCGACAAGGACACGTCCATATGCTTACATTTACATACACAAATAATGTAGAATTTCAACCCCCTACCGCAGCATACATGTCGTAAATAACAACTTGCAGGCAGACAGGGGAGCAGCCGATTCCAATACCCCATGCAAAACCTTAGACACTTTTAACAGCTGATTCCATCAGAAAGGTAGAACCAGGACACATTCAACAGTTGTGTTAGTTAGCAGGCAGTGCACACACCTACGTGCATACACCCAAAGGGCATCAGCTGCGTAGGACCCAAAAAGCCCACAGAGTGGCCAGGGCCCCTCAGTAACGACCTGGGGATACACCGGGATGTCCAAACACCCCATATCCCCTGCCGCCCCCCCCCCCTGTAAACCACTGGCATGCTATAGCAGTACCTAACCGGCCCCCCAGGACCGGGGGAAGGAAGAGGGGGGGGGGGTTTTACAGGCATAAGGCACTTGAGACCGCTAGAGCAGGTCCTCCACCCTAAACCCAAGGGCCAGCTCACGCCGGCCCATCTTACCTGTACCGTGCTCTGGAGAGAGTCGTGCAGAACAAAAAAAAACAGGCTGATTGGTTGGGCCGGCCCGCCTCTTATAGAGGTCAGGTGGGACTGGTCGGCCATGTTGGGAGGGGGTGGGAGGTGGTTTATTTTTGCTTTGGAGGGTTCTGTTGTGGAGCTAAAGCTCACTATGTAAATCATGTGGCGAGGAAGACTTACGAGGAGGTAATCTAATTTACCGATTCATAAATACTGAATTTTACCGATTCGGTATTTATAAATCGGTAAATTAGAAGGAGGCAGATGTAGGTAATTTTTAAAACACAATTACCGAATCTGTAAGATTCGGTATTTACCGATTCGGTAAATACTGAATCAGTATTGCCCATTGATTCCTATGGGCCTTGAAGCCCATAGGAATCAATAGGAAATACCGATGCGGTATTTACCGAATCAGTAAATAGCGAATCCTGCAAGGGTGCAGGGGGTGTCACTTTGACACCCTCTAGCACCCCAAGTACAGGCTTGTGTGACATGTGGCACACATACATGCCCTAAGGGCATGTCTGTGTGTCACATGGCACAGGTGTGCATGCACGAATTTCGTTGCGTGCACTGCATCACCAAATGCGATGCAGTGGGCGCAACAAAATTTGTTTTATTTATTTATATGTTTACTTACCTGTTAAACTCCGTAATCCATACATTACTACCCCCCACCCTGCCCCTCCACCTGCCCACGTCACTGCCCTGCAGGAGCTCCTAATGCCGACCGCGGCTTCCTGTTTGAACTCTGGCAAGACCAATCAATCTTGAAACTAGGGCCGGAAGTAGGGCAGTGTGATCGGTGCCACCGCACTGGGCGTTGACTTGGGGTGGGGGTGCTCTCTTTGCAAATTTATTATGGCTCGAAAACCACCTGCTGCCTGGGTTCCTTGTCTCCAGCAATTTTCAGACATCAATAAAACTGTTCATCCTGGAGAGAGATGAAGTTTTGTCTAGTGAAAGTTTGACTCCTCGCAAGGTAGCTCAGAGGGTTAATATGGCTGCTGCTAAGAACGTGTGCCAAGCAGATCACAAAGTGCTTTTAATGTTAATAGCTCAATGGGTACTGCTTTTGTCAGAGAGATAGTTTTGTTACTTCTTAAAATCCAAATATAGAACAATGAGCTATTAGAACATTGGAATGTTGGGAGCTCCATTGAAAACAATGGAGTGCTCTGGGCTTATAATGGCTGGTATAAGCCAGGAGCTCCGACATTCCAATGTTTATTTGTTCACAGCTCTGGCTGTGAACGAAGGCTTCAGGGAGCCTGAGGGGATTCCAATCCCCTCACGCTCCCAAAAGGCTTTGTTTTTTTGTTAGAACATTCTGTCCTCTAGTGACAGAATGTTCTATTAGCCTTATAGCCCTTCGTAGATGGGCTATACCGCTATTAAAGTCCCTCTCAATCAGCGTTAAAGGCAGAAATAATTTGGGTAGAAATAATTATCATCATTAAAGAGAACCTCTAACAATTAGTGTTATGCTTTAAACTCTGAATTTGTGCTTTTCCAGACCAAGGACTCTTAAACTATACTGCCTACCAGTATGGATGACAAGTGACTCCTACATCGTGCAAATCTATGTCTTATGTAACATTTCCTATACACTGATTTACATGTGTGAATGTCTCTGTTAAATGTGTGTAGGATGTAGACAGCTCTGACACCTCACACTGTTATGAGTGGCGCTATAAAACTAAATGAATCTGAAATACTGGTTATGGAGACTTGAGGGGCACTGGTAAATGGTGGTAGTGAGTGAATCACTGGTAGCGGTGGCCATTGGGGGAGCCAACAAACATTGTGGCACAGGGAGCCACCAGTGCTAAAACCGGCCCTGCTTGAAACCTTTTAAGGTCGATACATTAAGAACCATTACATTGGAAAATAAGAACGTCTGTTATGAAAGGTGCTTAGAAATGAAAGAAGTGTTAATATGAAGCTCTATATAAAATTTAAGTTACTGGAATTAGACAATATATTAAATAATTGACAGGAACCACAAGTTAAGTTGCAAAATATAACGTCTGTTCTTTGCTATAAAATATAGGTTTTAGACTTTGTATCACATCAGTAGTACGCAGAGAACAACATGTACCTAAGACTGAAGGTCCTACTTTACTGCACCTGGAGCCTTTTATTGGCGTTGCAGCTGGAAAAACAAGCAAGGCCGCTTTTCACTGAACAAGGGGGAAAACACAGTCTAGCTAATTTGTTCTAATCATACAATTGTGGACTTTGCAAACAGCAGGTGCACTCCAAACTTCACTCAACCTCAATAACTCACAAATAGGCCATTTTCCAAATGTTGCACGAAGCACCTGGCAGCTGCTTTCTTATTTCGCTCATGAAATAAGATTTTAAGAAGGAACAGCACTAGGCTTTCAACTTCAACTTGGTGTTTTTTGAAGGTGTTTGTATTGTGAAAGAAAAAACAGTGGCAAAAGCGAATATGTATTTTTTTATACAGGGCTTTTGTGAATTTTTAATAATTATAGGCCACTGAATAAATGTTCTGTCAAGAAATGCAGCTTTTGTAAAAAAAAATTTGAACAACACTTTGGACTGGTAATACGTCCTAATTGTAGCGGAGTTTAATGTCATCTTATCAAAAAGCATGAATTACTTTATCAGTTTTCTGTATGTACCCCTGTGTTTTCTCCATTGCCAAAATTCAATAAAATCATTCTGAACTAAAAAAAAAGCATTAGGTGCTCTATGGTAGAACCTCTCATCCATGACGCCACCTGAAGAGTAGGGGATATTAGTAGGTGCCTGCATACTAATCTTACTTGACTTCATACTCTGTCAAAACATGGCCGATGTCCCATTTCACTCTATTGCAAATGGCATAGGCTATAAGGCACTTGAAATAACATGTACGGGAAATCCGCACCTTGAGTGATGGAGTATGACTGATATCCTATCCACCTTATTACAAGTGCATTAGATTGTAATGCACTTGTAATAAGGTATATGTGATATCCATCACATTTATGACAGAGTAACCGTCCGCAATTCTCTACATCATGCCTTTAGTCTTTTCTTCCTTTTTTACATTCCATGCACAATGAGGCACACTGCCACACAGGTAGACCAAGAAAATGCTCTGGCTTTGTAGACACCATTTTATTCTGTTTTTTTCTGAGCCTTTGCTGGATCTCTCCAGGCTTTCTCTGTCCCACGGGCAAAGCTGAGTGTCTTGTAATAGCCTACCCTGAGCATAAAAGATGCTTGGAAGGAACCTTGGGCCAGATGTACAAAGCATTTGCAGAATGCGGCCATTTATGACCGGAAAAATGCTTCTTCTGATGTACAAAATGAGATTCAATGACTTGCTACTAAATCTTAATTTGCATATGCAATCCGGTATTTGGAAGGGAGTGTTTTGGGCTTCCCATCCAAATACTGAATTAATATGGAATGTACTGTTATTTTGTGACAAAATTCTGGTCGCAAAACAGTAATACTTTTCCACTGTTGAAAAAGTGGTGGTAATCCATTCGCAAATGACAAGGGGTCCACCAGACCATTGGCTGCTATTAAAAAATGAAACTTAAACATTTCATTTTTTCTTTTTAAATATATCACATTTTCTGTTAAGGAAAATGGGCTGCATTAAAAAGAAGAAAAAGATTGCTTTATTTAAAAGCAATCACAGACAGGGTGGTCTGCTGATCCCATTAGGCCACCATTAATGTGATGGCCATGAATCCTATTGGTTTGCAAATTGCGGCCTACCTCATTAATATGCATGAGTTATGTCTATTTGCAACCCATTATGAATCAATAATGACAATTCAAAAGGGTTTCCCAGATTAGGAATAGCAATTTCCTAATTGTGAAACACAGGAAATCGCAATTAGGAAATGGCTATTCCTAATCTTTGTACATATGGCCCCTAATGAAAATGAGATTTGGTATAATGTGTATTAGTAAACTAAACGTTATCATCATGTCCCAGATTCTTGTTCCATTCCTTGCTCAATAACAATATAGCAAAGAATAAGGGCCATATGTATCAACATTCCGTTTTGCGATTCCTAAATAGCGATTTTTAAGGAATCGCTATTTAGAAATCTCAAAATGGTATGTATGTAGAAAATCGCTTCTTTTTAGCGATTCCTTAAAATTCCTTAATTGCGATCAGCAAATTGCTAATCGCAATTAAGGAATAATTTCCCATTCATTTCTATGGGCCAGGAGGCCCATAGGAATGAAGGGGAAATTGCGAATCGCAATTTGCTAATCGCAAAGTGTGAATATTTTCAAGGGTGAGGGGTGTCCCTAAAACACCCTGCTGCACCCCTGAAAATGACATGTGTGCGCATATGGTGCACATACATGCTCTAAGGGCATGTATAAGCGTCACATGGCACCTTTTGATTTTTAAAATAATGCTTTTTTGAAAGAATTCGCAACTTACCACCAACTAGAAGTTGGTGGTAATTTGCGATTCCTTAATGGCATTTTGGAATGTTTTTTTCCTTGATACATTGCTTTAAGGAATCGCAAAATTTGCAATTCCTTAAATGCAATCGCAAAATAAGGAATGGCAAATTTAGCGATTCCTTATTTTGCAACAAAAATATTTCATACATACCATTTAGCGAAAATAGGTTCGCAAAGGGCAGAATTCTGCGAATTTCTACGTTTGCGAACCCATTTTGCCTTGATACATATGGCCCTAAGAAACAATGATTGAGGCATATACCAAAGAATAAGCACATCAATACCTACTTCAGGAGAAATCCATATATTTATTTGAGAATCACATTCAACTCAAGCAACAGACTAAGCCTAACACCCCTACCTACTGCTTCAGAAGTTCTGTTAACAACTTGCCACTGACAATGCTGGACAGAAACGCCCATACAGATGTTCTACAGAGATCAACCATCGGGAACCCACGAGGAGCCTGCTCACACAGCAGCCACTGAGCGGAACACCTTTGACACTGGGTGCGCCCGTATCACTCAAATCATAAGTCTTTGTAATCAACACCCTTACCCACCTCCTAACAATTTCTGTTGCCGGCTTTAAAGCATTCTTCCCATTTTTATGGGTGTCTAAATACCTGAGACTTTGCCTAGTGAACTGAAAGTTTCAATGCAAGAAGACTGACAATATGTGTCCCATCATGTTGAAATGTTCGACAAACTTTCCCAGCTGGTTCAGACTTCAAATATCCCAATGGAGAAGGTGATGAAAATGTCTATACACCACATTTTAATTATATTCTCAGGATGTACCCTTGAAGATGCCTATACAACTCTTTTACAAACTGGATGTTAAAATCAAGAGTTTCATTTGGGTCTGGTCAAACCTCAGCTCACACTGCAGAAGCTTGAGGCAACTGGTACTAGCTGTGCTTTCACCTGCACGTATAAGCCAATTGTTTAATGGAGGTGGAATCTTTATGTAATGGAGAGTACACAGTGTAACAAATTATCAAACATCTTCATTTTCAGCCCTGGTGCACCATTTACTCGAAATCTAGAACATGTCATCTGTATAGTGATGCCAGTGTGTAGATGAATAGAAAGTTCCAGATTGGCAAATAGACTATCCATTTGACAGCATGGTCAGCAGCGGGAAAAGATACATTGCTGAGCTGATTGCTGAGTGTCATCTGAACTCGTTTGAGAAACTACAAATATAATTTTCCATCAATCTCAATAACCAACTAACATAGTGAAATCTATTTGTTTCAATTCCAACCAGGATCCCCCGCCTTTGGCACTCCATTTAAGATCTCAAAGCTGCATGCTTTTTCAAGTGCCCAGAATTTACCGGGCGCGGATGGGCGGACGGTCTTTCAAATACTTGGCCAGTAAACAGTGGAACTCTCTACCCATTGAACGCAGGATGGAGCCATCAGAGAAAATTTTCCGTCAAAAACTAAAAACCTATCTGTTCCTGAAGCTATAAGTCCCTTTCTTTGTTCCCATCCGTCTAATCCGCTCTTCTCCCGGCTAACAGCCCTGTCCTTTGTTCACTAAGCGCGGGGACACACTGTTTTCTAGTGTAACCAGGCGCTATATAAAATGCTTTTATTATTATTATTATTATTATTATTATTATTATTATATTATTATTATTATTATTATTATTATTATTACTATTATTATTATTATTATTATTATTATTATGTCTTTGATATGGTTGTCAATCAAAAAATGGGAAAGAGGGGAAAACTCTGGCACCCAAGCTTATAATCTTTATTTGATTTTAGAAATAAAGTCATAAAAGACAAGTCAGTTGAAAGGAGCAAAAATTGACATCCACATATTCACACTTGCTTTAAAACCCCAGAGAGATACCGTACAAGAAAGAAGCAAACTGTAGGTGAGTTTAAAAACTGTAGATACAGTAAAGTCGGCCTGACTTGAATAAAATTCATTGAATTTAAAATTGGTCGCAAAAACTTATGTTGTAGGTTATTATATTTCAAACAAGTCATAACAATATGTAATGTGTCATTGACCAAGACATTTTCACAGTCACAAAGGCGTCATGTGGAATCCTTGAAACAGCCATGATTAAAAGAAACTAATTGCAGGAAAGAATTCAGCCTGAAATAAATCAGCAAGCGGCGCAGATGATGTGTCATATTTCAAGTCAAATAGGGTTCTAAATTTCTAACAGTTTTCATTAAGATCACATGTCGCACTGAGAGTATCAATATTGCAGAATTCTCACAGTCTGTTGCCCTCTCATCCATAAATGCTGCTATAACTCATTTGCGATCAGAGCAAACTTTACTGCTGGGATTAGCATTTAAATCAGACCTCCCTGAAGACATTATGTTATGGGAGATATAAACCAGGCACAGAATCAAAGAAGGTTCATCAAGAGTCCTGCAATATTAATCTATTGAAACCAAGTTCCTCCTTTGTCCAAATTGAAAGCCAATGCTTTAAGGGGTAAAGTTGGTGCTGGTCAATGATGTAACCTAATCTCAGGTCTTCATGGATGATTTCATGAGTTACACTTTGTAGGACACCCAAAAGGCACCTTAAAAATGTATTTTCTGCTACTTGAATCAAAGCGACCCAGCCATAGCCCCAAATGCCACTGGGAGGGAAGAAAGATGCAACAACTCTAGATAGTATAACAGCAACCGCCTATCGAGCGATCTTTTATCTCCCCAAATACGTCTCTCCAGCCCAAATTAGTTTGGAATTTGGGCTTCAAAACCAGGTGACAGAGTGAAGGGGAGTCTTCGTAAAATGCTGGCACAAGATCAGAGCTGCCGAGGAAGGGACTTTGAATAAGCATCTTTGGGTAGAATTCTCCATCACCGGAAAATTGCCAGCCAACAAGTATCTCTTGGAATCCATCAAGATTCTAGGCCTGACAGATCTTTGGAATTGCCCAACGGCTTATTCAGTATTTGAAAACATTGTTACAAAGACAACAAGATTAAAATCAGTCATAGAGGACAAGAAAGCACTGTCAAAGAGAGCCCATGGTTGGGCTGTGCTCAACAATTTTGATGTCCTTAAACCTCAACATTATCTGAAGGAAAGCACAAAGTTGGTGACCAAGGAAAAATTCTTAAAACTTCGATTGGGAGTTGGTTTAATCGCCCCGTTTTTGCTGCCCTGGGAATGAAGAGGAGGAGACCAGCCATGCCGTCTGTGTGCCTGTGGCACGGAAAATCTTATCCATGTTATCTGCATTTGTAACAAACTAAAGGATATAAGGAGCACCCTGCTAAAACCATTCTTTACCCAGCATGGAGTTAGGTCTTGCAGGCAGTCAGTAATGCTGTGCTTTAATCCAACGTTAGTACAGCTAAACTGGCGCCTTACAAATTTTTTAGATCTCACTACATTGAGATTGAAAAATGTAATGCCATTGGCCACGAACTTTGCTACATAAGATGGGCATGGGTACCATTTGAAATTGTTTTGTCAAGCTAACTAGAGAATCCTTACAACAGCATTTAGGGCCATATGTATGAACACATTTTCCCATAGACACAGAATGGTTAAAACCCTTTGATACATCTGGCCCTAAGACACCACATACAGGTGCAATCTGTAATTGCTACCTGAAGTCTGGGATCATTTTGAATGACTAGTGCACCTCCAAAATAAGTTAAAAGTCCTAGAGTTGAAGTTTGCGAAAGAACTTGGTTGAGTGAAAACTTAAATAGAAAATTCTTACCAAATTGACTTTTAATCAGACTGAGCATCAATTGTCGAGGAAATTATTTTTTAAGAGATAATTTTAATCGTTTTATGTATAAATACAAAGTGGAACTTTTTTTAACATTTTTCAATATTTTTAATAACACAATCTGTTTTAATTTTAATGTCTATGTATGCAACGGTTTTAATTAATCAAGCATAATAAACCTACCTTACCTTACCATATGCCACTGCCATAGCTCACTAGTAGGATGCATTTAGCCCTGTACATTTTCAAGACCTATTTTATGTGGGTGCGCCCAAGCCGGCGTGAGAAATCGTCAATACTAAACGTGGTTCTATTGAAGAACATCACATTCTGAGTTATAAGTGGGTTCCAATTTAGACCCTGGCACCCTCTTCCCAAAATGCAATCCTTTTTTTGTAGTTGCCTAGTCTTATATCTGAAAGGCTCATGCAGGGTCTGTTCTTTTGAAGGTGGTACCCGTATGGTCAGTAGCCCGTTGGATTATTTAACCAACCAGTATGGCGGAAAAGATGTTCTCCACATAGAGGACACAACTGCACAGAAGAATAGATTTCTACTACCCATTATCAAGGCTAATAGTGTAGATTTTCTAATATGGCCGTTCCCTGGCTCTGCGCAATGAGGCCAGTACAGAGGAGTAATCTCTTTACTTTATCATGCAACCATTAAGCCACTAATTTCAAAATATAGTATTTATGTTGCTCAAGGAGAAGTTGCAGCCATGTCTATCGATGAACTACCAAGATGAGGAATGCCTGACACTTAAGTCTTAAACCATTGGGAGGGAGGTTAGAAAAGCACGCCTTATTTATTCACTAGTGTTTTTGTATAGCTCATTCTTAACATAAAGCAAGGGTTCCAGAGCACTAACACAAAAAGGGGCACTTTCATGAGCTGGTTAGGTACACACGAAAAGCAAAGAGAGGAAAGACAAGGATTTCAGCACGCTTTCAAGTTAAACAAGAATATTTAATATCTATACATTTGAGACACTTTCAGCCAGTATTTGTCTATCAGATTTTTATAATCCAAATTTGAACAGTGTAAAAGTGGGGGCAATGTGTAACTAGTTTGGCTGCGTTCCAGATTGTAGGTCCGTTATAGGAGAAAGCACACTTCATGCTGGAGGATTTCTTAGACATAGGGAGGTTCAGGCCCAGAAATAGTTTTCTTTTTAGGTTTCTGTTATTTCCAAGTAGGATCAATTCAGCTTCTTCAAAATATTACGAGACTGACATTGGTTGCTACGCAAAATGAAGTCAACAAACCTCAGCCCTGACTGTTGAAGGTGAAAGCAGAGTGATGGGTACATATTGCACTTTTTATGATCCTGTCCTATTGTAACCTGACCCAATTTTAACACATATCTCGTAATCAATGAATGACACTCGGGGACTTGATTTCCAATAATCGGCTTCTTTGGCCATGCTGAATGATATGTCTAAGACCCCAGCTATGATCAATCAGTGAAGAAGATGCTGCTTGCTATTGTTGGCAATTAAAAGGATCAGCATCCTCACCAAGTGGACATTCTTTAGAGAGTCCATACACTGCTAATAGCTTAACCCGTTCGGCGCCTATGACGGAACCGTTCCGTCACGCGCCTCGGGGGAGCTATGCTAATGATGGAACGGTTCCGTCACAGCCTGCTCGCCGCGCCTGCGCGGCGCTGATTTCTCGCCTGCGCGGCACGTTCTATTGAGCGGGCGCGTTCGTGACGGAACCGTTCCGTCACTAGCACAGCTCACCCGAGGCGCGTGACGGAGCGGTTCCGTCACAAGCGCAGGTAAGCCGCGCGCCCCCACCCCCTAGCACTGCGGCGGAATTGCCGCCGCAGTGAAGGGGTTAAGGAACTGATGATCAAGTCTGGACATAAACAATTCATGTATGTCCTAACAACACAGTGCCATTGCCTAGCTGTGCCTGATTAAGGGAATGAGGTTTATCTATAGGTGCTACAGGTTTTGCTTCACTTCTCAATCTCTGTGTACTGGTGTGCTTGGTTAGCATATTTGATGATCACAATAAAATTACTATAATATGCTTATAATTTATTCACATCTGTCGGACAGACAGCTTGAGCTATAGTTGGTTTGACTACACCCATTGTACACAGTTATTTACTGCACTAAACCTTACAGTCATCATGCTGCCTCATCCATCAAAGAACAGACTCTCTGTATCCACTTATGTGATTGTATTTGACCTTGGTTGATCCTGGATGAGGACCTGTTAGTTGGACCATATCAGTACTATTACAAAATCTGTCTCATGTTGTTATCCACTGTGGTGTTATACGTTACATTTTGGGCTATCAAAGTTAGTAAAATGGCAGACTCAGTTGAAACAAATTTAGTTTGTGACTTCTTAGCACGAAGGCAATTAATAATAGCATGGAATACATGAATAATAATTCATTTCAATGTGCTGATGCTGTCTGTCTTGGAAGTGGTATGCAATGTTTTGCCCCGTATATATACATATTGGCAAAAAACACATGGACACATTATGGCTAAGTGTAGTACCAAGAATCCCTCCCATTAACTCCATCTGTGTGTGAGTGGCATACAGTCATTTCTGTTTTCTGCTTCAGGATGTTCCTAGGTGGGATATCCTGAAGCATAAAATAGAAAGAAAAATTATTCTGCATTACTGCATCTTGTCACAATCAACAGATGATGGTGGGTGATCAATAATTAAGTGCTAGGGGGTGAGTTGGCAAGGAAGGTTTCAGGGTGTCTTTGGCTCTCCTGGCAATCAGTGGTGGTTCACACAACTGTCATTTGCTCACTTCCCTGAGAGCATCCATTTCCTCACCCTGAGGGCCACTTACAATTGTGGAAAAATCTTTACATACTACAGTTTTCTGTAGAGGTAAGAGAAGTCTGTCAAAGTACACATCTGCTTATTATGACTTTGGCTGCGGTATGTGAATTAATTAAATAAAAGCTGAGAAACCACATTGGAAAAAACCAATTTATAGAAAGCCAATTTTAAAGAAATACAAATAAATTGAATATTGAAGGAAAGATAATTTTAAGGAAACATACAAAATCACAAACTTGGATGGGGATTAGAGGTAGTGAGGATTTTCTGTGTTCAGGGATGGATGATATTTTGCAGCAATGAGTGTGTATTGTGGTTCAGTGATGGGTGATCTTTAAGGGTGGTGAGGGTTTTTAGAGATCAGGGATGGCTGGCGTGCAGGGGTGTTGAGGTTTTTGGGTTCAAGGATGGCTTAAGTTTACGGCCGGCGAGTGTTTTTAAGGTTCAGTAATAAGTATAGTTTCCGGGTGCTGAATGCTTTTTATTGTGCAGGAATGGATGGAGTTTAGGGTGGTGTGAGGTAATAAGGGTTCAGAGCTAGGTGGAGTTTATATGTAGAAAGGGTTTTTAAGGTTCAGAGATGAGGAAGATTGAGGTGGTGAGGGATTTTAGAGGCCATAAATGGATGTTTTCTTAGAGGTGGCAGGGGAATTTTTTATGGTTAAGGGGTGAGTGGAGTTTAGGGGTGGTGCATGGTGTTAAGGGATCAGGGATGGGTGGGGTTTAGGCATAGGAAGGGGCTTTTAGTAGCCCTGGCAGTAGTTTGTGGAGTTTCACTCAGCAGAATTCAGCAGAGTTGCCCAAAAACTCAGCAAGATTCCGCAGAGTTCCGTGAGCAGGCAGAGCATAGGAAACAGTACTCTAACTGTGTTTGATCCTCATGTGCTGGCTAAAAGAGTTGTTATTCCATGAATGCTATTATTCAATAAACACCTTGTGCAATCCTGAAGAACACAGAGGAGGCAGACAAGGAGGCAGCGCAACGCGGACACAAAGGCTTGTGAAAAGTGTAACTCAGTGTATTCTTCAAACTGTCCTATTTCAACTTCAAAAGGGACAAGGAGGTGAGCACGCCTGTCTCAGCTTCAAACAACGGTACCTGCCAAAGTTTCCAGGAAGGCGCGAGGACTGAGGCCCTGGGGCCCGAGGACGGTGCCTGCGCCAGCAGTAGTAATTATACCCAATGGGGACTATTATCTAATATAGGAGCCAGTGAAGATGAGATACAGGAAGTGACTACAGAAGTTAGGCTGTGATAGGACAGAGCACACACACACAAAATAAATGATTAATACATCTCTGTGATAAAATAAAAAACTGCAAAAAATTATACAGTGTCACAAAGTTTCCACTCTACGGTAAGAACTGCATGTCTGTGAACAGGATACCCTTTGGGATGGTGCCAGACTGATTCCATGTACCACCTCAGGATATGTCATCTAATAGATCAGCTAGCTCACAGTGCAACCATAAGTTCCCCAACCCTAGGCGGCTAGCAAATGGTTCTGGCAACCACTGAACAAGAAAACCCTGATCCTCCAGGAATCGTGGTAACAGATCTAGAACCTTTTTGCTCAGTCACTAGTGCTCTCTTTCTCTGAGAGTTATATGCAAGGAATACACAATGGAACGTTTTCAATATTTATTGAACTAATGTGATTCTTTTATAAAATATATTTGCTGCAATGATCGATAGACAGAAGCAAATGAAAGTTATTAACAGTATTAGGACAGTGAACAGAATGAAAAGTTCAACCATCATGCTAAAATAATGTATATATGCAAACATATAAAACAAAATGGAAATCTGGCATACTCCTACTATGTGTCCCTTAACTTAAGTGTCTAGGGCATGTGTGTGTGCCAAGAATCTTCGGCCTGGATGATCCAACCCCTGTTACCTGAAGGGATCGAATGTAGATCCCCATAGTGGTCCCAAGCTGGACACCCCTCGTAGAGATATCAGCAGGCTGCTGTGCTGAAGCAAAAGCATGTAGAGCTCTTGCAAATGACAGCAAAGCTCTCCTCAGCCAATACCTGAAAATGGATATTTATTTATAACAAAAGGCATCCTTGCCTTGGCCGAGATCTTGGTCAGACCGCCACCATTTTTATGTGCTATAGAAAGATCTGTCACCATATTTACGAAACAAATAATCACATTTGCACAATGTATGAGTGAGAGGCTGTATCCCTGGGGGTCCTCACTTACGTAACCTTCACCTTGCCATTCTCCCGATGGACTCCCTCAGCGGTGCAGGACCTGGAAGGAAAAAGAAAGCACGGTCCCTCAGACTTGGAACATGGTCATGCAGATAGTAAATAGGGGTTATCTCTTTAAACAGGCCAGAAGTGGAGACCAATCAGAGGAAGTCTGTGGGGAGAAAATGGAACTGCAAACTCCGAAAGGGAGAGAAGGAAGAAGGATGCAAACGCCTGGGGAATTAAGATAGAGAGTGAGGAGGAAGAAGGCACTGCCGCTCTTGTTACTGCCAGGAAGAGGAAATGCCCAACTCTACGGGAGGCCACCAAAGTAGCCGACTAATAGGAAAAACCCAAAGGCTCTCATTGAGGAGAAGAAGAAGATGAGTCTGGTGCAGAGGAGTGGTGGATTGTTTTGTAGGACACTGGTCAGCTGCTGCAACTCTGCAGAGTTTTAGCATAGAGAGTGAGCACCTGGGGCCAAAAGTGTTGGTTTTACCCAGACGGGAAGAGAGAGGAGGGTGTTGGAGGTAACTCAGGGCACGGTGGTGCTGGTGAAGGGTCCAGTGATCTAGCCCGTACTTTCCACTGATAAAAAGGAAACTTCTAAAAAAAAAAAGAAAGCATAATAGAACTACAAATCCCAGAAGGCAACAGGACAAAATATAGAAAATGATAGTTGAATCCATATTATTTGTGTTACTAAAGGTGGCTAGGACAAGTGTGTGAATCTTATATCTGTATATCTTATACATTTAAATCTGAATTAAATAAACCATTGTGAAACATATCAAGCCTCCTGGCCTGTACATCCGGCCCAGTCTCCCACAGTATGTACATGATGTGTCCAGGTATCATGACAGTGTTTACGCAAAGTTGATTTGTAAGCAAGTATAGTTTCCTAGAAACTAATCCGCACTGTCATGATTCAAATATGTGGCAAAAGTCATTGAGTGAGTGTTGGCAACTTTAGGAAGAAGGCATCTCATTGCCAATAGTGCAAACACCAGCTCCTTGTTAAATCGGGCATTCTGTGTGTGTGCCTAAACTAATATCAGGCAGCTAATAGAGAAGCACAATATAAACATTACAGAACTAGAAAATCACTCTCAGTTTGTTAACTCCATTTTTATAATCGCACTAACAACACCATCTGAAAGAATAGAAGCACGACTTACCCCT
The DNA here is from genome assembly GCF_964263255.1 of Lissotriton vulgaris. Taxonomy (NCBI): domain Eukaryota; kingdom Metazoa; phylum Chordata; class Amphibia; order Caudata; family Salamandridae; genus Lissotriton; species Lissotriton vulgaris. The sequence continues at coordinate 772,153,176 of NC_141699.1, read as the reverse complement.
CCCAACGAATGCAGACTAAATGAGCAGTGTGTATGTGCAACACCATATCAATGGGGACAGCCAAGAAGGCCAGGGAGGGGGCTGAGAATAAATATTTGGGTTCAATTAAATATTATTCTCTAGGGTCATCAATGTCATTTTTGTGACCTCCATAAATGACTGTACTCTTATGTCTTACTATAAATGGATATGAAGTGTTATTTGATATTTGCAGAGGTTAAAACGAAATCAGATCAGCCCGCTAAATACAAGCTTAGTGGTATAGTTCAAAGTAAAATCGGACTTCTGGAACTCTGCAGCGTTTAGTGTTTAATATATTTTTAGGAAACAGAACTGTGCATTTAATCAAGTGTAGGAAAAATGTTGTCCTTCCTTGAGTGCTGTTTTTCAATAAACACCTTGAGCATTCCTGAAGAATAACATACAGAGGGAGCGGAAAAGGAAGGTGTGCATCACGGCAATGAAGATGTGCGAAAAATTAAATAAACTCAGCTTTTTCAAACTGTCCTATTTCTACTTCAACAGGGATACGGCCCTGAGCAGGCCCCAACTCAGCTTCAGAGCCACTGAAGGTCTCTAGAGTGCCACTGCATAGGCCAAAGTTATAAACTGAGTTGAAACATCAAATTAAAACATCATGCAATTGTTATTGTAATTATTAACAGTGGCACAATCAGTGAGCAACTATCATATGTAAAAGCAAAAACTGAGAGTCGTCTCACCTGGCAACGTGCCATGTGCTCATTCACAGACTCTAAGGTAGGACAGTCACAAGTGGCACCCTAGTCCACCAACCGCAGGGCTGCTGCTCCTCTTGGAGTTTGCAATGATCCCATCTCCTTGTAACCACCTTTATGTTATCTTTATCGTAGTGCACATCTACATGGAAGTAAGTGCTAGTTACAGAAGCACAGATGGTTTTGAGTTAATCCACTCGGTAATGATTATAAGCTGGGTTGGCCCTGCTTGCATTTAAATTCACACTTTGCAATCCACGCAAGATACTAGCAGTGAGCACCTAACTCCCAGGATGTACATGACTGACACTATCTTGCCAGCCTATTCAGCTCAAGGAGTACTCACACTCCAGGGTCCATCTTCAGGATAACCCCCATGAGACTGGGATCCAAATCGATATCTGCCTCGCAGGTGATCAGTCAGAGTCTGAAATATCTATGATTGGTATTCAATATCCTAGAAAGTTCCTATGAGTTATTAATTGATGCACAGGTTTCAATGTTTAGTTACCTTCACCCTAATCTAAAAAGCTCCCTGTTTTCTTTTCATCTTCTCAACTTCAGTTTCTGGGTCAAGGGTCTGTTTACCATTTGCAAGGTCTCTGTGATGTTTCTCATTTATTTTCCATGGTGTCTCAGAAGCATGATTCTCTGAAGTATACTGAACTACCGTAGGAACGTTTGGACTATTTATGGTTCTAGTGTAATTGTTTGTTAGACTATGCTTTACATGCAAGCCTTAGCTCGGGTGCCTCTGTTGCCTTTACATACTTGCATGCTCTAAGTGCTGTCCTGTGCTGTTTTGTGTTTTATGCTCTATGTGCTTGCATCCTTTGTGCTGACCGGATCTGCTAATGTGTCATGTCAGTGTGGTCTCCGAAAGCAGTCATGTATACTGAGGACTTTTTGTGGTGTTAATCTTAGGTTTGATATGCATCTGTCAAAACAGTTTCCTGTGTGCATGTCCTCTTGGGCTACTTTGTGATACTGGGAGAGTTTGGGTAAAGCCATAAGGAGGCTACAACGTTCGAGCAGCACCAGGGAAAAGGGTGACCATGTCATTTGCAACTCCTTGACTGGTTCGTCGGAGACAGGCGGGCGGACCGCGGGTGGATAATGACGAAGTGACAGCGGGAGCCGTGCACGCTGAATATCCCTTCCTGCCGGAAGGGGCGGATTGAGAAGACCCGCGATCGCACACAGTGCACCGGACCTTCTGCGGGGCGTTTCTGTGCCTGGTGCGGCGGTTGTGTGGCCGTTGGCACACCTTTGACATCAGAGACCTGCCGGGCGCACCAGGCTCAGCCGGTACGCAAGTGGCCGGCGCCTGCAATTACAACAGGCCGTTTGATCCACGACCACGGCGGAGCACTGTCTTTGGGAGGAGGCGCAACACAGACTATCCTGCTGCCTGAGTTTGTGATGCCGCTCAGCGGATATAGCGGCGGGGGATCCTGGCAGCAGTTTTATTGACTACCGTGGAGGCAGAGTGCAGGTGAGGCCTGGAGTGTAATCTTGAACTGTGTTGTACATAAAGAAGTTCTTGAGTCAGGTATAAGACAAGCTGGATTTAATAAAGGTTATTTCCAAGTTCCAGTTTCAAGTAAAAGAGTTAAGGAGACAATAACCCCACCAAGAGTGGCCTCCCTGCCACTTAGCCTGCCTGCCATCAACTGCCAGTACACACACCAGCCAGGCACCCAAGATTCTATGATGACATCAGGCATTCCAAGACCCACACCATCTGGGCAGCAGAGAAGTCAGCAAAGCTAAATATCAACTGCCAGTAAACACACCAGCCAGGCACCCAAGATTCTATGATGACATCAGGCATTCCAAGACCCACACCAGCTGGGCAGCAGGGAAGTCACCAAAGCTAAATATAACAAACTGGGTGATTGGTGGCGGACGGACCGCTGGAGGCTTCTGAGCTGGTACAAGAAGGCAAACTTTTCCGTTGTGGCTGCACTGCGGGGTGTGGGGGGGGGGGGTTGCTCTCTTGTTGTGGTGCACCCCACTTGCCCTTTCCATCTAGACATTGCTCTGATGATGATGGCCCCAGGGAGCTGCGGCCTGCGATGCTCGGCGGCGCTTTGAGTGGTTAGACGTAACACCTCTGACACAACATTTACCTTTAGAGCTCGTCTTGGTAAGTTGTGCCCTGCCTAGATCTTTCTGCCCTCCCCCCTATCTGAAGCGCCTGCATACCGCACCTGAGACCCTAACGCACATCTTTGTTGCAACGTCTGGAAGAATCATTGACATAGAGGCCTGATCTGACACACTTGCATTTCACCTGGGCAGACTGCGCGCGCGCCCTTGCTAGTTGCATTGCGCGGCATTGTCTGGCTCTGGACACTGTACTGTGGGGCACACGCCTGGCCATTGGACTCTGCCATGAGGGGAAGGCCTACTTGCCTGCTGCCCTGCCGTGAGGGAACAGGCTTCTTTGTTTCACCATCTGCCGTGACGGGAACGGCTCCTGCTCTCCTTAGACCCTCCGTGAGGGGAACGGCCATTGGGTACTACATCTCCCAGCAAGCCTGGGTGGTCGCCTGCTGGGGACGTCATTGGCAGGGCCGGGAGGCGTAATAAAGAGCTTTCCGGGCCCCCGTAGCGCAGCGCGAAGCCCGGGCCAACGGCAGGTCAGTCTGTGGCCGTCAGGGGCCAGAGGAGGCCGGGCTGAGCCACCCCTCTAACATCATTCATGGGTAAGCGTAAACTTGTGAGTGGTGGTGAGCAGGGGGGTCTTAAAGCAAAAATGCCCAGAAAGTCTGAGTCCATAATATCCTACTTGACATCTGCCGTGGGGGAGTTGAGTAAAGAAATAGCCAATGCAGAAAAAGAACTTGGTATTAGCACTACCTCATCACTTACTGAAGGACCTGTGATGAATACCACATTGTCCTCTATTCCTGTGCTATTGGAACCCACAGCTGTCCTAAAAGTAGGAAATGAAGGGGAGGAAGCTCCGCACATAGAGCCTGTGCCTCTGGGAGCTGCAACTGCCCCTTAAAGCTATGTCATCTGGACGCCCAGGGAAGAAAAGAGCATCCAAGAGAACTGATAAGCTGGACAAAAGGTTAAGTAAACCTACCCTATTAAAGGGGGATGCAGTGAATGTGACCCTTCAACACACACTGGGGGAGGTAGCGGAGGACATTTTTAGTGCCCAGCTGGAACCTATCATCACTGATATTGTCAAAGACATTATTGATACGCTAAATACTTGTGTTGCAGGTATATTAAAGAGATGTGACCGCATTGATTCCTTTATTAGGGATTTCAGATCCTCGCGGATGTATCTAATAGCATGGTGAATGTAGCTCCCGAAAATGCGATTAGGCACTGTGAGGAAGTACCTCAACGTGTTAGCTTACCCCTAGTACAAGACCTGGGCGAAACAAATGCTATTATTAATGCTAGACCTGATACAGCTAAGGGCTCTCAAGTTGAGGAACGGACAACCCTAAATCACTTTAGAAATGATTTAAATGCATGCCCGGTTGGAGTAATTAATAACCTTGGTGGTCCCACTATTAAACAGAGGGAGCCTGTAAATTCCAATTGTCGCAGGATTGATCTCCCCCCTGAAGCAACCCCCCCTGGTACCAGTCCTCGTGAGTTATTGTGTTATTGTTAATTTCAACAGGATTGGTGTGGTGGATAGGCTGTTTTGGGATGCGTCAGATATAGTGAAAGGAGGAATAAGGCCTTTACCGTTGGGATATTTTTATTCCCCCAACACCACTTTAAAAAGACATTTTAATTCCCATGCAAGGTTGGGGCAGGAGAGGCTCTTGGAGTCTTTTAGCAGAACCGATAACCAACTGCTGATGTATAGCCCAGAACGGGCACAACTGAGTATGGAGAAAGCTCTACAACCACATCCCAAGGTATTGAATAAGCCAAGTGAAGGTTTATCCCTAGCAAACAGATTCTCCCCTCTTTCCCAGTTAGATGAAAATGACTGACTAGAGGTTCCATCAGATCCTCTTTTATCTACGTCCAACTGTCGTTCAGGATTTGAACAGGAATTCTGTTACCACCTGTAAAATCATAGTTGGAATGTCGCAGGTATTAGATCTAAAAAAGATTACCTATTGTGGTTGTCGTTTCTTAAGCTACATGATGTCATTGCCTTACAGGAAACGTGGGATAGTGCAAACAACTTCTGCTAGGATGGGTTTAAATATTATGGCATACTAGCTTGTCCAGGCCGGGCTGGTAGAGCTAAGGGAGGCCTTGCTCTCATTTTTTCTTTAAAACTTGAAGGGTCTTTCAGGTTGATGGAGGTAAGATCTTGTAACTGCCTTAATGTGGAATTAACCACCTTGAAACTTCCCAAATTATTGTTTGTTAATTTTTATAATTCTGGAGTTTGTGATTTTATAAACCAACATCTAATTTTTTGGGATGGATTTTTAGCGGATTATAGGTCAAAGCAATGCACGTTGTTTGATATCATCCTTATGGGTGATTTTAATATTCATCCATGTGAGTTGGAGTGTCACGTTGACGATTTCTTGGGGCCATCTTCGCTTACAACGCCACACTTTGAGCATTCAAAATCGGGAGAGGCCCTAGACGACCTCTTAGCTAGTGCTAACCTCTTCGAACCTAGCTTTATTGACAGGAAGGAAAGGGTGCCCACCTTTAAAGCTAAGGATAGGGATACTATCATCGTTTACATCTTTTTGTCATTGGCAATATCCTTAAAGGTAGGGGCTTACAACGCCAGTTGTTCTATTTTTAGTGACCACAACCCAGTTATTCTAGTGATACAATGGGATTGTGGTTCTAAAACAACAGAGGTTAAGAGTGTGGGAGGTAGTTCTATTGCAACTAGAGATCAGGGGAGGAGGATTAAATGGACTGAAGTAGTCCCTGAGACATTCTTTGCTGAACTCTTAGTTAGGGCTCAGGATAGAATAGTCATATGTCTGGCTAGCTCCAACTCTCCGTGGGTTGTTTTTAAAGCTTTTGAAGGAAACTGTAATCAGATTACAACTTACTTAACTATTAAAAGTAAGTTTAAAGAACATAAGGGTGAAAGAAGGTTTAATGGCGATTATACCCGGGCACATGAAAATCTGCTTCTGGCTCTGAAAAGTAAACCTATAGACAGGGTACGTATAGCATGTTTGAGGAAAAATTATAAACAGGCGATTACCCGGCAAAAACAAGAGATTAAAGAAGAATCATGGGATAACCTCCTGTCAGTAAAGGTTTTGAAAGATAGCTCGAAATTCTGGGCGATAATTAACACCCCCTTTTTCTCCAGCATAGATAACACTTCTTTGGAGTGTAAAATCCCAGAGGACCAGTGGCTTGTCATTTTTGAGGCTATTTATGGTTCCAAGGGAATCAATAATTTTTTACTAAGTGAAGTGCCCCAGGGTGCTGTGCCTTTACTAACTTTTGAGGAGCCAGATGTGGAAAGGGCTATCACCGAAACCTCCAAAAATAAAGTGCCAGGGCCAGACGGCGTGCCAGCGGATTTGTACAAGGGGGATCCCAAATTTTGGGCCAGGATTTTAACAATTGTTTTTAATGCCTCGGGAAAGCTAGCTGCATGCTTGGGAAAACTGATCGCATTGATCTCGTCAACTCCCCAGAATGTATTAAGCAAGAAGATGTAAAAGGTATAAAATCCAATTTTTTGAATTTTTTAGTGATGGAACGGGAAGAACAGGAGTTAAAGAAACCATTAGTAAGGGCCCATTTTTTAACATTAACCTCGCCCTCTATGAAGCCCTACTTGCGATTGGTGACTAAGCCCCTCCATTGATAGCTTTTAACTAGATTTAATTTTAATTTAATCCATCATACATTGGGAACCTCCCCAGGGTGGGGCAATCCTGTGAATCTAGGTCCCTGCCAATGTGATAACTTTTCATCACAAGACACTATGCATTTTATCATGTTTTGTGATTTTTACTCTGATATTCGAAAGAAATTTTTAATTCCATTGCTGAGGGACAAGGGTTTTTTTACAAGTTAAACCAGCCCTTTTGTATTTGCAAATGCTTAACTCCGCTAGGGATATTTTCTACATTGCTAGTTTTTTAGTCGCTGCTGTCCGCCATAAACGCAGGAGATTTTCGTTACTGATTAATGTTGCCTGATTTTACATATCCTAATGATTAATTGTTGTCTGTATTCTCGCTGTTTTTATCACTATATGAAATTCTCTCACTCACTTACAAACTGCATCGTTTCAAAAAATCTGATTCTTTTTATGTAACATAGTGTTTTGTATTGTGTGTTTTTGTGTACTTTTATGACTTTAATTAATCGAATAACATTTTTGACTGACTTACTGACTGACTGGTTCGGCTGTCTACACTCTTGGATTGATCTGGGGATGTCCTGGGTAAGGTTGGGTTAGATCAGGAACCTGTGCACTAATTTTGATCTAATCTGTTTATTCAAGGGAATCGCAACCATAATATTCCAGTTCCAAAATCTCTTGGTGGCTGTTAACTACGCTTTACACAAGAAAAAGCAGGAGGAGGATATGACCTTACTTCGACTTCCTTGGCGTAAACCTCATCACACATAAAGAAGTAAGGACTTAAGAGTCACACTTTTTAAGAAGAAATAGATCAAGTTCAAAGTGTAGCAAAGAGCAATGCTTTGTAAAAACTGCCCTCACCCACAACAAATTGTGGCATGCTTCATCATTGGGCTGCTGTGGCACCTCTGCACAGACCAACGCTAGAGGAGGAGCAATAGGGTGGGGAAGACAATAAAAACACACAGAAAATGAAAAGGATCCAGAAAATGATAAGTGCAGATAGTAAGTCTAAAACTAACTAAGAAGGAGCAAGCGAGCTGACCTGAGCTGCTGACTTGAGACCCAGACCCGAGAATAGCAGAACAGCAGAACCGCAGAGACGACGCCGCCTGCCGCGCTGCCGAGCTGAGAGCAGAGAGCCGCGACGGGTGAGCAGAGCGGCAAAAACTCGCAGCTTGAGACTTGCAGCTGAAGCGGGACACGGGGGAGCCGCTGAGAGCCGCGGTGGGAGCCGCAGGCCGAGACTCGCGGCTTGAGACACCCAGCTGAGGCGGGACGCGGGGGAGAGCCGCTGAGAGCCGTGGTGGGCGAACCATGCGGATTGAGACCCACAGCCACAGCTACAGTGAAGGTGGGACGCGGGGGAGAGCAGCGAGTGAGCAGCACGCGGCGAGCCTGGTGAGCCTGGCGTCCGGGCACACAGCAGCCTGGCTGTCTGCTGCCTTACGGCCATTACAGCCACAGTGACAGAGCTGCCTGGGAAAGCAAGAGGTGGGCAGCCCACAACCAACCAACCAACCTACTACAGCACCGCCACCGTGGTTCTGCCGGTGGACATCGTGGGCAAGGTACCAGCTGCAAGCGCTGATCAAGTATATAGGGGTGATTGGGGGCAGTACTGAAAGAACAGAAGGGTCAAGCAGGTTTTAGGGGCAGCCCCCCTCATTTCTCCCCCACTTCCTTGGCTCCACATTTTTACCCACACCAATAGAGTGGTGTTTGGCTGCAGTCAATATACGCTAAAACCTACAACAACAAAAAAAGAGCAAAGGCGAACTCATCGCATTACAAGGAAACCAAGTGAAGGGAAGAAAAGGAAAAAGAGTGAGTTAAAAGCCAAGAGTAGCCACTTCCACTCCCCCTCTTCTTCTTGGTTAAATCATAATGCGGTCTGGAAGTCTCAAAAAAGAAACTGCAAAAAACCGCAAGAAGTTAAATAAGGAATCCATAGAACCACTTGAGCAACAGGAGACAGCGCAACCCCACCCCCTGACGCCATCACTATCACCAACTCACCTGCAGAATCATGAACACGGACTCGGCCTCATAGGCTGTATCATTAAATCTGAAACAACCCAAACGTACTCAATTCAACAGCATAATTTGCAGGAAGAAACAATCGACGACGTAAAAAAGAGGACTCTGAGAGACTACTTTAAGAACAAAGGAACTAAAGTTCAAGCTTCAATCGACCCCATTGAAACATTGCCCCAACCCGTCCAGCTGCCCCAAACTCCCCCCAATATTGATTCAGTTCAGATTAAAGTGCAGGCCTTGAGCCATGAACAGCTTCAAAACCAGGCCACCACCATATCCCCAGACGGTCATTTAACAAGGTACATACCCTCTACACCTGAAAAAAATAGGTTAGGACCAGTTATCCAGCCAGGAAATATACCTCCCCCCTTACAAGTTCAACAATTTAATAAGGAACAGAGTTTATCACCAATAACCATCTCAAGCGATGACTCTTCTTCCTACCTCAGATCACCCATACAGCAGGAAACCAACCTTCATATAGATAACCCGGGCTCCCTGCCTGAAAGTAAAATAAAATCTACCCCCCAAGCAGCACAATAGACCAGAACCACTCCAGGAAACATCAAGCCATTAACGCCAACAACGCCACCTGCCTTTGCCATTCACAAATCTCCTGAAACAAAGTCAGGTGAGCCCAATGACCACTCCCTCTTGGATTTATCTTCTTTAACCCCTTCAATGCTATTGACGGAACGGTTCCGTCATGAGCGTCGTTTGGCCTGTGCTCATGACGGAACTGTTCTGTCATGAGCCCGTTGGCTCATTAGAACGTTCAGCACAGCGCAGGAATCTGCGCCGCGCTGAAGGTGTTAAAGACAGAACTTAATAAAACAAAAGACGTACTGAAGGTCATGACCCAGCAGCGTTCGAATCTACCATCATCTGGCCCCAACTCCTACAAACTTTACAATCTACAGTGTCCGCATTAAATTATCATTCAGACAAACTTGATTTACAAATCGACCTTCTAAATTCACTAGCAGTATTCACGGTAGGGATCGACAACAAACTAGAAGGCTTGAATACCTTAATAACAAAAGCACAATCTAAAGTCAACCTGACTCAAGCGATATGTTGCTGCTCGCCATTAACCAATAGTCTGTCTATGCTTCCTCAGTTCCTCGCTTTGGTCCTGACAGAAATAAAGAAACTTTAGGTTTGCAAGTTCAACCACATCCCCAAGGCTTACACTCAATTAATGCAACCACTCCGATAGTCAAAGACCAAAGCATAGATTATAATAAACTCAGCAAAAACCATAAGGTTTCTTCAGCAAAAATCGACACTCAACCAACTGATGCCTTAATAGTAGTTCCGTCCCCAGATAATCAAGACAAACGAGTGGCCCCCAAGGAGTACGGTATCCCCCAACCAACCAAATCAAATAATCAAAATAACACTACATTGAAAATAGATACACCGCTTACATCTGAGACAGTGCAAATAGCCGGCACCAGAGATGCAGGCCCAGGAACGAGATCCCCTCAAAAACAACATCTTAGTTGCCATGGCGGGCAGGGGACCGCGGCATACCACCACACAGGCGAAGCTCGATAAATTTGGCAACGAGAAAGGATCATTTCCCGGCCACTCCCAAACTAAGCCTACGGACATCGAAGGGACAAAAACAAACGTGATGAAGGCCCTTGCTAACTTACAGGCTACGGTGGGTCGTACTATCTCTACAGGCGTTTCTCTGTTGCGCGCAGATCTCCACAAAATGGCGGACAGGTTCAAAGAAGTGGAAATAGTTGCCAAGTCTCTCGTGGTGGACACTTCTGAACTACAGACCTCGGTCGCCCAGCTTGAAAAAAAATAATAAGGTGCTGGCTGAGAAGCTCGACGAGCAGGAAGGGCGGGCAAGGCGCAATAATGTTCGAATCATTGGGATTCCGGAATCAGAAGGTGCAAGAGCTATGGACCTGTATGTTGAGGAGCTAATCACCACCAAACTGCAACCTAAGGGTAAGCATGGGCGGAAAATCCGTTTCGCTCGCGGATTTTGCGGATTTTCGGTAAATTCGCAATCCGCGAGATTCGCGAATCTCCCGCAAAATCCGCAAATCCGCGAGCAGCGGATTTTGCTCGCACTGTTCGCACTGTTTGCGTGAGTTCGCGGCTTCCCAGTACAACTTCGCGCCCCGCGAATAAGTGCAAAATTGCAGAAATACGATCTTAGCAAAACTGAAACTACTTACCAGGTTCAAAAGTTCAGGCTCATCATTAGTAGCCATTTCCTGTAGTGCTTCCTGAGGGGCCCCTCCAGAGTTCAGTTGCCAGTTGCAACTATTATGTGACCCTGCTCTGAACCTCAGAATAGTTACACATATGCCACAAAGGTCCTGAATTACAGCTAAGGGAGACAAGCAGGAGCCAGGCTGGAAGTTCAAATCCATTAATCAGCCCCTAATTCATTATTGTCAGTTGGGGCAGGGCAGGTGTTGTAACTAATTTTGCAACAATGAAAGCACTTAGCAAGTGCAAAAGATCACTAATCAGGAAGCACTAAGGAAGCAGGTGCCAGCTAAAAAAATATTCTGTGACACATTAATCAGCCCCAAATTAATTCAGGTCACTTGAGGCAGGGAAGGTGTGCTTGCGTTGCCACAATAATGTACACTGACTGGACAACCAGAGGGTGCTGTGATGAAACAGAGGGTGGCATGGGTGGGCCAGAGGGTGGCATGAGTAGTCAGAGAGTGGCGGTGGTGACAGAGAGTGGCAGTGATGAAGAAGAGTGTCCCAAACAGGCTGGACACGTAGAAACAACAAGTTCGCAAAACTTGCGACCCGACAGGTAAGTTCGCAATTTGCGACATTGTACAAAACCCTCGCAAACTGGCAGAAACCCGCGCAAACACAGAAAAAAAAAAATCCGCTAATTCGTGAGAATTCGCGGATTTTGCGGATTGCGAGTTCGCAAATCCGCAAAATTCGCGAACGCGAGATTCGCAAAATTCGCCCATGCTTACCTAAGGGACTTTCAAACTTTTTCTCGGTGGAGCGTGCACACAGGGTGCCCGGTGGTAAACCTAGACCGGGTGCGCCCCAAGACCAGTACTCGCGAGGTTATTCAACTTTAGAGACCGAGACGCCATCTTACAAGCAGCAAGAAATGCCTCTCCCATCCGTGTCTTAAACTCTACTGTAACGTTTTTCCAGGATTACACGGCGACTGTTTCCAGGAAAAGGCGAAGTTTTTTGGAGGTCAAGAAATTACTCAGGGCACAGGAGTTGCCCTACTCGAGGCTCTTTCCTGCAAGACTTCGGGTGATGTTAGACTAGAGGACTTGGTTTTTTGATACGCCCGAGGCTGCACATGACTGGTTGGAAGGTTGGCGCACTGTGGATAGATCAGATCATAGACTAAAAGCACACCGACACCGGGACGCCGAAGGTGCAGCCGGGGGCTCTAGCTCTGGAGACCCTGATCTGCACCACTCTCCGCACCACGACGAGGAATGAGCTCTCTTTACATATCGCTGTTCTCCGATTACAACAGTGATCCGGTGCTAATTCAGGCCTCTACCGCCTGGGACTCTGAACTAGGTCAAGACTAGGGGCATTAAGGGGCTGGTACCTGGATGAACTCTTCCCCCGACAAGCAAGTATTGGGGCACTGGGAGGGATAGAGCGCTCTGCTGAGTTGGGGTGGTGGGCAGTTGAAAGTTCGTCTAGCAGGGAGGCAGGGAGGGTGGGTGGGACACAGGGTGGAAGGGTGACTGGGTTGTTTTTCAATGTTCTTTTTCTTCTCTGTATGATAATGAAGACGACATGTTTCTTGAAATTAGATGCATTGCAGGATCTATTCCCCATTGATTTGCACGATGTTACACACACCGTTAGATGGCTGCACACGTAGCGGATACACCTGAGACTTGTATAACCCGCCAGTCGGCTTTAACAGTCCTGACTTGGAATGTTCGGGGATTGGGGGACAGGGTGAAGCGTGGCCTAGTGCTGCAATACCTAAAGCTTTGTAGCCCGGCCAGAGTTTTACTGCAGGAAACTCATCTTGTAGGCTCGGCCTCAAAGGCAATGGATAGATGGGGATACAAGTTCATCGCACATGCATACTTCTCATCTGGTTCGAGGGGGACGGGTATACTCATAAGGAAGAACTTGATGGTGGTTCAACAGACGCGAATCGATAATCAGGGCCGCTCCGCGGCGGCGTCGGTTCAGTGGGACGGCCAGCTTTTAAACTTTGTGTCCGTGTACATCCCACCAGGACTACAAGCTACAACATACACTGCCCTCACAACTTTTCTCTTGACTCTGCCAACTGCAACGTTGGTAATAGGGGGCGACTTCAATGACATTATAGATCAAGAGCTCGATAGGCACCCACATACGACAGCGGTGCGGGGAGGCGGACGACTCCTCGGACTACTTGACGCCCTGGGACTCACAGACTGCTGGAGACACAAAAACACCCTCACGATAAACAATACACTTACTATTCAGCGACCCACGACTGCCTCTCGCGGAAAGATTACATTTTGGTGTCTGGGGATGGGCTGCAGGGCATTGAGGAGGTGGAAATCCGTCCCAGGGGAATATCTGATCATTCTCCACCGCGACTCACATACACACACCACTGCACCCATAGAAGCTGCATATTCCTTATCCACGCGGGCTACCTGCATGTTGCCCCTCTAATGAAGGCATTAAATAATGCCACTGAACAATATTTCCAGGAAAACTCTGGATCGGTTGATTCACACAGCACCCTAGTGGGAGGCATACAAAACAGTCCTACGCGGACAGGCGATAGCCTCCGTGGCTGCCCACAAGCGAACACAGCGGCAGGAACTTAACACTTTAGAGGAGGCACTTAAAACTGCAATTTGGGAACAGGAGACTCGCCCGTCCCTCGGGGCTGCCCAGGTTGTCCGGCTACGGCGCGCCGAGTGGATGGCATACCAGAAAGAAATGGTGCAGAATACAATACAGGCCACCCATCACAGGGTTTACGAGCTAGGGGACAAGACCGGAAAGATGTTGGCATGGCTGGATAAGAAGGAGAGAGCGGGTAGAGTCATTGCACAGCTGACGTCACCTTCGGGTCGTGCGACCTTGGATCATGGGGCTATAGTCGACCTACTTGCCGACCACTTTGAAACACTGTACACCCCCCGACGCCATACTCGATAGAGGAGGCATATGACTATATCAAAGACCTGACCATTCCCTGCCTCTCCCCAGAAGCAGTGCTTCAACTTGAGGCAGATATCACGAGGAAGAAATACAAGAGGCGACCCATGCATTGGCGTCTGGTAAGGCACTGGGCCCCAACGGGTTCCCAGTGGAGCTGTACAAGAACACGGTTCAAACAACGGCCCCCTATCTCATCAAGATGTTTGCCGATAGTCTGGAAGCAGGAGAACTCCCTAGAGACCAGCGCCTCGCCACAATCATTCCTATCCATAAACCTGGTAAACTAGCAGAGGCCTGCGCCTCTTACCGCCCTATCTCCTTAATAAATGCGGAACCAAAGATCCTCGCCAAACTACTAACGCAGCAACTGGCCCCTCATCTTGCTACTCTGGTTCACCCAGATCAATCTGGCTTTATGCCATCCCGCAATACATCACATAATCTACGCCGTCTACAGGCTGTATTGGCCCGCCGGAAACGCATAAAAGAACCTGCGGTTCTCCTTTCCCTGGACGCCACTATGGCATTTGACACCGTGGATTGGCCTTATTTTTTTGCTGTGCTTCAACACATGGGCTTCGGCCCCAAGTTCTGCGCCTGGATTCGTCTACTTTATACAAAACCCCTGGCCCAGATAGTGGCGAATGGTCACATCTCTAGGGACTGTCCGCTCGGTCGAGGCACCAGGCAGGGATGCCCGCTCTCCCCCTTATTGTTTACTCTGGTCCTTGACCGTTAGCAATCTGGATCCGATGGGAACCCTCCATTAAGGGTATCCGATGGTCGCTGTCGTGGGAAGATCGCATATCTCTCTACGCGGACAATATACTGCTTCATCTCACCTCTCCCAAAAAGTCAATTCTTGAGCTCCTTAATGTCTGCGAAAAATTTGGGAGAGTGTCGGGATATAGGATTAACTGGACAAAATCGGTCCTATTCGTTTTTGCTGGCCACCAGCCGTTGCTCCCGGCGAGCTGCTCCTTAAGATATACGGGCGCGGCGTTCAAATATCTGGTATTTGTGTTTCGTCAGACCCGGACGAATTCTACGCCCTAAATTTGAAACCCCCACTGGACCGTTTCAACCGGGATGTAAAAGTATGGCGCTCCCTCCCTCTCACGCTCCTGGGCAAAGCTGCACTGTTCAAAATGATGACACTTCCCCACTTCCTGTATATCCTCGAATATACGCCGTTCCCGGTCCCACCCACCTACTTTACGGCGATCTCATCGGCGGTTTCGGCCTTGCTATGGGACGGGAAGCCAGCGCGGATTGCACAATGCAAACTGGTAAAAGACTGGTATGATGGAGGCATAGCACTCCCTACTATTGAATTATACTACTGGGCGGCCCACCTTAAGCAAATCAACTATTGATTGCATGCCCCGCAGACTGAACCCGCTTATTTAGCAGATAGGCAATGTTTGGAACCCAGAGGTTTGTTACGAAACCTCTATAGCCGTAGTGTCCCGACCGACCTAGTGGGACCGACACAACACACGATTCAACTCTGGTACAAGGCACACAGACACCTTCAATGCGCTAATACAATCACGCAAATGACACCATTGTGGGACTCATACAGACTAGGGTTCCTTCGCAACAGTAAAGGATTCCAGGCTTGGGACAACATAGGAATATTGGTAGTGGGAGACCTTTGGAAAAAGCGCAAGGTAGTAGACTTTGCGTTTCTACAAACAAAATATAAGATGGCACAGTCTGAACACTATAGGTACATACAAATCCGACATGCACTGCAGACAGCCGTCCCGGCAGAGACAGTCCTACAGGAATCCACTCCTCTTGAGGATAGGTTACTGACAGAACATATGCCCCGCAAAGCAACATCCTTCACATATCGAAAGCTGGTCAACAACCTCTCTTACATGTTATCTAAGTTGCGGTTGAGTTGGTCGAGGGATGTTGGCGACTTTGATGATTCAGAGTGGCAGGAGGCTATCTCCTCACCGTGGGAAACAGCGATCCCCTCCAGACTTAAACTGGTTCAGCTAAAAATATTGCACTGCACATATTACACCAGAATAGTCCTGCATAGGATAGGGAAGGCCTCTCACGAGTACTGTCTCCGTGGATGCAGGGAAAGGGGGATGTTCTATCACACCATTTGGGATTGTGGCCGAGTGGCTATGTTCTGGGCTGTTGTGATGCGCACCATCTCCCAGACCACGACTGTTTCCCTGTTACCCGATCCCCGGCGTTGTCTGTTAAATGTATCAGATGCAACAGACTTAACCCTTCGTCAGCAGGACTGGGCCATGCTAGGGATGATGGTGGCAAAGCGTAACATAGCTAGACTGTGGTGTGCTGAAACGTTGCCTACTTTGAGGGACTGGTGCAGAGACATGGATGTAGCGATGGTGGCCGAGAAAGCGGTGTTTGTTCATCGCGGGTGCCCTAGGAAATGGGGGCAGATCTGGGGGGCATGGAACAAGTTCTAAGGGGATATTTGTGAGCCGCCTCAGATTGACTCGGATGAGGCCCTTTCAGACTTAAAGTCCCGCCTATACGACTAAGTGCTGTACGGCGGGTTTTCTGTCCATTCCAGAATTCAGCCATTGCTTTACAAAAGATATACCGATGGGGACTTACCTGTAACTGCACTACGTATAATAAAAATACTATGAACATGTTTGCTTATGTCGTCTACCGTGTTTGATGCAATATCAACAAGTTTATTTAAAAAAAAAAAAAAACGGACCTGCGCAGATTCAGTTCAGTTTTTAACGTCTTTATTTCGAATTTTTCTTCATAAAAGACAAGATAAGAATATATACAAAAATACAACATAGTTAATACAGATCTTAAAAAGGTTCTATACAACCAATCATTACTCTTTAAAAAATTGATTAAATAGCATCAAAAGACGTTTTTAAAGGACCATAAAAAATTTACAATTCACAATTCATTCATTCAATCAATTAAGCAACTACAGTGAGTATGTTCCTACTTATACAGTTATCTCATTATTCTCAGTTATCTCCTGAAAGGTGCCTAGCTCTGATGGTCCACGCCCATCCGAGGAAATCCACTCTGCTGTATTAGATCTTAATATTAGCAACGCTTCTTCCCACACCCGTGTATTGACCCTTCTGCAGATGGGTTTTAGCCATTTCCGACGTGGTGCACAGTATGCTGGACAAGCAAAAAGAAAGTGGCCCATAGTTTCCCTTTGCTCACTACACCAGGGACAGTGCAAAGACGGTTGGTTATGCCATTTGTTGGTAAACTCCCTTATTGGCAGCGTGCCAACTCTAAATTGGTGATAGAGTTTCCTGTCTGCACTTTTGGTAATATTGTCCCAATATGTCTCAGTGTGAGGAACCACTTTATAGAGCAAATAAATACCTGTCTGGTTGGGATTCTGTGAAAGCAAAACCAAATCTTCTTTTACAGTAGCCCAAAACAGTAGTTTAAATTCTTTTTTCGACGGGAATGCCTGATTTCCCGGATTTGACCACTGCATATGAAGACCCATTCTGTAGAGTATAGCCTTCACATTTTTAAACCAAGAAAGATTCCCTGACCCTAATATCGATCTCACATCCAGAATCTCATTAGCAAACATGGAGAGTTCTGGAGTGGACCAAATACGTCTCCATAAGGCTACCATCCTATATTGTGCCTGGTTTTTGATGGATTGGCAGCCCATGTCTAACATAAGGGGGAGTGATGGTGTCGATAATGGGAGACCTACCAAACTATGGAAAAACTTATTCTGGATTTTATCTAATGGGGCAAGATCTGCATTACCCCCACAGATCCGAGCCATAGAGGATGGCTGAGCTGATTTTAGCACTGTAAATTTTTAGCGCTGGCAAAACTCTTTTAGTTTGGGAGCAACGCTGTTCTTTAACAAGGCATCCCGATAAACGGGCAAATTATAAACAGAGTGCCTCCATCTGCTCCTTCCAGCGCAGCCTGTAGTCTATAACCACCCCTAGGTAGGTCATCACCCCTACTTGTTCCAAGATGGTACCGTTCATAGTTACATGACCCCTTAGCCGTTTGTTCTTGGTCAGAACCATGAATTTGGTTTTTGAAACGTTAATTTCAAGGTCATTTATTTTACAAAACTCCACAAACTTATTTATTGCAGTCTGGAGACCCACCTGTGTTTTTGCCAAAATCAAAGTATCATCGGCAAAAATTAAAAGGGGGAACCCAGTCCCACCCAAAACTGGCGCATCTGTCGGGGTAGATGAAAGAAACTGCACTACTTGGTTAATAAAGAGTAAAAACAAGGTTGGTGCCAAGACACAACCTTGTCTTACTCCACGGGTCACTGGGAAGGGCTCCGTCAACTGGCCCTGGCTGCCCCATCTAACTCTGGCAAAGTTAGATTCATGTAGCCTGATGGTAAGCTCAAGCAATTCGGGCAGCATTCCCATTCTCCTTAGGGCTACCCACATCTTCTCTCTGGGGACCAAGTCGAACGCAGATTTGAGATCCATGAACGCTGCGTATATAGTGCCTTCGCCAAAATGCACTGTCTTCCACCAGATCATAATAAATCAGAGCACTTGGTTGACAATGCTTATACTGGCCCTGAAGCCAGCTTGCAGCGGGGATAGGATATTTTCTTCACTCATCCAGAAATGAATTCTACCCAGCAACATTCTAGCAATTACTTTCTGCAGGGCGTCGATAAGGCTTATAGGGCGGTAGTTCCCCGCGAGGGTCTTATCACCTTTTTTAAATACAGGGAGGATTTCAGCCCCTTTCCAGGAGTCTGGTACTTCAGTGCCTCTGGCGATAGCATTAGCTAGAGTGGTTATATAAGGAACCCAATTTTCTATATCATGCTTAAAGAGATCCGCAGGGACGCAGTCCATACCAGGTGTTTTGCCAGTTTGGACCTGCATTAATGCAATCTCTGTCTCGTTTTCTTTAAAAACTATGCTCTCACAAATAGCTACAGGAGTAGGAGGCAGGTTACTCTCCCCTACATTAGGTCTTCCTGTCACCATGCTACAGAATTGGGCTGAGAAATATTCAACCCAGTCCTCGGCTGAAACGTGGTTAACTGGGGTTTGCAAGTCCCATGACCCTCCCCACTTCACTACCTGCCAAAATTTAAGCTGGTTAGTGGACAGACTAGCCTCATAAAGTTCCAGCCAGCGTTGGTCATCCCATGCTGTCCTTGCTTGCTTTAGTACTTTCTTGTATTTGGCCCTCTCTATTTTGATGTCCAATGTTACCCTGGTTTTAATAACAGCTATCAAAGAACTGTGTGCCATACGGCAGGTCTTGTCATACCATTTGGCACCCAGGGATTTCCTATCAGTTTTCGACAAGCCACCCGGTTTTATAAAGAAAGATTTGAGTTTAGCAAAAAGGGACTCATGGATTGAGCTAATTTGCTCCAATGACCCCACATTATCCAGTAGTGGCTTCACTTTTTTAGTTGCTGCTGCTACTTCTAGTGATATTCTTTCAATGGTGCCAGGAACTTCCAAAACCCGGCCCCAGCGTACCCTACGACAGACGTTAGTGAGGACTGCCTCGGCTGTGATATAATTTGTTACATTTTTTCTGAGCAAGCCGCCATCCACTTTCAGGTTTATTGATAGGGGATTGTGATCACTTTCTGGTCTATTGAATATTTCCATATCCCCTAGCAGGCTCCAAAACTCAATTTTAATTAGGAAATAATCTATGCGGCTGGTACTGTAGCCGTTATCAAAAGTGGCGTTTCCCGCCTTATCAGATATAGACCTCCCATTTACTGCCCTTAAGTCCCACTCCAAACATAACCCGAGCCACTGCAAAACTGCCTCAGTAACCTTTTTGATTGGTGATATGGCCAGTCTGGGAATATTCCATAGCTGGTCTGCCTCGCCATAGCAACTGTCTTCCAAAGTAGGTAGAGGTTCAAACGTGCAGTTTAAATCCCCTGCCACTGTTACGCACTTGTCTCTACCAATATTATTCAATAGGAGTTCTAAGTCCTCAATAATTCTGGGACTCTTACCTCCTGGTTGACCCCTTGCATATATATTAATTAAATGCAAGTCCCGATGATTTGCTCTGCTAAGTTTAAGTCCCTGTAAGTCGGCATTTGGGACAAACAACTCATGGGTCGTATAGCATAGTGATTGTTTAATCCAAATAACAAGCCCCCCAGACGGGCGACCCTTTGGCCCTTTATGTGCTGGTTTATAAAAGTTCAAACAACCAAGACGAAAAACTGCGTCAATTAACCAACTTTCTTGAAATACAACAATATCAAATTGCTCTATAAAGGCCCCCCATTCTGTCAGGTCCAATATCCCCTTCAGCCCCGCAATGTTCCAGGATAATATCCTAAGTGTATTTACAAGAAATACTGGTGTCTCATCAAGTGAAGCAACATTCCCCCCACTTTTCTCATATAGTAAAGAGCTACTTATGCATTCATCTACCGAATTTGTTGTATTAGGGCCGTTTCTTATCTGATCTCCCAAAAAAGCTTCTACGTTATTTCTTGGGCTTTCGGTGCTACTGTCCATCACCTGAGTGCATAAGGAATGAGGGGACATTACTCCAATGGACAATCTGGGCACCCTATTATCATGTTCCGCTAACCCCCTATTAAGTCAGTCGACACCGTCCAGCCCACATAATGGTGCAAAGCGATTCGAGAGGTGGGGCAAAAACATAGGGTAAGTAGCCACTTCTGGGGGATGTCTTCCTCTAAATCTAATGTTTTGGTTAGGATGGCTTTGTCGGGGATAATCTCTCACTAAACTAAGTTTAGGGTAGAAATAGTGCAGGGACAAAGTTTGGACATCACCCACTCTTCCGAATCTTGGTTCCCTGCAGATAAAATCCGCTACCCATGGCTCCCTAAAACTAATGACAACACAGTCCCTTTCAAGGTCTTTTTTACTAAATCCCACCCAGTCCACTCTCCTAACATTAAGGATTTCTGTTTTAGACATTGGTGGAAGAGGTTGGTTCTTATTTAACCAAAAGTTTACTTTATTATGTAATTCTCTATGAGTTTCCACCTTTCCCTCTCCCAATGGGGCCACTCCAGTTAGAATTACAGTATAGGGCAGTGACTCGGGAGGGAGATTCAAACATTGTTTTTGAGGCGGAACAGTTTTCCTGGCCTGAGTGTTTTGATCTATTGGGCGGGTAGGTTTAGGTAAGCCTCTGGGGTTGGGCTGTGAATTGTTAACTAAATCTACCTTACGTGATATAGTCATCTCAGAAGTCTGCTTGTTTTTTTCGGTGACAGGCTTCTGCTGGGGGGCTCTCAAGGAAGATGATACAGGTTTGGCCGTTTTCCCCTTGTCCCCATTAATCAACGCTTTTTGCTGTGCGCACAATAGTTCTGACCCCTTGGGGGTAGTAGATTGTTGTAACTTTTTCAAAATGCCCACATTTTCCCTTACTAAGGCTTCCATGAGGTCCATTTTAACGTTTAGTAGCCTAGTCCGTTCAAATAGGGGCAAAAGGAGAGATTTAATCAACACCTCGATTTTATCCAAAAGGATACCTTCTGCATCATTTTCTGTGTTTTTGTTATTCACAGGGGGGTTTGAAAGCAGGACTAATGTGCTATTTGGTGGAGAAGTTGTAATATTGGTTTTCTGAACCTTTTTGTTGCCCCCCTTCTGTGACTAATCTTCCCGTTTCCTTTTGCTAGATTTATGTGTGTTCGTGTTCTCCAAGTTTGGGGGTCGTGTTTCGGGCTCTGGGCTTAAAACAATGCTAGAGGAAGCCGAAACATCGGTCTCAATATTGGCTAAGTTGTGGTATAAAGAACAACCTTCCGATGTGGAATCTAGGACGATTTTATCAGCACCCCCCTCCAACTCCAACTCATGGTCAACAGGCACAGTATCTGTAGCTGTAACATTACTGACTGTGGGATTCAATTGTGTTAGGGGAAGCAGGAAAACAGCCTCGCAAATTTTCCCTAGTGAAGGGCGCTTACCCGTGACTAAGTCAAGCGATAAGCGTTTTTCTGCAAGTGCAATTTCTTTTTCTAGAATACATGTAGTACGTTTAAAGAATTGATCAATGGTGCCTGTGAAAACTCCATTTGTGGTGGAAACTTGGACCTGTCTTTCCTTACCAGAACGTAGGGGCATTATGCTAATGTATACTTGCCCTCGCTTCTGGCAGACAGAATATTAATGCATCAATATACAGTATAACAAACAACCACTATGTACCCAGAGTTCTTAAAATACCGGGCAACTTAGAATTGAAATGAAAGGGGGGTGGCCCGACCCGACCTCGACCGGCCTCGGACGGCCACAGACGGCCCGGCCTTTGTCCCGGGCTTCTCCCGGGACGCTCCCGCGCCGCGGGTAAAGCTAATTGCTAATATAGGAGATTTGGTAGTGGGGCGGGGCGAGCAGGGAGAGCGGCCAGCTGGCACAGGCACAGGCACGGGTTACGGGGCTCCTGGGATATTGAGTCCCGGTCCCGACGCTCGCAGCCCAGCTCTCAAACACGCACCCACAGCAGCTTTCCAAGGTCCAGGGAGAATGCGCACGGCGCTGCGGGACCCGCAAAGCGGGTACCGCAAGGTATGAAGTTTAAAACTGGTGCGCGTCAATGGCAACACGAACCGCAGGTCCAGGCAGGTCAAGAACGGCGTCCAAGGTCCATTCTGCAGCAAGAGGTTTTTAACTTGGTAGTGGGGCGGGGCAAGCAGGGAGAGCGGCCAGCTGACACAGGCACAGGTTACCAGGGCTCCTGGGATATTGAGTCCCTGTCCCGACGCTCGCAGCCCAGCTCTCAAACACGCACCCACAGCAGCTTTCCAAGGTCCAGGGAGAATGTGCACGGCGCTGTGGGACCCGCGAAGTGGGTACCGCAAGGTATGAAGTTTAAAACTGGTGCTCGTCATTGGCTACAAGAACCGCAGGTCCAGGCAGGTCAAGAATGGCGTCCCCTGCGCAGATTCATAATCCCACTGTGAATTGTGTACCCACATTGTTATGGAACGCCGCCGTACCCCTGGGATGTCGGCACATAGGCTGTGTTATCCTGATATGACAGAGTACCTGCCCGCCCAAGGGGTTGTAGGCCAGAAGCTGTGTATAATGTTAAAGGTACAATAAAAACAGCATCTGAGCAAAAGAGAAAAGAAGAGACTACCGAAAAAATGCAATAAACGTTGCACAGTGATGCAAAATACAACCAGTGAGCCTTTACACATTGAAACGGGTAACACGCGACTCAGCCAAATTAGTACCCTAAGTTCGATAGCACTCTTACATCACCACAAAAATCACCCACACAATTATTTACAGATTTACCCGGCAAAGTTCTAACAGCACCCGCCAATAGCAAAAAATACAAGGAACTACCAGGGGAGGGGTTCCAGCAAAGCCTCTACAGCTTTCGACATCAGATGAGCCGGGAAAGGTCATGAAGTCCGAAATATCATCTTACATTGTCAAGACCGGACTAGATGACCCGATAGTCTTAACAAATATGGTAACCACACCAAAGGAAAACCAAAACAAGGAGAACCTTCAGATACACTGTCCAAGAATCTGGACATATCCCAAATGGGTAAACTTGTACCCAATAAAGTAGAGCATGAATCCCGAGGAGAACATGTGGGACATAAGCAACAATCGCCCAATATTCAAAGGAGAATCAACCTATTTCAAATCACAGACAAAGACAATCATAAGACCTCAGGCCAGGACCCCTGTACAATTAATTTAAAAACCAAACTGCTACTTATTCCTGAATATCACACTCAAGGACCGCATGACATTCTGAATAGAGGGAACATTCTGAAACTTTTTTAAATGTACCCCAGAACTGTGCCATATTGAATCCAATGATATAATCTCAATTGAGTTTAAATCCAGCGAAAGTAATCAATTCACAAAATCAATGTTGATCACTTTTTCAACTGCCGCAATCAAGGAGCAGGTAATATCAAGGTCCGACTTATTTAACAAATGGGGCATCAAAATAGTTCCTTAAACCGAACCACTGTATCCTTCAGTCCTTGCAAAACCCCCGGTCATACAAGATAACCAGGGACCACTATCCTTCTCAATATTAAGATCAGCTAAAGGCCGATCCCTAGTAAGGGCGATCCACCCAAAAATAGAGGAGGCCAAAACCACTGCGATTGACTGGGCCAGGTTGCCAGCCAGCGTCCCTGGATGTGAAAAATCACAATTGAACTCAACCCGGTCTCTCAGTGTGCTCATGGAATATCAATGGCCTTCCCCCAAAACTTTAATCCCCAGATGTGATAAAGTTTTTAAAAAACCACATGGTTATACTATTGCAGGAACATGGTCCTTGGTCAGCCTTCCAATAGAAGGATACTTGGAGTACAGAACATCTGCTCAGAGGCTGCATAAGTCTGGCCCACCCAGCGGCGGTCTCTCAATCTACATTTCAGACAAGTTAAATGTTAATATAACGCAACTGACATTTGAAGAAGATGGATTTCCGGCGTAATGATCAACAATTCCAAACTGACCTAACAACTGATCCTGATTTATATCTACATCTCACCATGCGTCAGGGAGAAAAAAACGAAGTTCAACCACCTAATCCAGGTTTTGTGTAATATACAAAGTAACTATAAAAGAACAGCCTGCCTAGTATCCGGCGACTACAACACAAACCTTTTTCAAGAACTTCCGGAAGAGTATGACGCACCGTGGCCAGACATTCTGGAACAAACAAAACCCACTGGCAATTAATACAGCAAACTAAGCAAATATTTGGTGCTACAACTCAGTGGTCTGGGTTACACAATCCTAAATGGTCGCTTCCTCAAGGATAATCCTCCCAACTGGACAAGATCAAACGGTCATACCCATTCTTTTCTAGACTATACCATATGTAACAAGGAAAGCCTTCCTTTTATCGAGAATTACACCATAGCTGTTCGAGGAGACAGTGACCATCGTCTCCAAGTGACCACCTTATCATTTCACTTAGCACATCATGCCATGACAAGCCTGACTTCAGAAGGTAACCATAATGAAAATCTCAAAAGGCTGAAATGGTCTGATCCAATTGTACCAGCAATAATAAGCCAATGTAGAGCCCAGCGAGATTCAATGAGTATTGCTACATCCCAACCCACTACATCATGGGAACTCTTCGCCCGGGAACTGCAAAAAAAATTTCCACGCACTACACCAGGGGTCCCCAAACCGGTCCTGGAGGTCCGGATCCATGCCAGATTTTTAAAATAACTACATGTATCTCAATGGGGATATCCAAAAAATCTGGCATGAATCCGGCTCTCCTGGACCGGTTTGGAGACGCCTGCACTACACAAAAATCCAAAAAAGGAAACCAGACAATAATAACAGCGGAAATCAGAAAACTAAAATCAGCACGTAATAGTGCCCTAAGACAAGCATGCAGGTTCCCAGGGGAAGACCATAATCTTAATAAATATAAGGAAGCCCAAAAAGCATTTCGACATGCAATATTCATCGAGAAAAAGAAACGCTCCGAACAGTTCTGGCTAAAATTTATATACGCTAGTAAAAATCATAACCCAAAATCCATCTGGTCACTTGTTAATTCCAAAACACACAAACAAGGAGGACAAAGTATCGCTAACATCTCCAAAGCTTAATGGGTATCCTATCTTACAACTCATTTTGAGGATCCAGTAAGAGATGTCCCATTGGCCAGACCACTAGCCACGGCTCTACAATCCCACTCATGCCAATCATTAGGCATAATGGATGCAAAGACACTAAGAAACATCGCCGAATTAAACACAAGGACTCCATCGATAATTGATATAAAACTTTTGACCCAGCCCACAGAATTGTCACAAAGTGCATCAACAACTCCTGGGAATCATTATGAAAAAAAAGGCTTGAATTATAACTGAGGGCCGCTCAGATGGAACTCCATGGCCAAATGGTCTACCCTAGTCTCTGTTTAAACAGGATACTGAATTTTGGGGCAATCAATTGGCACCTCTTTTTTCCTATTGACGGATTAACTCGGTAAGACCGGAATCATGGCAAGGTGCCATTATACATCCAATTTATAAAGGTGGTAAGAGATCAGACCCGAAAAACTACAAGATGATCACCCTACTGGACGTGGAATCGAAATACTATGCTAAGCTGCTCCTTCAAGATCTGGCGTCCTGGGCCGCAAAAAATCATCTCATACCCTTCAACCAGACAGGATTTGTGCAAAAATTAGGCACTATAACAAACTTGCTCACAATTGCTGTCCTGTTGGATAAAGTGGCAGCCTCAGGAACGTTAATGCATGGCTGTTTCATTAACTTTCAGGCTGCTTTCGACCGCGTACCTCAAAGCTGATTATGGCTCAATTTGCGGAAATGAGGGTTCCCACCAGCGCTACTACAAGCCATAATCACGCTACACACTAACACATGGATCTGTGTAAAACTTGGGGATGGATTATACATCTCAAGGAAAATACAAACAACCCGTGGAGTGAAACTGGGGTGCGTGCTGGCTCCCCTCCTCTTCAACCTCTTCATCTTCGATTTGTCAGAGTCGCTTGACGAAGGTAATTCTCATCCTCCTAAACTCGCTGGGACAAGAGTTAGTAATCTACTATATGCAGTTTATCTGGTCCTGCTAAGTCACACCTGGGTTGGCTTGCAGAGACTATTTGATCGGTTGTCTCTATAAACCACCGAAAACGACCTGGAACTAAATTTAACAAAGAAAAGGACAATCACCTTTGGGCAAAGGAAATATCAAGGTGGCGGTTGGCAATACAATGGTAAAAACGTTGACAGAGCCCTTTCTTACAAGTACCTGGAGGTTCACTTGGACAGAAAGGGAACATTCTCTAAACATAGAGATGAGGTAGAAGCCAAAGCCCTGACAATCCAGGTGGCTTTTAAGACTCTTGCAAGACAACTGTCCGGCCCCAGTCTAACTCCACTCATAAGTGTCATGAAGGCAAAAATCATCAATTTCCTCACCTACAGCCAGGAGATTATGCAAGGGAAAGACAACAGTCACGTGAACAAAATAATAACAATAACATTCAAACAGGTGCTGGGCTTACCAAAATCTTCATACCCCGCTCAAATACCCCTCAAGTTTGGTCAAGACCATCAAGCAGTAGGGCGTGGAGCATACATCAGGCTGTGCAATAAGTTGCGTACCTCCAAAGAAGGAAGCCTGGAGGCCTTTTTGTGGGTGGAAATCCCAGCTGGTCAACTTGGCAGTTCATACCGGCGCTATCTGCAAGATTCATTAAAACTCCTTGATATAGAAGAAATCTGGACCTCTCATCCATCGCACCAGGCACTTAAAATTCACATCAAAAGACACGTCCGCCTCTGGTTTTTTCATTCGGATAGAGCCCAACTTTCGCGACGTAAGCACGCCTGGACAATTGTATAAGGATTTAAGCCACGGATTATGGCACCCCATCTGTCATGTACCTACTCAGTGCTGTGAAAAAAAAGATTTTTGGCCCTCAGAATGGGTGAATGGCCATTCCTGTATCATTTGCCAAGATGGCGCTGTACAAATTCCAACGTAACATGCAGGGGCTGTGAGACGTGGTATGTCTTTGTCCTGCAGTCCATGACGATCAAAAGATCTTGTTAAAGAGCGAATGGAACAAACTCTGCATTCGCACGTGCCAGCAAGCTATCCTTGCATCAATAAACCCAGACATTCCACAGCTTAATATCCGGTTCACCAAGTTTGTCGCAGGAACAGCAAGAAAATGTATAAACGGTGAGAGCCAGCAAGACATTAACAGTTGATTATTGAAGGACAGATTAAGCCCTACATTGTCCTACTGATTTGCACACTCCTCCGCACCACTCAAGAGTAGCAGACTATGGCCTCTGGTGTACGGACTATCTTGCTTTCCTGTGTACCCCTGGAACTTTCAAATTACTGTATGCAGGGATTTTATTATATACATGGGATTTTATTATATAAATGGAATTGCATTACCAGGAACTTCACCACAAATATGGAATTACATTACTAGCATTATAAATTATTGCCTTTTAATAACTAATGTCTGCCTGTGGCCCTAGCAGATTATAAAATCAGAATGGATAATTATGGTTCTTAACTGCCTTTTAATTTTTTTGTAAAAAAAAAAAAGGAGGGTCGTTCTGTCTAGACGAGTCAGTACTTTTTATTATTACAAAAAATAGGTTTTTAGGATTTGGAATATTTCTGATGAACTTTATCTTTTTACTCGTGATGGTACAAATGTAAATATCTTCATAACCATTCTTGAGATACGTTTTGTATTATGGATGCATGTTTCCCGTTGTAATGATTTTTATTAATCAAACAATAAAGTATTTCTACAGCGATATCCTCAAAACAATTTTATTCCTGTATTCCCTTCTTAGGGTTAAAAGGTATCTCTCTACCAAAGGATGGTGGTGAGGTGAGTTTATTAAGCACCCATCACCCCTCCGTTCTCCGTAAAGCTCAACATCTTGCTGCCGGACTGGGTGTCTCTCACGGCTTTCATCAGGACTGTCAGATCCCTGTACTAAAATCATTTCTGTTTATATTAAAGTTGTATATCTAATTCCTCCACCTGTTAATTGTAAGTATGGTGGGTTTTGTAATCACACTCCTAATAGGATCTTTGAGTGGACAGAATAAAAAATGCAAGTAAAGCGAGTTCTTGTATTAGTTCATAAACGTGCGTAAATGTGATGAAATCTGATAAAAAATTCGATATTTGCTACCTTTTTCTTTCATCACAACCCTATTGATGCATAGCGACCTTAATATCACTGCAAGTGAGGGGGCAATGCCCTATGATGCTTGTGATTTCACAAATGCAAATAATTTAAAAACATTTGTGCCTTTCTAAAAAGTATGAACACACCTATCAATACTATGTGAGAAAATAATGCTTTTAATGATAACATGCAAAGACCCTTGTGCTAGATGCTTTGGTACTGATGCCCAAAAATTCGGTACATCTTACCGAGTTTCACTTAGTGTACCGCTAGAAATGGCATGAGGGAATGTAGGCATGTCAGGCAAGTGGGTAGTCAAACACAACAATGGCAAGTAAAACACGCCAACACTGCATGGCAGTCAGTAATTGCAGTCAGTGATTTAATGAGAGCCAAGTATGCTTAATGTCACACAACAGTAGCCTTAACACAAATTAACATTGCACTGTTTAACATCACAGATGCAGCATAAGGAGGCACTGAGGACAGTAATTGTCTATACATCACGGAGACTCCTGCTGAGACTGACTTGGAGACACCTGTTGCCCCAGCAAGCACACCCCGCACCCACAAACCGCAGGGCCCAAGTTCCATCACTGCAGCCCATGGAATCTGAGCTGGCTCCTGAACCCGCTCCTGTGACTAGCCAGCCTCGTGTGAGCCCCCCATTTACACCCCAGGCACAGGTCCAACAAAGACAGAGGCGCAGCTCAAGGACCCGCATTGCTGCTCAAGATGACCAGACTCCAAATGTGTGGAGAAGCGTGGAGTCTCAGATATTGAGGGTGCAGCACGTGCAAGCAAGACATATGGGGTCAATCCAGCTGCAACTAACAAAATTGGCCAGGAACATCACGGTCATGACTGATTGTGTGCGGGAACTATCTACAGCAGTGGTGGAGGGAAACAGGCAGACCAACACAAGTACGCTGGAGCTGACCAGAGTGATGCTTGAGGGCTACGACACAAAGAGGAGAAGGCATCAGCAGTTCATGATGTGCATGGCTGGCTATACCTGGTCAAACAATAACCTTTGCAACACCACTGCACTGCTGTCATGTCGGTCCGTGGCCATGCAAATTGAAATGGGCAATTGTTGTGGGGATGTGGCCAGGGCCCTTGGCCAAGTAACCACTACCGTGGAACAGATCCAGGCTGCTACTGTTGGTGGCAGCAATGTAACGGGGGAGGAGGGGAGTGAGGAGGCATCCAGCCTTAGCAGCCTGTTGGTGCCAGTAACCACTGCTAAGAGATGCAGTACCCACAGCACAACACCTTCCGGTGCACATTAAGGGGATGGTGCAGATGCAGGAGAAAGGCGTTTTGGGGTCCGTGGCAGGAAGCCCTAGCCTGGCATGTCCTTCTTCATTTGCCCATGGTGACGTAACCATGGACATAACCATGATAGTGATTGAGTTCCACGGCCTGGAATAGTTTAATTTGCTATTTTTTTCATGCAATCACTGTACTATTTAGCACCATTCTCTTAGTAAATACTTTTCTGTTCGAAATTTAAGTTTCATGTCTCATCATTACATACCTCAGAAATAATGTTGTGTGATGTCTGCACATCTCCTTTGCCTTCTGCTGAGCTTGCCCCATGCACTTGTCGTAGTTGTGCCGGTGGCTGGTTGTCCCCCTCAGACTCACTGTCGGACACTTCAATGGGTATACCCCTCCTGGTGGCAATATTGTGCAACATGGCACATGCAGCCACAATCCTGCAGCTGGTCTCTGGCTTGTACTGCAACGCTCCACCAGTTTTGTGTAGGACGCGAAAGTGACTTTTCCGTAGTCTAAAAGTGTGTTCGATTACATTCTATGTGCTGATGTGTGCTGCATTGTTCCTCTGCTCATGTGGTGTGGCTGGGTTGAGGTATGGTGTCAATATGTAGTTCCGCACAATGTATGCGCTGTCACCTACAGGGTAGTAAGCAAAGGGTTAGCGACAGTTATGCAGTGACATTTTGGCTATTTATGTTGAGAATAAGTATATGTGTTTACCAAGCAGATGTCGTTCACCAAATTCACCCCTGAGCAGACGGGTTTGGATGACACTGTGTCAAAATATATAGGAGTCATGTGTGCTTCCAGGGTATTGCACCACAATGTCTGTTATTAACGGGTTTGCATTGCACACTACTTGCACATTGATTGAATGATAGAATTTCCTGTTCCTGAAAATGTATTCATTATCTGCTGGGGGAGAAATGGGAACATGCGTACAATCTATGCAACCGATCACATGAGGGAACTGTGCTACCTGGTAGAAGTCCAGTTTTGTCTTGTTCAATTCCTGTTGGGTTGTGGGGAAGGTGATGTTAATGTGGATCCTTGGCATCATGGCGTCCAAGAAGAATTTGAAGAAACGTGAAAGGGAGCTTTGTGATACTGCTCCAGCTACAGCTACTACCCCTGGAAACTGCCTGAAGCAAGTAGATACAGGCAACATAGGACCTGGACATGAGTGGGGATGGCATGGGTCCTACAGGTCTGGCGCTGCATAGAGGTTCTAATTCTGCTATTAGGTGAAGGATCATTGCACCGTTCAGCCTGTACTTGTCGTAGATGTCATCTTCTGTTTGTCCCAGCAATGTGATGCACACTCTGCAAATCAGCTCTTGTATTCTCCTTCTGCACTGGGCTGCTGCATGGATCCTCATCCTCCTCGCCATCACGTAGAGCGCTGCCAGTGTGAAAAGCTTCAGGGGCCTTCTGGGTCAGTTTAAATAGGTTTCTGAGTGGTTGCTCCTGTGTGATTTTGTTTACTTCAGTTTACCACTTGATTGTGATTCCCCTTGTTCTGCACTTGCAAAATAGCGATTTTCCTGCGAATCGCTATTTGCGAGTTTACATGCATTGGCTTGCAATTTTTTATTTGCGAATCGCTATTTGCTATCGCTGTTCAGCGACTCACAGATGAGGATTCGCAAAATTTGTTCTCGCAATATGTGTGATTCCTTATTTTTGCGAATTTGTATGTTTTTCTGTAATTGGGTTCCTGCATTGGGAAGGGCTGAATTGCACTCTCAAACAGGCTTTTTTTAGCGATTTGCAATTTTTGCGTGCCATTTTTTGCTTGATGCATGTGCCTGTTCGTTTTTAAGGTTTAGGAACAGGTAGAATTTAGAGATGGTAGGAGGTTTTAAAGTTAAGATATGGGAGTCAAGGATGGGTGGAGTTAAGGTGTGGTGAGGGGGATTTTATGGTTAAAGGATGGGTGGAGTTTAGGGTTAGAATGGGTTTTCAGGGTTAAGGGTTTGGTGGAGTTTACGGGTCAGGTACGGGTGTAGTTTATGTGTGGGGTGGCATCTTTAGGGGGCAGAGATAAATAGTGTTTAGAAGAGGTGAGGATTCAGCAAATTAAAACCATCCACAGTAAATCTTCAACACTGTAAAAGATATAAAACTGAAATAATGTCCTCTGGCGTAAAGGACTGAAATGAATACCTCTGTCAAAAAAAAATTCTGAAAGTAAGACCTGCAACCATTTCGTTTACACCTCAAATATTAGTATGCAGAATTACATTTTGCAAAAAAAAAATCATTCTATAAATTGATTTCTATGAAATGGCAAATGCTATCCATCCTGAAAATGTCCATTAAACTGTTTAGAGGAAATTGTCCCCAAGTAATGGTATTCCTTTGAAGGGTTTTCTAAGAAATCACATACAACTGATCTTGGCAGACAAGATC
Source organism: Lissotriton vulgaris (assembly GCF_964263255.1). Classification (NCBI taxonomy): domain Eukaryota; kingdom Metazoa; phylum Chordata; class Amphibia; order Caudata; family Salamandridae; genus Lissotriton; species Lissotriton vulgaris. Next base: position 772,121,048 of record NC_141699.1, on the reverse strand, counting down.
AGATTGTCCTTTGCACGAGCACTTCCTTTTATGCACATAGTTACACTCACTTGTAAAGAAAGGGTTTTCTGAATTGTGCAACATCTGCACCATAGTTCATCCATCTGATCCAAAACGACTGAATGCAAGCTCAAGAGTATGACCTGTCATGATGGAAGTAGCCTGGAGTTTAATTAGGAAATCTCACACAACCTTTAATTGTTGACTGATGTTGGGGAAACACCGTTACATTAATTACGCGAAATAACACAGTGACAAGAAACAAGCCGATCACACCGCCAAATCTGACATTATGGAATCACACAGTACCAGGTTCAGAACACCTGAAAATACCTGATTTATTTACAGTGCATTCACCATATGATTATGTGTTTATTCTTGGGTTTTGTTAAAGTCTATATATCCATTGCTATAGGTAAAATTACGAACATCGGCATTTCACACATTATTAAATAGATGTGAAAAAAAAAATCTAAATGGACAATGGCTAAAGAATTAGCACCGTCTTAGAAAAATTACAATGTCTTGAATGCAAACTAGGAATCTATTTGACCTCATTATATTTGGTTTAATTAAGTCATTTTCTTCATAGGGTAATTTATATTATTATTAGCACTGGAGATGTCAATGGTCAATTGGGAGCTATAATTGCTTTGTTCATCATTCAAGTTTGAACCACTCCAAACCAAACACCTAATTAAATGCCCTGCATGGAATTTATGTTGCTATACATTTTACTTCATATCAAATTGCAATAAGATACAAATGTTACTTTAAACTCAGACGTGAGCTATGCCTTGATTGAGTTTCCATACTTAATATGTAACTAGATTTGCTTCATTTATCTCAGCACTGCAGCACTCTTAGCATAAGGAGAATGGAGGCTATTGTGTGAAGACAATGAAGCATACACAAATACTCGTGAATAGTATTGTCAAATGTATTTTCTTGGGAATAATCTTCAAAATATTTACAATTGGGATCTACAGCAAATAATTCTGAAAGAGCCCCTGGTACTAGACAAACACAGAAATGGGTAAAATACAAATGTTTTGAAATTGCACTCGTTTTTCTGCCAATGCTGAGACAACTAAAAAAAAATTGTAGAAGTTTAAATGTGGATTTTTGAAGATTGTGATGACTAAAGCATCGAACTAAAACGGAATTTGCCAAAATTCAATTTTGAGCGAAGTATATTAATCAAAAATGTACTCATTTTATTAGTGAGTTATTTTTTGTCATTAAAAAAAAAGGCCTGATGTTCTAAATTGGAACAGATTCACATTTATCAAAAAAATAATTCAAACACTTGCATCCACTTGAATGCCAGTAATTCTTACAATTAACATGGTATGGGATAGATTTACTAAACACTGCAGTGCTGCACTGTGATGAACTGAGCAATACCGCTTTACACCGGTTATAAACAGACACTGTACAGAACCATGTTTATTAAAAGTTGACTGCTAATGATGTCATCAGTCACTCTTCTTTAGTACAATGCTAAGTGCTGCACTATGGTTCAAAGGTGGTCCGATGACTCCTTGTATGCGATTTGTACTTGAGGTTCGTCCTCCAGTATCATTTCACAGCGAGAAGAAACTATCAATTAGAAGCCATTTAAAATGTGTAGTTTTGTTGGATTTACATAACTTATATGTAGCAATATCACTCATAGAACTGTCTGTCTCTTGTTTGCAATTGGTTCTTTTGGCTCTGGGAAGTCACGAAAGTCAGATCATGCTATTTCAGTAGATCTGGTTTTGCATGGAAACCTTTGAGAGCTACCTGAGCTGCTGTGCGTTGCCCAGGATCCTGCTCTAAGTGAAAGCAAATCTGCCCCAAGTGTGTTCACATCTGTAGGTTCAGCCAACCATTTCATTTTTATCGAAATACAAATAATTCACTGCTTGGGTTCTGTCTCTTTGCTGGAAGCACTGTCCTTTCATAACATGTGTAGCCATCAAGGAAGAAAGGATATGTGCTCGGTGTTCCCTGCAGACAAATAATTTGATACATTTTTAAGATATCAGCCATATGCTTTATCCCCTACTAACAATGCTTTGGCCATGATTGATTATTCAAGATACTGGCTGAAGTTCTACATAGTCCTGCACAGTTTTTTTTTGTTTTTTTTTTTCTTTTAGTCCTCATCATGCAAAGCTTCGAGTAGTAGAGTGTTATAGCAATTTGACCACAAAAGGCTAACTGTACCATCCATCCATGCCCTTCCCCGACACTAGGATCACTCAGGTTTTCAGATCTTTATTTCGATTTTTTAGATCATAAAAGACAATTAAAAACAATAGAAATTGAGCATACATAATAATTTAATATAGTTAAAAGAATTTGATTAAAAAACCATCATAGTTATAATTTGAAATTTCATAAATTTCAAAGAATTTGAATACTAATATTAGAATTAAACAGTATAATATAAACAGTATAATAAAGACCTAATACAAGTAAAACCTGTTTAGAAGTTTTAGATACAGAAGCAAAATCAAGAAACAAAATCAAAGTGCCTGCAGGTATCTTGATCTGATCACCCATGTCCACCCCAGGAATTTGGCTAAGGCCACAACTACCACCTCAGAGGTATTAGTGCGAAGTGCCCAAATAGCCTCTGCGCTCCCTCTAACTTTAAGATGGCGGCATATGGGCCCTAACCATTTGCTTCTTGGGGCATGATAAACCGGACATGCAAATAAGAAATGACCCACACTGTCCTTGTGTCCGGGACACCGAGGACAGGAATCACTCACTCGGTTGGACCAGTTCCTGGTAAAAGATCTTAAAGGCAAAGTACCTACTCGGAATTGATGAGAAAGCTTTTTATCTAATGGCTTAGTTATGGCATCCCAGTAGTTCTCTAGGAGAGGGTCCAGTTTATGGCACAGGAACCTTCCTGTTAAGCTAACACAATCTGAGTCAATAACAAGCCCTTTGCGAACGGAGGCCCAATAGAGTGCTTTATATTCCTGTTTTGAGGGAAAGCTGGTAGATCCCGGAGAAATCCACAGCTGGTTAGGGCCCATCTCATCCAGGATCGATTTCACTTCGCGCAACCAAGGTATGCTGCTAGACCCCCAAGTGGGTCTTACTTCCTCAAGTTCCCTAGCAAAGATGCTTAGGTCTGGGGAGGTCCAGATGCGTCTCCACATAGCTACCAGTCTGTATCTAGCCATTTCATTAATTGGGTTACAGCCCATATCCAGACATAGTGGTTTAGTTGGGGCCGATTTTGGAAGTCCTACTAGTTTCCGCATAAATTTATTCTGAACCTTCACCACTGTTCATAGATCCATATGTCCCCAAAGGTCTGCCCCGTACAATATTGCAGAGCTTACCTTAGTAGTATAAATCTTAAGTGCAGGTTTAATACGTTTAGTTAGGGACCTTTTTTGCTCCTGTAAGAGACAACCCGTAAGGCGAGCAAATTTTAGGTGCAGTGTATCAACCTGTGGTTTCCAGCGGAGACGATAGTCCAGTGTTACTCCTAGGTAGGTCATAACCTCAACTTGTTCCAGACCCACTCCGTTCAAGCTCACTGAGCTCTTAATGGGACGACTTTTGGTGAGGACCATAAATTTAGTTTTGCTTACATTGATTTTAAGGTTGTTGACGGTACAAAACTCCTCCAATCGGGTCAATGCAATTTGCAAACCCCCATGAGTCTTTGAGAGGAGCAAAGTGTCATCAGCGAAGATGAGCATGGGGAACCTTGTCCCTCCCAAGGATGGTGCATCGGTAGGGGTATTTGCAAAGAACTTGACCACCTGGTCAATGAACAGTAAAAAGAGTGTGGGTGTCAGGACACAACCCTGATGGACGCCACGAGTTACGGGGAAGCAATCTGTCACCTGCCCTTGGCCTCCCCACCTCACCCTGGATCACTCATTAATCCTCATGGCGGTATCCTTCCGGCTTGTTAGGCCTCTCTTAAGCCGCATGCCCACTTCATTTATAGGCTGTACTCAGAGCCCACTACTCAAAACAGATGATGTGCCTAATCATTGGACCTCATAGTTTGCCGAATCGTGGTTCTCTAAACTCTTACCTCCCAGTACTGTTCCCAATTATTCCAAAACTCTAGACTTTTACTGTGGCCCCGCTTTATCCAATGTATTTATTCTGATTACTGAGTTTAACCAATCTTCTACTGTGGGGGAGGAGGGGGTTAACCCATTTTATACATATTTCACGTCTAGCTACTAACACCATCATGAATAGCAAATTCCTGAGCCTTTTATTATGGCTAGAAACCCCCGTATCATCCAGTTTCACCCCAAAAAGTATCAAATGGGCGCTTACCTGTATTTCTTGTTTGAGGACCTCAGAGAGGATCTTACCTACATTATCCCAATAAGACTGGAGGTGCGGGCACTGCCAAAACATGTGGATGTCGTCCACTCTTGCTTCACCGCATTTTGGGCAGCTCCTTAATCTCCCTTTGTTGATTTTTGATAGCCTCTTGGGTGTCCAATACGCTTTATGCACAGTGAACAAGAAATTATTTTTCAAGGGTGCAGATTTTATCACTTCCCCGCATTCAGCCACAGATACTTGCCATAATGCTCTAACATCCTGTGACGGCAGCGCCTTCCCCATATCTCGATTGGTAGTGTGAAATCCTCTCGTCCCTCATTGATAAGCGCCCAGTACCAGTATGCTACTTCTTTTTCCTCAAATCTTTGTTGGGTTTTGGCCTCTAACTCAAGATTTCCTGGCCCGTCTTTCCCTAAAGTGTTAGCCCAGCTTATTAGCTGGTAGTACTTAAATTTGGAGAGACTTCCATTTGTTAAGTCTACAAGTTTTTCCCAATCAATAATATTAGGTCCAGTTAATACTTGTCCTGATTTCATTATTTCATTTTCTTTTAGTGGAGATGATAACGCATCCTTTAAGCATTCGGGAGTGCCCAGTGAGTCCCAAATTGGGGCGTGGTAGCTATAATAGGGGATCTTCCAAAGACGTCTTAACTGTACACATATTCTAATAGCTGTTCCCAAAATTTTCAATTTAATCTTTTTGAAGAATTTTGTGTGACCGAATTTGTGCAGAAAATAGCCCCCTTCTGGGCCTGTCATTGCTTGCAAATACGCTGGGAAACAATTGAGGGTTTTAAACAGCACTCTGATATTCTTAAACTGGAATGCCCTATAATATTGAAGACGATCTGGGCTAGCTATTCCTCCATGCTCCAGTTTCCTTCTCAACTTCTTCCATGAAATTCTGGCTCACTTGGAGGCCCAAATAAAGCTGTTAATTTCGCCCTGTATTTTGACTATCAGTTCTTTTTTAAACTCTAATGGTAGTGAGTTGAAGAGGTAAGTAAATTTGGGTAAAATCATCATCTTAACCAGATTAGAGTGACCTATAAATGACAAAGGGAGCGAGCTCCAAGCATTGAATGATTTTTTAACCTCGGACTGAACCTTGTTACGATTTAACTGGGCAATCTTGTTAATCTCTTTTACAATTAAAATCCCTAGGTATCTAATTTGCGATTTCTCTGAGGGGTAATTAGCCTGCGTGTTCCAACACATTATCTATGTCTTTTGTTGGTTAATTTGATAACCTGACAGATTCCCAAACTGCTGTAATGTGTCTGTTATTTCAGGTAGAGAGTCTGTCAGGCTATTTGTATAGATCATTAAATCATCTGCATAAAGGGCGACTTTTTTTCCCAATTCCTGCAGGTGAAAGGAGATATGTGTGGGTTTGATCTTAAGGCACAAGCTAAGGGCTCGATATAAAGATTAAATAATATAGGTGATAACGGGCACCCCTGTCTAGTGCCTCTTTCTATATATATTCTCTCTGTTAGAGACCCATTAACCTACACACAAGAGGATGGAGAGCTATATATAGCTCTGACTGCTCTTGAGACATTTATGCCCAGATTATAAGCCTCTAACGCTTTGGGTAAAAAACTCCAATTAACCCTATCAAAAGCCTTAGAGGCATCAAAGGTAATAACCGATAGGGGGAGTTTTTCCTCATTAGCTAAATCTATAGCTCCTATCAGCTCATGTGTGAGTTCCTGAATCTGTCTACCCCTAATAAACCCTTTCTGGTCAGTGTGGATTAAATGACCTGCGCATGTTCCTAGTCTCTTTGCCAACAACTGTGTGAAGATCTTATAGTCACAATTTAAAATAGAAATCGGCCTATAAGATCCGCAGCCCTTAGGATCTTTCCCTGGTTTCAATATTATACAGATGTTAGCTTCACTCCACAATTTAGGAGGCATTTGTCCTCTTATAAAAATATCATTAAAAAGATTGTTGAGTTCTGGTGAAGGACTGGGTTCTTTAAGACCCAGCGGTGCCAGGGCACAACACCTGAAACCTTCGTGGGTAACCTGCTCCGGCGTACGAATCACAGAGACACGGGACACTTCCTTCGGCGTCAAAGATTCAAGGTTTATTTGCTGCAGGGAACACAGAAGTCACGACAAGTACACCACGTGCAACTTGGGGAGACTGCTTCAAATTGGTTCTGTAGATCGCTCCTTTTATACAGTTTTTACCCATAAGACAACATGGTACACAAAAGTTTACAACCCAGTTCCCACCATTATCCCCCAGAGGGGTCGCTTTGGTCACTTTGAAAACACATGAGGTCCGGATCATAAGTGCGGAAACATTTGGCGGTTCCCAACTGTAAAAACCCATCTTCCCAACATTAGTGCATTCCAATCGGTAGTAAAACAGATCGGAATAGGAACAAAAACAGGTGCAGAGGAAGACGGAGACAGTGGGGAGATCGGAAAGGGTGCAAAAGGGGAGGTATCGAGAAACACGAGATACAGGCATCAAAGGGACGTGCCTAATGAGATGCACGGCTGAGGCAATAAGTCCGTGCGGCAAGATGAGCCTTGAGCGGCGCCATCTGCCTTACAGTAACATCCCCCTCGTCATAAAGACACTCACAAAGAACATGTGTCTTCCGCAAATATCTTGGGAGTCCCAGGGTCGCGAAGCGGACAACGTCCGTTCGCTGGCTACTTGAGGGCAAGAGACAAAATGGATGCCGTATCTAAGATGGAACCCGTGGGTACAGATAGAAATACCCACGTAACAGACGAACGATTTAGGTTAGCGCAGCGAAACTGCGCACACCCATTAAACTCGTCATTTGCGGTTCATAGATACCAGACTCGACCATATTCGTGCGAGTTGAATGCACCACTTATAATTGTCACGGAACCTCAGACGCTCCTTTTGCCCTCATGTAGGCAAGCACTAGTCGGAATCATATTCGATATTCATCAGACCCTCGAGATGTTGCTGTAGCATAGCTCTGTCCAATCGAGTCCCCTTGGTAGCAGGTGGCTGTCTCATACACGCTGTAGCACAGAGGCCACATAAGGCAGGACCGCACTGCACACAAAGGCAACACGTGAACAGGAACACTACAACAACTCCAATGATCATCAGAATCTTCCAACCCCAAGTCGACATCAGGCCCCAAAACCATCCAAGTAACGTCCAATCCCCTACATCCATGTGTATGGATTCGGAGATCTTATGTAACCTCGAGATGGCTTGATAAACAGTCGGAGCGTTATCCGGAATGAAAATGCAGCAGCTCGAATGGATCACCTTACATACCCCACCTCGGTCTGCTAGGATGACATCTAAAACCATACGGTTTTGTAACGTCATAAGTCTCTCCGCCTGTAGTTCAGTGGTGATATTACCAAGGGCACTGGCAGTAATATTAGCTGTCGATTCTACCACTCGAGTCAACTGTCTCAGGTTCCTACTATTAACCATAGGTCCCCAAAACGGGAGGAAACCCTTGAAAAAGTCTCCAGCCTCTTGACCGGCAGTATCCTCTTCGCTAATTACGCCTCTCACAATTCTAGTCTTGTGATAATCGGCATCTACAGTGAACGTCGGAGGCAACAGATTTGCAATGAAGCATGAGCCCATGAAGTCAGCGGGCAACCATGCATATGCACGATCATAGCAGATAAAGTATGTACCCTTGGCAGCCAAAAACACAGGGGACGAGACCATCGGCAGTATGTAATTTTCAATGCAAGCACTTGCTCCAAGTCTGGCTTGCGATCTTCGGCCACGACCCATGAGACAAAAATTACCAGTGTGGGGTACGACCCATATTGGAGGCGAGCTTTTAAGCTGCTTTTCGCTAGTGAACGCACTATATTCACCTCTACTTAGGACCCTATAGGCTTGTACCTCCTCTTCGGGAATAAGCGAAGGATCATAGATATCGCTATCTAAATCCTCTATTGCTATCGACAAAGGTTTCTGATACGAGGTAGGCCCAGAGTAGGGAGAACGTGGTTCTCGAATGGGGTGGAAACCCAGTGCGCTTCGAAACATTGTCTGAAATGCTCGAGCGGACCCTTGGGAACTATACGGTAACACCAGATATGGAATTCCCTTATCCGTAGTATGCGGCATCAACCCACACACCCAACAATTAGTAGTGTTAACCACTAACTGATGCTGATGAAGGAGCTGAATAAAGGAATTATTGCGGAATTCTACACGTCTAGCCTGCTCGTGTTCCGGTAACATATGAAAGGAATGGGGGGAAACAGTAGAGGTAAGATTAGGGTCAGGAGTAGGAGTAGGTGTAGCAGGTAAGAAGTAAGACATCGTGTAATACACCCCACCCGCCAAAAGTGCAGAAGCAGTCAAAAACAATACAAACAGTTGGAATATAAAACATTTGGTACGGCTGAGTTGCTGCAGCTTGAATCGATGAACCTGAGCTCCCTCCAAATCATTCAGCTTCGAGAATGCCATTCCCTACGACCGTCCGCAACGTTTCTTGACGCACTTCGTTCTGTGTAGCAATAGTCAATCCCTAGGCGTTCCCAGGAACCGACGGCCTTTAACCTAGCGTCAAGACCTACTATCCAGAAGGAAGTACGCGCGCGGCCCTACGGCCTTCAATACACAATATATATGTATGCAAAAACAAAGTCTCTCAGCTGTGGAAGCAAAAAGATACAATGAAGGAAGCTCAATATATGTGTACAAAAATCAATTACAATAATACGAATGTTCAAAACGGATCACGGAAAACGGGGATAATGCAATCGTCAATTCAGCAAAGCAAAATATTTTATTTGTCCTTAGTGCGAGATCGCAAAGAGTATCGGTGTTTCCCAGGACGTGTCTGCTCGTCGAACAAAGGATCCGTTGAAGAGACAGCGTCCTGCTGATCAGTGGATTGTTCTGGTCTTGAGTTTTTCGATGACAATTGTTCAACAGAGCCTTTCTGCTGCGCTGGGGATTCTCCAACAGGCTGTGCGTCGCTAAAAGGCACAAACGCCGGCAATGTTTCTGTTTCCGATGATGCAAAGCCTCTCCTTACCCACGGGTCTGCCGGCAAAGGAATAGGGACTCTCTTGGTGTGCGTGGCATGCACCCAATTCTTACGTCCCTCGAGACGAACGGCAGTCCTCGTGGCCAGGAGCACTTGATAGGGTCCGGTGAACCTCGGGTCTAGGTTATTTTTACGTGAAAAGTTTCTTGTCACCACCCAGTCTCCGGGCTGGAGCTGGTGGCCGGAACCCTCCGTCTGCGTCGGCAATGCGTCGTAAACCTGTTGGTGAATTAACCTCAGTTTAGCAGTCAAGTCATGTAAATAGTCAATCAACATTGGGTACTCAAGATCAGAAAACATTCCTGGCCTAGGAACCCCCCACACATTCGCAGGACGGCCGAACACTATTTCATAGGGACTAAGCCCTACTCGGGAGTGTACAGTCGCCCTAGTTGACAGTAATGCTAAAGGTAAAGCGTCAGGCCATGAAAGACCAGTCGTAGCCTGAATCTTTGCTAGCTTTAGTTTAAGGGTGCCGTTATACCCCTCAACTAATCCAGCTGACTGGGGATGATTGGCGCTGTGGAATTTCTGATTAATTCCAAGGCCCTTGCACACACTCTTCATCACATTCCCAACAAACTCACTTCCGTTATCTGACCACACGACTCTAGGCATTCCATACCGAGGAAAATATTCCTTCAGCAGGATTTTCGCAGTAGACAAAGCAGTATTGTCTTTGAGAGGATAGGCCTCGATCCATCGGGAGAATGCACAAACCACAACTAAAACGTATTTAAGGTTGTTGCATCGCTCCATATGGATGAAGTCCAATTGGATCACCTCAAAGGGACATGAAGGGGGAGCAAAACTGCCAGGAGGAGTTGGGGTTCCTTTGCCAGGATTGTACATCATACACACCATACAATTCTTCACCAAACGTTCAGCACATTTCGTAATACCATCATTCTTCCACACAGGAGACAGCAATTTACAAATACCTTTCGCGCTAATATGTGCTAACCCATGCGCCATTGTCACAACGGCCAGCACATACGCATCGGGCAACAACCATCTTGTCTTGACGCAACCTTTTGGTGGTAAGCAGCGTCCATGCGCATATTTTTCCTCGACCTTGGACCCAGTAGCTAGAGCATTGCCGAGTTGTTTGAGAGCAACTGCGGCAGCTGCGGTCTCCATCCGACAATCAGCAGGATTGGTCATGGATAATATGCTTACGGTGATGGTTCCGCATGCAGTCGATACTCTTTTGAATCGTACAAAAACTCAGCACTTGACGAGTGCGAGGTTGTCTGGGTACGAGTTGACACTGCTGGCAAGCCACATTCAGATAAAACGTTGTTGACTGCTAAACTGAGGTTAATTCACCAACAGGTTTACGACGCATTGCCGACGCAGACGGAGGGTTCCGGCCACCAGCTCCAGCCCGGAGACTGGGTGGTGACAAGAAACTTTTCACGTAAAAATAACCTAGACCCGAGGTTCACCGGACCCTATCAAGTGCTCCTGGCCACGAGGACTGCCGTTCGTCTCGAGGGACGTAAGAATTGGGTGCATGCCACGCACACCAAGAGAGTCCCTATTCCTTTGCCGGCAGACCCGTGGGTAAGGAGAGGCTTTGCATCATCGGAAACAGAAACATTGCCGGCGTTTGTGCCTTTTAGCGACGCACAGCCTGTTGGAGAATCCCCAGCGCAGCAGAAAGGCTCTGTTGAACAATTGTCATCGAAAAACTCAAGACCAGAACAATCCACTGATCAGCAGGACGCTGTCTCTTCAACGGATCCTTTGTTCGACGAGCAGACACGTCCTGGGAAACACCGATACTCTTTGCGATCTCGCACTAAGGACAAATAAAATATTTTGCTTTGCTGAATTGACGATTGCATTATCCCCGTTTTCCGTGATCAGTTTTGAACATTCGTATTATTGTAATTGATTTTTGTACACATATATTGAGCTTCCTTCATTGTATCTTTTTGCTTCCACAGCTGAGAGACTTTGTTTTTGCATACATATATATTGTGTATTGAAGGCCGTAGGGCCGCGCGCGTACTTCCTTCTGGATAGTAGGTCTTGACGCTAGGTTAAAGGCCGTCGGTTCCTGGGAACTCCTAGGGATTGACTATTGCTACACAGAACGAAGTGCGTCAAGAAACCTCTCTCTCGCCACAATCGTCCAAAACTGTGCGCGACTCCAAACGCGTACTGGCTGTCAGTAAACACATTCACACGTTTCCCTTTTGCTAACACACATGCTCTAGTAACAGCAATCAATTCTGCAGCTTGGGCAGAATTTTGATTTAACCTCGCAGTCTCCACAACAGTATTCAACGTTACAACAGCATAAGCAGTAGTCACATCACCGTTCGGCAACTTAAAACATGACCCATCCACATACAACGTACCATCCGGGTCTTCCAATGGGGTGTTTTTAAGGTCCACTCGACCTTTCGTTTCCTCTTCAGTCCTCAAGTAGCAATCATGTTCTGCTACTTCATCTGACTCTGTGCTAATCGGTAACAAAGTTGCCGGGTTCAGAACGTTACAACGTTTTATCTGAATGTGGCTTGCCAGCAGTGTCAACTCGTACCCAGACAACCTCGCACTCGTCAAGTGCTGAGTTTTTGTACGATTCAAAAGAGTATCGACTGCATGCGGAACCATCACCGTAAGCATATTATCCATGACCAATCCTGCTGATTGTCGGATGGAGACCGCAGCTGCCGCAGTTGCTCTCAAACAACTCGGCAATGCTCTAGCTACTGGGTCCAAGGTCGAGGAAAAATATGCGCATGGACGCTGCTTACCACCAAAAGGTTGCGTCAAGACACTCAAAGCACAACCTTCCCTCTCGTGAACATATAATGTAAACGGCTTACTGTAGTCAGGGGTACCCAACACAGGTGCCGAACACAATGAATCACGCAGTTCAGAAAAACTTTTCTGACATTCTTCCGTCCATGGTAAAGGAGTTGAAACATCCTTGCACGTAAGAGCCACCAATGGTTTCGCTAGCAATGAAAAATTAGGAATCCATTGCCTGCAGTACGACGTGATACCTAGAAAGGCACGCACATCTCTTTGGGTTTTTGGCACAGCCATTCGTGCAATCGCTGCAATTCTCTCTGGGGTCAACCTCCTTCCATAAGACAACATGGTACACAAAAGTTTACAACCCAGTTCCCACCATTATCCCCCAGAGGGGTCGCTTTGGTCACTTTGAAAACACATGAGGTCCGGATCATAAGTGCGGAAACATTTGGCGGTTCCCAACTGTAAAAACCCATCTTCCCAACATTAGTGCATTCCAATCGGTAGTAAAACAGATCGGAATAGGAACAAAAACAGGTGCAGAGGAAGACGGAGACAGTGGGGAGATCGGAAAGGGTGCAAAAGGGGAGGTATCGAGAAACACGAGATACAGGCATCAAAGGGACGTGCCTAATGAGATGCACGGCTGAGGCAATAAGTCCGTGCGGCAAGATGAGCCTTGAGCGGCGCCATCTGCCTTACAGTAACATCCCCCTCGTCATAAAGACACTCACAAAGAACATGTGTCTTCCGCAAATATCTTGGGAGTCCCAGGGTCGCGAAGCGGACAACGTCCGTTCGCTGGCTACTTGAGGGCAAGAGACAAAATGGATGCCGTATCTAAGATGGACCCCGTGGGTACAGATAGAAATACCCACGTAACAGACGAACGATTTAGGTTAGCGCAGCGAAACTGCGCACACCCATTAAACTCGTCATTTGCGGTTCATAGATACCAGACTCGACCATATTCGTGCGAGTCGAATGCACCACTTATAATTGTCACGGAACCTCACTGGGACCAACTCCCCACGCAGTGCTTTATAGAACTCATTAGGCAAGGCGTCCAGGCTGGCTGCCTTAGCGTTTTTCAGACCTTTAATCACGTCATGGACTTCAGATTCCGTACATTCTACATTAAGTTTTTTGTTTTGATCGGCTGACAGAGTTTGTCTAACCCAGTGCCTAAGGTATTCTTGAGTTAAGGCCTCGCTACTCTTTATATCCTCCTTATATAGTTCTGAAAAAAATTCAAAAAAGGCATTTTTGATATCTGCTTATTCCATCAATAGTTGAGTACTATTTACCTCTTGGATGCTTGCAATTTTATTTTTTGTTAGATCAGTCTTTGTTTTCCAAGCTAATAGCTTGCCACACCCCTCCCTGTATTGATAGTGTGCTAACTTGCTCACTTCCCACCTTTTCTTAATTCTAGAGTCTAGAGTATTTATTAGGTTGTTTTTAGCCTTTACCAATTCCTTCCTAGATGTTTCTATTCTCTCACTTAATGTTTCCTCATTAATCTTCTTTTCGCACCTGTATATTTCACCCTCCAACCGCTCTATTTCCTTCTTATTTGTTTTATTTCCATAAGCTGTCTTTCCTGATTTAATTGAAAACATGATAAACTTTCAACCCTCAGAACGTCTACTATTTTGTCCTCTAGAAGTATTACTTTATCTAGAGTCCACCTTGACTGAGTCCGGAGTTTGTCGAACTCAATTTCCAATATTACCGCAGAGTGATCTGAGTGGTGCTCAGGTAAATGTTTGACATTTTTAGCTCTCCTAGTAGTGCTTTATCTAGTAAGAAATAGTCGATTCTAGAAAAATGCCCTAATTTTTTATTTTTGAAAGTGAAAGGTTGGTTTGTTAATTCCCCCTTAACTCTCCACACATCTATTAACCCTAGATCAGTCCTGCACAGTTTTTCAATCTTCCTCTCTTCAAGTTTCCTCTTCCATTTTACCAGTGGGGCTTGTTTTTCAAACATTTCAATGTCTGAGATGAACCCAAATGACCAATAAAATCATGTACTTCATCCACTTTCAGGGGGTTAGACCTGTTTACTTCTTTCAAACATACAATACTTGCTCCACTTTTATTTCACTTCATACCTTGCTTAACCAGTAGATTCTTTCCTTAGATTCACAGCACACGTCTAAAAAACAACATTCAAACTGGGAAAAGTTGATGTACCAGCACCGTAAAAGTGTGGATGACTAGGTAGAAACAGTAGGATTAATCAAATAGTGAATATATGATGTTTAAGTTACTGATTACCTTATAATCTTAGCAAAGATGTTATGACAAACTAATGATGAAAACTTAGCATTTCTATTGATTTCAGTGCAGAGTGTCATAACAAACTCAGCATTGGTGCAGTTCATATATGTAAAGAACTAGATGTCGGAAATTTTCAGTATATGCTCCTAACATTATAAAGATCATTTATTCATAGAGACAGTTTTATTTAATGATTTTTAGAAATAGTTTACATGTTGCTTCTTTTTGAAATTGTAGTAGTAGGCCACATTTAGAGTTGAACATTTCTGTGTAACATTCACTAACACCTTTATGAAATATATATAGTTGATATGTGTGATTTAGCACTCATATCATATATGTATGATGCTATGCCTCAATGTAAATCTACTAAATACGAAATGTTAACTTTAAAATACATTTTAGGTGTCTTTTCTCCTCAGGCTACATTATTTCATAGCCTTGTGCAATAGAATTTGATACGCTTCCTCAAATGTTGCTTTATTTGTATTTGATCATGTGACATTCTTTTAAACAACAAAATACTTCCTTATACCTTTTTGTACATGAAAGGTGGGAACTCGACCTTTAAACTATATCCATGGAGAGCAGCAAAGTAGATGCGTTTTTTGTCGACTAACCTGTGAGGATGTAATGTACAGTTGTTTCTCATGATTATTATTATTATTATTATTAATATTATTGATATTTGTTGAGCACACGGCTACCCCCAACGGGGGTGTCCCGGCGCTGAGGACTGCAAGCGGAAGGAACAAAGCAATTTAGCAGCTGGAAAATAAAAAGGTCTTCAGTTTGCCCTTGAATTGTGCTTCAGTGTCAATGAGACGAAGACTTATGGGTAGGGAGTTCCACAGTTTCGATACCACTACTGCAAATGCTCTACCACCCTTTCCTGCAAGGCGGAATCTGGGAGGGAGTAGGAGACGGAGGTGGTTTGACCTGAGATTAAAAGAAGATTGGACTACTTTTAGTCTGTGTCTGAGGTATCTGGGGACTTTTCCATTCAAGGCCCTGAAGACTAATACAAGGGCCTTAAATTTGACGCGAGCATTGATGGGGAGCCAATGCAATTTCCTTAGGTGAGGTGAGATTGAATGTCGGTAGGGGGCCTTACAAATCAGCCTGGCTGCGGCATTCTGCACGATCTGCAGCCTGTGGAGGAGATAGGCAGGATGTGCATGGGAACATTTGCTGGAGTGTCAATTTGTACTTGGGGAACGAAAAAATTATCCCATGAGGATCAGACCATTGTGGATCGATCATTGATGTTATAATGACAAATATGAACTATATATCGTTGATTTTCCTGGAAGGAGGAGAGCTTCTTCATTTTGACTTTTCCTACCTCAAGCCTGCCTGCCGGACCATTTCTTTTATGCCCCTTGTCCTTTTGCCCTTGTTGATGAACTTGCCTATGGGATGATTTGGAGCAGCTTGGTGACAAACCAGACTTGAACCTTCCTGATTTATGCTCCATTCCCCTGACCATTCCCATGGACTTTTCCTCTATTGGACTTTAACTTGATCTATTTGCCCATGCTAAGAGAGCTCTTGTGAACCATCTTCTTTCCTTTATTGGCGGTAGGAATCTATAGAACCATTCTTCCCTGAGCCACACTTCAGTGGAGAAGTGTGGCTCAGGGGTTAGAGACGGCAGACCCGGAAGCTGAGATCGGTCCTGGACCAGGGTTCAATTCCCCTTCTCGGCGGGTCTTGGGCTCAAAAACTTCCATGGACTCGATAATTCTCATTTCGGTGCCTACTCGACTCACTGGTTCACACTCTGCGACTCTGGGCAATAGCTTGCCTAATCTCCACTACGGCCCCTTGCGGCGGGATGCCTGGCTTTCACCTTGTGGATACCCTGCTGGGGTTATTTCACAGGGGAATACCAGGACGGGTTCCCAAGGCAAGCGCCTTGATGCCTTCGGGTGATACGTGCGCTATATAAATCGCAATACATTTACATTTCTCATGGATGTCTACATTTTGCAACTGATTTCTTTTGACAAGATTTGTGGGTATATCTTTCAAGCTGTTATAATTATGGCAGAGCTTCTTCAAATGTTACTTATATGCAATGATTTTGGATCTTTAATACAATATCCAAATTTCAAAATTTGTTCAAGTTAAATTTGTGTCTACTGTTCTTTTTGCAGTAGCTGTGCTTATTTTAAATGTATAACAGAGAGAGTCGTAGATTACTTTCAGAACATCAGGTTATTTTGCTCTTGTTCTGTGTAGCTACAGCAGAGCTCTTGGTTTGTATGATTCTTGTCAGACTACACGTCTTTAGGAGGTCGAGTCTACTAACTGCAATACTTTATTGTTACATCATGGTTTTGAGAGTAATATATTTGAACTTGATCACCAATTTGAGAAATGGCCACCAATGAATGGTCCTCATTGGGTGGCCGACAGTTCAACATTCTGATTTCCCACCCCTCACTGCAACAGAGAAAGGTCCATCGGAGGACCATCGCCTCTGAGGGTGGAATGCGGTATACAAAATAAAATAGGTATGGGCCAATGCTAGATAGAAGTGAGTAAAAAGAGCTTGTGCTGGAACACTGGTTACAATTAATATAGCTTATGTTTTTAGTGTCACAGATTAAGCACCAGTTCATATAGAATAGGGCTTAACATGCCAAAATGGCTGTTTATGCACAGATTTTCACATGTAAATATGTAATTCCAACCATATTTTGGGACATACATATATGCATATAAGATATTCTTTTAGAAGGTGAATATGTGCCTAGAATCCCATGTAGTATTACCATACCTGGGAATACCAGGTGTGATAACACCACAGGGCTTGTAATCCCATTTTGGTCAAAACTGGATTACACTTGTTATTCATATTGAGTGCATAGAGGTATTTAGAAAGGATAGCTAGATCACAGCGTGAAGAGTCAAGACTAACAAAATCATCAGAGAAAGGACAATGACTGGAGAAGTATACAACAAGGAGTAAGTGAGGGAGAGTTCAATAACAAGCACATAGATATGCTGATAACATCTAAAGTAGCAACCAAAAGCATAAATAGAATTTGATCCCATATATTATGTGATTCAAAATATCCCTCAACTGTAGATTATATGGTTATAATATATGAGAGCCTGCAATTCATATGTATAAGCCTAGCTATAATTTCCTTATTACATATGGCATGTGGCGTATCAATTCATCTGGTTATCATGATCAAAAACTCTTGATTGGTCTCCTGCATTGGGCATGTAGCAGGTACTGGTGAACCAGGAATATACTGCTTCTCAAGAGTGGAGTTACTGTCCTCAGTGACGTTGTACAATGCCTCGACACCTCTACAAGGACCATAGGCACTTGGCCATAATCCATCGGTACAGCCACTGATGAATTTGGCAAGCAGGCAGGTAGACATACATGAGAGAGCGCTGAAGGCAGAGTTATTTCTTTGTCTTTTGGTATGCTTGTGATGTCTATTGTTCTGTGCTTCAAATGTTGCAGCTTAAAGGTCTTTTTACTTGGATTTCAAAGGTTGGCATCTGAACTGCCTCCTTGATCATCAGACAGTGACAGCAGAGATTTCTGGAAGCAGAAATAGCAAGAACAACAGCATATGACAAGTAAAAATAGGAAATCACAAATACATATTTCCTTTTGAGAAGTGCAAATCTAGATCCAGATATAGAAGATCTTTTTTTAAAAGATACAGCTTCCTATTCTAAACTGAGTTTGTAAACGATTGAGAGTTTTGAATTAGGTTTTGAGTTATAATCTTTGTTAATATCAATTGAACCAATTAGGCTCGGATACCACTGGTCTATTGGACTACTTATGGTAATCCCTGCCAGTAAAAGGCTAAAGTAATATTACCACTTTGAATCGTTGATAACAGATCTTGAGTTTCAGTTTTATCAGGGTCGAGGCCTGATTTAAAGCTTCTCCAATACAGCACACAGGAGGCGGAGTAGCTCTATTATTAATTTACTTCAAATGCCCTGAACACAAGAATAATTCATACCACATAGGGGCTTACTGTACAGTCGTAGAGCTGGGGATAAAATAAGAACAGTTAATAGTTCTTTCATGGAGATTATTAAAAATACAAAATAAAATAGTTTGACTCATACGTGCAACATTAATGTACAATTGATATTGAACCAAATAGACATTTAAAAATTTGAAAAAAAAGGAAAATAGTAAGCAGTTATATTTATTAATATCAGGCCTTAAAATGTTGAAAAGCAGCATTGCTTCATAAATGACTCAACAGAGTGCTAAAACCAATATTAAAATTCTTAAAACTAAAAGTTGATCTTTAATTGACTATGCCTTTTAGTGAAACTTCACATACCTCTGAGAAAAAGATTCTGATTATTAATAATGCTTTGAAATGGTTGCTAAAGAAACTGCACCCATAACTGAAATAATGGATAATAATCACACACGAATGTAATTGCTTGAATAGAAATGTTGACCTTTTTAACATATTTTTCCTCACATTCTAATTGAAGATCTGGGGCCGTATTATAGAATACGACACACTATCATTGTTAGCGCTGAGCAGACCTTTCATAAGGAGAGTGAGCTGCATTATGTGGAATGTGCCACCCCAAGGGCAACTGTGAAGTCGCGCTGCCCTAGGAGCAGTGCGCTCATGTGAAAAATCGAGCTGCTTTGAAGCAACCACTCCTTGTTTCACTGTGCAGGTGGCAATCCAGCTGCACTTTTAAGGGGGTTTAGAGATCCGCTTGCAGGCAGGTGCAGTGAGTGATTGCACACACAAGGGGATGTCTGGGGGGTCAATAGGACCCCCTTCACCCCTCTAGAGGGCTGACATTAGGGGGGACTCTGACAGTGCACCTCCTTATAGCTTCTTTACCTCTGCGCCTGTGTCTATGATACGGGGCAGGCCCCCTCATTTGCTTGGGGCCATGCCCCATGTAAATGAGGGCACAACCTCTAGTGATAGTACAGGTGCTGTATATGTGCCAGTGCTATTTCTATTACAGAAAGGGCTGCAAAAGTAGAAATGATTATTAGTAGAAAGGCTTTATTGTTATGTGGTTAAAAACTCTTACAATATAAAAACAGTTGCAGCATATTCTTTAAGACAAAAAACAGTATATAAAATTACACAGAAGTCCAAAATTTGCATTGTACTTTGGAACCTTGGAGACTTTCTTGGTAGTTAATGTTCCAACCGAGGGCCAGCCTAGGGTCGGCAGGTTTTTGGTAGTCAAAGAACGGATGCTGAACCCAGAGATGGAGTGCGTGCCACGCTGCTGTAATGGGGAGTGGTTGGGAACATTAATGGCTTCAAACTGTTTTAGCGCCTTTGTTACAAGTTTTGTTAATCCGATGTTCACCTTCATATTGCTCGCGTTTATAGCTGCTATTATGGCTTGGCGGCATGATCGAATTCCGAGCCTGTTCCATTCTTCACGCAGTAAAAAACGCTCGACGTCGAGCAATGCGGGACATATACAAACTATGTGTTCCAGTTCTTCGCTGTGGTAGCCACACAGCCTACAATGAGTGTAGTTATCTAGTCTGCGCCTTTCAGGCAGATTAGTTAAAAAAGGCCATTCACCCATCCTTAGGGCCAAAAACTTTCTTTAAAAAAAAAGTGCAAATATGCTTGAAAAATGGGGGGTACAACCCCGGGTTTAAAATTTGTAATCACTGCCTAGGCGTGTTTCCTTTTTGACAGTATTGCCCTGTCTGAATGGAAGGACCACAGCCTGCGCTCTTCTTAATTACTACTTTTAATGCCGACTGGAAGGGATTTGTTCTCCAGAATTCCTCAACACCGAGTTGTTGTAAACTTTGGTCCAAGTGGAGCCGATATTTATTACTGGCTTGACTTTTCTGGATTTCTTGCCAGAGTCTGGCCTCCAAAGAGCCCTCCCGGGCATGATGCAGTTGATTACAAAACTTTATGAATGCACCAGCCTCTGTGCCGTGGAGGTCGAGTAGACCTAATTCAAGGCAAACTTGTGCAGGCAATGCTGACTTTGGCAGGTGAAATGCACGTTTAAAAATGTTTGTTATTAATTTATTTAAGAGGGTATTTGTGGTGCAAATCATGATTTCTTGACCATATGTTAATGAATTGGTTATCTTGCCGTTCATCACCTTCAACAGTGGGATTAAGCTCGGGCCAAGTAGTTTTTGGGAAAGTTTCGTGGCGACAACCTCTAAAGCCAGAGCTTTGGTCCTCAGTGCTTCTTTCTGTTTGACAAAAGAACTTCTGGAGTCAAGAAATATTCCCAGATATTTATAGTGAGTTGTTGAGTCTGTTTTTACCTTGTTGAAATACCACTCACCACACCTTTTCTTTTGCTTCCCAAAGGAGATTGTTTTTGTTTTTGACAGATTCAACTCTAGGAAGTTGCTTTTAGTGTAGGGAAGCAGTTCATCAAGTAGCCTCTGTAGGCCCACTTTCGTATGATTTAGCAACACCAGATCGTCGGCGTATAAAAGGTTAGAAATACGTACCCCATCTAGTTAGGGCGGGTGGCTGTTGACGCTATCGAGAATTTGTGAGAGATCGTATATGAATAAGTTAAAAAGTAGAGGTGCCAGCACGCAGCCTTGTTTTACCCGGCTTCTTGTCTCAATCTTCCTAGAGACATGAGAGCCTTTGCCTAGCTTGATTTTAATCCATGTTTCACAATGGAGATGAGCTATCACAAGTAGCAGAGACTGGGATGCACGCCAAGACTTTAATTTTTGCCACAGTAGGTCCTGGGGCACTTTAGTCGAAAGCCGCTTTAAAATCTACAAAGCAGCAGTGCAGTTGGATTTGTTGGACTGACGTTTTCTCTATCAAAACAGATAGGATTAGTAGCTTAGTTGCTGTACCAGAGTTGGCCACAAACCCAGTCTGATTGAAGGGGAGTCGCCTAGTTTCCTTGGTCCAGACCAGTAGCTCGTCCAACAGAATGCTGGCGTAGTTTTTAGACTCAACGTCTAAAAGGGCTATCAATCCGTAGTTGCTGGGGTCGTTCCTCTTCCCACCCTTATATATGGGATGAATGATGGCACCTCTCCAGGACTTGGGGTCAGTTTTGTTTAACCTGCAATAAGAAAAAAGGGGGGTCAAGTGAACTGACCAGAGTTCAGCTTCTGATTTAAACAGGGTCTGGGGGAGACCATTTGGCCCGGGTGCACCATCGGCTCTACCTTTCTTAATTAAACATAGAATCTTATGATTTAGTTCTTCCGGGGTCGCTGTCGTCTCTGAGAGGGAAACAATGTTATTCACACAAACCGCATTTATGGGTGCTGGTGATGTACTTATGAATAAAGAGCTGGGGCTCGGCAGTGTTGGTTTCGTAGCCTCCAAGGCTGGTATCTTTGCATTAGGCGTGCTAGAAGGGTTGGAGCAGTCGGCTTCCTTATCCTTACTCATAAAATGAGATGATAAATAGAGGGACCATTGATCCGCACTGTTTGCACTACCATGGCCGCTTCCACCAAGCTGACCCCTATGTGCAAGACTCCAGAATTTCTTTGAGCTTGGGTTTTTGCTTTCATAGACGAGCTTCACCCAGAATTGATCGTGACTGCTTGTTTTTCCCAACGTGCTGCGAACTTGAAAGCTGCTTGAGCTTGCTTGTCGTCTTTAAAAGTGGTTTTGTTACCTGGGCTCTTCCTGCATTTCCGAAGGGCATGATTTCTGCATAGCTTTAGCTTTTTTGTAGCTGTTGATGTGTGTGGTCGAAGTTCGAAGTGGTCAGTACCCCTCCTAAGTGGGACTGCTTCTAATAGTTGGTTAATAAAGCTAGCCTATGTGCAGACAGGCGAGGAATCAGTGGCGAATGGCTGGGTTAACAATGTTCTACATTTTTCAATTAAAAAGGGTGCCGTGTTGTCTGACCATTTCATCCTTTTTAAATTCTCTGTGTGGCATTCTGCGTGTGTATGAGCAAGCTCCTGGTGGCGCGGGATGTTGTCATGAATTATTATAATTTGCGGCCGGTGATCGCTCTCACCTTGTGGTGCAATACAATACCTCTCAATAAAAGGGAGGAGTTCCATGCTACCAAGGGAAAAATCCAGAAAGGAGAAGATTCAGCCATCGGTTCGGGTCCAAGCTGGAGGAGTATCCGTGGGGAAGCGACTATTCAGTAGGATATAGCCTACACTGTCTAACTGGGTAACTGCATACTCCCCCAGTTTTGATGGTCTATTTCCAATGGGAGTTGACTTTGTGGCAAGGTGTAATGGAGCCATAGAGAGGGCTGATTCTGGTTCATCAAGGAAGTTACAGTGAAAGTTGGTGTTAAAATCTCCTGTAATTATGCTTGGTATACTGCCATATTCACTGAGCAAGTTGCAGGCGGTATTGACCAGGCAATCCAGTTTTAATTTTTTCTCCATGCTACCTGGGGATATGTAAATGTTCAGAAGGAGGAGCTGGCTGTCGATCTCATGATTTCCCAAAAGGATTCCGGAGAGCCAGTTTTCCTCAAATTTTAGCTGCTTAATGGACTGGGAAAGGTTAGTTGGCTCGTAAATCGCCATGCCGCCACTCGGCTTGCCAAATTTTAATTGTCTTGTTGAGAGAGATGCAAATTCAAGGTAGCCATCAATAGGAATGCTGTCTGTTGCCCAGGTTTCCTGCAGTAGAATAATATCATGTTCCTTTAGAAAACCAAGGGTGGCTGCTGATTGAATTTTGAGACCAAGGTCGTTTATGTTCCTGGAACATATTGACAGACCGAGGTTGGGGGTTTTTCAGTCATTCCGGCTCCTTACTAGGGCTCCAGGGAACCATGACCAATCGACATTTTCAGGGTTTTGCTGGTTTATTGGGTACTTCTGGGTTGCTGTAGGAGAGCAACTTCTTGCTGACTTTAATACTGAAAAAGGGACCAAGCTGCCACTTGGGGTCTGGGTCTGGTTATTTTCCAAAATTGATGGATAAAGAGGGGCGCTAAACGTCGACATTGTTATGCCCCAATTTTTTAATTGTTCAGTTTTTGACTGGACTAGTTCTCGAATTGTTGAGGACCCAAGCATTAATTCAGTTGTATCGCCCGCGTTAGTACCAGTTGGTGGAATACATTTGATGGAGATTATATTGTGGGACTGCAGGGAACACAAGTCGAGAAATGATTTGAGAAGTCTCAGTATGTCCCCTCAATTTAAAATGTCGTGGGGGCCTCTTTAAACATACTCTGGAGTTAGCAATAGTACGGTGCCTGGGTTAGAGGGAGGCTGAGCAGGAACTTCGTTGATCATTAAAGGCTTTGATTTCTTTGGGTTATCGACCGGAACTTGCTTCATCGAACATGCAACTGCCGATGAGGAAGACGGACCTCAGTATCTAGTTGATGGCGGTGAGGTGGAGAGACTTTTGCTCATAGGCACCAACTGTTGATTGCTTGAAGCGTTTAAAAAAATCTGGTAAACGGGTTTTTTGACTGCACCTTGGATGTGGATGGGCTTACCCACCTCTGTTGAACGATTACTCTGGCGGGTAACTGAGGAGAAAGTTGTGGGAATTTTGATTCCCAGTCGTTCTGTAGATGGATTAGGCACGCTATTACAGGTCGACTGAATCCAGGTGTGGCTTGCTCGAGGTGCTGTGAATGGGGCTGTTGGTCTTGGAAGGTGCCCTCTTGCTTGGTGTGAGGGAGTGAGCAGTCTGTCTGGGAAGTTGGGCTTTTTACTACAGAGCTCGAAGACAAGTTTACTCCAGAGGTATGGAATGGCACGCTTGCTTGAACTAAGTTGGCATTGATGAGGCTACTATCATTTAAGGTTTTAGTTCCGATTGTAGGTTTGTTCCGGCTCTTCCGTTGTCTTTTTCTTTCCTGTTTTGACAGCCTATGTTTATTATTTTGTTGAACTAAATGGATGGGAGTTGATTTATTGACTACGGGCTCCATGGAACGCAGGGAGGTGGATGAGAATTGGTCTTCAATGGTGGTAGGCCCCTTGCCGGTGTTAGGAGCTGGGGGCGGGAGGTCTGGTGACTCTGGCAATGGGAGTTTCTTTATTTATGTTAGTACTGAGGAAAGAAATTGTGGTAGAGATGATAAGGAATCTTTTATGAGGGAACAGCAGCACACCAACTGTACCAGTTGGACTTGAGATTGGGACGCAAAAGTGTCTGTGGCCCTTTCTGTAATCCCAAAGTACCCCAGGGGCAACGCACAACGGGCGCACCGGCCCACTGCACCCCCAGGGCACTTTGTATAAAATGGCCCCTGGTTCCAAATAATTTGTCATTATAGCTGATGTTTCTGTTTTACATAGTTCATTGTTTTGCTAACATGCACTTTGTTCTATTAGAAGGTTAGATTGTAGTCATGCTTGTGAAAAAGAAAGTCTGACTCAAAAGGCTTTGTATGTAGTCGCAACTGCAAATTTTGTTTCACACTTCACTATAACTGACTCTAGTTCAATGTTTAATATGTGGGAAAGTAAGAGGACAACCTGTTCTCAGAAGAATCCTGAAAGCTGATTGGCTGAAGGGAGAAGAATATGCAACATGGACTGCAACATTTCTTTTTAACTGTTTATATTAATATGTGTTCCTTGAATAGGTTAACACACTTATCCCACACATCCATGCTTTTTCCAGATGCTTTCAAGGCGCCCTTTTCCTTACCTGTTCCCCAGGCTGAAGGCTTTGTGCTGAACTCAGAAAGCTGATTTATAACCTTTTTGAACTTATTGTTGTTTGCAGTTTGCTATATCTACTGCATGATTATATTTGTTTTATTTGTTTGAGACTAGTGAGTTTTAAAATCTTCTCTTTAAGGAAAAGGACTGCTGATACTGATTGATTGATTGAATTTGAGCTTTATGATCTATTTCACTCTACCTCTCAAACCTGAACTATTTATGGGTTCTGACTAACCCCATGTTCACCTCATTCTCAGAATAGGGATCCTTTTCATTATGGAACTCCCTTGAGGCTTTATTTAATGAACAATTATATTGATCTGATGATACTTTTATTATCAATAATGTTAATAGACTGAGATATTGAACAAACTGAATAAATAAAAATAGATTTTACTAAAACTTTGATGAAAATAAAACTCTTGAAACGAATTCAAACTCTCATTATTGACTAAAATTAACTTTAAGATTTGTGATTATGATTTATGGGATGACTAGTCCTGATTCTCATGAATGGCGGCAAAGGTCCATCGCACGTGTTCTTAGAATAGAGGAAGATGAAAGAAGAACCTCAGTTCAAAAGAGAAGACAAATAGGGAGTGAGTATTACTTTTGTGCATAGACCAGTAAACCATATTATTTAAATTGATTCTCACTCTGGCGGAATTTGGTAGCAGAGTGACGGTTTACAACTTGAGAAGGAGCTGGTAAATAGTTGCCGGAGCTATAATAATGCTCGAGACTCAAAATCTAATGCTTAGAACTTGAAGACTGACAAGGCGCAATTTTGAAGGCAATTGTTGTATGGGAGGTGTGAGTATTAATAGGGTTATGCGTCCTGAACAATCAATATTGATGTCTTTATTGATTGAGCTGGAGTATACGTGTTGAATGACTTGGTGATGTTTATATATGTATTGCAGAGAAGTTATAGAGTTATCAGGCTCAGCGTAGCCTAAGATCCCAGGGCATTGATACTGAATTTGAGAGAAAATTAGGAAGCCTTTTATGGTTTTTTTGTCTGCAAAAGGTTTGTTGTGAAGATCGTGAGGTACCGTCGACCACACAATTGAGAGAGGTAATATAATGATCAGTTGTGATTGTAATAATATCAATTGATATTGGCAGATCCTGATTGCGCAAAGAGTGACTCTACATTGTTTAGGGTGGTTTCCCTCTGGTTGAGATTTCACTTGTGAATGTGAAAATCTTTTGTTTGAAAAATTGGAAAGTGTGAAATCCTTAAGATTCCGATTGTTGAATGCCTTTGATTTCTTTAGCGGAGCAGACAAAGATTGCTAGTTTCAAAAGATCTAGAATTGTATGTATAAGAGGAATTGTAAAGGAGGGTGAACTGCTGCGAGCAGTAAGATTGTAGGTCATAGTGTTTCGTATTGGGATTGGTTGGTTGGTGTACTTTAGCACTGTGTTTGGTTAGTGACAACATAGGATGCTGCGCTGTGATAAGTCAGTTGTTGTGTGAATACCTCATTGAGATTGGTTAACAAGTCTTCAAAGATATAAATTGTGACACGAATGGAGAAGAATATTTGGTGTTTATGGAACAGAATCAAACATTGAACTTGTATTGCATATTTGGACAGAAAAATTGTTAGATTCAGCTGAAATCATGAATTGTTTTAAAGAATTTAAGAGTTTTGTAAGAGGTGATATTACAATTCTGATATGGAAAGGTGAAGGGGAGTCTCCCAAGGATATACCTGCACATTATATGACAAAATAATTGGGATTACATATATGTTTATGGCTTTGTTAATAATGCAAGGTTACGGAAAAAAGGATCCCTTGAGTTTTTATAGACATGATACTTTCAAACTCTGAATTATTGAAAACTTGGAGAGAAGCTACACGAATCAAAGCCACCACCTAGACCCAGACAATATGAAGCACTAAATATGTGGAAGATGGTAGCGCAATAAAAAGAAAGAGAGAAATATCAGGAAAAAAACTAGGAGAGCAGTGAGCAATTATGCAGATGCTCAATGGTATAAAGCTCAAAAGAGATGGAGAAAAGCTGTAGTCGAGGAAACTAGGCAATATCCAGCTATTACCACTTAGACACTAGGGAAATCAAAAAAAGAATAAGACATAGGAAAAATAAAATAAAAAAATGAGAAGAGAAAGAGAAAGGATGGGAAAGATAGTGATTAAGGGGATGAAATACTGAAAAAATCTTAGCCACAGGTCCACCACCTTATGTGACCCCGACCACTAGTACAGATAATAGTGCAAGTAAAGTGCTACAGTGGCTACTGCCTCTGTTGAATCGTTGAAACAATTATCACAACTTACAACAGTACAGACAGTGCCCAGATCAATTGCGACTTCCTCAATAACTATTGCCCCAACACCAGTAGCTCAAGGAGCTGTAGGAGGAATGGCTGAGTCAGGGTTCATCCTGATATCTCTAAATTGTCAAATTGTTGCATGGTAATGACCTCAAATTATTCAATATTTGAGAGAAGGGGGAAGGATTAAGTTTACAATGCCTATAATCCGGGTGGAGGCAAAGTTATTTGAGGATGACATTTTTACACCATGTTTTGAGGAAGCAGGGGGAGATAGAAGTTCAGAAAGTGCAGAACAACAAATTCCGCAGAAACTGAAAAGGAGAGGCCACTGAATGTTTTAAAACTGAATGTGGAATTAGGGAATTTATTTGGGTATATTTAGAACTTGATCAGTTGAACCATTATCAGGAGAAAGAGTGGATGTTCCCGAGTAAGTAGTATGCAAGATGTGAAGTGATCACAAATGATATATTAACTGATTTGGCCCAAAAGTATGATGTTGACCTTTCAAAATGATTTCCTTTGAAGAGAATTTATAGGGTTTAATTAGATGATGGAGCAATTGAGACAAAGTGTTCTTTAGGAATCATTTACACATCACTGAACTACTGAAATGCATCTATAAATTGAGGGATTTTGAGAAACGGAAAAACAATGGTCCAAGAAATATGAAAAGAAAAGAAGCAGTGAGAAGTAGATTGGGAAAATAAAAAGTAGTCAACAGGTTCATAAGATAAGGAAGAAGCTTTGGTTTACCCACTGAGTGAGATAGCGGGTTTCCTATATGTCCATATACCCTGAAGCAGAGGTAATCTTGCAGCATTCAAAAACAATTTTCCAAAGTTGAAAGACAAGCCCATGCAGTGGTACACACAGGTTGACAGATTTGTCAAAATTTCAAAATGCTGTGGATCGATTTAAATAGTTTCTTTGACACTGCAATGTCAAATGATTTGTGGGCTTGGTGTAAAGTTGTTGTACAATGGCCACATGAAAACCTAACAAGAGCGTTTCACAATAATGTACCATCTCCTGTAGACATGGAGAAATATGAAGCAGTGATTACTTTCCTAATAGGCAAGGTGTTTCAGAAGTATATTGATTTGGTAAAGATTAAAAGGGCTTCACCAGAACCCAAAGAATCAGTGCATGATTACCATGAGTAATACAACAGCGTGGGAGAGAGTATCCTAAACCCACTGATATGGGATTCTTTGTATCTCACTTTGTTATTGGGTTAAGACCAGAAATGAGTATGCACAGGCAAATGAGTGTAATTTGCTGGTTGACTAAATCACTAGATACAATTTTGAGATATACTCAATATTGTAGTGATGAATGGGAAATGAAGCAGAGAAATCTTAAGGAGAAATTCATGTTTGCCCAGACAAAGTTTGCTTAGAGTGGGTTTCAGAACTAGTCCTTGGAGTAAATCAAGGTGGTATGCAAGGTGTTGGTACACAATCAGGAGTACAGGGTGCTCAAGGAGGATTTGGTAGAGTTGGAGATGTTCCAGTTGATCCAAATTCTGGTACAGATATTGCAACTCTTTGTCATTGTTGTAACAAAATCGGGCATTGGAAGAGGGAGTGTAGACTTAATCCTGAAAGAGTGAACAGAAATATCCAAATGCAGGGAGGAAAACAACTGCAAAATGTGTCAGTTCAGCAGATGCAAGTGTCAATGTAGAAACAAGTCCCAATGAATCATGTCCAGAAGGATCCATAGAATATGGGAATTCACGATTTAAATTAAACTAGTTACCAAAAACGGTTTCAAAACCAAAATCAGAACCTGTTCTTATAGTTTCCTGCATTTGATGATGAGGGTTTTAGCTCCAACAATTCCCAACGATAGTAGCTGAGGGGAGAGGAAGATTGCAAGCTTGGAGCAGTCTTAGAGGTAGACCAGCGTGGTCCATTTGTATAAGGAGAAGTTAATGGCCACCCAGTGTCATTCCTTATTGATACATGAGCTACCCGTTCCAATGTTAAAACAGCAGAAGTAACAGACCTACCCGGCTTGAGAAAGAAGATCTAAGTTGTAGGAGTCTCAAATAAACAGATCACAAGCCCAACCTCAAATGAAGTTCCTGTAAAAATAGGTTAATTCAAGGAAAAACGTCCAGTTCGTAATCTGTGATTCAAGTCCCATAAACCTGTTGGAGGGATTTGTTGTGTAAAGTAAATTGCACAATTTACTGCACACTGGATGGTCTAGAGTCCCTGACCCATGATGATGATGTTGAGTTTAAAATGTCTCAACAACATTTAGTTATTGGATTGTTCCCAGTGAGAACAATGGAGGAATTAACTCCTGATTTGAAAGAGACAATGAAACCAGATACATGGGCCATCACAGGGAAGGATATAGGACTAATCAAAGGTGTAGACCCAGTCCGAGTCACATTAAAACAAAACGCAGGGTATCCAAAAATACCACCATATAAATAGATGCAAGAAACAGTTGCAGGAGTAACACCCATAATTAAAAACATGCTGAGCAAAAGGATTTTTTCAGGAATTGGTTGGGAGCCCATGAAACTCTCCGATCATGGGTTTACAGAAGACCAATAGTAAATATTGGATTGTGCAGGATCTCCAAAAAAATAACAGTATTGTTGTTCCATGTTGTCTTGTGGTACCGAATCCAGCCACCATACTTTTCTCAGATCCCATGCACTGCAGAACGGTTCACAGTTATCGATCTTTGTCAGGCTTTCTTCTCAGTGCCATTGAATGATGATACCCAGTATCTTTTCAAGGGGTGGGCAGCAACCTCTGTTATACAGGCAAAGTTTGCAAAGTTTTGGCACTCCGTTCTCCGCTTGGATTGCAGCATTTGTTGGCAAAAACTCTGCCTACCACCGGCAGAGCAAAGTTTACTGGTGCGGTCACTGCTCACCCCTTTATTTAATAAGAAAAAGCAGTAGTTCATTTGAGAGCTGACACTTTGTCAGCATTCAACATTTTCTGCCAATGAGGCCATTCTGCACTCCTCTGCTTCTGTTCTGAGTCTGTTGTAAGTCAGCCTCGCTGCCTCCCAACAGAGTACAAACGAGGACTTCAGCATTGAGTGCTTGCGCACCCGTCATCTTGCTCACCCCTCCTCCTGGCTGCATGGCTGCCAGTGTGCCGGAGACCCAGCATCCCTGAGCCCAGCCTTAACAGCAACAAAGTGTCAGAGAGCAGAAGCAGTGGCATGGCACCATGCAGCTGCCACCACTGGGCCACTGTGCTGCACTGCCCATTGCCAGGTCTGAAATTATGTTGGCAGCGTCGCCCAAGTTGAGGTCCATGTAGAGCCACCCAGCAGGTCAAGTCAAGTCAAGTCATAACATTTATATAGCGCACTACATACCCAGAGGGTTTCAAGGCGCTTAGGAAGGGGAGTAGGATTATTTGTCAAATATCCACGTTTTAAGCTGCTTTCTGAACGCTAGGTGATTCTGGGTGAGGCGAAGGTAAGCGGGGAGTGAGTTCCATGTTTTGGCAGCCAGGTAAGAGAAGGATCTGCCTCCCATGGTGGTCTTGTTGATGCGAGGTACAGTGGCGAAGGCTTGGCTGGAAGAGCGAAGTTGGCGGTAGGGGGTGTAAAAGGACAGTCGAGAGTTGAGGCACTCTGGTCCGATGTCGTAGAGTGATTTGTGTGCGTGGGTAAGCAGTCGGAAAGTAATCCTCTTATTGACGGGTAGCCAGTGGAGGTCTTTAAGGTGACCAGAGATGTGTTCGTTGCGTGGGATGTCTAATATGAGCCTGGCTGAGGCGTTTTGGATTCGTTGTAGTTTCTTCTGGAGTTTTGCGGTAGTACCTGCGTAGAGGGTGTTTCCGTAGTCCAGTCGGCTCGTGACCAGAGCGTGGGTGACTGTTTTCCTTGTTTCGGAGGGGATCCAGCGAAATGTTTTTCTGAGCATGCGAAGAATGTTAAAGCAGGAAGAGGATACGGCGCTGACTTGTCTGTTCATTGAGAGTGAAGAATCCAGGATGACGCCTAGGTTCCGTGCGTGGTCTGTCGGGATGGGTGCTTTTCCGAGGGCTTCCGGCCACCAAGAGTCGTCCCATGCAGAGGGGGATTTACCTAGGATGAGGACTTCTGTTTTGTCTGAGTTCAGTTTCAGACGGCTTTGTTTCATCCATTCGGCGACTTCTTTCATTCCCTCGTGTAGGTTAGTTTTGGCGGTGCTGGGGTCCTTGGTGAGAGATAGGATCAGTTGAGTGTCATCCGCGTAAGAGATGATGTTGAGGTTGTGTTGGCGGGCGATGGCCGCGAGGGGGCTCATGTATACGTTGAAGAGGGTGGGGCTGAGTGAGGATCCTTGTGGTACGCCGCAGATGATTTCTGAGGCCTCGGACTTGAATGGTGGGAGGCGGACTCTCTGCGTTCTTCCGGTGAGGAACGAGGTGATCCATTCCAGTGCCTTTCCTTGGATTCCGATGTTTCTGAGGCGTTGTAAAAGGGTGCTGTGGCAGACTGTGTCGAAGGCTGCAGAGAGGTCGAGGAGGATGAGGGCGACTGTGTCTCCATTGTCCAGTAGAGTTCGAATGTCGTCTGTTGCTGCGATGAGGGCGGTCTCAGTGCTGTGTTTGGCTCGGAAGCCGGACTGTGAGGAGTCGAGTGATTTGTTGGCTTCGAGGAAGGCGGCGAGCTGGTTGTTGACAGCTTTCTCGATGACTTTGGCCGGGAATGGAAGAAGCGAGATGGGGCGGTAGTTTTTGAGTTCGGTGGGGTCTGCTGTTGGTTTTTTCAGAAGGGCGGTGAGTTCAGCGTGTTTCCAGCTTTCCGGGAAGGTGGCGGAGTTGAAGGAGCAGTTGATGACGTCTCGGAGGTGCGGAGCTATGACGGAGTCTGCTTTGTTGAAGATGTGGTGAGGGCATGGGTCTGTGGGGGATCCAGAGTGGATGGAATTCATCAGGCGGATGGTGTCCTCAGTGGAGATTGGGTTCCAGGCGTTAAGGGTGTTAACGGGGGGAAGATGGTCAGCTGATGGTAGGGTGGGTTGGCTTCCGGGTTGGTTGTCAAAGCTGTTGTGGATGTCAGCAATCTTGTTGTGGAAAAAAGAGGCTAGGGAATCGCAGAGGGTTTGAGAGGGGGTGATGTCGTTGGAGTTGGCCGAGGGGTTGGAGAATTCCTTGACGATGTTGAAAAGTTCCTTGCTGTTGTGGGCGTTGTTGTCAAGTCGATCTTTGAATGCTGTTTTCTTGGCTTTTCGGATCAGTTGGTGGTGAGTACGGATGGCGCTTTTGAAGGCGTCCTTGTTGCTGGTGGATGGGTCTTTTTTCCAGGCCTTTTCAAGGGAGCGGCACAGTTTCTTGGACTTCTTGAGGTCGTCGTTGAACCATGAGGCCTTCTTGATGCTAAGTTTGTGTTGACGTTTTTTCAGTGGTGCTAAGTTGTCGGCGGTGTTGGATAACCACAGGGTGAGGTTGGAGGCGGCTTCGTTGGCGTTAGAAGAGAGGGCTGGGGAGGTTTGAAGGAGCGATGTGGAGATCTGTTCTGTGGTGATTTTGTTCCAGTTTCTTTGTAGAGTTGGTTGGAGGTGGATGATGGGTTTCGGCTTGTTGTAGGTGAAGTGAACGCAGCTGTGGTCAGTCCAGAGGAGATCCGTAGTGTGGCTGAAGGAGACATGGTTGCTGGAGGTGAAGATGGGGTCGAGAGTGTGACCTGCGATGTGGGTGGGGGAAGTGACCAGTTGTTTAAGTCCGAGGTTGGCGAGGTTGTCCAAGAGGGTGGCGGTGTTGCGGTCGTTGATCTTTTCAAGGTGGAAGTTGAAGTCTCCCAGAAGGATGTAGTCTTTGGAGGGGAGTGCGTGTGGGGTGATGAAGTCCGTGATGTCTTCACTGAATTTTGCGCGTGGTCCTGGTGGTCTGTAGAGGAGGGTGCCTCTGAGTGTGGTCTTGGGGTTGAGGTGAGTACTGAGGATTCTTCACATGGGGTGTGAATGAATAACTGTTGTTTGCCACACAGAGAGTAAATCAACAGTCAGATACATCGCGTTTGTACATGCCTCTTTCCACTTTTGTGTAATGTAGCCCTGTATGCCTCCAGCTCTTTGTTTAGATTCTGAGCAGTTTCCTGCTCTGTGTGTGAGCCCTCAACTCAGTTTCTTTATTGATACAGCTCTGGTATGCTTGCCCTCTTTTTATCTAGCATGTTCACCTATTTCCCGACCATGTCTCCATGCCTTCCCTATTGTTTTGACTTAAGTGTTCATTTGTCCCAATATTACATTAAGATTGCTACTGAGTGCCTGCACTCTACCCAGGTTTTTCCACTGATAAAACTCTAGAATGCTTGTGCATTTTCTACTGGTGTGATGGCCTATTTTATCAACTGGCCACGTCCACATGCAGACCCCAATCATTCTGACCATTGGAGGTGTTTCAGAATATTTAATACAGTTTGGAGCACATGCAGAAGCCATTAATTTGTGCATAAGAAGGGCTTGGATTGGACAAAGCACACAGGCTATGCACCTTGGCGCACATAAAGGCTGAAAAATTAAACATTTGCCCATAAAGGACACATAAACCCCTTTAATTACCGCAGGATCATGGTGTGCACATGCAGTGCTGAGCAGGAGGCTTGAGGCACTGCTTGGAAAAATGCAATAATTGTCCTGAGAGAACGCATGTATTAGCAATACCCCGCCCACCCTCGGTACTCTACTGAATTCAACTGAGCTTTTAGGTGACTCCACAGAATTTCACATATTTGAACTCCACAAGCTCTGCCCAGCAGTAATCTTTCCTCCTTTATCTTTTAGCAGAGACTTTTGGCATGGTGCGGAGTTCTACAAAGGTATACATTGAGTCTTCCATCTTTAACCAGATCTTCAAAAATAATCTGCAGCTATTACAGATGCCCTACATTTCAGTTCTTGTGCAATAAACAGATGACCTACTTTTTGGCATCAGAAACATGAGAAGATTGTAACCAGGATGCGATTGCACTTCTAAATCACCTGGCAGACAATGGACATAAAGTGTCCCCAGAAAGAAGTTCAGTATCTGAGACATACCATTAAGAACGGAGCAAGAAAAGTGTCACCAGAAAGGGTGAAAGCAATTCTGCAGGTGAATCCACCCCAAACATAGAGAGAAGTCGGGATTTTTGGCTTCTGTAGACAGCGGATACCTAACTTTTCCTTAGCGAGTACGCCTTTACAGAGGCTGACTCACAAACATGTGCCTGACCTTCTTCCATGGGATAACAATTATTTGAAAGCTTTCCTAGAGCTGAGAGAACGTCTCTGACATGCCCCAGCACTAGGAATGACTGATTACAGTAGGATGTTTAAATTGTGTTGCAGTGAGAGGGAGGCCTGCACTCTCTCAGTGCTTACTCGGATGCATAGAGATGCTCAAAAACCTGTTGCTTACTTTTTGACAGCTCTTAACCCCTGTGGCTGCAGGACTGCCTTAAAGCAGTCACAGCTGTAGGTGTTAGCATCGGGAGGAGTGAGATCATAGTGATGGGACATCCATTAGTTGCAATCGTCAAACACTCTGTAGAAATCTTGCTTTCCCAGAAAAAAAAAACAGTATAGGACTCACAATAGACTTACCAAGTACAAGCAGCAGATACTTGCTGTTGACAACGTGAGTCTAAAACATAACCAGATTTTAAATCTATCTCCTTTGTTGCCTATAAATGACAATGCTTGTGAGAAAGTTGAACATGATTGTCTTGATGTCATGGATTTATGCAGGAAACCAAGGCCTGACATTAAAGGTTAACCTTTGAACAAGCCTGATTATATAATGTTTGATGATGGCTCATGCTTGAGAAACAATGAAGGTATCCTGAGAGGAAGCTTCATGGCTTCGAGGTATTACATCAGCACAAGTGCAGAGGAATTTACCTTACAAGAGCTTGCATATTGACACCCCAATCAAGAGTGACTATAAGTACAGACAGTCAGTATGGCTTTGGTGTTGTCCATGATTTTGGACACTTGTGGTCGCGGAGAGGTTTCATGACCTATTCTCATATGTCCAAACATAATGGCAACCATGTAAGGAACTTTTTACAAGCACTTCAGTTGCTTACTGACATTGCTGTGGTTAAATGTGCAGCTCATCGAAGCAGCAATGACTACACTGTGGTTGGAAACAGGTAGGTTGAGGAAGTCGCATGGTATTGTGCACTAACGGACTGCACATTCAACTGAGCTTTTGCATGTGAATCTGAGGAGGACACTGTCTTTTCTATATTGATGTCAATAGCTGACACATGGGAAAGTTAGAATGATCAAAAGAAAATGTTTCAGAAGCAGAACAGCAAGATTGGATCAGAGCAGGTTGTGAGAAAATTTAAAATGACATATGGATGTCAGCTGATGGAAGACCAGTGTCACCTGATAACTTGTTGTTCCCAATGACACAACATTTTCATGGACTTACACATTTAGGGAGAGATACCTGAAAGAGTCCTCCAACCCTGCAGCCACCAAAAATGACAACACCCCCTTCCAAGAACTGTGTGACACCCTGATGGACTTCTTCTTTTACAAGATCTAAGTTATCTCTGAAAACTTCAAACCTAAACCCTCCCACTCCTGTCTTCATTAGCCAGCTCACAGCTATGATCATGAACCCCAAACACCAGTTCATCCAGTAGGCCCTCTCACAACTCAAGCCACAATCTCTGTCATGAACTTGGTGCACTCGGGAGCACCCACAGACCCCTGTCCTCACCACATCTTCAACCTTAGGAGCAAGACAATTGGCAACATGCTAAATCAACCAGCAAATCATTGAACACTTGGAAAACAACAACCTCTTAGACCCCTTTCAATCCAGAATCTGAGCCAACCACAGCATCAAGACAGCCGTAATCATAGCCTTCAATGACACCAGGGCCTCTTGGACCACGGCAAAACAGCAGCCTTCATCGTACTGGACCTGTTAGCTGCCTTCAAAACTACCTCCCATCACATCTTGATCAACAGACTCCACCACATCGGTATCCAGAGAGATGACCTCAAGTGGATTGCCTCATACCTCACCTAAAGAACCCAGAGGATCCGGCTCCCACCTCGGAACCCAAGATCATCTGTGTCATCCCCCAAGGATCGTCCCTCAGCACAATCCTCTTCAACATGTACATGACCCCCCTGGCCAACACTGTCAGATTACATGGACTCAACATAATCTCCTACACCGATGACACCCAACTCTTCCTCTCGCTGTCTGAAGACCCTTCCACCACAAGAGCCAACTTCTACAGATGCATGATAAACATTGGTGACTGAATGAAGGACGGCTGTCTCAAACTCAGCACGGACAAGACGGAAGTCCTCATCTTTTGGATCAACACTTCTCTATAGAATGACACATGACGGCCTGCTGAACTCGGCCCCACCCCTGCCTCAACAGACCACGCCTGAAACCTCGTCATCCTGCTTGACATCAAGCTATCCATGATGAAATATGTAAACACAGTTTTATCTGGCTGCCCTAACACCCTATGCATGCTCCACAAGATCTTCAGGTAGCTCCCAGTCAACACCAGAAGGACCGTCATGCAGGCCTCAACACCAGCAGGCAGGACTGCGGGAGCACACTCTACATAAGAATCACTGCACGCTCCCTGAAGATACAATACAAAACTCATATGCAAGACTTATCCTCAACCTCCCCAAATGGAACTATGTCACACTCTACCTCAAGAAGCTACACTGGTTCCCAATCCAGAAGAGAGGCCAGTTCAATATGTTAACCCACGCATACCAAGCCCTGCACAATGAGGGACCAGCATATATAAACAAATGTAAGAACTTCCACTAACCAACCAGACACCTATGATCGGCCTCCCTCTTCCATGCAGACACTCCTTTCAGATCCACTGAAGCAACAATGGAAGGGAGCTCCTTCTCACACCTGATGGCCAAAGCTTGGAATGGCCTTTCCCTGCACCGCAGGACTGCCCTATTGCACCAGAAGTTCAGAGAAAGACTCAAGACCTAGCTGTTCAAATGAACAGATCACCAAAAAGTAGTTAGCTACTCCTGCACCTTGAGACCCTCATGGGTGATTTGCTACACTTTATAAATCCCTGATTGATTGATTGATTGATTGAGATGCAATGCTGAGGCTTTTTAGATAGTACTGATTTAAACCCAGATTTAGCATGCTTGCAGAAGAATTGTACCATTGCTGTGTGACATGACAATAAATTAATGTGGGGAAAAGAATACCTGTCAGATTAAGTCACATATTGAGATCAGGTGGTCCTCTCAACTGAATGCAGATGGGCTTTATCAAGATTCCTGTTTGCAAGGGGTTGAGATATGTCCTGGTCATAGTTTGCATTTTCTTGCACTGGGTGGAAGCCTACCCAACAAGAAGAAATGACGGTATTACTGTAGCCAAGCTGTTATTACATGCGTTGATACCCAGGTACGGTATGCAGGTTTCTCTGGAATCAGGCCGAGGGACTCACTTTAACAATGAGGTCCTGAGTATGTTGTGTGCATTACTTCAGATTGAACAAAGATTGCATTGTAGCTATCTAGCTGAAGCTTCTGGGATTGTTGAACATCATAATTGAACCATCAACTCTCATTTGGCAAAGCTTTGTGCTTCAACATCACTATTTCATGCCTTGCCTCTAGTACTGATCAGTATCCAAAGTATTCCTGATAGGAAGACTGGTTTATCGGCTCATGATATCCTCATGGGATGTACTATAAGATTGCCTGCTGTACTCACAAATGCACTTGTGAGAATCAAATATAAAACGGTATTACTGCAAGGGATTAGCTGATGTGGTGCGTTCTGTCTATCACCAGGTTGCAGCTATCCCACTAGATCCACATCGAGAACAGTTACCCAACCTCAATCCAGGAGATTGGGTTGTGATCAAGAAGTGCGTTCAAAAGGTTTGTTTGGTACCGAGAAGGAAAGGCCCCTTCCAAATAATCTTGGTCAAATATACTGCTGATAAGTGTGCTTGAGTATCAAACTCAATAGTACAACCAATAGAAAATTGTCAACAGTTGTCAACAAGCTGGCAACTACTAGTTTGTCTGGAGCCTCATTAGTTGTACACACTGCATTAGTAGCAACTAGGTCCATGGCTTTGCAAAACAGTTCAGCAGTAGACATTTTACTCGCAGAAAAAGGAAGAGTTTGAAAGATGCTAAAAATCTAGCATTGCTGTTCCTACATACTAGACAAAAGCAAGAAAATTCAAGAATTTGCTAAAACATTCCGGATCCAAAACATGAGTTGTAGCAACTGGAAACAAGTCTCATTTAGAAAACTTCAGGAAGGGAATAAACACAATTGAAAGCTAGTTTGCAACAGCAGGAGGAAAAAGCAATGCTTGAATAGAAATGTTTGACCCTTTTAACATATTTTCCTCATATTATAACGGAAGATGTGGTGCTAAATAATTGCATGGCTTTATCAACCTCATTCTAGGTTTTGCATCACCCTGCGACCCCATGTGTGGAGCAATGGTGACACAAAACATTTGATAAAACTGTCCCAAAGTTGTTTAATTATTACATATAAATGTGAATTTTGTTTGCCTCCAAATTGTGTTGACACAGTAGGACCTTTATCAAAACTTCACAGAACTCCTCAGGATATGTCACAAAGACCTCAAGAGGTCTGTTTGTGCCTCTAGCAAAAATATTAATCTTCCAACCGTTCTATGTACATTCATCTGGCTTAATCTTAGGACCAAATTTTGATCTTGGCGGAGGTGAACATCTGTCACAAACTTTACAGTGATCCTGTTCGCCGTATTGCCGTATTGCCGTATTGCGATCCCATTGTATCCTATAGAGCTCATAATACGATGGATGGGATATCTGTCACGTTTGTGACGGTGTATTCCATTCACTGAGATCTATATAAGGCCCTTCGTCTAGTGCAGTACACTCAGGCAGCATACTTGCGCTGGTAAATCAGTGTGCCTACTGGATCAGGTTGCATGGGCTGAGTCCATGTGCCCTGTGAAATCAATGGTCGACTGGATAATCTGTTTCCCATACGTTTATGACTTGACGAGAATGGTTTTCTGGTGTCTGGTTCAATGGAGTAACACAAAACTCTCCACACTGGTGCACTAATTGATTTCAACTTCCCGAACTAGTAAAAGTATCCTTGAACATTTATTTATAATTATAGGGCTTAGACTTGGGTGCCTGTAATGAAAAGACAAGATACCATCAGAATTTGTATTTTGATTTATCCCCAAAAGAAAACTATTTCCTTATTTGATTATAGGAAGGTCACAAATCTCACAGCCTACTGGGTACAAATTGTGGAGTCAGTACATACAGAATATATGGAGTTTGACATTTTGACAGTAAGCAGTTTGCACCACGTTCCTCTTTTAACATGGCAGGTAATAAATTGCTAATAGAGCATGTTATCCTCCATTGTGAAAATTGCCCACATAACCAGTGTGCTATGAGCTTGGGTGATTTGCATCAGGTTGGATGTGGCAGACATTGTCCAGCAAAAACTGTGAAGGATGAGCAAACTTTGTACTTTGCAATACCAAGTAATGCGCAAATTAGAGTTTGTACTTGTAGTAACTTAGTCCAGACGTGTAGAGGATCTTTAGATGTTTATTAGTAGATAGTTACAAGTCATACAGTTAAATCCAATAGAAGACCCCACCAGGGGCAGCCAGGATGCTGCTCAGCCCTTCTCAACTGACATCTCTGGCTCCCTACATTCTGAAACACATCATTGGATGAACATTCCACTGGCAGAGCAAGAGATACATAAATATAATCAAAGCCAGGATAAAACATATCCCCTTCCTACCATGAAAAAACAATAAACAAAGAAAAGAGAAAGAAAACCAAGATAGAGGAAAGACAAAGAGTAAATCAGAAACATCGCAAACCAATGAGAGAAAAGAGCAACCAAAAGAAGATACGAAAATGCAAGAGAAGAGAACAGAGAAGAAAAACAAAAGGTGAGAATACCATCCTCTCTTCTACCACAACAACAGAAAAGAAAAGAGAAAACACCAGCAACTACCTCAAGATATACTTGCTAGCCAGGCATGTATAAAAAGCGACAAGTCATACATGACACCGACAAAAAGTAGGAGACGAAAACCTCCAATGAACAAAAGAACACCACAGTAAGAGAAAGACAGAGAAAAACAAAGAAGAATAGAATCCAGAATCCACAGATGACACCAATACAAATGTCAAAATGAAAACTGGGCTGTACCAGGAAATAGTGAGACAATTAAAATAAGTCACTCATACTTCTCATAAATTAAAATCTCAATATAATAAATGATGACGTTGAATACCAATTGAAAGCTGTAAATCAAACACATTAAATTTGAGAAAATCACCAATTGGTATTCAGACCAAATTTCCTGTGAAGGTAATATTTTAATAAACAGGTGGTGAACAGGTGCACAATGTGCACTGAACTGATGAGATCAAACCCAATAAACACACCACGTTAAAATATTGTGCACTGTTGTGAAGAGACTAAAACCCAAACGACACACCCTAAGTAGGGTAAAAACATAAAATTGTTGTGCACTGTTGAGAAGGAAATACCCTGGTGGTCATTTCCTGTGCACTAAACAGATGGAACTGTCACCCATGTGACACCCCATGTGGAGGCAAAAATGTTGTGCACCGTAGAAATTGGAATGTAACCCATGTGAGACACCTCATGTAGAGGTAAACATGTTGTGCACCATAGAGATGGTGAT
The DNA here is from genome assembly GCF_964263255.1 of Lissotriton vulgaris. Classification (NCBI taxonomy): domain Eukaryota; kingdom Metazoa; phylum Chordata; class Amphibia; order Caudata; family Salamandridae; genus Lissotriton; species Lissotriton vulgaris. The sequence goes on along the minus strand of NC_141699.1, from coordinate 772,079,964 downwards.
GTAACCCATGTGAGACACCTCATGTAGGGGCAAACATATCGTGCACCGTAGAGATGGAAATGTAACTCATGTGAGACACCTCATGTAGAGGCAAACATGTGCACCGTAGAAGATGGGGCTGTGACCCATGACAAACCTTGAATATAGGCAAAAATGTAGTGCATCATAGAGGTGGGACTAAAACCCAAAAACCTGGTGACTGGGGTTGTGCACAAAATGGGAGAAAACCCCAAAGACACCCTATGTAAGGTAAAAACATACCCTTTGGACAGACACACCAAAGGTAAAAAAAAATGCATAGTGCGTGTAAAAGATAACTATCCCGTACGTGAATGCTACCAAAATGAACAAGAACGTTATTTGAGAAAGAAAATACAATGTGTGGCAACATATAAAATGTGTTCTGAAGGTTAATTATGCCCAATAGACTCTGCACAAATCAACATAAAATAACCTAACCAGTCATGTAGCTATGCATGTATGAAAACCTAATACAGTACTAAAACATTAGGTATACCAACCAAAATACAAGTGAAATGCAGATGAAAATCGTACTGTAAAAGAATTAAAAAGAAATAATGTCACCAGGATGAGAAAGTGATCGCTCTCATAGCAAAGTCAAATGTCTCAAAATAGGATCCATGAAGTTTTAAAAGGATCACTAAAAAGAAGCAGTACCTGCAGAGCAATTAAATAATCTGTAGCATTGTTGTAAAAAAACACGAAGATAAGCAGGAGAAATTCCATCACCACAAAGATCACAAAGGAATGAACTGCGAGAGACGTTCCTTCAACCTGATGCGTGGTAGCCATGAAAAACAAACTCCTGTGGTGCCTGCGTGCACTTCCGCTTCAAATACGCAGTACATTGGTAAAAACTTGTCTACTGCCAAAGAAAAGATGGCGGCACGCACAGTGACGCCTTGCCGGAAGGCTACCAGCATCACTGTGCAGTAAAACATTCCCAGGCAGCAGTGTTGACGCGAAGGAAGCATCACAAAGTCATGAAAGGGAGGAGGAGAAACAGCGCGTGAGCCCATTTTCTAAAGGTAAGGCTCGCGCTGATTTGAGCGAGGACTGTAAGAAATGACTTTTTTTTCCCACGTAACACCACAGATGGGCCCAGACTACACCCAAAGAATTCCTTTTTTAGGGAGAGGCCACGTGAACCAGAGAACGAGATTGAAAGGAGTAACCTGGACAGACCAGGAATGGCAAGTACACACCAGGAGCATTACAGGAACCAAACCAGGGACAAGCACGACACCCTCGTCATAAGCCTAACAGATAAAATCTGAATAGGAAGTGATCAGCTTCCCTGGCACAGCCAAGAAGGGATTCAGTTTTCCAACAACTGTGCAACATGACAACTTTGCTCCTCAGATCAAGAGTCAATCTCTAGGGTCGTGTGAAACAATAGACAGTTATTTTACTCAGTCAGTGGTTGTGCAGTTTACTTTCACAATATGTAGAGAATAGAGAGACGGGCGTTGTCAATAAAAGGTAACATTTATTGAACAGTCTTTCTTCTCGTACAAGAGAAATGAATTGCCACAATTGCAAGACTTGTTATTATAAAAAGTACGTACAGTAAGATAAGTATTGCGAAATAATACTGTAAAAGCATTGATATGGTTTCTTAGCCATACAATGGTTTAAAATGAATAAAACATATATACATTCATATATACATTAGGCTAAAATACTTAACTGGTGCGTCTAACTACGCCTACCCCAGTGTACCTGACCTAAGCCTAATACTTGGGAGGGGAGTAAGTAAGTAGCTTTAAGTTAAGTTGGTTTTGCCAAGGTTTGCTTCAAGAATTCTCTCTAAGGGTTTAGTCAACACCATACCTCTGGAATAGAATGATGGAGGTCTGGTATCTCCCTCAGGGCTCGATATCCCAGTCACCCGCAAGGGTAGACCAGAAACGCCGGAGCTGGATTTCTCTGCAGGAGAAAGACAGCGTCTCTTCTCAGCGCGTCGAGGAGGAGGAGGAGGAGCAGCGTCCGCGGGCAGCTTGCATCTGCTGGGCTCTTCGCAGGGGACGGCTGTTCAGCTCTTAAGTTCACCACACCATCGTTCGCTAGTTAGCAGCGATAGCAGTAGCGATAGCAGCTATGGTATCATCAGCATGACAGCTTCTTCAGCAGCAGCGAGATAGCTGGCAGCATCAGCTTCAGCGAAACAACAGCAGACAGAAACGAGACAGCGTTTGCTTAAGGCAACGTTGGTAATATTTATACCTGAAAGGTGCCTTGTTTGACGTAAGTTTTTGGACATAAGACGTCAATAAAGATGTCACTAGGAAGTGATCGTCTATCAGTGCTCATTAGAGTTCTATTACTAATCAAAACACAGCAAGCGGGGATTTCCAGGTTGCTGAGTTTTTATCTTGTTGAAGAACTCGGAGTGTTAATCTAGGAATCTCAGATAGTAACTTCTGCTATGTCATTGCACTAATTGGTTGCAAAGGAAGTGGCAGAGAAAGCTATTCTGGAATGTGGCTCTGTTCGTGTGAGGCCAGAGACGAGTTTCTGAATATTGCACTTGAACGGTTATGCCAATATAGGGAATAAATGGATTTATAGCCGTATAGGGGCATAAGGTCACAGTATCGATCAGGGTCCTAGATTAGAACACTACACCCACTCCACGAATTCATGTCCATCAAATTGCTAAAACTAGAGCAATAAGATGCATGTGTAACATTGCCCACCCCAAAATACATATATGCATTTGAAATAGGCGTATTTGTAATACGTGAAAATTTAGGTACTGTACGTTTTTGAAGCATAGAAATCATTCAAAAACTATAGCATATGAAATCAATAAACGATTATGCAAAAAGAATTACACATGTAATATCTCTGAAACAGAAGAAGGGCGAGATAATTTCATCACATATAAATGCATTGCAATAAAATGTGCTAGAGGCTGGTGTAAAGTTATTATGTCTCTAGATGTATTTAGAAATAGAAGTTGAAGCTTCTGTTCTCTATGAATAGTTTCACTTTAAGCAAAGAATTTTTCGTGCCAAAAAAAGGGTGAATATTAAAAAGTGTTCAATTCAAAAGAATTATTGCTTGAACGGGGAAAATAGAGTTCCAACGCTTTTAGCAGTTTTTGTTGTTCAAAACTGAAGGCCGAATTCAGAGTTCATGGGAACGCTGTGTGTCGGAATGCTTCTCTAAAGTTATTGTTTCTGTTCGGGTGAGAACATCATATCAGACAGGCTCTCAAAGAATTGGTCTACAAAATCAGGTGACAGTTCGACCAAATTCGATAGTGCTGTAACTTGGCAGGTGTGAGAATGATTTCTGTCATCAAAGTCGGGATCAGCAATGCTCACAGAAGGTCGTACCTGGGTGATGTTGCTTTTGTCACTCGCTCCACTGTTACCACCTACTCGTAGCACAGGAGTCTCAACGAATGCCGTCATCAGGATTGGTAGCCGCTGGGGACAACACAATGCGTGAGCCGTTATCGGACTTAGAAAAGTATCGATATCCATTGATACTGCTGATGGAAGTGAAAGACAGATGTCCAACACGCACTCATCTCCGCATAGCATACATCGTAGTACAGGTAAGATGCAATTTTGCCATATCGGTCTGAATGAAAGGAACCAGGTCATGTTTAGATCTCTCAGCCTGGCCAATCCAAGGACTCTAGTTATTCTGTCCCGGTAGCGGATTGCTAGGATTGTCTCTTCCATTCCCATAGGAGTCATGTCTGAGCTGTGGCTTGCCATAACGAAGCAGGAGGGTCAAAAATAAAATCCCTGCTACAAGTCCCAAAAATAGGGGTATGCCGCCAAAAACAGAGTGGACAAAATTTGGAACGATTCCCAGAATTGCTTGAAATGGTGTTAGCAGTCCCGTAAAAATCGTCTTAAATATGCCTGGGATGCCTGTGGCACTAGACATGTTAAGAAGTTGGCTCAACATTTCTACGAAATGCACGGGGCAATTTGTTGATGAAAGGTCATGAACCTCCGTAGCTGTCCTTGCAACTAGAAGATCATACGTCTCTTTTGATGACGTTATGGGCACTGTTGTCTGTAAAAGCACAGACTTCATTTTGCTTAAAGTATCAATTCGTATAGAAGAGAAATGCAGACAAGGCCAGATGGGAGTCTCTATATCTCCAGGCCCGCTCGGGAACAATGCTTGCATACAGCATTTGACCATGGAAGTAACGCTTACGAGATAACTTTTCCCTGGAACAAGGCCACAACATCTGTGATCCGTTCTTAGAATGTAACTCCCATTCGCGAGTTGCATAAAGAAGGGCTCTATCTGAGTTGCAGGTGTGACAAGCTGGTGGCATGAAAGGTTGTTAGAATTACCTTCACAGGCTCCATGTAAATTAATACCCTGGCACAAAGTATCCCGCTTAGTGAACGTTTACAGTTTTCACCACTAAGAAATACATTTTTGTCGCTGTCACTATAGCATGAATGTGTGTATGGTAATTTCCATGTTGATTTAACATAACTTTTACCCATTCGTTCATACTGGCCAGTAGGTATGTATTCAAGGCACTTTTTAAATCGGAAAGTTGTTATCGGAATAGTGATAATTCCGTGTATTATCCATTCAATGACAGGACTTTCTGACATTGTCAATGGTAATCTCTCAAGTTTTTCGATGCTCAGGATTGTATAGTCTGCTCCTTTCTATGCCAAACTGATTTGTTTATCAGTAAGGTTAAAAATGGAAAATAATGACGTTGTGTTGATTAAACGCCAAGGCACATAGCCTGAACGAAGATTTTGCAGCGTTCAGCCTAATTGTACAATAGAGCGTAATTGTGACTGGCCATGCTGTAACATTAGCAAGTCTCTGTCTATTATGTCAAAGGCAGAAGATACAATATTGTCCAACGAATATATTCTGGAGGACAGAGTCATTAACCCATTGTCCACTACAGAAAGTGATTTTTCCAAATTAATACGATCAATTTCTCGTATTTTTTCTGCTGTTTCAATTTGTGTGACTTTCCAAGCCTCGTTGTACGCAGTATAGATGCTGGCCGCTATGAAACGTTTTTGACGCTGTTTGCGTGGTCCCATAATAAAATCGCGCAAATCAGCACCATCTTTTAGTAAAGACAAGTGTTGCTTAATTTCAGCCAGTGTGGATGTTCCTAGCCATTCGAGGCAGAGTTTCCCTACACTGTATGTTGTTACTATCCCTGGATGTTGTCTCTGGGAGTATCTAGGGTCTTGTCTGGTCATTTTTAACCCCTGTGTTTTATTCAGGAATCTATCTTGACAGCTGTTTGTGTCAGTAGGCCAGATTAACCACTTTTTCCAATCAGGATGTGTTCTGTTAAAATGTAAAATTTTAGTTACGTCTATCTCAATATCTGTTGTTGCATTATCAGGTATTGGCTTCGGAATAGACGGTTTGTTAAGGTCTTTGATCTTAGCTAGGCCAAGACAGGATGTTTGGTGAATTGTGTCATTTAAAAACATCTTTTGGTCTGGTATCATGCAGGTTCTGAATAGTGCTTCAAGGCCTTGTACCTGCCAATCTTTTGTACCCCAAATGGTTTTTGTTTCAATGTTATTTTTCCAATAATCAAAACCAAATGTCATCCTTTTTTCATAAAATGCTTCTGAATATATTAATTTAGTGTTGGTCAGCATTGTTTTCATTCCTGTTTTATCTAACAGTTTGTAATAAAACATTTCTGCATGACTGGTGTTAAACCCTGAGAAGTACTTGAATTTCTCAAAGAATGTTTTAGAACTGCTTTTAGGTGGTGTAGCACAATGTTTCCATTGATTATACTTAAAAACATTTCTAGGCTGTGCAGATTTATGCAAATAATGATCGCCATAATGTGTAAAACAGAATAACTGTTCATAACTAGACGAACCTTGTAAATAATCATGTTCTGTGAATCTAGCTGACATTACTAAATCAGACATCATGTCATTAATACTGTTAAAGTCCCAATCATCAGAGAATGTACTAGGTTTTACAAAGTCACTTAAGGAAACCTTCAGTTGAGGAGGATACTTCAGGATCTCGACCGGACCATAGATCTCATAGTCAGTTTTCTCCCATACTACCCCACCAGGTATTGGAATGGCTGTGACATTTACTGTTGACAGTTCTCTTTTCTTCACGTGGGATGATCTGTGTGGTTTGAGGACTAGGTTGATGTTCTGACTTGCTGTGTCCATTGTACTATATTTTCCCTCAATGAATTTTCCTAAACAAAGTACCATGATGAGCCAAAGCAGGAGGAAAAATATACCTAGACCGAACCAGAACTCTAACCAAGGGGAAATAAGATAGATTTCCTTCAGTTGATGAAAGAGTTCCGTTGCTTTTTCTTTAAAAGTCTTTTTTGTTTCTGGCATCACTTCGGGGTTACTTTGATCCTCTGAAAAGTTGTCGAAGTCGATGAAATAACCAGAGGCAGTTCTGTCAATTGTTGGGATTGTTCTTTCAATCTGTCTTTCGGTAGCACTTTCTGATGCCACATTATTGTAGACTGGTGTTTCTTGACGAACTGTTTCAATCTGTGTCTCAAGAGGCACGAGTTCCATGGCATTATTGCATAGTCCTTCTCTGTGCACTGCAGGCTGATCGAATGTGATTAGTCTTTCAGTTTGAACCTCTTGGATTGTTGCAAGTTTGGGTATTCTGTTATTTCTTGGGAGTCCACTGGGCCTACTGTTGATTATAGGCCACATGCTTGTGGTTTTACCAGGTCGATGGATACGACTCTGTTCTCCTTTTTACCAGCAAGGGGCGGTAGTACTACTGATCTTGTTCTGGTGACTGCCAAGACAGGTACTGCTTTTCTGTAAGAAGGCCCAAATTCCTTCTTCACCGCGATTTTTTCTCTGACTAGATCCCCAATCTTTGGAATCCAGACAGGCCTTGCTGAGGCTGTTGCTTGTGGTGCCTCGTCAGTGGTATCTGGCTGTTGCTTTAACTTTATGTTGCTTAAGGATTTTCTTGTTTCATTCAGTTCCTGTAAAACAGCCAAACGATCTTTGATGTCAAAGTCTGTTTTATTATCTTGTACCACTGATACCTGACTATCTAAGTCCTGAATTCTCATTCTAATTCCGAACAATAGTTCGTATGGGCTGAAACCTTTTAGAGATTTTCTTGGCAAATTGTTAAGATTGGTCTGGACACTTATTAAATGTTTGACCCACCCAGCGCCTGAACCTAATACTTTCGCTGTTATAGATAGCTTTATGTCCAGGTTTTTTCTTTCTACCACACTATTCCCTTCGGGGTGCGACGGACAAGAATACCGCAACCCAATTCCCATGCTGGCCATGGCCTCCTTATAAGCTCGAGAGCTAAAAGCAGGACCCTGGTCAGAAAGGAACGTGGTAATTGCGTATGTGCCGATAAAGACTCGCAGATCTTTTATAACCATTCTAGCGTCAGCCGAGCACTGGAGGCCACATTTTTTAAGTGTGTTTAGCCTTACTTATGAATAGGACGCAGGATGGGGTGTAGGCAGCGTTACGCTGTTTCTGATTGGTAGCCGGTAGCATAGTTCACTACTGCGATCCCTGTTACGGTTTTCACAGTTGTTTGCATATATTTGGTGTTGTACACTCATTCCCGGCCACCAGTATACTGATTGTAATTCAGTCAGGGATTCCTTGATCTTTCTGTGCCTAGGACCCAAACCCAGGTGTGCGTCTGCTATCAAAAATATTCTCCTGTTCATGTTTGGAATTACCCTATCCCCCACTCCAGGGATTCGAGCAAAAGGAACGGAGTTTGCATCGATTATGTATGCATAATTGAGTGGATAGTTCACGGGTAGTGCTGCACAATCGCCTTTTACGGTCGTTTTTACTGCCAGCATGGTTTCCCCGTCTATGTATTTTTCTGTACGCTTTTTTGTGGCTACGGAAGCCGGTTTAGTTGCTTCCGCTATGGCTGTATTAGCCAATGAATTCCCTGCAACGTGAACGCCATCACATTGAAGACTCTGTGCGTGTATCACGTGAGTCTTTTGTAGTTCTTTTTGTAAAAGAGCTACCTGTTTCCAGAGCAATTTATGCTTTATTGTGGCACCTGTGTCATCTTTGTAATCGTTTTCAATCCAGCTCTGCAGTTTATTGTTGTAAGAGTTGACGCATAAATGAGAATCGCACACGATTAGTGTGGGGAATTCACGTTCTGCATTTTCGAGCGCCATCTTTAAAGATCTGATTTCAGCTCTCTGAGCCGAACAGTTTCATACTGATTCAGTTTTTGTTACTTTCGGTCTGAATTTACCGCACAGCCAACGAACTTTAACAATCGCACAGGCTGCATCGTAGGATTTGCTCTCTACGTTGAAATGCTGTACAAATCTATCTGTATAGATTATACAGGCGTATTGTGGGAGAGGCAGAAGTTCGATTGGCAGAGGATATTCTTCTTCATATTCTAAATCATTCAGTTTTTCAAATTGCGGGGCGAAATAGTATTTCACATCTTCCGCTCCTAGAGAATCTACATACTGTATCCATTTCGGATCCAGTGACACTGTAGGCAGGTTTACTGGGCTGAATAGCGCCTCGAAAGCAGATTCCGCTGTGAGGATATTAATCCGTTTGCCGTGTGCTAGTTCTCGTTCATTTGCTAATACAATTTGCACTGCTTTCACAGTTCTTTCTGTGTGACTGAATGTTTTTTCTGCTTGTGTGTACAAGTGAGATTTAATTGAAATTGGCACCTTTTCTCCCTCATTAGAGGTCAGGTACGTGAATCCGCATCCTCCTGGGATGACTTTGATTACAAGATCGCGTGTGTTGTCACGTGTATCTCATTTTGTTTTTGCTAACATGTCTGTTTGCAATGATCTCAAAATTTCTGTGTGTTTTTGAGTCCAATTGATTTGTTTAAAATCAGGTTTTATTAGTTCGTAAAGAGGTTTAACCCTCTCTGCGTAATTTAGAATGTATGTTCTTCCGAAATTCAGAAAACCTAGTATGGATTGTAAATTCTTCAGCGTTTTTGGAGCTTGGAGTACAGCGCACTTCTCTAAGAAGTTGTCCGCTAGGCTTTTTCCTTCACTTGATAATTCGTATCCTAAGAATAATACTGTCAGATGGGCAATTCGAGACTTTTTAAAGTTGAATTTGTAACCCTCTGCTGCGAACCCAAGTATAATGGTGTTCACTCTTTTCAAGTGAGTATCCAAGTCGTTGTCTGTGAGATAAATATCATCTACGTAGGATAATGCCTCATCATCATATATTTGTAGTAACTCTGTTACCCTAGCTGAGAATAGTCCTGGGCTGTTCTTGAACCCCTGTGGGAGTCGACAGAATTTTTTCTGCGACCCAAATGCTGAGAAAGTGGTCAAGTATCTGCTTTCTGGTGCAATGTTTTGACAAAAGAAACCATTAGATATGTCTAATGTCGTTTTATATTTTTTCCTAACTATGTTATTCATTAGGGCTGCACTATGCGAGTTTTGTACTGCAAATGTTTTGCAACATGCATTAAGGTGTCTGTAGTCCAAAACTAGACGATATGAATTGTCAGGCTTGGAGACAGGAAACAAAGGATTGTTCATTTGAGAGGGGCATGTTTCAATCACCCCCTGGTATTCAAGTTGATCTAAGATCTCCCTGACTTGTTTTTTAGCTTCTTGCTTAATGGGATACTGCCGTTGGGCAGTTAGTTCACTTTTTAACTGGATTTTGTGAGGAGGTGAGTCCTCATCCCATCCTACCTGATTTTTATATAATGCCGGTGCCTGGGCTACTGCCCATTTCCTTGCATAAGTATATTTTTTGTGAATCGGAATGTGATTCGAGAAGGCAGGCATAATCATTTCTTCGCCACGAGGGCACTCCCTGACAAACTCTGGGGGCCAATCTTTTTCAGCTAACAGAATATCATAGCCTTTTGAGAGTTTTTCCCAAAATAGACCCTTTATTTTCCTAGTCTTATCACCCTCTATACGCAATGTTTATTTCGTATATTTTATGGGGCTCGCTAAGTCTGGTGTCGGCAGTTTCAACCTGAATGAATTCATTTGTGTCCACTGTCTCCAGATGACTCATCAAGATCTTGCGGGCTATACTGATTTCTGCTGCACTGTCTAACATTGTCTGTGCCCACTCCCCGTTTTTCAACGGTGTCCTCAGTATTCTCGGCATGGTTGATTACTCTAATACTGGCTACCTTCTTTTCAGGAAATTGAGATTTTTTACTCTGAGCAGGTTCCTTGTCTTTGGACTTGGTGTGCTCTCCTGGGTCTGACCGTCCTCTTCTTTCCGATTTCTGCGAAAAAGATCGAGAGGGACGTGTATCAATACTTTGATATCTATCAGGTTTTTTCAAATTATCCCTATTTCTAAGGTTATATCTTTTCTCAGAGGGCTCCCTCTGGGGAGACTGGTGTTCTCGAGTCGGAGTTCTTTCCCTCCGTCGAGGAGACCTTCCTCTGGACTGGAAAACTTTTCCCTTGGGAGTGGATTGTTTATTTCCATCCCAGCTCTTTTTAGGAGTGTTTAAATTATTTTTAATAAATACATTTTCAGGATTTTCGAGCAGTTGGGGCTTTACTGGTTTCCCACCCAAGCTGTCTCTACCTAATTCTTCATAGCATTTTTCTATGATTCTGGCAAGCTCAACTGGCTGATCTGTTATATCTGTTTCCTTCAACTTCTGGCGGATCGCCACAGATGCTGCTTCTCCCTTTATGTTGGCTAATAATATAGCCGAGACCTGCTTGATGTCTTTCAGTAATTTCATACCAAGAGTTAAAGCGGGCTCTGGACCGTATTCATTTTGAATCTGTCGTAGTACATCTGGTATTACCGCCATAGACGGAACACCATGTGTTTTTGTGTAAATGGAAGCAAAGACTGTACCCTAAGTGTCGCAGTCCTCCACGTGTGGTGCGATTCCCATAGGAAGGCAGATGGTCAAGATTCTGTGTTTCTCAATAGGGGTAGTATCCGGAAATACTGCCTCTATTTGAGTGATTTTCTGTGCTAACCAGAAAGGAATTTGTTCCCGTTTTACGGGTGTTTTACCAAGACATGACTGTATGTTCTGTGGTGTAATTTTATTAGTGGTCCCCTGGTGAGGGGTCAGCTGTGGTACATTAACAGCTGGATGGACTGTTGCAGTCCGCATTACATATTGCACTAATTGCCTATGTATTTTAATTAATGTTTTTAGCTGTACTAACAGCTCTTCCTTTGACATTTTGCAATGTCCGGATGTGGTGTGTAGCTGGCTTGAACCGGCCGCGTTGCTCCTGGTCTACCTAGTGGACCGAGCCTGGTAATATGATCATTATGTTTTAGGGCGCCATTAAACCAGAGCAGGTGCTCTTGGATTTTTAGTGGGATTTCAGTCTCCTCGAAAGGAGCGTACTCATCCGGTGGTTTCTCTATTTTGTAATAGTGAAACTCTTTTGTTCTAGCGTTTGCCGCTGGAAAGTTTATCCATGAATAGAATACCTCTGTCTGCCGATATTCATGTGCCTCTATCACGAAAATTACTGTACCACCTTGTGGTGTCAGTCCGTTTTCTATAAGTTTTAAAGTTATAGATTTTCTTAAATGTACCGGGATGATAATTGCACCCGGTACCGTGTCGTCGGGACCCTGCTGAGTCGCATCTGCTGCGGCCCCAGTGGTTCCGTTTTCTAAGTCTGACATTTTATAAATGCAGGCTTTGCAGAGTAGGTCTCCAAGGAGACAAAGATTAGGTGCACAATATTTTGGAACACTGTATCCTTCAACGTTGAATAAACCAGAGCTTTACATAGGAATCTCTTCCTACTGAGTTCGGGCGGATTTTAACCTTTCACCCACTCCAGACGTCTATTGGAGTATTTACGGGAGAAAGGGGTCTGTGTGAAAAATGCACGACTGAGTTACTCTAACGTCTTGCGTTAGTTTATCGCCTTACCAAACGTTGGGCACCATGTAGTGTAGTTCCTATTTTCCCAATAGGCCCTGCGCATTGGAATAACATAAACAGTAATATCGACGTAGAAGTGCGGATCTTCCAGGCCTCTACTGACTATGCTAAACTTAATTGGGGTTGTTACCAACTAGCTCAGAGGTCACTGGAAACTTTCTTGACTGAATAGGAAGTGATCAGCTTCCCTGGCACAGCCAAGAAGGGATTCAGTTTTCCAACAACCGTGCAACATGACAACTTTGCTCCTCAGATCAAGAGTCAATCTTTAGGGTCGTGTGAAACAATAGACAGTTATTTTACTCAGTCAGTGGTTGTGCAGTTTACTTTCACAATATGTAGAGAATAGAGAGACGGGCGTTGTCAATAAAAGGTAACATTTATTGAACAGTCTTTCTTCTCGTACAAGAGAAATGAATTGCCACAATTGCAAGACTTGTTATTATAAAAAGTACGTACAGTAAGATAAGTATTGCGAAATAATACTGTAAAAGCATTGATATGGTTTCTTAGCCATACAATGGTTTAAAATGAATAAAACATATATACATTCATATATACATTAGGCTAAAATACTCAACTGGTGCTTCTATCTACGCCTACCCCAGTGTACCTGACCTAAGCCTAATACTTGGGAGGGGAGTAAGTAAGTAGCTTTAAGTTAAATTGGTTTTGCCAAGGTTTGCTTCAAGAATTCTCTCTAAGGGTTTAGTCAACACCATACCTCTGGAATAGAATGATGGAGGTCTGGTATCTCCCTCAGGGCTCGATATCCCAGTCACCCGCAAGGGTAGACCAGAAACGCCGGAGCTGGATTTCTCTGCAGGAGAAAGACAGCGTCTCTTCTCAGCGTGTCGAGGAGGAGGAGGAGGAGCAGCGTCCGCGGGCAGCTTGCATCTGCTGGGCTCTTCGCAGGGGACGGCTGTTCAGCTCCTAAGTTCACCACACCATCGTTCGCTAGTTAGCAGCGATAGCAGTAGCGATAGCAACTATGGTATCATCAGCATGACAGCTTCTTCAGCAGCAGCGAGATAGCTGGCAGCATCAGCTTCAGCAAAACAACAGCAGACAGCAACGAGACAGCGTTTGCTTAAGGCAACGTTGGTAATATTTATACCTGAAAGGTGCCTTGTTTGACGTAAGTTTTTGGACATAAGACGTCAATAAAGATGTCACTAGGAAGTGATCGTCTATCAGTGCTCATTAGAGTTCTATTACTAATCAAAACACTGCAAGCGGGGATTTCCAGGTTGCTGAGTTTTTATCTTGTTGAAGAACTCGGAGTGTTAATCTAGGAATCTCAGATAGTAACTTCTGCTATGTCATTGCACTAATTGGTTGCAAAGGAAGTGGCAGAGAAAGCTATTCTGGAATGTGGCTCTGTTCATGTGAGGCCAGAGACGAGTTTCTGAATATTGCACTTGAACGGTTATGCCAATATAGGGGATAAATGGATTTATAGCCGTATAGGGGCATAAGGTCACAGTATCGATCAGGGTCCTAGATTAGAACACTACATTCAGCCACACATATTAAGTGAGTTGGGTTTGAAATCCTTTGAGTTTTGTGTGTTGTCTTTTATGAATTTGCGGATCCTAAAATATATGCTTACCATTTAGGTGGTTCTGCGTCGTGGTTGTTGGTGATTTAAAGACCCTTAACCAGGGTGATTATTAGAGAGGTAAGATGCAGAAAGGTGGCTGTTGAGCCAAAAACAGCTTTTAGGTTATTATATACAAATAACTAATAAGAGTCTCCCCTCTCTTTCCTTTACCCACAGTTTACGGTCCTGATGAGAACTCCATAACTAAAGGGAGTTCGAAACGCGTAGACCTTATTTTTTGAACCATAAGAAAAGCAGAAATGATACTTACATTAGATTGATTTACTTCGCAAATTGTATACTATGGTTCTTGTAGAAATTGTATATAAAATGTACATAAAAAATATTTTTTTTGCTACCAGAATATCAGAGTGTGAATGTGTGTAGTATGAGATCTTCAGAGGGAATGTGTATGAATGAATCAAAGGGGTATAATACTGAATATGTATATGTATGTTGATTCTATGTGTTTTTGAAATGTTTTTTTCCTTTGAAATATGTAAAATCCGCTTGAACAAATGAAAAAATGATAAACTAAATTAAAATTAAAATCAAAAAGATTGACTCATAAAAAATTACACTTTGCCTTCATAGTGTTTAATTCGTATGGTGGTGACAGAAACAGAGACTTTGATTCGTATTGGCAGCATTGGCAGTTTTTTTGTGGTATGCATTAAATTGTAAATTGATACTTGTATAGCGCACTACTCACCCGCAAGGGTCTCAAGGCGCTTGTACGAATACCGCTGTGGAACCCGTCCTGGCTTTCCCTGTGAGGCGTCCACTCCTGGGCACCCCCAAGGTGGAGGCCAGGCATCCTTAGCGTTGTGGGGGCCGTTGTGGAGATTAAGCAAGCTATTGCCCAGAGTTGCAGAGTGGGACTCCATGATTGGAATAGGCACCGAGGCGAGAATGATCAGGTCCATGGAATTTTGAGCCCAAGACCCGTCGAGGCGGGGAATTGAACCCTGGTCCCAGGCTAGACCTCTGCATCAGGGTCTGCCGCTCTAACCATTGAGCCACACTTCTCCACTGGCAGGGATTGGCCTTGCTGCTTGGGAGCCCATACCCAGTGACGTGTATCGATATTGAAAGCAGGCAACAGCCTGTGTGGTAGCCCAAAACATTGAGTTGGAGGTTATTGGTGTTGTTTTGAAATTGCTGTTCTCAGATGAGAGCATAAGAACTTGATCCTACGTCGGTGTTAAGTGTTTGGTTGGATGAATTTGTATGAATGTACTGAGTGTGTAAGGATAAAATATGTCAGAGAATGAAGCTTTCGCATATAGCGAGGAACATATAAAAAAGCTGCTAGCGGCTCCACCTCTTTTTGCATCAGCCTCCTTAAGCGTTTCAGCGCAAAATCAAAACAAAACTGATTAACTACTCTGGTTAAAGAAAAACAGATCCGGACGGATTTGCATGGCCAATTTTTACTCAAATATCTAAGAGCCGGTACTATTCCAGGAGGTCTGCAAATAAAAAATATACCTGTGATTTTTACAGAGGACCCCGTTTACAAGAAGGGCTATAGTTACATTGAAACCAAGTGTAGCCGGGATCTAATGGTACTGACTATCGAAACAGCTCAGAGACTATCAAAAGTACAATTAGAGGTGATTGAAACTCTACAAACCAGTATTACTACAAACCAATTGATCATGGACGCAAAAGGACTACTAGAAAAAGTAGAATAGGAAATCAGTGAATTTAAGGACTATACCATAAACCAAAAAACCAACCAATTCGATAAAGATCAGAAGAATTTTAATTTGGAAAAGGTATACCCATTCTTACAATCAGATTTCTACTCCCGTCCTGAATCTCGAAGACATTTACAAGAGTATCAAGGAAGATCATCTCAAAAATATATCACCTTTTCAGATACTTCGTCATCTGGAAGTAGTAGTGAGTGAGATAACGTTGATCCTAGAAAAACTAATAACAAAAGAGGATCATTCCAACATAATGAACAGGGTTAAAGTTTTTTAGGGAGAGGCCAGACAAAACCCAGAGGGAAAACAAGATACAACCAGCCATGGGAAATGTCGATCAGACGCCAAAATTACAAGAATTGACACCTTCCCTGATTTTCAATATCTCCAACAAAATCTTGACAAAAGATGAGGAAAGCATCCTTCAAAAAGGACTTACATTTGTACCCACAAAAAGAACGGACTTTGTCAAATTAAAAATTGAAACTATGGAATTTTTTAAAAAAAATCAGATTAAAAACCTTTTTTGCAGAAAATCCCTTGGAATATAGTACGGAAACTACTGGCCTACATAAAATATCCACATTTTGTCCTCCTAACTATAAAATACCAAAGGAGGTACTTACATTTGGAAAGAACTATTGGATCAGCTATTACAGACATAGAAAGAAAAAATGTGTGGATCAAGCACAATATCACCAAATCTGAATCAATGGCACTCACAAACTTAAAAAAGGATACATCTGTTATTGTAAATCAAGCGGATAAAGGTGGGGCAATTGTGTTGTGGGATCGGACTCTGTACATCAATGAGGTCAAAAGACAACTAATTGAGGAAAATTGCTATCGCAAAATCAACAAAGACCCCACACTGGAACTCAAATGCCAACTCCATGTCATTATAGACCAAGCGTTCCAACAAGGCTTCCTTGGGAAAAAGGAATCCGAATATTTAAAAATCCAACATCCTAGAATTCCTTTGTTTTACGTACTGCCAAAGATACATAAAATGACAAAAAAAAACCTGGACGTCCAATGGTCTCAGGGTGTGAATCTCTGATGGAACCCATATCAAAATTTGTGGACTTATTTTTTAAGCCATTCATACCAAATGTAAAATCATACATTAAAGACACAATGGACTTCATAAAAAAGCTAAATGAAGTGCAATTTGAAAAAACGAATGACTGAATGGTGACAATGGACATCACGTCCCTGTATACACAGATACCACAAGAAGAAGGTATACAGGTTCTAAAAAATACATTGGAGACAGGAGAAAGACCTCAAAAGGTACCAACAGAATTCATTGTACAATTGGCAAGTTTTGCACTAAAAAGGAATTACTTTTATTTTGATGGAGACTTTTACTTTCAAGAAGGAGGTTTCGCAATGGGCTGTCCTTTTGCGCCTGAGCTGGCCATCTTGTATATGTCAAGTTATGAAGAAAAGTTTATCTATCAGGATAACCCTTTTGGAACATAGATAAAAAACTGGAATCCTTACATCAGCGATATTTTTTTTGTGTGGTCTGGTCCGGAAGATGAGCTGAAGAAATTCCATGAATGGCTGAATAATAGAACTCAGGAGATCAAATTCAGCTTGACATATTCAAAAAGTAAAATTCCTTTTTTAGACGTCGAAATATACCCTTCGGAAGAAGGAGGGCTGATGACCACCTTGAACAAAAAGGAAACTGATAGAAACCGAGCACTGCATTTCAGCTGCAATCACCCCCGGAGCCTAAAGGAAAATTTGCCTTTCGGGCAATATTTAAGGATACGTAGAAATTGCCAAGACAAGGAGGAATACAAAAAACATGCAGACAGATTAACTACGAATTTGATAGCACGTGGATACCCCAAAAAACAGCTTAAACGCTCTCAAAAAAGAGCATGGTGGACCCCACGGGAATGCCTATTGGAAAAAAGAGTGAAACAGAAATTGGACAGATTAGTACTAGTCACCCCGTACTGTCCAAATTCCAACAAATTGAAAAAGTTGGTAAACAACAATTGGCACTTGGTTAAAAATGTATGCGAAGAGTTGAAAAAACCTCAGTTATTTGCATTTAAAAAGGAGTCAAGCATAGCCAATAGACTGGTGAGAGCAGCATTGCCAATGAGAGCTCAACCAACATTAAGAACTATGATTGGATTACCACCCGTAATGGGCCACCATAAGTGTGGTGGATGTAATTGTTGTGTTTTAACTGAAGAAGGGTCAACTTTTCAGCATAACGACAGAATGTGGAGACATGATGGCTTTACAAACTGTAAATCACGGAACGTAATTTATGGGATTAAGTGTCCGTGTAATTTAATGTACATTGGCAAAACAAATCAGGAGATTCAATTGTGAATCCAACAACATAGATCAAGGATCAAAAGAAAGGTCCCTAATGCTCCCTTGGTTAACCACTGGAAAATTAAAAATCATGAGGACAATGACTTACGATGGACAGTCATCATGAAAGTCGAACCGGATCCAAGAGGTGGGGATTTAGAAGCAAAACTTTCACAAAAAGAAGCAATGATGATCTTGAAATTCAATTCGGCTATTGAAGGACTTAATGAATTGTCCGAAATATACAATTTATAGTGAGGCCGCACTTCACTGTTCTCTTTTTCCAAAGTACGGGTATTGATCCAGCGATCCAACCCCCACATGCAATCCTCTTTCAATAAGACAACCGCCCATTTGATTAACAAGCAATTGGCTCACATCTTTAAGTATATGGTATTAACATCCTGTCCGATTAATACGCAAAGATCACTTGCCTTGATTGAAATAATAAAGTTAAAACTCGTATTTTTAGAGTAAAGAATACATTTCGCAAAGGACTTCCCAGTTGAAAGATGCCACCCAAATTCGTGAATTAAACAACGTGATATGTCTTTCGCAACAACAAGCAAGAAAAACTTGCGTCGATGGAACGAATAAAATATAGATTCTTAAATATCACAAATGGGTATTTTAAGGCTAAGAAATATATTCCCCAAAAAACTACCAAGATGGAGCCTAGGTTCGCGGATGACACCACGTGATACGAATAAATGGACACGTGAACACGGAAGATCACAGACCGTCCGGGACCTGGGAGACCAGACCACGATACACGCTAGCAGCAGAATGAACGAAAGGTAAGAAGTCCACAAGCTCTTCCGAAACAAAGCGAGTTTCTGGCCATTTTTGACACAGCGATCATCAGACACGCTATATCGAAAATAGCAGGGCATCCAGAGTGACACAATTCCGTTTTCTTTTTAGGCACCCGGCGGAAGTGTCCAGGGAGCAACTTCCCCCCCCCCCCCGAGCCCCCCCCTACCCCCCCAGAAACTACTATGTTTGGGGCGCATATTAATACTAAAGAGGTAAGAAAACACCTGCAGTGTTCAATGGAGTATGTATTTACAGGAATGCCAAATCAGAATACTAAAACAACCCATTTGTTTTCTCCAACAGAGTGAGAACTTCAGCCACACATATTAAGTGAGTTGGGTTTGAAATCCTTTGAGTTTGGTGTGTTGACTTTTATGAATTTGCGGACCTTAAAATATATGTTTACCATTTAGGTGGTTCTGCGTCGTGGTTATTGGTGATTTAAAGACCCCTTAACCAGAGTGATTATTAGAGAGGTAAGATGCAGAAAGGTGGCTGTTGAGCCAAAAACAGCTTTTAGGTTATTATATACAAATAACTAAGAAGAGTCTCCCCTCTCTTTCCTTTACCCACAGTTTACAGTCCTGATGAGAACTCCATAACAAATGGGAGTTCGAAACGCGTAGACCTTATTTTTTTAACCATAAGAAAAGCAGAAATTATACTTACATTAGATTGATTTACTTCGCAAATTGTATACTATGGTTCTTGTAGAAATTGTATATAAAATGTACATAAAAAATATTATATTTGCTTCTAGAATATCAGAGTATGAATGTGTGTAGTATGAGATCTTCAGAGAGAATGTGTATGAATGAATCAAAGGGATATAATACTGAATATGTATATGTATGTTGATTCTATGTGTTTTTTAAATGTTTTTTTCCTTTGAAATATGTAAAATCCGCTTGAACAAATGAAAAAATAATAAACTAAATGAAAATTAAAATCAAAAAGATTGACTCATAAAAAATTACACTTTGCCTTCATAGTGTTTAATTCGTATGGTGGTGACAGAAACAGAGACTTTGATTCGTATTGGCAGCAGTGGCAGTTTTTTTGTGGTATACATTAGGCAGGGTTTGGCCTTGCTGCTTGGGAGCCCATACCCAGTGACGTGTATCGCCTACGAAAGTGTGGCACAAGAAAATACTGCTCAGAGTTCCCGGAACAAACTGTTCCTATAAGAAGAAAGGAGAACCCTATACCGCAACCAGTAGAGACCACAAAGCCCAAACTATACAAAGATTGATCACAACTAATGTGATAGGCACAACATGCCATCAGTCACGGCACCGTAGCGTCCTGGTTGCCATATAGTTAATTATTTGTAAAACAGATGGACTAACATTAAAGAAACATCATAAAAAATACCACAGACCACACAATCCCTTTTTCCACCCGTTTTGGTCCGCATTTTTTAACTTTATGCACATAGTACCATATGTCATGGCAACACAAGATCAAGAATACAATCTAATTTTAATAAAACAAACACCCTATTTTGTAACATCAGAATGGAGTTTTTCTTCAATTGCGGTCTTTAACTTACTTAAACACATGACCCGGAAGCCACGCACAACCGGGCCCCCAGAGGAAGAATCAGCACAAGCAGGGCTGGAGCAGAGCCGCAGGTAGAAACAAGAGGACGGATGCTACACGACAAAATCGTAACGTTAATAAAGTGGATGAATAAGAATGAGTGTGAACTATCTACATCTTATTGTTTTCTAGCAGGAGAAATACTCCATGGCCACCCGTTGATGCCCGCAAACAATAAAACTAAGGTATGCGAGTGCTTTGCTCAGAATGACTGTACACATCTTTTGAATAAAAGGTTAAACAAAGGGGCCGATTCATCTAGTCGCGTGGCCCCCCCCTACACATTACAACGTACTTGAGGCAGGCATTACTATAAATTTCATGAATGCTGTTGATGCCTGCAAAAGAACACAGGTATGCGAGTGCTTTCCTTAAAAGGACTGTACACGTCTTTTGAATCAAGAGTTAAACAAAGGGGCTTATTCATCTAGTTGCGTGGCCCCCCCTTTACACATTACCACGTAGTTGGGGTGGGCATAATTACAAGTTTCATGAGTCCTAACAGAGCCTACCCACAAGAGCAAATCAAGTCCCAACAGCAAAGCATGCATGACAAAGGGGCGTCAAAACACCCACATTCACCAGAAATTTACATATGAGAGATATATCCTTTCCGACAGGCGTACGGAACCGTGAAAACTTCCGAAGGAATTTGAAATAAGGTAACAAAGAAAAGCTAAAAACAAACCACTTCCTATTAGGAGATATACGCCAATAGCCCTAAGCACGACGTAACAAGCCAGACCCTAGCATAGAACTCTCATAATGCGAAACACCGCACTACGCGGTAGAAGAAGTTGCATTTTAACCTGGACACTACTTGACCACCTACAAAATCCTAATCTTGAGATACTACATAATTCCAGATGGATGGTTGGTTAAAGTTAAAACATACCTATAGTCGACTATGCATGAATCACTTAAATCCCCCTTTTTTACTACCTGAGGAGAATACAGAGAGATCTTTTGCCATGAGTGAATAGCAGATTGAGGCGTAAAGAATTGCCATTTTTTTATTACTACGTACCCACAAAGATAGACAGCTCACACGTGTGAAAGTGTACTTCTGACACTTTCCCACCATTTTGTGTTTTTTCCCTTTCCCTACCCACACCCCCCCCCCCTATTTCTATTGACAGGTACCGTTGGACCTCAACCGGAACAGATTAACACATCTTGTTTCCCACAACTCCTTGAAAGAATTTTTAAAGGTTCGTTTGTACTCAGACAACACTAGTCTTACACTACACTTCTCACTCTAGGTCCTGAAGAAAGCCCACCTGACCCTTAGGGGCAAATATAGGGGCTGAAACATGTCGACCTTTTTTATGGACACACAAAGTGTGGGAGATCCCTAAATAATCTCAACACGCACATCACTCAATTTTATACTTGTCTCGAATCCAGACCTATTAAATCATCCATCTGGCTGTACGAGCATTTTAACCCATGTTTCGCTATTTTTCACTAACCCCTGTATCACTGCTCACTACTGCGCCAACCAGGGGTTCACCTCCGGGTGGAGGAAGCATGAGATCTAACCCAATGATGATGCTATCAGGTCTTTAAGAGCCCGGCGGAGAATCAAGATATACCGCCAATTCCATCATCTGCACGTGAATGAGGGTTTTTTATTGGTACAATGAACAAAATTTGAAACAATTTTGCAATACGACAAGGAAGCTGAATGAATCACAGTTTCTTCTTTCTCCCTCCTCCTTGATTACATATGCAGTTACAACATGGCCACAAAAGTGCCCGAAAACAAAGCACCAAACACACTAGGAAGACATAAAAGGTCCAATAGTCAGTCAGTCAATATAGGAGATGACGGCAGATTCTGGGTGCCTGGCAGTAGGCAGGTGACAGGACAACAGGATCAAGAACGAAAGCAATTAACAAGTAGTGAACAAGCAAACAGGACGGTTCACACTTCTTTGGAACTGTCTGTTGAAAAGGAAAAACCCAAAAATAGCAGGAGAGGCAGACTTCCTCGGAGACAGGAATGCAGCAGCAGGACAGGAAAACACTCTCCTAAATGTAGCAATACAGTAACTGACATCTCTGGCTCCCAACATTCTGAAACACATCATTGGATGAACATTCCACTTGCAGAGCAAGAGATACATAAATATCATCAAAGCCAGGATATAACAGTACTCAAGTGGGTATTCCCTCAGCAACCAGGAACATGCATGTAGTTTGAAGAAGTTAAGGATATCTGAAGAAGGTGAGGGAAGGCTACGTACTGCACAAATATTTTCTGACCACAAATGCTAGAAGAATGAACTTGCATCTTGGAAATATATTGTTGAGTAAATGACCCAACAACCAGCTGTTTGGACAGATGCCCTTGCCAACGACTCATGGTGGAGGACCTCCTGCCATATGTAGACTTCTCTGCCTACCTGGCAGAGGATACACTGGTGAAGCAGATGCAAGTTCATCATAGCTGAATGGCGAGTAGTTACCGAGGAGTAGTCCCCTTGACATTCATTGTTGCTTTTTAAAAACAAACAGCAGGGGGGGCGTGGCTTGCGCCCAATGGTAATGGCCGCGGTTCCGTAGCTCTCCAGACGGCGAGGTGGAAGACCGGCCCGACGTCCCTTTTCTAGCTGCTGCCGGAGCCTGGAAACGGAGAGTGTGCTTCACGAAGGAAACCGGCTGACTTTTGCTCCGGTTTCGAAGTCCCGCTGACCGCTGGTGTTACAGCCGTCGCAAGTGAGTCTTTGTGGCGTTGTCGACCTAATGGCCGCCATTTCGTAAACCCCGCTGACGGAGCAAGGCTCCTAGCGGCACCTTCCATAGACTCGAGCGGCTTTCTCACCTAGCGCTGCATTGCTTGGGATGGTTCGACCTCCTTGACGTTTTTCTACCCTCTTTTCCTCATTGGGGGTTCTCATTTAAGGAGCCTTTACTTCAGCATTTGAGCCTCATAACAGGATGCCGCCATTTTAAGCGTGGTATGTTACGAACTGCCTCATATATGTCTCTCCAGAGTTTGGAAGGTTACAATTTAACAAGGTCATGAATGCAGACATGCCTCTCTTCATAAATTACTGAACGGTTTACCATGGCTTTCATTTCTTCATGCCTGTTATGTAAAAGACATTACATTTTCTGCTGTTGACATATAGCGCTGCACTTACATTCTTTTTTGTTTCATATGCTCATGTTGCATTTCCTGGCTGCTCATAACCTTATACTGTTGTAATTATCACAGGTTTTTTTTACTGTGTGCATCTCTGTTTTGGGCGCAGGTTGCTCCTTATTCATGTTATAATCATTGTGTTGTAAACATATTTTGTTCTACATATGTTTTGATTGAATGTCTTTATTCTTGCTTCACGCTTGTATTTTATTGAGGTGGGTTCATACAGTCCTGCTTTTTCACATGTTGTCCTCTGAGGTTTTGCATTTTTAAGCTAGTTGGGTCACTTTTCTAGTGGGCTTTGAGAGGCTCATTACCTGCTCTGCCAATTTTGCGCCTACGCTTTATTTTGTCAGATTGTGCTGATTATCCCCACACATCTTATAGTCTTACACTTGTTATTCCTTTTTATGGGGCGATTATCTAAAGACTTGCGCAAACCTTCTAATACTGCTAAGAAATTCTTAGCTCACACAGGCTCTCGCTTTCAGTGTTTGGAAATGGAGGACGTACCTGATCCTCCGTCCTCGAAGGGCTCAACATCTTCTACTTTCTCATCGCTTGCTACCAAAAAAGGTACCATTAAAAGACTAAAGAAGGATCCACCCTCACCGCCTTCACAGGCTCGTACGTCCACTTCATTTGGTCTGTTATTAGAGGAAATAAGAGCTCTGCGTCCTTTTATTGAAGAGACTAAATCTACAATTCAGCAACTTTCAGATACATGGCTTTCTGTGGACGAGCGGATTACTGCACTTGAGCAGAATGTTGCCTCAATGGAGTCCTCTGTTTCCAAAGTCCATCCAGTTTGCGCACAGGTCTCGCTTTTAGGTAAGCAGATCGAAAATTTGGAGAATAGGAGTAGGCGGAACAACCTGCGCCTTTACGGCCTTGAGGAAGGTTTGGAGGGGTCGGATCCTATCACCTACTTTCATTCTTTTCTGCCAAAACTCCTTAATCTGCCAGAGGGCACTACTCTCAATATTCAAAGGGCACACCGTCTGGGTTCCATTAGAGGCACGTCTTCTGCTGTTACAATGAGGAAACCAAGAGGAGTCATTATGTACTTCCTTGAGTACACAGACTTACTTACAGTCCTTTCTGCAGCAAGAGCTATGAAGCGTATCACTTGGTCTGGTCATCCTTTATTTTTTTCACAGGACTATGCTAAGTCAACAGCTGACCGACGTAAGGAGTTCTTATCTCTTCGCCCACAATTGCGCTCCATGGGAGCACAGTATGGGTTGTTTCATCCCTGCCTTTTTAAAGTGACTATTAACAATAAGACAACTACGTATGATGACCCGTTGAAATTGAAGAGTTTTCTTTACTCGCATTTTACTGACAAGATGGACACCGCTTCTACTTCAAGTTCTTAGTAGTTTTCTGCTAGTGCAGTGATGTTGCTTCTATTTTCTGCAGTTTGAGTCTATAATGGTTGCTTATGTTTCATACTCTATACACTATGTTATATGAATTGTTCTCAAATTTATCCTTTTTGTTCCTCTTTTCTTCCACAGATCCTTTCCCTGCTCGTCAGGCTCCTTCCATGTGTTATTGAAGTTCGTCGGGTCCGATCCCTTCCTTCGTCTGTTCCCTTGAGTTGCGGTCGCGTCATTGTCCACGTGGCCTCCACCCTCCCACCCTTTGTTTGTTACGGATGTTATGTAAGTTTTTTGTCTTTCCCTCTTTCCCATTGCTTTTCGCAAGTTGGTTCTTTGTATGTTTTCCTCTTTCTTTGTTTCTTCATCCTTGCCCTTTTTCTTATTTCATTTTCTTGAGTTTTTCAACGGGTTTATTTATCTTTTCCTTTCTCATGTTACTTTTCTGTCCCTTCTCTCTGACTTTTTTAGGACATTTGTTCTCTTTTTCTCATCTGGCCATTCTTTTATGTGGCCTCCACCCTCCTATCCTGTCCTGGATGTTCTGTAAGTTGATTTTTCTGATTATATTTTTCTCATTCTCTCTTACTACTATTCTTTATCCTCTTTTCTGCTCTAGTAGTATTTTTCAAGTTTTTTCCTTTCTTTTTAAATCTGTTAATTCATTCTTCTTTTCATTCTCTTTTCTCTCTTCTTTCCTCTTTCTTTTTTTTCTATCTCCTTTATTGTCATACAGCTGGCATTCTTTCTTCCTCTTTTCTTGTTACTCATGGAATTGTTTTAATTGTTCTTTGATATATATATACAATTTTTGCATTAGTCCCAATAGTTCTTTTTCATGTTTCTATTTTAATTGGCTTTTATTGTATCATTATGGTTTTTTCTCATGCCTTTAAAAATAATATCTTGGAATGTCAGAGGTTTGCACTCACCAATTAAGAGACAGAGAGTTTTAACACACTTAGCCAAACTCAATGCTGACATTGCTTGTATTCAAGAATCACACTTATCTGCTGAGGAATCTGCTAAACTAAAAAGGGGCTGGGTGGGTGAGGTTTTCTTTTCTCCCGGTGATGGGGAACGTAATGGTGTTCTAATTTTGTTTCATAAGTCTCTCTCTATCAAAATATTATCAAGTTTCACGGATCAGCTAGGTAGATGGGTATTGGTGAAATTTAGTTTGGATGCTGTTCCCATTTCCCTTTTGAATATTTATGCTCCTGCAACTGGTGATGCTTCATTTTGGTCCTCCTTGGCTCCACACATTACACAACATTACGAGGATAACTTCGTCCTTGCAGGTGACTGTAATGAAGTCCTTGATCCATTTTTAGACAGGCATTCCTCCAGTGCTTACGTTCCTCATAAATCCCACAAATCTTTTACACAACTCATTTCCCAATACAAATTTGTTGACGCATGGAGACTTTGTAACCGTACTCTACGAGAATATTCTTTTTTTTCACCCCCACATCAAACACAATCAAGATTAGATTATTTTTTCATCTCACATCACTTATCTCAATCCCTAATCGCTTCTGATATTGGTTCTATTTTAATCTCTGATCACGCACCAGTTTCTATTGATTTGGATGTTCTACATAAACCCAATTCCACAAAAAAATGGCGTTTTAACAATTCCCTTCTTCTTGACCCAACCTTCGTCTCTTCCTTTACATCCTTTTTTCACGAATTTTTCCTGTTGAATCAGACTGATGATATTCAATTTCCTGTGGTATGGGACGCTTTCAAGGCATCTGCTAGAGACTTTATTATTAAATATGTTTCTCGCAAACAGAAAAAAGCTCAACAAGATACTAAGGACCTATTTGCCAAAATTAAACGATTAGAACATACCTATTACACTTCGAAATCAAAAGATTGCCTATCGGAACTCATCTCTACCAAACTTCAATTTAACAAAGATTCCACAAATAACGCTTCCAATTTTTTACTAAAGTCCAGCGCCAAATTCTACGGTGGCCAAAACAAGGCTGGGAAATTATTAGCCAATTATTTGAAAGTTAAGAATAATAAGATCAACATAGAATCCATTTATGGTAGGGATGGCACATTGAAACATAAAGATGATGACATCTTACAGGAATTTCTCAATTTTTACGAGACTTTATACTCCACTGAATCACTTTCCTCTGAGCATTCCATTGCCCAATTTTTGTCCAATATTCGGCCACCCTTTCATAATCCTCCGGATCTCTCCTCATTGGAAGCAGACTTGACCCAAAAAGAACTCCTTCAGGCTCTAAATTCTTTAAAACATGGAAAGGCCCCGGGCCCAGATGGTTTTACGGTTGAATTCTTCTCTCACTTCTCTAAATTACTTTTGCCCAAATTAGAAAACCTTCTTACCACCTTTCTCACTTCTGGCTCTGCTTCTGGTACCTTTTCGGATGCTCTTATTTGCATTCTCCCTAAACCAGGTAAAGATACACAGCATTGTAAAAATTACCGACCTATTTCTTTGGTCAACATTGACTATAAGATTTTTTCAAAAGCCCTAGCCTTGCGTCTGGATCTGCATTTACCTGATCTCCTTGGAAAGGAACAATCCGGCTTTGTTAAAGGCAGATTGATAGCTGACAATACTAGATTATTCTTTGATATCCTCTCCAAGACCTCGCACTCCTCTCAATCTATTGCAGCCATAGCTTTAGACGCGGAGAAAGCTTTCGACCGGGTCGAATGGTCTTATCTTTTTCATACCTTAAAATGGTTCGGTTTTGGTCCAAATATTTCTACCTTGATTTCTCTTCTATATTCTCATCCCAGAGCGGCCATTTCGGCGAATGGTGGCTTATCCTCTTATTTTTCCCTTAACAGAGGAGTCAGACAGGGGTGTCCTCTTTCCCCTTTTTTGTTTAATCTTGCTTTAGAACCTTTTCTATTGAGAATTCGACAAAACAATGATATTCATGGTTTTGATTATCAAAGCTCCACGATTAAAATGGCGGCCTACGCGATGATGTATTACTAATTCTATCTCAACCCACCGTGTCCCTTCCTGCATTCTTAGAAGAAGTTAATTCTTTCGCTCACGTCTCTGGATACAAATTAAATAAGGATAAATGCGAAATCCTACCCCTTACCAAATTTACTTATAAACATGATTTCTCCGATTCGGGCTTTACATGGAGCCCCACTTACATTAAATATTTAGGCCTTCATTTTACTTCTTCCCTTTCGAGTACAGTCACTCGCTGTATGGAAGATTGTATACAGAAACTCACTACCCTCACAACAAAATGGCATCCTTTGTATCTTTCCTGGTGGGGTAGATTAGACACAATTAAAATGATGCTCTCCCCTATTGTCCTTTTCACAATTTCTAACATTCCATTTTCAATTCCCTCCAAGCATTTCAAAAAAATCAATTCCATTTTGTCCGAATTTCAATGGGGTCATAAAAAATCTCGTATGTCCCTGGCCAAATTGACTCGCCCTAAATCGGAGGGAGGAGTAAATTTTCCAAACTTTTCTCTCTATCACAAGTCCTTTTTATTAAATCAAGCATCAAATTGGATATCAGACTCCTCACGTTCTCCTCCTCTCTGGGTATCCCTAGAACATTCCTATATATCTCCTTTTTCATTTAAGGAATACCTTTTGTTCTCTCGAAAGCCGCAATCCTTATCCACACCTATTCTTAAATATACCTCTAAAATTCTCCCAACCCTTCCTATTTCTTCTTTTTTAGAGCAACCCATTTGGCATAACACTTTGATTTTAATCAATAACAAGCCGTTTTTTTGGAAAACTTGGCGCTCCCGTGGTCTCATTTGGGTTCATCAATTATTCCATAATGATCAGTTTGTTCCTTTTTCAATAGCCAGTTCTTCTTTTCTTTTACCCCCCCGCTTTTATAACTAGATATTCTTTACTATTGTCTGCATTGCAATCTGCTTATGTTGCATATCATGCACCTTCTCCTTCCCACAGTCAGGATTTCTCTACTTCCTCTTCGTTACATTCTTAACTTCTTAAACACGCCAAGGCCTCCAAAATTTATGCTTTCCTCCAAACTCCATCTTCTTCCAGTGTCAAGTCTAACATAGAGGAGGCTTGGGAGAAAGATTTAGGTGTTTCCTGGCCTGTTGTATTGTGGGATAAAATTTGGTTAAAAATTTGCAAATCTTCCAGAGCGGCTAACACAACTCAGACACTATTTTTTATTTACAACCGACTTTTGTTCTCACCACATGTTTTTAGTAAACGATTTCCTTATTCTACTGATACATGTTGGTCTTGTTCCTCACCAGGTGCAGACCTTCATCACATGCTCTTCACATGCCCTCTAGTTCATAATTTTTGGATAAAGGTATGGTCTCAAATGAATAAGATTTTTTCATCTACTCACGCCTTCTCTATTTCTCTCATTTTCATGGGCAGCGTCTCTCCTATCTGGGATCAATGCACTTTTAGAATACGTATTATTGATTTATTATTAGCAGTGGGTTTCCAACAAATTACTAAATCTTGGAAGGATTCCACCAAAATATCTTTTCAGGCTTGGTGGTATGCTGTGTGCTATAATCATAGATTAGACACAACGTTTGTATACCCGATGAGTCTGGCCGCCAAAAGAAGAGAAATGTGGGGCCCTGTCACTACGTTCTTTGATGCAAGTGCTAGTCAATCTTTGTCTCTTTCTCCGTTGCAACAAGAAGTTACTAAACCTCCATGACTTCCTTGAGCTTGTTATATATACTTTTCATATTATGTGTTCCATACCTACATTGTATATTTATTTTTCCTTGTTGTTTTTCTTTCATATCTCATGTAATTTCTGCTAGTTATATTCATATTTCTTTTTGGTTTCATTTACTCTTATTACCAATTTTACTTGTTTAATATATGCCAAATATCCTTTGAACCAACCTGACTGTTGCTGCCGCTAGAGCTTTCACCTTCGCCTTCGCTTTCACCCGGCCTCCCTGTGTCCCAGGAGGGATTGACCGCCCTCCCGCAAAACCACAACTTGCAGCACCCGCTTCGCGGGCGCTGCTGCGCGGTGAGTGGCGTGGGGTTGAGACTGGGGGAGTAGTCGCGCTGTTGGGCTTGTCCCAGGAGGAGGGAGCACCGAGAAAACATCGAGGGAGCGCGCCGCAGGGACTCGTAAGACCAGGAGTCCCTGCGCTGCACAGGTGTGCACGGGCGCGCCCCCAGGAAGACACGCCCCCTGCTTGCAACACCTCCTTATCTCAAACAGTCTACCACTCAGCGGGACGCGAGCGGGTCGCCGAGCGAAGCCCGAGCAAAGGGCGGGCCCTCTGTGGCCCTCAGAGGCCAGAAGAGGCCGGGCTGGGCCACCTTCCTAAAAAAATTGTGCTTCGCAACTAACGCACTAGGCTTTCACTTGGTCCCAATTGCACCAACCTAATCTACCTCTTGTACTGAGCACCACAGACTATGAGGAAGACCACTAGGAAGCTAAAGATGCCCACCCTAAGATCGAGTACAAAAAGCAAAACGAATCCTCCCCCGCCATTACCAACGCTGACCGCCATTGACAAAATGCTCAAACAAACCATAGGGGTGGTGTCTAACGCCATCGCAAACACCGAAAGAAGAATGTCACTACCACCCGTGACAATTATCCAGGAAACACAGGAATCACTTATCAACTTGACCGAGGCCTCCCGTGAATTGGCAGAGGAACTCGATACCAGCTTGCCACTCTCCCCCTCTTCTTTTGTTGACCTACCTTGTGCCCAGGCGCCTGCTGAAATTTGCAGTGAGAGACCTGATGCACAAATACACAACCATAACAATATTCCCTGCAGTACAGAGAAACATTTGCACAAGGAAGGCTCTAAACGTGGGGGTAAAAAAGGATCCTTAAAATCTAGAAATCACAACCTGGTAACGCCTATAAACCCACCGGCTTCGGGAATACCGTGTTGGATCACCAATATGGTGGCTGACCTTAAAACGGACCTCGAACACTCTATCACTGTGCTGCTAAAACCCCTCATAGCTAAAATAGACAGATTAACATCAATTGTAAACAACAGAGGGAACGGCATAAAAACCCAACCAGGGCAAGAAGGAGGTTTAAGAAAACAGAACGACGTCACATCCCATAGCCAAACTAAGGACAAGGCTCCCACGATCCCTGACGCGACCGCAAAAACCCTAAACAGAGCCGGCCAAAAAAGTACTAAAGACAAGCAAAAGGCTGCCTCCACACCAGGCAGAGGGAAAAGCAATAAACAAACAGCCACTGAAAACAACAAATCAAACCCAGGACCCACCCAAACATTGGAAGCAAACAATGTTCAAACTCCCAATGTGAATCCGAAGCCCCCGTCCATTGCACCAACTAAAGAAAACAAAACAGCTACCCGCTTTAGGACAATTAATCTTCCACCTGAAGCATTGCCCTTCGTAGTTGTTCCACCTCTAAGGGAGGGTCAACGGGAATCACAAATAGAACTGAAAAATAAATGCGCACAGTGGCTACAAATACACAGACCCCTGCCCCCCCATATTTATGGGGAAATCCTGTCAGTAAGAAGAGGGGAGTGGATCGGCAAAGGCACCAAGACCATAGCAGGGGACATAATTACGATAAATTTTAGAGACATGGCAGCAGTTAACTTTATCTGTAATGCTCCCCCTAGCTATACCCGATCACAGATTCACCCGGTTCATTTGTCCTACTTTTATCCCTTCGCATCCCAAAGACCCAGGCAGAACAATAGATCTTTCCCGAATAACATATCACATCCTGGCACCCACTATGGACCACCTCAATGGCAAAGATCTACCTTTGCCATGCCAAATTAGGATTCCTCTCTAATGCAATACGCACACTGGAACAGGTTCGGTGCGCTTGAAGAGGTCGACTGACAGGGATGGGTCAACCAATCCCCCAAGATCGAGAGGCGGAAAGTGGAAAGTCCATCATTAATAAGAAGGGAAAAGGGGATGAACAGCGGATCAGAGGACGTGCCTGACAAGGGAGGACGTACTAAACCCCCGAAGATTAGCCTTGGAAGAGAAGAGGGGACAAATCTACCAAATATCTCCAGTGGCACTCACCTTAGTAATGCCATTCTAACGGAAACAGGAAAACAGGTAATGCCCCCATCAGGTGAACCAAAAAGAAATCCTAAGGAAAAGACTCAAGCAAATCTATTAGTAGTATCCTGGAATATCGCAGGACTAGCGGCCAAATTCGAATCACAGGAATGGCTCAGCTATATAAAAAAATTCCACATTATATGCCTGCAGGAAACCTGGGCTCTTGAATTAAATGACTACAGCCTGGAAGGATACAAAAGCTTTTTTGTCCCAGCCAAAAAAGTAACTTCCGGGAGACCAAGTGGGGGTCTCGTTATATACGTCAACCTAGACATAAAAGGCACCTGGAGTAACATCAAATGGGTCTCACATAACCTTCAAGTTTTAAGGTTTACCTCACCAAGAATAACTCTCTTCCTAGTCAATTGGTACAATGCTCCTGCACCGACGGAGAAGGGAAAAGCAATCTCTGAACTAGCGGAATGTCTAAGAAACCTAAACTTTTCACACAAGACACCAAGCCATCCAAGCGTAATACTAACGGGAGATTTTAATTGCCATTTGTGTGACAAATTAAAACCTTTTAATAAAGACTGGTCAAGATGCACTTTAATGAAAGGCCCACATTTTGCACATACAAAAGAGGGATGGGACTTAGAGAGACTAACGAAAAGGCATAACCTAACCCAAACGCTAGACCTTGTGGCATTGGGTGAACAAGGAGAACTGACACCAACATATATAGGAAGAGGGTGCCATTCCTATATTGATTTTATTCTAGTCTCGCCCATTCTAAAAAGAAACATTAACAACACTAATATTGAGGACAGCAGCTTTAGCGATCATAATCCGGTCATCATCTCAATTGAAGGTTTTGATTTTAACACGTGCCCAAAGAAACCTGACATTGTGGAAAAAGCAGTGGATCAGGGAAGAAGAATTAAATGGGCAAAAATCGACGGGGACAGTTTTTACAAAAAATTATTAGTAGAGGCCTCAGTTGCAATCGACAAATGTTTAGACCCAAGCGTGTGTGGGGCACGGGTGGTTAATGCTTTTGAAGAAATCGCGCGACACGTAAACAATTCATTAACGACCACGGGACCTAACAAAATGGACTCAAATCCCCGTTGGTTTGATGCGAACTGTACTAAGGCGCTCAAAAAATTGAAGGATAGCCTCCACTGTAAACCAAGGGACAAGACCATGGTGACTAAGAACAGAGCCGAATATAAAAAGGCTTTGAAAAAACGCAAGCAAAGCCTACAAAATCAGGCCTGGGAGGACCTAAGGGACGCGGCCGAAAGAAAAGACTCTGCAAGCTTCTGGAAAGTGATTAACTCCCCATGCTTCCAGGACCAAGGGGCACCAAAAATCACAAACATCATCTTACCGGAACAATGGCAGACTCATTTCCAGAGCCTATACAACCACTCAAGCCACCTATCCCTGGGGGATATGCCGAGGAAACATCAACCGGCAAAGTTAGACTTCTCTCTGAAAGAAGTCGAAATGGGAATAATTGGGCTGAGTAAAAATAAGGCTCCGGGTCCGGACGGAATCCCACCAGACCTGTATCTAAGTCAACCTGACCTGTGGGCACCGTTGCTTACCAGGGTATTAAACGAGGCTGTGGTGGCAGGACTGCCTCAGTCCTGGTCAACGGCGACCATAGTCCCAATCTACAAGAAAGGGAACCGTGATGACCCCCAATGCTACCGACCCATATCGCTTATAGATGTGACAGCAAAAGTACTAGGGCGAGTCATTCTACAGCGATTGCAAGACTGGGCCGAGGAACATCAAATCCTCTCGGAAATGCAATACGGTTTCAGGAAAGGTAGATCTACCACCGATCAATGTTTAAATCTATACCTCCTGATAGCCAAATATACCATCGCCGAGAAGGGGTCCATTCACATGGGGTTTATGGACCTCTCAGCGGCTTTCGACCGTGTAAACAGGAGAAAGCTCTGGAGTATGTTATTAGAACTAGGAGTGGACCAACCTTTAGTGGACACCTTGCAAAATCTCCACCGGAACACCACTGCAAGTGTGAGGTACAGCCAAGAGGGTAAAAAGACCGACCCCTTCACTTGCACGAGTGGAGTAAGGCAAGGATGTATCCTCGCGCCCTTTCTGTTCTCCATTTACATCAACTCGCTGGAAAAAGACCTGCTTAAACTTAAGGTGGATTCACCTCAAATCGGTCATCGTGCTGTACCCGTACTACTTTACGCCGATGACGCGGTTTTGCTTGCCAGAACTCCCCTAGGTCTACAAAAACTGATTGACGGGTTCGTCAGGTTCATGGATAAACTGGACCTGGCAACCAATCTGGAAAAATCTTATATTATGTCAACTGGAAAATCAACAAAAGGATCTTTTTCCTTTCACATTGGGTCACACAAAATCGACAAGGTCCAGACTTTTTCATACTTGGGGGTACTAATAATAATAATAATCTTTATTCGGTTTTTACAGTTTGAAAAAGCCATAAAAGATAACATAGTTTTAAAAAACATTGAGTTAATTTAAAAGGAGATTTACAATTGATTTTTAAACTCGAAAAAGTTATTTTTGCCAATTTTGATACGAAAAGCGAAAGTTGGTAAATTTCAATTACAGGTTATTTCTGTGTCTCATAATGCATTTTAAAAAATTTAAAACATGATATACCGTGCATTCTGAGTCCAAAAATTGGAGTGATAACATCGCTGGACGGCATTGTCTATGACCCCATTTTTTTAATAAGGGAATAAGCCATGTCTTTCGGTGTGGATGATAGAACTTACAAAAAAGTACTGTATGGATGGTGGACTGTTGGGAATGTTCGTCACAGGGGCACAGGACCATTTCAGTACTCCAGGTATTCTTTTCAGGAAAGGTCACCAGTCTGAAAAATAGGTTCAACCTGAACCTTGTTAGGAGCATCTTTTCGTAGTTAGAAATCCCTAATGTAAGATATGGCTGAATTTTCAGAGTCTGCTGAATACTGATTGCATGCGTAACAGATTTTTTTGTGGCCAGCGTTGTTAGTCTCAGGGAGTCCAAGTGGCTCAATGCTATTTGTTTTAGATCTTTTTTAGAGATTTCCTTCATTAGTTCGGGATTGTAATAGTATTTCTCGATCCCCAGATCGTGGAAGAAATTTCTAATGTAGGAGATCCAAGGTATTTTTTTAGCGTGGTCCAACTCCATAATATCTCGTAGAATGTTTTTGGTCAGGTTATTTTCCTCGGATAACCAAACTCTTCTCCAAAGCATTAGAGGTTGGATTTTGATCAAATCTTCAATAAATGGGATTCCCAGTTCTATATGCGAGGCATAGATGGAAGTGCCTCGTGGTATTGATAGAAGGAATCTCGTGAAGATGTTTTCCTCTTTTTGAATTGGGCCAGTGTTTATATGTCCCCAAATCCCAGTGCCGTATAATGCTGTGGATTGGCACTTCGCAGCATATATTTGCAGCAGTTCCACTGGCGGTTTTTTCCCTAGTCTATTTGAAAATTTCATTAGTGCCATAATCGCTCTTTTAAAAAGATGTCTCCTAGCTTCTACCGCCGCTTTCCAATTTTGGGCATCATCTATCATGATACCCAAATAGGGGTATTGCGAGGTTCTTTCAATTTTTTGTTCTTTCAGAAAGATGGTCTTTACGGGTTTTTTTGTGCCACCGACCACCATAACAAAGGTTTTTTTAACGTTTATATGCAGGTCCAAGGCAGCCATAAAATCTGCATATTTGGTTAGTGATTTCTGTAGTTCATTTGGGGTTCGGGCTAAAATGACAGCGTCGTCCGCGTAGAGCAGGGCGGGGATCAGGCGATCTTTTACTTTTGGAAGGTCTCTTCCCCCCTTCAGCATACACTCTTCGAGACCGTTGGTGTATAATGAAAAAAGAAAGGGGGCGAGGACGCAGCCTTGCCTCACTCCCCGCTCTACCCCAAATGGTGCCGTCAGTTCTCCTCTTGTCCCGAACCTCACTCTCGCTGTGGCCCCGCTGTAGAGTTCCCTTAGAAAGTCCAAGAGAGGAGGATCTACTCCCATCTTGCTTAGCAGCGACCAGAGCTTAGTATGTGAGACACAGTCGAATGCGGAGGACAAATCCACGTATGTCATAAAAATAGTACCTGTTTTTGCAAGGGTATACTTGGATATAAGCAAGGAAAGATTTAATGCTTGCTCAGTAGTTCCAAAGCCCTCCCTGAAGCCGAACTGTAGGTCTGAGAGGATGTTTTCGTCAGCCACCCACTGTTGCAACTTGCCAAGGAGGACTCTGCCAACGACTTTGCCCAGAGAATCAAGAAGGGAGATTGGGCGGTAGCACTTGACATCTTGCCTGTCCCCCTTCTTGAAAATGGGGACCATTATTGATGATGACCATGAGTCTAGCAGTCCAAGTTCCATAGTTGCGATACAAACTCTCGTGATTATTGGGGTCCACAGGTCGGGAAGGAATTTAAATAAATCGACAGGGACCCCGTCAGGACCGGGGGCTTTTCCGGGCCTACTTAAGGATAACGCTTTTTCAAAGTCTTGTAGGTCAACTTCCAGAGAGATTGGGAAGGTGACTGGGTTGCCTGTAGACTGATGCGGACCGCTATTAGGTGTGGATTGAAAAATTTTCGAAAAATGACTCATCCATGTAGCCTCGTCTATGGCCACATCTATTTTTGGTCCAGTGGAGTCAGTTAAAGAGGGGGATTTGACTATTTTCCAGAAAGCCTGAGAGTCCTTCGAGAGTGCGCTCTCGTGCAAGGCCTTCCACAGGGATGTTTTTAGTTCTTTTTTCCTCGTCTTTCTGGCAATAGTATATTCTCTTCTGAGACCTTGGATCTTTATTACATCTCTGTTAGGTTCTCCAAGAGCTTTCCTCAGGTTAGTCTGTGCTTTCGCGCAATCTCGATTAAACCAACCTGTGGTCTTTTTCTTATTTTGGTTGAAAGTTCTGGTTAACAGGCTTTTGACATGTTCTATAATGGTATTAAAATTTTCCAGTATTTGATTTGCCTCCGCTTGGGGATCAAGACAAATCGAAATGTTTTTATAAGCAAGAGTAACTAGTCTCTTCATAAGGATATTGGGGTCCACTTTTTCCCATTTGATTGTGAAGCCATTGGTCTTATTCAACTCGAGCCTATTCTGTGATAAAGTGTTGGCTATAGTTACCATCTGAGAGTTCGAGTGATGTAGTTGGAGACTTAGACTTAGAGCGGAGTGGTCACTAAGGCAGTTTTCCAGGATTTTAAATGTTCCGATTTGCGGTTTTAGGGCTTCTGTAACTAATATATAATCCACTGTGGTCTCGTGGCCCCTTCCTCTATATGTAGGCTCTAGTTTATTGGTTGTTTGTTGTGTGGGATTCAAAATTTGCAAGTCCAAGTCTGAGAGTATTTCGTTCATAGCGGACCCCACTCCTGAGTGAATGAAGTGAGTTAAAGGACTGTCAGACTCGTCTACTATTCCACAGGTGTCAATAATGGGGCAAGGGTGCAAATTAAAGTCGCCACCCCAAATTACGTGAGCAGTGTCCCCTTTCTGTTTGAAGTGAGTGTGTTCAGTTATTTTGCCTTAAATTTGATCAAGAACATTCACAAAATTATCAGAATCCAAGTTGTTGTATGTATTTACTATTGAGATACGGGTTTTTTTCCCTACAGAAAATGTGAGAATCTGGAAGTTCGGAAGGAGGTCTGTCTTGATGATCTTTATGTCTACAATTGTATTAGCCATGTAGATTACCAGACCCCCCTTAGGTCTGCCTGAGGTGCTGGGAAGGGCGGGAGAGGTAAATGTTCTGTATCCCACTAGATGGAGGGCAGCCATTGCCCATGTTTCTTGAATAGAAATGATTTGATAGTCCTTCAAGAAAACCGCTGCCGATCCATCCTCAATCTTATTTCGAGGCCGGCCACGTTCCAGAAGACCATAGAAAGCTGGGTGGGTTCACATTCTTGTGCAACATTGTACTTGTGTGGTTTAGATAGGGTAGGCGCTGAAATTGGGTGTGAAAATACTACTGTAGTTGATGAGGGCTCTGGTGGTTTAGTTGTTTGTCAATCGACCATTTCCAGGCCGCTGAACCTGTTCGTGGTCGGGAAGCCTAACCAGTGTTGCCCATTAATAGTGTCTTCATAGTTAGAACCAAGAGGTTGGTAAGGTGGTCTCTCCCAATGCTCCCAGTTCCCGGATCTGTTTTGGGGGCCCACGATCTGCCATGGGACTTCTCTCTGGTGATAGCTCCGATTAAATGGATACCGAGAGTTAATGGGTTCAGTGGGTCGCATTACAGGATTGGTGGCGGCAGTTTCTAGCTCCCATGGTTGCGGAATTGGCTTCCTCCACATGTTGTCAGAGTTACGTTGGTAGTTGTTATTATTGAACCTTTTCGGGTAAAAGTAAGACAAGGGTCTTGTTACAATCCCCCCAGGGGAGTTGTTGCGTTCCCAGGAGCATATATATTCAGCTATGCTGGGATCCTCAAACGTAATGACTATGCAGTCTCCTCGAATTGTTTTTTTTCTGTAACCTACCCACGAGGTCCGGGATACTGAAGCTATTTTACTTTTCCAAGGTGGCGGGACGGGACGGTTTGTATTCAACCAGTACTGGACCTTATTCTTTAACGACCAGTTGGGTTCAGTTCCCTCACCTGTAAGTTCGGGGACCCCCGTCATAACTACCACATATGGAGTGGCCTCGGGTGGTAAATTTAGGGTGGGTGGTTGTTCGGTTGTCCCCCTCGGGGCATTTTTTGTTTGGGGTGGTTTAGTGTTTGTTGTTACAGGTGTTTTAGGTGCCGGTGTTTTAGGAACAGGAGTTTTTGTGGAAGTAGAGTTTGCAGTTGGTATTGATTGGGAACTAACTTGTGGGGGGATAACCAGGGGCGTGGGAGCTGACTTTTGTGGAATGGCGGTGTTTGCTGGGAGGATTAGTGTGGTTTGCTTTTTGGACTTTGGCGGAGGTACAGTTGCAGTTTTCTTAGAAACAGGATGTGTGGGCTCTGGATTTGAAAGGGGCTTGGTATGAGGTTGTGGGGATATAGATTGTAAAGAGCCAATAATTTTTGTAAGCTGCCTCTCTATATTACTGAGTCTTGTTTCTAGTGGGCGTATATGAGAATTTAAAAGAAAGGCTATCTCTGTGATTAGTCTTGCTGATTCTCTTTGTCTTCCTGTGTTTTGTGAGGTTAGCGAATCTGGCATTAAGGCATCACAGAGATCACGCGGTACATGGTGAATTGTTACCACGTTATTAGTTGGGGGAGCAGGGTGATTAGAAATCACTGAAACGTTTGTGTCGGTGACCGATATCGGATGTTTGGATGTTATGGAGTTTGTAGTATGATCTGATTTGCTCTTTGCGTTCCTTTTTTTTACAGCCCCCTCCCGCTTGCCTCTCATTTGTCTGGTTTCTTCAGGTGTGGGGTCGGGAAAGATATCAGGGGTGTTCTCAAGATCGGATTCTGAGAGGGTTACAGATATTTGGGATGCTGACAAATCGACATTATTGGGTAGGCTAAGTCTGTTTGTGGTCACCGCCATTTGCGTTGAGGCTGGCTGTATTTCTGGAGTTTTTGCTGTTGCAAGTAATCCCATTGATGAACGACGTGCAATTGCCAGTTCAGTAGAAACTCTACCCTCGATTAGGCTTATACTCTGGTCGATGAAAGTATTTGCTTTGGCCAGAAAGTCGTCCATTGGACCTAGTAGTTGATCACCTATACCATTCTTTTTTGTTTTTTTCTGCCTGGTGGATCTCGTGTTCATTTTGCAATGAGTGTTCACCTGGGAAGGGTACTGGGTTGACGAATTGTAGGGGGAGTCAAGCTGTTTATGAATGCCTGTATTGGGGAGGCCGGGGTATAGTTGTTAGAGGGGTGGGCCGGACCGGACTCTCCCGTACTCGAACGGCCTCAAACGGCCCTGTCTTTGCCCAGTCTTAGCCCGGGCTGCGTCCCCGCTGCGGGAGTTAGTTGGCTTTTTGTAAGAGGCGCTGAAAGGGCAGGGGGCGGCCCAGCAGGGAGAGCGGACCGGAAGCTCTTCCTTGGTCTCGCAGGGACTTCTGGGAAATGAAGTCCCCGCACGCTCGCAGCCCTGCTGGTGCCTCGCGCCCCTTACCGCCTTGCCGCTAAGAGTCCTTGCGTGTCCTCCAGAAAGGCTGCTGGCGCTGTGACCCAGCAGCGATGCGGCACCCGCGAAGCGGGTGCGGCGAGGAGTGGGCAGGAAGCCTCGTGCGCCGGTAGACCAAGTGCCCTGGTGCACTTGAAAGCCTCGTTTCTCTGGGTCTGGATCCTCCGTTCAAGAATGAAAGAAAGTAAGTGTCCCGCAGGTGGCGAGAACAGGGACGCTTTTTGAACAACTTTGATGGGCGGGGGGCGGGCCAGCAGGGAGAGCGGACCGGAAGCTCTTCCTTGGTCTCGCAGGGACTTCTGGGAAATGAAGTCCCCGCACGCTCGCAGCCCTGCTGGTGCCTCGCGCCCCTTACCACCTTGCCGCTAAGAGTCCTTGCGTGTCCTCCAGAAAGGCTGCTGGCGCTGTGACCCAGCAGCGATGCGGCACCCGCGAAGCGGGTGCGGCGAGGAGTGGGCAGGAAGCCTCGTGCGCCGGTGGACCAAGTGACCTGGTGCACTTGAAAGCCTCGTTTCTCTGGGTCTGGATCCTCCGTTCAAGAATGAAAGAAAGTAAGTGTCCCGCAGGTGGCGAGAACAGGGACGCTTTTTGAACAACTTTGATGGGCGGGGGGCGGGCCAGCAGGGAGAGCGGACCAGAAGCTCTTCCTTGGTCTCGCAGGGACTTCTGGGAAATGAAGTCCCCGCACGCTCGCAGCCCTGCTGGTGCCTCGCGCCCCTTACCGCCTTGCCGCTAAGAGTCCTTGCGTGTCCTCCAGAAAGGCTGCTGGCGCTGTGACCCAGCAGCGATGCGGCACCCGCGAAGCGGGTGCGGCGAGGAGTGGGCAGGAAGCCTCGTGCGCCGGTAGACCAAGTGCCCTGGTGCACTTGAAAGCCTCGTTTCTCTGGGTCTGGATCCTCCGTTCAAGAATGAAAGAAAGTAAGTGTCCCGCAGGTGGCGAGAACAGGGACGCTTTTTGAACAACTTTGATGGGCGGGGGGCGGGCCAGCAGGGAGAGCGGACCGGAAGCTCTTCCTTGGTCTCGCAGGGACTTCTGGGAAATGAAGTCCCCGCACGCTCGCAGCCCTGCTGGTGCCTCGCGCCCCTTACCACCTTGCCGCTAAGAGTCCTTGCGTGTCCTCCAGAAAGGCTGCTGGCGCTGTGACCCAGCAGCGATGCGGCACCCGCGAAGCGGGTGCGGCGAGGAGTGGGCAGGAAGCCTCGTGCGCCGGTGGACCAAGTGACCTGGTGCACTTGAAAGCCTCGTTTCTCTGGGTCTGGATCCTCCGTTCAAGAATGAAAGAAAGTAAGTGTCCCGCAGGTGGCGAGAACAGGGACGCTTTTTGAACAACTTTGATGGGCGGGGGGCGGGCCAGCAGGGAGAGCGGACCAGAAGCTCTTCCTTGGTCTCGCAGGGACTTCTGGGAAATGAAGTCCCCGCACGCTCGCAGCCCTGCTGGTGCCTCGCGCCCCTTACCGCCTTGCCGCTAAGAGTCCTTGCGTGTCCTCCAGAAAGGCTGCTGGCGCTGTGACCCAGCAGCGATGCGGCACCCGCGAAGCGGGTGCGGCGAGGAGTGGGCAGGAAGCCTTGTGCGCCGGTGGACCAAGTGCCCTGGTGCACTTGAAAGCCTCGTTTCTCTGGGTCTGGATCCTCCGTTCAAGAATGAAAGAAAGTAAGTGTCCCGCAGGTGGCGAGAACAGGGACGCTTTTTGAACAACTTTGATGGGCGGGGGGCGGGCCAGCAGGGAGAGCGGACCGGAAGCTCTTCCTTGGTCTCGCAGGGACTTCTGGGAAATGAAGTCCCCGCACGCTCGCAGCCCTGCTGGTGCCCCGCGCCCCTTACCGCCTTTCCGCTAAGAGTCCTTGCGTGTCCTCCAGAAAGGCTGCTGGCGCTGTGACCCAGCAGCGATGCGGCACCCGCGAAGCGGGTGCGGTGAGGAGTGGGCAGGAAGCCTCGTGCGCCGGTGGACCAAGTGCCCTGGTGCACTTGAAAGCCTTGTTTCTCTGGGTCTGGATCCTCCGTTCAAGAATGAAAGAAAGTAAGTGTCCCGCCGGTACTATTCGACCATCACCTCACCTTTAAACCCCTGGTTGAAAAGCATTCCACGAAACTTGCAGCCTCAGCGGGAGCCATTATGGGATATGGGCAAAGACTGGGAAAATGGTCTCTGGAACAAATCTTGAATTTATACAGGTCAATCTGCTGTGCGAAAGTCTCCTATGGTGCAGAAGTGTGGGGCTTTCTGGATAATAAAGCTCAGCAGATACAGACTGAAGAAAATTAATTCTTGAGGAGAATTTTGAAAGTCCCACAGAGTGTATCGGCCCACAATATCCATGAAGAACTAGGAGAACTCTTCATAGAAGACAAAATCAAAATTAAACCTCTCCTGGCATGGGTTAAAATATGGACTAATCCAGAGGCCGTCCTCACAAGACAAATCATTGGGGACTGCCTCAAAAAAGACAAAGGTGATACCATCCCTTGGCTGAAATATGTGAAGAAATCTCTAGCCGAAATCGATTGCACTAACTTTTTCACATCCCCTGACTCCATAACACCCGAGAGCAAGACACTGGTGAAGAATCTCTTTTTGGCACAGCTTAAGCTAACAAGAGTAGAAAAAGAAATTCGCAAACCTACAAATTCCACCTATAATGAACTTACAGCAAAGCATGGCATGGAACCCTATTTAAGGGTCATGTTTAACGCCCAGGACCGCTTTGTCATG
The DNA here is from genome assembly GCF_964263255.1 of Lissotriton vulgaris. Taxonomy (NCBI): domain Eukaryota; kingdom Metazoa; phylum Chordata; class Amphibia; order Caudata; family Salamandridae; genus Lissotriton; species Lissotriton vulgaris. Next base: position 772,037,524 of record NC_141699.1, on the reverse strand, counting down.
ACACGTTTCAGACTAAACATGCTGCATCACATCCTCGCGGTCCCGGCTGGGTTCACCCACACACTGGCGGAGAAGGGTACCTGCGGCTGCGACCATCGGTCTCCGCAGGATACCCTTCACTTTGTTTTATTGTGCCCATTTTATACCATGCCAAGACGCAAGTTCCTGGTGGGGATCCTGAAAGACTTAAAATTCAAACATGCAAGATCGGCCCTGAGATTCTTACAGGAAGCGGAGGATGCTTACACTCTCTTTTGCACCATAAACTTTATCCGTGTAGCAATAAGACTAAGAAATACCAGAGAAAACTGACCCCTAACACCTGCTCGTTCCCCTGACGATTTAAAATGCACGAACATTCAAATTAATGATTCCCGTATTGTTTTTTAGAGTGTAAAATAATTTTAACATTTGTAGGCTTTTTTATGGAAAATTTATTGACGTTTTTCTTTAAAGACTTTTTATGTGTGTATTCTGTATTTGTGCTTTTATGGTGTCTTTTTAAGAACCGAATAAAGATTATAAATTGAAATTGATACTTGTTTTTGCTGTATGATTTTTTATAATATTTTCATTGTTGTACTTAGTCAACTTTTATCTTATTTGCTTCAATAAACTTTCTTTTGAACTTAAAAAAAAAAAAAAAAAAACAGCAAAAGCAGGGATGTCGTTTTGAAAAACAAAAAATACAAAGATCTTGCACGTGGAAGGCCATTGTTTATTTTCCGAACCCTACTTTGCCATGACATTTGTGGCTCTTCTGGGCATGGAAAATATGCATTGATAACACTTTCCTAAATATAGAGTCCTCCTGATTCTTCAAATGGGGTGACAATATGGAAGGCAGGTCACTTCCTTTGATTGAAAATCTGCTCCACCGATGGCGACTATGCCTCTAATAGAGGTGGGTATCATGAGTTTTGTTGGGTTGGAAAACTGCCAATTTACAGCGGTTCTCTTCTCCTGCAAAACAATACATGACCCCTTTTGTGCAGTTACACTTTTGCATTTAAGACTACCGGCAGGAGTGTAATGGAGGCCCCCGGACTGTCCTCTGTACTGTGGATTGGCTTGGGTTTTGTGTTTTGGAGGGTGCCCCTACCCCCATCTAAGCCATGCCATTGTATGCCTTGCAGAATGCGTGCAATGGCATGGAATAGGAAATAGTTTAACACCCAGGGAAGCCACTCTGCTTTCCCGGGTAGACCCCTGCAGCATAGGGGTGACCTAACAGTTCAGGGGCCCCCATTGAGTCCAAGACAAATGGTTGTCTGTGCGATCTGGGAGACACCGGGGCCCCTCATCACATTCTCCAGGGGGGGCAGCATTTTGCTTTACGCCACTGACTACTGTGCACGTTTAAACTGCCTTTTAGCTTACTTGTGTCATAGTGAGACGTTAAATGGACAACGAAGAGTTTGTGGAAGTGTAGTGAGTCAGGAAAATAGCCATTTAACTTTCCATTAATAGATCTGTGTTTTGGAACCAGGTAAACTGGGAATAAGATTACTTTTAAAATCAGTACCCCTTCGTAGGAAACTCAATAAAATATACTGCCCATAGGACTTGCCTAGGCTGGGAAGTTGGGATATAAACGTTTTTACTGACCGACTAAAACGCCTCCTGTTTTTTTTCTTTCTGCCCATGTCTTCTAAATTATAGTCTGGATGCCCTTGAAGCAGCCACTGTGCAAGTAATTCTCAAGTAAATAAATGCATTTTATTTCATTCCGAGTTTTATTTCTTCTCCCCTACGCTTGCGTGAAGAAAAAAGCTACAGGTACCTTTAGAAAACACAGTTGAACTGTCTTCAACTGAGAATGTTTACAAGGATATTCAAAACTGCCATATTGCAATGTTTAACGGGTTCTCGGTCCAATCGTCTTGTTTTAAAGGCTCGCATCTGAGTTACTATGGTGCAAGGCAGAGCTCTGAAATATGAATGGTATTCCCTTGGTTGCTTTAAGGTAGGTCATGATTGTTTCTGCTCTAGTTACTACACATGCAGAGAAGTGGAAACATAGTAACTAGGCAGAAAACGTCATCAAACAGGAAAACCCATCCTTACGCAGTGCCTGGACAGCTTTTTTTCCAAGTAAACAAAATATACTGGTGACATTTTCCTCTATGAAGCAGAAGCTTAAACTAGAATAATTTTGCTAGAAATACTTGTTATGGCGTTTAGTCAAAGCATCTCTGAATGATAATCAACAGCATAACTTGTATATCCTAGTGCATGGCAGTTAGTGTATTTACACAGTGTGAATGGAGTCTGATCCACAAAAGCAAACACAATCACAATTCCAAATTGGTGACATTTATGCTTTGTGAATTAGAACTGGCTGACAATTTGGAAGTAATAGAACATTCTCCCAATTTTTGGAGGAAAACATTACATCTGGAGCAGAATTTACCGACTGAATTTTCTCTACTGTATTACCATGTGGACGAGTAAACTCAGCCAGTGGAGTCCCCTCTGAATGTAGCATTTTGCTTCAGAAATAGAAAGATTTCCCATGAACACCGCCAAGCTCTAAATCAGACTCGAGACGGTCAAGATAACTCACTCTGCTCAAGATTGGTCACAATTTGCACAACGTTGCAAAAACCTTTTTCACACTATAGTCAAAATAGAGTTTTGTATCTCTTGTGTCACATTACAACTATTAATTAATCAAAACTCTGTCATGGAGTGGAGTGGTGTGGCTCACTGGTGTGGAGTGGTGTGGCTTACTAGTTAGAGGCGGCAGACCCAGCAGCAGGAGTCAGCCTGGGACCAGGGTTCAATTCCCGACGTGGCAGGGTCGTGAACCAGGGTCAGCGGACTCGATAATTCTCGCCTCCGTGCCTACTCTAACCAGGGCTCCCACTTGGCAACTCTGGGCATTAGCTTGCCTACTCTCCACAACGGCCCCATCAACACCGGGGATACCTGGCTCCACCTTGGGTACTCCCAGTAGGGACCATCCCACAGGGACAGCCAGGACGGGTTCCCCAGCGGTATACTGTGCCAGGATACTCCGGTAGTAATTGTGCGTGTTACAAAACAGTTTATAATATTACCTTTCCATACCTCCTATGTTGTACTGGGTTGTACTGCTCTCATAGCACTTTCTACCTCATGTCCAGGTTATTAGGCACTTTCTATTTGGTCGAGTAAGTTGGTCATCTGTTTTCTGTGCTTGGTCACAGAATGGTGCTGGAAGAGGTATCATACATGCACATAGGTTGTTTGAGATTTTTGCATTAGACCTGGATAATACATTCCACACTTATTTCAGGCATATGTAACAGCATTTTACGCATACAGTAGAATGTGAATGGGTGCTGGGTGCCTGGTGGTGGGAACTTTCATATCCTGAGAACCTGGAAACACTGAGGGCCTCATTTACAAATGAATAGCGAAGCAGCACAAGCCTTTTTCTCTGCGCCAAGCTGCATCATTTTAAAAGCATAGGGATGTGTCATATTAACAACAATACAACACATCCTTGTGCTTTCATCTGTGCTGGTGCACGATTGGCTGACATGCACCAGCGCAGGCACCCTTGCGTCATGTTGCAAGGGTGCCTGCATTGCAGGGATGATTGCTTTTGTGCAGGAAGAGACACCTTCCTGCACAAAAACAATAATTGATGGCATTTTCCTCTTTCTATGTATGCTGCATTCCGCAGCATGCATAGAAAGAGGGAAAAACAAGGAGAAATAAAAGTATTTCTCTTCTTTGCGCCACTCCTATGCCTAAGCATAGGATTCTGATACATTCCAAGCTTTACAAAATGTTGTATATCTGGGAATGTGTCAGGTTCCATGGATGCTGAGTGGGAACATCCACAGCAAAACCCATGGAACGTCCCTTTCATGCAGAGTAATGCGTGAAATCGGACCATATTTACCAGTCCATGAAAAGTAATGCAGGGTGACTTTACGTGTCATTTTCAATATGGGCAAGATTATTGCGCCGCTGGTGCACTAACAAAAGTGATGCACTGGCTGCGCAATGAGTGTACAAATGAGGTCCTGAGACTATAGTCAACAATGACTCCTGTCTGTGCTGAAAAAAGATGAGTATTACTTGTGGCAGGACATTCATTGTGTGGTACCCTTGAGACGCTGAGCACGCCAGTGAACAGTGATTCCCGTGCTGAGTAAAAAAAAAGATAATCCTAGACAAGAAAGCAGTTTAGGGATTAGTGCAGGTTTTGTAAACAAGTACTGGGGGAAGTGAACACCTAAGTTGATTTATTACAGTAGGATAGTAGATTCAGCCTAACTTCTTATGACACGATGGATAGAGCGTGCCCCGACAAAGATCAATTTTCTACAGTAGTACATCGAGAACTTGACTCCCAAAATCATGTAATGCATTGATAGAACTCCAGACGAGCATGATAATAACATGCCTTCTTCTCAAAACAAACCTGATAAAATCCTACATGCCATTAATGTCACTAGAGAGCCATTGGAAACTAAATGTGTCCGAGTTGGCGATGCAGCGAGCGCAAGGTAAATAGTTTTATTTATTTATTTACTTACTTTACTCCTGCCTGTCATTTGTCCGCCTCCACTAGGCCCCCACCCAGCCCATACCACACCCTGCCCCGCCTCACTGCCCCGCAGCACTCCCTTTGCAAGCTGCCACTGCCTCCAAGAAAGCAAGCGGAGAAGGAAAGAGCAGCAGTGATGGAGGCAGCAGCAGCACTTGGTGGTTCCTGAAACGGATCAGGAAATAAAGATTCTCCCTGCGATGCTGTGACTTTGGGGTCAAACCCTGCACTGTCCCTGTTGGGGAGAACAAACTCCCCAGGATCACTTTTCGTATGACCGGTGAACTTTGATGGCACTGGTAATGCAGTCCAACACATACAATAGATGTTTGTAAAGTCTGAACGCCAATAACGGTAATCGGGTGATATGGGTGTGGGTTAAATAAATGCATATCTGAATATATAAGTGATAGCATTCAAGGGGGGGAGACCAGCCAGGTGGACAAATTGCCACACTGAGTAGATCACTACCACAGCTTTCTTCTTTTCGTTATGAAGGAACAAGTTATGTTAGAAAGCACACTGTTTGTTGTTGGACGGAGAGCCATTCCTTTTCCGGCTGAGGATGTGGGTGTTGGGTGGTCTATGTGCCAGAGGGCCTGGGGTCTGAACCCACTTAAAGAAAAGTTGTATAAATAATACTAGAAGGATGTATTACAGGCTGTGTAGCTCACAATGAGAGGGGGGGTGTGCAAACTAGGTAGAGGTGTAGGAAGGATTTTGATACATAGATGACCAATTAGAAAAATATGCATTTGTAACATGGAATGTCAGTGTCATGGACATTATATGCTACTTAGTTTTCCTCATATGCAAGAGGTACCTTGGTCTGGATCTGGTATAGCACACTCTTTTGGACCTTTGCAATACACATAGGTAGGAAAGGTCATTATTTTCTAGTCTTGTGTGTTAGATAGAAAAGAAATAGTACTTGGCAGTCTTTATGTCTTACATGTTGATCGAATGAAGTACCTGGATAAACTCTCCTTGACATTATCACATTGTTATCTTACCCCAAAGATACACGGAGTGGATTGTAATAGGTTAGTAGATACACACTTAGACAGATCGTCTCTATACTACCTAACACTCAGGTGGAATGGAACGTTCTAGGACTACATAATTGGATGAAGCAATATGGATTGGCAGATGTATGGAGGCTAAGACTTTTGAATCCTTTTTCTCCCCAGTTTATACCTTACATGTGCTGTTGGACTATTGCTTGTTCTTGAATGAGTTGATTGGGTGTGTGACTTGGTGGGAATTTGAGGAAGATACTATCAGACCACAACCTTTTGATTATAAGCATTTGATGGGGCAACAAACTTCAGCTATCCCTTTTAGTGACAGATGACTAGGCTGGAGGATGAGGCATTCAAAGAAACCGCACATCAACACAGACATTGTTAGCAGAAAGAGATGGCATGCCACTCTCAAGAAAGGCATGCTATACTCATAAATGCCATAATGAACATAGAATACACTGCAAGATCACACAAGGCAAGTACGATGAAGCTTCTTCTTGCCTGGTTGATTATGCCAGAAATAAATGGGACAACTATTGCACACTGGGAGATAAATTTTCTGGAATACTATAGGTATAGGTAATACAGAGAAAACAAGGCAGTGCACTAGCATTAGAACCATTTGCAGGCATAATGAGGTGTGAGAGAAAAGAGAGGGGTATCCCAATGAGAGATGGGGTACATGTGATCTCACTACATACAGATGACATGCTGCTCTATTTGAAGGATGATGAAGCAGGTCTTGATTCAGTGCTAAAACACCTGGGGGAATTTAGTACAACTTCAGTCATTTGGTCAAAGACATGTGCATTCCCTGTAGTCTTCTAAGGCATGAAATCAGGACCTTATTTAGTAGAAGGTAATATAGAATGAGAAAAGCATTCATTAGGATATCTTGGAATTAATATATTTTATAGTGATGATGATCTGAGAGATGAGAACATTGGGGCTGTGGTGGCCTCCTTGAGAGGACGTGTTGCATTCTGGAAGACATTTATGCAATCAGCGATGGGCCACATAGCCCTAACTAGGATGGCCATGTTACCTAGACTCTTGTATAACTTTGGCAGTTTACCAATGGTTCAAAGAAATGGAAGTATTGATAATGGAATCTAATTTGGGATGAGGGGAGGCCTAGATTGGTCCTCAAGCTACTAATATAGGAAGGGTCACATGTTGTTCCTAAATTGTATGTGTATTATTTGTCAGTTTAGAAAGGATAGTTGACAAGATTGTTAGAGGGCCATTATTTCAATGAACTTGGCAGATGTGAAATATTGCTGCTAAATAAGTGTTGGTGACATCTATACTGAAGAAATAAACATAGAGCTTAACCAGTAAAGCAGCATTGACTCCCTAGAAAGGTTGTCTCGGATTGACCTCATAGATCCTACTATGAGCACCAGTGATACCATTGGTGGGTCTCCTTAAAAAAGCAGGGAAATTTCACCACTGATCATTTGGCAGCCTGGTCTTGAATGCAATAGTTACTGTAGAAGATTGCTTCACAGTAATCAAGTTGAATACCCTTGAGAAGTTAGGAGCACGATCTACCAGTAGGCCACTTCTTGAAGTATGGAGTGGTTAAAAAAGGGACGCAAAATTTATTTATGGATTTACATAGCCATGCAAAGCCTGATTTATGTGTCTTGGTGTGCCTAAGTAAAAATAAAAAGTAACTCAAGACTGCACAATAGGGTTGTTTTGCTCTAATTTACATTGGGAAGCGTTCCGTGGGTAGAGCTTGGGTGTTTCTATGCATCCTGCAATGGATTTTGACACTAACCCAGATTTACAAAAGGCATAAACCTGGGTTTGTGTCAAAACGGCGCACCTGTCCGAGGCTGGCGTACTCAGGAGAAATATCTTAATTTCTTCTCATTACTTACTCTTTCTATGCGTCCTGTATTCTGCAGCTCACATAGAAAGAGAAATATGCCTCTGAAGATAGTTTTTGTGCTGGAAGGAATGCCTCCTTTCAAAAATACATTCTGGCTGTAAAACAGGCACCCTAGCACCATGGTACAAGGGTTCCTGCATTGCTGCTAGGCTGACTGAAATGTACCCATGCCAAGAGAACGCAGAAGTGTGCCATATCTTAGGGGATATGGTGCATTTCTGCTTTCTCTCTCTTTGGCACAACACAGTGCAGCAAGTTGCCTTGCTGCGTTGCATTGCCTGAAAGGTTAGTAAATCTGGTCCATATTAATTCATAGCTTGAGTACACAGACATGGGTAAATGTGGGTAGCTTATAAATAGTGTAGAGTGTGTAGGTTAACCTTTTATATTTATACAAGGATGCCATATATAAGTAACTAAATTAAATGAGAAAAGGTAAGAGTATAAATATTCATATTTAATTTCAGGAAAACTACCTACAAGTAGGGTGTACATCTGTATGAGGTCTCAAGGTGTAATTTCACTCATGAGTACATTTCTTCTTTTTTCTGTACCAGCCTCTGCAGGATAGGAGAGTGGGGAGGAATTGTTGAATCGTTGTAACAGTTGCCATCAGCATCCAGACCAAGTATGATTCCTTGGTTCAAGTTGGGTGTGATGGAGTGGAGACCAGAAAGGGCTGATTTGGGAGTTTCAGGATGGGTGCATGAGGGTTACTGTGAATGGGGGAACTAAAAATAAAAATGTTTCACCTTCATCAACAGGTTACTAGTATCCTGGCAGGCCCATGGCAACCAGTTAAATGGGCACCAAAGACATGAGAATGAAAAGTGTGGTCATGACAGGGAGATGTCTTCGAATTGCAAAATGGAATATTAAAGGACTACATTCTGCCATAAAGTTGTACCAGGCAAAAGAAGAGATTATTAGTCTAAAAGCTAACGTGATTTGTTTTCAGGAGACACATATAGGTTTCAAGAATTGTATACATGTGGAATAAATAGGGCACAGGTTTGCAATATACTAATCTCAGGCTGTATCAATTTGACGGGATGCTCTTTTTATGAAGTGGTTGAGCTGGTAGGTAAGCAGAAAAGATCAGTGGGCTGGTGAAAAATGTAGACCTTCAGAGCAATTGAGCTAGAATATCAATATGCAATGTTTATCGTGCAATTATAGATGGCCCAAGTGTCTTTGATGAGCAGTTGTTTGAACAATTATAATGGCCACATGATTCTTTGATATGTGTTGTCTTTTATGTGACACTAGAGCACTCTTTAGTCTCTCCTAACCAGAGATCAGCAATCTGGATGTTTACGGTTGGCAAAACAGTTCTTGGTTTCATGTGAAGCCTTGGTCTTGCTGATAGCTGTTGAGGGGAACAGCCATGACAACGCGGGGATTACCCCGCAATGCCATTACAACGCAGGGATTGCAACGAAAGTCGCTACAACGACTTTCGCTGGAGGACGGTGTTGGATAGGGAATAGTTTAATTTTCTATCCAACACCTTCCCTACTGTCAACGTGGGCTGGAGTTTGAATTGAAAATGAAACTATTCCACTATCTAGCGTCCTCCAATCCCGCGTTGTAATGGCATGCGGGGTAAAAGCCCGCGTTGTAACGTCATACAACCAGCTTTTGGCATATTAGGCTGGATAAAATGGGGCCAATTAACAAAGGTAAACTTAGACCTGAAGTCTAAGTTTACCTCTGTAAATCGTGCCCCTAGACTCCAGGTCTAAGTTTATCTTTGTGAATCGAGTCCTTAGACTCCCTCCCAAAACCTCTGTAGTGCGAAGCATCCCCACACAGTATGAAGGAGTGTGCCCGCGTCTGAGCCACAGTGGAGACAATCACGGGACCCCACCATACCAGCCCTGCCCAGCGCTGTTTAATAAGGTACGCGCGATGCAGGTATTTAAATTGGATTAAGCGCAAGCGGGTGGAGATCGCTGCTAACCGCGGACTTGCCAGAGCCTCATTCCAGTCCTCTTTCTCCAAAGCCCCGAGATCCTCCTCCCACGCAGCCTTGAGTTTGTGGAGATCGGAGGAGCAGTGGTGCACCAGGGTCTGATAGATATGGGAGAGTTTATTATCAGGTAGGTACCCTATAAACAATTTGGCCTCCAGCGGACTAAAGTCAGGGAGCTGCTCAAGGTCGGCTAAATAGGGCGTCAAGGCATGCCGAAATTGTATATATTTAAAAAGTTGAGATCGGGGCATCTCAAATTCTTTCTGCAAGTCCTGGAAGGATTTAAGGGTACACCCTGTCATCACATCACCCAACGTGGAGATGCCTATAGCATCCCAGCCCCGGAAACCCAAAAGGGCAGCCAGTTGAGGCAGACGCCCATTGGACCAGAAGGGGGTTTCCTGAGTGAGTACATTCCACCACCCCATTCTAAGCATTGCTTTCCGCCAAACGCAAAAGACCACTTGCGTGACCGAAGGGAGACACCGCCGGAGCATAGCCGAATACAGCAACATGTGGACCGACGCCAAACCCATGAGGAACCGCTCCACTGCATAAGCCGGGTCCCCCCGGTCACTATACCACCAGTCATACAAGACCAGTAGGTGGGCCGCCTGATAATAGGAGAGCACGTCCGATGTGGCCAGGCCCCCAGTATTTATTGAGCAGAAGCATGTCCGCAGCGCCACACGAGCAATCCCCCCTTCCCACAGAAAGCCACTCAGTACCGAGTTCACTTGTCGGAACCAGCTCGGAGGGATCTGATGAGGATGATTTTGTAGTTGGTACATGAGGCGGGGAAGCGCAACCATCTTGAAAATAGCTGATCTGCCATATAAAGACAATGGCAAACGGGACCACACCTCGATGTCCTCGCGCGCACGAGTCCAAACCGGGGTGAGGTTATGCTCGCGGGAAACTGCGGCGTCCTCTGATAAATACACCCCCAGATACTTCATACCGCCCAACGCCTTCTGGAGGTCCGATGCCCAAGCCCCCGCCCGTCCCTGACCCCCGAGTATCCACAACGTCGACTTAGTAGGGTTCATACATAAACCGGAGGTTTCGCCAGAAATCTGCAGAATACGCAGTAGCCGCGGCCCGAGCGGTCCAAATCGGTAAGAAAAAACAAAACATCATCAGCATATAATGCGATTTTATCCACCAAATCCGCTGACCACCAAAAGCCTTTAAGTTGGGCATCAATGCGCACCCATGCCGCGAGGGGCTCCACGGCGAGCGCAAATAGGTAGGGGGACAGGGGGCAACCCTGCCGTGTTCCCCTCCCAACTGAAAAGGAACGAGAGACCGCACCTCTGACTCGCACGGAGGCTGTAAGAAAAGTGTACAACAACAGAACATATGCCAAGAATCGGGGGCCAAGATTAAGGCGTTGCAGCAGAGCAAATAAGTACACCCAGCTCAAAGAATCAAAGGCGCGATCCATATCGGCCAAAAAGAGCGCCGCCCGCTCCCCCAGCCCCTTCCAAGCAGAGATTGCGACGTGAGCGCGCCTTATATTGTGGCGGGTGGCTCTGCGAGGCATGAAACCGGCCTGATCAGGATGGACCAGGTGGCTATGTGCGGTTTGAGCCTATTAGCCAGAACCTTGGCCAGAACCTTAGCCTCAGTGTTCAGTAACGATATCGGGCGGTAGGACACTTGGCTTTCAGGGGGTCTGCCCGGCTTAAAAAAAAACACAACCTCGGCATGCCTCCAGTCAGGTGGGAGCACCCCCCCTCGCGGGCCTCCTCCATCACTGGTCGTAGTCCCGGACCCAGCTGCACATAAAACCGACAAAAAAATTTGGCGGGGAAGCCATTGTGACCCAGCGCCTAGCCAGGGTTCAGCTCACCCAGAGCCGTACCAATCTCATCGTCTGATAACGGTTTATCCAAGGAATCCCGCACTTCATCGGAGACAGCCCGTGGGAGGAGGTCATCAATACATTTTGGAACCATATCAACTGGCAAGCACTCCTGGGGCGCTTAGAGGCCCTCGTAATAAACAGCGAAGGTCTCTGCGATAGCCTTAGGTTCGAGAATGGGTTCCCCACTAGGGCACGTAAACTGGGGCAGCGGTTGGGAATGAAAGGTGCCCTGACAGAGGCGGTGCAACATTTTGCAGGATTTTTCCCCCCACTGGTACACCCAACTACGAGTGGCCAGCCAAGCCTGTCGCGCTTCCTCCATAAGAACGGCTGTGTACTGTTGCTGAGCAAGTAGCAGCTGACGTCTGATGGGACCTCCATCCACCCCCGACTCCTACACTCTAAGTCTTCAAGCTCAGCCTCGCGCCGCACTAATTCTCTCTTTCGCTCCGTACGGGCCGCTGTGCACCAGGAAATATCTACACCCTGCAAAGTGGGTTTTAGGGCCTCCCAGAGAGTGGCAGGGGAGGTCAGGGAACCAACAATGGACCGCAGGTAGTGATCTAGTTCTTTGGCCATGTGCTCCCGGTAAGCATCCTGCGTCAAGTGCCAGACAGACATACGCCAGCGAAACGGCTGCCTGGCTGGTCCCATATGAAATTTAAGGGCTACCGGGGAATGATCGGACAAGGTTCTCTGTAAAAAATCCGTAGGATCCTATGGGCCAACCCCCTCTGTACAAAGATGTAATCCAAGCGAGAAAAGGATTCATGGACTGCTGAAAAGTTTGAGCAGTCCCTAAGTGAACCATGGCGATACCTCCACGAATCAATCCAGTCCAGACCAGTCACTAGAGCATGGAGTTTGGTGGTGGTGGTGGCCCCCCCCACATCCCCCAGCGACCGCTCCCACTCGCCACCGATCACTACTCAGGTCCATAACATCATTCCAATCTCCCCCAACTACAGACAGGGCATCTGGTATGGCATCCCAAAGGGCCGTGAGTCTCTCCACAAGAGGCCACTGCAGAGGGGGCGGGGCATATACACTACCCAGGGTCACCCTGTCCCCCCTACCCTGCCCTGCACAAAGACATATTGGCCCTGCGGGTCAGTCCAGAGTGTATCATGCACATAGGAGATCCTACAATGTATAAGTATAGCAACCCCCCTACACCCCCTCACAAAGCCGGAGTGGAACACCTGTGTGTACCCAAATCACTGGAGACATGAGACCTTAGAGCTTAGCATATGTGTTTCCTGCAAGAACAAGACATCCACCCCCGCCCTCTTAGCTTATCCGCACCCCTCTTCACCTTGTCCACCACCCCCTCATATTCTAGCTCAAAACACGCAGAGATCCGGAGCTCACCGGCCGACCGTCCCCCGCAGCAGACATAGGGTCAAGTATGGACTTAGAAAACACGTGTTGTGATGACTCAGCACATCAACAGCATCGCAAACACAGAGCAGCATAACATGCACAAACAGTCCCTTCAACTCTAACCCAGAAAAGCAACCCCCCCTCCACCCTGCACCTCCCAAACATGGAAGCACCTGTCGCGGTTGGAGCGCAGCCCGATCCCCAATGGGGAACACAAACCCCTCCTCCCAATGGATCCCCAAGCAACAACCCTTCAACAAGGTTCTCACTCCCACCCACCCAAACCAACTGGGGCAGGCTCCAGCCCCGAGTACCTAAGCACCTGAGCGTCTATTATTGCAGTGCACACAGTTCAGGACGGGAGTCACACACATCAGGGAACGTCCTGGTGTCGTTGCTCTGGAAGCAGATCCCCCTGGCGGGACGCGGGGCCCGTCCACGAGCCACGGCCAGACGTCGAACTCTAGCTCCGATGCCGCTGACTCCGCAGGCCCCCACGGGCCCCCCCACTGGAGGAGGAATCTGAATCAGCACCTGGAGCCGTGGTGACGCGAAGCTTCACAGTCTCGTCGGTCCACCGGAAGACCTCCTCGGGGAATCGAAGAACAGCGTGCGGGACTGATAGATGACCCGCAATCGTGACGGGTATAGCAGAGCATACTGGATGTTAAGGCCCCGGAGATGGGCCTTAGCTGCAAGGAAGGACTGGAGTTGCTGCTGCACTAGCCGCGTGTAGTCCGGGAAGATCAGTATGGTGGCATTGTTGTATATGAGGCGGGCCCTTGACCGAGCATGTCGCAGGATGGCGTCGCGATCAGCATAGTTAAAAAATTTGCAATGAATGGCCATGGGTGCGCCCCGGTAGGGGGTTTCTGCATGAGGGCCCGATGAGCCCGTTCCACAATGAAGCAGCGGGATAGAGCGTCCGAGGGTAGCCAGCCCTCCAACTCATGAGCCAGAAAGCGTTCTGCGTTGTTGCCCTCACATTCCTCCGGAAAGCCAACAAAACTGAGGTTATTCGGTCGTGCACGCCCTTCCGCATCTTCAACTCGCATGGCGAGGCCCTTCAGAATCTTTTCCATGGCGGCAACCTTTTTCTTGAGCACAGACACGTCGCCCTCAACTTCGGAGACGGGAATCTCCTTGCCGGTGATTCTTTCAACCGCATTCCGTAGATCTTGGCGGAGCAACATAACATCAGACGCAACGGCCCAAATCTTGGCGTCAAAAATGTCCCTTGATTGCGTAATGGCCGCCATTAACGCAGCATTATCGGGCCCCGCGTTATGAGGCCCTCCACCTCCCGCCGCATGGCCCGCTTCTGTAAACTTATAAAGGGTCCCCTGCTTAGTATGTCCGCACCCCGCGTCATGGTGCCCGTAGATGAAATGCGTGGGACGGAGCTCCTCACAGCGACACCCTTTAATGCCCGCACACCGGAGATCCGAGGGGCCAATCTGGATGGCCTCGGGCCTCGTCACAACTCCAGACAGGGGACCCCACCACCGTCAGCGCGCTGTGGCCCGATCCGACCACCGATGCACACCCTCAGGGGTCCCCGTCGCTCACAGATAGCCCCTCCAAAGCACTACGGCCAGCACACCCCCAGGCACCACAGCCCGACGAGGCTGTTGAGTACCCCGAGGGCCACCACCACACCACCAGGCAGGATATATGGAAGAGAGGGGGGTAAATCGAGCGGGCGCCACACCCCGGGTCTCAAACCCCTAGCCCCTCTGCGACCAACTCACCACTGCTGGCCGGATCAGCACCAGGATTCTGCGGCCACGAAGCACCAGCCAGCCGCCGTCAAACGCCACATAGGATCCCCCAAAGGCGGCACACGCAGTCCGGCGAGGCACTCCAGGGTCCACGGGGGGGGCAGGAAGGCGAGAGCAATCCAGCTCCATCCCCACTAAACTGCCGCAATCCTCCACTCTATGTCCGCGAGACCAGAGTCCCCACCAGGCCAAAGTCACCAGATCCTTGAGTCAGCCGCACTGCTCACATCGGCGGGCCAACTCTGCAATATGGCCACCGTCCTTCAAAAGGCCGGCCGCCTCCCCAACTCCACACGGCCGACGCAGGCAGTCCGGTACGCTGCCGGAGGCCCGGCGAGACCGCCAGCCGCCTCACGTTCCTGTGGACTGGGAGGGGTGGCCGTAGAGCTCCGCGGCCCTTGGGGCACCAGCACTCCGCCGCCGGCGCGATGTTCACTTTCCCGGCAAGACGCAACACCACAGGTCCCAGCTTCAACCTCCCGGGCGAGCACCAGGCCCCGCCTCCGCCTCAGATCACCGTGTGGTGCCCCATTAGCCCCAACAGACAACCGGGGGTCACCCACGACCAGCGATGAGGCTCCGGAGAGCAGTTAGTCCAAAAAGCGAGCTCAAGTGAGGATAGATGTCAGGATAATTACGGGGCTGGCCGGAGCAAGCCTAATACGCTCCCGCATTGCTGTCGGCCAAGCCACGCCCCACACATTTTTCTTTTTAACCGCAAGTTTTATCAACAGCTATAGGGGATCACCATGAGCATATCTTTTTTAATGAGCTATGCCAATATTGTATGGGCATGGGGGAAAAGGAAATTGGAAAAGGAAATTGTGTTGGGAACAGAAAACCAGCAGGAATTGAAGAACATTGTACTATGGGTCAGGTACATTGATGACTTGTTTTTATTTTGCAATGGAAACAATGATAACTTCATGAACATTGTAGGAATATCATTCACCTGCACAACCAGTAATACCAGTATTATCTTCTTGGATATATACATTGATATAGACAGGCGAAATTCATTTGACCTTATTCAGGAAAGAAACATCAACCACTGCATACTTCATGGAACAAGCTTCCATCCAACATCATTGATTTAAAGCATTGCATATGGAGAACTTATCAGAATGCTTCAGAATTGCTACAAAGAAAAAGGCGCAGAACAAAAGTTCTCAGATACAAAACTCAGACTGAAAAACAGAGGATCCAAACAAAGAGACCTACAAAAATGTGTGGAAAAAAACAAAAACAAAACACATGCAGAAATGTTGATCACTCGGCATGGGAAAGAAAAATTAGCATTGATACATAAACAATAAAAACAAGAAGCACCAAGACTAATAATAACGTACAGCAAAGAAAGGAAGATAATCATTAACGGAATTCAAAAACACTGGCATCTTTAATCCAAGGACCCAGACATTGGAACTTCCTTAGGACCACGCCCATTGGTAACCTATAGGAAAACCAGGGGCATTTTACCAAGCAATAGCGATAATTATCGCTATTGCTTGGTTAGAGACAAAAATGTATCGCCGACCTGCGGCGATTTTCATTGCAGATAAACCTTGGTATTACCAAGGTTTATCGCAAAAGCGATAAAAATCGTCCGCAATGCATGAATATCCCTGAAAAGTCAGCGATATTCATGCATTACCGAGCTAATGCTCTTAGCTATGTTATCCACCTCCCATTGGATAACATGGCTAAGAACTGCTCAGGGCAGGTGTTAGCTTTTGGAGATATTCGCGCTTAGCGCGAATATCTCCAAAAGTTGGTAATAGGAGATAGCGATGTTAGCGACTGTTTCCAGTCGCTAACATCTTGGCACGCCCACTTTGCATGTCATTAGTGATAAATTTCTCTGACATGCAAAGTGGGGCCCAAGATGGTCGCTTTCTCCTACTAGCTGTCGCTAACTGGTGTTAGCGACAGCTAGGTAATAGGGAGATAATTTTATCTCCTCTTTCTTGGCTTTTAAAGCCAAAAAAGCAGAGATAAACCCCCTTGATAATATGCCCCTGATCCCTAAAAGGTCAATTGCTGCAAAGCCACTTTCAAGATAAATTTAAAAAGAATTGGCTGGAAGAGCAACACAATGGCTTTACAAAATGCAACAATCACAAGGCATGCAAAATAGGGATCAATTTGCAAAGTATCATAGACAAAGAAGACAAAACAAATAAAAACCATCATAAAATCACCTCCAATACCATTTTCACAGTATAAGTAATTGAATGTGTTTGTGGACTACAATATGTAGTAAGTACTAAAAGCATGCAGCATAAGAGAATATTAGAACATATAAGAGCAGTAAAAAACAAGGATTTGAATGTTGCCACAGAAACAAATCTTGCTCAATGCCAAAACAACAATTGGAAATCAATGCGATTTTTGAATTAAACATGACTCCTCAGAATGAACACGGAGGAATTAGAACCCAAAACATAAGACAACTAGAATCACGCTACCTCATCAGACTTAAGACTAAGGGCCATATGTAGGTAGCTGAATACCGGTCGGTAATGGCCAAAATTCGGTAAATTTGCCGTTACCAACCGGTATTTAGGCATGAGATGTAGGAGGCCAAAAATAAGTGTTTGGTAATTATGAATTGGTAAATACCAATTCATCATTACTGAATTCTAAATTACCGAATCAGTATTTACCAATTTCTTATTTACTGAATCGGTAAATAAGAAACGGTAAAAACGAGAAAAGAGAAAAAATCGGAAATAACGAATTTCATGAAATTCGGCATTTAAGAGTCGGTAATTAACACTGACTGAAAGCAGGTGGTAATCAGCTACAGTGTATATAAGCAATCCCAAAATGCAACAGTTTGATCACCATAGCTGCTTTCTATGTGATAGCAAGGTTTCTACAACTACGGGCAGCAGGAGTGAGGATCTAGAGACGGGAGGAGCGCATTTACCTACAGCGCATCACACTCTTCCAACAGACTGAGGCTGAGATTCATGAAAGGTACAGGCTACACCCCCACACCATCCTGGACTTGAAAAGGGACAAGCACCCAATCCTGGAGCACCCAACACCAAGGGCGCACGCCATATCACCACATGTGCAGGTGCTCTGTAGCTTACATCTACTTGCATCTGGCAGGTACCAGGGGGTGATAGCTGAAGGCGGGGTGTCTCAGAGTTGCCTGTCCCATTTCTTCAGAAAGTACCTGGATGCCATGATGCAGAGAATGCAGCACTACATTAGCTTCCCAAACACACAGGCGGAGCTGCTGAAAACCAAAACAGACTTTTACCAGATGGCACAGTTCCCGCACGTCATAGGGTGTATTAATGGTACACACATTCCAATCTGCCCACCTGCAGCCACTGAGTATATCTACAGGAATAGAAAGTCCACCCACTCCATAAATTTGCAGGTGATCTGGGATGCTGGCGGCATAATCACCGACATTGTGGCCAAATTTCCAGGGAGCACCCAGGACTCATACATCTTCCAGAACAGTGGGATCTACACACACCTGGCTGCGGCAGAATTTGGGGGAAGGATACCTGCTAGGTAAATCACTGTGACACACCCTGATAGATACTGCAGCTGAATGTGTTTTGGTGTATGTAACTAATGGCACTTTCTTTCCCACCTAGACGATAGCGCATATGCTGTGCGGTTATTTGTCCTCGCTCCCTACCTACACCCATCTACACCGAGTGAGAAATGTTACAATGTGGCACACAAATCAACATGCAACGTTGTGGAGTGTACCTTTGGACTATTGAAAAGCAGGTTCCGCTGCCTCCACAAAAGTGGAGGCGCACGTCAGTACACACCCATCATCTGCTGCAAAATCATTGCAACCTGTGCTATGCTGCACAACCTTGCCACAAAGAAAGGTACAGAAGTTGAATTAACTTATTTTGAGGGCAATGATGAAGAACTTGCGCAGCCAGAATCCAACGCAGCAGGAGTAGCACCAGCAACAGATGAGAGACTAAGACGGGCAGAGATCACATGCAACTATTTTTAAGTAAGTAAGGAGACACAGCCTGTTGTTGTATTTAGATGACTTAGTTTTATTATCTGAACACTGCGCCACAACACAAATGGCCAAACTTGAAAGTCCAATTTGTGACATCCTTTGATGTAAGTCATGGGTTACTTCACCCAATTCAGTTCTGAACGTGCAGGATGCATCAGCGTCTGCAGCCACGCACAACAGTGCTGGATGCCATCAGCTGGCTGTCCTCACTGGCTGTAGATCCAGTGCCAGCCTCATGCCTTCTGCTGCTCCTCCGGGTGTCTTTTGCAGGGGGTAAGGCTGCTTCGACTGGTCGTCTCCTTGCTGTCCCCAACTTCCACAGCACCAGTAGTGGTAGACTGTGTTGTCAGCAGCACTTCAAGTGCACTGGTTACCCTTACCAGCCCCCTTCAGACATCAGTGCTGCAGTGGGCCAGCCCCTCCTGCATGGCCACGGAGCGCCTGCAGAGCATAGATGTGGCAGTTGCTAGGAGGTTCACTGCCATTGCATGGCGTTCCAAATTCTGCCTCTCCCTGCGCCGTGTTAACATGTCCTCATCCATCTTGCTGCTCAGCAGCATCAAAGACTGGGACATGTCCCGCATGCCCTCAGCCATCTCCTTCATTCCCTCAGCCATTGAGCTACTGCCCTTATAAATGTTGCTCATGTTGTCATTTAGGCGCTTCATTTGGCGCTCAACTGACTGGATTGCCTTGCATTGTAGGCACTGCACCTTCACCATGTTGGCCTCTAGCCCTCCAAAGACCCCATGGCTCTCACCCTGTGGAGGTGGACAGCTCTCACGAGACCTGCTACAGCATCTGGCACCTGTGTGTGCTTCCTCAGCAGTGGACAGCAAACCAGCATTGCTGCCATCCAGTGGCACAGTAGATGTTTCCCCCCTTGAGTCTTCTGAGGAGGACTCAAACTCCTGCAGTCTGGCAACTGCACGGCTCCTAGGTCTAACCACTGCAGGTGGTGTTGCTGCTGGTGAGGCTGTCTGTGTTGGTGAGGCTGGCTGTGGTGGTGAGGCTGGCTGTGGTGGTGAAGTTGGCTGTGGTGGTGAGGCTGGCTGTAGTGGTGTTGTATGCCCTGCACTCATACTGGCCTTCTCAGTGATGTCCTTCTGGGGTGCTCACTCTCCCTTGTCCTGAGCTGTCCTGCGCGATGTCTCACCTTTGGATAGAAATTGTACATTAGCTCAGTGTTCCTGCTGCCCTGCATTGCAATAAAAAACATTTTTGCCACACTATCTCTTTGTCCTCTGCCTGCTTATCGCTGATGTGTCTCACATACCTTGTTGTTCAGTGCAATGCCTGGCATATTAGGGCATTCACTGACTATATCTCCCTTAATGCATTGCTAGTCTGAACAAAAACCTGTACTGGAGTGGGATTCACATAGCCCAATTGGGGATTTGGGATAGGGGAAGGGGGGTGCACAATGCTGTGCATGCTTCTTGCCTTGGCAGAGCTGTCTGCATCTTCGATTCCACAGACACTTTCGGGCTCTATCGTGGACTCCACGAGCTTCTCAAGATCAGTCAGGGCAGGTGCCCTGTTCCTTCCTCCTCCTGTTTGGCTGGCTTGTTTTTTTAGTTCAGACATCTTCTTTTTGGTGATGATCCTGATATCATACCACCCTTCTTGAGCACTTCAATGTCCCGGGGGGTCACTCCGATTGCATTCACCTGTGACTGGATTGCAAGCCAGATTTTTTTTTTTACAGACTCTGCAACTTGCAGGGACTGCTTTCCAAACAGCTGTGTGTGCTGCTTCACAACCTCCTCCACAAGGACCTGCAGTTCCTTTGGACTGAATTTAAGTTTCCTTTTCCTTTCCCCTCCTTCTCTTCCTGTGTCCTGGCTCGCCATTGTGAAAATTTTGCAGACAAAGTTCACTCAGTGGCTCTGTTTCTCTCCTCTGCACTCACAGCCTCTCCAGAAGGTTCTTATTGTGTGCACCTGTCTGGGTGTGACCCCTTCCTTGTTAGGAGGGGTGGTGGTTGCACAGGATTGGCTGATTTCTCAATTGCTGTTCTTTTGAATATCTGATTTGGTATTTACCGATTCGGTATTTACCGATTTGGTAATATTTACCGATTCGGTATTTACCGATTCGGGAATACCGATCGGTATTGTTGAATCAGTAAATATTTACCAAATTTTTCTGATTCGGTAATATTTACCGAATTATTACGTACATAGGAAATACCGATTCCTAAATACTGATTTGGTAAAATTCGGTATTTAGGAATCAGTATTTCAAAATTACCTACATATGGCCCTAAGACATCTACTGGTCTGAATAATGACAAGCAGTTGTATTTACATTTATGAGACAAGAACGTTTGAAAAAATACTGTATAAATCTGTTTAACATACAACTATGCCCACTGCAGTGCTATTAAAAGTGAAACAATTATAAGTTGACATGTACATACCAACAAAGAACTGAACTATAGGAGGGAACTATACCAACAGTGAGACATTGAGATCAATACTAGAATTGAATATCAATAAAAAAATGTAATAACCGTCATGGCAAATACTAATTATAACCATGATATATTTCACCTTCAGGTAGAATATTTGTTTTATGTTGGTATAATTCATAACCTGCAATTTTGAAAATGCCATTTCATTATGTCCTATACATATTGTCAAACACGATGAAAAAACATGTGGACATTAACAATTTAATAGTAAGAGCACTGTAATCTGCAATTGTGAACAAGGATAAAGTGACTTCAACTCCCACAATGTTTCCTAATGAACAACTGTGGGAGTAATATATAAGCATTTTTATAAAACAGACTTACCTACAGTGAAAAAGACCCTGTGTGGTTGAAACGCGTTGGTATATATATATATATATATATATATATATATATATATATATATATATCACCACAACGATTCCTCTCCCCGAGGAAACTTGGAGTCGCACAAACAAAGTCGTAATCCACACCAAGAAGAGTTCTTATTTGTTTATTCTTTTATCCATGGGGTATCAAAGCAAAGCAAAAGAAACCAACGCGTTTCGACAGCCTCCGCTGTCTTGGTCACGGTTAGTTTGTGAAAAGCATGCTCACAACTTATAAGAATAAATAAAGTTTCTAACAAAAAGTCACTCCCCAAAGGGGTGTGTCCAAATCCAAGGTGGTTACATTTCCCCACTCCCACTAGTTTACAAGGATTCTGGGTAATGTAGTTTTTCGTGTTTTATATGTCGTCAACAAAATAATGTGTCACATTTCTCAAACATTTTTCAAAAACATTTTACCCGACCATCTGTATATAAAGACACCATCCTGCTCCCCCAAGAGGAAGAAGGTGGATACACGAGGCTGTTAGGATAAGGCTTTTCTATTTTCTTGGGTCTTCCTTGACCTTGAGATTAGAGAGACGCATTTCAGCTTAGCAGAAGCCTTTATTTATATATATATCACAGAAAAAACCATAGGTTATAGACCATATATAGTTAGGAATTTGCATTTACAAAACCTTGAAAATTCACTGAAAAAACCATAGGTTATAGACCATATATAGTTAGGGATTAGCATTTAAAAAACCTTATTTTATTTGCACAAAACCATTGAAATTCCATATATAGTTAGTTGTACTAACTATATATCGCGGACCCGCAATCCACTGCTAATGATGGCACATATTACATCATTCATGACATGGTCAGTGACATCACTGATGACATCACTGATGACATCTCAAATGACATCACTGATGACATCACTGATGACATCACTGATGACAACACCCAGTGACTGTATGTTTCTGTAAAGTTAAAATATGTCTTACATATTGAAGAATGAGTGGATGTATAAGTGTCTGGATGAAGGATTTAGTAGGTGCATGACTGACTGTATGAGAGAATGATTAAATGTGTCTCACTGAGTGTATGGGTTAGTGATTAAAGTGTCTTAATTTGGCAATCATTATTTATGTTGTTCTGTAAACTGCTGCATGTTTAAATCAGTAGCTATATCAGTAACTATATGGGTTATTGAATGGTTGCCCAAGTATTTGTATGGGAGACTGAGTATGTGTGTGGGTGGCTGGGAGGTGTATAACTCTGTGCATAGATGTGTGAGCAGTTGATTCCCTAGGTGTATGGGTTCAAAAGTGCATGTAGAAACAGCTGTATGGACAGTTGACTGTGTGCATGAGTATATTGGTGAGTGAATGGATATCTCAGTGCTACATGTCAAAGTAAGTACATATGTAAAACACACTCCATGTGAGAGTTGACATATATAAATAACTGAACATAAGAGCCAGTGAATGTGTGAGTGGCTGTATGAATCATTGTGAACTTGTATCAAGGATTGTATAAGAGAGTAAATATGTGTTACTATATGTTTGAATAAGTAAGGTGTGTATAACTGTATAGTTGAGGAAATGGAGATGTGATTGATTCTTTCCATGACTGACTAGGTGTGTGAGTAACTCCATGGATGTGTGACAGTCTGTGAGTGCCTGTTTACACTGAGTGTATCTAAGGTTATATTAGAGTCTGAAGATGTATTATCACATAAATGATATCATCAGTGATGTTATCAGTAATGTCAAATGAGATGTCAGTGATGTCATCAGTGATGTCATTTGAGATGTCATCAGTGATGTCATCAGTGATGTCATTTGAGATGTCATCAGTGATGTCATCAGTGATGTCACTGACCATGTCATGAATGATGTAATATGTGACATCATTAGCAGTGGATTGCGGGTCCTCGATATATAGTTAGTGCAACTAACTATATATGGAATTTCAATGGTTTTGTGCAAATAAAAGAAGGTTTTTTAAATGCTAATCCCTAACTATATATGGTCTATAACCTATGGTTTTTTCAGTGAATTTCATTGGTTTTTTAAAAGCTAATATCTATAGCTGTAAAATATATTCTTTATTAAGTGACGTATCACGTAGCCCGTGAGACGCCTCATGATGCATCGCATAACCGTGACGTATTGTCTCTGCAGCGCAAACCAAACCCAAAACGTAAGCGCGCCAGAACACGCTTAAAGATATATATATTTTTTTAACCTTAATTAGATAAAATCCACACGTGCACATATCACAAACGTTCAAAAAACACAATATGTCGGACTCCCGTTACGCTGCCGGTTAGCTGCCCGGTTAACGTACCAGGAAGCACCTTTACCGCGAAAAATCGCAATTTTTTTTTTCTTTTGCCCCGCAGGGAACTTTAATAGCCCCCTCATCAATCCTAGGGGTTCAGGAGGGGTCTGCCTTACCCCTTTCATTCATTTACACCTTTTTTTTTCCACCTCTTGTCTCTCGATCCCACAGAGAGACAAGATGGCGGCCGCTCCAGACTGTTTACAATGATAACAGCCAATCAGCTTCTCCTCAGACTCCTGTTACACTGCCGGTTAGCTTCCCGGTTAGCTGCCCGGTTAGCTGCCCGGTTCGCGTACCAAGACGCGTCTCTACGGCGAAAAAATCGGTTTTTAAAAAAAAAAAAATTTGGGCCCCGCGTGGCTTTATAATATCCCCCTCATCAATCCTATGGGGTCAAAAGGGGTCTACCTTGCCCTCTTTCTTTCATTTCCCTCTTTGTTTTGGTCTCCTCTTGTCTCTCGATCCTACCGAGAGACAAGATGGCGGCCGCTCCGGACTGTTTACAATGTTGACAGCCAATCAGCTACTCCTCAGACTCCCGTTACACTGCCGGTTAGCTTCCCGGTTAGCTGCCCGGTTAGCTGCCCGGTTCGCGTACCAAGACGCGTCTCTACGGCGAAAAAATCGGAATTTTTTTTTTTTTTTTGGGGCCCCGCGTGGCTCTATAATATCCCCCTCATCAATCCTAGGGGGTCAGAAGGGGTCTACCTTGCCCCCTTTCCTTCATTTCCCCCTTTGTTTTGGCCTCCTCTTGTCTCTCGATCCTACCGAGAGACAAGATGGCGGCCGCTCCGGACTGTTTAGAATGTTGACAGACACCGGAGAGCCAATCAGCTTCGCTTCGCAAAGTTCCGATACGCGAAAAGTTCGCGAACCGGAGCGCTACCCGGAGCGCTGTTACAGATATATATCTTGTTTTAAATGTTAATTTCTCAAAATCCACTGAAGCACATATATTGAGACCTAGCAAAGGCACATCGGGCTAACAATCCCTACAATTTTGCCAAGTTTTGTGGAAATCCATTCAGCCGTTCGGGCTAAAAGTGAGGCCAGCCGCCCTATGGAAATTAACATGGGAAAAACGCGTTTTGGGACCCCCCTTTTTTCTCGGCCCCCCCTTGACGAACCCCCCCCAAATTTCCAGGAGCTGCTCAGAAACAAAATGTGCCATTTTCCTGAAAATTTCAGCCAATTCCGTCCACAAACGCCAAAGTTATTAGGCATAGAATTTTCAAAAGTTCCATAGAGAAAAAATCCTAACTATATATACCTACTGGCTATCGCCAGTAGGTAATATATATATATATATATATATATATATATATATATATATATATAAACACACAAACACATATGTATGTTACAGATATAATGTGAATTTGTTAATTACGCATATATAAATATGTTTTACGTGTATTTATTTTATTATTTTAGCTATCCATTCTTCTATAAATTAATTAGAAGGCTTAAAATTGTAAGCTGGAACATAGCTGGGCTTCGCTCAAAAAGAGAGGACAGTGCATGGCTGAATCTCTTAAACCAATATGACATTATAGCCTTGCAAGAAACCTGGGACTGCAATAGCAATTTTTGTGTCCCTGGGTACACATCCTATTTTGTCCCAGCTATTACATCCCCCATTGGTAGGGATAAAGGGGGCCTTATGATCCTGATCACCGTTCATCTGGCGGGAACCGCTAAACAAATAACCACCTGCTCCCCCAACTTTTTATGTTTAGAGATCAGTTTAGCTAACGGTCTCAAATTCATTCTTATTAACTTTTATAACTCGGTATTAGACGGAGACCCAACTGAGCACCTTCGCTCTTTAGAGCATTTTTTGATTAATCATACAGAACGTCAAACTACTTTTACGCACACCATTGTCATGGGGGATTTTAACACTCATCTCTGTGGGCTCTCTTGTCATATTGAAGATGTTGATTGCCCCACTTCAGCCCACTACCAACATTTTGAACACAGCCCAAAAGGTTATGCTCTAGAAAATCTTCTATCCACTGTTGATCTTTACGAACCTGGGTTTAATGACACTAGTGATCGTGTCATGACATATAGCGCTAGAAACTCTGAATCAATAATAGATTATATTTTTGTTTCCCCTGGTTTATTAAGTATGGTTTTCTTTTATAACGCAGCTGTGGCTGCGTTTAGTGACCACAATCCGGTTATCCTCGAGCTCGATAACTCTGTTGGTTTGCTTAAGGAAGGAATTAATAAAACGATAGTGCCGGCTGTGCGGTCCACAGACCAAGGTAGAAGGGTGAAGTGGTCTAAAGTAGTTCCTGTAGAGTTTTTTAATAATATAACATGTAAAGCCCGCAAAGAAATTGATATTTGTCTAGATAGCGCAAAACAGGGGGAGGAAGTGATCCCCGCCTATTCCACCATGTGTACACTAGTTTCTGAAGAACTAACTGTCAAATCCAGAAAGAACGCACAGCCACATAAGGGTTGGTTTGACAGAGCCTGTTCAAAAGCACACAATTGCCTCTTGGCAGAACTTTAAAAATGACCAAGGGATAAGGGGGAAGTGTCCAGATTAAGAAAAGAATACAAAAATACTATCCGTGCACGCAAAGATGCACTTAAAAAGGATGCTTGGTCTGCACTAATGGAAAAGGCAACACTAAGAGATAGTGCTAGCTTCTGGGCCATAATAAATAATCCCCTCTTTTCCGGTGAGGTTAATGACAACTTGGAGGCCAATATCAGTGAGGAAGATTGGCTAGCACATTTTAAAATCATCTATGGGAGCGATCACGTATGTGAAATTCCCACTCTCTTTACAACTATCTCTCCCAAGTCGGCACTTTCCTTCTCCGTGGAAGAAGTTGAAAAGGCCATTACTAACACCGAAGGGAAAAAAGCCCCAGGCCCGGATGGTGTTCCAGCCGACATGTACAAGGCCAACACCCCCTTTTGGGCCAAAATCTTGACTAATGTTTTTAACGCTGCACCAACCATAGTTTGCCTGCTTCCTGGTCACACGCAACCATTATACCTATTTTCAAGAAAGGCCAACGGGGAGACCCAAGGTGTTACCGCCCCATCTCACTCATCGATTCTTCCTTTAAAATTTTGGGGAAAGTGATATTGGCACGAATCGATGAGTGGGCTGCTACAACAATATTCTATCAAATGCCCAATATGGGTTCAGAAGGGGAAGGGGGACTGAGGATCAGTGCCTTAACCTACACCTGATCCTAGGAAAGTATACAGTGGCTTCTAGTGGATCAATCTACTTAGGGTTCATGGATTTGTCCACAGCCTTCGACCTGGTCAACAGGTCCAGGCTGTGGGAAATTCTCTTGGACCTGGGGATGGACCATTCCTTGGTACATTTTCTGGCTGAAGCGCACCGGGACCTGGAAGCCTCTATCAGGATGACACAGGGGGGAGCTTGCACCGCTGGTTTTAAGTCCACTAGAGGGGTGCGACAGGGTTGCATCCTCGCCCCAGTGTTATTTACACTATACATAAACCATCTCGAATCCACACTGGGTCTGGCGACATTAGACGTCCCGCGCTTTGGAGGGCTGTCCACCCCGGTCCTCCTTTACGCGGATGACGCCGTGCTCGTGGCACGTACACCTCTTGGACTACAGAGATTATTGGCGGCTTTGACGCCTTTATGACCTCCCTTGACCTAAAAATTAACAGAGACAAGTCACACGTCATGTCAGTGGGCGGGAGAAAGAACAAAAACTTGAAGTCCTTTTTTTGTGCCAACACACCAATTTCCAGTGTAAAAACTTTGACCTATTTAGGGGTGGTTTACGACGAAAATGGCACCTGGGTACCCCAAATATTGGTAAAAGTTAACGCCATGAAAAGATCTGCGGCTGCTATCGCTGGCTTTGCAAAACGACTGGGCGGCAAACCTACAGAAGCAATGCTAGCAATTTATAGAGCTAAATCAATTGCAATAGCAAGGTATGGGGCGTCTATTTGGGGCTACACCTACAACGCAGAAGCGATTCAGGTAGAGGAAAACAAAATCCTACGTATGCTTTTAGGTTTGCCACAATCCACGGCTACCTTCTCTGTCCATACGTAATTAGGCCAGGGGTACATAAGTGACATCATTAAACAGTCCCCAATTTTGATGTGGCTAAGAACTGGGTTGAACCCTAACCTAACCCTGAATCATACAATCTTAAGGGATTGCCTACGTATGGACAATATGAAAAATATCCTGTGGTTAGCATACATTAAAAATACCCTAAGTTCCCTGGCCCGCCCTGATTTATTTTGCAAACCTGAATGTATTGTTAGAGCTGACCTGGAATGGTTCAAAACGACTTTTATTAAACATAGAGAATTAGAGCGGGAGAGCGGTGAGCTTGTGAAACCCACAGTGAGGGAGCACTATATTTCCAAGACAACCATAGCTATCAAACCATATTTAACGGTTGTGTCAATCCCGCTACACCGCTGGTTACTAACTAAATTAAGATTCAACCAGATTCATCTCTTGTTAAATGATTTTAAGGTGTGGGCTAAGCCCGAGGATTTGCCCGTCTGTAATTGCGATAGTTATTCTTTGCAGGATACTTTACATTTTATGTTTTTCTGTAGTTTTTATGCCTTGCCTAGGAAAAAATATATTATCCCGCTGCTCAAAAACAAGGGGTTTGTCCAAGCCAAACCAGCTCTACTTTACCTTAAACAGCTAGACTCCCCACTAATAATGTTTAGTGTTGCAAATTTTCTGGTGGCTGCTTTTCGCCTTAAAAAATGCACCAGGAACAGACAACTTAACACCATTGGCGATAATTTATGAAATCATTGAAAAACCGTCCTTACTTTTTAAAAATTTGTAAATATTTTAATTGTTCAATTTTAATAGTGTCATCAATTCAATGCAATTGTATTCCCCTGACTATGTATTTGTGTCTGTGTGCTTTTTATGATTTGTTATTAATCGAAATAAAGTTGTTTTGAACTATAAATTATAAATATATATGTGTATATGTATAAATAATAAATATATAGACTAGATATATAGATTTATCTTTGCAACAATTATTGTGAGCACATGTGCCCTCTGGTGCAAAAAGGACATTTTATTTATGAGCATTGACCCATGCTGAAGCAACTTGCAAGCACTTTTTAATGTTAGTGTGTTCCTCTCACCTAAATAAATGCACTTTTAGCATCAGAGAGAGCTTGGTGTTGTGTGTGTCCACTGTCTTTTTTTCAGCAAGAAGTTGGCATGTGATGTATTAATGACCCAGGCTTTATCATCTATACACTTTGCTGAGTACATCGGGGTAGAGAGTTAATAAAATATGTTTCTCACTGGGTAGCATGACAACTTGATGCGCTGCATCACAGGGAGAAGGCAAGACTGCTACATATGTATTAATTTATCAAGATATGCCACATTCCTGCTTTCACATTACACCCGTGCAGCCAAGTAAGACTTACTACCCCAATGCAGGAACCCTTGCTACATGATGCAAGGGTGGCACATAGATTTTACGGCACCCTGGATTGTTCGTGCAGAAAGGGGATACCTCCCTACACAAAAACAATCCTTGTAGGGAAGGTCAACAGAGAAAACAAACCCTTTATAAATCTGGGCACCAGTCTGGGAGTAGTTGTGCATGGTGTCAGTTTGACAGAGAGGGTGCACTGTGGGAATGGTGTGTAGATCAAATGAATGGCACTGTCTGGATCCTGTTCCAGCGTGCGCTAGTCAAGAGCTCAGTGCTCACTTGGGTTGATTTAGAAGTATTGACAACTCCTGACCTGTCACTTTTAAGATAGAAGTATATGGGTGTTACCATTCTTCTCACTGCCTTTAATTATGCAGCACCTATAGTCCCAATCTTCTTGATGTGTAGTATGCATTGCAAGTTAGACTGACTTGGCCCATCAAAGGGGAAAGAGAAGCAAAGATTATTCATTACAATGCAGGAGTAGTTAAACATTTTATTTTAGATTTAGGAAACTAGGTAGATGCTAGCTGATTTAGAAAGAACCACTAATCATTTCTTTTATCTTCTTTAATTCTTACATCAGCATCCAAAGGCAAGAGGGCATCAGAGATGGAAGGGGCTGCCACCACCAGTACTGAAGCTTAAGCTGATGGGTCCGCTGGCCAAAGTAAGTCCTGTTCATCATTATTTCTTACTTTTACCTCTCCAGCTAGTAAAATAATTTGGCATTGTGTATTTTTTCATGCTATCTACTATTTTTCAACTCCCCTATCTTAGTTTATTATCCCTGTATTATAATTTTTTCTATTTTTCTTGTTTCTGCAGCTGACTTTCTCTTATCTGTAGCTTTATTCTGCTTTCCTTTTTAGCATAGCTTCCCTCATTCCTTTAATGTCTGTCTTGTGGTACTGTAAGACTACGAGAGCAGATTTATGGTACAGTGAAGAAGATTTCAGACTCAAGTAAACTATTGTTCACTAAAAATGTTGGCTGAGAAGGCTTACTTGATGAAACAGTCAATAATAGATGGAGTGGCCATGGTCATTGACCCCCAATGTTGTCTTATTTATACAGTGTACCAGCAGTTTCCATGACAGTGCAGCATGTCCAGTAAGGAAGAAGATCCCACTATAAAGCAATACCATATGTCCTTCATTGACCATTTCATTCACCTATTCATTGCACTTCACACTCATCCTTTCATAGATGTGTCCCTCCATTAGGAAAGTTTTTGGTTGACTTGACTACCTGGCATGTTGTCAACTAACAAACCTCCCAAAGTGATAGTTTCAAGAGAAGAAACAGCTAACCAAATGTAGTGAGGTACTACTGTCGTAGTTTGTGCAAAATGGTATTCAAAATGGGTAATTATGGTTTTCGTTCTAGCTGCACAGAATACCTGGGCTGTAGCCAGCAGCAGCAACCAGGAAGGGAGTGGGACATAGGAGGCCCAGGTGGTTAGAGGGGGAGCATTACCAGCAGTGTCAGGGACACGTGGTAAGTCACCTTGCTTGTTTATTTACAATACTGCATTTGTTAGGCTAGACAGCTATCCCACCCATCACCTACCTGCCCACAGTATTTTGTCACCTAACTGCGGCACAGTTAAATTTGGTGCTACAGTGTAGGCTGTAAAATGTGCTGTTGCTTCAGTTAACAGTGCGACATTACGAAGTTTGCAGTTCATTGCAATCCAAAAACAAAGTGTTTTTCCAGTGTCCATTCAGTCACCTACTACTAGTACTTCACTTTATCATTCTTTCCTTCGGTTCCAGCATACCAAAAAATTGTGAATTCCATTTCAGCATGTGTCACATTTTTTGACAAGTTACATATGTTTCAAGGCGTGCTTGACAAATGATGCTCATTTTTTTCCTTTTGTCATTCATCAACCAAAGTGACTAGGTTAAAGCATAACACATGATCAGTGACACCCTACTATTCTATCACTAAACCCTACTATTCTATCTACTAAACCTGTAACCTACCTTTCAGTAGAGTAACTTTCCTGACTGCCACATGGAGTTATTTGTTGAAAATAATTTTTGGTTCAGGAGGCCAGGATGTAATGTGGGACTGTTTGCTTGATTTAGAGTTTGTCAGATGGGATACTCTGTGACCAAAATGCCAAATAAAATATATCCAGTTCCCTTCCTGTACTGCAGTGCATTGATTATAATTTGTTCACTGTCTACTTACAGCAGATGGGACACCCATTATACGTTATGTGTATGACAAAATATTCAATCACTTTTTTCTAAGTTTGAAGTCAGGGTAGAATTGACGAGGAAGACGGAGAAGAACGGCACCATGGGAATTCATCGTAATAAATTAATACATTATCCATACAGCTGCCCAAAAACATGCTGAAGAATAGCAGACCACTAGCCTGCCACCATTAATGTTTCACATGTACTATCAAGTACACTATTAATCGGGCTGCATACACAACTTACTCAATAGTGAGAGATCATTCACACACAAGGTGTCTGTTTAGTTTACTGTAAAATCTTTTAAATGGAAAAAAAAACAATTTGGTTCTGATGGTATTCTGGTTTAATTCCTGGCAGTCAGTGCTATTGTTATGGAATGCATGTGTGGAGAAAACATGGCACCTTCCCTAACCACATCAAAAATTCCATTGGCCTTAGGGGACCAGCAATGTTCTGCTACTGTGCCACTATAAACAAGAGTTTTCTTGGCAAATTACAATTTGTGTTCTTCATTTTCTTTTATTTCCTGATATACCTACTCCTGCTGTTGGAGGGTACCCGTCGCAGAAGGAGATAGCCGCTTGGCTATGGCACCATAGGATGGAGGCTTTTGTGGCCTAATATCACTGGCTGGTGGCCTTGAAGGTAAAGGAGGAGAAGGCACGTGGCTCAAGTTTCTCCGGTCAGCTTGGCCCGCCTCCATCCTTGCCACACCAGCACCACTGCCACCAGCTGCCCAGCAGAACACCACCCCCAATTGTCGACATCGACAACAGAACTCCACCTCTTCTGCAACCTACATGAGCTGGTGCTGCTTCAGTGTGGCCAGCTGAATCTGGCTCCGGAAGTAGCCCGCCTAGACCCTTGCATGGATGACATCTGAACCGGTTTTTAAGTGAAGTTTTCTGTTGGTAAGGATTGTAATTTTTTATTGACAAAAAGCTGTCCTCTGAAATGGTCACATACTGTACATCGACTTTTCCCCCTAGACCTTCCACACATTAAATCCCTTGCCATACATTTCTTTGCTAAGTTACTTCACTTACATCCTCTTATTGCAGATCAGTAAGCCCTATACCCTGCAACCAGACTGGGTGCCAGATGCATAACGAAAATGTGTTGCTATTTGCTAATTGAGATTCGCAAGGAGTGTTATTATGAAACTTTAGTGCAGAAGAAGAGAAGGCCTGTGGATTGCCAAAATTGTAAATGAAGTAGTGTGGCTCACCGGTTAGAGGCGGCAGACCCGAGAGCAGAGGACGGCCTGGGACCAGGGTTCGATTCCCGGCGCGGCAGGTTTCTGGACCAGGGTCAGCGGACTCGATAATTCTCTCGCCTCGGTGCCCACTCTGATCAGCGATCACACTCGGCAACTCTGGGCATTAGCTTGCCTCATCTTCACTAACGGCCCCACCAGACCGCCGGGGATGCCTGGTCTCACCCTGGAGATACCCATTAAGGGACCATCTCTGAGGGAAGCCAGGAAGGGTTTCGCAGCGGTCGAAGCGCCTTGGGACCCTACGGGTAAGTAGTGCGCTATATAAATGCCTATACATTTACACATTTACATAAATGTCGATATTGTAAAGTCAAGGAGAAGGTAAGCGTCATTGGCAGATAGGGACCAAGAGGGCTGTGCAAGAGCATAGGCTGGTGCAGTCATGACTCATGTGCAATTAACTGAGATGTGAGAACAATTTTACAACCAATCCCAGGCAAGTAGCTGCATGTACATGGCTGATCAATCACACAACTGTCATAACATTTAGCTGTGTGTGTTCATCATGTGACAGTCTCTAGTTACAGCCCTCCGACCACTTAATTCAAGAAATTTGACATTTTAGCCAGCACACTACTCTGCATTTCCCAAATCAACACACCTCTCTCCAGTCCATAGGGCTGAGAAGGCCTCTTTGAGTCATGTTGGTTTCCCTTTAAAGTAGATAGGTATTGTTCGTAACTTCCTTCTTCTGGCTGTTGAGGTAGTCTCCCCATGGGTCGTGACTTCATGTCCTGACCCGAATGAGATTGAGAGAGCTAGAGCTGTAGTGCACTGCTGTTGATGAACAAGAAGAGCAAAATATTGTCAGCATTTTGCTTAGTTTTCTTAACTAAACTGACTAGTCTGGTCTCTGAGGAACCCCCCAAAAATACTGCAAGCAGTAGAGTGGACCATATATGTAAATCTAGCTAAGTGTGAAAGTGGCAATCACATTCAGGCAGATTCACCCTTTGGGCACCAAAAACATTGCAAATCAAAATCAGGTTACAAATTAGATGAACACCACCCTCACAGTCTGCCACCACATAATTCCTCATTACTAACTCTCACCTAAGTTATCACTCATTGGTACACTAGTTACTTGTTCCAAGCATGAAGGTACACCCTTGTCTATTGTGTCTCAGTTTTTCTCAAGGAGGCAACAAACAATGTTAGTTTTGTAAATTAATGATCTTTACGGGGGCTGTCAAGCAAGGGAATGAAAAAAAATGAAGGGTAGAGATGGGATGCATTGTCTTCATGTCCTTTAAGTGACTTGGGAGGCTTCTTCTGTGTAGACTGGTCCAGCTCCAATCCATACATGTGAATAAATGGTGGGCTGCATAAGTCAGACACCAAATATATACATGTTCCTCTAACTATAGCCATATTATTTTTGTTTTGCAAAGCAGTTTGACAATAATGTGAAAGTTCTACTGTGACCTAGTACTTAGTCTTCCTCAAACTCAAAAGGATTGCCCAGAATTTGGTCAGCTAATGCATTTGAGTCTGACTAATCACTGTCATCCTCCTGCTGTGCAGTTTCAAGAATAGTGTAATCTTATTGTATGAAGTGTTGGTTCATTTTAATCATGGTCAATCTCCCCATATTTTGCGGTGAGAGACTGATCCTTCTGACTATGACAACTGCACCAACACCAGCTGGTACAGTTGCATTGAACACTCGCTCAGATTAAGCCCTGGCTACCGGACTAGCCAGAAATCTGAACGAGATAGACCTCTTTTAGGCCATCCAGATAGTCTTGGGCCATCCTCTGATGGTCACTGGTGCTGCCACTTGCTCGATTTCTGTTACCTTTGCCTCTACATTTTACTTAAGCCCTGCCACTTGAAACCAAGCCATTGAAGAGGTTAGTTCTGATTCTTCTTTAGCTGGTGTTTTTGCTGGTGTTGGCTGGTATGAGACAACAGGACTTTCCTCTCTGGAGGTTGAAGGCTGCACACCAGAAATTCTGCCAGGACCTCTAGCTTCCAGCCGTTCTCCTTCCAGGTCTCTCCCTTGGTCAACAATGCAAGTCTTGTATTGTGAAACATCCCTTTTTGAAAAAGGAATCAAAGTGACCAGTATTGTTGGGTGCTGTGGATCAAGTATTGTGGTTCAGATGTACTCTTTGGAGGATATGATCTCTCTTTGCAGCCTTGTAATAACAGTCAAGCGAATGATTACGCTGTGAACCAACTCATATACTTCTTCATTCCGGCAGGCGAACTTTTGCAGCACACTTTTTAACTGGTCCTGTAGCAGATGCAACAACAGGATTGCTTGGCTTGTCGTACTATCCTCTGGTTGACTGCCTTGTTAAAACCTCAAAAGAAGCAGCATTTATGTAAGGCATTTGCATAGCTCCCATTTGTCCATCTCCAGGGTCATGCTTTACCCAGTTGAATCCCCTACTCTTTGAAGGACGTAGTCACTGATTGATTGGCCTGTACTGCTCAAACAGGTGTATTAATATGTAGTGGGTGAGTTCCAATGTGTTGGCACCTCCTGCATGAGGGCTTTAAACAGTACTTTATTAGCACACTAAATGACCCTCACCTGCTTCCGGGCTTTAAATTAATTTCTGAAATGAATGTAGACTCCACTGCAGGTGGCCAGTATGTTGCTGTCTATAACTTCTTGTTTGACAAAGTCCTGCACAATCAGGTTGATGTAATGCCCCACACACCGGACCCTGAAATATCACCCATCTACCATGGTCTTCGCTACATTACTGCCATTGTCAGTGGCAACAAATCCAAATCTGAGACCTCTGGGTCAAAGCCGTATGAACACCTTGCTGTTAAAGTCAGCCAAGGTGTTTGAAGCCGAATGGGATTTTTCCATGGCAAACATTGCTACTGTTGCATGCCTCTGAAAGCACATAAAAATGTCTTTAATACTGACACCTGCAGATAACTGTTGCGTAACCTACATAAAAGAGATCCAGTGTGCAGTGATACACATGTAGTCAGTTGCTTGACAACTGATCCACATGTCTGTCAACAGGTGGATAGTGTGAAAACACTCTGCTGCATAGCTTGGCCAAGCAATTGCAGCACATCAAGATAGAGCACTGGAACATCAACTCTGCCAAAATAGATCTGGATGGGTACCATCCGTTTTGGGAGGATGGCCACCACAAATTTTAAAAAACCCACTCCTTCCACAAAAGAACAAGGGAGGAGGTTCAGCGCTAACATTTTAGCCAGCTTCCCATTGTTCTATCATAGCGATTGGAGCTGTTTTCCCTCTCTCATCAGCACCACCAGGGGAAAATGGGAAATAATACATATAACATAAATACTGTACATACATACTGCAATCATCATCAAGTACATTCAGCTGATATCAGGAACAAAGTGAAGAAATTAGCAAAAAACAAAAAGTCATACGCCTCTTCTATAAATGCCTCTAGAAAACAGCTTTGAAAATAAGAATAAAAGGATTTAACACAATGGCTGACTACAGAAAATGGAAGCTGGCCACGTGTACTTCAAACAACAACAAGCAAGAAGGCATGGACAACAAAGAACACATACAGGCCATTGGCAAAAGCACACTGGCTGGCTACACAAAATGGCAGTCAGCCACAAGTTCAAACAACAAGAAGCAAGAAGACATTGACAATAAAGAACACATGCAGCCTGAGGATAAGGAACACATGCAAGCCAATGGCAAAAGCACACTAGCTGTCTACACAAAATGTTTGCCGGCCACATGTTCAAACAACAATAAGCAAGAAGGCATGTGCAACAGAGAACACACTTTGGCAAAAGCACACTGGCAGGCTACACAAAATGGCAGTCGGCCACATGTTCAAACACAACAAGCAAGAAGGCATGGACAACAGAGAACACATAACTGCAATCTTTAGTCGCTTCCGGTTAGCAGAAGATGACACTGTCGCGAAAGAAAAACAAACACAGAAGCCTACTTGCTTTAAGGAAAGTACAGGGAAAATTGGAAATACACAGCGCTTTATACCAGAATGGACGGAAGTCATTGGGATTATAATCCATATATTGGGGAATCTTACTTGAAGGAAGAAATAAAAACACATGACCAGCTGGGTCGGGCGAAGTAGAACCGGCAGAGCGGTGAGAGGAATTGATTGAATTGGCGAGCCAGGCAGCCCTGAAGAAGTCACGGGGTAATCCCATTTTTGATGAAACATGTGTTGGCTGGGCGCAGAGAATTCAAGACATAGAACTGAAAATAATGAATCATTCTTTTTTTGTGCAACTATTACTAATGTAATGTTTTGTTGATGCATGCATGTGCTAAGGATTGCAGTTATCTTGGGAAAGACCTTAGGGTCAAAGTTTGGAGTGTTTGGGGTGATTCCCTTCCCCTTGAGCACCGCAATTAATTTGGACCTTTTGCCAAAGAATCAGGACGTAAGTTTATGAGCGCCAGGACTATCCTAGTACAAACTCACCCCAGTAGGACATTAAACTTAGAACAAAGAAAACATGTAGGTCGATGGAAAAAGCTCACTTGCTGGCTACACTAAATGGCCACCGACCACAAGTTTAAACAACATCCAGTGAGGCGGCATGGACAACAAAGCACACATGCAGGCCTATGGACACTCCCTAAACAAAATGGCCGCTGGCCACATGGCATGGACAGCAAATACAAAATGATGGCCTATGGCAAACACACACACTGGCCAGATAAAAAAATGGCCCCTTGGCCAGCAAAAAAAGGAGGCCTTGCTAACAAAGATGAAAACACTACCATTAATTCAGTAATGCCCAAAACGAAAATTAAGTCAACTATAAATATTTTCCAACAACACACATCACTCCAAGGCATCACAAAATATTACTCCACCAAAATACACTTTAACACTTTGCAGAAAAAAATAAATCACAAGAAAAACACATTTTGCATTTATTCTGATGCCATCCCCCAATCATAGATGTGAAACAACATTTGCCACAGCAACAGTTGTTTCATATATCCAATGCCTAGTATTGGCTGAATGGATGGCTACGGGCAGATTAAGTCAATGATAAAATAAATGAACAGTGCACATTTCATTAACATGGAGAAAAAGTACTTAACTGTGCAATCTTTTTCCCTTATGAAAGCTAAAAAAGTGAATGCCAAACATAGAGACCCCTGCTGCAACTCCAGGCCACCCATGACAACAACCACAATCAATATAAAAATTGAATAAAAAACAAAAAGATACAGATATATACTGGTGCATGTCCTCTATTAAACAACAACCTTATCCAAAAGTTTATTAACTTACTCAATTGTGAATAAGTCATTAAAATCCAATGACACATGCAGCAAGAATTCCAGACAAAGGGCCTGATTTAGATCTTCGTGGTCCAAACACCAGCCCGCCGCATTAACAGGCTCCATTAACTTGTTGGGTCAATGAAGTCCTGCCGGTCATATTTAGATGTATAGGCGATACACAAAAAAAACGCTACAGCAGCAGTATTCTGTGCTGGTGACATGCCCTCCATCACTGTCCTGACGGCGGCGTCCCGCTGAGCCAAGTTGAATGTTCCCATTAGGCTAGAAGTGTTCTGTTGAGGGAGTGAAGATGGGGGCGACCTTGGTGGTTGGGTAACAGGTAAGTGACATTTTATTTTTAACGTATAGCATGTATTTGTTGTGTATGAATCCATATGTGTATGTAGGTTATGTATAGTCACTCCATGTTGTAGATATGGCACTGCACCCCGCCAACCTACTCACACCATGTACTGTATACCCGCAATCGCCACATATACTCACCTTCAAGTCTGTAAAATGATGTGCTGGTCAGTCCTGGTCAAGGTGCACCAGGACAGAGGGGACATGAGTGAAGGTGAAGAGGAGGAAACCGCAGCCTGTACCTTGAAAAATGATGAGTTTTTACACCTTTTTGTCCCTTTCTGCTGACTGGAAGTAGGACGGATTCCTGCCGGAATTCCCTTCGAAACAATCTAAATCGGCTGGGCAGACCATCAGGTAGGTGATCGGGAAGACCTCTAAACTCTAAAAAAGTCCACTCTGTCCCAGTCCCATCCCATCAAGATGTAATCAGGCTCAAAGAGAGTAAACCTTTTACCTCCAAATCCAAATGAAAAGTGATCAGGAGATGCACAAATCACTGGGAGGTGCCTTCTGAAAGGAAGAGGAAGTTGAAGTCACTGGGGCAGTTCCTTCCTGCTAAAAAAGTAAGTAAAATAAAAACAAGTGCACTCCGGCTAAAAAAAAATCTGAATTGTCTGTTCAACTGGAATAGTCACCTAAACATGAATTTTTGAGTTGATTTAGCTGCTTCTTGAGTAGAAAATCTAAAGGAGAAGCAGCCTCGATGTTTAGCTACTACTGGCATTAAAAAATGGTACCAGAAGGCTCAGTGGTGACCCTAATACACACCAGGGGTCGGCAAATCTCCCTTATGCTCGCAAGTGTGCGTTGATGGAGCCTTGCATTATTCAAATGAACATCACACTGCTTGAACAGCAGAATAATTTCACCACACGTCGGCTGATTGAATTTGGCAGGAACTCTGTGTTACAAGCATAACGCAGAGTTACCCAAATCCACCAAATATGCAAGCCTATTTACATTTCTACCCAGGCCTACTGGTAACAAACTTGACATGACTTGGTAGTAAAATGAATTAAGAAAGCTTACCATCTCCCGAGAAAGAAGTCCATATGCTAAAATACTTAAAGACTGTGGCATGCAGAGAGTATATGAAAGAGTAAGTACCTTTTGATTGGTTGCAAAATTTGGACAAGGTTATCCTTACCAAGTTAGCTATTGTAACTCCTCCTCTCTAGGTATCGAAGAAGGGAGTTTGACATTATGTTGGTGCTCCCCTACTGCAGTACACATCAGTACACATCACACTGGCATGTCTCACAAACAGTTCCATTTTGCACTATTCAAATTATTTCGACCTGGAGACATGCCCACCTTCCCTGTCTATGCCAGATTACAGAACAAATCATTATTGGCAATAGTAGTAGTAACATCAGTAGGGTAAGAAGGAGAAGAAATCTTTATTCGATTTTCTAGAAACCATAAAAGAAGTGCATTTAAAATCCATGCAACAGTTTAAAATGATTTTGCACTAAAATCCAACTCTTATATTATAAAAATAAACATCTACAAAGAACAATATAAAGAACCAAATCTTGCCAAACTTGGATTAACAAGCAATTCAGCCCTACAAAAGACACATTTTACCTCCCCGATTACTCAGCACTCCATTTTTCTAGTAGTTGCTCGCAGTAGTAGTATTTTATTAATATTATTATTACTATAAGTAGTAGACGTAGTAGTAGTAGCAGCATTAGTAGCAGTAGAAGTAGTAGTATTTTGTCGTCATTGTTATTATTATTGTAATTATCATTAATATTATTATTATTAGTGGTAGTAGTAGTAACAGTATTAGTAGCAGTGTATTATAGTATTAACCAGTGAACTGACATCCCTTTCCCTTAATGTCCAAAGGATGGCTTTAAATGAGGAGATGTAGCACCAGCCAGGGCTGAGGGCACATTAAAAGTCTTCATACTCATGGGGGTTCACTACACACATTCTCTCTGCATATGGGTACCCGTGTTAGACAGAGCCACATTGCTGAAAACGGTAATTAATTCAATTACTGTAATTAGTCCCAATCCGAAACCGTGGAATATTGGACTGAAATTGGAAAGTAATGCATTTCCAAGGGAAACATTTTATCATTAGCAGAAATATATTAATTGAATGTGTAAAATAGTTCCAGATACATTTTATGGCGTTACACAATTCGTTTTTTTCCTGTTACAATGTTTTCACTTTAGCCATAGGAGACTGGTTTGAGCAGAAATTGTGCAGAAGGAAGGCACAACGAAAACCTCGAGTATCTTGTGTAAATGTTTGTACCTGAGGTATTTCAAAACGTATAATTTTGAACCAGATGGTTATTGAAAAGGATTTTGAAAAATGCATATAATTTCTGGAAAAATTGCACCTATTACGTAGGGTATAATTTCGCATTTCCACCCAACGATACTGTAAAATAAGTCTCGAATCTTGTAATGGTAATCTGTAAATCACAAAGTCAGGCGCAATTGCGTTATATTTATTATTAAAAGTTATAAAATCATGCAACTATATTCATTCACACCGAAGGCCACCTTATGTGCACACAAAAAGTCCATGTAGCTCTAATTACGAGTTAAGTCATTAAATTCTGATATGCGTGCAACAAATTTTACCACAATATCGGAAATAAACACATTCTGATAAAAATCGAATTCAACGGATACATTGCAGCAGGGCAAGCCCACGGATATTTTTTGGGCGGAAAATGCATGGTAAATACTGGTATTTTCGGGTTTTGGTGAGGTAAACACCACAATTTGCATGTTATTTTTCATTAGGAGGGAAAGCAGCCGCGGCCAGTGGTGGGAGTACCTGCCGGGCCGTGACGTGGGGAGGGGGAGGGGCATGGTGGGGGGTAATAATGTATGGATTACAAAGCTTAACTGGTAAGTAAACATATAAATAAATAAAAATGATTTTGTTGCGCGCACTGCATCGCATTTGGTGATGCAGTGCACGCAACGAAATTCTTTTTATTTATTTATATGTTTACTTACCTATTAAACTTTGTAATAATATGATTTTGAGATCCATTGTGATGGGATACAAATAGCTTTGCATTGGGTGGTTTGTAAATGCACACATTTTCTATTAAAATGTAGGGTACTGTTAGAAATGGGGGTCTCAAGTTGGGAATGGTTTGCACCTTTGTCCAAGTAGTGACCCTTCTTCCTAGTCAGGGTAAGGGGGATACACTTCT
Source organism: Lissotriton vulgaris (assembly GCF_964263255.1). NCBI lineage: Eukaryota > Metazoa > Chordata > Amphibia > Caudata > Salamandridae > Lissotriton > Lissotriton vulgaris. The sequence goes on along the minus strand of NC_141699.1, from coordinate 771,996,129 downwards.
AAAAATAGCCCTTGCTCACCCCCTTGGTAACTTGGCACGAGCAGACAGGCTTATCTCAGAGGCAGTGTGTAAAGCATTTGTGCATACATGCAGTAATACAATAAAAACACTACAAATGGACACCACACCTGTTTATAAAAATAGGTAATCCTTATTTAAACCAAACAAGACAAAAACTACAAAAATCCCCAGTACAGTAATCAAAATATGACTTTTAAAAGGTAGAAATAGTTCTGTCCATAGAAAATGGTGGATGAAACACTTTCAATACAAAGTACCTTGGATGCGTCAAAATCACAAGCAAAAAGAGTTGTAGGGAAGGTTATGTGTTGGTTCCTTACACATAGGAAAGGCGATGCATCTGTTCTTTGTTCAAGGGGAGGGGATGCATTGGTGCCCTACAGTGACATCAGTTTCTTACTCCGTCCCCCAGCAATGCAACAGACCTGGCACCTCTATGCGATGCGTGATGATCTGGGACAATGTGATGTGTGAAGATCTGGGATGCACTGTGACGATTCCAGACACGTTCCTTCGATGTGTCGGTTGTTGCACAGCAGGGCCTGAGTCAGAGTCGGTGCGATGATCTGGGACGTCAGAGATTGCTGCATAGGACTCATTGCACAGCAGACACTTCAGCCGTGGGCAGGTGCAGCGTCTGTTCTTCAGCTACGGTGATTCATCGGAAATTCTTCTCGCACCACTGTGATGCATTATAACCAGTTGATGCGTCGATTTTTTACAGTCTTCTGCTGTACCCAGCCCCAGAAACAACCTCCAGAGGACCAGAACACTTTCAGGCACCCCTTGGCTGGTCAGAACTCCCAGCAAAGGAGTTCAGGGGGGGCTGGGGGTGAAGTCTTTATGTCCCTGAGACTTCAAAGGAGGCAAGTTCTACTTCAAGCCCTTGGAGATCTTCCTCAAGCAGGGGACACAGCACAAAGTAAAGTCTGTGTCCTTTCCTTGGTAGAATCAGCCACTGCAAGCCAACCCCAGACAGCACATCTCAAAGGGACAGTACTTTTCCTTCAGTTTCTACAGCTCTTCTCTTTGGCAAAGGTTCCTCTTGAATCCCAAAAGTAATCTAAAAGTCTGGTGTCTGAGCCCCACGTTTTATAGCACAAATTAATGTGTTCTCTGGTGGCAGAGAATCTCTTTGCCCAACCAAAATCCATTCTGTCCTCTCTGGTGCAGCTTCCTGGCAAGAGGTGGAAACAGCATTGTCCAAGGCAGACCAGGCCCCTTCAGGTGTGAAAGAAATCTCCTCCCCCTACACTGAGTGCAGCCCAGGTCTATTCAGCCCAGCCCTGACTCACTCTGGAAAGGCAGGACACACTTCACCCCCCAAGTGGCTGTCTGAACAGAATGCACATCTCCAGCCCCTGTCACTCCAAAGCTAGACAATCAATACACAAACCTAGAAGAGGTATACTGGGTGGCTAAGCAAAGAAATATCCACTTTCTTAAAGTGGCATTTTCAAACCCAGCATATAAAACTCATCCTCACTAAAAGATGCATCTTTATATTCTGAGTTCAGGCATACCAAACTCCACTTTCCAATCTTGTTCCAATGGGTAGTTTTATTTATAAGATGTTAAAAGTAAACTCCCCATTCTATCCCATGGGACAGATGGTCTTTCAATAATGAAAAACACAATTGGCAGTATTTCACTATCAGGACATGCCACCAACATCAGGGCATGTCTTACCTTTCACATACTCACAGGGGTACCTAGGGCCCACCTTAGGGGTGACTCACATATAAGAAAAGGGAAGGTTAGGGTCTGGCAATTGGGTGCACTTGCAGGGTCAACATAACTGTACTAGACTGCAAACAGAGACTGCAATGGCAGGCCTGAGACCGGTTGTAATGCTGCTTGTGCATGTGGCACAATCAGTGCTGCAATCTAGCAGCATTTGGTTTACAGGCCCTGGACACACACAGTTTACTGTACGGGACTTAACAGTAAACCAAATCAGCCAATGACGGAAACACTAAACCATGATACCAATTTACAGAGGGATCGCTTACATTTTGGCACTGAACAGCAGTGGCAAAGTGCCCAAAGCATCTAGACTAGTGAAAACGAAGTCCAACACACAGTAAAAACACAGGAGGCAAAGGCAAAAATACGGGGGAAACCCACGGCAAGAATGCCAGGTCTAACAGGTACAATGTAATAAGCTCCTAGGATTCAATTTTCTATCAGAAAGTCTGTCTGATTAACTCAAATTGCCATCCGCCGTCCTTCATCTCATTTCAAGTTTTCTGAATGCCTAGGTCTGCAGGGCTGGACTGGGAGTTGAAAGCAGTCCTGGCTGACATGCTCAAAACCAGCCCACCTGCCCCCAACCTCTCTAGGTCTCTCTTTACATACATCCTTTCTCTATCCCTCTCGCTCTGTTCTTATCTATCTCCCTCTTCATTCTCTTTCTTTCTTCTGCCTGCTGTATTTAATCCCAGGTAGCTGGAGAAAATGTGAATGTTGTAGCAAAAATGGGCTTCAATGGCTCCAGCCCACTGGTAAAAGACCCTATTGGATAAATGGCCAGTCCAGTCTTGCGGATCTGCTGTACAAGAAAGGAAGGCACTGTTTGTTTTGGCACTTAGTAGTTAATATAATTCAAAAGTGTGTTTTTTAAACCTGAATAGTACTGAAGGTCAATATCTTATGTTCACACTTAAGATAAACTCCTACATACCTTCTGAAGATATTCTGGAAACAGGTGAAAATTGGTGTCTCCAAAAGATAATATTGGCATTATAAAATGACACATGAAAGAATAAAAAAATGAAACATATGACTTTTTGTCAGCATAATTATGACTCAAACAGAAGCACATGCAGGGCATGCATTTGCACAACCAGGCTATAGACATTCACAACCACCTCACCTCAAAGTTATGAAAAGATAGATATTCTATATCCCAATTTGAATTTGTAACCAATAAACTGTCAAAGAATATTTTATCTATTTTTTTTGCCTCATTCCGATTTTTCATCCTTTGTTAATTCATCTAATGTTGGGCCTTATTCACAAAGGTTTTGCTCACAGAATATAAACTTGACTCAATGTTTCCATTCCTAAGGCTAGGGGGAGAAACTGTTTTTATCTGAGTGGAGCACTCTGCAGATGTAGGTAAAAATAGCATGTTGACAATTCATATTGCATTTGTAAGTAGATTCCCACCGCTGAATCACACACACATTTGTCGCATACAAAGACAGAATTAACGGGCTTGGGGAAGGCACGCCCCCATTTTTATGGGGTATTTTGAATAAGGGGTATATTAAAATGAAACACATTTCCCTGTGGAGAAATAAAAATAATATTGATGCTAAAATACATCTGTGTTGTGTATCCACTAAGGATTTTCTGTATTGTGGGAACTGTACTTTGCAACAGTAGGGAAAGCATTGGTCTTTGGAGGGTTGAATTGTACTATTTCAATTCCAGTCTACACAACAGCAAGGAAAGTTTTGGACTTTGGAGAGGTTACAATTCCCACTCCAAACAGCATAACAGTAGGGTATATGATGCATTTTGTAGGAATACAATGTACTATTCCTATTCCTTATAGCAGGGAAAGTGTTAGGCTTCAGCGGGGTAACATTTACTGTTCCCACTTCAATCTGTGCAATAGTAGGGAAAGCATTAGATTTTGGATGAGTGAAATGTACTATTCTCACTCCAAAACGGACAAAAGTAGGAAAAGTATTGGTTTTTCGAAGGGTAAAATTAACTATTCCCTGTGCATGCAGCGCAACAGCAGGGAAAATATTAGACATTAGAGGGGTAAAACATACTATTCCCATTCCATCCTGTGTAACAGTAGAGAATGCGTTGGATTTCGGATGAGTGAAATGTATTCTTCCCACTTCAAACAGGGCAAAAGTAAGGAAAGAATTGGATTTCAGAAGAGTAAGATTTACTATTCCCACTCCAAAAAATATAATAGTAGGGAACTTCTTAAACTTTGGAGGGGAAAAACGTACTATTCCCATGCCAGTCTTTACAACAGTAGGAAAAGCAATGGATTTTGGACAGTTGAAAATCAGCTCAAAAGTAGGGAAAGTGTTGGACTTTGGAGGGGTAAAATTGACTTTTTCCACTCCAGTTAGTGCAACAGTAGGGAAAGCATTGGATTTCAAAGGGGTGAAATGTTCTATTCCCACTCCAGTCAGCTCAACATCAGCAAAAGTGTTGGTCTTTGGAGAGGTAAAAGTTACTGTGAAATGTACTATTTCTACTCCAAACAGCACAAGAGTACGGAATGTATTGAACTGCGAAGAGGTTAATTTTTACTATTTCTACTGCAGTCTAACCAAAAGTAGGGAAAATACTTCACTTCAATCACCTTATATATAAATATGTGTGAACAAGACTACGTCAGTAGTCGAAACGTTGCATTTTGGAAGGCACAAGAACTGAATAAAACATCTTGCCTGGAAAGCGTGGGGTCTGTCTCTTCTCTCGCCGCTGTGCAGTGGAGGTTTGAAGATTTGTGCTAATATATATATATATATATATATATATATATATATATATATATATATATATATATATATATATATTCACTTAAAAAACCATAGGTTTCAGGCCATATATAGTTAGGAATTAGCTTTTAAAAAACCATTGAAATTGCTCCTATATAGTTAGTTGTACTAACTATATTTCGCGCACCCGCAATCCACTGCTGATGATGTCACATATTACATCATTCATGACATGGTCAGTGACATCACTGATGACATCATTGATGACATCTCAAATGACATCACTGATGACATCACTGATGTCATCTCACTTGACATCATTGATGACATCACTGATGACATCATCCAGTCACTGTGTGTTTTTGTGAAGTTTAAATATGTTTTACATATTGAAGAATGAGTGGTTGTATAAGTGTCTGGTTGAAGGATTTAGTGGGTGCGTGACTGACTGTATGAGTGAGTGATTAAATGTGTCTTACTAAATGTATGGGTTAGTGACTAAACTGTCTGAATGTGTGCATCAGTATGTCTGTTGTTGTGTAAGCTGCTGCATGTGTTGATCAATAGTTATATGAGTGGCTATATGGGTTATTGATTGGTTGCCCAAGTATTTGAATGGGAGACTGAGTGTGTGTGTGTGGGTGGCTGGGAGGTGTGTGACTCTGTGCATATATGTGTGAGCAATTGATTCACTAGGTGTATGAGTTCAGAGTGCATGTGGAAACAGCTATATGGGCGGTTCACTGTGTGCATGAGTGTGTTGGTGAGTGAATGGATATCTCAGTGCTACATGTCCAAGTAAGTACATATGTAAAACACAGTGCATGTGAGAGTTGGCATATATAAATGACTATACATGAGAGCCAGTGAATGTGCGAGTGGCTGTATGGATCATTGTGTACTTGTATCAGTGATTGTATAAGAGAGTAAGTATGTGTTCGTATATGTTTATATAAGTAAGGTGTTGTGTGTATAACTGTATAGTTGAGGAAATGGAAGTGTGATTGATTTTTTGCATGACTGACTAGGTGTGTGAGTAACTCCATGGATGAGTGGCAGTGTGTGAGTGGCTGTACAGGTGTATGAATGCATATGATAGTGTTGTATTGATGAGTGACTGTATGTATGAGTGATTCTATGGGTGAATGAGTGAATGTGTGTGTGTAGACCTAGGAATCAGTGAATGCGTATGTAGTAACTGGTATTGGTGTGTCAATGGTTTCAAGAATGGTAGTCTGTATTAAACACTGGGTGTATCAAAGGTTATATTAGAGTGTGAGGAGGTGCATCGTATTATCACATGAATGATATCATCAGTGATGTGACCAGTGATGTCAAATGAGATGTCATCAGTGATGTCATCAGGGATGTCATTTGAGATGTCATCAGTGATGTGATCAGTGATGTTACTGACCATGTCATGAATGATGTATTATGTGACATTATCAGCAGTGGATTGCGGGTGCGTGAAATATAGTTAGTACAACTAACTATATAGGAGTAATTTCAATGGTTTTTTAAATGCTAATTCTTAACTATATAAGGCCTGAAACCTATGGTTTTTTAAGTGAATTTGCAAGGTTTTTAAAATGCTAATTCCTAACTATATAAGGCCTGAAACCTATGTTTTTTTAAGTGAATTTGCAAGGTTTTTTAAATGCTAATTCCTAACTATAATACTATATAAGGCTTGAAACCTATGGTTTTTTTAAGTGAATTTGCAAGGTTTTTTAAATGTTAATTCCTAACTATATAAGCCAGAAACCTATGGTTTTTTCAGTGAATTTGCAAGGTTTTTTAAATGCTAATTCCTAACTATATCAGGCGTGAAACCTATATTTTTTTTCAATAAATTTCAAAGGTTTTGTAAATGCTAATTCTATTAGCGGATAACGTTTATATATGTTATTATCCTTCTGGGACCACCTGAGCAACCATCTTGTTTCTCAGGAGAAGTGAGGCACAAGAGAGCACAAAACAAGAGTGGAAAACGCAAAAAGGGGGCAGGGTAGAGACCCCCTGACCCCCTAGCCCTTCTCAGGGGTCCCAGAAGGACCACCATGTGCAAAAAAATTATTATTTTTTTTAATTTGCGGGGTATGCGGGGTTTTTGCCCTTGGGGGTCCTTTTGGGACCCCCTGAGAAGGGCTAGAGGGTTGGGGGTGCTCTACCCTGCCCCCTTTTCGTGTTTTCCACTCTTGTTTTGGGCTCTCTCTTATGCCTCAGTTCTCCTGAAAAACAAGATGGTGGCCAAAACGTCCTGGTTTGGAAAGTTTGGAATGTTGACAGTTGACTGCCAGCCAATCAGAAACTCGCTTGCGCATGTAAGGGTAAGCACGCGTACGCGTACGGTACGCATACCGTACGCGTACGGTGAGCGCATATAGATATATAATTTGCTCAAATTCAATTTTCTCCAACAACTACTGGAGGGATTTTCACCAAATATAGAAAAGGCACTACTGCATACCTGCTCCTACCATTTTGCCAAGTTTGGTGTAATTCAGTTCAGCCGTTCGGGCTATAGCCGTGTCTAAAGGTTCTTATGGAAATTAACATGGGGAAAACACGTTTTGGGACCCCCCTTTCGGCCCCCGCTTGACGAATCCCCCCGAAACTTTCAGGGAAGGAGCGGAGCGGAGCTGGCCAAAATTCCGGCAAATTACAGGCAGATTCCTCAATCGGCACCAAAGTTATTTCCAATAGAATGTTGCGCGCATATAGATATATCATTTGCTCAAATTCAATTTTCTCAACAACTACTGGAGGGATTTTCACCAAATAAAGAAAAGGCACTACTGCATACCTGTCCCTACTATTTTGCCAAGTTTGGTGTAATTCTGTTCAGCCGTTCGGGCTGTAGCCGTGTCTAAAGGTCCCATAGAAAATGCCATTTGAAAAATTTCCAATTCAATTTTCTCAAGAACTACTGGAGGGATTTTCGCTAAACATAGCAAAGGCACATCTGCATACCAGGCCCTACCATTTTTGCAAGTTTGGTGTAATTCCATTCAGCCGTTCGGGCTGTAGCCATGTCTAAAGGTCCCTATGGAAATTAACATGGGTAAAACACGTTTTGGAACCCCCCTTTTTTCTCGGCCCCGCTTGACGAATCGCCCCGAAACTTTCAGGGAAGGAGCGGAGTATAGATGAGCAAATTTCAGAAAAATGCGTCAAGCGGGGGCCGAGATAAAAGGGGGGTCCCAAAACGCGTTTTCCCCATGTTAATTTCCGTAGGGCGGTCGATTTCACTTTTAGCCCGAACGGCTGAATGAATTTCCACCAAACTTGGCAAAATTGTAGGGACTGGTAGCCCGATGTGCCTTTGCTATGTCTCAAGATATGTGCTCCAGTGGAATTTGAGTAATTTATGTTCAAAAAAATATATATATCTGTAAGCGCGCCCCAGTACGTGCACCGCGGAGCGCACCGGGTGCGCTACGCGACTTGCGCGCGGAAAGCTGATTGGCTCTCGGGTGTCTGTAAACATTCCAAACAGTCTGGAGCGGCCGCCATCTTGTGTCTCGGTAGGAGCGAGACATGAGAGGTGGCCAAAACAAAGGGGGAAATGACCATAAGGGGGCAGAGTAGACCCTCCATGACCCCGTGGGTTTGATGTGGGGGCTTTAAAAGGGCTCCGCGGGGCAAAAAAAATGTTTTTTTTTTCGATTTTTGCGGGGGGAGCGCCCGGTACGCGGACCGGGGAGCGGACCGGGGAGCGTACTATGGAGAAAAAAGAATGACAGACTTTTCAAAAACTGTATGTTTATTAATTGTTCTTTTTGTTGTTTTTTTTTTAATTAAGTACCAACATGTAGGTACCAATGCAGAGTCTATAATTTAATATACACCGTCTCCTTTGTAGATTTCTTGCATGTTGTTACAGAAGTTATTGTGGTATATGGAATTCATAGCGTCGTCTGTCAGGAAAGCAGAAACAACATGGAGCCAGGAGATGATAAAGAGATGTTAAATACACATTGGAGATAATATAGTGGGAGAAAGGAAGTAACTATGAGTAAACTTACTATGTAACACAAAAAAGTTGCACAGTATACTATAAGCCTCACTTTATATTTTAAAGATTTTTGATCTACTTGATGAATTACATATAAAAATGAATAATGGCTCGAACTATTTTTGATTATTAAATATAAATTTATTCTTCTTATTCTTTTTCATAATTTAATAAAACTTCTAATAATATATTGTCTGGAATGTCCTCATTTACATTCTGTGTTTCCATTGATTCCACACACTCAAGTAATTCAAGGTCCAGAGACTCATCCATAAAGTCAATGTTATCATTTTCAGCATTTTTTCCATCATGGTTGTTGTCTAAAACAATTTCAAAAGAAATATTATTTTCTCCTTCCATTTTGTTGCTGTAAATTCAATAAAAAAAATATATATCAGTAGAGATAGGGCACTGTTGGGTTTAAGTTCAGACATGTAGTTTTTTTTTTTTACAGTGAAGTTATCTTTGGGCAGTGTATGGTATCAGGCTGGAATTAGAAATATAAAAAAGTGTATGTGATAAAGCCTAAGTAAATTTATAATTATATAAGAGAAGTGTAACTCAATCTATAACTAGACGCCTATCTTAATCTCTAACTATTACAGTGGGATAGTATATAACTAATTTATTTATTTATTTATTTTTACCATTTGTTGAGCGCGCTGTTACCGGGCGGTGTCCTGGCGCTGAAACGATACATTATCTCCAAGAGGCAAAGAAAGTTACTGGAGGTTAAAAAGCCATGTTTTGATATTTTTCCTGAAGGTCAGGAGATCGTTGCTTTGTTTTAGGGCGAGAGGCAATTCATTCCAGATGTTAGATGCTCCATGGAAGAAGCTACGGCCTCCCCAACGGGCTTTCCTAATACGGTTAGTCATGACCAGGCTTTTATTAGCAGATCTTAGTTGTCGCCCTGGTTTGTACAGTTGGAGGTGTTCTTGAAGGAAGGATGGACCTATTCCATTTACTGCCTTGAATACCATACAAAGAGCCTTAAACATGATACGTTTCCGTATTGGAAGCCAGTGTAGATTTTTTAATTCCTGAGCTACCGATGCAAACTTAGGTAGACCAGTAATCAGTTGGGCAGCAGCATTTTGTAGCGTTTGCAATTTGTTCAGAACTCCCTGCTGGGCCTCCAGATACATGCTATTGCAGTAGTCAAGGCGAGACAGCACAAGTGCTGTCACCACCGTTTTACTGCTATCACTGGAGAGGAAAGGAAGGATTTTCCTAATAGTTTTTATTATCCAGTGAATGGAGGATGATAAGGCATTAGCCTGTGCTTTAAAGGAGAGTTGGGAGTCAATAATTACCCCCAGGTTTTTTACTGTAGTGGCTGGAATGGGTAGGGCTCCCATTTCGTGAGGCCACCAGTCAGGGGTCCAGAGATTGGTCACATTTCCAAAGAGAAGAACCTCAGTTTTAGTGGAATTCAATTTAAGGCAGTTCTTAGCCATCCATGAACTTACTGCCATCATGCAATCCTGGAATCTGGCCGCAATTCCTTCCTCTCGCCTCGGGAGCAGAGATACCAGTGCATACGACTAACAGAATATTTTTTCTCAAATTAACTTAAAGTGCACAACATACTTCACTTTCCAAAATAACAACTTACCTTTGAGAAAGCAGTTGAAGTTGTCAGTGTAATTTCTTTTCAAATGTACTTCAGGAAGTAGATGTCAAAATGGCTGTGTTTCCTTCTCTTTTTTTTTATATATTCATGTACTTAACCAATCAAATGTCAGGAAATAATCGTAGAAAATGAAAGAAACTTTTTAATTGGTTGTAAAATCTAACACTTCATATGTGTTTTGGGCATGTAATTTACCTCAGGATATTTAGACAGGCCTGTAGCCTAAATGTCTCAATGGAATTCCACCAAAAGTGGGTAAATGGTAGGGACTGCTATGTAGTAGGGCCTATTCTATATTTGGTGTAAGTGTCTCCAGTAGTTTTTCTGTAAATTACTTTCCCACCTTTTTTTAGGGAGCGCTTACCGGTGCGCGCCCCGGTACGCGCACCGGCAGCGTTACAGGAGTCCTCCATTTTGTGTTTTCGTACAATCGAGACACAAGATGGAGGACAAACAACGTTGGGAATGGGTAGAAGGGGGCACTGTAGTCACTTCCTGACCCTCTAGGTTTTCTGAGGGGGGCTTAGGACGCTCATATAGGCAAAAAATAAAAAATAAAAATGGAAAAATTTCGCGGGGGGAGCACTCGGTACGCGCACCGGGAAGCGTACCGGGGAGCGTACTTTGGTGAAAAATAGTGAAAAAAGTTAGAAAAAGATAAATGTTTTGAATGATCAGAGGTAGGGTAGCTCTGAAAAGAGCTTTTGGGTCCTGTGGCTGTTTTAGGTACCTACAAGTAGGTTCCAATGCACAGTCTTAAATTCAGGAGGAATATTCTATTCCCCTCATCTGAGAAGTGCACACCATCTCCTCTGTAGATGTCTTGCATGTTGTAACGCAAGTTGTTGTTGTATATTGAACCCATTCCAAAGTCTCTCATGTAAGCAGAAACAGATTTATTCACATGTTTCCGTGCTTTGTCAAATTGTGGACAAAATTGGTTGGACCAGTTCCATTTCTGTCTTTGGCATAAATTGGACTATACCAAGGCAGATTGTGGAAAAAGTGTCATCAATTGATCAAAGATGTCCTTTAAAAGCATTTCCAGACCAACCCAAGTCATAGTGCCCAAATCATTTCCACCACAGTGCACTATTAAGAGGTCAGGGTTTGGCAGATGCAAAAAGGTTTTCACTAATGGTATCAATTGATGACATCTCAGTCCTCTCTGGCCAATCCACTTGATTTCCACATTTGATAAATCAAGGTTGTGATAATTTCTGCTTGCTGCATACCTTTGAGCCCAGTGGATGTAGCTATGTCCAATAAAATAATTGTGGAGTTTCCCTGCTGTTGAATCACAAGCAATGATTGGTGGATTCAGTTAGTTGAAAACAGAAGGTTAGGGTGCCTGGTTGTGTTGTGTGTAAGAAGCAATTTGAATGGTTAAGAAAAAGTCACCAAAAGCAATAATGTCCTGGATAAGCTGGTGTATTGAGAGGTCAAACATCCTTGCTGACTTAATTTGCAACATTTTAGAATAAACTTTTGAACCTGAGAGTTCAGTTAGGAGGGAGTTGCTATGGTAACAGATAGAAAGGTTAGAGAGAGGGAAGGGTGTTGGTTTGAAAATAGTGAGGGAAGACTTTTGATTGGTTGAAATAAGGCATATGTGTGTAAAGTTAGAGATTTTCTATGCCAGTCTTGGTTTCAGTGTATTGAGTGCACACCTTTTGCTCTGCTAAAGAAAAATTGGTTTGTGTGTCTGACACTGTTTTCAATCTCGCAGTGAAATTGAATGCTTGTACATAGGTCCTGTGCTCTGTTCCTAAAATGTTAATTAAAAAACGATTTTAGGGAATATGAATGGGTTTGAGTAGTGAAATTCAGTGCTTGTAAATAGGTTCTGACCTGTGTTTTTCAAATGTTAATCAAAAAACGATTTTGGGTGTAAATCAATGGAAATTATATTTGGCTGTTATTTATGATTGTCTTGTGGCGTCAGTATGTCACTTTTAACATGGGAAGAAAGTGACGCACTGGTGGCGCAAGGCTTTCATAAATAAGGCCCTGAGTTTCTTTGTTCTCGGTTTGTGTTCTGCTTTTTGATAATGCTTGATATCAACATTTGCAAGGTAGAGGATTTGTATTTTGGGAAACAGTGATGTTTCAAAAGTGAAATTCTGTGCTTGTACATAGGTTCTGACCTGTGTTTTTTAAATGTTAATCAAAAAACGATTTTGGGGGCAAATCAATGGAAATTATATTTGGCTGTTATTTATGATTGTCTTGTGGTGTCAGTATGTCACTTTTAACATGGGAAGAAAGTGACGCACTGGAGGCGCAAGGCTTTCATAAATAAGGCCCTGAGTTTCTTTGTTCTTGGTTTGTGTTCTGCTTTTTGATAATGCTTGATATCAACATTTGCAAGGTAGAGGATTTGTATTTTGGCAAACAGTGATGTTTCCAAAGTGAAATTCTGTGCTTGTACATAGGTTCTGACCTGTGTTTTTTAAATGTTAATCAAAAAACGATTTTGGGTGCAAATCAATGGAAATTATATTTGGCTGTTATTTATGATTGTCTTGTGGTGTCAGTATGTCACTTTTAACATGGGAAGAAAGTGACGCACTGGTGGCGCAAGGCTTTCATAAATAAGGCCCTGAGTTTCTTTGTCCTTGGTTTGTGTTCTGCTTTTTGATAATGCTTGATATCAACGTTTGCAAGGTAGAGGATTTGTATTTTGGGAAACAGTGATGTTTCAAAAGTGAAATTCTGTGCTTGTACAAAGGTTCTGCCCTGTGTTTTTTAAATGTTAATCAAAAAACGATTTTGGGGGCAAATCAATGGAATTTATATTTGGCTGTTATTTATGATTGTCTTGTGGCGCCGGTATGTCACTTTTAACATGGGAAGAAAGTGATGCACTGGTGGCGCAAGGCCTTCATAAAGAAGGCCCTGAGTTTCTTTGCCCTCGGTTTGTGTTCTGCTTTTTGATAATGCTTGATATCAACCTTTGCAAGATAGAGGATTTGTATTTTGGGAAACAGTGATGTTTCAAAAGTGAAATTCTGTGCTTGTACATAGGTTCTGCCCTGTGTTTTTCAAATGTTAATCAAAAAACGATTTTGGCGCCAAATCAATGGAATTTATATTTGGCTGTTATTTATGATTGTCTTGTGGCGCCGGTATGTCACTTTTAACATGGGAAGAAAGTGACGGACTGGTGGCGCAAGGCTTTCATAAATAAGGCCCTGAGTTTCTTTGTTCTTGGTTTGTGTTCTGCTTTTTGATAATGCTTGATATCAACATTTGCAAGGTAGAGGATTTGTATTTTGGGAAACAGTGTTTTTTGAAAAGTGAAATTCTGTGCTTGTACATAGGTTCTGACCTGTGTTTTTTAAATGTTAATCAAAAAACGATTTTGGGGGCAAATCAATGGAATTTATATTTGGCTGTTATTTATGATTGTCTTGTGGCGTCAGTATGCCACTTTTAACATGGGAAGAAAGTGACGCACTGGTGGTGCAAGGCCTTCATAAATAAGGCCCTAAGTTGCTTTGCTCTTGGTTTGTGTTCTGCTTTTTGAGAATGCTTGCTATCAACATTTGCAAGGTAGAGGATTTGTATTTTGGGAAACAGTGAGGTTTCAAAAGTGAAATTCTGTGCTTGTACATAGGTTCTGCCCTGTGTTTTTTAAATGTTAATCAAAAAACGATTTTTGGAGCAAATCAATGGAATTTATATTTGGCTGTTATTTATGATTGTCTGGTGGCGTCAGTATGTCACTTTTAACATGGGAAGAAAGTGATGCACTGGTGGCGCAAGGCTTTCATAAATAAGGCCCTGAGTTTCTTTGTTCTTGGTTTGTGTTCTGCTTTTTGATAATGCTTGATATCAACATTTGCAAGGTAGAGGATTTGTATTTTGGGAAACAGTGTTTTTTGAAAAGTGAAATTCTGTGCTTGTACATAGGTTCTGACCTGTGTTTTTTAAATGTTAATCAAAAAACGATTTTGGGGGCAAATCAATGGAATTTATATTTGGCTGTTATTTATGATTGTCTTGTGGCGCCGGTATGTCACTTTTAACATGGGAAGAAAGTGATGCACTGGTGGCGCAAGGCCTTCATAAAAAAGGCCCAGAGTTTCTGTGCTCTCGGTTTGTGTTCTGCTTTTTGATAATGCTTGATATCAACCTTTGCAAGATAGAGGATTTGTATTTTGGGAAACAGTGATGTTTCAAAAGTTAAATTCTGTGCTTGTACATAGGTTCTGACCTGTGTTTTTTAAATGTTAATCAAAAAACGATTTTGGGGGCAAATCAATGGAATTTTTATTTGGCTGTTATTTATGATTGTCTGGTGGCGTCAGTATGTCACTTTTAACATGGGAAGAAAGTGACGCACTGGTGGCGCAAGGCTTTCATAAATAAGGCCCTGAGTTTCTTTGTTCTTGGCTTGTGTTCTGCTTTTTGATAATGCTTGATATCAACATTTGAAAGGTAGAGGATTTGTATTTTGGGAAACAGTGATGTTTCAAAAGTGAAATTCAGTGCTTGTAAATAGGTTCTGACCTGTGTTTTTTAAATGTTAATCAAAAAACGATTTTGGGTGAAAATCAATGGAAATTATATTTGGCTGTTATTTATGATTGTCTTGTGGCGCCAGTATGTCACTTTTAACATGGGAAGAAAGTGACGCACTGGTGGCGCAAGGCTTTCATAAATAAGGCCCTGAGTTTCTTTGTTCTTGGTTTGTGTTCTGCTTTTTGATAATGCTTGATATCAACATTTGCAAGGTAGAGGATTTGTATTTTGGCAAACAGTGATGTTTCCAAAGTGAAATTCTGTGCTTGTACATAGGTTCTGACCTGTGTTTTTTAAATGTTAATCAAAAAACGATTTTGGGTGCAAATCAATGGAAATTATATTTGGCTGTTATTTATGATTGTCTTGTGGTGTCAGTATGTCACTTTTAACATGGGAAGAAAGTGACGCACTGGTGGCGCAAGGCTTTCATAAATAAGGCCCTGAGTTTCTTTGTCCTTGGTTTGTGTTCTGCTTTTTGATAATGCTTGATATCAACATTTGCAAGGTAGAAGATTTGTATTTTGGGAAACAGTGATGTTTCAAAAGTGAAATTCTGTGCTTGTACAAAGGTTCTGCCCTGTGTTTTTTAAATGTTAATCAAAAAACGATTTTGGGGGCAAATCAATGGAATTTTTATTTGGCTGTTATTTATGATTGTCTTCTGGCGCCGGTATGTCACTTTTAACATGGGAAGAAAGTGATGCACTGGTGGCGCAAGGCCTTCATAAAGAAGGCCCTGAGTTTCTTTGCCCTCGGTTTGTGTTCTGCTTTTTGATAATGCTTGATATCAACCTTTGCAAGATAGAGGATTTGTATTTTGGGAAACAGTGATGTTTCAAAAGTGAAATTCTGTGCTTGTACATAGGTTCTGCCCTGTGTTTTTCAAATGTTAATCAAAAAACGATTTTGGCGGCAAATCAATGGAATTTATATTTGGCTGTTATTTATGATTGTCTTGTGGCGCCGGTATGTCACTTTTAACATGGGAAGAAAGTGACGGACTGGTGGCGCAAGGCTTTCATAAATAAGGCCCTGAGTTTCTTTGTTCTTGGTTTGTGTTCTGCTTTTTGATAATGCTTGATATCAACATTTGCAAGGTAGAGGATTTGTATTTTGGGAAACAGTGTTTTTTGAAAAGTGAAATTCTGTGCTTGTACATAGGTTCTGACCTGTGTTTTTTAAATGTTAATCAAAAAACGATTTTGGGGACAAATCAATGGAATTTATATTTGGCTGTTATTTATGATTGTCTTGTGGCGTCAGTATGTCACTTTTAACATGGGAAGAAAGTGACGCACTGGTGGTGCAAGGCCTTCATAAATAAGGCCCTAAGTTGCTTTGCTCTTGGTTTGTGTTCTGCTTTTTGATAATGCTTGCTATCAACATTTGCAAGGTAGAGGATTTGTATTTTGGGAAACAGTGAGGTTTCAAAAGTCAAATTCTGTGCTTGTACATAGGTTCTGCCCTGTGTTTTTTAAATGTTAATCAAAAAACGATTTTTGGTGCAAATCAATGGAATTTATATTTGGCTGTTATTTATAATTGTCTTGTGGCGCCGGTATGTCACTTTTAACATGGGAAGAAAGTGATGCACTGGTGGCGCAAGGCCTTCATAAAGAAGGCCCTGCGTTTCTTTGCCCTCGGTTTGTGTTCTGCTTTTTGATAATGCTTGATATCAACCTTTGCAAGATAGAGGATTTGTATTTTGGGAAACAGTGATGTTTCAAAAGTGAAATTCTGTGCTTGTACATAGGTTCTGACCTGTGTTTTTTAAATGTTAATCAAAAAACGATTTTGGGGGCAAATCAATGGAATTTTTATTTGGCTGTTATTTATGATTGTCTGGTGGCGTCAGTATGTCACTTTTAACATGGGAAGAAAGTGACGCACTGGTGGCGCAAGGCTTTCATAAATAAGGCCCTGAGTTTCTTTGTTCTTGGTTTGTGTTCTGCTTTTTGATAATGCTTGAAATCAACATTTGCAAGGTAGAGGATTTGTATTTTGGGAAACAGTGATGTTTCAAAAGTGAAATTCAGTGCTTGTAAATAGGTTCTGACCTGTGTTTTTTAAATGTTAATCAAAAAACGATTTTGGGTGCAAATCAATGGAAATTATATTTGGCTGTTATTTATGATTGTCTTGTGGCGCCAGTATGTCACTTTTAACATGGGAAGAAAGTGACGCACTGGTGGCGCAAGGCTTTCATAAATAAGGCCCTGAGTTTCTTTGTTCTTGGCTTGTGTTCTGCTTTTTGATAATGCTTGATATCAACATTTGAAAGGTAGAGGATTTGTATTTTGGGAAACAGTGATGTTTCAAAAGTGAAATTCAGTGCTTGTAAATAGGTTCTGACCTGTGTTTTTTAAATGTTAATCAAAAAACGATTTTGGGTGCAAATCAATGGAAATTATATGTGGCTGTTATTTATGATTGTCTTGTGGCGCCAGTATGTCACTTTTAACATGGGAAGAAAGTGACGCACTGGTGGCGCAAGGCTTTCATAAATAAGGCCCTGAGTTTCTTTGTTCTTGGTTTGTGTTCTGCTTTTTGATAATGCTTGATATCAACATTTGCAAGGTAGAGGATTTGTATTTTGGCAAACAGTGATGTTTCCAAAGTGAAATTCTGTGCTTGTACATAGGTTCTGACCTGTGTTTTTTAAATGTTAATCAAAAAACGATTTTGGGTGCAAATCAATGGAAATTATATTTGGCTGTTATTTATGATTGTCTTGTGGTGTCAGTATGTCACTTTTAACATGGGAAGAAAGTGACGCACTGGAGGCGCAAGGCTTTCATAAATAAGGCCCTGAGTTTCTTTGCTCTCGGTTTGTGTTCTGCTTTTTGATAATGCTTGATATCAACATTTGCAAGGTAGAGGATTTGTATTTTGGGAAACAGTGTTTTTTGAAAAGTGAAATTCTGTGCTTGTACATAGGTTCTGACCTGTGTTTTTTAAATGTTAATCAAAAAACGATTTTGGGGGCAAATCAATGGAATTTATATTTGGCTGTTATTTATGATTGTCTTGTGGCGCCGGTATGTCACTTTTAACATGGGAAGAAAGTGATGCACTGGTGGCGCAAGGCCTTCATAAAGAAGGCCCTGAGTTTCTTTGCTCTCGGTTTGTGTTCTGCTTTTTGATAATGCTTGATATCAACCTTTGCAAGATAGAGGATTTGTATTTTGGGAAACAGTGATGTTTCAAAAGTGAAATTCTGTGCTTGTACATAGGTTCTGACCTGTGTTTTTTAAATGTTAATCAAAAAACGATTTTGGGGGCAAATCAATGGAATTTTTATTTGGCTGTTATTTATGATTGTCTGGTGGCGTCAGTATGTCACTTTTAACATGGGAAGAAAGTGACGCACTGGTGGCGCAAGGCTTTCATAAATAAGGCCCTGAGTTTCTTTGTTCTTGGTTTGTGTTCTGCTTTTTGATAATGCTTGAAATCAACATTTGCAAGGTAGAGGATTTGTATTTTGGGAAACAGTGATGTTTCAAAAGTGAAATTCAGTGCTTGTAAATAGGTTCTGACCTGTGTTTTTTAAATGTTAATCAAAAAACGATTTTGGGTGCAAATCAATGGAAATTATATGTGGCTGTTATTTATGATTGTCTTGTGGCGCCAGTATGTCACTTTTAACATGGGAAGAAAGTGACGCACTGGTGGCGCAAGGCTTTCATAAATAAGGCCCTGAGTTTCTTTGTTCTTGGTTTGTGTTCTGCTTTTTGATAATGCTTGATATCAACATTTGCAAGGTAGAGGATTTGTATTTTGGCAAACAGTGATGTTTCCAAAGTGAAATTCTGTGCTTGTACATAGGTTCTGACCTGTGTTTTTTAAATGTTAATCAAAAAACGATTTTGGGTGCAAATCAATGGAAATTATATTTGGCTGTTATTTATGATTGTCTTGTGGTGTCAGTATGTCACTTTTAACATGGGAAGAAAGTGACGCACTGGAGGCGCAAGGCTTTCATAAATAAGGCCCTGAGTTTCTTTGTTCTTGGTTTGTGTTCTGCTTTTTGATAATGCTTGATATCAACATTTGCAAGGTAGAGGATTTGTATTTTGGCAAACAGTGATGTTTCCAAAGTGAAATTCTGTGCTTGTACATAGGTTCTGACCTGTGTTTTTTAAATGTTAATCAAAAAACGATTTTGGGTGCAAATCAATGGAAATTATATTTGGCTGTTATTTATGATTGTCTTGTGGTGTCAGTATGTCACATTTAACATGGGAAGAAAGTGACGCACTGGTGGCGCAAGGCTTTCATAAATAAGGCCCTGAGTTTCTTTGTCCTTGGTTTGTGTTCTGCTTTTTGATAATGCTTGATATCAACATTTGCAAGGTAGAGGATTTGTATTTTGGGAAACAGTGATGTTTCAAAAGTGAAATTCTGTGCTTGTACAAAGGTTCTGCCCTGTGTTTTTTAAATGTTAATCAAAAAACGATTTTGGGAGCAAATCAATGGAATTTATATTTGGCTGTTATTTATGATTGTCTTGTGGTGCCGGTATGTCACTTTTAACATGGGAAGAAAGTGATGCACTGGTGGCGCAAGGCCTTCATAAAGAAGGCCCTGAGTTTCTTTGCCCTCGGTTTGTGTTCTGCTTTTTGATAATGCTTGATATCAACCTTTGCAAGATAGAGGATTTGTATTTTGGGAAACAGTGATGTTTCAAAAGTGAAATTCTGTGCTTGTACATAGGTTCTGCCCAGTGTTTTTCAAATGTTAATCAAAAAACGATTTTGGCGGCAAATCAATGGAATTTATATTTGGCTGTTATTTATGATTGTCTTGTGGCGCCGGTATGTCACTTTTACCATGGGAAGAAAGTGACGGACTGGTGGCGCAAGGCTTTCATAAATAAGGCCCTGAGCTTCTTTGTTCTTGGTTTGTGTTGTGCTTTTTGATAATGCTTGATATCAACATTTGCAAGGTAGAGGATTTGTATTTTGGGAAACAGTGTTTTTTGAAAAGTGAAGTTCTGTGCTTGTACATAGGTTCTGACCTGTGTTTTTTAAATGTTAATCAAAAAACGATTTTGGGGGCAAATCAATGGAATTTATATTTGGCTGTTATTTATGATTGTCTTGTGGCGTCAGTATGTCACTTTTAACATGGGAAGAAAGTGACGCACTGGTGGTGCAAGGCCTTCATAAATAAGGCCCTAAGTTGCTTTGCTCTTGGTTTGTGTTCTGCTTTTTGATAATGCTTGCTATCAACATTTGCAAGGTAGAGGATTTGTATTTTGGGAAACAGTGAGGTTTCAAAAGTCAAATTCTGTGCTTGTACATAGGTTCTGCCCTGTGTTTTTTAAATGTTAATCAAAAAACGATTTTTGGAGCAAATCAATGGAATTTATATTTGGCTGTTATTTATGATTGTCTGGTGGCGTCAGTATGTCACTTTTAACATGGGAAGAAAGTGATGCACTGGTGGCGCAAGGCTTTCATAAATAAGGCCCTGAGTTTCTTTGTTCTTGGTTTGTGTTCTGCTTTTTGATAATGCTTGATATCAACATTTGCAAGGTAGAGGATTTGTATTTTGGGAAACAGTGTTTTTTGAAAAGTGAAATTCTGTGCTTGTACATAGGTTCTAACCTGTGTTTTTTAAATGTTAATCAAAAAACGATTTTGGGGGCAAATCAATGGAATTTATATTTGGCTGTTATTTATGATTGTCTTGTGGCGCCGGTATGTCACTTTTAACATGGGAAGAAAGTGATGCACTGGTGGGGCAAGGCCTTCATAAAGAAGGCCCTGAGTTTCTTTGCTCTCGGTTTGTGTTCTGCTTTTTGATAATGCTTGATATCAACCTTTGCAAGATAGAGGATTTGTATTTTGGGAAACAGTGATGTTTCAAAAGTGAAATTCTGTGCTTGTACATAGGTTCTGACCTGTGTTTTTTAAATGTTAATCAAAAAACGATTTTGGGGGCAAATCAATGGAATTTTTATTTGGCTGTTATTTATGATTGTCTGGTGGCGTCAGTATGTCACTTTTAACATGGGAAGAAAGTGACGCACTGGTGGCGCAAGGCTTTCATAAATAAGGCCCTGAGTTTCTTTGTTCTTGGTTTGTGTTCTGCTTTTTGATAATGCTTGAAATCAACATTTGCAAGGTAGAGGATTTGTATTTTGGGAAACAGTGATGTTTCAAAAGTGAAATTCAGTGCTTGTAAATAGGTTCTGACCTGTGTTTTTTAAATGTTAATCAAAAAACGATTTTGGGTGCAAATCAATGGAAATTATATTTGGCTGTTATTTATGATTGTCTTGTGGCGCCAGTATGTCACTTTTAACATGGGAAGAAAGTGACGCACTGGTGGCGCAAGGCTTTCATAAATAAGGCCCTGAGTTTCTTTGTTCTTGGCTTGTGTTCTGCTTTTTGATAATGCTTGATATCAACATTTGAAAGGTAGAGGATTTGTATTTTGGGAAACAGTGATGTTTCAAAAGTGAAATTCAGTGCTTGTAAATAGGTTCTGACCTGTGTTTTTTAAATGTTAATCAAAAAACGATTTTGGGTGAAAATCAATGGAAATTATATTTGGCTGTTATTTATGATTGTCTTGTGGCGCCAGTATGTCACTTTTAACATGGGAAGAAAGTGACGCACTGGTGGCGCAAGTCTTTCATAAATAAGGCCCTGAGTTTCTTTGTTCTTGGTTTGTGTTCTGCTTTTTGATAATGCTTGATATCAACATTTGCAAGGTAGAGGATTTGTATTTTGGCAAACAGTGATGTTTCCAAAGTGAAATTCTGTGCTTGTACATAGGTTCTGACCTGTGTTTTTTAAATGTTAATCAAAAAACGATTTTGGGTGCAAATCAATGGAAATTATATTTGGCTGTTATTTATGATTGTCTTGTGGTGTCAGTATGCCACTTTTAACATGGGAAGAAAGTGACGCACTGGTGGCGCAAGGCTTTCATAAATAAGGCCCTGAGTTTCTTTGTTCTTGGTTTGTGTTCTGCTTTTTGATAATGCTTGATATCAACATTTGCAAGGTAGAGGATTTGTATTTTGGGAAACAGTGTTTTTTGAAAAGTGAAATTCTGTGCTTGTACATAGGTTCTGACCTGTGTTTTTTAAATGTTAATCAAAAAACGATTTTGGGGGTAAATCAATGGAATTTATATTTGGCTGTTATTTATGATTGTCTTGTGGCGTCAGTATGTCACTTTTAACATGGGAAGAAAGTGACGCACTGGTGGTGCAAGGCCTTCATAAATAAGGCCCTAAGTTGCTTTGCTCTTGGTTTGTGTTCTGCTTTTTGATAATGCTTGCTATCAACATTTGCAAGGTAGAGGATTTGAATTTTGGGAAACAGTGAGGTTTCAAAAGTCAAATTCTGTGCTTGTACATAGGTTCTGCCCTGTGTTTTTTAAATGTTAATCAAAAAACGATTTTTGGTGCAAATCAATGGAATTTATATTTGGCTGTTATTTATAATTGTCTTGTGGCGCCGGTATGTCACTTTTAACATGGGAAGAAAGTGACGCACTGGTGGCGCAAGGCCTTCATAAATAAGGCCCTGATTTTCTTTGCTCTTGGTTTGTGTTCTGCTTTTTGATAATGCTTGATTTCAACATTTGCAAGATAGAGGATTTGTATTTTGGAAAACAGTGAGGTTTCAAAAGTGAAATTCTGTGCTTGTACATAGGTTCTGCCCTGTGTTTTTAAAATGTTATTCCAAAATCGATTTTTGGTGCAAATCAATGGTATTTATATTTGGGTCTTATTTATGAGTGTCTTGTGGCGCCGGTATGTCACTTTTAACATGGGAAGAAAGTGACGCACTGGTGGCGCAAGGCCTTCATAAATAAGGCCCTGAGTTTCTTTGCTCTCGGTTTGTGTTCTGCTTTTTGATAATGCTTGTTATCAACATTTTTAAAATAGAGGATTTGTATTTTGGGAAACAGTGAGGTTTAAAAATTGAAATTCAGTGCATGGACATAGGTTCTGCCCTGTGTTTTTAAAATGTTATCCAAAAAACGATTTTTGGTGCAAATCAATGGTATTTATATTTGGGTCTTATTTTTGATTGCTTTGTGGCACCAGTGTGTCTCTTTTAACATGGGATGCACTAGTGGCGCAAGGCCTTCATAAATAAGGCCCTGAGTTGCTGTTGTATAAACTTAAATATGTTGCAATTTATTGTTTATATCGTTTGCTTTCTGTCATTACTTTGTTGTTTGCTAATAGTGGTCTTTAATGTGTTTTTTTTCAGAACAACAGATTAAAATCAACTTTTTAAAAGCAAGCAAAAATGCCTTCAAGGCAAAGAAGTATCAAAAATACCATACGTAAAAGGAGAACATCAGCAACAGAATTTATGGAATCCTCTACAACAACTACTTCAAAAAACACCAGAAAAGCTCCTGGTAAGACAATTAAGTCTTTTCTTCGCAACATATGTCGTACAAAAATAAATGATATTGGTAATGTGAATATTCAGAAGGAGACAGCAAATCTAAAAAGGAAGGAGAGGCTCACAAAAAATGTCTCGATTGGAGTAGGAGAGAAGAGAATGGATAGCAATAGAAGGGTAAATCAATTTAGGGACATTCGTAGGCGAATGTTTCGTAATAGGGTAGTTTTAAATTTGCTAAAAAATGATAAGAAAGGTAAGCAGAGAACTGCTTTTTATAAGAAAAAGAACAGTGTAGAGAAGATTGTTGATCAGGCTTTTGAAGTTAAGAAAAAATTATTTATTTTAGTAATCAATAGAATTAGGATACTTAATAAGGCAATTGATGTTTTCAAATCGAACAGTAGATGGAAAATAATTATTAATAGGACTAATTTTTGTGAAGTATTGAATATATATAGTATAGGAATGCATAGTTCAAGTTCTGAGCCATTTTTCAATGAGGAGAGTTACTTTCAGGAAAATGATTTGGTGCATGCAGTTGACACCAGTGGTCGAGCATATGAGGTGAAAGAAGGTTGTGTGATTGAAAAAGAGAAACTTGTGTCTAGAGATGCAGAAGAGGTGTTAAGTGATGAAGTTTTAGGGAGACGTACTAAGGATCCAGTGTACACATGGAAGTGCAGTAGTATTTATAGTGTGCGACAGGATTCGATCGATTTGCTTCGAAATTTCTTACGTACATATAGTAAGAAAAGTCTAAAACAAAAAATGAAGATCCTACAAGACTTAGATCCTTGCAGAGTGAGAGAAAACACAGGTTTGCATGGGCATTCACTGGCTTGTCTTTCTAGAAAAGTATTTCAGAGTGTTTTTCCTCATTTTAGGATGTTAGCAGTGCACCATAATAAGGTGAGGAAATTAATGAGAAGGTTGTATTGTGCAAAAAGTCCAGCACTTAAGCTGAAACAATTAAACAGTGCTCTTTTGCATGGATCTGAATTAGATGTGAAGACTATTTGTGAAGAAATTGAGTTTTGTTATTTTGGGAAAAAAGAGGACAGTGTAGAACCGGATATAGTAATGGATGGTAATGTGGAAGACAATGGACAGATTTCAAGTACAGAAAAGTTTGATGAGGAAATTACCAAGTTTAAGGTGAAATCAAGTGAAAGGCCTAATTTAACTTGTGTGTGTTGTCGACGGACTCATTATAAGATTCAGACTAGGTTAGTTGATTTATATGCAAAATGTGAATTGGAAAATAATAATGAATGGAAGGATTTAGTAAGTTATTTGTTGGTGGAGAATTTTTTAGATTTGAGTTTTGATCAGTGTATTTGTAATTATTGTTTGAAAAAATTTAATGAAAATAGAATGCCTGCTAGAGCAGTTTATATTAATCTTCAGTTGATAGATATTCCTTCTGAATTGATGGATTTAAATACTTATGAATCAATTTTGATTCAATGTGTCCATCCTTTTCAAGCTATTGTTCGCATGGAGCCTAAGATAGGTAAATTACCTCCTACAGATTTACAAAGAGGATTAAAGGGAAGAGTTGTTTATTTGCCTCTAGATGTCAAGAAAAATATTGATACAATTTGTGTAGAAAGAGTAGAAGAGGATCCGCTAGTTATTCTAGTTAATGGGGTTCCGACAAAGAGTAAGAAAATCTGGCAAGATTTAGTGGATGTTAGAAAAGTCAAAAAGGCAACGTTGTATTTGGTCAAAAACAATGAGTACTATAAAGATGTAAGTGTTGGAGCAGAGGAAACAGCTACAGAAGAAGACAGTGATTGTTCAGTTGGCCAAATTGAAAAAATTGATGTGTCTAGAAGTGAGGAAATATATGAACATTATACTATTCATCCTTTGCATTCCAAAGAAGTAATGGGGAATGCAATTGACTTGTTTCAAATGAAAGCAGCAAAAGGAAGTCCCATTAGTGTATGGGAAGAAAGTTTGGAAGCTCGTTGTTTTTCACAGTTATTTCCAACAGGTCAAGGTGGACGATATGACGATCGACCAGTTCAAATTCCTGCAGCTGAATACCGGACTTTAAGATTATATGCTGAAGATTCAAGGTTTCGGCAATGCATTCCGTATTTGTTTCATCTACTGTATGAAAGTGATTTGTCTGGTCTTTCTTATGCAGTTAATCATATATTGAAAAGTGGAGCTCATCTGCAAAATGTTTCTGCAAGGGACTTTATGGAGAAAGTCAATCTGCAAGATAGTATTTTGGAATCTCAGCTAATCAATCTCATGGCATGTCAGTGTGGAACCAATGAGTATTGGTTCCGTCGTCATGGGGAATTGAAATGTATGCTAAGAAACTTAGGAACTCCTACATGGTTCCTCACTCTTAGCTGTGCTGAGTATGCATGGGACGACTTACTTCAATTTCTACGAGAGGCAAATGGAAACATACAAAATATAGAATTGAAAACACCTGGAGAACTGTGTTCTTTGGATCAAGTGAATGTTTGCAGATATTTTAATCATAGATTTGAAGCTATGATGTCTTTTATTACCAACAAAAAAAATCCTCCCCTTTGAGAGGTTTTGGATTTCTTTTGGAGTAAGGAATATCAAGCGAGAGGTGCTCCTCATATACATATGTTGTTATGGATTAAAGATGCACCCAAATTTGGATCAGATTCGGATGAAACAGTAATGAGTTTCATTGAAGAGTATTCAACATGTGCTGTTCCAAAAACTACTGAAGAAAACAGTTTAAGGCAACAAGTTTTATGTTTTCAATCTCATCGTTGTGGAAAGTACTGTTGTCGAAAATTTTAAAACAAGGAAAAGTACTACACGAAATGTCGTTTTGCGTTTCCACGATCAGTGATTTCTAAGGGAAGAGTAAATAATTTGATGTCATCTCTACGACATACTGTGACGAGGATATCTCCCAAAAATACATACAATTTAAAAAGAAATGAAGAGTCCAAGTACATCAACGATTACAACTCAGTCATTTTGTCCATGTGGAATGCTAACATGGATATTCAGTTCGTTGCTGACAACTCTATTGCTGTGGCTCGATATGTGGCATCTTACATCACAAAAAAAGAAAAGACAGAACTGAAGGAAATGTGGGAGGACATTTCACATGAAAAGAGTCTAAGCAAGAAATTATACATTTTCAGTCTGAAGATGTCGCTTCGAGAAATTGGAGCATATGAATGTTCTGATCGGTTATCATCAGCAAGTTTCTATGCCAAATCAAGAACAATCATTTGGGTGAGTCTAGGTCTTGCTGCAACACGAAACCAAGTTTTGAAATCTGTACAAGAAATTGAATATTTGGCGGAGAAAGAACCAAACAGTACAGATATTTTGAAGACAAATATGTTGGATACATATTATCCAAATAGAAGTACTCACCTTGAGAACACTTGTTTGTATGAAGTTCTGCAAAACTACAGTTATAAGAGGAACATCACAGAAGATATCAATAATGGAAAATATGCAGTCATTGGCTATGAAGGATGTCTAGTGAAGCAGAAAAAAGGCCAGTTGATTAATCATCGAAAATTGAGTTGCGAAGCTCCAGACAAAAGAGAATTTTACTATTTAGCTCTTTTGCAACTCTTTAAGCCATGGCGTACAGAAGAGGAATTACTTGGAGATTTTCTCTGTTATGAAGACTCTTTTAATGCAACTAAGGTTACCATAGAATGTCCTATTTTTCTAAATTATCTGCAAATGTTGAATGAAGAAATAGAGCAAGAAACCATATGGCTGAGATACCCGCCACCCCCTCTCAACACAATCCCCAAGAATTGGGAAACCGGAAACAGTTCTGAACTTTTGGAAGGCGGGAGGGAGTTACCCTCCCGGCCGTATTTATTAAAATATGAAACAAAATCAAAACATTAAAATAACAGTTTCATATCATGTACAATTTCATATCCACATTACGATGTTTGGCTAACCTTAACACATATCTAATACAAAGGTTCTCCTAGCCGATACTAACATCCTTACAAAATGCATTTCAAATTGAAATTGTACATCTTAACGTTAAGGGCCAACGGCAAGGTCGTAACCGGTGTCAGATCCCTAAACCAGAACTCCCCCCTCACTTGTGAGGGGCGGCCGCACAGAGGACTGCACCTCATGTGCCATACCAATTTCCCTTGTCTTGACGGGGGCCCCTGTTAACTCGACGCCATGTACGTGGTCGTCCAAGGACTCGTGTGAGGTGTCTAAAAGGTAGCGTAGACGCCCCTCCCCACCCCACACAACTTACCACATCTGCCGTCGCAGATGTCCTGGCCCCGGGAAATTCCCAGGAGGGGCCCATAGCCCCTCCTATCCAGGGAGGGGCCTTGACCGCCTTCCCTTTCCTTTAGGCGTCCCGTCCTTTAGAAGGGACCGCCTCCCCGTTGAGGGGCCAATGGCCACCTCCCCCCGGGCGCTCCCATCCGTAATGGGTGACGCCCCCCCCCTAGGGATCTTCCAATGACTGCTCACCGATCATGACCTTACCGCCACAGGCCGGATAGTTGACCGGCTATCCGGACCCCCCACAAAACTCCTACCTAAAGGTCATGCTGTAAACTCCTCAACCAGGCTGCGAAGTCTCCTATGAGTAAAGAATTCCCCACCCGGGACAAATGGACCCCATCCTCTAGATACATATTGTCCCCCCTGATACAACCATGAGGAATCGAATGCAATGTACTGGTACGGAACAGTCTACTCAGCTTGTTATTCACCTTTTTCACAGAATGATTTATAGCAGACACTGAATTAGCCCCACGCCATACCTTTCGTGGAATCATATGGGACCATGCAATCGTGCACCCTGGAACTCTTCTCGCCAACCAACTTACTGTGGATAGTATCGCCTCGAGAAGTAGTCGTCTACCAGTGGTCACCAAATCATTGCCCCCAAGATGTACTATGAGTATAGATGGCGGTGACCTTGTCCGCCCTAACAAACCCTCGAGAAAATGTTGAAACTGGTCAATACAGAGCCCGCCCCTTCCGTAGAAGGTCACCCTGTACCCGTATTCCCCAGCTGTGTGAATCATGTCACCTGCTTTGAATACGTCCGCGGCACGCCTCACGTATGAGTGGCCCACGACCCACACCACTCTTTCCTCAGCCGGTGATCTCTGCCCGCTGGTTCCCAGGTGTCGGGTCGACTGCACAGTCCGCCCCGCCTCGTAGGTTTGCGAAACTGTAACCAAACAAAGACAAGAAGCGTGAGTACATGATATCAGCTTCACAACATGTGCAACCGCACATACCTTTTGTAACAATTCGAGGACCAACGCCCCAACTGTTTCACTTTTTCCGCACTCAGACCCCTGGCTGTAGCCTCTGTAGCAGCCCCTATCTGGAAGGAATGAGTCCCAAATTCGCCCGGGTTCAAGCCCGCGGCCGAAATTGCCATTGCAAACACCCGCTGGAACTGAAACATTGTCAGCGGGGTGGCATCTGCGTGCCTCAGCAATGTCCCCCCCCATGATGCCGCCCTCTGCGCTAAATACTCCTCAACGCATGCCACCGGGCACATGGGAGATCCGGGAATCCGCTGGACTACTACACTGTCCCCGATCGCCCCCTGATCGGTCTTGGACCTGACAAACGAGACAATCATCATCTCCCCTTTTACTTGAATGTGCTCTCGGCACAAACCACCCCCCGTATCCTGCTTGTTTCTTGCCACCAGTTCGCTTACCCGCATAGCCCCATGGAATGCTAATGCAAAAGCGGCCCGGAATAACACTGTTTCCGACTGGGATGAACACGTTGCAGGGAGTACGGACAGTAACAGGGCCAACCTATCCAGACCTAACGGGTGCCTTTCATCTACTCTGCGACCCTCAAGGCGTTGCCACCCACGCAGCGCTTTCTGTACTACGAAAGACGCTGTAGGATCCTGGATACCATGGGCCCGCGCCATGAAGGAAATGGTGGCCCGATGCCTCTGGGCCGTAGCCACCGATTTGCCTGCCCTGCGTAATGACAGTAAAAACTCTATGACAAATTCCTCCTGGCCCCAAAGCCCCCTCCTAGCAGAACCCAAAAAGGACCAATAGGTACGGAACGCCCCTTCATATGCCTTCCTTGTCCTGGGTGCTAAACTCTCTCCCACGAGGTTTTGTAGTTCGGGGCACCGAGAGACCAGAGAGCTTCGGGGAATGGTGCCGCCACCGGGTCCGCTGTGGGCAGAAAACCCCAGAAGGCCTGCATACGGAAACGAGAAAGCGCATCAGCAGCCTGATTCAGCACCCCTGGCACATGCCTTGCTCTAAAGAGCACGTTCAATTGCATACATAATAAAACAATTTCTTTGAGCAACCTCAGAATCCATTTACATCGTGCTGCCTGACTATTGATACACTCAACCACGGTCATGTTATCAGACCAGAACACCACAGAGTTATCCCTAAACCCCTCAGGCCATGTTTTCAAGGCCACCAGAATAGGGAACAGTTCGAGAAAAGCAATGTTACTTGTAAGTCCACACTCGTGCCACCATGACGGCCATGTTTGCGCCGACCAGTGATTGCCAAATATGGCGCCAAAACATATACTCCCCGCCGAATCTGTCCACAGCCCCAACTCTTCGGAGGACACCGCTGGCTTGGTCCAGACAACCCGACCATTGAAATCCGCCAGGAATGCCAACCAAATGCGCATGTCCTGGCGAATCTCAGCCGAGAGCCTCGTGCGGTGGTGCCCCTCTTTAAGACCGACCATGGCTTGTGCAATCGAGCGGGAAAAGGGGCGGGCGTATTGGCATTACGCTAAGGGCAAAATTCAACTGACCCACAGTCTGCTGTAATTGATGCAAGTTCACCTTAGTTTCTCTAATGCATACCTCAAGCGAAGCCCTGAATTTACGTACCTTTTCTTCTGGCAACCGGAAACAACCTTCTTCGGAATCGAGTTCTATTCCAAGAAACTCGAGCGAAGTTGATGGCCCCACAGTTTTGCCTGGCGCCAATGGCACACCAAACTGACTCATCAGATCACAAAATTCTTTTAAAGCCTGTGCACATTCTGTGTCCCCGGCAGCCCCCAGAAACAAAAAATCGTCTAGATAATGCATAACATGCTGAAAACCCGTCATTCTTGTGAATGCCCACTGCAGGAAACAACTGAATTTTTCAAAATAAGCACAAGATATGGAACAGCCCATTGGCATACATTTATCCATGTAATAGCGCCCCTGAAACATGAAGCCCAGGAGACGCTGATCGTCCGGGTGTACCGGGAGCAACCGGAACGCGGACTCAATGTCAGATTTGGCCATCAGCGCTCCGGGCCCCAGGCGATTCAACATGGCGACTGCATCGTCGAAGGATGCGTACCGCACCGAACAAAGCTCTGGATCTATCGCATCATTAACTGACAAATCTCTCGGGGCTGACAAATTATGTATCAGTCTAAACTCACCCGGGTCCTTCTTGGGGACCACTCCCAAGGGTGAACAAACAAAATTAGGAACTGGTGGCATGTTGAATGGTCCCGCAACCCGACCCCGGGCCACCTCTTTCCCAATCTTCGCTTGCACCACTGCCGTATTATGTAGGACCGATAGTTGGTTCTTACACTGTGCTTTACCCTGAAAATTCCCTACCGGGATGCGGAAACCATAGGAAAAACCGTCTCGCAACACCCCAGCGGAGACATGATCAGGGTATTCACTGAGCCAAGGAATTATTGCCATGGTATCAACTGGTGTAGGTAAAGCCGCCCCTCGGACTATGTCAGACCTGTTTGGCGCTTCCCCTACTTCCGTTATCACCCGTTTTGGCTCTGCACATGGTCTCGGGGTGCGAGGACTGTCCACACCCCCCACAGTCATGCCTAAACTTACATGACCCCTGGGGCCTCGTACACTTTCCCCTGTTAAAGTTCCAGAATACCCCTTTTTTACCTGTATTGCCGTTCGGCCTTGGGTGATGCTCATTACTCGCCCCTGCCCGAAAGGGCGCCCCGGATGGTTGGAGGGAAAACTCACCCCCACCCCCCCCAACAATGGCGCCTTTAACATGCCTGAATTCTCAATTTTTTGCCAAGAAATGGAGTCGTAACAATCCCACGTCAGGCACGTGCAAAACCACTCATTGCCCGTATATGTCTGAGAAAATTCCATAATACGTGACTGGTACACAGGTAACTCGGTCAACAAGTCAGGTCTCCGTTCCCCCATAATCGAAGTGAATATGCCGAATGCTCTACCCCAATTACCTATCGTCTCATCGACTCTAAAGGCGGCCATTTTTGCGCGCCAAACACTCGGGTGCATAAGTTCTTTCTGGACTTTCACATGCTCAATCTCGTAATGATCAGTTAGCAAGGAGAACATGTTTACATATTTCTCAGCCCATATCCGCTCTTTGATTTCCATCGGGATATGCTGAGCCAATTTCTCCCTTCTCAAGGGTACTGACCCCTTCCCCGCAATCGGCATTAACTGCTTACCTGAGCTAGGAGCTGTAACCGCCGTTGCTGCCGAACTCGTGCCAGCTGCGGGTTGCTCTACTGGAGCCTGCGGGGAAATAAACGGACAAGATGGTTTCGCGGCCTCCCGTGACTGCCGCAACTGCCTCATTAATTGCTTGGCCTCCTCGGCCGTGTCCCCCGGAGCCACAGGACCCCCGCTGCTCTTACCCAACCATGCCGCCAGTTGGGCGTCCAACTCCGGGGGCATGTCCCCCTCGTTCACTGGGGTAACCACAACGGGGATCCGCTGACCCTCGGCAGGAGCCGGCGCGGGAATCTCCGCTGGTCTAGGAGGGCTCGCCAGGGGAGCCTCCGGACTTGGGACTTCGTCCTCATTTGACCCATTCCTGGCCCTCTTCCTTCTTCCGGCCGGGGCCTCCGCCGGGTTGGATCTTTTCGGCCTTCCCGCCCCGTCCCTGGCCGCCATTTTTCTCTTCATCTCTGCCATGTCTTTCACCAACATCCGGAGCATCTGGTCGGTGCTGACCTTCTTTGCGACTCTCTTGCCCGGCATTTTCCCCACGTAGGTGAAAGGTCCTGACGCGATTTGTAGTGCTGAAAGAGAAAAGAGAGAAATTACAAATTTCAAAATTGGCTCTTCGTTCCGTCTCGAGCTCACGTGCAGCGAGGAGGTGCAGCTTCAGAGCACAGGAACAAGAGGAAGCTTTCTTGGATTGTTGCTCCTTTTATTCTTCTCCGGGCGGCCGTAAACCCGCCTCCTCCCGCCTCCAGGGGCGTGGCTGACGGCTTCAGTGTCTAGGACAACCCACTCTTGGGCGGGAAAAAGCGCGCCCCGGCTACGCCGCTTCGGGCATACCAGCCGAGACGCGCCTCCCGCCCAAAATGGCTTCCCGGGAGGATCGGGGTACTCCACCATACGTTCGGGGGGACCGAGTGGTCGCCCCTTTCCACAATTGCTGAAGAGATTGCTAGAGACAGTTCTCAAGACAGTCAGAGTTCTACTTCATTGAGTCAGGAGCCACTAGGAGGACCTATTATTCAAAATGAAGCTGCAACTGCCATGGATGAGGTGGAAAGAGCTATGGAACAAGCTCAAGAGGATGGTGTTAACTTAGAAGATTTGGTAAAGCAACTAAACGTTGAGCAGAAAAAGATATATGATGAAGTCACAGAACAGATTGAACATGGATTCAGGCATGAGAAAAAGAGTGCTCATGTACATCATTTGAGCCTGTCCGACTGTACGTAAGTTTGGAAGCGGGGACAGGAAAAAGTTTTCTGATTAAAGCCATTGCAAATTATCTGCAGAAAAGGACTGATTCACCGCTGTCTCGTGTTGTAACTGCTCCAACTGGACTGGCAGCACATAACATTAAAGGGATTACTCTACATCGTTTATTGATGCTGCCAGTTGAGCATGATAATAAATTGCATTACAACAAGTTATCTGAAGATGCGTGTTCTGAAGTTTCAAGAGTCTTGAAGAAAATGAAACTTCTTATCATTGATGAAGTAAGCATGGTCTCAAATCTAATGCTTGCTTTTGTGCATTTGAGAATGCAAGAAATTCTTAGAACAGAGTATGATGTGTTATTTGGAGGAAAACACATTATTGTTTTTGAAGATCTATTGCAGTTGACTCCAGTAAAAGGACAACCAGTGTTTAAAATGCTCACGCATGAAGATACCAGGAAGTCCCTTGGAAGCATTGGAAACGTTAATATATGGTTAAATTTTAAATATGCTGAACTGCTTCAAAATATGCGACAGGCAAAGGATGAAGATTATAAAAATATTCTACAAGATGTAAGAATTGGAAAACTAAGTGAGCTTGGGAAAGAAGCTTTACATGCCTGATTAATTTCAAATTTGTATCCAAATGAAAACATTCTGCCGGAGAATATTTTTAAAAAAATTACTGAGAAGAAATCTGGGATATGTTCGATGCCAACTCTGCAAGAATGTTCCATCTTCAACAACAAAATGTTAGAGTTAGAAAATGAAGAGATTGTGAAACTGGAAGCAATAGATAAAATAGAGCATATGGGTGCAACAATTGTTTTGTCTGAAAATTTGAAAACCAAATTGGATTCATTAGAGAAAAGTATATCTAAAACAGCTGGTTTTGAAAAGACTCTGAATGTGTGTTTAAATTGTCGTATCATTTTGAGAAGGAATTTAATTGTTGAAAGAGGTCTGGTAAATGGAGCAATGGGTTATGTTGTTGATTTTGTGAATTATAGAAATAGAGATCGAATTGAATTTTTAAAAATAAAATTTGAGCAAGTACAACAAATCAGTCATTGTTCTGCTAGATTTTTACTTGTAAAAGACTTATATGTTCGCCGAAAACAGTTTCCCGTTTGTTTGGCATATGCAGTAACAATTCATAAATCTCAAGGTTTAAGTGTAGATAATGCTTTAGTGAACATTGGAAGATCTGTGTTTAAAGAGGGTATGGCATATGTGGCATTATCCCGAGTCAGAACTTTATCAGGATTGTACTTGATTGCGTGTGATGAGACAAAGATTTGTGCAGATCTAGATTGTGTTAAAGAATACAATAGGTTAAGAAGAGACTATGCTCCACATTTGCCTCAATATCCTCTGTTTGAAAATCGTGTGGTAGGCCGAAAAAGAAGAAATGAGGATAATTGCAGTGAGGTAGTAGCAAAAAGACAAAAAGTAGATGAAACTGTGATTCAAAACAGAAAGAAAAAGGATTGTGATGAAAATGTTGTTGGATTTCAGTTTGAAAATAGTTCTAGTGTCAACTGCTATGCTAATGTAGTGGTTAATGTTGTTTTTTTTCTTCAAACTTTACAAGAACAAATTGTTGAAAATCGGGATCAAAGATTGTGTGGTTTATTGAATTCTGTGTTTGAGAAATGTAGCAGTGATAGAGCAAAAATAGAAAGTGTAACAGAAATTCGAAATATTTTAGATATGTGTTCTGGTCAAGATAAATTTTCACAGAACAGTCAGCAGGATTGTCAGGAATTTTTGATGTATATGTTTGGTGTTTTGGAAGATGAAGGTGTAGATGTAGATAATCTTTTCAGCCTTTCTTATCAATGGCAGCATGACTGCCACAATTGTAGTTCATCAAGTAATACTAGAATAGACACTGAAAGATTTATATATTTGACTTTACCTGACTGTAAATCAGTGTCATTTAAAAATCTAGTTAAAGCAGCAGGTCATAATATGGTGTGTAGCCAATGTAACTGTCCAATGCTATCCACATTATTTATACAAAGTTATGGTCAGTATATCATTTTAGTTTTCCAACAATGTAGACCTGATGGAACTAAATTGTCAACTTGTATCAAACATTTTGTGGCTTCTCAGCTATCAATTTCAGGAAGAACCTTTACAACTGAAGCTATTATTCATCATGACGGTCCTTCGACAACTTCAGGACATTATACATGCTACTTAAAATGTGAAAAAGGTTGGGGTTACTGCAATGATTCTCATTTGACTTATAAACAACGTTTGCCTTATGACTCTAAAAATTCTTACCTAGTATTTTTAAAACCAAAGTTTTAGTAAAGGGAATTGGCCTTTGAAGACGGGAAAAGATAATAAAAGTTAGTTAGTTAGTTAGTTTGTTGCGTGTTTATCTAGGTTCCTGATCAATACTGTGACCTTATGCCCCTATTCGGCTATAAATCCATTTATTCCCTATATTGGCATAACCGTTCAAGTGCGATTTTCTGAAAAGTCATCTCTGGCCTCACACGAACAGAGCCACATTCCAGCATGACTCTCTGCTACTTCCTTTGCGACCAATTAGTGCAATGACAGAGCAGCAGTCACTATCTGCTATTCCTAGATAACACTCCGAGTTCTTCAACAAGATAAAAACTTAGCAAACCTGGAAATCCCCGCTTGCTATGTTTTGATTAGTAATGGAACTCTAATGAGCAACTGATAACTATCACTTCCTAGTGACATCTTTAATTGACGTCTTATGTCCAGCAAACTTGCGTCAAACCCGGCACCTGTCAGGTATAAATATTACCAACGTTGCCTTAAGCAATGTTTGTTGCCTGTTGCTGATGCCAGCTGCCTGCATGACCCTGTGTTGGTAAATCTAGCACTCTGTCGCTGCAGCCTGCTATCCTGTGGTGGTGAAGCTGCTGATACCATTATCGCCGCTAAAGCGCGACCTATGGTGCAGTACGCTTAAGGAGCTGAGCAGCCGTCCCTCTGCGAAGACATCCAGCAGATTCCAGCTGCCCGCGGACGCTGTCCCCCCTCCTTCCTCGACGCGCTGAAGAGAAGCCGCTGCCTTTCTCGTGCAGAGAAATCCAGTCCCGGCGCTTCCGGTTTACCCTCGCGGGTGACTGGGATATCGAGAGAGACCCCTGAAGGAGATACCAATCCTCCATCATTCTATTCAGAGGTATGGTGTTGACTAAACCCTTAGACGAGAATTCTTGAAACAAACCTTGGCAAAACCAACTTAACTTAAAGCTACTTACTTACTCCCCTTCTCACGTGTTAGGCTTAGGTCAGGCACACTGGGGTAGGCTTAGTTAGAAGCACCAGTTGAGTATGTTAGCCTAATGTATATATGACTGTATATATGTTTTATTACTTTTAAACCATTGTATGGCTAAGAAACCATATCAATGCTTTTACAGTTCTATTTTGCAATACTTATCTTACTGCACGTACTTTTTATAATAACAATTATTGCAATTGTGGCAATACATTTCTCTTGTACGAGAAGAAAGACTGTTCAATAAATGTTAACCTTTATTGATACACGCCCGTCTCTCTATTCTCTACATCTCGTGAAAGTAAACCGCACTAGACTGACTGAGTGAAATACATGTCTATTGTTTCACACGACCCTAGAGATTGACTCTTGATCTGAGGAGCAAAGTTGTCATGTTGCACGGTTGTTGGAAAACTGAATCCCTTCTTGTCTGTGCCAAGGAAGCTGATCACTTCCCATGCAGAGAAGAAAGTTTCCAGTGACCTCTGAGCTAGTTGGTAACACAACCCAATTAAGTTTAGCATAGTCAGTGGAGGCCTGGAATATAAGCAGTTCCACGTCGATACTACTGTTTATGTTATTCCAATGCGCAGGGCCTAGTGGGAAACTAGGAACTACACTACAAGTTAATCTAATGTTTGAAATTATTTATCTCATATAGGTACTGTAAGTGGATCTCATACTAAAAAATACTCATATATCTGACACGATTTGGCTGTAAGGAAAGTGTAAGGTATGATGTTCTTAGATCTTTTTTCATAGGAAGTCGATGAAATGCAAGTTATAGAGAACAGCAGACTTTTTTTCCACCAAAAGGACCTTCACTATCTTCTATTTGGCCTCACGGAAAAGTATGTGAATTAAAGATTAGTGTACTTATATGAGTTGTAAGTGTTTATGTTTTTTTAAACACAATCTTTTAGATTGTGTTTTTTTTCCCGCTGTTATATGATGAAGAGTTTGAACTCACTAATTTTAGTGAAATTCAATATATTCGGAGAACAGCAAAAAAAACTATGTAACATGTTGTATAAGTTATTCTATAGTTTGCATTGTGTAATTTATATTGTATTCCCATTGTCTCACACTCATTTTCCTTTTTCCACCCTTATTTAGCTCTCTTTACTCACTTACACTGCGTTTCTTTCACTTTGTTTCATCACTGTTCCTTTACTCCACTTCATTCACAACTCCTCAATCCAATTTCAACTGTCTGCATTTCCTCTCTCCCTTCCACCACTTTTCATCTTTCTCACATTCTCTCAGTACCACTGCTTTAGTTCTCTTCCCCTCTATTTCCTTCTTTTGCTCCTTTACTCTTTTTGCAATCTTTACTCATTGTACTGCAGTTCACTCAGTCCTTCTCTTTGTCTTTCTGTGTACTTACTTCCTCACTCCTTTTTCCTCTATCGTTCTATATTAACCTCATTCCTTTCATCCCTTCACTCTGTGACTCCCCTTCACTCACTCTCAGTCACCTTCCATTCCTGTTTCTTATTAATGGATCATCATTTAGACTCCTTTCCCTTTCCCTCATTTTCCTTTTACTTACTTCTCTTTCCTGATTTCGTTTTGGTATCTCACATTCTTTTTGTTTTTTACTTATCTTCAGTAATTTGTTCTCCTTCTATTTCTATTTCCCTCTTTTTTGTCTTTCTACATTACTTTATTTCTGTTTCTGTATCCTTCACTCTTGCTGTATTTCTTAGTATACTTTTTTTGTTTTGTTTCCTCTTGACCTGTTTCTTCTATTTTAAAATATATATTTTACTTATTACAACTTTTTTTTCTTTTGTCTTTCACAGATACAAAGTGTACTTTTAACATGGAGTAAAGTTTTCAATAATTATATGGTAAGTGTGATTAATAAAAGTAGTTTATCATCACCCTTTGCTTTAACCTCACTACTTTTCTCTCACCCTACCACACCCCTTATTCTTTACTGTGCTTCCCTCACTTATTCTTATCCTCCATGTTTACTTCTCTTTTCCTTACTTTCCTACCACATTCAACTTCTTTCAGTGCCCCTGCTCATCCACACTTCCTCACTTACCTTTTTATTCTGATTCACTCAGTCGCTTTCTGACACTCCTTCCTTTACTCTCTCTGTTCTTTCTCTCTATCACTCCCCATATCTTACCCTTATTCACTTTTATCCACCGTCTTTCACTCCTCTTTACTTACACTCACTGCTATTTTGTTTCCCTCTGTCACCGTTGTTCCTTTTCTTTGGTTCTGTCACTACCTGTCATTCCCCATCCTTTACTCTCCTTCCTTTTACTTTCATCACCCATTCACATTCACATTCTCCCAGAACTTCAACTTTAGTCTTCTTCCTCTTTCTTCTCTTCTTTTGCTCCCTTATTCATTTTCCTTTTCTCAGTTACTTCCTTTTATACCTTTTCTCTGTTTTACTATATATTACAGTCCCTCTGTGTTCCTCCCTCTAGCTCTCTTTCTCTTTACACCACTGTTTCTGACTCCTTTTCTCATGCTCTCACATTCTTTTTTTTTCTTTTTTTTTTTGGTGCGCTAATGGGACGCACCCCGGTACGCGCAGAAATACTGCGCTTACCAGTGCGCTCACCGGTACACGCACCGGGAGCGCTTCAAGTTGAAAGATAAAAAAAAGGAATATAATTTAAAAAATATATATTATATTAATATACAATATAGGATTCATTTTTAGAAAAAAATACATTTCTTAGATATAGACATTTGGTAATAAATAACCTTAGAAATACAATAAAAAAAACAAAGGTTTCACACCAGTTATAGTTAGGAATTAGCAGTTAAAAAACCTATGAAATTCACTGAAAAAACCAAAGGTTTCACTCCAGTTATAGTTAGGAATTAGCATTTAAAAAACCTTTGAAATTCACTGAAAAAACCATAGGTTTCACACCAGGTATAGTTAGGAATTAGCATTTAAAAAACCTATGAAATTCACTGAAAAACCATAGGTTTCACACCAGTTATAGTTAGGAAAGGAGGTCTGTCACTCTGTCACAAGGATGGTGTCATCAGTGATGTCATGAGTGATGTCACTGACCATGTCATGAGTTATGTAATATGTGACATCATCAGCAGTGCATTGCAGGCGTGCAAGTTATAGTGAGTCCAACTAACTATAACGTGGGAATTTCAATGGTTTTATGCTTGTAAAATTTCCAGCTAACTATAACTGGTGTGAAACCTGTGGTTTTTTCTGTGAATGTAATAGGTTTTTTAAATGCTAATTCCTAACTATAACTGGTGTGAAACCTATGGTTTTTTCAGTGAATATATATATATTACCTACTGGCGGTCGCCAGTAGGTATATATAGTTAGGATTTTTTCTCTATGGGACTTTTGAAAATTCTATGTCTAATAACTTTGGCGTTTGTGGACGGAATCGGCTGAAATTGTCAGGAAAATGGCACATTTTGTTTCTGAGCAGCCCCTGAAAATTTGGGGGGGTTTGTCAAGGGGGGGCCGAGAAAAAAGGGGGGTCCCAAAACGCGTTTTTAACATTGAGTTTTCCATAGGGCGTTTGGCCTCACTTTTAGCTCGAACGGCTGAATGGATTTGCATGAAACTTGGCAAAATTGTAGGGACTGTTAGCCCGATGTGCCTTTGCTGGGTCTCAATATATGTGCTCCAGTGGATTTTGAGAAATTAACGTTTTAAAAAACAGATATATCTGGGACAGCGTCCCGGGTAGCGCTCCGGTTCGCAAACTTTTCGCGTAACGGAACTTTGCGAAGCTGATTGGCTCTCCGGTGTCTGTCAACATTCTAAACAGTCCGGAGCGGCCGCCATCTTGTCTCTCGGTAGGATCGAGAGACAAGAAGAGGAGAAAAACGAAGGGGGAATTTAATGAAAGGGGGCAAGGTAGACCCTTCTTGACCCCCTAGGAATGATGTTGGGGTTATTAAAGGGTCCCGTGGGGCAAATAAAAAAAATTTGATTTTTTGCGGTAGAAGCGCTTTCCGGTTCGCGAACCGGGTAGCGAACCGGGACGCGAAATGGGAATTCGCCATTTTGTGTTTCGTTTTAATTAAATTACAAGATGGAGGATAAACAATGTGAGAAATGGGTATAAGGGGGTATGGGAGACGTATCCTGACCCCCTATGTTTTCTGAGGGTGGCTGAGGATGCTCATATATGTTGATACTTGTCTTCCAGCGGCTGCGAGTGAACGTTTTTTCTTTTTTTTTTTGCTGCGTGACGTCTGTTAACGTTCGATTCGAAGGAAATCAGGAAGTGTTGACCGCCATTTTGACACTGCGAGTAAATATATTGTTAAAAATAATTGTTATAAATTAATCCGTATTGATAAACATTGTCTGCGCCATCTTTCTTTTTTTCCAATGCCACACTTTTGTCGTGCACGGCAGCCATTTTAGATGCCTTGACCAGACCCACTCTCTGCACGCCGCCGATCGTGACGTCTCTTAACGTTCGATTCGAAGGAAATCAGGAAGTGTTGACCGCCATTTTGACACTGCGAGTAAATATATTGTTAAAAATAATTGTTATAAATTAATCCGTATTGATAAACATTGTCTGCGCCATCTTGCTTTTTTTCCAATGCCACACTTTTGTTGTGCACGGCAGCCATTTTAGATGTCTTGACCAGACCTACTCTCTGCACGCCGCCGATCCTCAGCATGGCTCCCCACCCTCGCAAGCATCTCCCCCACGCACTGGTCACCCCCGCTCTCTCTCTTATGCATGGGCCATAAACTTCCCCCCATCTGCGCTGCTCTTCCCTGAGAATCACACCCTGTGCCCACCCGACACCTCCCTTTCACCCTATTCACTACCGCACCCTCTGACACTCCTCTTCCTTTGTGTCTGATTGTCCAGGCCGGTCCCAGGCTATCACCTAGCCCTGTGGATGTAGTTTATGGCCTCAACTGTAAAGAATCACCACTCTTCAAAGGAGTTACAGTAGATCAAGGCCCCCACCCCATGAGATCCGTCACACCACACGCGTTCCTACTATCTGATAACGATCCTGTATTGTGATTGGAGAGGAGATTCTCACTGTGAGGGTGTGTGGGACCGAGCCTGAAGTGGAAGATTCCAGGGATGCCTTTTTGTACATCAAAGTCTTCACAATTATGTGTCACATTAAAAATATATAGCACTCCAACAAAGTAGTAGGATTATAACACTTTAATAACTTATAAATATATACAACGCACCAAAAACAGTAAACACGTTACAATTTTTTTTTTTTAAACAAAGCAACAATGGTCAGTAGTGGTCTGTTGTGCGAATAGTCCGAAGGCAGCACAACGCGCTGAGATATGGACGGCATCCAGGTGATGTCCTTTACTTGCCGCACTGGTCTTGGCATCCTACAATGCTGCGCCGAAAAACGGCGTGGGGTGCCCCCGGGGGGGGGAGGAGGCGGCGTGAACGGGCCTCCCCAGGTGGAGGCTCGTCTGCTGTAGTGGGGCGCCCCTTTAGCGTTTCAGTCTCCATTCAGCGGTTTTCCGCCCGCTTTTGCTGCACTGTGCCTCATCCGCCATTCTGCTGTTTACCGCCCGCTCTTGCGGCTACAGCGTCTCGCCCACCATCCAGTTGAGTTGCGCCCGCTCTTGCGGCTACAGCGTCTCGCCCACCATCCAGTTGAATTGCGCCCACTCTTGCGGTGCAGCGATAGGCGGCTGCCACAGGACTCTTAAAATGGCGGCTGGCTCTTCGGATTTGGGCCTGGTCCACTAAAATGTCCCTGGGACACATTTGAACTCGGACATTTGCCTGCTAGGGCTTGGGCCCCATTCTCGAAAGCGTCCCCTCAGCCTTGAAGATTCCACAAAAGTCATCTGGGCCCCCGACTCCCGCAGGCTTCCGGTGGGGAGCGGCTGCCATGATTGCTTGCGGAATGGCCACGACGGAGCTACGAGATGGTGGTGCTCTCATGCTGACGCCAGCTTCAGTCTGAAACATCCAGAAACACTGTAGACTATCAATTCGATGACTTCCGGTGGAGCCCCAACGTGACCCGGTAGGGAAGAACTTGCCCTCCCCTTTTTTGACTGATGGTTCTTGTTACCTGTCCCCTCTGTTGTCATGTAACGGAACCTTTTTTGATTGCCGAGTGAGAAAAAAAAAGGTTGGGCTTTCGCACATCGGTCCGCTACTGACGCCACCTCACAGGCCAACGGATTTTGTAGGCTTTTTATAGCCCAAAGCCGCATAACAGGTCATGTGACTTGTTTATAAAACTTTTCATTGGTTCATTTTGCTTTTGGTTTCCTAATGATGAAATGCTCGATCATATGACCTAAAAATAACACTTTTCATTGGATTGAAACATTTTTTTTTCCCAAACGATGAAAGCCCACATATAGCTGGTTAATGGCTAAATAAACAAGATGCTGAAAAAAGTTGGTCCTTGTCTCGTGTTTCACTGAGGGAGCGCTGCTGCGAGGTATTTGCAGATATATATATATGTATGAGCAAACGTCCCTTCTGGGAGGAGCAGCTATTAGCTGGTGCTGGCGGCGAGGCAGAGACAAGCCTCGCAAATCACGTTTATTTTACTCTTCTTTCTCCTTCACCTACGCGTTTTGAACTTTCATCAGGTACTGATCACAGTAGTAACTACCGTGATCAGGAACTGCTGAGAGTTCGAAACTTCCACACAAAAGGTTGCCCCTGTTGAGAAGGCCACTACAGAGAAAACTTCTTCCACCGAGGGCCCCAGTCAAAGCAGCTCACTCATTACATGCAAACTTCTTTACGCGGCTCAACGCGTTTCGGGCCTGCGCCCTTGCTCACGAGCCTCACGGATAAGAATATATATATGAATAACCCATGAATTTAGAAACAATATTAAACTCTTAATAAAAAAGTAATAAATAACATAAAACGACATACATATGTATTAAAAAAACAATTAATCAATGTCCATAATTTCCTTTTGATAAAAAATAATTATCAACTAAGAAATCATTGATATTCAAGTATTAGTGAAATAACTTCCTACCCTGTACCCCTACAGATCTAGCAGTCCGCAACCAAAATATGACTTAAAAAATAACCATTCCATAACTTACATATTAAAACGTCAATTAAATAATTAACAATTAATAACTAATTGTTAATTAAGTATTACTTAATAACTTCCCACCTTAGTCCCCTATAAACCTAACATCCTGCAACTAAAATAGAATTAAAATAAATATTTCACAATTTACGTATTTAAAATTCAATAAATCATTAATTTGAAAAATAATAATTAATAGTTAATTACATCTTATTTAATGAGCTTCCCACCCTATGCCTGTACCAACCAAGCAACTTAATTATAACTAAAATAAATCAGGATTCCAAATTTTACATAATTAAATATCAATCAATTAAATAATTGATTACCAATTAATAAGTAATTGTTTATTAATTAT
Organism: Lissotriton vulgaris; assembly: GCF_964263255.1. Taxonomy (NCBI): domain Eukaryota; kingdom Metazoa; phylum Chordata; class Amphibia; order Caudata; family Salamandridae; genus Lissotriton; species Lissotriton vulgaris. The sequence continues at coordinate 771,952,708 of NC_141699.1, read as the reverse complement.
TTCTTAATTAACTTCCCACCCTACTTCCTTACAAATCTAACAGCCAACAACTAAAAATATAAGTAAAATAAATACGTATTCTGTAAATTGCTTATAACTTAATTCATTTTCAACCCTATACCCATACAATCCTAAAGAAAATAAATCAGTATTACATAAATTAGATAATAAATATCAATCACATAATTAAATATAATGTACTAAATACTTCTTAAATAATTATTACCAAGTTAACAACCCACCATTTCCCCTTACAAACTCAGTGACACACTACAACAGTATAAATTACACTTACAAATTAATAAAATACTCTTAATCATTTAAAATTGTGAGCTGTATTTTAAAAACAATTAATAACATTTATAAAAATAATAGCAACACATAACATTAATATATCAACTACAAAAGATGAAATTATATTTTTAACTCCTATGTTAGTGAAAACGATATTAAAAATATTGATATTATTTACAACAATTGTACTTACCTCTAAACTTAATATTCCTGTCAACGATATTTGTGTGTCACGATATTTAATTTCTGATATTTCTGATCCATTATATTTTTCAATCGATATTTTGTCCAAACACCATCCAACTACAACATCCCCACAGTGGGCTTGACAGCCTCCGCCCTGGGTCTTTTGGTAGTAGAGCATGGTTGTATTTGGACTGTGCAGTCTTCCTGTTGCTAGTGGTGTTCTCCTCTCCACCTGTGGTTGATATTTTTAGTGCCCGCCTTGCCTTTGAGGATCTTGTTCTTCAACCCTGATTCGGCTCTAATGTTCGTTGGCCAGTTCTTTCCACTGAAAAGGAAGAAAGACAAACAAACAAAAAAGGTTAGCACATATGTCTACTGCTTCATTTACATGAAACATCTTTTAAAGTACACTAAGTTATCAAATATTAGGAAGATTGTCAATCTGAAAACGTTTACTACCCTTTGCCACTGTAATGTCGAAACAAAACCTCCCATTTTGTATGTTGTTAAAGTTATGTGCATTATTCCTTTCAATAATGTGCCATGATGAAAAAAAACTTAAATATGTCTTGTATGCAAGCTGTCTGTTTTGGATTTTGGACACCGGTTGGTGCTTGGCAAAATAAACCTACTGGAGCAACAGTTCTTGCACCAAGCTGCATTCAATGGTAATTATAAAGGGGTTGAATTAGCACTTCGTTTTTTTTACATACGATTAAAAATATGTACAATAGTAAAAAAAAATACAAGGCAACACAGAATGTTGCCGAAGATTATTGGTATTTGACAACCAAAATCATTGCATGTGATTTGGCAAAGAAAGTTACACAATGTTAGCTTTACATACATACATTTATGTTGGCAAAGTTGAAAGATATAATTAGTCATTGTTTAAACTATGGTAGTTAATAGTGTACACACCCAGGATATTAAGGTCAAAAGCAAATCTTACTGCGACAACACAATATTACTTTTTAATCATACAATTTTTTTTAAACAAACAATATTCAAAAGCTGACCAATCGTTCAATCCATTCGATTAACATGATAAGATATGATACAGACAATATGGACATTACTAGGGAACATCAGACTGGATACATGACTCAAAAACATTTCAAAGCACAAATTCACTTATAGTATTATTCACATATTACAATTTCCACTTCTTGGTAGTTCATTGGTTAGGCAGGACTACTAGTTCAAAGTGTGAATGTTATATGGGCCCAAGGTGAGTATGGTATAACTGAGCTAGTTGGTCCCTGCAAGCTATATCAAGAGCATAGGTCTGAATAACCTGAAAATGGCTAACTTCCTGTTCTTGAATATAACTTCCTGTTTGTTGCTAAAGGTGGAGATCTCTGCTTCAAAATGGAGATCTCCGCCCCACATGTGAGGGTCTCCAACCTGCATGCAGAGGACTCTGAAACAGTATGGGAGTATAATAAATGTTAAAGGAAATTTCAAAAATGAGGCAACCATATTTTAAGATTTAAAGAAGTACATATTTGTGTAATATATCAAATATTTTTATTTTCTGTGTACAGGTGTAAATCTGATAGAATTAATGTGAAAGTGAAGTGATTATTAGAGGAGAGTATGTTCAATTATGACATTATGGTAGTACAACAGTATTGTATTAGGATGGAATATGTGGACAATGTGACAGTCCAACATTCATCATTAGTAATACAACACAGAAAATATAAGTGGACTGGATGACGCCAGAGATCATTGGTTATGTTCATATGTAAGCCCTGTTGCATGACATTGTTGTGCAACAAACAGTGGTTTACTCCTGTCTTGCCTACACCTTTTGGGCAATACAGTAGCACTCATCCTATATTGTCAAGAAGTCTGAAGAGTGACTTAATGATCCAAAAATCCATCCAATTGTGGCTACTGTACTTGTGTGTGCTCTATCGTACCTCTATTGTGGCTGAGTGTTTAGATGTCAGAAGATTTGTGAGGCGATGGCAAGAGCAAGATTATCTGGCATCACCTGCAACAAAGATGTCATATTTCTTAAGATGTTGTTCTATTTTAAGTGTCTTAGACCATCTACATCTACATGCACTGACAGTCAGGGTAATGTGTGTCAATTGTGCTGTAATCCATGATGAGTGAGTATGTTTGGAATAATATCCCTCAGGTGCACATGCAGCCTAGTATGAGATGTTGCAAATTACCTATGACCCACATGCCACTGAGAAACTAAGTAAACACCAACATTAAAGAGGTCACAGGAGAAATTTCTATCTGATGTGTGGGCTTCCAGGAAAGGCAGTGTACACGTCAATGAGGAAGCACCTGCCGTTGGAGGCAGTTTAAACTCTGATGGAGTGCTAGCGGTGTCTGCTGCAGAAAAGGTGTTCCCTGTGGTGAGGTGGCGAAAATGAGAGGTGGCTGCAATCAATGGCACCTGATATGCGAGGGAAGTGGGCACAGGCATAATATTCCCTTGCCACTCTCTGCCTTTCTTCCAGTAATAGTGCAATGAGGATAAACTAGTGTAGACATATCTTGGTATCTGTTGTAAGCTTTCAGATAGGCTTGCCTGTGAGAAGGCTACATTGTCAGAAATGACCCTGTAGAAAGATGCAGTGGTCATTAAATGCAGTGTAACCAGAGGCAAGTATAGCCTAGGAAAGGGTTGTAGGTGAATCAAGCTCCTGCTCCAGTGTGCAACCATGTCAAGGATCACCACAGAGATGAAGCAGTCTATGGCAATGATTGCTTGATAGAAATTTAGTTTCTGGTTGGCAGAGGTATAAACCCTGTCCAAGCAGGAACCACAATCCTAGTCGAGGTACGTCAGATACACACCCTAAATGAATCTGTACTCACTCCCTGGTATCTTGCAACAGAGCAGTCAGGTTTAACTTAAGAGGCAATGTGTAAAATATGTGCGCAACACCTTAATTACAGTAACACATGAAAACATCATAAAAAGACTCCCCATCAGTGTAGAAAAATAGTGAATATTTATCTGCGCATCAAAATTTCCAATAAATAGAACTTGAGATAGGAATTGTTAAAGAAGAAACTGCAATATAGTGCTTGGAAGTCAATAGCGCTCAGGGTTAATTGAGGTTGCGCTATGCCAGGGTAAATCTAACATTACAGGCTGACCGTGATGGAGGTCATGCCAGCTAGAGGGCCCACTGAAAAAATGCTTTGGATGGAACAAGTGGCGTTGTCGAAGTCTCAATGCATTTTTTTCTATTCACGCAGTCGGGTCAATGCATCTAAGTCGAGCCACACAGTTGGGTCACGTGTCATCGTAGAACCCCTTACGATTCAGGTGCTGCATCGTTGTCGAACCTCGCAGGGATGTCTTCGGATCAGTGCTGCTTCAGCAGCAAAACTGGCAGTGATGTTTTTGGGTTGATGCTGTGTCGACGCTGAACCTTGCAGTCGGGTCACACATCGTTGTTCAGCTGCACAAGGAAGTCCTCAGGTCGGCATTGCGTTGGCATCGAAGAAACTGTGTTCGTTCCAATTAGTGCAAAGTCATCCAGTCCTTCTTGCTTCCAGGCAAGAAGCAGCAGGCATCGGGCCAGCACAGCAAAGCAGGCAGCAAAGTGGCAGTCCCTCCTACAGTAGAGCTATCAGCAGGCCAACAAAGCATAGCAGTTAGCAGTGTAGCTGTCCCTCCTGCAGCACATTTGCTCTTCTTCCAGGCAGAACGTCCTTGCTTCCAGCAAAGTTCTGATTTGGTGATGTCAGGGGTCCAGTATGTATATCCAGTTGTGCCTTTGAAGTGTGGGAGACTTCAAAGAGGTCTTTGAAGATCCCAAGGTCTTTCCTGCCTTGGCTTCAGACTCACTGCAGGGGGGTATGTAGTTCTGCGAGTGGGGACAGGCACAGCCCTATTCAGGTGCAAGTGTCAGCTCCTCCCTCCCAATCTACCTCAGGAAGGCCCATCAGCCAGCATAAACTACTCATCTTACGGGTCTCAAGGCGCTGGGGCCATCGTGGAAATTAAGTGAGCTATGGCCCAGAGTCACATGGTGCTGGACTGAGCTGCCGCCGGAGCAGGGACTCAAACCGTGAACCCTGTTCTCCGAAGTCAGCTGCCCTGGCCGCTGCACCACAGCTCTCCACTGTCACACCCTAGCTCCCTTAGTGTGTGGCTGTCTAGAATGAATGCACAAAGAACAGGTGTAATCCAATCCAGACGTGTATTCAGCGAATGATTTTGGTAAGAAAATGCCAACATTCTAAAAGTGGCATTTTCAGACTTGCAATTTAAAATCCGTCTTCCCCATAAATTGTGATTTTTTAATTGTGAGTCCAGAGACACCAAACTACAAATATCTATCTTTTCACAACTGGAATTACACTTGAAAGATGTTTTAAGGCACTCCCAATGTTAACCTATGGGAGAGATAGGCCCAGCTGTAGTGAAAAATAAATTGTGCAGTTTTTCACTACCAGGACATGTAAAACTCAAAAGTATGTGTCCTGCCTTTTAAATACACTGTGCCCTGCCCATATGGCTGCCTAGGCCCTACCTTAGTGTTGACTTATATGTAATAAAAGGGAAGCTTTGAACCTGGCAAGTAGGTTAACTTGCCAGGTTAAAATGACAGTTTAAAATTGCCCACACAGGCTCTACAGCGGCAAGCCTGGGACATGTTTAAAGGGATACTGAAGTAGGTGGTGCAATCAGTGCTGCAGGCCCACTAGTATCATTTACTTTACAGGCCCTGGGCACATGTAGTGCACTTTACTAAGGACACAGAAGTAAATTAAATATGCAATTGTGGCTAAGCCAATGTTACCATGTTTTAAGTACAGAGCATATGCACCTTAGCACTGTTTAGCAGTGGTAAAGGGCCCATAATCCTAAACACAGAAAAAATGAAGTGGCAAAACAGGAGGTCAGAGGGCAAAAAGTCTGGAGAAACCACGCCAATGTTTCCAGGTGTAACACTGCTTCCCTGAACGTGCTAAAGATGTTGAATCTTTGCATGGGAATCCTCTCTAACCTCTTCAAACAATTATTTCCCAAAATGAAAGAAGGGACAAAGCTACAAAGCCATTCCCCTAAATAGTGAACCTTAAAAAAGTTATTTGATATGTGAGTTTATTTCTCATGTGAGCATTGGTAATTGGTTGATATGACAGGGAGTTTCACGGGTGGATATTGGGAAGAGTCCTGAGTCATTACTCCTTTCACGTCGCATTAGCAGGTGTGTTCAATGTAGGGAGTTTGTTGTAATGTATAGTGGTAAACATTATATATAATTTATTTTTTTAGAACAAATATATGTAAAGCCATGACAAATCCTTTCATTTCTCTATATTTCTTAGTGTTATTTGCTGCCTCTGTTGTTTTCTGTGGGAGAATAATGCATTCCCAATTCCTCCAAGGCATGAATGGGATACATTTGAGCCTGTACAGTAGCGGTCGGTGGTAGGAGTGCTGCCGGGTGGTGATGAGGGGAGGGGGATGGGCAGGGTGGGGGGAAGTGAGCTACGGAATATCGACAAATACAAGTAAGATTACATAAAAATAATAAAAACTAATTTTGTTGCGCCCACTACATTGCATTTGCGCACAAAAGGAGATAGTTCCTGGTGGGGCTGAGGGAGGGCTGGACCATTTATAAATCTAAACACACACGAAGGTGCCCCCTTTCTCAAATTACTTTCAGTACTAGGACCAAATAAACAATCTCATTAAATCTGGTCCGGTATATTTATTTATACCTCTTGATCATGTAATTTCATACAAAACAATTTCTAATGGCAGAGAGAGAATACACAATACAAAAGATTACTTACAATCTTACTCAGTCAACAATTAACACAAAACATTACAAGGTTTGTATCCAAAAAATGACATCAACAAAAAATCCGGAAACAATACAAATAACAATTCATCAATTTAAGAATGTACTAGACCATTTCTGTAGTCACAATTATTTTGTAAAAAAAGCGAACTGATTCATAACAAGAGCAACAAAATATGTGTTGCTTAGTCAAAAGACACTAGATGTACTAATTGGCTCTTGATGGATCTGCCGACGCGTTTCAAGTTCGGGCCATGAATCCCCAAACCATCATCAGGGCTCTGTTAGTCGTCTGTTTAGGATGCAAAAAAACATCGAGTTTTAATGACAACCTGTTTCACCTCTTCTCTAAAGTCGAACCGTTTGGGTATAATATATACATGTACCTGTATCTTCCTATATGAGTGATCACTGGTGGTTCTATTGATGGATACACTCCTTTCTTCAGGTTTCAAGTGGAACACCTCCTTTTATAAAAAATCTAAGGATGAACAACATATTGTCCGCTATTATGGGAAACGCTTAGAAAACGCTAGAAAAACTGATTAGAATGAATAAGGAATTCATACCTCCGTCTACGCGGACTTGCGCTGCACAGGGGGGCGGAGGAGTGTCTGTATTTGATTTACTTTAATCCTATTTAAACAAAGACACATAGCGTGCTTTTAGCAGCCTTATATATATCAGTTCTTGTTGTGGTTATTTTTCTATACACTATATGGCTGTCATACCTGTTGTGTTGTCCATATAATAATACAGCAGGGCTGCGTCATTTGTTCATCAGCGCAACCTCGTTCACCTATTTAAACAATGCACTTGTCAGGGCGCACATTTCTTGCAACACATCTCGTATTATTATTATCAGGTCGCGAAGGAATCCCTACCTGTTTTGTTATAAAACGAGTTGAAGCCTCTCGCCCCCGTCCGTAGCCCCGTCCGGGGCTCGGCGTATAACGACCTCGCCTTTGTTTCTACTCGAGAGTTCCAATTTTTCGATAGATCACTCACTCTCCTTAAAGAGAAGCGTAAAATTGTATCAGTCACTGTGTAGGCCAAAAACCGAAAGCCAATTGGACCCACACGTTTGTATTATCACAATACCTGTAACTAAGGTCTGCTCTGCTACATAAAGTCGATGCTCCTCGATCACTCGCTAGTCATTTGTGAAGCCGGCGGCCATTTTCGATTGTTTAAAAAGTCCATTATTATATTAGGTGCATTGTGGGAACTGAAGTTTTGAGGCACCGCAAATAACCCGAAGGTGTTCAAATACTCACAGTATTCTTTGTAAAGGGCAATTTACAACCGTAGCCCACTGTAATACACAATTAAAATGGAGATTAAATCGCACACTATTTCTTCGGAAAGCGGAAAGTTGGTAATACATAAATGCTTTCTATTTATTGCAGGGTACTCCTGCAGCCTCAGCATCTACAATCAGACAGTATGGCCCCAAATCTCAAATTCCTGACAGTTCTGCATATTATTTAAACCAGTCATTACGCAGTTAAATTTCAAAATTAGGTATGCTTTTTTCTCAAGGAGCATCCTGTCAATGTCTGCAGGGCGCTGAACGTTATTCATTGTACAAAGTACAGACCATCTAAAGTCATTCTCATTATGGGACATTTCGACAAAGTGTTCCACCATGGGGGCAGTGAGTATTTTCTTCTTTATTCTGGACCTGTGTTGCCCTATGCGGAGGTTGACTTGCAGATTAGTTTGCCAATATAGATCCTCCGACCGGGGCAAATAATCACGTAAATTAAGTTTTTGGTCTTACAATTCGAGAAATCAAGATGTTTCCACGAAACTCCCTGATGTTGGAACTCAATTCCTTCAATGGTACTACCACATGAAACACAATTCCCACACTTATGTTGCCCTTCTATTGGCTTCATGTCCCACAAAGCCAGAAGATCATGTTTTAGTTGGGGTTTAGGGAGGTCAGTTCTCACAATTTGTTGTCCCAAGCTCCGGTTCTTTTTGTATGCAAAAATTGGGCGTGGAAAAGGACATTCCAAGTCCTCCAAAAGATGCCAATTTTTAAGCACCGCTTGTCGCAACTTGTGTGTCAGGCCCAAAGGTGGTAACGCATACCATTCGATCTAGTTCCTTCTTCTCTTTGATTTGCAATAGAGTTTCCCGAGGGGTAAACCGAGCTCTTTTATAGGAATGCTTCAAGAGCTTCCTTGGGTACCCTCTATGGATCATCTCATTGCAAAATGCCTGGGCGTGATAGTCATAATCCCCTAACTCGGAGCAGTTTCGCTGAATGCGCAGCATTTGGCCATGTGGCAAATTTGTCTTCAAACTCCTGGGATGATCGCTTTTGTGGTGTAAGATGGTGTTTTTATCCGTAGATTTCTTATATAGGGATGTTTTTAATCGTCACCGCCCGGCAGCATTCCTAGCACCGACCGCTACTGAGCCTGTATATTCTAGTATAGCTCTGGCATCATTAGAAGTGTATTTTGTGAATAGAAATTGTCTTACCCTTTTGTGCGTGTTTTATTAATGTGTCTTTCCCTAAACCCCTCCTTCATTTTCCCTAAACACAACCCATTTTTACCAACTGTTCCCTGCCTTGTCCTTCCCACATTTCCTACAAATGTATACCAACGTGTGCAGGGATCTTCGCAAACAGGTGGCAGAGCTGTCCATGTAAAAAGGACAAGAGAGGCAGTGTTGTCCAGCTGGAGGTTTATGAATTGTACATTGTAGCAGATAAACAGAACTACTGGAGTACTACTTCACATACTCCAAAATGCAGTTTGTGAATCAGGCCCTCAGTTTTCACAAAAATGTTTTTGCATTCTGGGGCAGATTTATGAGGCCTTTGCGCCACGTTTACGCCGCTGTTGCGTCACGCAAGGCGGCGTAAACGTGGCGCATCCCTACGAACGATTTACAATGTGACGCATCTAGGCAGATGCGTCACGTTGTAAAGCCCTGCGCCGCTTGTGGGCGTTCCGGCGCAGGGTGGGCGTTCCGGGGCAGGTGCGCCTCGCAAAAGTGGCTGAGTGAAAACTATGAGATTTCACTCAGTCACTTTTAAGCCAATGCTGCATCAAAAGCCTGCGCCTGCTTGAAGCAGGCGCAGGTCTTGACGCAGCATTGTTAAAATGGGGCACCCCCGAGCCTTGCTGGAGCTGGGTCGCGCTTGCGACGCAACTCCAGCAATGCGCCACATTTCCGGCACAGATGCGTCACGCATCTGTGCCGTTTTTGCACCATGGCTGGCGTAGCTGTGGCGCACTGTGGCGCATGTTAACTGGCGCATCTCGGGGGATGCGCCAGTTAACATAAATCTGCCCCTCTGTGTTTTCGACTACAACCCCACATACGGTGATGAAGGTTAATCCAAAGATTTTGCCACACCAATAAACCTGTTAGAAAGTGAATACGTTTTTTTTTAAAATCTGGCTGTCATACACGAGAATTTGACTGCGCATAAATAAACGCAGTCACATGCATGTGTCAAGCTCCATTAGAGTATGTCCCTAGAAGAGAAAGTGAATCATCCATCCAATGTTACAAGTTGTGACGCACTTTCCCTATCAGCATCTTTCTTTGAATCCGGGCTATCTTTGACTGGAAAAAGAGGGCAAGCGGAACAGCTGCATACAAACGGATACACGAAAAATAGACACGCGACAGCCATTACATGTTTGTAAATAAGGCAGTATCCGATGTGAACGCAAATGCAGAGTGAATGTTCAGCCGCCCATGGCAGACGCACGCATGCTGTGTGGCTGAGGACTGAATCTGGGTGAGCCTTTTCAATGACAGGTCATTAGACTAGCAACAGCGTTAATGAAACCTCTTCAGGGTATTTTGAGAAAATTCAGGCTTAATATAGAATATGAAATCTCTTTTCACTCCTAATGATAGCATTTGTCTTCAAGAGCAGTGGCTAACGCTGCAATTTTCGTGGCATTGTGCTAATTGTTGCATTTGCTCCGGCATTCTGAGTCACTTGGAATTAATTTCACCCGATACAAAATGTAATAAAATAAAGATGGTGAAATATCATGTCAATAGCAATATTTATTTAGAAAGAAAATAATGCAGTAATTGCCTTTTAATGCATGCTTCTGCTGTCTAGAGCAAGGATTTCCTACACTTGATGGAATGTGACTTGCTATTTTGCAAGTAGGCTCCAGTGCTTGATTTTCAAATATATACAAATACAGAAAAGCATGCACCCAAGACTTTGTTAAGAACCTGCAGCCGCCAATGCAAAAATCGCTGAATGCCAGGGCTAGCTAGTCTTGATTCCACCTCGTGCCTCTTTCTTATTCCACCCCAAACGACCTGCCTTTTTATCCCACACTTGCTGGCTCTTTCACTTCTGTGTTTCCTCCCTTTGTAACTGTTTTTCTATCTTCCTCTTCCACCTTTCTCCGTTTGCTAACTTTCTCCATCATGCTCTGGGTAAAGTCATCTGAAGAAAAATAGGACCCAGTCTCTCAAAAATGAGCGCCAAAATTACCATCTGCATCCACCTGCCAGTGGCGGCTGGTGAACTTTGGCAGACGTGGGGAGGAAAATATGTACCTGGAATCGAAGCAAGGGAGCAAGGCTGACACCCTAAAGGAGGGTGCAGACAGGTTTTATCTTGCAAGAACATTTTGAAAAAACAAGGACAAATGAGGTATTTTGCTGTATATTTTTGCATAAATTGGACACAATCCAAAGGTGCTGAATTAAATAGTCCAGATGTTAGAAATGTGGGTCTCTAGTTGGCAGAGGTAGATACCATTGTCCAAATACAGACCTTTGCTTCTAGTCAGGGTACGGTGGATACACACTTTAGATAACCCCTGCTATCCCCCTGGGTAGCTTTTCACCAGCTGACAGGCTTATCCCAAAGGAAATTTATAAAGTATTTATACTCAAAACACAGAGTAATACAGTGGTAACACCAAAAATGGACACCACATCAGTTTAGAAAAATAAAGTACCTTTATCTAAACTCAACAAGACCAAAAAAAGAAAAATCCAAGATACACGTAATAAGAATATGACTTTAAAAAGATTTCAAGCAACTTGGTCCACAGCAAACTATGGATGCATGATTCTACACAAAGTACTTGTAAATGTGTCAAAATTCACAAGGCCAAACAGTGGCAAAGAAGGGAAGCATCGAGAAATAAAGAGATGCGTCAGTTCCTGAGTCTTGGGGGTAGGCAATACAACAGTTCTGCTGCACACAGTGATGCGTCGTATCCGGAGTCTAGGGGAAAGTGATGTGTTGATTCCAAGACGGTTCTGGTCCACAGGTGATGTGTCTCCTTGGCAAAGGTTCTTCCTGAGTCCAGAAGTGATCTCAAGGTCTGGGGTTTAAGGTCTACCACTTAAACCCCATGTTATCTTTGTTCTATTGGTGCAAGGGTCTCTGAGCCCAGTCCAAACCTGTACTGTCCGCACTGGTGCAGTATGAGCACAGGGGCTGGAGACAGCATTGTGCAAGGGAGAAAGGACTTATTCAGGTGCAAGGAAATCTCCTCCAACTACTCTTAATGCAGCCAAGCCCCATTCAGCTCAGCTTTGAGTCTAGGAAGGGCCAGGCACACCTCACCCCCCCCCTACAAACAGGAAGAGGCAAGCAGAATGGTTAAACAAGAAAATGCCTACTTAACTTTCTAAAAGTGGCATTTTCAAACACACAATTTAAAAAAACATCTTTACTAAATGATGTGTTCTTAAATTCTGAGTTCAGGGAGCCTAAACTTTTTTTTTCTATCTTGTCCCAATGGGAAGTTATACTTGTAAGATGCTACAAAGTATCTCCCCTGCAATACTATGGGGCAGATAGCCTGTCAATAGTGAAAAACAAAATTGGCAGTATTTCACTATCAGGACATGTCACATACACCAGTACATGTCCTAGTCTGGGGAAACCACGCCAAAGAGGCCAAGTCTAACTTGTGCCCCCGCCAGCTGAAAAGTGGGGAGAACTACCCACCCTCTTGTGAGTTCTCATCACTAAGGCAGAAGAATCTGGACTGACCATTAGCATTGGCGTGTTCTGTACCATGGCGGTGTTTCACTGTAAAGACCATTCTCTGTAGGGAGATGTACCACTTCAACAGTTTTGTATTCTCACCTCTCATTTGCATCAACCATCTGAGGGGCCAGTGGTCTATCTGAACCTGGAAGTGAGTCCCAAACAAGTAGGGTCTTAGCTTCTTCAGCGCCCAGACCACAGCAAAAGCTTCCCTTTAAGTTGCACTCCTTCTGTTCCTTGGGTGGGAAGTAGCCTCCTACTATGGAAAGCTGCAAGTTGGTCCACGCCCTTGTGGTTCAACTGTGAGAGCACTGCTCCCACACCATGCTCTGAAGCATCTGTCTGCACAACAAATTGTTGGGCGCAGTGCACATGGTAGATTTCAGGGTATCAAAAGAGATCTGACAGGTATCGGTCCAGATCACTTTCCTTGGCTGCTTCCATGAGGTCATCACTGTCAATGGGGCAACAATGGTGTCATACTCCTTGATGAACCGTCTGTAGTACCCGGTGAGACTTGAAAAGGCTCTCTCCTCTGGCTGGGTCTTGGGGGGCTCCGGAGCAAGAATGGTGTTTATCCTAGGCTATAGGGGCACCACCTGACTGCCTCCTACCTGGTATCATAAGTACACCACAGATCCCTGCCCTTTCCAGCACTTACTGGCCTTAATAGTGAGGCCTGTCTTCTGCAGAGCCTTCAACACTTCACTGATATGTTGATAAGTGTTCCTCCTAGCTGGGGCTGAACACTACAATGTCATCCAGGTAGGTGGCACTGAATTCCTCCAGCCTGGACATTACCTGGTTGGCCAGTCTCTGGAATGTGGCGGGGCATTCTTCAACCCAAATGGCATGACACGGAACTGGTAGTGCCCCTCTGGCATTGAACATGCAGACCTATCTCTTACCCCATCAGTCAATGCAATCTGCTAGTACCCAGAGGTTAGATCAAATGTACTACGGTAGCGGGCAGTTCCCAGCCAATCAGTGACCTCATCAACTCTGGTGATGGGGTGCGCATCATTCCTGATGATGGCATTGAACCCAGGGTTGTCCACACAGAACATAGGTTCAGGAGTGACACCGGATGCAGCAGCTTTTGGAACCAAGACCACTGAACTAGCCCAAGGGGTGCTGGGGGGCTCTATCGCCCATAACGCCATCATCTTAGAAACCTCTATCTTGATGGTGGCCCTAACTTTGATAGTTACTCTGTAAATGTTATGTTTTACAGGTAAATGGTCCCCCAGTGTTCACATCATGGACACACTAATTGGTGATGCCTGGATTCACGGAGAACAGAAAGGCAATATGTCCTAGCACCTAGTGACAGTCCCTCGGCTGCTCTGGGGTCAGGGTGGGAGAGAGATCTACTCAATTCACTGAGCCATCATGCTCCTTGGCAGACAGGGGGTCTGGAAGAGGCTCACTCACCTCTTCCATTCCATCATCTGTCTCCAAGAGCCCTGTCCCTTCAGACCTCTCAAAGTGACGTTTGAGGTGATTCAGGGGCAGGACCCTCAAAGGGTTAGTGGGAGTCGGCAAGTTGATCAAGTACATCACTTCATTCTTGCGTTCCACCACCTCAAATGGACCAGTCCACTTGTCTTGGAGCACAGAAGGCACCACTGGTACCATTACCCAAACTTTTTGGCCAGGCTTAAACTCAACCAGAGTGGTATTCTGGTCATGCACTTGTTTAATTTCCTCCTGGCTGGCTTCCAGCTTCGTCTGAGCGATTTTCATGAAGCACAGAGTCTGGTTCCCAGCATGTAGCTGAACACATCTTGGTAGGTCTTACCAGGAGTTTTCTCCCAACCCTCCTTCACCAGACTCAGAGGTCCTTTCACAGGGTGCCCATACAGTAATGTGAAGGACAGAACTCCAAGGATTTCTGTGGTACCTCCCTGTGGGCAAACAACAGGCATGGTAGGAGGACTTCCACTCCTGTCTCATGGGTTCTGCAAGACCCTTTATTGTGCCTTTCAGGGTTTGGTTGAATCTCTCAACCAACCCGTTTCCTTGGGGATGGTAAGGAGTGGAGAATTTGTACATTACACCGCACTCCTCCCACAATGACTTCATATACCTAGCTATGAAGTTGGTATCACAGTCAGCGACCACCTCTCTGGGGAACCCCACATGGAAAAATATCCCCATCAATGCACGGCTCACCACGGGGTTATTGTCCTGAGAGGGACAGCTTGTGGGTACCGGTGGCATAGTCCACCAAGATCAAGATAAACTTGTCGCCTAGGGCTGTCTTGCGTTCCAGTGGCCCCACAATGTCAATGCCCAGCTCCTCGAAAGAGGTGCTCACCACAGGAAAGCGTTTTTAGGTGAGCCTTATACTTCCCTCCACTCTTGCCACTTGCCTGGAAAGTCTGAAAAGATCTACATAGTAAACCAGCATGCCTCTGCATTTGGGGGTGGTAAAGCTGGGTGATAAACCTGTGATAGGTCTTGCCGCACCCTACATGTCCTGCCAAATGCATATCATGTGCCAGACCCAGTAGGAAGGTCCTGTAGCACACCGGTACCAATAGCACACCAGCTGCCCCGGGCTGAGCAATCTTAGGCTCACTATATAGGAGACCATTCTCCCAAAAAATCAAATGTGCTACAGGCTGACCACCTGATGCCTGGTCTGCAGCCTGCTGCCTCAAACTAACAAGAGTGGGGCACTCCATATGCGCCTTGCAGAACTCCTCCCTGGAGGGACCTCCTTCCTGCTGCCAATAGGTCATCTCAGGTAGGTTTCCCAATTCAACCACTTCCTTCCATGTAGGTTCCAGGGCATCACCCTCAGGGTCTGCCTCCTCCTGGACCGTGGGAACTTCTAGGGTGGGTTGCCCATGCCTCCTGACCCTCCTCTTTCTGGCACTTGGGGCACTGTTTCAGGCTCCAGGTCCCCTTCAGTACTCCTACCTGCTGCCATTGACCGAGTGGTCACACAGGCCCACTCAGGCAGACCCAACATCTTTAAATGAGCCTGGCGCTCTACCTACTTTCAAGGGGAACTCTCAAGGTCATTGCCAAGTAGAGAGTCAATAGGTATGGATGGACTTACAATGGCCTTCAAGGGACCTGAGATCCCCCCACTCAAGGCGAACATGTGCCACCTTACACAGTCGCTCAGAGTTGTCTGCAGTAACTACAGTGTGAAGCACATTGGGGGGGACCTGTTCCTCAGACACCCATTGACACCTGACAGATGTCACACTGGCTCCTGTGTCTCTCAGAGCTTCCACCCTCTTCCCATTGATGGTTACCCACTGCAGGTACTTTTTAGTGTTATCTGGCAGGCAGGTTTCTTGGACCATCTCTCTATCTCCTATTGAGGTACGGGTCATTACAGCTGGCTCCCTACCCTCACGAGAAATCAATTCCTCCCCAGCAATACACTAACTAACCCCAGTGACAGTGAACCAGCGGGTGCTGGCAGTGCCTTGGGCCACTTGGGATCATTCCGCATTTGACCCTCCTGAACACATTCATAACCCCAGTTGTCTGGCCTACTCTTGGGGGCCATGGCTTCTTAGAACTGGGGGGCTTGTAATCTTTACCATGGTATCTATTCTGGGACCATTTAGAGAACACCTTTTGGTTACCTGTGTCTCCCCACTCTTCTGCTCACCTTTGGCTGGGTTTCCCACATACCCCTTGTGGACCCTGGAACTCGTCCAGGGGTCCCCCTCTTAAGTAAGCTTCCTGGGGTCAGTCAGCTTACTATCTATCAGATGCTGGCGCAGATCTGGAACACAAAGACTCCTCAAGTGCGCCCAACCAATCAGATTGTACAACCCCTGGTAATCAGTTACCTTGCTGCCCTTTATCCAACTATCCAGTGCTGTGCAATTAAGATGTACACATTCAACCCACATAATGGATTCAGGCTTCTTGAAAGACCTAAACTTTTCCCAGTACAGCTCCGGTGGAAGAGCATACCTGAGGCATAGAGCCTCTATGATATTGGGGTAGGTAAGAGCACCCGCCTCCTCTTAAGCTGTCAGGGTGTTCCTCCCATTGGCCTCATAGGGCCGCCCCCAAATTCTTCTCAGGGACCTCCTTCATATGCAGTGCTTTCCCATAAGATACAAACCAAGCATAAATATCCTCCCCCTTCTGAAAATTCTGCAATAGGTCTTTGGGAATGTATAACTTACCCCCTTGCACTACCAATACGCTACCACCATTTGTACTGGACCCTGCCTGTTTGCCCCATATGCCCAGCTCTCTCATGCTCAACTCATTTTTTTTTAATTTGTTTTTATTGCAGAATTAGAAACCATTGCATACAATAAATCAACCAGCACACTCATGGTGTCCCCACGCATGGATCGAGTAAACCATAGATCATACACAGCCATTCAGCCCATATCCCGGAGGCCGGGCGGCGCAGTGTTCCAAACTTCCAGCAAGAACATCTCAGTGAGCATCCCTGAGGGACAATAGGTCGATAATCTCTTCATGTATCTGCATTTTACCCCCCTAACGCCTAACCCTCCCCCAACACCGTCCAGCATATCCTAACAGTACTGTCCAATGGCGATATTTGTGATCCTACCCCCAGTCCATTCGGTGGTGGGCCCCCATCATAACAGTTCCATGTGTCCCTGTCCCTGCCCCCCATCTATCCAAGCTCTCCCGTCCCTCCAGGACAGTTCCCACCCCGGGGATCACTGCTGCCTCCCGACCTGGATCCCGGTGCCCCCCCCCCCAACAATCCCAAAACAACCCCCATCCCCTCCCCACCCAGCAACCGCTAATGATGTGGGCCATGCTCCTAACGCCATTATGGGTCCCGCTACAGATCTATTGATACCTCCATACTCATAAGCCTCATGGAGTCCTTATGCACTATCCATTCAGTCTTCGTCCTCCACCATGGAGTCACGCAGCGCCTGTACTATCATCTCCCATGCTCGCGCTGATTCTAGGCTCTTTTCATTGTCGAGCTTGACTGCCTGCCTCATACGGAGCACACTCTCGCATTCAGACCACCTCAGCAGTTCATTCACCCATCTCCTCACAGACGGTCCCTCTCTGGACTTCCAGTGCCAAGTGACTTGCCTCTGCGCCAGTATCAGCCCCAGGTCAATGAATTTGCTCATCACCTTAGTATTTTTCGTGTGTGGGAACCAGAGCAACAAGCACGCCGCCATGTCAAAATCCACCTCCCGATCGGTCACTGCATTTAGGAGTTCCCCAACCTCCGCCCAGTAAACCTCCAGTTTTGGGCAGCCCCATAACAGATGATCTAGATCTGCCTCCAATGCCAGGCATCTCGGACATCTCGCCTCCTGCACCTGGAAATACCGTTTAATCTTCTCCGGGGTCAGGTAGGCCCTGTGCAACACGTAAAAGTGTACCTGCTGAAAGCGTGCGTTCCTTGTACCCTTCCACGTACGCTTAAGGATATGACCCCAAACCGTGTCCGGAATGGGCCTACCTGTGCTAAATTCCCACTTCGATTTCAGGCCCAGGAGCTGATCCAGCCCCTCATGCAACATCCTATTATGGAGGCAGGTCACCGCTTTAAAGGTACCAGCGGCCATCACGACATACTGGCAAGCCATAGTCGTTTCCGGTTCAACGAGCCCCCCTTTCCAGTGCTTCTGCATGGCCGCCACCACGGCCGCATGCAAGAGGAAGCTTCCCTCCGGTAGCCCAAACTGTTCCTGCAACGTCAGGAAGGGGACCAGCGTCCCATCAAGATACAGATCCCCCACCACCTGCAGTCCCAGCTCCTCCCACTCCAGTAGCGGAGACCAATCGCCCCCATGCGGTAGCGCAGTCAGCATTCCTAACGGTATCTCCGGCGCATACGGTCGGGACGCCTTCGCTCTCCTCAAACTCCTTTGCCAACACAGCCTGAGCGTCTTCTCCTCCATGGTGAGGCCTCGCAACTCCAGTCTCTGCTGCATGATAATGTAGGCCAGGACATGACGTTGTATACCCTGCTCTCGTTCGTGGTCTGGCCCTCTGAATACCCTAGCCACATGCTGTGTGAGAACCTGAAGCTGCGCGGCCAAGTAGTACAACTCAAAGTCGGGGACCGCCATCCCCCCCTCAAGCTTGGGACGAAGCAACGTGTTCAATGCCACCCTACGGCGACCGTGCCATCAAAGGAAATCGATTATCATCATCCGCAGGTCCTTAAAGATCCTCTGAGGAATCCAAATGGGCAGCGTGCAAAAGTAATACAATAGCCGCAGGAGCGCTACCATCTTCAGCAGAGCTATTCTACCCAACACTGACAAAGGGAGGGAGGCCCAAAAAGACATACAGCCTCTCAGCGCTCTTATACACCGCCCAATATTACCCTCCAATAAGTTCACGACCTTGTGGTAGATTCGGACTCCCAAATAAGTGAAGCAAGATGGCTCCCAGACCACCCCTATATCGCGAGAGGGACACGGCGCGTCCGCCCTAAGCGGAAAGACACAAGTCTTCGTCCAGTTAACCCTGAGGCCCGACAACCGACCAAACTCGGACAGCATATTCATCGCCCCCTCCAGAGCCCGCTCCGCATCCGCCATATACAGCAGCAGATCGTCCGCATACAATGAGATATAGTGCGACTGCCCGCCTCTGTCGATCCCCGTGTACATGTCTCCCGACCTGGCGCGCGCCGCTAATGGTTCCACCGCCAGTGTGAACAGCAGTGGGGAGAGGGAACACCCCTGTCTCGTCCCCCTACAAACTGGATAAGCCACGGATACCAGTGTGCCCAGGTGTACTCGCGCTGTAGCCGAGGAATACAACACCTTCGTCCATCTACGAAACCCCTCGCCAATGCCAAACTTTACTAGGACTTCGTCTAAAAAGACCCACTCCAGACTATCAAAGGCTTTCTCAATATCCACAGATAACACCGCCTGGGCACCGTCCGCATCGGTTGCGTCGTCCAATATCCCAATCAGACGACGTATATTAAGCGCCGTGCTCCTCGTAGGGATAAACCCCGCTTGGTCCCTGTGCACCAGCCTGGTCATATGCGGGGATAACCTGGTGGCCAAAATATGGCTCAATATCTTGTAGTCCACTGTCAACATGGACAACGGCCTATACGATCTGACATCAGTCGCCTCTCTGCCGGGTTTCAACAATGGCACTATCAACGCCTCCCTCATTGATCCGGGCAGACTCCCCAGCCTGTGAGCCTCCCCATACACCACCAGTAATCTAGGCGCCAAGCTATCTGCATACTTCTGGAAAAATTCAATCGGTAGGCCATCTACCCCGGGCGTTTTATTCCTCGCCATGTGTTTAATGGCTGCCCTAATCTCGGCGAGCGTGATAGGTCCTCCCAAGTCTTTCGCATCGTCGTCATCAAGCACCGGAAGCTGCATCGATTCTAAGTATTCACTGATCTCCCGGGCCTCCACCCCAATTGACTCTCGTACAACTCAGCATAATAGGTCCGAAAGCATTCCATCACCTCTGTTTGTGAATAAACCATCTCCCCCAGTGTATTTTTTATGCACAAGATTGGGCAGCCTCTGAGTTCAGGATTAGCGAGCCTGGCCAGTAACGTGCCTACCTTATCCCTTTCAGCATGCGCTTTAATGGCATATTGTCTGTAATCATAACTCCGCAGCCGTTCCGTTTCGGTAGCCACCACCTCCTTGGCTTCCAATAACCGGGCTTGTAAGTCCGGTCGGTCCGGTCTACGCTGTTCCAGATCCCTCAACTTCTCTTCCGCTTTGGCAAGCGCATTCAACACCGACGTTCGGGCATTCGAGAACCTACCCATGCACACTCCTCTCACCACCACTTTCATCGCATCCCATTCAGTGGACCTACAAGTTGCTGTCCCCTCATTCTCATCAAAGTATTGGTCTATGCCCCATTGGACCGCGTCACTAAACACCGAGTCCTCCAAGGTGTCGGGCCGGAGCCGCCATGTTGGGATCGCGGATCGCGCACGCTGCCATTGTACGTGCACCAGCAAAGGATTGTGATCCGAGATGGTCCTGGCCAGGTACTCCGTATGGGTGACCAATGTGGCTAGGGACCCACTGCACAGGACCGAGTCGATCCTAACATGTAGAGCGTGGAGGGCCGAGAAAAAGGAGTAATCCCTGCTACCCTGGTGTTGCTCCCGCCACACATCCAGCAGTCCCCATCTTTCCTGCCAATCCTTCCTGTGTGCAGCTAGTCTACGTACTGGGGAATCGACCAGTGGTGGGTTTGCAAATCGATTTTGGCCACTATAGGTGTGGCAGGGTATACTCAGACATGAGTCCCTTTCTCACTGCTCCATCAGGATTCAAGCAAGCCGGGCCGAAGAGGCTGAAATGCCAGAAACCGGTCCCCGGTAGCTTGTCTCCTTTCTGGTAAAGAATTGGCTTGGTAGTTTAGTCTGCCCTGTTCCCATGATGCACTGGGCCAGGGACAGACTGATTTGCATATAGCCAGGTTCTGAGCTGGGATGGGGCAGTGAGATAAATAACGGTGATGGATCAAGCCCTGATCTTTGGACTGGGTAAGAGTGGTCTGCTCAATTCAGACACTCTGTTCATCACCACCCCCTTTTGTAAATCGATTTTGGCCACTATAGGTGTGGCAGGGTATACTCAGACATGAGTCCCTTTCTCACTGCTCCATCAGGATTCAAGCAAGCAGGGCCGAAGAGGCTGAAATGCCAGAAACCGGTCCCCGGTAGCTTGTCTCCTTTCTGGTAAAGAATTGGCTTGGTAGTTTAGTCTGCCCTGTTCCCATGATGCACTGGGCCAGGGACAGACTGATTTGCATATAGCCAGGTTCTGAGCTGGGATGGGGCAGTGAGATAAATAACGGTGATGGATCAAGCCCTGATCTTTGGACTGGGTAAGAGTGGTCTGCTCAATTCAGACACTCTGTTCATCACCACCCCCCTTTTGTAAATCGATTTTGGCCACTATAGGTGTGGCAGGGTATACTCAGACATGAGTCCCTTTCTCACTGCTCCATCAGGATTCAAGCAAGCCGGGCCGAAGAGGCTGAAATGCCAGAAACCGGTCCCCGGTAGCTTGTCTCCTTTCTGGTAAAGAATTGGCTTGGTAGTTTAGTCTGCCCTGTTCCCATGATGCACTGGGCCAGGGACAGACTGATTTGCATATAGCCAGGTTCTGAGCTGGGATGGGGCAGTGAGATAAATAACGGTGATGGATCAAGCCCTGATCTTTGGACTGGGTAAGAGTGGTCTGCTCAATTCAGACACTCTGTTCATCACCACCTCCTTTTGTAAATCGATTTTGGCCACTATAGGTGTGGCAGGGTATACTCAGACATGAGTCCCTTTCTCACTGCTCCATCAGGATTCAAGCAAGCCGGGCCGAAGAGGCTGAAATGCCAGAAACCGGTCCCCGGTAGCTTGTCTCCTTTCTGGTAAAGAATTGGCTTGGTAGTTTAGTCTGCCCTGTTCCCATGATGCACTGGGCCAGGGACAGACTGATTTGCATATAGCCAGGTTCTGAGCTGGGATGGGGCAGTGAGATAAATAACGGTGATGGATCAAGCCCTGATCTTTGGACTGGGTAAGAGTGGTCTGCTCAATTCAGACACTCTGTTCATCACCACCCCCTTTTGTAAATCGATTTTGGCCACTATAGGTGTGGCAGGGTATACTCAGACATGAGTCCCTTTCTCACTGCTCCATCAGGATTCAAGCAAGCCGGGCCGAAGAGGCTGAAATGCCAGAAACCGGTCCCCGGTAGCTTGTCTCCTTTCTGGTAAAGAATTGGCTTGGTAGTTTAGTCTGCCCTGTTCCCATGATGCACTGGGCCAGGGACAGACTGATTTGCATATAGCCAGGTTCTGAGCTGGGATGGGGCAGTGAGATAAATAACGGTGATGGATCAAGCCCTGATCTTTGGACTGGGTAAGAGTGGTCTGCTCAATTCAGACACTCTGTTCATCACCACCCCCTTTTGTAAATCGATTTTGGCCACTATAGGTGTGGCAGGGTATACTCAGACATGAGTCCCTTTCTCACTGCTCCATCAGGATTCAAGCAAGCCGGGCCGAAGAGGCTGAAATGCCAGAAACCGGTCCCCGGTAGCTTGTCTCCTTTCTGGTAAAGAATTGGCTTGGTAGTTTAGTCTGCCCTGTTCCCATGATGCACTGGGCCAGGGACAGACTGATTTGCATATAGCCAGGTTCTGAGCTGGGATGGGGCAGTGAGATAAATAACGGTGATGGATCAAGCCCTGATCTTTGGACTGGGTAAGAGTGGTCTGCTCAATTCAGACACTCTGTTCATCACCACCCCCTTTTGTAAATCGATTTTGGCCACTATAGGTGTGGCAGGGTATACTCAGACATGAGTCCCTTTCTCACTGCTCCATCAGGATTCAAGCAAGCCGGGCCGAAGAGGCTGAAATGCCAGAAACCGGTCCCCGGTAGCTTGTCTCCTTTCTGGTAAAGAATTGGCTTGGTAGTTTAGTCTGCCCTGTTCCCATGATGCACTGGGCCAGGGACAGACTGATTTGCATATAGCCAGGTTCTGAGCTGGGATGGGGCAGTGAGATAAATAACGGTGATGGATCAAGCCCTGATCTTTGGACTGGGTAAGAGTGGTCTGCTCAATTCAGACACTCTGTTCATCACCACCCCCTTTTGTAAATCGATTTTGGCCACTATAGGTGTGGCAGGGTATACTCAGACATGAGTCCCTTTCTCACTGCTCCATCAGGATTCAAGCAAGCCGGGCCGAAGAGGCTGAAATGCCAGAAACCGGTCCCCGGTAGCTTGTCTCCTTTCTGGTAAAGAATTGGCTTGGTAGTTTAGTCTGCCCTGTTCCCATGATGCACTGGGCCAGGGACAGACTGATTTGCATATAGCCAGGTTCTGAGCTGGGATGGGGCAGTGAGATAAATAACGGTGATGGATCAAGCCTTGATCTTTGGACTGGGTAAGAGTGGTCTGCTCAATTCAGACACTCTGTTCATCACCACCCCCTTTTGTAAATCGATTTTGGCCACTATAGGTGTGGCAGGGTATACTCAGACATGAGTCCCTTTCTCACTGCTCCATCAGGATTCAAGCAAGCAGGGCCGAAGAGGCTGAAATGCCAGAAACCGGTCCCCGGTAGCTTGTCTCCTTTCTGGTAAAGAATTGGCTTGGTAGTTTAGTCTGCCCTGTTCCCATGATGCACTGGGCCAGGGACAGACTGATTTGCATATAGCCAGGTTCTGAGCAGGGATGGGGCAGTGAGATAAATAACGGTGATGGATCAAGCCCTGATCTTTGGACTGGGTAAGATTGGTCTGCTCAATTCAGACACTCTGTTCATCACCACCCCCCTTTTGTAAATCGATTTTGGCCACTATAGGTGTGGCAGGGTATACTCAGACATGAGTCCCTTTCTCACTGCTCCATCAGGATTCAAGCAAGCAGGGCCGAAGAGGCTGAAATGCCAGAAACCGGTCCCCGGTAGCTTGTCTCCTTTCTGGTAAAGAATTGGCTTGGTAGTTTAGTCTGCCCTGTTCCCATGATGCACTGGGCCAGGGACAGACTGATTTGCATATAGCCAGGTTCTGAGCTGGGATGGGGCAGTGAGATAAATAACGGTGATGGATCAAGCCCTGATCTTTGGACTGGGTAAGAGTGGTCTGCTCAATTCAGACACTCTGTTCATCACCACCCCCTTTTGTAAATCGATTTTGGCCACTATAGGTGTGGCAGGGTATACTCAGACATGAGTCCCTTTCTCACTGCTCCATCAGGATTCAAGCAAGCCGGGCCGAAGAGGCTGAAATGCCAGAAACCGGTCCCCGGTAGCTTGTCTCCTTTCTGGTAAAGAATTGGCTTGGTAGTTTAGTCTGCCCTGTTCCCATGATGCACTGGGCCAGGGACAGACTGATTTGCATATAGCCAGGTTCTGAGCTGGGATGGGGCAGTGAGATAAATAACGGTGATGGATCAAGCCCTGATCTTTGGACTGGGTAAGAGTGGTCTGCTCAATTCAGACACTCTGTTCATCACCACCCCCTTTTGTAAATCGATTTTGGCCACTATAGGTGTGGCAGGGTATACTCAGACATGAGTCCCTTTCTCACTGCTCCATCAGGATTCAAGCAAGCCGGGCCGAAGAGGCTGAAATGCCAGAAACCGGTCCCCGGTAGCTTGTCTCCTTTCTGGTAAAGAATTGGCTTGGTAGTTTAGTCTGCCCTGTTCCCATGATGCACTGGGCCAGGGACAGACTGATTTGCATATAGCCAGGTTCTGAGCTGGGATGGGGTAGTGAGATAAATAACAGTGATGGATCAAGCCCTGATCTTTGGACTGGGTAAGAGTGGTCTGCTCAATTCAGACACTCTGTTCATCACCACCCCCTTTTGTAAATCGATTTTGGCCACTATAGGTGTGGCAGGGTATACTCAGACATGAGTCCCTTTCTCACTGCTCCATCAGGATTCAAGCAAGCCGTGCCGAAGAGGCTGAAATGCCAGAAACCGGTCCCCGGTAGCTTGTCTCCTTTCTGGTAAAGAATTGGCTTGGTAGTTTAGTCTGCCCTGTTCCCATGATGCACTGGGCCAGGGACAGACTGATTTGCATATAGCCAGGTTCTGAGCTGGGATGGGGCAGTGAGATAAATAACGGTGATGGATCAAGCCCTGATCTTTGGACTGGGTAAGAGTGGTCTGCTCAATTCAGACACTCTGTTCATCACCACCCCCTTTTGTAAATCGATTTTGGCCACTATAGGTGTGGCAGGGTATACTCAGACATGAGTCCCTTTCTCACTGCTCCATCAGGATTCAAGCAAGCCGGGCCGAAGAGGCTGAAATGCCAGAAAGCGGTCCCCGGTAGCTTGTCTCCTTTCTGGTAAAGAATTGGCTTGGTAGTTTAGTCTGCCCTGTTCCCATGATGCACTGGGCCAGGGACAGACTGATTTGCATATAGCCAGGTTCTGAGCTGGGATGGGGCAGTGAGATAAATAACGGTGATGGATCAAGCCCTGATCTTTGGACTGGGTAAGAGTGGTCTGCTCAATTCAGACACTCTGTTCATCACCACCCCCTTTTGTAAATCGATTTTGGCCACTATAGGTGTGGCAGGGTATACTCAGACATGAGTCCCTTTCTCACTGCTCCATCAGGATTCAAGCAAGCCGGGCCGAAGAGGCTGAAATGCCAGAAACCGGTCCCCGGTAGCTTGTCTCCTTTCTGGTAAAGAATTGGCTTGGTAGTTTAGTCTGCCCTGTTCCCATGATGCACTGGGCCAGGGACAGACTGATTTGCATATAGCCAGGTTCTGAGCTGGGATGGGGCAGTGAGATAAATAACGGTGATGGATCAAGCCCTGATCTTTGGACTGGGTAAGAGTGGTCTGCTCAATTCAGACACTCTGTTCATCACCACCCCCTTTTGTAAATCGATACCTTATCCCTTTCAGCATGCGCTTTAATGGCATATTGTCTGTAATCATAACTCCGCAGCCGTTCCGTTTCGGTAGCCACCACCTCCTTGGCTTCCAATAACCGGGCTTGTAAGTCCGGTCGGTCCGGTCTACGCTGTTCCAGATCCCTCAACTTCTCTTCCGCTTTGGCAAGCGCATTCAACACCGACGTTCGGGCATTCGAGAACCTACCCACGCACACTCCTCTCACCACCACTTTCATCGCATCCCATTCAGTGGACCTACAAGTTGCTGTCCCCTCATTCTCATCAAAGTATTGGTCTATGCCCCATTGGACCGCGTCACTAAACACCGAGTCCTCCAAGGTGTCGGGCCGGAGCCGCCATGTTGGGATCGCGGATCGCGCACGCTGCCATTGTACGTGCACCAGCAAAGGATTGTGACCTGAGATGGTCCTGGCCAGGTACTCCGTATGGGTGACCAATGTGGCTAGGGACCCACTGCACAGGACCGAGTCGATCCTAAGATGTAGAGCGTGGAGGGCCGAGAAAAAGGAGTAATCCCTGCTACCCTGGTGTTGCTCCCGCCACACATCCAGCAGTCCCCATCTTTCCTGCCAATCCTTCCTGTGTGCAGCTAGTCTACGTACTGGGGAATCGACCAGTGGTGGGTGGGATCTATCCAAGGCTACATCTGTGATCGAGTTAAAGTCCCCTCCCAGAATCATAGGACCCGCCAAGAAAGAGGCCAGTGAGCAGGATAAGCCATCAAAAAAGCGAGCCTGGTCAACATTCGGAGCATATACACAGCACAAGACCACATCCCGACCATACAACCTTCCCTCCACCGCCACATATCTACCCTCAGGATCCACCAGTTGATTCAACATCTGGAACGGTACCCCCGCTCGTACCCATATCAGTACCCCTCTAGCGAACGCGGAGTAAGTGGTTCCAAAGACCTGGCCTCGCCATCTCTTCTGTAACGCAGTGCATTCCTGTTTCGTTAAATGAGTCTCCTGCAACATGGCAACCTGGACCCCCTGCCTCACCAAATAAGCATGCACTTTGTGGCGTTTGACCATAGTTCGCAGTCCTCGGACATTCCATGTTAGGCATTTCAAGTTAGGTAACGTCCCCATACCAACGCAAAACGATCCAGTTCAGGTGTAGCCATTCATTGCCCACATCGTAGCAGTTGCCCCCCCCCCAAAAGAATCATAGAAAAAACTCCCCAAACCCCACTCCCCAGGACAGAGCGTACTAACCCAATTTCAGCGCTGATCCAAACCTTAAACAAAACACACATCCGACTAATCTGTGGTCGCCACCACAGAAGGCCTTAAGGGCCCCGAGGGGGTGAGTTATCGTCGACCCCGGGCAGGCGGAGCCCGCGCCCCGCGCCTTCCATCCCGTAATGCTGATGCCACACCCTACCTGGCAGCCCTTCCATTACCAACAGAGCACCTCCCAGCAAGAAGTACAGTCCCATACATGAGTCAGCCATGAAAGATCTCGTCGGATGTCTGGGGGGTGACCACCGGGCCCTTCGAGCTCTCCGCTTCCGATAATTCCTCTCCAGTCCTACCGCCGTCATCGCCAGAGTCCGTGACAGCCAGGTCACTCTCCTGTTGCGACCTTGTGATGCTCGCCGTCGCTGCCAGCGCCCCTCTCTTGTCCGCAGCCATTTGAGCCTCCCGTTTCGCTCTCTGAAGCTTGTTGCGGGAACGAATCCGTTGAGATTTCCGGACCTGAAGCGGTTTAGACCTCTCAAGGCTGACTTTTGCCAGTTCTGTCCGTACCAGCGTGATACAATTCTAACCATGACCACGCTTCATCAGGAGTCTGGAAAAATTGAGTGTTCCCATCCAGGATTACTCGCAGCTTGGCCGGAAAGAGCAATGAGTACTGGATGCCCTCCTCCCTCAGCTCCTTTTTCACCGCCAGGAAGGATGCTCTATTCTTCTGGACCGCCTGTGTATAATCCGGGAAGATCGTGACTCGGCTATTTTCCACCTCATATGGGCCCGAAGCTCGAGCTTTCTGAATTAATAGGTCCCGATCTTTATAATGGAGGAGCTTCATCACCATCGGTCTAGGGGGGGCGGCCAAGCGCTGGTGGGCGAGCCGGCACCCTATGTGCTCGTTCTAACGTGAAGAAGGAAGTGAGGCCCTCCGGTGCCACCACCGTCCGGAACCAGTTCTCCATGTAGGCCACCGCATCCTCCCCTTCAATTCTCTCCGGCAGGCCTACGACCCGCACGTTGTTCCGTCTATTGCGGCTTTCGGCATCCTCCGCACGTCTCTCCAGCGTGTCCAAGCGGTGTAGGATGTCCGTAATCTTATGTTCCGCGGTCACCACCGCCGGTTTCAGGTCTAGAAGCAGCTGCTCATGGTCCTTTACCTTGTCCGCCAGCTTGGCATGATCCGCCCTCAGGAGACCCAGCCCCGTGGTGACCTGCGCAATGTCCTTCTGCAATGCCTCCTTGGTCGAGGTGATGGCCTCCAGGATAGTATCCAGGCGCCGGTTCAGTCTCTGCTCCTGTTCCATCATCAACGGGTGGGCCTCACCGACCTGGGATAGCGCGGTCGAGTCCTCCCGGCCCTGCTCCGTGATGGCCGCTCCTCCCACAGCCGCCATCTTAGGTGCCTCCGTCGTCGTCACACGGACTCGCCCGATCTTCACCAGGGCCCGATATCCCCTGCCCGGGGGACGTGCGCACCAACGGTGATCGTGGTAGAGTGCCTCCGCTGTGCCTGCGACTCAAAGAACCAGGAGTGCCAGAGCCGCCCGTTCCACTGTGCCAGAACCGGGGGGATGGGGGAAGGGGGGAGGCAGAAACGAGTGCGTGCACCCAGTACACCAGTCCAATGTTGGCCTCCGAACCCCTAGCTCCACAGGTCTGTGCCAGCAAGCCCCCGTAACTCCGATCTTGCAAAGGCGGGCCACCCCGCAGGCCGACTCCAATCCTCCTCAGTTTCGGTTCAGAGACCATCGACCCTCTCCGCCGCCATTTTCTTCGCACTCCGGGCAACACCTTGGGCGTCGTCTCTCAAGGTCTCAGTGGCACTGGTGGTCCCCCAAGAGCTCTCAGCTGCTCTCCAGTGGTTCCCCAACACCTCGCAGGCCAGTTACGCCGATCAGGGGTCTCCCTGGGTGTAGTTTTCAGGAGAAAAAGCGGGACCCTGCGCGGAGCTGTAAGCTCACGCCGCCATCCCGATCGGCGTCCAAGCCACGCCCCCCTCTCATGCTCAACTCATGTGCCAAGATCACATTTTTCTCCTCCTAGGCACAAGCTTTCATACTCTCCTCTGACACTGTCTCCTTTTCTATGGCAGCTTTTTGGTTCTCCAATTCCAATTGCTTGATCTGGAGCCTCAGAACCTCCAATTTATGATCTCTGGCCCTTTGCCTGTCCTCCAATTCCTCCGGAGAAGGGTTGCTGGATGGACTATTGCTGCTAGCCACAGAGGCTGCTCTCCCAACAGGTATATCCTGGGATCTGTAGCTGCCCTCTGGCACACACTTCATCCACATCTGTCTCCTCAGCTTTTCTAACCTTCCACCAGGCCCTTAAGTCCTTCTGTAGCTCCTCTTTCCTAGAGTTACTCCTCATGGAACATCCAATGCTCCAGCAGAACTGCTTGAGTTGATCTACTTTGTAACTACTTAACACTTCAATATAATATTCCAATTTTTTCAGCCTCACTTGCTGGTTTACCATTTAGCCCCTTAGGTGCTGCGCACGTTCGGCAGCTGACGGCACCACTACCTCCGTAGTGCTGCCGTCGGCCGTTGAACGTTCGAACCTCACCTGCGCAATGGAACGTCCAGCACTGGAGCTGGACATTACATAGCAGCTATGAGGTTAAAGACATGGTGCATGGATACTTCAAAGCCCAGATCAAAAATAGAACCAAAAATAAAACACAGTATGTGGTTGCATAGTGGTCTACAAGTTCAAATCCTCATTGCTGACCACCACTGTTAGAAATGGGGGACTCTAGTTGCCAGAGGTAGGTACCTTTATCCAAATAGGGACCCTTGCTTCTAGTCAGGGTAAGGGGGGATACACACTTTAGATATCCCCTGCTCACCCCTTAGGTAGCTTGGCACAAGCAGACAGGCTTATCCCAAAGGCAATGTGTAAAGTATTTGTACTCAAAACACACAGTAATACAATGATAACACCACAAATGGGCACCACACAAGTTTAGAAAATAAAGTATCTTTAACTAAACTCCACAACAGCAAAACGATAAAAATCCAACATACATGCAATAAGAATATGACTTTTAAAAGTTTTCAAGCAACTTAGTCAATAGAAAACTATGGATAAGTGATTCTACACAAAGTACCTGTAGATGTGTAAAAATTCACAAGGCGAAACAGCCACAGAGAAGGGAAGCGTTGAGAAACAAAGAGATGGGTCAGTTCCTGAGTCCTTGGGGAGGTGATGCATCAGTTCTGCTGCTCGCAGCAGAGGGGATGTGTCAGATCTGGACTGTAGGGGAAAGTGATGCGTCAATTCCAAGACGTTTCTTGTGTGGGGGTGATGCATTGGGAAAACTTGCAGCACAGGTGCGATGCGTGGAAATCCAGGAAGCGCGGGCGATCGATGCGGCAGCAGCAAGCGGTACTGCATCGGTTTCTTCAGCCGGAGTCCCATGATGAGTTAGTGCTTGCAGCTGTGACATATGTTGCATTGTCTATGCAGCGGTGCGGCGGTGCATGGAGATTCTTCTTGCATGGCTGTGCTGAATCAAAAAGCAGCCACAAGAACAGTGATGCCTCGATTTTATTAGTTCTTAAGATTTCATCCAGCTCCCAACAGCAGGAACACCCGCCAGAGACCCAGAACTGGAATAGGCATCTCCTAGCAGGTCAGAACTCTCAGCAGCAGATTTCAGGGGTGCTGGGGGTGACGTTTTTGTGTCCCTGATACTTAAGAACAGGAGGCCAGCACACACAGGCCCTTGGAGATTCTTCTTCAAGCACGTTCACAGAAAAGTTTGTTAGAAACAGCAACTGCAGGCCAATCCCACACAGCAAAGGGGAAGTAATCCTCCTCACAGCTCTTCTCCTTGGCAAAGTTCCTCTTGAGTCCAGAAGTGGTCTAAAGGTCTGGGGATTAAGGTCTACTGCTTATATCCCATGTTGTCTTTGTTCTCTTGGTGCAAGGGTCTCTGAGCCCAATCCAAGAGTGTTTTGTCCTCACTGGTGCAGTATGACCACAGGGGGTGGAGACAGCATTGTGCAACGGAGACAGGCCATTACAAGGAAATCTCTTCCCACTACTCTAAATGCAGTCAAGACCCATTCAGCTCAGCTCAATCATCCTGGAAGGGCCAGGCACACCTCAACAACAGTGGATGTCTACAATGAATGCATATCCTCAGCCCCTGTCACTCCAAAACTAGACATTCAATCCACAAACAAGCAGAGGCACACAGAATGGTTAAACAAGAAAATTCCTACTTTCTGAAAGTGTGTGTATGCTACGCCTAAGGTCATAGCCTCCATGTGCACTACACTCGAGCACTCCTGAGGAGTAAATCACATTATACTTTAAGTATTAAGATATAGTAAGTAGGTACATGTACAGAAAACCTGTGATCAGAAACCAGACACAATTCTTTAAACAAAGTGAGTAACAAGAACAATAATGCTAGTTGCTCAAAAAACTCTTCTTTTATTGAGCAGACTTGATGTGTTTCCATGGAGATCTTCATTCAATAATGACAGTTGTGTGCTTCTTGCAGATTATGAAAGAATCCCAAAGCATTTTGGGCGTAAAAAGTTGCTCTTCTGCAGGGAAAATCTGATACATACTACATCTGATTACTTATTAGTATAATGTGATTTACTCCACAGAAGTGCTTGAGTGTAGTGCACCTGGAGGCTATGACCTTAGGCCTGGCATACACACACTTTTGAGTAGGGGGGTAGACTGTACCTCCTCTTCAGGTGCACACCAAATCTAATAGGATTGACCTTATTGTTTGAACTCGCAGTATCCTTAGTTAAATTGAGTGCATATCAGCTATTCATTGTTCACTTTTACTTTTTAAAAGGGGCATTTTCAAACACACAATTTCAAAACCATGTTTACTAAAATATGTGTTATTAAAATCTGAGTTCAGAGAGCCTAAAGTTTATTTCTCTATTTTGCCCCAATGGGAAGTTAAACTTGTAAGATGTTACAAAGTATTTCCCATTCTATCCTATGGGGCGGATTGCATTTCAATAGTGAAGAATGAAATTGGCAGTTTTTCACTATCAGGGCATGCCACACACAACAGTACGTGTCCTACCTTTCACCTACACTGCACCCTGCCAATGGGGGTATCTTGTGCCTACCATAGGGGTGCCTTACATATAAAAAAGGGAAGGGTGGGGCCTGGCAAGTGGGTGCACTTGCCAGGTTGACTGGGCAGTTTATAACTGTGTGCAGACACTGCTGTGGCAGGATCTGAGATACCTTTTCAGGGCTACTCATGTGGGTGGCACAATCAGTGCTGGGGGCGCACTAGTAGCATTTGATTTACAAGCCCTGCCACACTCATGCATTTTACTAGAGACGTAACAGCAAATCATATAAACTGAATTCCAAACTAAGCAGCCCGTCAACCAAATCCATTTGAATGGTCATAAGTGCCAAGCTTCTCCCCTCAAATACATACGGTCAACTAGCATTCCCCGTGCTTTTATCAATATCATGGAACACATCAATTGTCGAGCATTTAAGCAGATTTTCCAAATTCCAGCCCATAACTAGAATGCCCTTGTGCAATTGGAATTCGGGCTAAACAAACAAAGTCATAAGCACTGTGCTTCGATTTTGCGGTTTTATTGATGGATTTGTGCGGCCCTCCGCAATTCTAAAAGCAGTTTTTATGAAAGGAAACAATGCGTGGAGCATAGGCTTGTACATGGCCTGCACTGAATTGCACCTTGACATGACCAAATGGAAAGACTTCAGTTATCAACCTGGTACTCTAAAATCTATATAAAAAAACAAGTCAGACTACTATCCAAGGAAGAGGACATGAAGGAACTGAAGCTCTCCAGCAGCAACACCAGGATACTTGTAAGCTCCTACGAAGACATATCTTGATGCCGCCCTAAACAAGTCATTTTAAAGTGAATCTTAACAGTGAGACTTATGGCGCTGCTGATAAAAGATATCAACCCGTGCTGGAAAACTTTAGAGACGGTCACTACTTGTAGACTCTGACACCAGTATGAGGAATCCATGGCTCATCTGGTTTGTACATGTCATTGTTTGATCCACGCACATCGCACTTTATGAAAAACCTATGTTTTTAAAATGATGCCATGAAACTTCTTTTCAACTTGGAGATCCCAATGGAACTGGACAGATTTGCAAAATTTGCACACAAGGTGAAAAAACTTTGAGGCAATTCCAGCCCGGAAAGACGGTCCATGCGGTTGCCCACTGAAGACGTCTGAAAAGACTTGATATAAATTGACAAAACTTAATGCTCAAAACAAGAGCTGCCGCCGAAAAGGAAAAAAGCGAGCGTCCTAGCAAAAATATTCCCTAAGGAATTTTAGCTTCTCTGGGCTATGAAAATATCGACCGTCCTCCTTAGGATCATATAATAAAATTCAGGAAGAGAGATCTCCTGACCTTAAGGGCTCCATTATGAAGAATTGAAAGTCATTTTTTACCAAGAAACATCACAGAAAACAGAATCTGTGAACAAGTGTGGATATCGCCAATTGATTAAAGCGATCACCTAACAAACTTTGTAGTGCTTTTAAAGTTGAAATCTTGTCCTGAAGAAGGTGACGACTAACATCACCGAAACGCCGCGTCGACACATTTCGCTACATTTTGTTTTTCTTAAAGTTTTTAATGTTTTTACAAATAAATGTGTAAAATTCTTTTAAGTATATGGCCGATATAATTATACAATAAAAATTCTTTGTAAGAAATACTCCCCTGTGTGTACAATCTCATTAGTTCCCTGTGTATAATCCTTTGTGCGAAACATTCTGTGATATGCTGCATTTGTGAAATATGTTTTTGATTGATTTTTGAAAAGTGGTACAAATGTAAATTTGTTAATCTCTGTGCAATTCTGGATACAACATATGGCTCACCTTTGACTCTTGGCTTAAAATCCTTCAGGGGCCCTGTGCCTTGCTTCTTGAAACTTAGGAAAAGGGAACTGTCACTTTTTTTTTAGAAATCCAGGCACGCTGCACTTGATTGAAAACCTCTGTTTTTAAAACATCGAACAGGTATCCGCACAGATGCCATGAAACCGTTTTTTTGGAACTGGATAGATTAGCGAAAATTTGCACACTAGCAGAAAGAAATTTTAGTCACAGTCTTAGTCATGGACTAGAGCTAATTTACGGGTGTTACATTTGTCTTTTCTCCCATTTTATTTGTTCCACACTTTTTAAATGCTGTGTTTTTTTCACCATTTTATATATGTTTTAGTCACGAATTCCAGATCTGCCAAATATGTACCAACTATAATAGAAGTAAGTAAGTGTTGGAGACACTTTGTTTCACCTCTCTGGTAACAATTTTTGTTAATTGACACAATAAAAATCTATTCATTCGAAATCAAATATACCAATCAGGGAGTACCAGTTGTAATAATAATTTACACAGGGTGAACTTGCATTTTGAGACTGATCAGCAGTGGCAAAGTGCCCAAAGCATCTAAGCCAGCAAAAAGGAAATCCAGCACAGCATCTTAAATACAGGAAGTAGAGGCAAAAAGTCAGGGGAAACCATGCCAAAGATGCCAAGTCTAACACCAGTGCTTTCTGTGGAGTGCTATGCAAGTGTAGCTTCCTGCCAGGGTGTTCGAGCCAAACGTTCCTAAGACTATTGTGAAACAATGGTGGTAAAATAGTAGGTTTTACATCATAAGTTCTCTTAAAAACTGGGTAAAGAACAATATACAATACAAGGCGTAAACATGGGTATACCATATCGCATGACCCATCTTTAAACACAATGCACATTTTTCCATCTCGCTTCTTCACAATGTGGATCTGTGTCATATGTATGACTGAATTTCTGCTTGGAAGGGCTTGGCGAAAAAAGCTGGAGCTAGTACTTTTAGAAGCACACCTTGAAGTCAACAGCAACAAAAATGCTGGAAACATTGACTGCAGGAATGTTGACACAGTCCCTCTATTGCAATAAAACAAAGTATAATATTAGTAAACAATAGTGAGCAGAGTGCTTTGGAATGCATTTTCCTTTACTGTTGGAAGACACCCATGGTTCACACATATTCTCAAAATAATTATCGGCGTTCAAGTGGGTGAGTGTGTTGACAGAAATATTGGTCAACCACCTGCAAACAAACTCAGACGTATACCCCTTTTCTTCCAACCTTTCTTGCTATTTAACCGTGCCAACATTGGAGGCTGAAGCACAGGTTTGTGTACAGAGCCCATGTGGAATGGAATGGAATGAGGATTTGTAAACCGCGTTGGCTACCCAGCACTGCAAAGAGATTGAGTTGAGCTGGAGGGCTGGAATGAGTGGAGCTGAGTGAAGATTTAAACCGAGGTTTTGTTGAAAAGCCAAGATTTAAGAAGTTTACGGAAGGGGAATAGATTGGGTTCTGATCTGATTGGGAGGGGAAGAGAATTCCAAATCTTGGCTAGGTTGTAAGAAAGCGAGCGGCCTCCACACCTAGCCCTTCTAATGCGTGGGACTGAGGCGAGGTGGGAGGTCGCGGATCTGAGGGGGCAGGAAGGCTGATAGGCTTTCACCAAGGGGGAATTGATGGAGGAACCTGTTCCCCAGTAAGAGCGGTGTGCGATGCACATACTCTTGAATTCGATTCTGGCCTCACCGGAAGCCAGTGGAGGTCCCTCAATCTGGCTCTGACTGAGGTTCGGCGAGGAATATTCAGGAGGATTCTTGCCGCGCAATTTTGAATAACTTGGAGTTTGTTGAGTGTAGACTGTGGGGTCCCAAGATATAGGGCGTTTCCACAGTCCAGGCGAGAGAGGATTAGTCCTTGAACCATAATCCGTCTTGAGTGGAACGGAAGGAGAGGGAGAATCTTAGGAAGTAGTCTCATCAGCCCGAAGCAGGTGGCAGCGAGCTTGGTAGCTTGATGGTTAAAGGTGAGATTTTGGTCGAGCCAGATCCCTAGACTCTTGATTTGCTCCTTGGGTTGCGGGGGACTTCCTAAACAGAGGGGCCAGATAGGGTCAATGGATTTTGTGATGTTATTACCAAGGAGCATTACCTCTGTTTTGTCCCCGTTGAGTTTTAAACAGGAGCCAGACATCCAAGCGGCGACAGCTTCCAGGCATTTGTGTAAGCTGTGGTGAGAGTTGAGGGGGGGGGTCCAGTGCTACCACTAGCTGCGTGTCGTCCGCATAGGTGACAATCTTCACACCGAAGGGGCAGACGACATCAGCTAGAGGACGTAGGTAGACATTAAAAAGGGTAGGGCTCAGGGAGGAACCCTGAGGCACTCCACAATTGAGAGGTTTACATATGGTTATAATTGTAGCATGCAGGATTAGAAAGTGGGAAGATTGGTAGAATCCTCCCCTGGTTGAAACCAATGAGTTTGTGTGGATGTTATATTGCACAAAGGAGTGAGAGTTAATGGCAGATAGGGTCTGGTAGATTATGTGGTTACTTGACATTGCTCTTCCAAGTGATCCTGTGTGATGCAACTGGAACTCACTAGAGCACTCCAATAACTTTGGGTTGAGTTTGCACTATATAAAAACTGCAGAAAAAATTAACATAAACAAAGATAGGCAAATTGATACTCATTTAGTGGCTGACTTGTACAACGTTAAATCAAAAAACCTAGATAAATCACAGTTTCTGCCTAAATTATGTGATCTTAGGCACACACTTTATTTCACCAAAACCTATTTTCCTTCATTATCACGTATGAAAGCACTTTCAAGTGAGTTCAAGCTACCAGATGTACAAAAAACGTATTGTGTTTGATTTAATAAACTATAATTTTTCTCTAGAGCGATCTGGGCCATGTACAGGGTTTAAATGACAACTGTCTTGCCTCTAAGTTCACAAATGGTTCATGTTTATAAACTATCACTTTTAATAAGTATTTCTAATTGCAATGCTATAATGTGACTCATTAATAACATCAAAGCTTCCATATTTTAAAAATGTATTTTTAATTAATTTGAGGACACTTTATCATATTTACATGATGTCTGTTGTATGATTTACAGAAATTCACGTTTGTTTGTATTTCATTAACAGAGACACTGCAGACTTGTAAATCCACTCACAGGCATACGATCAGACATGCACCATGCCTGCAAGTAAACATACATACATAGAAACACTCACATGCACACATTCAGTAACCCACACATTCTACTATTGAAACTTACCTCATCTGATACTCTACAAGCTGCAGCTCCTGCTAGGCTAGCCCTGATAATCATACATTTGCACATACTGCTTTGAAGACACTGGAACTTCCACTCTTTTTACTCATAGGCTCAAATCTCAGCCTCATCAGAAGTTAGGATGCGGTTGGAGGTCTACTCTCCTTCTCTAACACAGATATGTGACATGATCGGGTATATTGTGGCATTGGTACAGCATAAGCATTCTGTGCTCTGCAATCAGTGACCTATTATGTAGTTCTCGAAGGCCAGGGGTTGACTGTTTGGACTTGACTTGTGAGGTGTTGTCAGTAGGCTTGAGTCTTTTCCCTGAATAACAAACTCACTTCTCAATCTTTACTTTGGGAGTCTTCATTACATAATATACCACACATATGTTAGAGTCAGCCTTAGGGTGGTCATCTAACAAAGCTTTTGCCTGCTTGCCTCCAATTTCACAGAATTTTTATTTTTGTTGACCGTAGGGATTTGTGCACTTTAATACTGCTGACCTTTGCCAAAGGGCTTGTGTTCACTCCATTAAACATGACTGATTGGATTACACCTGTTTGCCATCTTTAATTTACATTATAAGTCCCTTGTAGAATTGTATACCATATACGTAGGGCCTGTAAATTAAATGCTACCAGTGTGTTTGCAGCACTTATTGTGCCACCCACTTAAGTAGCACCTCAAAACTTGCTGCAGGCCTGCCTTTGCAGCTCGAATGCATTGTTATACTGCCATACCAGCTTTGCATTTAGAACCCCTTGCCAAGCTCAAACCCCACTTTTATTGCAAATGTCACCCCTTAGGTACTCACTAGGAAGCATACAAATCAAGGTGCTGTATGACTAAAAGGTAGGACATGTGCTCTTACGTTTTACATGTCCTGGTAGTGAAAAAACTCCCAAATTCGTTTTTCACTACTGTGAGGCCTACCCCTCTCATAGGATAACACTGGGGATTCCTTATTACATTTAATAAGCAGTAATTCCTAATTGTGAGTGTGGGAAAGTCATCGTTTAACTAGTGGTTACTGTCTCTGAATGTGCCCTGGGCTCTGCTTACTATGCCCAGGGCCTGTGATCTGTTTAAAAGGTATGTGGTAATTTGTGTAATTACTACTGGTTCACACAATCTACCTCTAATTCCCTAGTATGTTGTAGGGCATGTAGGTTTAGAGACTCCAGAGGATTTAATGCACTTAAGTGTGACCTGCTGTGGTGTTTACTGCCATTGTAAAGCCAACTCTGACTTGCATGCTGGTTTAAAAAGACAACTTTGTCTGAATTTAACTTGGGATTTAAAAGTACTTCCAAACTCTAAAACTACCTTTGTTTTACATATAAGCCCCCCCCCCCCCCAAGTTCTACCCTAGGCTCCCCAAGGATGCCTTGTAATTAAAAGCCGGGAGATTACAAATATATTTCATATAACCTGGTGAGGGAAAACCTGCCAATTTAATGTTTCCTTATTGTAGTGTTGCTAGCTCGATAGGCTACCATGGGAAGGCTGTATTAAAATTAATAAGTCTACCTTTTGACTAGAGTAAGCTAGAACAATAATTCAGAGTATCAAAACCATAGTCACAATAATCCAACAACTTGCCGAGGTTGAATTTGTAATAACTATTGCAGAAAATTAGGTTTAGAATTTGCCTTCCTGAAGTTACCCAAAACAGCCCTGTAGCAGCATCTTCTGATAGGCCAGCCTTAGACAGGCTGAGCCAAGCTGCACCTGCTTAGGTGTGAAGTGGCCTGGATTGAAAGAATGCAATCATCTAGTTGTAGGAGATCTGCTGCCAGCATATCCTGGGACAGGAAGGGGGCTGGGTATCCAAACTGATCCCTAAAGCGCGACGAACAAATAGCACAGAAACCAAGTTCACCCTCACTTCCTACACCCCCAGCCAGATGGGAGCCCCTCTAATTAGATTAGGAGAAGGGGCTGAAAGGGGAGTGTAGGGAAAAGTTAGGCACACCTGTGGTTTGGGTAACCCAGACCTGAACTCACAGGATGGTTGTCTCCATTTTGATTTGGACTGAGACAAGCATTCTGGGACAAAAATATGGCACACTTCTAAGGAAGTAATCACAGAGGGTGGCATCTTGACCCCCATTAGTTGAGAATGCCCCCCTTTCGTCAGCCCAGAATCTGGAATAAATATGGAAGTGCAGCACAGCACCTCAGATCGTTGTTTGAAAACTTCTGGAGTAGAAGGACTGCTCTGCTTGACCCTTGGACTACACAAAGAGAGAACTACACTCATAAGGACTGGCCCTGCTGCATTCTCAAGGATTCACAAAAGAAGACGTTGCCTCTCTTAAAGCATCAA
Organism: Lissotriton vulgaris; assembly: GCF_964263255.1. Lineage (NCBI taxonomy): Eukaryota > Metazoa > Chordata > Amphibia > Caudata > Salamandridae > Lissotriton > Lissotriton vulgaris. The sequence continues at coordinate 771,913,332 of NC_141699.1, read as the reverse complement.
GGAGTACACTCACTGATCAGCAACAGGAAGAAAAGTACTGGAAGGAGTCACTTGCATCATCTCCAATAAGGGCAAGTCTATCTGACCAGCTTGACCTCGACTTTACTGTATTTAACCAAGTGCATTGTGAATATTGCAGTCCTAAACCCGTAACAAGCACATCATAGCTTCTAGACCTTTGGCTTGTGCTATGTTCTCTCAAATACCTTTAACTGGCATTTTAGAAGAAATTTTGAAAGATTGGGAACTTTTCGACAACGCTTGGGAAAAAGCTCCATAAGAAGACAGACGACAGTCAAACTGGCAATGTTGAACCATGATTCGGCCTGCCCATGCTGGTTTGCCCACTGAAAGCTCCAGAGCACTTTGATGTGGATGCCAAAGACAAAGCTCTCTTGGACTCACCGAGGCATTGCTGCAGCAGGCATCCATTGTCAAACTAAGATCTTGTGAAGAAGTACATCTCAATTGAAGGTTGAATAAACAGGTTTCTTTATTCTTATCAGAGGAAGCAAGGATCTCATCCACAGCAGAGATAGGCAGGCAGCAACTGACACAGTCTTGACCAGATTAGAACCATTACATAACTACATCATCAGATTATATGAATAACATTCTACTAAGGGTAAGATGCAGATGCAAACATAGAGAAGGATACCACACACCTTCCCCTGAAACACAAAAAAAAACAGTAAAGAAAAAAAACTATTTCAAAATATAATCATTTAGAGCAGTAGGGGCACGGCATAAACGTGTGCTTTTCCTGGTAGGAGCATCAGACATAACATCAGACTTAAGATGCACACATTTCTTGACCGCATTGTTGTTTGTAGCATGCTTCCCAGTTGGACCTGAAAAGGGAGCAATTCGATTCAAATTCCAAATTCTTCCATCATTTAACTTAACAGCATTACGAAACAATTTTGTGACAACAAAAGGAGAAGAAAACTTTGGCCCTGAAGATCTAAGTGGAACACAAACTCTCACCTGATCCCCAACACATACCTTGGTAAAAGCGACAGCATGTCTGCTATCAAAATTCTCCTTTCTCAGTTCAGATTTCACCTTTTGCTTTAATAGAACTGGGTCCTTGTTAAGAGTACTTGTTTCCACGCCTAGATTTCTCATCCAAGTCTGAAATAAGGAAGTGTTTGGAGTGCGACCACGAAAAAGTACAAAAGGTATCTCACCTGTGGAGGAATGTGGCGTAATTCTATAAACCATGACTCTCTCCATAAGGTTATCCTTCCAATCTGAGCCTTGGTCTTTAGAAATCTGAATGGATTCCTTAAGGACACGGTTGAACCTTTCCACCATACCGTTACATTCCGGATGGTAAAGTGAACAACGCTTGTGTTTAACGCCTTTACTAGCCAAAACATCTTCCATCTCTTTTGATACCAACTGTACCCCATTATCAGTAAGGATTGTTTCAGGAAACCCCTCCCTACTGAAAATATCATGTAAAAATTTTACAACATCTTTGGTCTCAATATTTTGGGTAACTTTTATTTCTGGCCAATGTGAGAACATATCCATCATGACCAACACGTACCGTTGAGAGTTCCCTGAAGAAATGGGACCTAGGATGTCCAAAGCAACATCCTGCCAACAACGCACAGGCGTATCCCTAATAACCATCGGTTGTGTCCTTGTCTTACAAACCTTGTCAGAGGAGTTACATTCAACACAATCACGAATCATCCGTTCTACAAGAAGGTCAATACCTGGCCACCAGAAATGTAATCGTATCCTCTCCTTAGTTTTGGATATACATTGATGTCCTTGGTGGGCCAAGAGAAGAATTTTTTCCCTAATCAAGGAAGGTGGAATAAGCCTTGTACCTCTCCACAACAAACCATCCTTTAAGGATAACTCATCCTTGATGTTCCAATACGTCTTGGCACTATCGCTCAGATTCTTAAGACATGGCCACCCATTACTCACCAAATTACAAACCTCCTGTAACTCAGAGTCTGTACATATGGCATCTCTCCAATCACACTCCTGGACAATTCCTTCAACAATCTCACACACCTTAAACTCATCAATCTCCCACGAATCTTCAGATGATTCAACATTCTGGTCATTTTGTTCCACAACCAATCTAGAGAGACAATCAGCAACTTTATTATTCACACCAGGTAAGTACTTCACTTCAAATTCAAATTCTTGAAGGGCAATAACCCATTTACAAATACGTGAGGAAATGGCATCCAATCCTTTTTTATAAAAGACCTCCTTCAGCGGTTTATGATCAGTGTGAACCACAAAAGAATTACCCCACAAGAACTTCTTCAGTTTCCTGATGGCTCAATAAATGCAAAGAGCCTCCTTTTCAATCACCGAATACGACAATTCTGGACCAACTAAAGATCTTGACAAGAACAAGATGGTAATCTCTTTCCCATCCCTCATTTGCTTGAGCACAGCTCCTAACCCCCGGGAACTGGCATCTGTGACCAAAATTGAATTATTATCAACATCAAAACTTTGTAATGAGGGAGCTAGACTTAGATCCTGTTTAACAAGTTCATACTCCTTTTGACAAATCTGAGACCAAGAAAATTTTATCCCTTTTTTCAACAAAGCTCTCATGTTAGAAGTCTTATTAGCAAAGTGTGGCACAAATTTATTATAATACTCCGCCATACCTAAAAAGGTAACTAACTCTTCTCTAGACTTTGGCATAGGCAAGCTATGTATGGTCTTCACAAACTTGTCTTTAGGTTTCACACCATCAGGAGTCAAACAGTGACCTAAATAGTCAATTTCTGTCAAATTAAATCTACACTTGTTTTCCCTCAAAGTCAAACCTCTGTCTTCAAAACGTTCTAGAACAGATCTAACTCTTAGATCATGCTCACTTTGCGATGACCCAAATACAAGTACATCATCCTGATAAATTTTGACTCCAGTAATACCTTTCAATACATCCTCCATTACTCGCTGAAAAACAGAGGCTGCAGATATTAAGCCAAAAGGTAGGCGAGTAAACTTAAATGTTCCTAAAGGTGTGATGAAGGTAGTGAAACCCATGGATGTCTCATCAATCCTCACCTGATGGTATGCCGCCCTCAAGTCAAGAGTGGAGAACATGCAGGCATCTCCCAGCTGAGTTAACATTGTATTAATATTAGGAAGAGGATATCTATCTGCCACGACCTCTCTATTGAGAGCCCTAAGGTCAACACAAAAACGAATCTCACCTGAGGGTTTACGAGCTAAAACGACAGGCGAAACCCATTCACTTGCTTCAGATTTCACAATAATCCCATCATTCAAAAGCTTCTCCAACTCTAACCGCATTGGTTCCTGCATCGCCAAAGGAACGTTACGTACTTTACATGCCACAGGGACTGCATTTGTCTTCAAGACAATGTTATGAACATAACCGGAAAGACAACCAAGCTTGTCACTAAAGACCCCTTCAAATAGTCTTCGCCAATCAGGAAAAGACCCCTCACTCTTATTCAAACTGGAGGTTTTTTGAACGGATACCACATTGCAGCCAGAAGTACAAGGAGTCACATCCTTTAAGAAAGGATAATTGTCACCAGAGTGAGAAACTATATCCCTTAGAATAATGCAAGGGTTTTCACCAGGAAGTAAAGCGAGATGTAAGTCAGCCTGATGAAACAACTTAAAATGCTGTCACCCCTGCATGAGATGTAAATTTTACCTGCAGTGAGCCGTCCCTTGTAGTCAATTTGACCAATGAAGTAACCCACAATTTTTATAGGTTTTCTCCCATAGGCCAATGGTCTTATGTCGGGTTTAAAAACTTTTACCTTCCCAAAAAGTTTCTCATCAAAGAAAGCTTCAGGTATTAAAGTAATCTTTGCCCCGGAGTCAAATAACATCTTGACTTCACAATTATCAATGCGTACAACATCAACAGCACCCTTACATTTTTTCCCATCGGACAATGATATCTCACCACAGTGCAGTTCATTCGAATCAGGATCAAAATCTTCATCAAACACAGAAATTTCACCACAATGCAAGTCGTCTGAATCAGAGTCAGAGTCATCATCAATCAATACCTATTTCACTTGCTTTTTCTTTTTGATCACCTGAGACCTGCAAGCCTTTGAGTAATGCCCTACTTTACCACAGTTATTGCATTTAGAGGACAAAGCAGGGCATGACTTATCATTGGCTAAATGATCTAAGGCATTACAACGAAAACATTGTAACTTTGAATTAGCAGAGGTTCTTGAAAAATTACGAGAAGAAGAAGGTGCATTGGATACTTTCTTAGAGATTCTAGTTGTTGATCTCAGGTCTGGTTTCTCTAGAGATTTATTCTTATTAACCACCAAGACTTTTTCTTCAGAGATCTCCTTTTCTTTCTTAAAAACTTTCACACACGCATCAGAGTGCTCTAGTCTTTTGGCTATGGCAATGACTTCATCTAAGTTAGGATCATCTTTTTGCCACAATTCATCCTTAATTTTTTCTAAACAACATCCCAGCATGAATTGATCACGCAATCTTTCTTCTAAGGTACCTTCGAATTTACAAGTGGCAGCTAATTTCCGTAAAGCTGTGACATAAGTCTCAATAGACTCTTCATCTTTCTGCATGCGTCTGCCAAAGTGGTACCTTTCTAAGATGATACTCACTTTTGGCAAATAGTGTTTATCCAGTTTTTTAATGTAGACCTCAAATTCATTTAAATTATTAGCTTCTTCAGTAGTCAACTCAGGCAAATGCTCAAATACTTCTTGCCCCTCAGAGCCTAAGCAGTGCATTAGAAGTGCAGACTTCCTTTCTGCAGAAAGAGAATTGCCACATACTCTTGCATAGTTTAAAAATACCTTTTTCCATTTAGACCAGCGAATAGGTGGATCCCCTGGTTTCGAAAGGAAAAAGGGTGCAGCCGTAACGTTTTGCATAACTCAACAATTAAATGAAATAAATAAAATTAAATGAGAAATCAGTATACTTTGTAAAATAAGATGACGTCAAGTCAAGTATCAATATCAAAGAACAAATATCAATGAATTAAATAATAAGTATAAGAACAACCTGTAAATTAAATATTAAATATAAGCATAACCTGTAAATAAAAATGTTATTAGCACAGACTGTAAATGAAAATGGTTAAAATCACGAAGAAATGTATTTCTAAAATTAAAGTTCAACTGCACACATGGAAGAAGCTGAGTGTGTCAGCGCAGATAAGATCTCGCAGGACTAAGATTCAGCAACACTTGTCCAGTAGAAGTTTTTGAGTCCCCATCAGTAGAAGCCAAAGTTGTTGAATAAAACGCTATTTTGGAATAAAGTTGTTGAGTAAAACGCTATTACCTCTTTTATTTTCATTTTAATAAGTTAAATCAGGAAGCGCCAATGTAATAAATTACTCATGAAGTGAAGCGCCGCTGAAAACAGGCACTCGAAAATCCGGTTGTCAAGGATAAGAAGCGTTGTCATGCAAGGAGGCTTTAAGTGCCGCTGAAGAAAGGCACTTGACAATCCGGTTGTCAAGGACAGCAAGCGTTGCCAAGCAAGGAGGCCCACTGTGATGTCAGTGAAGCGCAACGTAGGAATGAGACGCAGCATTGTTTGAAGCGTCTCTGACGTACGTATCCAGGAGCGTCACTGCGTGTCACAGAGAGAAGAGCATGACGAGCGTACAGATGCCGGTGATGGAGCGTGAATGCGCGCAGATGCCGGTATTTACTTTCAAAACAGTAGACATGTAGACACGATAAGTGAACATTCAAAAGGCCCCAACTGTTCATATGTTAACGGGGCAGACTGTCTTGACTCGGCGGGCAGGAAAACGATGACATGCACCCTCGGATAGAGCACTATACACAGCAAACGCCTCAATTCAGTCTTTTACTCATATTGAGCGCTACACATGGCAGGGAACACAATTTAGCCTTCCAAACAGTCCAGCGCATCAGTAAAAGAGTCAGTGAATTAGCGCTTTACCTTGTAGGCAAATAAGCATTTAAGATGTATAAAGTCAAGCATATGATTGCGCAAAAGTAATTCAAATCTCTGCAAAGATTGAAGAAGTCTGCTGCTTTTAAATCACGTGAAGAGCAGACAGACAGTGTCAAGCCTCAGGAAAATACATTAAATAAAGCCAAATAATGTATAATAAATTCAAGTCTTGTAATGCTGCCAAGCCTTAGAGTCAATATATGTACTAAAAAGTACCTTGAGTTGAGGCTTGGTGTTGAGATCCTTTTCTGTCAAGAGAAAATTTCCTTTTTAAAGATAAAGTTGCTTGTAGTAGGGAACCTTCATCAGGATCCCATCCTCGTCGCCAATGTGAAGAAGTACATCTCAATTGAAGGTTGAATAAACAGGTTTCTTTATTCTTATCAGAGGAAGAAAGGATCTCATCCACAGCAGAGATAGGCAGGCAGCAACTGACACAGTCTTGACCAGATTAGAACCATTACATAACTACATCATCAGATTCTAAGAATAACATTCTACTAAGGGTAAGATGCAGATGCAAACATAGAGAAGGATACCACAGATCTACATTGAGGGGGCCAATCGCTCACGTCATGAAAAGAAGGAACAAAAATGTCAGAAGGTTAAAACTTGACTAGGCCTTACCACTCGTCGTAGCAGACCCGTGCCACATCCCAGTCAGATGGAAACTTTGATTTTGTCCCGATCCAACATGACCACATAGCCACAGTTTGTGCTTTTCACTTTCAGGCGCCAGAAAGCATATGTTTGCATTAAATCAGTAAAAAATCATATCTCCGGTTCTCTACATTGGATTTTTGAAGTTTGGGAGTCTTTTTAAAGATAAAAATATTCTCTATTTGTATAGCTCGGTGTTGGGTTATTATTGTATTTTATGTCTTACTTATTTACTATATCAGTGATAATAAATGCTTTACACACCTGCCTCATTAGTTAAGTCTGACTGCTTGGCAGCCAAGCTACCAGGAGTTGAGCAAGGATTAATTTATTGGGACTTGTCTGGACCTTATTTGTGTTGTGGTGTTATCACTAGCTGTAGGTACATACCTGCACCTTCTAATAAACCACTTCCATGCATTGAGGAGGTAGATCTGTCATGTTTAGTACATATGAATTGTAATGATAAATCCTCTTCAATGGCAAAGATGGATTTATGGTTACAATTTTGAAAATACCACTTTTAGAAAGATGAAAAGTGAAAAATAAACAGCTGATATGCACTCAATTCAAAAAATGATACTACAAATTCAGACAGTAGCGTCAACACTATTCAATGTGGTCTGCACCTGAAGAGGAGACACAGCCTACCCACTACTCAAAAAGTATGTGAGTTGGCATTTTTCTGCTTAGCCCTGTGTGCCGGCAACCTTTCTCTGATTACATATCTGGGTTAGGTGACAGCTGGGCTTTGTGCATTCCTTCTAGACAGCCGCACACAATGGGAGCTTAGGTGTGACTTGATGGATCATCCTGATGGGAATGGAGAATCTGGGCACAGTCTCACATTAACACCTGAATAGGCAGAATTCGGTCTCCACACAAAGGGCTGCATACCCCCATGCTTAGAGTCTGGAGCCAGGACAGGAAGGGAAGACCTCCATGCAAATTAAACACCTTTTTTGAAGTCTCCCACACTTCAAAGGCACCAATGGGCATTAGAACTGGACCTCAGACCCTACCACTTCAGTGCACTTCCAGTCCTCTGGATACTGTGCCAGGCAGAAGGACCGTTGTGCTGCTGAAGGACTGACACTCTGCTGGACTGCTGCACTGGAAGAACTGCTTTCTTGCTGTGATGACCTGCTTTGCCCTGCCCTCCTGGTCTGGGTGAGAAGGACTGAACCTGCATCCCATGACCCCAAGAAACCAGAGTGACTCCAAGGACTAGTTGGCTGGTGCCTCCTGATCTGAAGTCTCAGGGACATAAAGCCTTATAAATATCCTGTTTGTGCACCTGAACCATGTGCATCTGCGTGTCTGCCTGGCCAAGTGATGCCACAGTAGTCCTAGACCCTTGGAAGTGGGCCTAAGATGCTTGCTCTAACAGAACCAATACTTTGTCACCACTGTGGAGAACAGAACCTGCACATCGCCACCACATCGCGACTCTCTACTTAAAGCAAGGTACCTACATCACCATCAACATCAGCCTCGATAACAATGCTGCAACCTGCTCATCGGAGCCGACCCATTGCTGCTGCTGCACAACCAGGATCAGGGCATCATCGCATGGTTCAACACTGACACATCGCCCTGTCTGCGCTCTGCATCCTCATCATTGACAGGATCCTTGATGTGAATGCAACCTGGACTAAGGCAATTTTGCTTAGCCGGCCAAGCCTGGTCCTTGTAGCTGGCCCACGCTCCATCACGGCCGGACAACCAAACACGATGCCACTAAAGAATTGGTTGGAGTTTAACAATATCAGATACGTACACCAATCCCAGTTCCAAATGGTAAGAATAAGTCGAAGCACTCTGTGGGACAGCGAGAAGAAATCTCGCCAAGCTGTTCTCAACTTTTTGGAGAGCGTCCACCATTCCGTGTCCCCAAACCCCAGCTCCATCGGTCGCTAAACTAATACATTTTGCTTGATAAATTTTAATCATTTTGGTTGGTGGCCTTTTTCCTAGCCTCTGTGCAAATGCTATAAGTGCGGTAGTTGCCCTCAGAAAAAGCAGTTTTCTTGTCTCGAAAGCCTGTTTCCAAGAGGACTTATCATCTATTAAAATCCCTAAATAGGGGTATGTGTCTGTTTTATCCAACTTTATGTTTTCAATAAAGATATCCCTTATTTATTTTGGGTCTAGGTCCTGAATGCATAACAATTTTTTTTTTATATTAATTCTAAGGTCCAATCTGGCCATGAAACTGCGATACCTCTCTAAGACGCGTTGGAGTTCCAGGGTAGTCCTAGATAAAATCACGGCGTCATCAGTGTAGAGAAGGGCCGGTATAAGGCGTGTTCCAATAAAGGGCAGGACCTGGCTCCCTCTAGCATAGCTATTTCCAAACCGTTGGTGTAAAGGGTGAAAAGGAAGGGAGCCAGGACACAGCCCTGCCTTACCCCCCTCTCCACACCGAATGCTGTCGTGAGTTCCCCCATTAAACCATACCTCACTCTTGCCGTAGCTCCGGAATAAAGTTCACGAAGGAAAGTAACAAGAGGTGATTCCACTCCCATTTCTAAAAGGATTGACCATAATTTGGAATGGCTTACGCAGTCCAAGGCAGCTGTTAGATCAACATAAGCCATGTATAAATGCTCACCCTTTGCGCTAACATATTTGCCCACTAAAAGGGACAGATTAAGAGCTTGCTCCACTGTGCCTAGTCCTTCTCTAAACCCATACTGAAGGTCAGATACTATATTAAGATCGTCTGCCCAATTCTGAAGATGTTCCAGAATTATGCACCTGACTACCTTACCAAGAGAATCTAGGAGGGAGATAGGGGATAACACGAAAGGCAATGGCGATCTCCCTTCTTAAAAATGGATTGATGTTGACTATGAATCAACAAGCCCAAAGGCACATAAGGCTTCAATGACTTTGGTCCGTAAAGGAGACCATAGTTCCAGATTATATTTAAAAAGAAGGTCAATTGGGACCCCATCGGGACCAGGTGCTTTCCCCCCCTTGCTAGCTAGTAAGGCATTTTCCACTTCCAAGTGCGGAAATGCGAGAGGGATGGGATACGTAATTTGAGTACAATGAGGACCTAAACTCTCCTTTGCTGCTTGGGTAAGATATTCTGTGATTGCAGGCTTTATAGCCTTATTGTATGCCTTTCTAAGGATGTACCATGTTACAACGCATACCATTACAACTACCTACCATTACAACGCGACCATTACAACGCATACCATTACAACGCATAGCGCTTAGAGGTGCTGGATAGTGGTAAGTATAATTTACTATTCCAACTCCAGTCCCGGTGGACACTAGGGAAGGTGTTGGATAGTAAATTAAACTTATTCCCTATCCTAGAGCGCCCCCCAGCGCAATGCGTTGTAATGGTATGCGTTGTAAAAGTTGCGTTGTAATAGTAGGTAGTTGTAAAAGTTGCGTTGTAACAGGTGTATACCCTTTCTAAGCCTCACAATTTCCTCTTTGTCCCTTTCCGATTTATGAAGGGCTGCTTTCAAATTAGAATATGCTTTTGTGCACGCTTTATTAAACCACCCTTTGACAGTGTCCTTTCTAGGTGTCAATTTAAGATGGTGGACCTCTTTTACTGTTCTTGTTATAATTGAAAAGCTGGCCAAGATTTCTTCATTAGGGGTGGCAGGGTTTAAGCATTTATCAATTGATGGCATCACCTTCTTCACTACTTTTGAGGTAATTTCAGCTAGGTCTATTTTGGTCCACTTAAGGGAGAACCCATTTAGTCTATCCAAAGTTAAAGTTTGATGCCCTAGAATACTCATAGGGTTAGACTTTTCTGACCTACTAGGTAAAGATAGTGAAAGACTATTCGGAAAGTGATCACTAGTGGCATTGTCAAGCGTTCGAAATTCCTGGATACTAGACGCCAAATTACATGAAACAAATATGTAATCAATAATACTAAAAGTCCCCCTACCATTAAAGGTGGTGGAGAATGGAAGAGGCGGAACCACCAATTCGTTGGTGAACCCCAGTTCCAGAACAGACACTATTTCATTCAGGAGATTGCCAATAGTTGTATGGGAAAAATGGGTTAGTGCGTTATTATGTTCATCCTGAATACCACAATTTCTATTGTTTATGTGCTTACAAGTTAGTAAATTAAAGTCACCACCCCAAATAATATAAAAACTTTATTAATATATTTATTCCTCAGTTCCTGTAAGGAACGAAAAATATCATTTAGAACTGTTGCTAACTCTGCCAGCTGAAGGTTATTATAGAAATTGACCAGCACATAGATAACAGTTTTATTTATTTTAAGTGTCAGAATCTGGAGATTAGGTTCCAGTCCTAATGGAACAATTTCTTTAATCTCTAGAGAGTTTGAGATATATATTGTTAAACCCCCTTTTGATCTCCCAGAAGGTGAGGGTAGCGCATATGAAGTATAGGTTTTATATCCCTCTATATGGATGGTCGTTCTTGCCCATGATCTTGGAAACACAGAATCTTGTAGTTTCCAACCAATTCTAACCAAATTTCGGTAATCACTTTGGAACGCAGGCCTGCCACGTTCTCAAAAATAATATTGAGGTTAGAGTTTCGAGGGATACGAGGACCCATAGGTACTTGAGTAGGTGGCTCTTCGTGTATGTTACGAACCACCAAGGGAACTTTGTTCTCTCGAATTGACCCCAGACTCCCTGCTTGAGCTATATCTGGATTCTCTAGTGGGGAGTGATGTATTGAGATTAGTGAGGTAGTTGTACTGGTAGGACAAGGGAACTTAGAAGTCATTGACCATCCCACTTGAAGTTGATCTAATCGATGTTGAGCAGGCCAAGGCACTAGGGAGAAAGAATATAATTGGACCAGTCAATCAATGTCCTCCCAACATGAAAGTGGATAGAATCTATTAAAGGTTGGAAAAGTGTAAGACTGACTTTGATCAATTCCGATGGGTCTGGCCTTACTAGTGCCATGATATCTGCTTTGCGGTGGATAAAAGAACCCAAGAGTTAGTATATTAATCCCAACCGTATCTAAAAAATGATTCTCTCCCCCCAAAAGAATTTCCTTACCAATAACGGGGAACCAAATGTAAGAACTATGCAGTCTCCCCAACCCAGTTTTTCACTATTACCCACCCACTGAACCCTTCTCGCCATCTTGAACTCACAGAACATTTGCTTGGTCAGGCCTACCCTCCTACCTAGCCAGTAAAGTGATTTATTTCTGAGGGATTCCCATGATTCAGTTTCTGCGGAGTCCTTTTTTGGAACATTTGCCAAAACAACAACGTATGGAGTGGCATCAGGAGGGAGATCTAAACGACATTCAGACGCAGAAGCATTCCTGAACTCCAGTGGTAAATTTAGAGCTACATGGGGATGGGTTTGGGAGGGGTAAGATGATACGGTAGGGCCTATGGATCCTAGTGACCGTTTAGGGGCTCTACCACTTTCTTTGGCCACAGTACTACCCAATGGGTAAGATTTCTCACGTTGAATCAAATTACTCTCATGGCCAATTGGTCTATCTTTTATAGAGGTACACCCATTCTGGCGAGTCTTGTTATCCATATTGCTGGGGCTCCTCTTGTTGCGGGATGGACTTTTCTAGTGGGTGAATTCCCACCCTTATTTGCAAGGCTGTGCACTCCTAAAAGATAATTTACAGGCAGCCCTTGTTTCAAATTACTAGAGATGAGATCCTCAATGACAGTCAGTCTGGATTATAATTTGTCCAGCCTGACTCTCAGATAAAGATCTAATCTTTCGACCACGGTGGAAAAATTCTTGATGTCATTATTGTGTGCTGAAAGATTACTGTTTGGTTCAGCCTTGTCCCTACTTGAACCCTTACTACACCCTGCCTGTTTTTTTCCCTTGTAAATTCTGTTTCGTTGTTTTTGTTACAATAGGCACCGATGAAGTCTTAATCTCTGGGGCTGTGCTTTTATCAATAACAAGATTGTCAACGGGGACTGGGTTCTTGTGTCTTTTTTGGGGTGGTTGCGTGGGAGAATCTCTATCAGTGAGTACAATCTCCTCTGAACTAGACTGGATGCAACCATTAGGAGCATTTTTGTTAGCAGTACCTTGCTCTAATAGGGGGCTATCATCTAAGTGAGGTGCATCTGAACTTAACCTCGAGGTACCTGCTTATATAGATTCTTCAACAGAAGAAATCTGTTTATCCAGTACCCCCACTGCCCCTGTAAGATAACTCAGCAAAGTTTGCTGGGAGTCAGCCACTGGTCTATGACCTGAGGAGTTTTTTGGGCTTGCTAACTTTCTTTTACCCATCTCAATACAATCAGTTTAACTTAAGTACAAATCAAACAATAAAAATCTAATTTAGAGCCACTCCAGACATTCACAGTAGACCGATTCCAGGTCAGAGTCTTTGTCAAAATAATAGTGAATATCAGTTATAAATAGAAGTTTCCAAAGGCATATGGAAATGCTTACAGTTCGAATCTAATGGGTTCACATGATTGATGAGATAAAAATAGAAACCAAGTGAAAAGGCCCTTCCCGGCCTCAGACGGGCTTGGCCCGCGTGCGTCCCATGCTGCGGGAGGCACACCGATGATTTAAGCGCCTACAGGTGCTTAATAATGACGTGGGTTGGGTGCACTACTCGGGGGAGCCGGGAGATGCAGTCCCTGAGAGCCAGCAAAGCCCCTGGAGCAACCGCCACTCGTGGCGAGAACACAGGTCGAAAATGCCCCTCAGCGGACAATACACAGGTAGGTCTGGTCTCCAGTATCGACGATGAAAGAATTTTGGCAGCAATAATCTTTAAATACGTCCCGCGCTGCGGGAGGGGCGACAATGATTTAAGCGCCTCCGGGAGCTTAACAATGATGTGGGTTGGGTGCCCAACTCGGGGGAGCCGGGAGTTGCAGTACCTGAGAGCTGGCAAAGCCTCTGGAGCAGCCGCCACTTGCAGCGAGAACACGGGCCGAAAATCCCCCTCAGCGGGCAACACACAGGTAGGTCAGGACTCCAGTATCGACGATGAAACAACTTTGGCAGCAATAAACTTTAAACACGTCCCGCGCTGCGGGAGGCGCAGCGATGATTTAAGGCCCTCCAGGCCCTTAACAATGACATGGGTTGGGTGCGCCACTCGGGGAAGCCGGGAGTTTCAGTCCATGAGAGCTGGAAAAGCCCCTGGAGCAGCAGCCACTCGCGGCAAGAACACGGGTCGAAAATCCCCCTCAGTGGGCAACACACAGGTAGGTCAGGTCTCCAGTAGGTATCACTACCACAGGCACATAACGTTAACAAACAGACCTCTGCACGGGGATCCTGCCATAATGTGGTACAGGGTGCAGCTCCAGAGTTGGCCTGAGGATGTCCTCTAATGAAAAAACAGCCTGTTACTATTAGGCACTTTTTGACTCCATAAAAACGTTGCAGCTGTCACTCATGCTTGTCGACCAGAGCTGGGTGCCACTTTCCAGCAAGATTTAAATTAACTGCCTCCCACATCACATAGTGTTACAGCAAACAAATGATGGACAGAAAGCTGACAATACAGACATTACCTCCTCGTCCGTCTTCTTAGCCACAGTAAATACTAATGAGCGTTCTGCTCCTACAGAAACTCCAAGCAAAAGTTAACATACTAGTCTCTCTATCCCTCCAATATGGCCCCCAGTGGCAACCACCAATCACATACAAGTATACAAGATCCACACCATGACCTGTTTTTTTGTTTCTGCACTGCTCCGAGTGCTGTTCCTGTATCTTTGTTATTTTAATGCCTCCTGGGGGGGGGCCTGGTGGTTCGCTCGCGGGTTCCCTCCCGCATACATGTTTCCCAGTGGGGCTGGTGAGTTGCGAGCCGGCTCCCTCCTCCCTCGCGTCTCTTGCAGCTGAGCTCGGTGGGCGCGTTTGTCGACCGGGGAGGGGGCATTGCTTCATACCGTCTTGCTGTGGTTCGGCACGATGTATTCAGCACCCCTTATGGTGGCTACTCAATGTGTTGTAATTGTTGTTGTCACTTTCGTGGCTTGCTTGGAAGTGTGTAGGTATTTCACCTCTATCAATACAGGGGGTTCAGATCCTGACTCTGACTTCTTTCAGAATTTTGAGTGGCGTGCCGATAGCCATCCTGGGAGTCTATGCCATAACACCCTGAAAGCACCTGATTACGTCTGTTCTCAGAGGTTACGCAGGGTTATGCCTTATTGGTGCCTGAATGGGAGACATCCTGGGTTTACCTAGTGCTGTAGGCATTTTAATTCTATGGCTATTGTACGCTTTTGGCATATTGGTTACTGAATGGGTCTTGCATGTCTTTTTTGTGTCTGCAATGATGGTGGCCGGTGTTGAGTTGGTTTCTGATGCCACTGAGGGGTCGTCTGGTTCTCTGGGTGCGGCCCCTTCCTTAGCCTTGACCTGGCAGATGTTTCATTCTGGGGTGGCTGTGAATTAGCATGTAGGGACTCTATTTCTCCCTTTAGGACCGGATGTGTCCCTAGTCCCTCCCTTGATTGATAGGCACGTGAATGTGGTACTTAGGGGTCGTTTTGTGCGGGGGTCCAGTCCGGTCTTATGGCTGTTCTTCTGCACATTCGCTCCAACCTGTTGTTTCCAGAGCCTGCGGTTGCTGGGGTTTCTCAGTTGTGGGAGCCTGTGTCTTTCCGCTCCGCTCGTCTGTATTGTAATGTCTTCCTAGGTTTTCGCCACTTGGTTTCCTTGCAGGTCTTTACTGTTAAGTATGCGTCCTTGGTGTGGATGGATTCTTTGCTGGCTGAAGTGTCTTCTCAGGGCACTGATGTTTCTGTGGGTGCTTCCCCATCGGACCTGGTTGTTAATGAGGTTAATGAAGCAGTGTATAGCACTTTTTCCACCAATGGTTTTTCTGTTTGCTCTACTGCCTATTCCTCCTCTGCCTTCCAGTCATTGTAAGGGGTTTTCTGGACGTTGGCTGAGTGTTTGAACCTGGCATGGACATTTTTCCCACTCTTGCCCTGATGGACCAGCGGGTCCATCTCATTTCTATCATTCCTTTAATTCCTTGATGGCGGCTGCTTCGGCAGCTGGGTCTTTTGTGGTGGTTCATCGCCTGTTGTGGTTCTGTTCTTGGAAGACCGTTAATGTGCAGCGGGATTTGCTACTATAGTTGCCTCTTTCTGGCATTCAGATCTTTGACCTGCTCGTCGTGGGCCGGCTCCTCCATCTGTTTGGAGAACTGGGGCGTGGCCAAGATGCTCCTTCTTATGACACTTCCCGGTTCCCTACCACCTGTTCCTCCTCTTCTACACCCTCCCATTCCTGTCAGGGTTGCTCCAGGTGTGGGTCCTGTGGGGGATAGTCTGTCTCGCTTTGTGGACAGTGGGATGCGGACTGAGTTGGTCCACTGGGCTCTCCTGCTGGTGTTGTGGGGTTTTCTCCTTGGATTTGTCCGGTCTCCCCCAGTCTGTATGAAGTCACTCTTTGCCCCGGGGTCGCTCTTTGGTTGGTGGCTCTGCTGTGTGCATCCGTTGCCTTGTGGATATGGCACTTTTATTCCAGTGCCTGTGGATCTGCGGGGCTGGGAGTGTACTCTGTCTCTTCCTGGTGGGGTTTCTCGTGGGGACCTCCGGCAGTTTGTGGATCTGACATGGTTGATTTGGTGAGTTGCTCCCTTCAAATTCCTTTTGGTGTCCTTGCCTGTGATCCTACCTCTGGTCATTCTTGAGTTTCTGGATCCCTCGACTTGCGGGAGGCTTTTCTCCATTTCCGTGTCCTTCTGGACTATCATGAGTTTCTCCACCTCTGTATGATGGGCTGTCTTTTGGGTTCTGTGTATTACCTTAAAGCCTGTGTTCCTTCCTTTGTGTCTTTCCTACAGGTCTGGACCCTCTGATTGAGCCTTTACATGGAGTGGGGAGTGAGATCTGTCCTTACCTGGTTGATTGGTTGATTTCTGCTTCTTCTTTCTATGAGGGAATCCTCCATGTCCGAGAGGTTTGCCTGGTCCTGAGTAGTCACGGTTTTCTGTTGATTCCTGGTACCTTCTCTGGCCATGCATTGGGGCTCGCTTCGAGACTCTGCTGGGTTTGGTGTTCATGCCTCATCCACAGACATTGCCTCTGACATCTGTTTTCGGTCCCTGGTGTCGGGAACTTGCCCTCCAGTGTGTCTTTGGTTGGGCGCCCAGGTATGCTGTCCGCCTACTTGTTGGTGGTGCCTTGGGCTCCTCTCCCTTTGTCTCTTATGGTGAGTTATATTGTTTTTCTCATTGACACCCCTATGGTCTGGATTTCGATTTGGGGGTTCCTGTGCCTGCCCTAGTGAGGGTAGTTCTGTGGAGGTGGCTGGGTGTTGGTCATGTGTTCCGAAGTCGTTCGTTTCTGTTTTTTCCCTCTCGGATGGTCACTGCGAGTGCCTGTCTGTTACCCTGGGGGGGCTAATCTGGATGAATCTTTGATGCATGCTGGTGGTCAGTGGCTCTGCTTTCTTGTTCCTCCCTTTGTATGGAGCTGAAGGCTGTTTATTTGGGTCGCTTGACGTTTACCGGCCTTGCTGGTGGTTCGCCGGGTTGGGGTCCGGACAGACTCTCATGTTGTCATGTTCTGCTTCTCTCTATTGGGAGGGTTACGATGTTCGTTCCCTCAGTTTCCTCTGTCGACTCCATGGTTCCAGGCCGGGGTCGTAGTTGGCCTCCCTGTCTGCAGTTTCTCTCCCGATCCGGGGGAATGTGATGGCGGACTGTCTGTATGGGATCTTTCCCTCCTTGGGTCTTTTTATCTGTTCCAGATGATATTCCAGCCATTGATGTGGTATTTTGAGTGTCCGATGGTGGACTTGTTTGCGTCTTCGGTCCATGGCAAGTTCTGTTGTTTCTACGCATTTATGCCTTTTCCATGGGCTTGGTGGATGGATGCGATATCCTTCCAGTGGCCGAGGGACCTGTTGTCTGCCTTCCTCTGGTTCCCCTGATACCAGAAATTGTGCTGAGGTTTGGGTGTGATGGGGCATTGGTGCCTCTGGTGGTTCCGGATTTGCTTCGCCCCCGTGGTTTTCTCTGTTGTTGGTGGCGGCGTTGCGTCCAGGTTGGACGTTGCTGTTCCTTTTGTTTCCATTTCATGGGCCCTCTGGTTCCTCTTCCGGCGTTCCTTTCTTTGTGCTTCTGGGTTGGCTCTTGTGATGAATTCCCTGTTCCTGAATGATTGTTCATTTGGTGTTGCAGTTCTTATCCTGCTGTGAGGGCGCCCCTCTACTTTTGTTGTCTTTCACTATGCATTGGGTCTCCTTTGCTATTTGGTGTCTGCACAATGGTTTGGCTCATGATCAGGTCCTGGATATTTTTTATGGGGTCGGTGTTGGTTGGGCTTGACCCTTTCTGCCCTCCATGTTCGGGGGGGCTACCTTTGGAGTTTTTTTCTTGGTCTTCCTATTGTGTCTATGGGGCCTTTGAAGACTAATCTTTTCGCATCCCTGGCACTTCTACTCCCTTGTCCTGTGTTGTCTCCTCCCTATGGGACCTTCCGTGGTGATTGAGTGCATTGCAAGGGGTACCCTTTGGTCAGTTGCAGTTGGGGAACTTGCTGTTTTTGACTTTATGAAGGTTCGGGTGCTCTTGCATGCCCTTCCTTCTTTTGTGCCTGTTTGTGCTCTTTATTTAGTCGGTTGGTGGAGTTGATGATTCCTGTTGACTCCTTTGCGCATTTTTGGTTGTGTAGCATGCCTTGGTGTATTATTGCCTCGCACGGCTGCTTTTACTGTGGTGGACTATTGTTTGTCATTTTGGCTGCCCCGTCAGAAACTGTTGCCATCTCTTCCGCACTCAATCGGTGGATTTGGGTGGCTCTCCTTTTGGTGTCTGTTTCAGTCGGTAGTTCCCTCTCGTCCGATTTGGGGGCGTTCTACTCATTTTGTGGCTGTTTCTTGGACCCCTTTTCAGGTTGTTTCCATGGGTGTTTTGCTGGACGGCCACTTGGTCTTCACCTCATGCCTTCTTTTCTCATTACCGGCTTGAGGTTGGTGCTATTGTTTCCTTTGCCTCTTTGGTTCCGTACTCAGTGGTTCTTGGGGTGTGTCTCTCTCGGTTGTTGTCACTGAAGTTTTTTGTTGGACTGCCTTCCGCATGTGGACTGTGTTTCCTATACATGAATCTGATATTGCTTTGGTATCTGTTCATTAGTAATTACTGTGGTGAGGAAGACGGACGGGGAGGTAATGCTTTGGTTACTTACCAGTAATCTTCATTACTCCGAGTCCTAGTCTTCCTCGCCACATTATAGTTTCCCCTTCCCTCCCGGCCCTTTGTTGGGGCTTCATGTATACGGCTTTGGTTTACAGGTCGTGGTGTGGATCTCGTATCCTTTTATGTTATTGGTGGTTGCCACTGGGTCCATATGTTAACTTTTGATTGGAGTTTATGTAGGAGCAGAATGCTCATTAGTAATTACTGTGGTGAGGAAGACTAGGACTCAGAGTAATGAAGATTACCGGTAAGTAACCAGGGCATTCTCCCCCAGTCAAAAGATCTGAGTTAAATCCATCGTTCTTTTGCTCAATATGCGACCCCAGTTTAGACCCAGCCATATGCAAATCAGTCTTGACCCTGTGCCTCATGGGAACAGTCCAGACCGATGTATGTATTACCTACTAGCGGTCACCAGTAGGTATAGTTAGGGCCTAGTTTCCAAAGGAAAAGCGTTTTTTGTTTTCCCAATAGCTTTAGCGCCAGATGATGAATCTTTGTGAAATTTTCAAAACTTTTGGGGCGCTTCTGTCAGCTCCTATCCTGAAAGTATCGGGGTGATTCAATAAGCAGGGCTGAGAAAAAAGGAGGGTTCCAAAACGTGTTTTCTCCATCCCCTTTTAATTTAATTCTGATTGATGTAAAAAGTGACTTTAACGGCGCCCCTGCTGGGGGATTATTTTGGACAGTACCAGTCCCATAATGCATTGTGAATGATCAACATGCGGATTGTGGAAATAAAAGAGAAATGCTGTTTAGTTTCGGTGTGGCCATCATTTTCACTTCCTGCCCATGATGAAGGGCGATTTTCGCCCGAAACGTTTTGGCTGCTATTAAGGAGGAGATGTCTGGCATACCTACCTGAGCCGTTTGAGCGATCCTGGGTGTGTCCTCCACGTAGGGGTACCTTGATTGTGTATATATATCCATCTCTGGGGCATTATGGGACCGGTAGTCCCGAGGGGTGGATTGCACTGGCCCAAACATTGACTTTGAGTTTTAAATACACTTGATGTTGGTAATGTGACCCCGAGGTGAGATCTTTATCATCCGATCCCGTCACCAATAATTGTGGCAGCAAGACAGGCAACCTGCTCAACAAGCTTTAATGCGTGCAGCTGAGGGCTAAGGACACGATGTACAGAAACAATATTGGCTCGAGGGAACTTTTTGGGACTAAGGTACCTGACCTTGTGGAACAACAATTATGTTCGGCAGCATGGATTTTTAAGTACATGTTAATCTTATTACTTAAAACAGACGTTACAGGACTACAAGTTTGGCTGCAGATTTTATTTACCGATAGAACTCCCACTGTGACGTAATTCATGGCATGTGTGTGATTCACTTGGTCTGCTTTAATGGGATTTCCCATCCGTTGCTTTTACATAATTCGTGAAATTTATTTTTGCGTTATGTTTGACCTGCTTTATTGGAGACTTTAGGCAGGACTTTACAGACACACACATGCATTATCAGAGCCATATAACGAATGGTTACACATGAATGTGTTTTCTATGTCTATGATGAGGTCCAGGGGGAAGGGCTATTTAATGTGTTTGATATATGGCGCCAAACTAGATCGAGAAAGGCCTCTGTGAGGGCCGAAAGGCGTCTCTTGTACCTGGGATTGAGGGCGACATGATTGATTAAACTGATCCCAAATCCTGAAACCACTTTGTGCCTGTGCCTTCTTCCATGGAGTTCGTCTTTGTGGGAGCTGGATGTTCTGTTCATATATATATATCTATATCTATCTATATATATATTCACTGAAAAAACCATGGGTTATAGACCATATATAGTTAGGAATTAGCATTTACAAAACCTTATTTTACTCACACAAAACCATTGAAATTCCATATATAGTTAGTTGCCCTAACTATTTATCGCGCACCTGCAATCCACTGCTGATGATGTCACATATTACATCATTCATGACATGGTCAGTGACATCACTGATGACATCACTGATGACAACTCAAATGACATCACTGATGACATTATCCAATGACTGTATGTTTCTGTAAAGTTAAAATATGTCTTACATATTGAAGAATGAGTGGATGTATAAGTGTCTGGATGAAGAATTTAGTAGGTGCATGACTGACTGTATGAGTGAGTGATTAAATGTGTCTCACTGAGTGCATGGGTTAGTGACTAAACTGTCTTAATTTGTGCATCATTATGTATGTTGTTCTGTAAACTGCTGAATGTGTTAATCAGTAGCTATATGAGTAACTATATGGGATATTCATTGGTTGCCCAAGTATTTGTATGGGAGTCTAAGTATGTGTGTGAGTGGCTGGGAGGTGTATGACTCTGTGCATAGATGTGTGCGCGTTGATTCACTAGATGTATGGGTTCAAAAGTGCATGTGGAAACAGCTGCATGGGCGGTTGACTGTGTGCATGAGTGTATTGGTGAGTGAATGGATATCTCAGTGCAACATGTCAAAGTAAGTACATATGTAAAACACAGTACATGTGAGAGTTGACATATATAACCGTGCATAAGAGCCAGTGAATGTGTGAGTGGCTGTATGGATCATTGTGAACTTGTATCTGGGATCGTATAGGAGATTAAATATGTGTTAGAATATGTTTGAATTAGTAAGGTGTGTATAACTGTATAGTTGAGGAAATGGAGGTGTGATTGATTCTTTGCATGACTGACTAGATGTATGAGTAACTCCATGGATGAGTGACAATCTGTGAGTGTCTTTTTACACTGATTGTATCTAAGGTTATATTAGAGTCTGAAGAGGTTCATTGTATTATCACATGAATGATATTATCAGTGATGTTGTCAGTGATGTCATTTGAGTTGTCATCAGTGATGTCATCAGTGATGTCACTGACCATGTCATGAATTATGTAATATGTGACATCATCAGCAGTGGATTGCGGGTGCGCGATATATAGTTAGTGCAACTAACTATATATGGAATTTCAATGGTTTTGTGTGAGTAAAATAAGGTTTTGTAAATGCTAATTCCTAACTATATATGGTCTGTAACCCATGGTTTTTTCAGTGAATTTTCAAGGTTTTGTAAATGCTAATTCCTAACTATATATGGTCTATAACCTATGGTTTTTTCAGTGAATTTCAATGGTTTTTTAATAGCAAATATCAAAAGCTTTAAAATGTCAAGTACGTGGTAGGTAAAAACATTTTCGTGTCTATGCACGCTGATGTGCTTTGAACGCTGCCCCCCCTCCCTCCCCCCTCTTTTCTTTTAGGAGTATTCTCTCTTTGCAGATAGTGAAGGGTAGGTAACGCAGGCCTTTGCCCCCGTTGTAATCCGTCGTGCCTGCTTCCCTCTCCATTTGATTTATTGTTATCCAAGCATTTACTGTTTTAGAATTGGTTCTCTTTGGTTCATTCTCTATTTACAAACAAGCACAGAGTCGCAATACTCTGTTTAGTCTTTGCAGATAGTGAAAAATCGTTAGAAACAACAAAAGGAATCAAGCAAAATCAGTAGGCCACTAATGGGAACTCTTTTTTACCTCGCTAAAATAGAAACATTAGGAACAACCCCTCATGAGAAATATGAAACCAGTGAGAGGAACTGAGCTCGACGCCATGATGCCTGCAAGACAGCTCGACTCCGCCGCCCACCCCGCCCAAAACAACGGCAAACACTATGCAAATATAATAAATATATACAACACACCAGCAAAGTAACAGGGTAAAACGTTTTATTAAATAACTATTTACATGGCAGCCTGCTGCAACATCGATCCAAATGCATGCCGCCGTTCCCGGGATTTCTCCCCGACTACTCTGCGGCCTACGAGATGGAGAGGCCGGGGCGTTGACTAAGCAGGGCCTCCAGCCGCAACCACAGCGCCAACGATCGCTGCTAACAGCCACTGATCTGAAGAACCGCTGCCTGCGATGCTTGCCTGAGCCGCTTGACGGAGGCCCCCGAGGGGCGGTGTGGTGGCGCGGACTCGGAGGGGGCGCTTGACTCCTGCCCCCTCCCCAAGTCTTGTTGCCCTGGTGTGGCCTGAGATCGCCCCCGACATAGGCGGTCGGCTCCCGGGGTCAGGCGGAACTTGTTGCCTTTTGGTGACTCTTCCATTCTGGACCTTGTCCCACAATCCGTTTGACCTGAAGACACGTCCTGCGGTGCCCTGGTCCAACCATCACATATACCTGCGCCAGGACACGGCGTGAGGTGCACTGAAAGGGAGAGGCGGCGCGAACGAGCTTCCCCCACCTCCCCAGGTGGAGGTTTCTCAGCTACACCCCAGCGCTTCACTCGGCCACCTGAGTTGCGCCCGCTCCTGCGGCACAAGGCCTCGCTCGGCCAGCTGAATTGCACCTGCTCTTGTTATTGCAGCGTCTCACCCGCCATCCAGATGAATTACACCCACTCATGCAGTACAGCGACAGGCGGCTGCCACGGAGCTCAGGAAATGGCGGTCGGCTCCACAGACTTGGGCCTGGCCTGCAAGGATGCAAAAACAACAGGTGATGGACCGAATGAGGATCAATGTCACACATTCAACCCAGTCAAAAGATCTGGGTCCTAATCCATCGTTTTTTTGCACTCCACACCACCCTGGGTTAGACAATGGCGATATGCAAATCAGCTCTGACCCTGTGCCCCATGGGAACAGTCCAGTCCGAACTACAAAAGCCATGTCCTTCCCAGAACGGAATCAAGCATCCGAGGACCGGACCGGTTTCGAGGTAACACCTCTCATCAGCCCGGCTAGCTTGACTCCAGTGGTGTGGAGTGCCTGGGACCCACGTCTGGGCATCCCCAGTACACTTATAGCGAGATTGCAAAAACAACAGGTGATGGACCGAATGAGGATCAATGTCACACATTCAACCCAGTCAAAAGATCTGGGTCCTAATCCATCGTTTTTTTGCACTCCACACCACCCTGGGTTAGACAATGGCGATATGCAAATCAGCTCTGACCCTGTGCCCCATGGGAACAGTCCAGTCCGAACTACAAAAGCCATGTCCTTCCCAGAACGGAATCAAGCATCCGAGGACCGGACCGGTTTCGAGGTAACACCTCTCATCAGCTCGGCTAGCTTGACTCCAGTGGTGTGGAGTGCCTGGGACCCACGTCTGGGCATCCCCAGTACACTTATAGCGAGATTGCAAAAACAACAGGTGATGGACCGAATGAGGATCAATGTCACACATTCAACCCAGTCAAAAGATCTGGGTCCTAATCCATCGTTTTTTTGCACTCCACACCACCCTGGGTTAGACAATGGCGATATGCAAATCAGCTCTGACCCTGTGCCCCATGGGAACAGTCCAGTCCGAACTACAAAAGCCATGTCCTTCCCAGAACGGAATCAAGCATCCGAGGACCGGACCGGTTTCGAGGTAACACCTCTCATCAGCCCGGCTAGCTTGACTCCAGTGGTGTGGAGTGCCTGGGACCCACGTCTGGGCATCCCCAGTACACTTATAGCGAGATTGCAAAAACAACAGGTGATGGACCGAATGAGGATCAATGTCACACATTCAACCCAGTCAAAAGATCTGGGTCCTAATCCATCGTTTTTTTGCACTCCACACCACCCTGGGTTAGACAATGGCGATATGCAATTCAGCTCTGACCCTGTGCCCCATGGGAACAGTCCAGTCCGAACTACAAAAGCCATGTCCTTCCCAGAACGGAATCAAGCATCCGAGGACCGGACCGGTTTCGAGGTAACACCTCTCATCAGCCCGGCTAGCTTGACTCCAGTGGTGTGGAGTGCCTGGGACCCACGTCTGGGCATCCCCAGTACACTTATAGCGAGATTGCAAAAACAACAGGTGATGGACCGAATGAGGATCAATGTCACACATTCAACGGATGCTTGATTCCGTTCTGGGGAGGACATGGCTTTTGTAGTTCGGACTGGACTGTTCCCATGGGGCACAGGGTCAGAGCTGATTTGCATATCGCCATTGTCTAACCCAGGGTGGTGTGGAGTGCAAAAAAACGATGGATTAGGACCCAGATCTTTTGACTGGGTTGAATGTGTGACATTGATCCTCATTCGGTCCATCACTTGTTGTTTTTGCAAACTGGCCTGCAAGGATAGCTCTGGGCAACCCTTGAACTCGGGCGCTTGACGGCGTGGGGTGCACTGAAAGGGAGAGGCGGCGCAAACGAGCCTCCTCTACCTCCCCAGGTGGAGGTTTATCAGCTACACCCCAGCGCTTCACTCGGCCACCTGAGTTGCGCCCGCTCCTGCGGCACAGGGCCTCGCTCGGCCAGCTGAATTGCGCCTGCTCTTGTTATTACAGCGTCTCACCCGACATACGGATGAATTGCACCCACTCTTGCAGTACAGCAAGAGGCGGCTGCCACGGAGCTCAGGAAATGGCGGTCGTCTCCACAGACTTGGGCCTGGCCTGCAAGGATGGCTCTGGGCAACCCTGGAACTCGGACGCTTGACTGCTAGGGCATGGGCCCCATTCCCAAAAGCGTCCCCTCAGCCTTGAAGATTCTACAAGAGTCACCGGGGCCCCCGACTCCCACAGACTTACGGTGGGGAGCGACTGCCATGATTGCTTGTGGAATGGCCACGACGGAGTCACAAGATGGTGGTGCTCTCATGCTGACGCCAGCTTCAGTCTGAAACATCCAGAAACACTGTAGACTACCAATTCGATCAGTTCCGGTGGAGCCCCAACGTGACCCGGTAGAGAAGAACTTGCCCTCCCCTCTTTGACTGATGGTTCTTGTTGCCTGTCCCTTCTGTCATATGACGCGCCGCGTTAGCGCACCCAGAAGTGCTCAGGTGCGCGAGGCGCGAAAAGCAGCTACCCGGAAGCGATCCGGGGCGCGGCACGGAGCGCGTAACGTAAGCATAACAGGTCATGTGACTTGTTAATAAAACTTTTCATTGGTTCATTTCACTTTTGGGTTCCTAATGATGTAAGGCTAGGTCATGTGACCTAAAAATAACACTTTTCATTGGTTCGGACTGGGAAGGGGCGCTTGGCTCCTGCCCCCTCCCCAAGTCTCGCTCGGCCAGCTGAGTTGCGCCCACTCTTGCGGCCTATGACATGGAGAGGCCGGGGCGTTGACTAAGCAGGAGCCTCCGGCCGCAACCACAGCGCCAACGATCGCTGCTAAAGGAGGGGAGCCTTGCCGGTGAGAGCCACTGATCTGAAGAACGGATGCCTGCGGTGCCTCCCTGAACCGCTTGACGGAGGCCCCCCAGGGGCGGTGTGGTAGCGCGGACTGGGAGGGGGCGTTTAGCTCCTGCCTCCTCCCCAAGTCTCTCTCGGACAGCTGAGTTGCGATTACTCTTGCGGCCTATGACATGGAGAGGCCGGGGCGTTGACTAAGCAGGAGCCTCCGGCCGCAACCACCGCGCCAACGATCGCTGCTAAAGGAGGGGAGTCTTGCCGGTGAGAGCCACTGATCTGGAGAACGGCTACCTGCGGTGCCTCCCTGAACCGCTTGACGGAGGCCCCCCAGGGGCGGTGTGGTGGCGCGTACTGGGAGGGGGAGCTTGGCTCCTGCCCCCTCCCCAAGTCTCTCTCGGCCAGCTAAGTGGCGCCTGCTCTTGCTATTACAGCGTCTCACCCGCCATCCGGCTAAATTTCACCCACTCTTGCGATACAGCGACTCTTCCATTCTGGACCTTGTCTCCCCAGAGGTACATCACCTTACACAGACATGCACTCTGATCTCCTTGGTTTCAGTCAAGCATCAATAGTAAGATTTTCATAGGTGAGTGTAAGTGGGGGCTGTTTGAGGACCTGACTGCATTGGAAAGCAATGTGATGCCGTGCCTCCCTGAACCGCTTGACGGAGGCCCCCGAGAGGTGGTGTGGTAGCGCGGACTGGGAGGGGGCGCTTGGCTCCTGCCCCCTCCCCAAGTCTTGTTGCCCTGGTGTGGCCTGAGATCGCCCCCGACATAGGCGGCCGGCTCCCGGGGTCCGGCGGAACTTTTTGCCTTTTGGTGACTCTTCCATTCTTGACCTTGTCCCACAATCGGTTTGACCTGTGTGCAACGGGACGGTATTGATTGGATCAAGATGGGGCTTCACACAGCTGACTCAAGTGATGCTGCTGATGCTATGCAAACAAAAACTGGTTTTCAGTTTGTACATTCTTCTGGATTTTTCCATCCAAGGCTGGTTGAGAGTTTGTAGAACGATGGCTTCAGATTTTCAACATACTACTCTTCAACATTCTTCATAAATGTAACAATGTGAGACTCACTAGGAGAACGGACATTTATCTTTCCTTTCAAAATGCTGCCAACAATATTTTCTGAATGGAAGACACCATCTTGTAGCATAAAAGGCTGCGTCAAGGGTGGTATTGCCCAGAATGTCTTGTTTTCTAGTGCTCGTAATGACGAAGCCAGAACTGCCGAAAAGGATTCTGATCCTGCCGCTACTTACTAGAGACATTGAACTATACTCTGGACCTGCCTGGCCTCGACCATAATGGCGCCAGTATGGGAGCGACTTGCAACTCCTTATGACGTTCTAGTTACTTAGCCCTGACGTTATGGGGGATGTATGCGGTCTTTGTGCACATGGCGGGAGGGGAAGGGTACTGACTGGGAATACGGACAACCCTATTGATGTCGATTTTTCATTATTAATTATTGTATTAATAAAGCTTCGAAGTAATGTTACCCATGATACTCGCCCATGGTGTGAGTATAGACGATTTTATTGTAACTGATCCTGTTATACTTTCAATTAAAAAATCAACCTTCACTGATCCTACAACCGTTTGTCACGTTTAGTTTTTTCAATTAAATGGCTCGCTTCTTACATACTCCTATACCCCTGGCTTTTGAAAGACACCATCTTGTACAATAAAGGGCTGCGTCAAGGGTGGTATTGCCCAGAATGTCTTGTTTTCTAGTGCTCGTAATGACGAAGCCAGAACTGCCGAAAAGGATTCTGGTCCTGCCGCTACTTACTGGAGACATTGAACTATACTCTGAACCTGCCTGGCCTCGACCAAAATGGCGCCAGTATGGGAGCGACTTGCAACTCCTTATGACGTTCTAGTTACTTAGCCTTGACGTTATGGGAGATGTATGCGGTCTTTGTGCACATGGCGGGCGGGGAAGGGTACTGACTGTGAATACAGACAACCCTATTGATGTCGATTTTTCATTATTGTATTAATAAAGCATCGAAATAATGTTACCCATGATACTCGCCCATGGTGTGCGTATGGACGATTTTATTGTAACTGATCCTGTTATACTTTCAATTATAAAATCAGCCTTCACTGATCCTACAACCGTTTGTCACGTTTAGTTTTTTCAATTAAATGGCTCGCTTGTTACATACTCCTATACCCCTGGCTTTTGACCCTTTCCTACGCGCGGTCTGTACTACCGCCCTCAGGCGATCTATGTAATGAACAGACTACCATTGCCGAAACACAAGGGAATGCATCTCAGAGAGATAAGTCAAGTACGTGGTAGATAAAAACATTTTCGTGTTTATGCAAGCTGATGTGCTTTGAACGATGCCCCCCCTCGTCATCATTTAGATTACCACCGCCCATTGCACAATCCCCACGCAAAAAAAAATGTTTTTTTGTTTTTTTTTGCCCCGCAGGGCCCTTTTAAAGCCTCCACATCAAACCTAGGGGGTCAGGGAGGATCTACTGTGCCCCCTTATGGTCATTTCCCCCTTCGTTTTGGCCTCCTCTTGTCTCTCGATCCTACCGAGAGACAAGATGGCGGCCGCTCCGGACTGTTTAGAATGTTGACAGACACCGGAGAGCCAATCAGCTTCGCTTCGCAAAGTTCCGTTACGCGAAAAGTACGCAAACCGGAGCGCTACCCGGGACGCTGTTACAGATATATATATTTTTTTGAACGTTAATTTATCAAAATCCACTGGAGCACATATATTGAGACCTAGCAAAGGCACATCGGGCTAACAGTCCCTACAATTTTGCCAAGTTTCGTGCAAATCCATTCAGCCGTTCGAGCTAAAAGTGAGGCCAACCGCCCTATGGAAATTAACATGGGAAAAACGTGTTTTGGGACCCCCATTTTTTCTCGGCGCCCCCTTGACGAACACCCGCCAAATTTTCAGGAGCTGCTCAGAAACAAAATGTGCCATTTTCCTGAAAATTTCAGGCAATTCCGTCCACAAACGCCAAAGTTATTAGACATAGAATTTTCAAAAATCCCATAGGGAAAAAATCCTAACTATGCCCAGAATGTCTTGTTTTCTAGTGCTCGTAATGACGAAGCCAAAACTGCCGAAAGGGATTCTGGTCCTGCCGATACTTATTGGAGACATTGAACTATACTCTGAACCTGCCTGACCTCAACCAAAATGGCGCCAGTATGGGAGCGACTTGCAACTCCTTATGACGTTCTAGTTACTTAGCCCTGACGTTATGGGGGATGTATGCGGTCTTTGTGCACATGGCGGGCGGGGAAGGGTACTGACTAGGAATACGGACAACACTATTGATAACGCAAAAAAACATGTTTTTTTTTTTTGCCCCGCGGGGCCCTTTCAAAGCCTCCACATCAAACCTAGGGGGTCAGGGAGGATCTACTATGCCCCCTTATGGTCATTTCCCCCTTCGTTTTCGCCTCCTCTTGTCTCGCGATCCTACAGAGAGACAAGATGGCGGCCGCTCCGGACTGTTTAGAATGTTGACAGACACCGAAGAGCCAATCAGCTTCGCTTCGCAAAGTTCCGTTATGCGAAAAGTACACGAACCGGAGCGCTACCCGGGACGCTGTTACAGATATATATATTTTTTTTAACGTTAATTTATCAAAATCCACTGGAGCACATATATTGAGACCTAGCAAAGGCACATCGGGCTAACAGTCCCTACAATTTTGCCAAGTTTCGTGCAAATCCATTCAGCCGTTCGAGCTAAAAGTGAGGCCAACCGCCCTATGGAAATTAACATGGGAAAAACGCGTTTTGGGACCCCCCTTTTTTCTCGGCCCCCCCTTGACGAACACCCGCCAAATTTTTAGGAGCTGCTCAGAAACAAAATGTGCCATTTTCCTGAAAATTTCAGCCAATTCCGTCCACAAACGCCAAAGTTATTAGACATAGAATTTTCAAAAATCCCATAGAGAAAAAATCCTAACTATATATACCTACTGGCGACCGCCAGTAGGTAATATATATATATATATTCACTGAAAAAACCATAGGTTTCACACCAGTTATAGTTACCTGGTTACCACTTATACTGATACTAAAAAAAACATCTAATAACCCATATACACACACATGTAGCTACTCACCAACCCATGCAGCCACTTATACACAAAGTGAAACACTGATACAAACATTTAAATATTTAAACAATACTCGCTAATATATGTATTCACTATGATACACTTAATAAGCCAGTTAACCAATCATTTAAAAAAAAAAACATCCATTAAGACACTTATTGAAACATTTATTCTTCCATCGACCTTTACATACACATATTTAAAACATGTTTATTTTTCAGAAAGACACACATTCACTGGATGGTGTCATCAGTGATGTCATGAGTGATGTCACTGATCATGTCATGAGTGATGTAATATGTGATATCATCAGCAGTGCATTACACGCACAAGTTATAGCTAACGAGGGAATTTCAATGGTTTTATGTCAGTAAAATTTCCAGGTAACTATAACTGGTGTGAAACCTATGGTTTTTTCAGTGAATTTAATAGGTTTTTTAAATGCTAATTCCTAACTATAACTGGTGTGAAACCTATGGTTTTTTCAGTGAATTTCATAGGTTTTTTAAATGCTAATTCCTAACTATAACTGGTGTGAAACCTATGGTTTTTTCTGTGAATTTCATAGGTTTTTTAACTGGTAATTCCTAACTTTTTATAGGGCCTCATACCTATGTGTTTTTAGTGAATTTCTAAGGTTATCTTTTCACAAATATCTATAGCTTAGAAAGGTATGTTTTTCTAAAAATGAATCCTATATTGTATATTAATATAATATATATTTTTTAAAGTATATTCATTTTTTTTTATATTTCACTCTGGAGCGCTCCCGGTGTGCGTACCGGTGCGCGTCCCGGGAGCGTACCAAAAAAAAAAGAAAAAAAAATAATGAAGGAGTGAGCATGAGGAATGGGGACAAAGAGAGTGGTGTAAAGAGAAAGAGAGCTAGAGGGAGAAACACAGAGGGACTGTGTAATATATAGTAAAACAGAGAAAAGGTAAAGAGGAAGTAACTGAGAAAAGGAAAATGAATAAGGGAGCAAAAGAAGAGAAGAAAGAGGAAGAAAACTAAAGCAGATGTTCTGGGAGAATGTGAATGGGTGATGAAAGTAAAAGGAAGGAGAGTAAAGGATGGGGAATGACAGGTAGTGACGGAACCAGAGAAAAGGAACAGTGGTGACGGAGGGAAAGAAAATAACAGTGAGTGTAAGTAAAGAGGAGTGAAAGAAGGTGGATAAAAGTGAATAAGGGTAAGACATGGGGAGTGACAGAAAGAAAGAACAGAGAGAGTAAAGGAAGGAGTGTCAGAAAGGGACTAAGTGAACCAGAAAAAAAAGGAAAGTGAGGGAGTGTGGGTGAGCAGGGGCACTGAAAGAAGTTGAATGTGGTAGGAAAGTAAGGAAAAGAGAAGTAAATATGGAGGATAAGAATAAGTGAGGGAAGCAGAGTAAGGAATCAGGGGTGAGGTAGGGTGATAGAACAGTAGTGAGGTTAAAGCAAAGGGTGATGACAAACTACATTTTGTAGTCACACTTACCATATAATTAATGAAAACTTACTTGCATCTTTAAACTACACTTTGTATCTGTGAAAGACAAAAGAAAAAACAAGGTATAATTAGTAAAATATATATTTTGAAATAGAAGAAACAGGTCAAGAGGTAAAAAAATAAAAAAAAAGTGTACTAAGAAATAAAGCAATAGTGAAGGATACAAAAACAGAAATAACATTTTACAAACACAGCGCAGGTCCTATGTACAAGCATTTCATTTCACTACTGAAACCTCACTGTTTCACAAAAGACAATTCCTCTATCTTGCATATTTTAATATCAAGCATTTCCAAAAAACATGCCACAAACCAACAAGAAAAAATCTCAATCTGCTTCCTAATTTGAGGTAACGCAGGTGACATAATTCTAAAACATTCAAAATATTTCTTTACAGAGGCAGACACTATTAATTGCTTCACAAAAAAATAAAAGCCATACTTATACCCCAAAATCGTTTTTTAAATAACTTTTTACAAACACAGCACAAGTCTTATGTACAAGCATTCAATTTTACTACTGAAACTTCACTATCTGCTTCCAAATCTTCTCCATAGAGCAAATAAGTATCTATCTAAATTAAATGAATCATTACTTACCTTTACAAATGCTTTGGGAGATTAAGAACAGTGTCAGACACACCCACCAATTTTTCTTTAGCAGAGCAAAAGGTGTGCACTCAATACACTGAAACCAAGACTGGCAGAGAAAACCTCTAATTCTACACACATATGCCTCATTTCAACCAATCAAAACTCTTCCCTCACTTTTTTCAAACCAACACCCTACCCCCTCTTAGACCTTTCGATCGGTTACCATAGCAACTCCCTCCTAACTGAACTCTTAGGTTCAAAAGTTTATTCTACAATGTTGCAAATTAAGTCAGCAAGGATGTTTGACCTCTCAATACACCAGCTTATCCAGGGCATTATTGCTTTTAGTAACTTTTTCTTAACCATTCAAATTGCTTCTTTCACACAACACAACCATGCACCCTAACTTTCAGTTTTCAAGTATCTGAATCCACCAATCATTGCTTGTGATTCAAGAGCAGAAAAACTCCACAATTATTTTTTTGTAAACTCCTGCTGTTCCAACTGCCATTTCATTCCCACACTTCATCTGACTGCACCAGAACCTTCTCTCATCATGTATTCTGTGTGGATTATTGGACACAGCTACATCCACTGGGCTCAAAGGTATGCAGCTAGCACAAATTTTCACAACCTTGATTTATCAAATGTGGAAATCAAATGGATTGGCCAGAGAGGATTGAGATGTCACCAATTGATACCATTGGGGAAAACCTTTTTGCATCTGCCAAACCCTGACCTCTTAATAGTGCACTGTGGAGGAAATGACTTGGGCACTATGACTGGGGTTGGTCTGGAAATGCTTTTAAAGGACACCTTTGATCAATTGATGACACTTTTTCCACAAACTGCCTTGGTATATTCTAATTTATGCCAAAGACAGAAATGGAACTGGTCCAACCAATTTTGCCCACAATTTGAGAAAGCACGGAAACATGTGAATAAATCTGTTTCTGCTTACATGAGAGACTGAGGAATGGGTTTAATATACAATAATAACTTGCGTTACAACATGCAAGACATCTACAGAGGAGATGGTGTGCACTTCTCAGATGAGGGGAATAGAATATTCCTCCTGAATTTAAGACTGTGCATTGGAACCTACTTGTAGGTACCTAAATCAGCCACAGAACCCAAAAGCTCTTTTCAGGGCTACCCTACCTCTGATCACTCATAATGATTTTCTTTTTCTAACTTTTTTCACTATTTTTCACTAAAGTACGCTCCCCGGTGCGCGTACCGGGCGCTCCCTCCGCGAATTCTTTTTAAAAAAAAATATTTTTTAGACCTATATGAGCCTCCTAAGCCCCCCTCAGAAAATCTAGGGGGTCAGGGGCTGTTTACCATGCCCCCTTCTACCCATTCTCAACGTTGTTTGTCCTCCATCTTGAGTCTCGGTTGTACCAAGACACAAAATGGAGGACTCCCGTAACGCTGCCGGTGTGCGTACCGGGCCGCGCACCGGTAAGCGCTCCCTAAAAAAAGGTGGGAAAGTAATTTACAGAAAAACCACTGAAGACACTTTCATCACATATAGAATAGGTCCTACTACATAGCAGTCCCTACCATTTACCCAAATTTGGTGGAATTCCATTGAGACATTTAGGCTGTAGGACTGTCTAAATATCCTGAGGTAAATTACATGACCAAAACACATATGAAGTGTTAGAATTTACAACCAATTAAAAAGTTACTTTCATTTTCTACGATTATTTCCTGACATTTGATTGGTTACGTACATGAATATAAATGAAAAATGAGAGGGAAACACGGCCATTTTGACTACTTCTTCCTGAAGTACATTTGAAAAGGAATTACACTGAGAACTTTAACTGCTTTCTCAAAGGTAAGTTGTTATTTTGGAAAGTGAAGTATGTTGTGCACTTTAAGTTAATTTGAGAAAAAATATTCTGATAGTTATATACTATCCCTCTGTAATTGTTATAGATTGAGATAGGCTTCTCTGTTATAGTTATGGATTGAGTTAAGCTTCTCTTGTATAATTATAAATTTACTTAGGCTTTATCACATACACTTTTTTATATTTCTAATTCCAGCCTGATACCATACACTACCCAATGATAACTTCACTGTTAAAAAATCCAAACTACCTGTCTGAACTTAAACCCAACAGTGCCCTATCTCTACTGATATATTTATTTTTTATGCAATTTACAGCAACAAAATGGAAGGAGAACAGGATATTTCTTTTGAAATTGTTTTGGACAACAACCCTGAAGAAAGAATTGCTGAGAATGATAACTTTGATTTTATGGATGAGTCTCTGGACCATGAATTAGTTCATTGTGTGGAATCAATGGAATCACAGAATGAAAATGAGGACATTCCAGACACTATATCGTTAGAAGCTTTATTAAATTATGAAAAAGAATCAGAAGAATAAATTTATATTTAATAATCAAAAATTGTTCGAGCCATTATTCCTTTTTATATGTAATTCATCAAGTAGTTCCAAAATGTGTATAATATAAAGTGAGACTTATAGTATACTGTGCAACTTTTTTGTGTGACATAGTAAGTTTGCTCATAGTTACTTCCTTTCTCCCACTATATTATCTCCAATGTGTATTTGACATCTCTTTATCATCTCCTGCCTCCATGTTGTTTCTGCTTTCCTGACAGACTATGGTATGAATACCATATACCATAATAACTTCTGTATCAACATGCAAGATATCTACAAAGGAGATGGTGTATATTAAATGTTAGACTCTGCATTGGTACCTACATGTTGGTACTTAATAAAAAAAAAAAAAAAAAAAGAACAATTAATAAACATACAATTTTTGTAAAGTCTGTCATTCTTTTTTCCCCATGGTACGCTCCCCGGTACGCTCCCCAGTCCGCTCCCCGGTGCGCATACCAGGTGCTCCCCCCGCGCAAAACGAAAAAAAAATGTTTTTGCCCCGTGGGGCCCTTTTATAGCCCCCACATCAAACCTAGGGGGTCAGGGGGGTCTACCCTGCCCCCTTATGGTCATTTCCCCCTTTGTTTTGGCCACCTCTTGTGGCTCGATCCTACCGAGACACAAGATGGCGGCCGCTCCGGACTGTTTCGAATGTTTACAGACACCCGAGAGCCAATCAGCTTTCCGTCCGCAAGTTGCGTGGCGCGCCCCGGTGCGCGTACCGGGGCGCTGCTATAGATATATATATTTTTTTGAACCTAAATTACTCAAAATCCACTGGAGCACATATCTTGAGACATAGCAAAGGCACATCGGGCTACCAGTCCCTACAATTTTGCCAAGTTTGGTTGAAATCCATTCAGCCGTTCGAGCTAAAAGTGAGTTCGACCGCCCTATGGAAATTAACATGGGGAAAACACGTTTTGGGACCCCCCTTTTTTCTCGGACCCTGCTTGACGAATCCCCCCTAAACTTTCAGGGAAGGACCGGAGCTTGACGAGGCAAATTTGAGGAAATTTTCAGGCAGATTCGTCAACCGGTGCCAAAGTTATTCCAAATAGAATTTTGAGATTTTGCATTGAAAAAAATCCTAACTATAACTACCTACTGGCGACCGCCAGTAGGTAATATATATATATATATATATATATATATATATATATATTACCTACTGGCACACACCAAATCTGGAGCTGGAGTGTGTTGTGATAAAAGATGCCGGATGGCAGGCAAGCTGCAGTGACCCCGTAAAAGCCTTGGGCAATTGTATATATATATATATTCAATGAAAAAACCATAGGTTATAGACCATATATAGTTAGGGATTAGCATTTAAAAAACCTTATTTTATTTGCACAAAACCATTGAAATTCCATATATAGTTAGTTGCACTAACTATATATCGCGGACCCGCAATCCACTGCTAATGATGTCACATATTACATCATTCATGACATGGTCAGTGACATCACTGATGACATCACTGATGACATCTCAAATGACATCACTGATGACATCACTGATGACAACACCCAGTGACTGTATGTTTCTGTAAAGTTAAAATATGTCTTACATATTGAAGAATGAGTGGATGTATAAGTGTCTGGATGAAGGATTTAGTAGGTGCATGACTGACTGTATGAGAGAATGATTAAATGTGTCTCACTGAGTGCATGGGTTAGTGATTAAAGTGTCTTAATTTGGCAATCATTATTTATGTTCTTCTGTAAACTGCTGCATGTTTAAATCAGTAGCTATATCAGTAACTATATGGGTTATTGAATGGTTGCCTAAGTATTTGTATGGGAGACTGAGTATGTGTGTGGGTGGCTGGGAGGTATATAACTGTGCATAGATGTGTGAGCAGTTGATTCCCTAGGTGTATGGGTTCAAAAGTGCATGTAGAAACAGCTGTATGGACAGTTGACTGTGTGCATGAGTATATTGGTGAGTGAATGGATATCTCAGTTCTACATGTCAAAGTAAGTACATATGTAAAACACAGTCCATGTGAGAGTTGACATATATAAATAACTGAACATAAGAGCCAGTGAATGTGAGAGTGGCTGTATGAATCATTGTGAACTTGTATCAAGGATTGTATAAGAGAGTAAATATTTGTTAGTATATGTTTGAATACGTAAGGTGTGTATAACTGTATATTTGAGGAAATGGAGGTGTGATTGATTCTTTGCATGACTGACTAGGTGTGTGAGTAACTCCATGGATGTGTGACAGTCTGTGAGTGCCTGTTTACACTGAGTGTATCTAAGGTTATATTAGTGTCTGAAGATGTATTATCACATAAATGATATCATCAGTGATGTAATCAGTAATGTCAAATGAGAAGTCAGTGATGTCATTTGAGATGTCATCAGTGATGTCATCAGTGATGTCATTTGAGATGTCATCAGTGATGTCATCAGTGATGTCACTGACCATGTCATGAATGATGTAATATGTGACATCATTAGCAGTGGATTGCGGGTCCGCGATATATAGTTAGTGCAACTAACTATATATGGAATTTCAATGGTTTTGTGCAAATAAAATAAGGTTTTTTAAATGCTAATCCCTAACTATATATGGTCTATAACCTATGGTTTTTTCATTGAATTTCAATGGTTTTTTAAATGCAAATTTCTAACTATATATGGTCTATAACCTATGGTTTTTTCTGTGAATTTCATTGGTTTTTTAAAAGCTAACATCTGTAGCTGTAAAATGTATTCTTCTTTAAATCCCAAAATATATTTAGATGTTTATTGATAATTTTTTTTTTAATTTTTTTTTTTCTTCGCTTCTAGTTCGCGAACCGGGAAGCTTTCCGTTAGCTCATCTCGATGCCGCGATCTAGTCCGCGAACCGGTCAACGTTACGTTAGCGGAACTGTGACGCGTCGCGGAAGCGCGACGTATCACGTTATCGCGTAATGCGTCTAATGACGCGCCGCGTTAGCGCTCCCAGAAGTGGTCGGGACCGCGAACCGGAAGCGATCTGGGACGCGGCGCGCGCCGCGTAACGTAAGCGGAACAGGTCATGTGACTTGTTTATCAAACTTTTCATTGGTTCATTTCACTTTTGGTTTCCAAATGATGTATGACTAGGTCATGTGACCTAAAAATAACACTTTTCATTGGTTCAGAACTTTTGCTCTCCCCAAATCATGTAAACCCCTCCTTATTTCCTCACTCTGACTTTCATCTTGGTGAGAGAAAGACCATTTTGCTTGATCTGAAGAATGGCTTCTGTACTGGCTGCAGCTGGTGGAACCCCACCACCACCTCCACCTCCTCATAAGAAGAGAGGACCACCTAGTCAATTCATCACTAACAGAGAGGAGGAAGAGGAGGAAGAAGAAGAAGAGGACAGAGAGGAACAACAATTTGTCGAAGAGTTGCCCCGGGTTTCAAAACAAAAAACCAGTTTCATCTGGCAGTTTTTCTCCATCCCTCCTGGATCAAAGAAGGTTAATGCTAAGTATGCCACCTGCCTCATCTGTGATTACAGATTGTCGAGAGGCACAGATAAGAAATACAGTATGGGCAACTATACGATGCACCGACACATGAGCAGGTGGCACCCCTTAAACTACAGCAGGGCTGAGTTAAGGGATCTTCAAGACAATCCCACGTCAACTCCTGTGGCCAGATCGACCTCCACAATGTCATTGACGGGAAGAGAGGCACAAGAAACTGTGCCAAACATTCAACCCAACTTCCAGCATATGAAGTTAAGTTGTATATACTGTGGTGCTATGCTGTCATATGGCAACATGAGCGTCAACCTGATGAACATGGCGTACGAAAATCATAAATGCCCTAATGCACCCAAGAAATAATTTTTTTTTTTTGCTCCAGTTGAGCCGTTTTCAATGCCTGTTTTTTGTTGTCTCCCCTCCATAAAAAAACACAAAAAAACCATAAAACAGTTCTAAAAATACAAAAAAATCAAAAAATGTTCAAAAAAAAAAAAATAAAATAAAACAACAAAAACAAAAAAAACCAGTTCTTTTCAGAACTACCTCCCCTTTCAATCAAAATTGCTAGAATGTTTATCACTCTGGCAAGCTCTATTTCTTTTGGTTCGCTTCAAGTTCGCTGACCGGTTCGCGAACTTTAAGCGAACTAAAAAAATATTTTTTTTAAAAAAAGAAGAGTTAGTATAAGGGAAGTAAACAGAGAATAATGTAAAAAGAAAGACAGCTATAGAGAGTAAATGAGAGATACTGTCAATAACATCATCAGCAGTGCATTGCGGGTAAAAAGAGTAGAAAGCATTTACCTTATAATTCTTGTTACCTTTTTTTAAATATTTTTTCATACTTTCAATCTGTAAAAAAAAGAACAAACATTTCCAAAAATATTAAAACATGTATTTAAAAATTAGAAAAGACAAGGGAAAAGGTTCAAAAACAAACAGTTTTTCAACAACTTTGACATTTACAGAAGTCTCTGCTTCTCTACGTCCCCTACACAATCCTAAAGATATATATTCTAAAGAAACTGTATCTTGATGTTGATGAACTGAGCCCTATTTTGGAACATGATGTTTTTCTTGCACTGCTAATGTCTCACAATAGTGATGCAATAGCAGCGCAAAAAAGATGTAAAGCCATCATAAAATTGTGTCTAACATTGTAAATGCTTGATTTAGGATGCAAATAAGATGTGTGCTTTCAAGAGCTTTCTTTGAGGTGAGGCCTCTTTTCTTTTTTTAAAAAAAACACTACCCAGAAGTACAGCACTGAAAGCATTAAAATTGATATTTACAGAACTCAGCTTACCCATATGTACCTCACAATTCTAAATGTATATCATAAGGACAAAAAGCATAACATTAATTATACATGTTAAATGGTTTCTTTTTGCTGTTCTCAGAATGTATCAAATTTCACTTAAATCAGTGACTTGAAGGTATTCATCATGCAACAGCGGGGAAAAAAAACACAATCAAAATGACTGTGTTTAAAAAACCCATACAACCTTCGAAATCTGATTTCAAAACTCCTTAAAATTAACTTACTTTCAATGACGTCGAACGATCTCCTATGAACAGCATCCACTCTGTTGTGCTACAAATATTTTCAGCCCGCCACTTTCTGAAAGAAAACCTCCATCGATACGTAAAATATGTTACATAGAAAAAAAGACTTCTCTCATTACATGTTTCCACTAGGCCAAATCATGTTGCCGCGATTCGCAAGTCTTGTTATTCTTCCAATCAAATCCCGACATTTTCTATTTTCGCAACTTTCAAAAATAAAATATTTGAGATTATTTTCACAATCCTGGACTACTAATAACTTACTCTTCTTTGTCACTCATGTTCTCCTTTTCCTATGACACTGATACTGCTTACTATGAAGCAGACTTACTTGCATTAAGTTTATATAGTTGGATTTTTAATCTAGACAGCATTGCAGACTTACATTCCCTCTACTTAAAATTTTGGTTTTAAAAACACCAGGTAAGAATTTTTAAGGTCAAATGGCAATTTTTTTTTGAACGTTACAACGGAATCATTACAGAATGACCAGCCATTTCCAGACTTTAAGTAAGCTGTATAATGTCCTGATGTTGTTGATGGACCATCGTGATAGATAATTGCTACAGTAACAAAAGTCCTCCCTGATATTGACAGCTGAGAAGCCACAAAATTTTTTATTAAAGTTGACAATTTTGATCCATCAGGCCTACAACGTTGGATCATTAAAATGACATACTGGCCATATCTACGTATAAATAATGTTGACATCATATCACATTTACATTGGCTACACTCCATGTTGTGATCCGCTGCATTTACTAGCTTATTAAAGGAGACTGATTTACTGTCTGGCAAAGTTAAATATATAAATCTTTCTGAGTGTACACTAGTAGTACTTGATACCATACAGTTCTCGCAGTCATGCTGCCATTGATAAGAAAGCCCAAACAGGTGATCTACATCTACACCCTCAACTTGCAATATATCAAGCATATACATTAAAAACTCCTGACAATCTTGCTGATTATTTTCAGAGAAGTCTGTTTGACCTGAACATTCATCTACCAGATAACGAACTTCAGACACACTTTCTACTTTTGTTCGATCAGTGCTACATTTCTCGAAAACAGAATTCAACAAACAGCATAAAATTTGTTCAGAATTCAACAGAATCTGTTCTTTTAAACTCTCTAGTGAAAAGAGAACATTAACCACTACATTTGCATAGCAGTTGACACCAGAACTGTTTTCAAATTGAAAACCGACAACATCTTCAACAGAATCCACTTTCTTTCTGCTAACAATTTTCGGTTCATTGACTTTTAGTCTTTTTGCAACAACCTCCCTACTATTACTGCTATTTCTACGTTTGCGGCCTACCACACGTTTCTCAAACAAAGGATATTGAGGCAAATGTGGCGCATACTCTCTTCTTAACCTATTATATTCCTTAACACAATCTAGATCCGCACAAATGTTTGTGACATCACAGTCAATCAAGTACAATCCCGATAAAGTTCTAACTCGTGACAATGCCACATATGCCATACCCTCCTTGAACACAGAACTGCCAATATTCACCAATGCACAGTCTACACTTAAACCTTGCGATTTATGGATTGTCACCGCATATGCCAAGCAAACAGGAAACTGCTTACGGCGAACATATAAATCTTTAACAAGCAAAAACCTAGCAGAACAACGACCAATTTGCTGTACTTCCTCAATGCCATCAAATTTAATTCTTAAAAATTCTATTCCATCTCTATTTCTGTATTTCTCAAAATCAACAACATTACCCATTGATCCATTTACCAGACCTCTTTCTACATGTAAATTCCTTCTCAAAATAATTCGGCAATTTAAACACACATTCAAAGTCTTTTCAAAACCCGCTGTTTTAGATATAGTCTTCTCTAATGAATCCAATTTTGATTTCAAATTGTCTGACAAAATAATTGTTGATCCCATATGCTCTAATTTGTCGATAGCTTCAAGTTTCACAATCTCTTGCTTTTCTAAATTCAACATTTTGTTGTTGAAGATGGCACATTCTGCAAGAGTTGGCATGAGACATATCCCGGATTTCTTCTCAGTAATTTTCTGAAAAATATTCTCAGGCACAATTTCTTGTTTGGGATATAAATTTGACAGTAATCGTGCATTTAAAGCTTCTTTCCCATGCTCGGTCACTTTTCCAATTCTAATATCTTGTAGAATATTCTTGTAATCTTCATCCTTTGCCTGACGCATATTTTGATGCAGTTCTGCATAATTGAAGTTTAACCATATATTGACGTTGCCAATGCTCCCTAGGCACTTCCTGGTATCTTCATGCGTGAGTATTTTGAACACAGGTTGACCTTTTACTGGTGTCAGCTGCAGAAGATCTCTGAAAACAATGATGTGTTTCCCACCAAATAACACATCATATTCAGTTTTAAGTACTTCTTGCATTCTCAAATGCACAAAGGCAAGCATGACATTGGAAACCATGCTTACTTCGTCAATGATAAGTAGTTTCATTTTCCTCAAGACTCTTGAAACTTCACAGCAAGCATCTCCAGATAACTTGTTGTATTGTAATTTGTTGTCATGCTCCACCGGCAGCATCAGTAGACGATGCAAAGTAATACCTTTAATGTTATGTGCTGCCAGTCCAGTAGGAGCGGTGACAACACAAGACAGCGATGACTCAGTCCTTTTCTGCAAATAACAAGAGATTGCTTTAATGAGGAAACTTTTTCCAGTTCCCGCTTCTCCACTCACGTACAGTCGGACAGGCTTCAACGATGTACATGAGCACTTGTTCTTCTCATGACTTAATCCGTGCTCAATTTCCGTGGTAACTTCATCATATATTTTCCTCTGCTCAATGTTGAGTTGTTTTTCCAAGTCTTCTAAGTTAACTGAATCCTCCTGAGCATGTGCCATGGCTCTTTCCACTTCATTCATAGCAGTGGCAGCTTCATTTTCGATAATAGGTCCTCCAAGTGGATCTTGACTCAATGAAACAGAACTCTGACTGTCCTGAGAACTGTCTCTGGCAATCTCGGCTGCAATCGTTGCTTCCTGCTCAATTTCCAAAGTTAGCATTTCTTGATATTTAGAAAAAGCAGGACATTCTATGGACTCCTTGGCTGCATTGAAAGAGTCTTCGTAACAGAGGAAATCTCCAAGCAGTTCCTCTTCTGCACGCCAAGGCTTGAAAAGTTGCAAAAGTGCTAAATAAAAAAACTCCTTTTTTTCTGGAGATTCACCACTCAATTTTCGATGGTTTACTAATTGGCATTTTCTTTGCTTGACCAGGCATCCCTCACTTCCAATTACAGCATACACTCCTTTCTCAATATCTTCTTTGATGTTCCTCTTGAATATATAATTTTGGAGAACCTCATATAGACAAACATTCTCAAGGTGACTGCTTCGATTTGGATAATATGTATCCAACATGTTGGTCTTCAAAATGTCGGTACTGTTTGGTTCCTTTTCTGCCAAATACTCAATTTCCCGGACAGGTTTTAGAACTCGATTTCCCGTTGCAGCAAGACCAAGACTCGCCCAAACGAGACTCCTGGATTTGGCATAGAGACTTGCTGAAGACAACCGGTCAGAACATTCGTAAGCTCCGATTTCTCGATGCGACAACATCTTCAGACTGAAACTGTACAACTTCTTGCTGAGGCTCTTTTCATGAGAAATGTCCTCCCACATATCCTTCAGTTCGGTCTTTTCTTTTTTGGTGATGTAAGATGTCACATACCGAGCCACAGCCATACAGTTGTCAGCCACAAACTGTATATCCATGTTAGCATTCCACATGGACAAAATCACTGGGTTGTAGTCATTGATGTACTTGGACTCTTCGTTCCTTTTCAAATTGTATGTATTCTTGGGTGATTTCCTCGTCACATTATGTCGCAGAGAAGACATCAAACTGTTCACTCTTCCTTTAGAAATCACCGGTCGTGGAAAGTTGAAACGACATTTGGTGTAGAACTTGTCCTTGTTTCTGAATTTACGACGACAGTACTTTCCACAACGATGGCTTTGGAAACGTAGAACTTGTTCTCTTAGATTTTTCTTCTCCGTTGCGTTTGGAACAGCACACGTAGAATACTGTTCGATGAAATTCATCACTAAGTCATCCGGATCTGTTCCAAATTTAGGTGCATCCTTGATCCACAACAACATATGTATATGAGGGGCACCTCTTGCTTGGTACTCCTTTCTCCAGAAGAAATCCAACACCTCTCCAAGAGGTGGATTCTTTTTATTTGTGATGAAAGACATCATAGCTTCAAATCTATGATTGAAGTACCTGCATACATTCACTGGATCCAAAGAACACAGTTCTCCAGGTGTCTTGAATTCAATGTTTTCAATATTTCCATTTGCCTCTCGTAGAAATTCAAGTAAGT
This sequence comes from Lissotriton vulgaris, assembly GCF_964263255.1. Taxonomy (NCBI): domain Eukaryota; kingdom Metazoa; phylum Chordata; class Amphibia; order Caudata; family Salamandridae; genus Lissotriton; species Lissotriton vulgaris. The sequence continues at coordinate 771,869,374 of NC_141699.1, read as the reverse complement.
CTTCCCAGCCATACTCGGCACAGCTCAGAGTGAGGAACCATGTTGGAGTTCCTAAGTTCCTCAGCATACATTTTAAATCACCATGACGACGGTACCAGTACTCATTAGTACCACGCTGACACGCCATGAGATTAATTAAGTGAGAGTCCAAAATACTGTCTTGGACATTGACTTTATGCATAAAGTCACTTGCCGAGATGTTTCGCATCTGTATACCACTTTTTAAGATGTGGTTCACTGCATATGACAGTCCAGACAGATCGCTTTCAAACAGGAGATGAAACAAATAGGGAATGCATTGCCGAAACTTAGGATCTGCTGCATACAATCGTAAAGTCCGGTATTCAGAGGCAGGAATTTGATGAGGTCGCTCATCATATCTTCCTCCTTGACCTGTGGGAAATAGCTGTGGGAAACACCGAGCTTCCAAACTTTCCTCCCAAACACTAATGGGACTCCCTTTGGCTTGTTTCATTTGAAACAACTCAATAGCATTCCCCATGACTTCCTTGGAATGCAAAGGATGAACACTATAATGTTCATATATTTCTTCACTTTTAGAGGCCTCTACTTTCTCAATTTGGCCAGCACACAAATCGCTATCCTCTTCATCACTTACTTCCTCTTCTGCAACATACACATTCTTATAGTACTTATTATTTTTCTTCAAATACACTGTTGCCTTTTTGACTTTCCTAACATCCACTAAATCTTGCCATATTTTCTTATTCTTTGTCGGAACCCCATTAACCAAGATAACCAGAGGTTCCTCTTCCACTTTTTCTATTCCAATTGTGTTAATGTTTTTCTTCAAATCTAGAGGCAAATAAACAACTCTTCCCTTTAATCCTCTCTGTAAATCTGCTGGAGGCAACTTCCCTGTCTTCGGCTCCATTCTTACAATAGCCTGAAAGGGATGGATACTTTGAATCAAAATAGATTCATAAGTATTTAAATCCTTCAATTCAGAAGGAATCTCAACCAATTCCAGATTATTATGAACTGCCATAGCAGGCATCTGGTTTTGGTTTAATTTATTACAACAATAAGTACACACACGTTGATCCGATCCCAAATCAAAATAATTTTCTACCATCAAGTATGTGGCAAAATCCTTCCATTCACTATTATTTTCCCTTTCACTTTTTGCATATAAATCCACTACCTTAGTCTGATTCTTATAATAAGTGCGTCGACAACATACACAAGTGAAATTAGGCCTCTCACTTGATTTCATCTGAAACGTGGCAATTTCCTTCTGAAAATTATCTGTACTGGAAACCTGTACATTATCTTCCACATTACCCTCTACTTCAGGGTCAATTTGAACATTCTCATCTTTACTACCAAAGTAACAAAACTCAATTTCTTCACAAATATTCTTCACATCTATTTCAGAACCATGCAAAAGAGCAGCACATAATTGTTTAAGCATAATTGCTGGACTCTTAGCATAATACAACATTCTCACTAATTTTCTCACTTTATTATGATGCACTGCTAGCATCCTGAAATGATGAAAAACACTCTGGCATACTCTCCTGGAAAGACAAGCCAGTGAATGACCACGCAAACCTGTCATTTGTCTCACTCTGCAAGGATCTAAATCCTGCAACAACTTCATTTTCTGCTTCAAACTTTTCTTATTAAATGTCCGTATAAAATCACAAAGCAAATTGATGGAAACCTGTCGCACACTGCAAATAGAACTACACTTCCAAATGTACACAGGACCCTTAGGACGTCTTCCTAAAACCTCATCACTTAGCGCCTCTTCTGTCTCTGTTGTCACAAGTTGTTCTTTTTCAACTGGACAACCATCCTTCACTTCATAAGCTCGACCACTGATGTCAACTGCATGCACCAAATCATTATCCTGAAAATAAGTCTCCTCATTAAAAAATGCCTCAGAACTTGAACTATGCATCCATTCTCCGGAAAAAACTTCACAAAAGTTAGTACGATTTACTACTCTCTTCCATCTACTTTTTGTTTTGAAATCAGAAATTACCTTGCTTAGTTTCCTAATTCTATTGATTACCAAAATAAACAACTTTCGCTTAATTTCAAAAGCATGATCAATAATTTTCTCTACATTTTTCTTCTTCTTATAAAATGCCGCTTTCTGTTGGCCTTTCTTTTTAATACTTTTCAATAAATTAACTAATATCCTATTACGGAACATTCGATTTCGAATGTCCCTAAACTGTTGTTTCCTTCTACTATCATGCACAGAGTTATCTCTTCCTCTACCAGTAACATTTGTGATGGGTCTCTCCTTTCCATTTAAATTACTTTTCTTTTTGTGAACTGAAACATTTTTTTGAGCAAAACTTTTTTTACTACAAATATTTCTTAAGAATGATTTCGTGCTCTTACCCGGACCTTTCTTGGTGTTTTGACAAGTATTTGGGGAAGAGGACTGCTGCAATAAAACATCATCCTGCTGTCTTTGACGTTTTCTAGCCTTTCGTATGCGACTTTTGGAAGGCATTTTCAAAACTATGAAAGAATCTGCAGTTGAATCTGTGGAAAAATATAATATAAAATGTTATTAACCACTATTACCAAACAGTAAATAAATAACAGTCATCTAAAACTTAATGCCGTACTAATTATTTAACATAGCAAATGTTTTCCACCAGCACTGCATCACAAAAATGACACTCAATGGTACAAAAAAGGCATACAACACTCATAAATCACTCCCTAATATTTTAAATCATTAATTCAGGATGACGATAAGATGTAGCCTATCTAAAGATTTGTTTAGGCCCTGATCTTTAGACTGGGGTAAATGTGTGTCATTGATCCACATTCAGTCCATCACCTGTTTTGTTTATTTGAGGTGAGGCCAACACATGGTTGCAGATAAGATTTTCACTGAAAAATATCAAAATAAAAAAACATGTGAAGGCCTACCAATGAAGTAAATCATTAAATGAAAACCAATACATTTCTGGAAATATGCACTACTAGTGCTTCATAAGATGTTTTGGGTCATATTTATAAGGCATTTGAGTATCTAGTATGCTATTTTACGTTCTTCCTGGTGCAAATTTATTGTAAATATGCTCCCACCTGCGGTTGGCAAATTTAGATTTTGATTATGGGAGTTAGATAGGCATGTTACTAATTTACCAAAAATGGTGTATAACCCCAAACAACCTTTGAAGCAAATGCTCTTAGTCATGTTATCCACCTCCCATTGGATAACATGGCTAAGAAGTGCTTGCAAATGTGAAAAAAAACGGCCGCAATGCATGAATATCGCAGAAAAGTCAGCGATATTCATGCATTTTCCAGCACATGCTCTTAGCCATAATATCCATTTCCTATTAAATAACATGGCTAAGAACTGCTCAGGGCCCCATGAGGAACGCTTTCCATTTAAAAAGGGAAAAATAACATCAAAGACACTAAAATGCCTTCTAAATATGACCCCAAACAACCTATGAAGCTCTAACAGTACATATCCTGAAATGTAATTGATTTCAAAATTCGTTTTTAAACACAGCATATAAATCAATTGTATACCTGCATTCATGGAGAAATGACTAAAAATGTCCTTGAGACACAGGAAAGTGTTTTCTGGAATGCCCTAGCACCATTTTTGGAACACTATTAACATGGCTACGTAACTCCCATAATCAAAATCTAAATTTGCCAAGCGCAAGTGGGAGCGTATTTACAAGACACTTGCCCCAAGAGGAACACTTTCCATTTAAAAAGGGAAAAATAACATCGCAGAAAAGTCAGCAATATTCATGCACTTTCAAGCAAATGCTCTTAGCCATGTTATCCACTTCCTATTACATAACATGGCTAAGAACTGCTCAGGGCCCCATGAGGAACGCTTTCCATTTAAAAAGGGAAAAATAACATCAAAGACACTAAAATGCCTTCTAAATATGACCCCAAACAACCTATGAAGCTCTAACAGAACATATCCTGAAATGTAATTGATTTCAAAATTCGTTTTTAAACACAGCATATAAATCAATTGTATACCTGCATTCATGAAGAAATGACTAAAAATGTCCTTGAGACACATGAAAGTGTTTTCTGCAATTCACTAGCACCATTTTTGGGACACTATTAACATGGCTAGGTAACCAGTCCATCACCTGTTTTGTTTATTTGAGGTGAGGCCAACACATGGTTGCAGATAAGATTTTCACTGAAAAATATCAAAATAAAAAAACATGTGAAGGCCTACCAATGAAGTAAATCATTAAATGAAAACCAATACATTTCTGGAAATATGCACTACTAGTGCTTCATAAGATGTTTTGGGTCATATTTATAAGGCATTTGAGTATCTAGTATGCTATTTTACATTCTTCCTGGTGCAAATTTATTGTAAATATGCTCCCACCTGCGGTTGGCAAATTTAGATTTTGATTATGGGAGTTAGATAGGCATGTTACTAATTTCCCAAAAATGGTGTATAACCCCAAACAACCTTTGAAGCAAATGCTCTTAGCCATGTTATCCACCTCCCATTCGATAACATGGCTAAGAAGTGCTTGCAAATGTGAAAAAAAACGGCCGCAATGCATGAATATCGCAGAAAAGTCAGCGATATTCATGCATTTTCCAGCACATGCTCTTAGCCATGTTATCCACTTCCTATTAAATAACATGGCTAAGAACTGCTCAGGGCCCCATGAGGAACGCTTTCCATTTAAAAAGGGAAAAATAACATCAAAGACACTAAAATGCCTTCTAAATATGACCCCAAACAACCTAAGAAGCTCTAACAGTACATATCCTGAAATGTAATTGATTTCAAAATTCGTTTTTAAACACAGCATATAAATCAATTGTATACCTGCATTCATGGAGAAATGACTAAAAATTTCCTTGAGACACATGAAAGTGTTTTCTGGAATGCCCTAGCACCATTTTTGGGACACTATTAACATGGCTACGTAACTCCCATAATCAAAATCTAAATTTGCCAAGCGCAAGTGGGAGCGTATTTACAAGACACTTGCCCCAAGAGGAACACTTTCCATTTAAAAAGGGAAAAATATCATCGCAGAAAAGTCAGCAATATTCATGCACTTTCCAGCAAATGCTCTTAGCCATGTTATCCACTTCCTATTAAATAACATGGCTAAGAACTGCTCAGGGCCCCATGAGGAACGCTTTCCATTTAAAAAGGGAAAAATAACATCAAAGACACTAAAATGCCTTCTAAATATGACCCCAAACAACCTATGAAGCTCTAACAGTACATATCCTGAAATGTAATTGATTTCAAAATTCGTTTTTAAACACAGCATATAAATCAATTGTATACCTGCATTCATGGAGAAATGACTAAAAATGTCCTTGAGACACATGAAAGTGTTTTCTGGAATGCCCTAGCACCATTTTTGGAACACTATTAACATGGCTACGTAACTCCCATAATCAAAATCTAAATTTGCCAAGCGCAAGTGGGAGCGTATTTACAAGACACTTGCCCCAAGAGGAACACTTTCCATTTAAAAAGGGAAAAATAACATCGCAGAAAAGTCAGCAATATTCATGCACTTTCAAGCAAATGCTCTTAGCCATGTTATCCACTTCCTATTACATAACATGGCTAAGAACTGCTCAGGGCCCCATGAGGAACGCTTTCCATTTAAAAAGGGAAAAATAACATCAAAGACACTAAAATGCCTTCTAAATATGACCCCAAACAACCTATGAAGCTCTAACAGAACATATCCTGAAATGTAATTGATTTCAAAATTCGTTTTTAAACACAGCATATAAATCAATTGTATACCTGCATTCATGAAGAAATGACTAAAAATGTCCTTGAGACACATGAAAGTGTTTTCTGCAATTCACTAGCACCATTTTTGGGACACTATTAACATGGCTAGGTAACCAGTCCATCACCTGTTTTGTTTATTTGAGGTGAGGCCAACACATGGTTGCAGATAAGATTTTCACTGAAAAATATCAAAATAAAAAAACATGTGAAGGCCTACCAATGAAGTAAATCATTAAATGAAAACCAATACATTTCTGGAAATATGCACTACTAGTGCTTCATAAGATGTTTTGGGTCATATTTATAAGGCATTTGAGTATCTAGTATGCTATTTTACATTCTTCCTGGTGCAAATTTATTGTAAATATGCTCCCACCTGCGGTTGGCAAATTTAGATTTTGATTATGGGAGTTAGATAGGCATGTTACTAATTTCCCAAAAATGGTGTATAACCCCAAACAACCTTTGAAGCAAATGCTCTTAGCCATGTTATCCACCTCCCATTCGATAACATGGCTAAGAAGTGCTTGCAAATGTGAAAAAAAACGGCCGCAATGCATGAATATCGCAGAAAAGTCAGCGATATTCATGCATTTTCCAGCACATGCTCTTAGCCATGTTATCCACTTCCTATTAAATAACATGGCTAAGAACTGCTCAGGGCCCCATGAGGAACGCTTTCCATTTAAAAAGGGAAAAATAACATCAAAGACACTAAAATGCCTTCTAAATATGACCCCAAACAACCTAAGAAGCTCTAACAGTACATATCCTGAAATGTAATTGATTTCAAAATTCGTTTTTAAACACAGCATATAAATCAATTGTATACCTGCATTCATGGAGAAATGACTAAAAATTTCCTTGAGACACATGAAAGTGTTTTCTGGAATGCCCTAGCACCATTTTTGGGACACTATTAACATGGCTACGTAACTCCCATAATCAAAATCTAAATTTGCCAAGCGCAAGTGGGAGCGTATTTACAAGACACTTGCCCCAAGAGGAACACTTTCCATTTAAAAAGGGAAAAATATCATCGCAGAAAAGTCAGCAATATTCATGCACTTTCCAGCAAATGCTCTTAGCCATGTTATCCACTTCCTATTAAATAACATGGCTAAGAACTGCTCAGGGCCCCATGAGGAACGCTTTCCATTTAAAAAGGGAAAAATAACATCAAAGACACTAAAATGCCTTCTAAATATGACCCCAAACAACCTATGAAGCTCTAACAGAACATATCCTGAAATGTAATTGATTTCAAAATTCGTTTTTAAACACAGCATATAAATCAATTGTATACCTGCATTCATGAAGAAATGACTAAAAATGTCCTTGAGACACATGAAAGTGTTTTCTGCAATTCACTAGCACCATTTTTGGGACACTATTAACATGGCTACGTAACTCCCATAATCAAAATCTAAATTTGCCAAGCACAAGTGGGAGCGTATTTACAAGACACTTGCCCCATGAGGAACACTTTACATTTTAAAAGGAAAACATAACATCTTAGACACTCAAATACCTTATAAATATGGCTCAAAACAACCTATGAAGCTCTAGCAGTACATATCCAGAAATGAAATTGATTTCTTAAATCGTTTTTAAAAGCAACATCTCTGTTTCAGCTTACATAACAGACCATAAAATGGGCTCCATATATCACAATATCTTGTGTTACTGCATGCCAGAATGTTACACCAAATATGCAATTACAATTTCTCAAAGAAACAAATTCTATTTGTATATCACTAGAGACAAAACCACATTTTAAAAACACAGCTTTCTTCATCATTTTCTCCTTAAATCATACTATTCGCTATCTAAATTAAATAAATCTTTTCTCACCTTAGCAAATATTTTTTTGAGTTTTGAAAACAGTCTGAGAAATACACCAAATTGTCTTCAGCAGAAGAAAAAGGATGCACTCCAAAGGCTGCAGCTATTGAAAGCACAGAAATACAGATATTCTTTTCACATATCTCTCATATTAGCCAATCATACCTCTTCCCTCACTTTTTTCAAATCAAAACCCTTCCCCCCTCTGCCCTGTCTGCCTTGTTTCCATAGCAACCACCTCCTGGAAGACCTCTCATGTTTGCAAATTCACACAACAATGTTTCAATTGAACTCTGAACTCTCAGTGCACCTGCGTATCCAGTGCAATCTTTCATTAAATGTTTCTTCCTTGACCATTCAAATTACATCTTTCAAAGAACACATCCATGCACCCTAGCTTTCTGTTTTCAGAAATGGAAATGCACCAATCACTGCTAATGAATCATTAGCATTGTAAATCCACAGTTTTTTTTCTTTAGAAACTCCTACTGTTTCAACTGCCCTTTCATTACCACACTTCATCTGACTGCAGAACAACCTTCTCCCACCATGTTTAAGGTCTGGATTGTTGGACATAGTTACATCCACTGGGCTCAAAGGTATGCTGAAAGCAGAAATTTACGTAACCTCAATTTACAAGATGTGGAAATTAAGTGGTTGGGCCAAAGAGGATTAAAATGTCACCAATTGATACCATTGGTGAAAACCTTTATGCATTTGCCTAAACCTGACCTGTTAATAGTGCACTGTGGAGGTAATGATTTGGGCACTTTGACAGGGGTAGGTCTGGAAATGCTTTTAAAGGACACCTTTGAGCAATTAATGGCACTTTTTCCTCAAACTGCCTTGGTATATTCCAATATATGCCAAAGACAGAAATGGAGGTGGTCCAACCAATTTTGTCCACAAATTGAGAAAGCAAGGAAGCATGTAAACAAATCTGTTTCAGCTTACATGAGAGACCATGGAATGGGCTCTCTGTACAACAATAACTTGCGTTACTACATGCAAGATATCTACAGAGGAGATGGAGTTCACTTCTCAGATGAGGGCAACAGAATTTTCATTCTGAATTTAAGACTGTGCATTGGTACCTACTTATAAGTACCTAAATGTACCATAAACCCAAAAGCTCTTCTCAGAGCTACCCTACATCTGATCACTCACAATTATTATTTTTCTCTAACTTTTTTCACTAATTTTCCACAAAATTCGCTCCCCGGAGCGCTACCCGGTTCGCTAACCGAAAGCTAACCTCGCGGAATTTTTTTAAAAAAAGTTTTTTTTTCCGCACATATAAGCCTCCTCAGCCACGCTCAGAAAACCTAGGGGGTCAAGATAAGTCTACCATGACCCCTTCTACCCATTCTAAACATTATTTGCCCTCCATCTTGTATCTTAATGCGACCGAAACACAAAATGGTGGACTCCCGTGACGCTTAAGGTTCGCTAACCGGGCAGCTTCCCGGAAAGCGGTCCTAAAAAAAGGCGGGAAAGTAATTTACAGAAAAACGACTAGAGACACTCTCACCAAATATAGATTAGCTCATACTACATAACAATCCCTTCCATTCTCACAAATTTCATTGAAATTCCATTTAGCCATTTAGCCTGTAGACCTCTCCAAGTACCGTGAGGTAAATTACTTCACAAAACACATCTGAATTGTTGGAATTGACAACCAATGAAAATGTTACTTTCATTTTCTACTTTTATTACCTGACATTTAATTGGTTATATACCTGTATATATATAAAGGGAGAGAAGGAAACACAGCCATTTTGACTACTACTTCTTGTTGTACCTCCTATTTCAATAGCTTCAAAAAACTTCAACTTCTTTGTGAAGGTAAGTTATAATTTAATATATTGTGCACTATGACTTAATATAGTAGACTTTTTCTGCTAGATATACACTATCCCTCTGTAGTAGTAATGTATTTAGATAGACTTCTCTGTTATAGTTATCAATGGAGTAAGGCTTGTCTTGGTTAAATCACATACACTTTTTTATAGTCCTATTTCCACTCTCATACTATACACTGCCAAAAGATAAATTCACTGATAAAAACTGCCTATCTAAAATTAATCCCAACAGTGCCCTATCTCTACTAATATATATTTTTTTAATCCAAATTTCAGGCAAAATGGAAGGCGAGCAGCAAGTTTCTTTTGAGATGGACCTGCAAGAGAGCAGCCAGGAATTAATTGAACCAATTGACATGGAATTTATGGATGAAAGCTTGGATAATGAACTGCTGCAATGTGTCCAAGCAGTAGATGTCCTCCTTGCAAATGAGGACATTTTGCAACCTCACAGATTGCAAAAAATATTTCAAGAAAATAATGACATTTCAGACACTGAAATGTTAGAAAGTTTAATAAATTATGAAAAAGAATCAAAATAAAAAAAACACTTTAAAAAAAAGAAAACAAAAAAAAACAAGAAAAACAACAAACAATTAACATACAGTATTAGAAAAGTCTTTCATTCTTTTATCCATAAAGTTCGCTGCCCAGAAAGCTATCCGGTTCGCGACCCTCCTAGGCCCTTTTAAAACCTCCACATAAAACCTAGGGGGTCAACGAGGATCTACTATGCCCCCTTATGGTAATTTCCCCCTTTGTTTTGGCCTCCTCTTGTCTCTCGATCCTACCGAGAGACAAGATGGCGGCCGCTCCGGACTGTTTAGAATGTTGACAGACACCGGAGGGCCAATCAGCTTCTCATCGCAAAGTTCCGTTACGCGAAAGGTTCGCTAACCGGATAGCTGCCCGGAGCGCTGTTACAGATATATATCTTGATTTAAACGTTAATTTCTCAAAATCCACTGAAGCACATATATTGAGACCTAGCAAAGGCACATCAGGCTAACAGTCCCTACAATTTTGCCAAGTTTCGTGAAAATCCATTCAGCCGTTCGGGCTAAAAGTGAGTCCAACCGCCCTATGGAAATTAACATGGGAAAAAGGCGTTTTGGGACCCCCCTTTTTTCTCGGCCCCCCCTCCACAAAACTCCCCCAAATTTTCAAGGGCTGCTCAGAAACAAAATGTGCCATTTTCCTGAAAATTTCAGCCAATTCCGTCCACAAACGCAAAAGTTATTAGGCATAGAATTTTCAGAAATCCCATAGGGAAAAAATCCTAACTATATATACCTACTGGCGGTCCGTGTCTTCGTTTGTCCACGACAGGAGTGTGGTGATTGAAGATTACTTGGTTCATATATATATATATATATATATATATATATATATATATATATATATATATATATATATATATATATATATATTACCTACTGGCAGTCGCCAGTAGGTAGTTACAGTTAGGACCTAGTTACCATAGGAATATGGCAACATTCTATTCCTAATAACTTTGGTGCTGATTTATGAATCTTCGCGAAATTTTCACAATTAATTCTTTGTTGAGATTAGCTCCTATGTTGAAAGTTTGGAGGTGATTCGTCAAGGGGGGCAGAGAAAAAAGGGGTCCCAAAACCTGTTTTTTCAATGTTCATTTCCATAGGAAACTCTAGACAAGGCTACAGTTCGAACGGGTGAACGGAATTACCCCGAATTTGGCAGGGAGAATGGTCTTGGTCCAGAAAGCACGCTTTTGTTTATTTGGTGTAAATCCATTCAGTAGTTTTTGAGAAATTTACCGAAAATAATATTTGGGAATTCCGTCATCTGATTGGCTGAGGCGTTATGAGCACGAGCTTGCTGCTAATTGGCTTTAAGCGGTTCGATCAGTTGCAACTAGTAAGTGTTGGTCGCCATTTTGTGATTCCGTTGAAGCGATTAAGGGGAAAAAATGGAGAAAAAAGTGGGAAAGAGGAGGCTAGGAGCGCTGTGAGGTTTGTAGGGTGGGTATTGTGTGCTATAGAGGGAGTGTGAAGCGAAGTATTTACCCCTACTGGTGTGAAAGTGCTGTTTTGCCCACTGTGAGATGGTGCTGAGGTGAGGTGCCGGTACACTCTGGGATGAAACCTTGCGCTTAAACTGTGAGCTGAGTGGTCTGTAGCATACTGGCAGAACCGAAGTATTTACCCTTACCAGTGTGAAAGTGCTGTTTTGTCTAGAGTGAGATGGTGCAGAGATAAGGTACAGCTAAACTCGGGGATGAAACCGTGCGTCTAAACCTTGAGCTGAGTGCTGTAAAGTGATGTGCTTTGGGTGCCTCAGCATATGTGTGCAGGTGGTGTTAGTATGCATTTAGAGTAAAGAGGGAGTGGGAAGCAAAGTACTTAGTTGTACTGGTATGAAGACTTGGGGATGAAACTGTGAGTGTAAGTCATGAGTTTATTGCTGTGAAGTGATGTGCTGTGGGTGCTGTAGGATACTGGACGCTGTGGCATACCTGTGTAAGTAGTGTTAGTGGGCATTTATTCCATACAGGGAGTGTGAAACGAACTACTCATCCCTATTGGTCTGAAGAGTCGAATGTAGTGTTTTAGGAAGCAGGAATAAAAGAATAATTGTAAAGAATATAATGCAGAATGTTGCAAAGCCAGAGAAGGAAAATGGTAAAATGAGTTGTGTCTAAGAAATTGGTTGTGTGTAATAAAGGGATGGAGTTTTTAAATTATATAGAAAGTGTCTTTATTTAAGTGCTATAATTGGACCCACTGGTGTAGGAGCTAGGGTATCCTTTTTTAAAATTATTATTTGGAGAGGATTTACATGATGAGAATTCATAAACATTCCATACATAAATTAACCTTTAGCATCTGTTTAGTCAAGGGCTGATGGCTCCAGATTTCACATATATTTCCATTGTATAGATAGAAGGCAGACGAGCTACGCGAAGAAGAAGAAAGAGAAGAAGGATGAAAAAAAAGAGGTAAGAAAAAACACCATAAACGATATTTAGGTGAATAGCAAGAGAATCCAGAAAATAACATTTCCATACATGATCAGTTCTTGCCGATCTCCCCGTCCCGAGACTCTGTTACGGCATATTTCTTTTATACACCAGTTTGTCTAATGATCCATTTTTCCAAAGGTGCCCAGTTTTCTCTGCCTCACTTACGAGCAACCCGCCCTTTACATTTATATAAGGATTTCTCCAGATGATAAATATCCAATAGACGGCCTATCCATGCGTGGAATCGAAGAGGATCTAGATCTTTCCAGTGGGTAGCAATAAGGAGTCGTGTTATGGCCACAGCAATGAGAATAAATTTGCTCCTGCGGTAATCGCATTGTATCTGCTGATCGTACCCTAGTAACATTAAAGTTACAGATATTTTAAAAGGGCGACGCTTTCAGGATTTCCTTCCCTACCTTGGCTGCGGCACAATTCCGGACATTGCTGTGTTCCTGCACCTCTATTGCCTATCGCTGCACCCGCTGGCTGTCTCCCTCCCTCCTTCGCAGTTGCCACCTTACCGCGGCCGCAGTGTGGAGGGAAACTTTGGACCACAACTCCCAGCTTCCTGCAAAAAACATTGGTGTAAACCCTGACAAAATGAGTAAATGAACGACGCTTGACATCATGTTTTGGAATGTGGCAGGGTTACAAACTAAAATTGCAGACAATAATTGGAGTTTAACAGTAACACCATTTGATGTCATAGCGTTACAGGAAACCTGGCTCCATTCCCCTTTGCATCTCTTGGGTTATAAAACCTTTTTCTCAGAAGCGATCCCGTCTATCTCAAGCAGACCAAAAGGAGGACTTATAATCTATATATCAAACACTCTCCCTCTAGGTAAAATTGAAGTCCTGAAATTAGATCATAACTATCAGATCCTTATGATAACTGGGACTAAAATGTTCACTTATCTAGTGATTAATTTTTATAACAGCCTTGACACAGCTGATTTAAATGAGATTCTAAATAACATTCTGGATTTTTTTCAAAATCTACGCACTAAATATATCAATAAATCCATAATGCTAATATGGGGGGCGATTTGAATTTGCATTTGTGTAAATATAGTAACTTCGATAATTGCGGCATACATGATGAGCATGGGAAAAATCTATCTCACTTTGAACATACAGCCAAAGGAAATCGAATGAATGGGATCATGGTCACCGCAGATTTGGGCTATGCTAACAACTTGGTTAGTCCTCCAGTCCCCTTCTCAACTACCTTTAACGGCCGTGGAGCAAACACCATAATTGACTATATATTAGTCTCTAATTGCACATCATCAAGAATTTGTACATTTGAAACATTAGTAAATGCATACAGTGACTACTTCCCCAACAGTGTTCGAATAACCTTTCCCCCCAAGGCAACAGAGAAAGTTTACTGGAGCCTTCTGGATCAACAATCTCTTAATTTTGATAAACAAAATGGCTTCACATTAAAATGGGCCAACGTAGACCGAAAGGAAGTATTAGCAAACATACAAAAAAAAGCCCTGTCAGCCCTATACGCATGTCTAGACTTGAATTCCAGCTCTGAGGTAATACTTTCCAGCTATGAGAGCATCACCAAAACAATAAGAGATGAGCTACTTAGCACCAGAAAACCGAATAGGTCTAATACGAGGGGGTGGTTTAACACTGAATGCACTAAAGCACTCACCAAATTCAAGGCAGCCCTAACTAGAACTATAAGGGATAGGCAAGAGATTGCCGATTTGAGGAAGGTTTACCACTTAGCACAAAATAAACGCAAAGCCCAAATTAAAGATTCCTTATGGAAGCAATTGCATTATAGCTGCTCCGTGAAGGATTCTATTACCTTCTGGAGAACAATTAAAGCACCATTCCTCTGTGTAGAGAAGAACTACCCAAAATTAGAAGTAGCCACAGACGCTGATGCTTGGGTCCACCATTTCTCAACCATCTTTAAACAAGATGAAGAATTGGTACTGGACCTGCCTGATAAGCCGAAACAACCAAATTGTCCAATACAGATACGTTTTAACCATACAGAAGTTATCACAGCCCTTAAAATGTTGGGTAAAGCCCCTGGTCCAGACGGGGTTCCAGTGGACCTGTTCAAGTCTGAACTGGATCTATGGTCCCCTATCCTGACAAGAGTTTTGGAAGCGACCACCAGGGTTGGACTAGTCGAGTCCTGGTCAACATCGATCCTGGTACCTATTTTTAAAAAGGTGACCGCAACAACCCGGCGTGTTACCGGCCCATATCATTCTGGATACTCTTGGCAAGGTAGCTGGCCGTATTCTTTTAAATCGTCTCCAAGTTTGGGCAGTAGAAAACAGCACAGTCTAAGACCTACAATGTGGTTTATGGGAAGGGCTTGGGACAGTTGACCAATTACTAAACCTTACTCTGTTAATGGAGAAGTATGTTTCAGCAATAGGTGGGTCACTGTTCATGGTGTACGTAGATCTCAGTGCAGCATTCAATTGTGTAAGCCATTCAAAACTCTGGGCAGTAATTTTGGATATGGGAGTCGAACCCGCACTAGTTAATTTTCCTAGAGAACTCTACTCCAATGCAACAGCGAGGGTGAGATATGGCATAGATGGAGATCTCACCAAGCCAATCAAGGTACAGAGGGGGGGTCAGACAGGGGTGCGTGCTGGCCCCATTCTTATTTACCTTGTATACCAACGGGCTCGAACAAGCAATGGTTAGAGACAGTAAAGACCTGCCAGCCATCCAGGGTCGTCTGATACCGGCATTACTGTACGCCAACGACGCTGTTCTTTTGGCGAGAACCCCTGTCCAACTTCAGCGATCGGTAGACAGATACTGTGAGTATATGTCCTCTCTGAATTTAAAAGTAAATATAGAAAAAACTTTTTCCATGAATGTGGGTCCCAGACAAGCAAGAAAAAACAAGGAAATATTTATCAATAATTCTGTCTTAGATACTACCACTTCTTATCCCTATTTAGGAATTCTGGTAGACAGTAATATAACGTGGTCTAAAGCTATTGACACAAGGAAACTGTCCTTTCTTAGGGCTACATCAGCCCTAATCGCATTTGCACAAAAATTAGGGAAAAGATCTCCAGAGGAAATGTTGAAATTATTCCAAGCCAAATGTATTAGTGTTGCCAGTTACGGCGCGGGTGTATGGGGATACTCAAATATAGATGAGCTACAGAGAGTAGATAATTCCTTTCTTCGTTATCTCCTCTCAGTCCCCAAAAGCACCACGACATACGGGTGCCATTTAGAATTAAGCATAGACCACATCTCGGACATTATAAAGATCCAACCGATAATGATGTGGAGACGTATCTGGACTAACAAGCAATGTCTATTAACTAGAGCCCTTATTGAGGATTGCATGTTACTAGACGATTCTCGCAAAATAAGATGGTTGGTATACATAAAAATGTTCTTTCACGATCTGGGAATCTCGAGTTTTTTCACCGACCCGATCACGATTTCCAAACTTCCAAAGAAAGAGCTAAAAAAGATATGCCTGTCACATCTGGGAGACCTCAGACTGGTTCAAGAAGCGGGTAAAAGTTCAGTTCAACATCTTCTGTCCATCCAAACCACCTTCTCACTACAGCCGTATTTAAAATTCAATTTGAACCAATTTGAAACATTTTTACTGACTAGATTTAGATTGGACAATTTCCATCGGCTTTTTTCCTTTCCCAAACAAAATGATTGGATGAAATATCTTTCAACTTGCCCTTGTGACTCTGTTTCCGCCCAAACTACCATCCACACAGTACTGTTTTGCAAGTTCTTCAGAAACCCACGTATTCGTTGGATATTTCCAATAGTAAAGATAATGGGACTTCGAACATGCCATCCAGCCTTCCTAGCTCTGCAAATGTTGGAAAATGAAATGTACGCCAAATCTATTGCTTCCTTTTTAAAATTCTGCATTAATCATTGCCCTAACTTGAATTCTGAGTGATTGATATGTTTTAATGAATTCATTTTGTGACTAAATTAGTATTTTATCATGCTTTTATTGAATTTTAAATAAGAAAAATGTTTTTTATTGTACTTTTATAGTCTTCTACGAATACCGAATAAAGATGTTTTTTTTTTAATAGGGCTCTCTACAGCTGTTTTCAAGAAGATTTCTATTTGCTTTATTAATGGATCTAATTTATCATAGCTATAGAACATATGAGTTGTGTCTGCTGGTCCTTGATCACACCAAGGACATTTATCGTCCTCTCTTTTCCCCCAGCGATATAGTTTCTCAGGGGTGAAATAAAAATCATATATTGTATAGTAGTGATTGGCTTTTAAATTCGCTGCTAGAAATATCTCATGAGATAGAGTCAGAGAGCGACATACATCAATGTCGCGATCTCCAGTTTTCATAGCCCATTTAGCTTCTACTACCTACAAGTCATCTGAAAGTGTACCCATTAGAATTTTTTTATATATCCTTGATTCTAGTCTGAGACTGAGAGATAGTTTCTATTAGGGAATTCCTTTTCAGAGAGAATTCCTTCTCCATCATTTTGTTCAGATAACTCATAAACTGCCTATATTTAAATAATGATCCAGCTGATATACTATATCTCTGCTGGAGCTCCTAGAATGACAATCTTTGTTCTAGCAGATGTAGGTCCCCCACCCTCCAAATTCCCTTCTCCTCCCAGTGCCTGGCCAGCATATTAGACATTGATATAGGAAAAATGGGAGATTGACAAAGTGGAGTATATATGTTATATATATCAATATTCAAATGGGCCACCATCCTTTTCCAGATTTTCCAAATTGCTATCATTATCTTAAATTTAGTTTTTTTATAATAGCTTGGCTCGATTTGCAGAAGAAGCACCTCTTGAGCATTGGTTCCTATGGCTAACTCATATATTGAGGGAAGATCCATGGCTATATCATACTGTCTGCTTCCTATACCTGGCAGGATGACAAAAGCCATTTGCTGTAGAAAGCATGCATAATAATAGTACCTAATATTAGGGGTGGACCATCCTCCTTGAACCTGTGGCAGTGTTAAAAATGTAAAGGATCGCCGGATTTTGGAATATTTCCAGGCAAAGCTGCTAAAGATACTGTCTATTTTCTTTGAATACTGATCTTCGATCTCTACTGGTGTGAATCTAAACAAAGCTGCTAAAGATACTGTCTATTTTCTTTGAATACTGATCTTCGATCTCTACTGGTATAGATCTAAACATATATAGAATTTTGGGAAACATAACCATTTTTAGAATATTGCAATGCCCTATAAGTGACAGGTGAAGTCTGTTTAATTTGCGAAGATCTGTACCAATTTTATTAGTTGTTGGTATATTTATTTTCCATATTGCATCTATGTTATTGGTGATCTTTATACCTAGGTATGTTACCTCAGTTGACCTTCGAGGATCACTGCACCCAGTTTCGGTATTACATGAAATCTGAGTTTTCCCTGCATTTAGCAGGTACCCTGATTTCAACCATATTCCTCTGCTAAATTCTGGATGTGTACCATTGCTTTCTCTGGGTCCACTGTTACTATTGCCAGATCATCTGTATAAGCCAATATTTTTGCCTTGTGGCCATTGCACTTTACTGGGGTAACAATCTGATCTTGGAGGTTGCTCTATAAAGATGTCAATATACAGAGCAAATATTATTGGAGAACAGGGATACCCCTGTCTCGTCCCCCTTGCAATCTCTATAGAGATTGGTTCTTGCCCCATTATATTTAATCTAGAATATGGCAGATGGTACATTGCTTGTATAGCTGTTAAAATACCAGGTCCAAAGCCCCTCTGTGCCATCGTTGTCCACAGATACTGCCATGCTACACGATCAAAAGCTTTCTCAGCGTCCAGGAGGATCATAGCCATCTTCTCGACAGTTGTCTCAGTGATATCTAAAAAGGCTATAGCACGTCTGATGTGATCTAGTGTGCCTCTCGTTGGAATAAAACCTTGCTGCCATGGGGAGACAAGATGAGCTATGATCCTCCTTTACTTGGTGGCTAGAATTTTTTAATACAATTTTGTGTCAGCATTCATAAGGGATATAGGTCTGTATGAAGTGGGGTAATCTGATGGTTTCCCCTTTTTCAGAAAAACTACAATATCTGCCCTTTGCCTGGACTCAGGCGGGGTCCCACTGTGTTGTACCACCCAAAAACAGATCTAAAAGTATAGGGGCTATTTCTTCTTGGTTTGCTTTGTATAGCTCTAGTGGGATCCTATCTTGGCCTGCTGCTTTCCCTAAAGCCATAGCCTGAAGGGCTGAGAGCACCTCTTCTTTGGTTATTTCTCTGTCCAGCTCTTGCCGCCTTTCTTCGCTAAGCCTACGTTGATTACCCAAAATATGCTCGGTATCACTAGCCGGCATAGGATAAATATTACCTTGCAGGTATAAATCTTGGTAAAATTGCTCAAAGGTTTTAAGGATATCCTTCTTTTCTGTGTATACTGCTCCATCCCTTCCCTTAATTTCTAATATGTCATTTCTGGCTATTATCTGCTTGGTCCGTAAAGTAAGAATCTTATCAATGGCTTCACCATATTCATATCCTTCAGACTTGTGTGCTTCATAGATAGCTTCCCCCTTCCTGGTATATCAGTTATTTATTTCTGCTTTAATACTCGCTATGTTTTCACCTAATATCGTTTCTTCACTTTCTTGATTTTGTCTAACTGCCTCTGTGTGTTCTTTTTCATGTTCTCCCAATTCGACTATCAGCCTGTTGGTCTCACTCTTTTCTTGTTTTCTAGCTTTCCCTACAAAACTATTTGTTTCACCCCAAAGACCAGCTTTAAAACTATCCCAAACTATGTTACGTGTGGAGCTATATTGATTGATCTCATAATATTCTATAGTCCATTTTTTAATATGTACAAAAAGCTCTCATTGTGTAATAGTGATCTGTCGAATGTCCATTTCACTTGTAGATGATCTGCATTTGAAAGTATCAAACCCACAATTAGAGGATTGTGGTCTGAGAATAGTATGGGTAATTTTTTGATATCTACAGTTGGGATTAAGCGGGATGACGCCAGAAAATAATCAAGCCTGAAAAAGTTCTTGTGGGGATTTGAATATTATGTATAGCCAGGATCTGCTGGATGTTTCGTCCCCCAGACATCTCGCAGGTCATAGCTACTTTTAAACCCAAAAGTGCTTGATGAACATGGGGTTTTCTCCCTTGATATTTCTGCGTGCTGCCACACCCCTTTTCATAGTGAATATTTAAATTCCCACAGAATATAAACGGGCCCGGCCACGATGCTGCCTCGACTTCTAGGTTATTAAAAATCAGTGGATCGTCTTCATTTGACCCATATATTGTGCAGACAGTCAGTCCCATGGGGAGTTGCGCAATAGCCCATCTCCCCGATTTATCTCCCAACTCCCGCATGGCTGGTCCAAAGCAATTTTTCATATGAATCGTAGTTCCTCTAATACTTGAGGTTTGTGTAGAGTAAGCTACAAGAATGTATCCTCTTATGGTGAGCATATCCTGGTTCCCCCAAGGGATATGCGTTTCTTGTTGGCATATTATGTCAGCATTAAAACTTCTTAATATTTCTACAACTCTGGTACGTTTTAGCCGATCATTAAGGCCGCCAACATTCACCGAGCAGATAGTAATCTTAGCCATTTAACCTGCTTGGCTTTCTCTGCCTTAATCGCCCTTGCCCCTTGATAACTACTATATCAGGTTTCTTTTCTATTACATCCTCTCCAAAAAAGAGATTTTCCCCCTTTTTTCCGTGACCCTTCCCCCCCTGCACCCTTTTCGCCACCCTCCCTTCCCTCCTTCCCCCTACTTTCTTTCACCCACCCTACAACCATGCCCCTACTTCCCCTTTGACTCCCACCACCCACCCTTCCCATATAGAAAGGCATTCAGACTGCTATCAGTCTGCTATGATGGTTGCTGTCCTCTGACACAAAGATTTATCTAGCTGATAATTTGGACAGATAAAAGTTAGATTTTAGAAGCAGATACTATAACGCACAGACCTCATAGCACTATGATCAAAGATGGGATAAGAAGGGGAAATGAGGCATAAACAATCATTAACACCTTGGCTGCTATGGGGTTTTCCCGTCCTGTGCTGCATTCATTCAATCACCATTGTTCATGACAAGGTCAGCTCATCAAACGCACAGCGCAGGTAACACCCATGACGAGCTGACCTTGTCATGAGCATGGAAGGGGTTAAACAGCCTAGAGCTTACGGCTACATGCATCAAAGTCCGGTTTTGCGATTCCTTATTTGCGAAAATTAGGGAATCGCTAATACGGAATCGCAAAACGGGATGCAACAATTTATTTGCATAATTTTTGCGATTCGGTAAAAATCGCAATTTTTACCGAATCGCAAATATTATGCGAATTCTAATTTGCGATTTTGCAATTCCCATTGATTCCTATGGGCCAAAAGGCCCATAGGAATCAATGGGAAGGCATTGACATTTTGCGAATTGCAATTAGCGATTCGCAAAATGTTAATGCATTCCATGGGTGCAGGGGGGGTCCAAAGGACCCCCCCTGCACCCCTGAAATGTATTTTAAAGTGCATGTTTCACACACACATGTCCTAAGGACATGTGTGTCTGTAACATGACAGTGTTTAAAATGCTAATTTGAGCATTTTACATTTTTTTCGCAAATTACCACGAGGTTCACCCTCGTGGTAATTTGCACCCCCTAATTGCGAATTCGCAATTTTAAAAGCAATCATGCATTGCTTTTAAGGAATCGCAAATTTGCGATTCCTTAAAAGCAATCGCATTTTAGGAATTCGCTAAAAATAGCGATTTTGCAAAAACTGTTTCATGCATCCCAAAAACCTATTTAGGAATCGCAAACGGCTGAATTTACCGATTCGCACCGTTTGCACTTCCTAAATAGGTTGATGCATGTGGCCGCTTGTCCCTGCGTTAATCGATCTATGGTTTTTGGTACCATTTCTCCAGATATTCTTGCACTTTAATTTCTGAGGTAAAAAGCGAACATGTTCTCCTTTTATTACTTTTAGGCGGGCTGGATGTAGCAGATATGCCTGCCCCCCATGATTTTGCACTGGTTTTATCATTTGTCGAAGACGCCATCAACTTTCTACCATAAAGTGGCAGAAGTCAGGTTGAACAAAAAAGGTATAATCCCCGCTACTGTGTTTTGATGTAGGCTTCGCTTTGTCATAGACAGCCACAACTAAAAGTACATAAAATTATAGTATACATTTATATATTCTAAGGTTAAGTTTTTGGTCTAGCTGTGATCTTCAGACTTGAACGGTGAAACACTGAAATATATCTGTGATTTTCATCAAGACACATAATGTCATTTTTCATGGAAACTTAAACAACGGGTCCTGTCAAAAATAAACAAGCATTCAAAATGCAATAGGTCGCGCCTTTGACTAAGTTAAAGCCATCTGCTTTGCTAATGGTATTGTATAGCAAAGCAAATGGTTTTAACTTATGAAAAGGAGAGACCTATTACATTTTGAATGCTTGTGATTAGCGGTGGGTAAAGCACTCGCTTGCACTTGGCGGTAGGTATATAAATCGGTCATAAACCGATGCCCTTGATGCCTCTGTGCAAGTGCTGACCTGAAGACAGTCTGGTAACACCCTAACATAATAACTACACTGTAGTGCTAGGTTATTAATTATACTAATATTGCCATTACACAGAGAATACAACAGTTTTTTTGCGTTTAATAGTAAGCATTAATTACTGTAGTATTGTTTACTACCTAATTCAATAGTACTCGGCTTCTTACCCTCAAAAGAATGAAATCTTCGGTTAGCGCTGTATGCACGTAAATTTTTCCATGCACAATAGTCCTAGGTCTTTGTGTAGGCTGCATAACCCTCTTATGAGGACTGGAAACAATACCTGTAGGTTCCATCTGGAACACAATATTAAAGGAATGAACCTCCAGACCAAGGTTCTATGGTTTGGATCTATGACCTGGAGATTATGGAAAGGGGCGACCACTCGGTCCCCCCGAACGTATGGCAGAGTACCTCGATCCCCCCGGGAAGCCATTTTCGGCGGGAGGCGCGTCTCGGCTGGTATGCCCGAAGCGGCGTAGCCGGGGCGCGCTCTTTCCCGCCCTGGAGTGGGCTGGCCTAGACACTGACGCAGCTGGCCACGCCCTCGGGGCAGGCAGGGGCGGGTTTACGCCCGCCCTGAAGACGGATAAAAAGGGACGCAAGACCGGAAGACATCCTCTTGTTCCTGTGCTCTGAAGCTGCACCTCCTCGCTGCACGTGAGCTCGAGACGGAACGAAGAGCCAATTTTGAGCGTTTTGATCTTTCTTTTTGTCTTCTAGATACTTGGTCGGAAAGATGCCCAGAAAAGGCGCGAAGAGAATGACGACGGATCAGATGGTTCGGGTCCTCATGAAGGAGATGTCCGAACTGAGAAAGCAGGTGGCGGAGCGAGATGGGGAGGGGGGATCGGGGCGTCCATCGGCTGGAGCAGCCCCTGGAGGGAAAGCCAAGAGGCCTAGAAGGGGACCAGCCGGGGGAGACGTCCCGGTTCCCTGTACCCCGCTCGAGGCGCCAACCCCGGTACCGGTGGAGGGGAATCCGATTCCCGTCGTGGTCACCCCGACATCCACTGAGGATATGCCTCCCGAGTTGGCGGCACAGCTAGCAGCGTGGTTGGGCGACAGTAGCGAGGGCGCCACGGCTGCCGAGGCACAAGTACTGATGAAACAGTTGCGCGAGAAGCGAGATGCAGCCAAGGTGCCCGTGCCGGCTGCAGTGATAGACAAGCCGCAGGCCCCGGTTGCGACCACAGAAGCAGCGTCCGGTGCAGGTAAGCGGCCATTGCCGATCGCGAGGGATGAGTCAGCACCCTCTCGTAGAGAAAAGTTGGGGCAACATGTTCCTTTGGCAATAAAGGAAAAGATTTGGGCAGGGGAATATGTGAACATTTTCTCCTTGCTTGTCGATCATTATGAGGTGGAGCATGTTAAAGGTCAGAAGGATCTGATGCATCCGAGTGTTTGGCGCGCAAAAATGGCCGCCTTTAAAGTGAATGAGATTATTGGCAATTGGGGCAATGCATGGGGAATTTTTACGTCGATCCTAGGGGAACGTAGGCCCGAATTGCTTTCTGAGTTACCGATCTATCAGTCACGAATTATGGGGTACTCGATGTCTCACCAGGGTAACCATTGGTTCTGTTATGATAATCTCTTCAGGAAGGCGAAGGAGCATAACAAAAGTTTAACCTGGGACTGTTATGATTCTTTGACATGGGATAAAATGAAAGAGTCAGGAATGTTGAAAATGCCGTTGGTGGGGAGCAATGTTGGCGAGTCCTCCCGCCAATATGCGGGGACGCCCTTTCGGTCAGGTACGAGTGCCGACGATTACTCGAGATCTGCCAGTAATACAGGGAAAAGGGGTTTCTGCTTCAATTTCAACAAAGGTAAATGTACTAGGCCACAGGGATCGTGTAAATTCAAGCACGAATGTAGTGGTCGCGGTTCGTCCCATCCTGAGTCCTCGTGCAGAGCCAGAACGGGTGAGAATGGGGGTAGGGGAGGCGCCAAACAGGTCTAATATAGTCCGAGGGGCGCCTTTACCAACCCCGATTGATACCTTGGCGATGATTCCCTGGCTCAGTGAATACCCAGATCGTACTTCTGCTGGATTGCTGCGAAACGGTTTTTCATATGGTTTCCGCATTCCGGTGGGGGACTTTCAGGGTGTCGGGATATGCAAAAATCAACTTTCCGTCCTGCAGCATACGACTGTAGTGCAGGATAAGATCCGGAAAGAGGTTATCCGAGGTCGTGTCGCCGGCCCGTTTACTGCACCTCCGGTACAGAATTTTGTTTGTTCTCCTTTAGGGGTGGTCCCCAAGAAGGACCCGGGTGAGTTTCGATTGATTCATAATTTGTCAGCTCCACGTGGTCTTTCTGTAAATGATGCAATAGACCCAGAAGTGTGTTCGGTGCGGTACGCATCCTTCGATGAGGCCGTAGCCATTTTGAATCGCCTGGGGCCCGGGGCGCTGATGGCGAAGTCAGATATCGAGTCAGCGTTCCGGTTGCTCCCGGTACACCCGGACGATCAGCGTCTCCTAGGTTTTAATTTTCAGGGTTGTTATTACATGGATAAGTGTATGCCGATGGGGTGCTCTATATCTTGTGCCTATTTCAAAAAATTCAGTAGTTTTCTGCAATGGGTCTTCACAAAGAAGACGGGTTTCCAACATGTAATGCATTACCTTGATGATTTTCTGTTCCTTGGGGCAGCCGGCGATCTCGAATGTGGCCGGGCCTTGGCCGAATTTTGTGTATTAATGAAACAGTTTGGTGTGCCATTGGCACCAGGTAAGACGGTGGGTCCTGCGACTTGCCTCGAGTTTCTGGGGATCGAGTTAGACTCCAGAGAAGGTTGTTTTCGTTTGCCAGCTGACAAAGTGTTCAAGTTCAGGGCAACCCTGCAAGAGTGTCTAAATGGATCTAAAGTTACGCTGCATCAGTTACAGCAGTTGGTGGGACAGTTGAATTTTGCCCTTAGAGTTATACCGATGGCCCGCCCCTTTTCTCGTTCAATTGCCCAAGCTATGGTCGGCCTAAAGGAGGGCCATCACCGCACGAGACTATCGGCTGAGGTCCGCCAGGACGTGCGTATTTGGTTAGCATTTCTGGCGGACTTTAATGGTCGAGTCATATGGAACAAACCAGCCGTATCCTCTGAAGAGCTGGGGCTATGGACAGATTCTGCAGGTAGCATAGGTTTTGGTGCCATCTTCGGCACAAAATGGTCGGCACAAAGGTGGCCGACATGGTGGCATGACAATGGTCTCACAAGTAATATTGCTTTCTTGGAACTTTTTCCCATTTTGGTGGCCTTGAGAACCTGGCCAGAAGGGTTCAAGGATCACTCTGTGATATTTTGGTCCGACAATATGACTGTGGTCGAGTGCATCAATAGTCAGGCAGCACGATGTAAACTGATTTTAAGACTGCTCAAAGAGATTGTTTTGTTGTGTATGCAACTGAATGTGCTGTTCAGAGCAAAACATGTCCCAGGGGTACAGAATCAGGCGGCTGATGCACTGTCTCGTTTTCATATGCAGGCTTTCTCGGGCTTCCTTCCCTCAGCGGACCCAGGGCCGGCACCCTTCCCCGAGGCTCTCTGGTCTCTCGGTGCCCCGAACTTCGTCACCTCGTGGGAGAGAGTCTAGCAACACGGACGAGGAAGGCATATGAAGGGGCGTTTAGGTCCTATTTAGCCTTTTTGGGGTCTGATAGAGAGAGACTTTGGGGCCACGAGGAATGGTTAGTGAATTTCCTGATGTCCTTACGTAGGGCTGGGAAATCTGTGGCTACGGCTCAGAGGCATCGTGCTGCTATTTCCTTTGTTGCCAGGGCTCATAGTATCCAGGACCCAACGGCGTCTTTCGTTGTACAGAAAGCGCTGCGTGGGTGGCAACGTCTTGAGGGTCGCAGAGTAGATGAGAGGCGCCCGATAGGTTTGGATAGGTTGGCCCAGTTGTTGGCTACACTCCCTGCCACATGTTCATCCCGTTTGAGGCGGTGTTGTTCCGAGCCGCTTTTACGCTAGCATTTCACGGGGCGATGCGAGTAAGCGAACTGGTGGCAAGGAACAAACAGGATGTGGCGGGGGGTTTGTGCCAAGAACACGTTTAGATCAGAGGAGAGGCAATGACGGTCTCCTTTGTCAAGTCCAAGACCGATCAAGATGGGATGGGTGACTGCATAATCATACGCAGGATTCCCGGGTCCTCCATATGCCCGGTAAAGTGTTTAGAAGATTACCTAGCACGAAGGGTGGCAGTATGGGGGGGGACCTTGTTGAGACACGAGGACGCCACCCCACTGACGAGGTTTCAGTTTCAGCGGGTGCTTGCGATGTCAATTGCCGCTGCGGGCTTGAACCCGGGCGAGTTTGGGACCCATTCCTTTCGGATAGGGGCTGCTACAGAAGCTACAGCCAGGGGTCTTAATGTTGAACAAGTGAAACGAGTGGGGCGTTGGTCCTCCAATTGTTATAAGAGGTATGTGCGGTTACACATGTTGTAAAGCTGTAATGATGTACTCACGCCTCTTGTTTTTGTTTGGTTTTCAGTTGCGCAAGCCTACGAGGCGGGGCGGACTTTGCAGTCGACCCAACACCGGGCCAGCGGTCAGACATCACCGGCTGTGAAAAAGGAGGTGTGGGTCGTGGGCCACTCATACGTGAGGCGTGCCGCGGACGTATTCAAAGCAGGTGACATGATTCACGTAGCTGGGGAATACGGGTACAGGGTGTCCTTCTCCGGAAGAGGCGGTCTCTGTATTGACCAGTTTCAAGCATATTTTGAGGATTTGTTAGGGCAGACGAGGTCACCGCCGTCTATAGTCATAGTGCATTTAGGGGGCAATGATTTGGTCACCACCGGTAGACGACTTCTCCTGGAGGCAATGCTTTCCACTGTAAGTTGGTTGGCGAGGAGAGTTCCGGGGTGCACAATTGCGTGGTCCCATATGATCCCACGAAAGGTGTGGCGGGGGGCTATTTCTATTCCTGCTTTGAATCACTCTGTTAGAAAGCTTAATAACAAAGTGAGTAGGTTGTTCCGTTCCGGGACATTGCATTCTATTTCGCATGGATGTATTAATGATGACAGTGTGTATTCGGGGGATGGTGTGCATTTGTCTCGGGTGGGGAATGAGTTACTCATAGGAGACTTCTTAGCGTGGTTAAAAACGTTGAAGCATGACCTTTAGGTAGGAGCTTTGTGGGGGGTCCGGATAGCCGGTCAACTATCCGGACCTGTGGCGGTAAGGTCATGATCGGTGAGCAGTAATTGGAAGATCCCTATGAGTGGGCGTCACCCAACACGGATGGGAGCGCTCGGGAGAGGTGGCCATTGGCCCCTCAACGGGGAGGCGGTCCTGTCTAAGGAGAGGCCGCCGGAAGGAAAGGAAAGGCGGTCAAGGCCCCTTCCTGTGTAGGAGGGGTTACAGCCCCCTCCTGGGGAATTTCCCGGGGCCAGTGACGTCTGCGACGGCAGATGTGGTAAGTTGTGTGGGGTTTGGGGGGAGGTCTACGCTACCTTCTAGATACTCACACGAGTCCTCGAACGACCTTTAAGTGGCGTCGAGTTTATTGGGGCCCCCGACAAGTCAAAGGGAAATTGGTAGTTGCACGTGGGGTACGCCTCAGTGCTGTCGCCCCTCCCAAGTGGGGGGGGTATTTCTGGTTAGGGATCTTGACACCGGTTACGACCTTGCCGTTGGCCCTTAAACGTTAGGATGTACAATTTCATTATTTCAAGAAAATGTTTTGCAGGTTGGTAGTTCGGCTAGGAGAACCTCTGTATTAGAGAATCTGTTAAGGTTAGCCAAACATCGCAATGTGGTTATGAAATTGTACATTAATATGAACTGTTTAACGTTTAATTTTTGTTTTAATAAATACGGCCGGGGAGGGTCACTCCCTCCCTCTTCCAAAAACTTCAAGAACTGTTTCCGGTTTCCCTCCTTTTGGGGATTGTGTTGAGAGGGGGTGGCGGGTATCTCAGCCATATGGAAGGGGGGGGCACCACTCGGTCCCCCCGAACGTATGGCAGAGTACCTCGATCCCCCCGGGAAGCCATTTTGGGCGGGAGGCGCGTCTCGGCTGGTATGCCCGAAGCGGCGTAGCCGGGGCGCGCTCTTTCCCGCCCTGGAGTGGGCTGGCCTAGACACTGACGCAGCTGGCCACGCCCTCGGGGCAGGCAGGGGCGGGTTTACGCCCGCCCTGAAGACGGATAAAAAGGGACGCAAGACCGGAAGACATCCTCTTGTTCCTGTGCTCTGAAGCTGCACCTCCTCGCTGCACGTGAGCTCGAGACGGAACGAAGAGCCAATTTTGACCCACCCACCAGCCCCTGAGGACAGCTAGTTGTTTTAAGATGGTTCGATAATTCTATTTTTCGTTTACAGGTTGTGGTATTATCATGTTGATATTGAGTGTGTAATAAAGTTGGCCGATTTTATGTATGTTCTGTGATTAAAGATATTCTGTTTTTTGTGTCCGTTATAAGCATGCTTATTCGGGTCATAGTGGCCAATGGATTGTTGGTTTAGGTAGCATTGTCGTATTTATTTGGTAGGCGGTAAGGTCATGATCGGTGAGCAGTAATTGGAAGATCCCTATGAGTGGGCGTCACCCAACACGGATGGGAGCGCTCGGGAGAGGTGGCCATTGGCCCCTCAACGGGGAGGCGGTCCTGTCTAAGGAGAGGCCGCCGGAAGGAAAGGAAAGGCGGTCAAGGCCCCTTCCTGTGTAGGAGGGGTTACAGCCCCCTCCTGGGGAATTTCCCGGGGCCAGTGACGTCTGCGACGGCAGATGTGGTAAGTTGTGTGGGGTTTGGGGGGAGGTCTACGCTACCTTCTAGATACTCACACGAGTCCTCGAACGACCTTTAAGTGGCGTCGAGTTTATTGGGGCCCCCGACAAGTCAAAGGGAAATTGGTAGTTGCACGTGGGGTACGCCTCAGTGCTGTCGCCCCTCCCAAGTGGGGGGGGTATTTCTGGTTAGGGATCTTGACACCGGTTACGACCTTGCCGTTGGCCCTTAAACGTTAGGATGTACAATTTCATTATTTCAAGAAAATGTTTTGCAGGTTGGTAGTTCGGCTAGGAGAACCTCTGTATTAGAGAATCTGTTAAGGTTAGCCAAACATCGCAATGTGGTTATGAAATTGTACATTAATATGAACTGTTTAACGTTTAATTTTTGTTTTAATAAATACGGCCGGGGAGGGTCACTCCCTCCCTCTTCCAAAAACTTCAAGAACTGTTTCCGGTTTCCCTCCTTTTGGGGATTGTGTTGAGAGGGGGTGGCGGGTATCTCAGCCATATACGTGGTGCTCTGCACTGCAGCAGGCACATTGAGCACCTGAGCGATTTTATTAGTACTGGAAACTGCATGCTACTGCAAAACAGACTTCTGCAGCTGACCCCCTCACCACTGTGCTAACATACTAGCTGACACACTTAGCCACCAGATAACCACATCGCTCAGTCTATTGAACCTCCTACTGTGGAAATCTGAATGCATTTTAAAACTTGTATAGCCAATACAGAGTTCGAACTTAACAGCTAGACTGGGGTGAAATGCATCATGTACAAAAATATGTTATGTATAGGCCTATATGTGCATGTATATTGTCCTGGTTGGATCTTTTAATTCTGTACTTGCACTGATAATCGGAAAACTAAAACTGAACTAACCATGGCAGTAAAGAATAAAACCAACATTCAAAATAATGAAATTAAAAAAGAAAATCACCATAAAAATGCTAACACAATTCCTGAAAAGGAAAATCAACCCTGAAACTTAAATAGTTATGGCAATTAAACAGAAAACCAAAATTAAAGAAGGTTACCCTAAAAATACTAAACGCGTGAGAACGAAAATCAACCCGCGCATTTGGCCCTGGGGTGGAGCACCATAGTTTGTCAAGTTTCTGGGTAGGGCCGGTGCGCCTCTGCATTCTCCTGGTGGGCTGCAGACCCCTAGGTGTTAAGACCAGGATGGGTCGCCGACTCGCCATGATGACCCAGTCAACAGACTAGCCCCCAGAGAGGCGGCGCATGGCGATGGCCCCCTCAGAGGTGGGGCCTCTGCCTTCTACACTGACCTGGCCTGACTGGTCAGCACTTTCGGGGCAGGGGGGGGGGTCAGATGTTGCGTTCACAGACGTAGAGCAGTCAGGCACCCCTCCCAGCAGTGCACAGAGGTAGAGAATACCATGGGGAATATGGAAGCTTCATCTCTTCCAGGCAGCTGGGTTGGGATCCCATTCAGCCAGTTTTCCTTCTGCAGAGGCATATACAGTGCTTCTCTTCCCAGAAGCAAGGGCGCATTCCTTTCCTGTGGGGAATCTTCGATGCTTCCAGGAGGATTCCTCACTCTTCAGGTTATGTTCCCTAAACTGGCAGTGAAACTGGCTGTCATGAGCACCAATTCTGGATCTGAGACGTTGGCTGTAAATAACTCCTCCAGACCCCAGGACCTTTCTTTCTGCCTTATTTCATTACACTGAGACCCCTTGTGCTTATGCTTGATGGCCATAGGTGCTGAGATGCAACTAAAAAGCATCCGCAGACTTGGTACATGTCATGAGCAAATCAGGGCAGGTGTACACATACTACAAAGCGATGCAGCGGACATTCCCCTCTCAGCATCTCCCCCATCAGCCATAATTCTGAGCATTAGCCTTAGCCCCCCCATTATCATTAACTAGCCCAATTAGCCTTCTTTTTATTAGTCATAATTTGATACAATAGTTGTATCTCCTTTCATTAGTCTGAACGTTCATTTAACCTTCATGCTCCATCATGCTGGTATTAATTCTCACTGATAAATATAACTCTCAGAACTAGCCGCAATTCAAACTCATAATTTTAACTCTTCATTGTAGCCTTAACTCTCCTAGTTTGCTCCATCTCTGCAAGTTAACTTGAACATTCCAGTTAAATTAACTCTACCATTAAACTCAACTCTTGACGTCCTCCTTACCCTTGTTGACCAAAGTTCTTGTGTGATTAGCTTTCTCGCTCCCTGTTCACCGACCTTTTCTTCATTCTTAGGTAAATCTTAGTGATTTCATACCAGTGTTGGCTTAAACTTGCCTCATTTGTTTTAACTCTTCATATTAGGCTTAACTCTATCCATTGCCATCTTTAATTCTTGCTGTTAGTTTTAGCTCTCAGCCTTAGATTGATCTATCCCATTAACCATTACTCATCCATTTATCCTAACGCCTCTCTGTTAACCTTAACTCTTTCCTTTAATCTTGCTCCCAATATTAGCAGACCCTTAAATTAGCCTTACCTTGCCCTTCAGCCTTAGATTTTCCAGTAGGCATATGCCATTTTTACCCCATTGCTGTAGAACACATTGCTGAGAAAAAACATCACTTGAACTACTGACACACGTCAACTACTCCACCCCAATCAAAGCAAAATCTTCTCAAGAGTGGTAATAAAGCAGCCAAAACTTAAGGTGAGGAAACGGCCTGGGTCTGGGTCAGAGAGACATACTCTATCCGTTTAAGGTAGGTGAAGAAGCAAGAACGTATTGCATCTGGGGTGAAACTTCTTGTCATGAGGTGTCAGTTTTATGTGGGTGTTTTTGGAACAACATCTATGGTAAACTGAAAGACCATATCTGTGCATTTACTCTTTCCACGAAGACATGTATTTTCTGGAGCAAATACATGTATTCCACCAGACAGCATAAATGTGGCACTGCTTTTTTTATTTTACTCAAACCACGGAGTGCAAAAAATAAGATAGATAAGAGGGCACTTTCAAGTTGGTTTTGTAAAGACGGCGGAGGGGAAATGAATCAGTTATTCTGAGCTCGCAGGCTCCCAGGATACAAGCGTGAGGGGGTGGCACCACGAGTTACCCGCACCGGGTGACACCAACCCTAGTGACGCCACTGCTCATGAATAAACGCGCTACCTTATTTAATGACATTCAACATGACAAACAACATGTGCACATAGCAGACACAATGACACTACATACTGTGGAAACCGTGGCTTGCCATGTATACAAACTAAACATGGTATGGCACCTCTGCCTCACTATGCAGAATGCAGGGAGAGATGAGAGCAAAGTATGTGCAAAGTTGGCAAGTTAATCTCGATTATAAAAGTATACAATGCAAAGTCTTGAGGGGATGTGCTGGACAGACTTGAGTATGCAGAGCACAGACATGTACTTGTCAACATACACTTATGGTCTATTGAGTGAAGTGGACAGTGGACGTAACCATGATAGTACAGTCAGTAGGGAAGATAACAGAATTGTAGCGCGTACGTGCCCCCTCCCAAATGTTTAGGGAAGTGGGCTGGCTCGGCGAATGCAAGACTAGCGTAGGGGAATGAAGAAAAGGCACGTTTCTTTGGGTGAGGTTCTCTTCCGGATTGTCGAACGTGTCTGCCAGGTTTGCGCAGCTTACACCACCACGAGGCTGACGCTGTGAGCGAAGATGGGTGCGTGAATGATACTCTCAGCCTGCTGGTACTCAGAAACCGTCATGGCTGCTGTGACGCATATATGCCCCACAGTTCACCTTTTGACACAGCTGTATGTGAAAGAGGGCCCATCACGTGCAGGCGGAAACTCCTGGGCCGAGGTCTGCGAGCTCGGAAGGCTCCTGATTTTAACGCTTGCTACCGCGACACAGGCACACAACGCCCAGCCTGAGACCCAGGAGTGTGGAGTGCTCTGTATACTAGTAACACAGTAGTCCGACAGGTACAACAGTGGAACAGTGTTTTTGATACGTTAGTGGGCAATGGTAGAACTGTATCTGAGAGTGGAGATGAAGGTACTCCTTTCGACCAGGTGCAAACAACTCTGGGTCCCTACCGTGGAACGGTGTCTTGATCCCACAATGGACAATGTTAGAACTGCATCTGAAAGTGGAGATGAAGGTACTCCCTTCGACCAGCTCCAACCAACTCTAGGTCCCAACAGTGGAACAGTGTTTTTGATACTATAGTTGGCGGTGCTAGAACTGTATCTGAGAGTGGAGATGAAGGTACTCCCTTCGACCAGCTGCAACCAACTCTGGGTCCCAACCGTGGAGCGGTGTCTTGATCCCTCAATGGACGATGTTAGAACTGCATCTGAGAGTGGAGATGAAGGTACTCCCTTTGACCAGCTGCAACCAACGCTGGGTCCCAACAGTGGAACGGTGTCTTGATCCCATAATGCATGATGTCCGATAATTCCTTCTGCTTGCTTTTCACAGAACTCCCTCAGTTGCGGTGCATCACACTCTGTGCTTCCATAGCTAATTGCGGTACAATATTATTGGGCTTTGTTGACTGTAGTTGCTGGACTATAGCATGGTAAAGCAGGTCAGAACAATGAAACGGGGTCTTGATTCTATGAACGAGGATGTCAGAAGTTAAAGTCTGTGATGATTTCAGTGTACCCCCTCCGATCAGGTGCAACCAACTCTAAGTCCAAACAGTGGAACGGTGTATTGATCCCACAGTAGACTGTGTTAGAACTGTATCTGAGAGTGGAGATGGAGGTACTCCCTTTGACCAGCTGCAACCAACTCTGAGTCCAAACAGTGGAACGGTGTCTTGATCCCATAATGGATAACGTTAGAACTACATCTGGAGTGGAGATGAAGGTACTCACTTTGACCAGGTGGAACCAACTCTAGGTTCCAACAGTGGAACGGTGTCTTGATTCCACAATGGAAGATGTCCGATATTACATTTTCTTGATTTTTGCAGAACTTCTCCTGTTTTGGTGGATTATAGTCTGTTTCTGTAGTTAACTACTGCACATGATTATTAGGCATGGGTTATTGCAATTGCTGGAGTACACATCAGTACAGCATGTTCGAACAGTGAAACAAGGTCTCAATTATATGACTGAGGATGTCAGAAGTTAAAGTGTGTGATGATTATTGTGTATAGCTTCTGATGAGGCGCGACCAACTCTAGGTACCAACAGTGGAATGGTGTCTTGAACCCTCAATGGACAATGTTAGAAGTGGATCTGAGAGTGGAGATGAAGGTACTCTCTTCGAGAAGGTGTAAGACACTCTAGGTCCCAACAGTGGAACGGTGTCTTGACCACACAATGGACGATGTCCGATATTACCTGTTGCTGGTTGTTCACATAATTCCCTCTGTTGAGGTGCATCAGATTCTGTGCTTCTGTAGTTAAGTGCTGCACATGGCTTTTGGGCTTAGTTGAATGGCATTGCTGGAATACACCACGGTAGAGCAGGTCCAAACAGTGAAATGGGGTCTTAATTATATGATTGAGGATGTTAGAAGTTACAGTTTGTGATGATTTCTGTGTACCCTTTCCGATGAGGTGCAAGCAACTCTAGGTCCCAACAGTGGAATGGTGTGTTGATCCCACAATGGATGATGTTAGAACTGTATCTGGGAGTGGAGATGGAGGTATTCCCTTCTACTAGTTGCAACCAACTCTAGGTTCGAAAAGTAGAATGGTGTGTTGACTCCACAATGAACGATGTTAGAACTGCATTTGAGAGTGGAGATGAAGGTACTCTCTTCGATCAGGTGCATCAAACTCTAGGTCCCAACTGTGGAACGGTGTCTTGATCCCACAATGGATGATGTCTGATATTAACTGCTGCTTGCTTTTCTCAGAAGTTCGTGTGTTGAGGTGCATCACAGTCTGTGCTTCTATAGGTAACTGCTGCACATGATTATTGGGCTTGTTTGACAGTAGTCGGTGGAGTATACTGTGGTACAGCAGGTGCAAACAGTGAAATGGGGTCTTGATTCTATGATTGAGGATTTCATAGATTAAAGTCTGTGATGATTTCTGTGTACCCCCTCTGATCAGGTGCAACCAACTCCGTGCTTCGGAATCCCACAGTATGTGGCTGTGAGTTGTGAATGACCACTGGATTTGGTCCAAACTGCGGTTCGCAGGGTTCACAATTTAGATTGCGTGGTGAATGTTTAATTACAGAATCCAGTAGTTAAGAACTTAGAACGTCTATTGAAACATATACAATATTGTTTTAGTATACTTGCTTCAAGAAGTTTTTTTATATCAGTTATAGGTTTAGTGAAATGACCAAATCCATCTTGCAAGTCCAAAGTAACAGAGAATAGTGTAGACTGTGGAGAGATCAAAACAGGGTTCTGGTCGTGCACTGCCAAAGTTTTATGCATATCACTAATCACTGGCTTGTCGTGCTCCAAAGAATCACCTCCTGCTGAGAGGTGTACATTAAATAAATGGAGTTGCTTCACTGCCACTTCAGCGTGTCTCTCTGGGCACAGGACTGTGTGCTGTGTCTACAGCTAATCTTCGTACAAAATAATACTCTTAACGTTAAGTTGAAATTGAAATATTCATTAGTTTTACTTATGATTAAAAAAACTTCCATTAGTTTCACATCAATTCATTCATTGCATGTAAAGCTTCAATTCCCATAACTCTTCTTTCTTGCATACAGGTTTAGCTTTTTCCCTATGCATTTGGGCATGTAATGCATTCGTCAGGGGAATGTCTAAAAATATTAAGGTTTACAATCATGAATAATGCGCATTCATTACCTCAGTTGCAACCACCACCATGATTGTGACTGTGTGTCGCTTATCAAACAAACATGTGTATCAACTAAAACCAAAAGTGTATAGAATCTAAACTAAAAGTGCAGTGTCCGTGATGTGAGCAATTGGTGTCTAACACTGTGGTTGTTTATCCTGTTTGTTTGTCCAGTACTGTTTGGTGTGTTCAGTGAACGATTATCAATCGAGCTAGGTGCTAACCTGCTCGAAACTGGTCGTCCTGCCGAGAGTGACAATGGTTAATCTTAACATGCTGCGTCGCGCTTGTCTGTAACATTAATGTGTCCTCCATGTCCTTACCGGTATTCAATACTTGTGTGTCCCGTTCAGTTACATGCTCATTCCAAACGCGCTGCTACTTTCTCTTGTTTCTCGCTCGCGAGCGGTGTTCTGATTTAATGTGAAGAGGTGTGACAGACTATCACGTGGATGATGTCATCAGTGATGTCATTTGAGATGTCATCAGTGAGGTCATGAGTGATGTCACTGACCATGTCATGAGTGATGGAATATGTGACGTCATCAGCAGTGCATTTCAGACGCGTGTTATAGTTAGCTCAAATAACTGTAACAGGCGAATTTCTCTGGTTTTATATGAGTCAAATGTCCAACTAACTATAACATCCCTGAAACCTATGTTTTTTTCAGTGAATATTTATATATATTCGTGGACTCTTTTATTATTGAACACAGTGACTTCAGTGATCACAACCCATTTACTGTACTTTTGAGGGGCCCCTGGGTGGCCAAGGAGGGACGGAACTTTACCACTGGTAGGCTGAGTACTACTGACGGGAGAAGGCGCCTGAAATGGTCCATGATCTCACCAGACCGTTTGTATAAAGATATCAAGGAACATTGTACTGAGGAAATTGTAACATGAACTCAAGATGGGCCGGAACCTTGTCAGGTCCTATGTGCTTTCCAAAGTATTTCTGATAAGGTGTCTCAGTTGATGTCAGCTCCAGTAAAGCTCCCAGAGACCAGGGGACCAAGATGGTTTAATCAGAATTGTTCTAGGGCCTCACGTAACTTAAGGGCAGCACTGACAACAAAACCCAGAATAAAAGAGAATATCCAACAGTGCAGAAAAGAATATAAGTCTGTAATTAATAGACGTAAGGAGTCTTTAAGAGAAGAGGCATGGAATGAGATTCTCGAACCCTCTACTCTGAAGTGTAGTTCTAGATTCTGGGCGATAGTAAAAAGACCTTTTTTGACCCAGGATCCAGGGGATGGACTAGAATGCTGTATAACAAAGGAGGAATGGGTCACACATTTTACCCAATTGTATGGTGGCACGCTGAGTGTTAATCCCAATCCTTCCTCCACTACTAGAAGTGATCTTATTAGGTTTGACAGAGGTGAGGTTATTGAGGGAATAATGGGACTTACAGCCGGGAAAGCTCCAGGTCCTGGTGGGATCCCGCCAGACTTATATAAATCCGACCCCAGTTTTTGGGCACCAATATTAGAATTGGTCTTTAATGCTGCGGCCAAAATGGGCTGCCCAAAGTCATGGGGGGTGTCAACGATTGTCCCAGTCTTTAAGAAGGGGGACAAGGGTAGCCCTCTTTGTTATAGACCCATCTCATTAATTGATTCTATGGTCAAAATAGTGTGAAGAATCCTACTGAGGAGGCTCTCTGACTGGGCGCTGGAAAACAGCATTATGACCATCTCCCAGTATGGCTTCTGCAGTGGACTTTCTACCATTACACAGTGCCTTAACCTCTTTCTAATTTTAAGTAACTACACTGTTGCCCAAAAGGGCACTGTCCACCTTGCCTTCATAGATCTGTCCTCAGCTTTCGACTGTGTCAACAGGGGAAAGCTGTGGCAGTCTATGAGGGACAAGGGTGTTGACAGTGGGATTGTTAATTTCCTTGTTGATTTACACAACAATACCAGTGCTAATGTTAGGTACTCTCAAGAGCTATGTGTAACTGATCATTTTAACATCGGGAAGGGTGTGCGTCAAGGTTGCATCCTTGCCCCTTTTCTTTTTAATTTTTATATCAATGAACTAGACAGCGTATTGCAGGATGTAAAGGCCGACTGTCCTAGAGTCGGCAGGCGTGGTATTCCTGTCCTTTTATATGCTGACGATGCAGTCTTAATCTCTAGAATAGAGAGAGGTCTCCAAGCTTTATTAAATGCTTTTAATAATTTTATGATGGATAGGGACCTCCTGGTCAACAACACTAAATCCTTTATTATGCAAGTTGGCCAACAACCAAGAAGGAACTTCTCATTTAAAATGGATAATGTAGCAATTCCTATCTCGAAGACATTCACTTATCTGGGGGTCTCTTTTGACTCCAAACTTAGCTGGGGCCCACACCTTGACAAAAAGAAAAAGGAATTGGTAAGGGTGAACGCTACTATTTTCAACTTTGCATCCAAATTCGGGAAAAAACCAAACAATGCCATGCTGAAACTTTACAACGCAAAATCAGTGGCATCTGCCGTTTATGGCAGTGAAATATGGGGTTATGTGGCCGGGGAGCAACTACGGATTGTAGAAAATTCTTTTATGAAACGCCTCTTGTGTGTCCCAGTAGGCACATCCAATTTTGTGGTGCACGAAGAGCATGGGGCGCAATATCTTTGTGATATTTTTTCACTACGCCCGTTGACTTGCTGGCTAAAATTGTGGCTGAATCAAGATATTCCATTGACCCACCTGATTATGAGAGATTATTTGTTACAGGATAAGGCAATGGGTACACCCTGGTTAAAGTACTTGAAACTTTTAAAGGGGCATTTCCTATAGGTATTTTTAGCACATAATCCACCTCACATAGCGCCTTCACTTTCACACGAAATACCGCTCCTCTATAGACAGCCGTTGCAGCACAGCTGGATCGCGCTCGGGGATCCAGCTGGGCCCGATGATGAAGCATGTCACCTACCAGGTAGGTGGGTGAGGGGTTTCTTAACAACAACAACTTGTTGTTATCATCATATGACCAGCTGCCATGGTAATATCCCTGACCTGTACCTACGGGAGGTCTTGTCCAAGTTGTTCTAATATATATGTTTGGGGAAAAGGACAAGCACTACAGTCTATTTCTCTCTCTCTTGTTGCTACCTTGTGACCCTTTTTAATATTCATACAAGCACTTTAGATTTTAGACATGGTGATACAATTGATTGCCCACTTGGGCTATATTTCTGTGCACTACAATATGTGCTATAATACTGATAATCAAGTGCAATATTATGAACATCTGCTGCTAAATTGATACCAATGATTTGAAAATTATTTATTGGTTTTAATTTTTATAGCTTGTCAATTGTTTTAAAATTATATTTTTAAACTTTTGATCAATGTTCCTTATGGTAATATTTATATGTTTATTTATAAGGTTGGACATTGTATGCTTTGAGTTCCCATATCAGACATAGCCAAACATAAGATGTTTGGTGTAGAGGGGTAGTAATGTTAAGATCATTTAAAACTGACCCTAGGGACTCAGAATGACAGTTATTGCAAATGAAATACTAAACTTTCATCATGTATTTATTAGTATGAAATTATGGCACTATTTGCACACTTATACGCATTTATGCATTTTATTTGTTGTATACTTTCTGGTTAATGAACAGTTACGGAGTATGTTTCCCATGTCTATTGCAAGTAATGTTGCACTGTCACTTTAAAGAGGTGAAAAATGCCAGGCAGCGTGTCATGTGATCAAGGTCCCATGAGGACCGAAACGCGTAATGGCGGCGGTGCTGGGCTGTAAATAAACTACAAAAATAGCACTGAAATATCGAGTTCGCTTTGTCTTTGTCTACTTTTCCAAAGAGGTGGAGTGTTGGGCGAATACTATATATATATATATATATATATAAACACACACAGGTTTGGCGTGCTTAAGCCGTCTTCCACGGCGGGCTCTCGACGGGGAACGCCAACCCCTATAATTCAACACACTCCTGGTTACAGCACTTCATCAATCGAAAAACCAGAGTCGGAGCCCAAATCAGATGCGGTGTTGTCAAGTTTATTCGGCATAGGAAACACCCAACGCGTTTCGTGATCCGCTGATCACGAAACGCCTCCCGTGAGAAAGTGGGTTTTAGTATTTTAGTTTTTTATTACAACATCAATGGTGCTTTGAACATTACGGACACGGCAGTGACCCACTGGGGTGTCTTAACGGGACTCAAGCCTGGCTTAACATTGAGGGACTACCATAACCAGCAAGCCATGCAATCTGTGAACGCCCACATGGGTGGGGCTTGTGAATTGAAATGAAATAAATGATGTCCTGCAAACGATCTGCTTAGTCCGTGCACTATTGAAATGAATTGCCTGCCAGTGATCAAGGGTTGTTAAACTCGAAACGCATTTGGCTTCACAAGAGGAAGCGCGACAGGAGCGCTGTGTTGCTACCGCCTGTGGCAGCTGTGTGGTTAACCCCCTCGTGTGTGACTGCTTCAGTGGGGCAACTCTTTTTGGTTTATATATATATATATATATATATATATATATATATATATATATTCCCTTCTGGCGGTCGCCAGTAGGTAGTTATAGTTAGGACCTATTATCCATAGGAAAACCGCAACATTCTATTGCCAATAACTTTGGCGTTAATTGATGAATCTACTTGAAATTTTCCAAACTTTTGGCCAGCTCAGTTCCGCTCCTTCTTTGAAAGGTTTAGGGGTGATTGGTGAAGCGAGGGCCGAGAAAAAAGAGGGTCCCAAAATGCGTTTTCCCCATGCAAATTCTCATAGGACCTTTAGCCACGGCTACAGCTCGAACGGCTGAACGGAATTACACCAAATTTGGCAGAGAGGTAGTCCTCAGTTCTGACTTGTGCCTTTGGCATATCTTGGCCTCATAGGATAAGCGCACCATTCCGATCACACGCTGAATTCTAATTGGCTGTCAAGCGGTTGTAAACATTCAAAACCAGGAACTGTTGGCAGCCATTTTGGGCCTCGGTAGAAGCGAGGGTGAAGAAGTCTGTGAAATATGTTGGCAAAATGTGAACAGGGGCAGGTTAGACACAACCTGACCCCCTAAGCCTGCTCAGGGGGTGACATAGGGACCCGTAGGGCAAAAAAAGTAAGAACATTTTTTTACAAAAAAAGTTGCTATATGCACGTAGTATCCACGCATTTGGTCGCTGAAAAAAACAAACCATGTATTTTTGAGATATATATATATCAAGCTTATGTTTATAGATGTTGGGTGGTTCTAGAAAGAGCCCTTGTGTTTATTGAGAGATTTTAGGTAAGTACCGATGCAGAGTCTAAAGTTCATGAGGAAGACTTGGTTTCCTTGATCTGTAAAATGTACACTATCTCTTTAATAGATGCCATGCATATTGGAACGCAGATTGTTGTGGTATATGGACAATATTCTATAGTCTTGTAGAAAGGGAGAAAGATTTATTCACATGTTTATTCTCTTATGTGCGCAGATCAGGTGTTCTAGTCTTCTCCTATCTCGACGACTGGTTGTTGAAGGCGGACTCGCCCCAGACAGTTGTTTCCCACCTCCAGACTACGGTCGACCTCTTGCACCTGCTGGGCTTGCCCATCAATGTGCCGAAGTCGCACCTGTGCCCCTCTCAGAAGCTCCTCTTCTCATCGGAGCAGTTCTGGACTCGGTGCAGTTTCGGGTTTTTCACTCGGAACAGCGGGTATGGGATATTTAGGCTCTGATTCTGATCTTTCAGCTTTCAGATCTCGGTCAGATTGACGCTGCGGCTCCTGGGACTGAAGGCTTCCTGCATCCTAGTGGTGCATCAAGCAAGGTGGCATGTGAATAAATATAAACATAGGCCACGCAGTTTGCGTCCCGTAATACTCAAATTTCAGGGGGCGGTGTTTCCCGGGGCTTGAGGGGGTTCGTTGAAGCCCACACACTTGTAATGTTGTAGGGGGGGGTTGGACGCGAAAGTGGTGCAAGGGGGTTGTAAATCTGGTACACAGTATTTTGCTTTCCTTTCTGTGATGTAGAAGATCCTGGGTAAATATAACGGTTTTTGTATAGCCAGTAACTTTTAACCCTACCCCCAGACGGCTTTCTGCCTGTTACCATAGTAACAGTTCATGGAACTCTTACGTGAGCACAAAGGTTAAAAGTTCACCACACTATGTTGCTAATAAGTTAGCCTCATAATTATACTTCAAATTTTAAATATAATTTCTATTGATGACTGCTACACCCACAAAAAAAACAGACGTATGTACTTTTTTAATTAACTTTTATTCAAACAATAACTGGAACTATAACTAAAAGATAACAATACAATAAATAACTAGAACTATAACTAACAAAGCAATATACTAAACAACATATAATATGGAGTCCAAAAGAAGTATTGTAGTTAATCTGCAAAACGAAAAAGAAAATTAGTGTTTAAAAGTAGATTGATGTGACTAAATGAAGTCAAACATTACAAGTCAAAGTAACACTTGAGGATATATATATATATTTTTAAATGTTTCCAGTGTGCCTGAAAAGCTTCCACTGGCATTGTACATGCACACTTTGGTCCACCCTTTTTATCAATTTTTGCAGTTTGAGATATATAACGTCGTACCTCTGTTATTCATCTCCTACTTTCTCCTTTCAAATCCTTTTGTAAAGACGTTAACAACAATTAAAGGGAAAATTTTCTGCATATTTTTAATAAAGTATTTGACACAATGCATAGTGACACCGTATTTATTGAATGTTTTGAAATTAATTTCACAAGTCTTAAAAAAGGTGAATGCAAGAAAAGTTACTTGCTGCATATTCAAGACTGCTTTCAAGAGGAGACCCCAATAAAGAGGACTGGAGTGAAACTGCAAGTATGCGGAAGCACTTGCAGACTAAGAATCCGGTCAACTTTGCCAGGGAAGAGTTAAGGAGATTGATAGAGGCTCCTCCTGCATCATGAGGAGGCCCAAGTACCAGTGGAGCAACTCAATTTCTACTGCACAGCCTAATATTCGTCCCCAATTTGGAACCCTTTAAGAAAAAAAATAAGAAGGTTGGTAGCTCTGTATGCCATCCTAAAACCTAATCATCCATTAGTTATACAGAGATCTACCCTGTATCAGACTAATTCGTAGAAGTGTGAATTTGAGATTATCTACCACCGAAAACCCCTCAAGTACTTTTATCCGTTACTTTTGAACTTTGTCGAGTAGGTGTATTGGGGGTATTTACCTTAACGTTGTCCGTTAAAAATGTGTGAATCTGCATAGCTTCGGACAACTAGTAAGTGCCATATCCGAGACATCTGTGTAATCAGCTGGAACAGGAGGATATAGTTTTCTTCAACCTTGGCAACAAACATTCTGCAAACTGAAAAAAGAGTTAAAAATGTATATGTTGTACATATGTCCAAGATTAATTTAAATGTACATCAAACCATTTGTTCTCAATAGGATTGGGGATGAGAAGCAATTATCAGAGGTTCTGCTTTCAAGAGGAGACCCCAATAAAGAGGACTGGTGCGGAACTGCAAGTATGCGGAAGCACTTGCAGACTAAGAATCCGGTCAACTTTGCGGGGGAAGAGTT
This sequence comes from Lissotriton vulgaris, assembly GCF_964263255.1. Classification (NCBI taxonomy): domain Eukaryota; kingdom Metazoa; phylum Chordata; class Amphibia; order Caudata; family Salamandridae; genus Lissotriton; species Lissotriton vulgaris. The sequence goes on along the minus strand of NC_141699.1, from coordinate 771,826,239 downwards.
AAGGAGATTGATAGAGGCTCCTCCTGGTTCATGAGGAGGCCCAAGTACCAGTGGAGCAGCACCGTCAATTTCTACAGCACAGCTTAATATTTGTCCCCAATGTGTAACCCTTTAAGAAAAAAAGTAAGAAGGTTAGGAGCTCTGTATGCCATCCTAAAACCTAATTATCATTAGTTATACAGAGATCCACCCTGTATCAGACTCATTCGTAGAAGTGTGAATTTGAGATTATCTGCCACCAAAAACCCCTCAAGTACTTATATCCGTTACTTTTTAACTTCGTTGAGTAGTCGTATTGTGAGTATTTACCTTAACTGTGCTAAAATACACTTTTGCCGAAAACATTACTTTTGCAATGCATGGGGCACGTCACGCACTACTTACACGAGAAAAAACTATATTGCATTCACTTGAACAGCACATAGCACACTGCTATAGGAGCGGCCATGTGGTGCTTGGCAAATTAAACAAACGCACCAGGATTAAGTGATTTGCCCAGAAACTAAAATTAGGAAGTCAACTTTAACAATATAAAAAAGCAGGAAAGCGTGCTTAAAAACAGCATTGCCAAATCGAACATAAATTTGCATTGACGCTGTATTTAAAGATTGTTCAGATTATTTAATTTAATTACTCTTAAAAAAGTGCTCACCTACGAAGAAGTGGATACAAACACTCTCAATGGCTGTGACTGCGGAATAGGAAAAGTTCAAGAAGGTTAGCAGCTTATAAATGCTTTGAAGAAGGATGATTGGTTAAGTATGATGTCACTGGTTGTGAGAGCTGCGATTGGGCCTGTTGTAATTGAGCATGCGCAAATAAAATGAAATACGTTAGGGGTACATTGCCAGATGGTGGGACGTATTGTGCACATGCGTAACATTAACATGCATGCGCTACCACAAGCATGCATGCGCAAAGTGAAGGCAACTCCTACAGGGTACATACATAGATGGAGTTCAGATGTCCCCGTGGTCTTGAAGCGGCTTCAGGAGGGGGGCTTTGCAGCCCTCCTCCATAAAATATTAATATATAATTAGCCATGCCGGGCCACGTGGCCCACTTCCCATAAAAAATGTAATATGTATACGCCGCTTATTGTCATCGTACCATAAGCGCACCCTTCCGATCACGCGCCAAAGGCTAATTGGCTGTCAAGTGGTTGTCAACAATCGAAACTAGAAACTGTTGGCATTCATTTTATGTCTCGGTACAAGGGAGGCTGAAGAAGCGTGTGAAATGTATGTTTAAATTGTGAAAAGAGGGACGTAGACACACCCTGATCCTCTAGGTCTCCTCAGGGGGTCCGACAAGGTCTCCCAGGGCCCCTATTTTTTTTTCTTTTTTGGGGAACAATCACGAGGTGCGCGTATGATCCGCGCATTCTAGCAATATTTTTTTTTAAAAGACGTGGGCTTCCTCGAGTCTTTGGTAATTTGCATTCTTTCAACTGTGCTGTATCCAGGATCCACCACTGCGTAAGAAACGGTAACGATAACACTATTTACCCGCTAAGTGAATTCCTACCCATAGGATAACAGTGCGCAACCCCATAAAAAATAAAAATAAAAAATAAATAATTTAAGTATATTATGAACAATGTATAAAATAAAAAAAATTGTTTATGTGAAAAAAATTAATTAAAAAAATGTGTAATGTAATTAAAAAAATAACATCTAAAAATAAAAAGAATAAACAAATGTAGTTAGGAAATATTTAAAAAAATATTTACAAATTAGCATTTAAAAAATCTTTGAAATTCACAGAAAAAACCATAGGTTCCAGACATGTTATAGTTAGGAATTAGCATATAAAAAAACCTTTGAAATTCACTGAAAAAACCATAGGTTTCAGACATGTTATAGTTAGCAATTAGCATTTAAAAAACCTTTGAAATTCACTGAAAACAACATAGGTTTCAAACATGTTATAGTTAGGAATTCACATTTAAAAAACCTTAGAAATTCACTGAAAAAACATAGGTTTCGGGGGTGTTGTAGTTAGCTGGACATTTCACTCGTATAAAACCATTGAAATTCCCCCGTTATAATTAGTTGTACTAACTATAACTCATGCACCCGCAATCCACTGCTGATGATGTCACATATTACATCATTTATGACATGGTCAGTGACTTCCCTGATGACATCACTGATGACATCTCAAATGACATCACTGATGACATCATGCGGTGAATGTGGTTTGGTTCGGAATTTAAATATGTATTATATATATATATAGCAATCTGCCTTGAAGACTGAGTGGATGTATAAGTGTGTGAATGGAGGATTTAGTACCAATAAGATTGACTGTCTAAGTGAGGAATTTTAAGTGTCTCAATAAATATATGAGACACTGTAGCAGGTTTTATAATGTACTGTGGGTCTCATTTTATTTATAGGTATAAGGATGCCTATTCAAGGTAATAGGGTGGTAACTGCACCAATTTGTCACCAGAATTAACTGAGTTGCTTAGTTGTGAGATGCTGGAGGGCTCTCCACATCTAAATAATAGTAAGCCGTAATGTAATTGCTCAGATAATATGTAAAGGTAGTGTAGTTGCAGCGATGTTAAAGTTTGTGATATCAGGTTGGGCACTCTCCTCCCCATAGTGTGCCACACACGACCATTAGAAGGGTTGTTTTGAGGGTGGAGATATGGATGTCATGTCACAAGTTGGGGGACATGAAGTGGGAGGGGTGGGGTTTACTGATTATGCATTGAATTATGGCAGCAGCACGGATACGATTGAACATACGCATTCTGACACCTATGTGCACACTGAGAAATATGCTATCTGGTTAGAATATGAGCAGGAGTGACCAAACAGGGGGGTCACTATCTGACTTTTTAACCTGGAACGTATGAGGACTAAACAATCAGTGCAAAATCTGCAAGGTAGTTTTATATTTGCACAGACACCACATAGATGTGGCTGTGTTGAAGGAGACTCACTTGCAAAACACACAAGGTGATGGACGGAATGTTGCACATTGGCAAAACATTCACCCCCAGTCACAGATCTGGGTTTAATCCATCGTTATTTTGCTCACCAAGCCACCCCAGTTCAGACATGGCCACTTGGCACCTGCCACTGGGCTGCTAACGCAGAGAAAAATGAAAGGCTTTAGTGTGGCAGTGGTTTTACATCACATGCGAGAGGGGTCCTTGTGTGGGTCCGCCAGGGCACCAATATCACAAAAGGTTCGGTTGTCATAGACCCTGTGGGAAGGTATGTTGTTGTTCACTGCTGAAGTGGGAACCTTGATGTGCGCTTAGCTGGAGTGTATGCTGCAAATTATGATAGTCCCCAATTCTATTGCAACCTCCACAGTAAATTCACCATGCACTCGAAAATGCCCACCTTGTGGGGGGATGACTTCAACGGTGTACGATCTCCTGATCTGGGCAGGTCTAGGGACCCAACGCCTTCTCCCTCCGCAGAAGCACGAGCGATTGCGGCTATTGCCGAGACGGATGGCTTGGTTGATGTCTGGTGTCACTGTTCTCCAACTGGTGGGGGGGCACACATTACTCGTCATTACAAGACATACAAACATGTATAGACTATTGGCTAGCGTCCTGTGATTTAATATCATTCATAACAGAATGCGAACATTTACCTCGCACGTATTCAGACCATTGCCAGGTTATGTTACAAGTGAAAATAGATGACCTCCAGCCCAGGACCTGAATGTGGCGCTTTCCTCAGAACTCATTGCTAGACAAGGTATTTAAGGTTGAAGTATCAAAAGAAATCGATATTTTCTTTGCTATGAACCTCGGTAGTGTCCCTAAAATGTCCACAATATGGGAGACTTTCAAGGTCTTCATTAGAGGGGTGGTTATATCAAAGCACGCTGTGGTGCGGCACTCCATTAGAGGTAGAATGAAGCAGTTAGAGGCAGAATTAATAGACTTGGAGCAACAATTCAATGCAGAGTCGTCTCCTAACATCCTAGCACAGATAGTTGAATAAAATTACGAGGCCCAAACAGAAATAGTACATTGGGGGGAATATGCAACTGCAAAAATCTATGGGGAGGGGGAGAGACCAGGTGCTACACTGGCAGGACTCACTTGACCAGTCTGAGGTTCGAATTAAGTGTGCTGTGGGATGAGAATGGCACAACACTGAAAGGGGCTGCACAGGTAGCGGACAGATTCCGCTCTTTTTATATAGAGCTATACACTTCATGCGTGTTCAACTCGTATGAGACGGACGAAGAATATTTATCATACATAGCCATGAAGTGGCTTTCAAATGTCCATAGGGAACACTTGATGGTGCAGTTACGCCCTACTGAAATAACCGCAGCGTTGTGTACAATGTCCAATCACAAAGCCCCAAAGTCAGATGGGCTTACCGTAGCGTGCTATATAGCCTATAAAGATCAGCTGGTTCCACATTTAGTTAATCTATTCGAGGAAATGGCCACAGATGGTATCATGCCCCCTAGCATGAGAGAGGCCACTCTAATCACTTTGTTAAAGAAGGACAAGCCCCCACAACAATGCACAGCATACCGACCAATCTATTGAGAAATGGACCAGACTGCCCCTATCCCTACTGGGTCGAGTAACGCTCCTGAAAATGATTGTATTACCACGGTTTCTGTTCCTATTTGCTAATATACCAATACTATTGCCAAACTCTTTCTTTTGAACACTGCGTTCTCTCCTGATCTGTCTTGTGCGGGCTGGAAAATAGCCACGAGTAAAATGGGATGAATTAATTAAGCCATACTCCGCAGGCGGACTTAACGCCCCTGATTTTGAATTATACTATTTTGTCTCAAGACAGTCCACAATGGTTCACAGAGAGGGAGGCAGTGCACCCCTTTTCATTCCCACCTCGTTTATTTGCAGAGCCAAGCTGCCGCTTTCTTGATGGTGACCCAGTTGGGTGTACCAGGAACCTGCTCTGGAGGGCTGCTAGCAAGCAGGGTATGACACTGCTCTACTCTCCCAAACTACCACTTGAGTTGTGCAACTGGCTACCAATGGGGAAGGAGAGAGAATTCCTTGCAGCAATGCATGGACTTGGAATCAAAACTGTTGGTGATTTCTTCCAATATGGGGTGGTCAAGCAGTGGGATAAGTTGCAATCAGACACATTGGACGACCACATGCTTGTTAAATTTCATTCATTTACCACGCGTCATGCACTCTGTGCACCACTGGGGGAAAAAATGGGGGAGTCGCAGGAATATACATCTCTAACTTATTTACTACGTGCCAAATCCCCACTCCACATAATATCAATTCTGTACACACTCTGCAGTACAGCGGCTGGGCCCTCAAACACGAAAGCATTACTTGAGTGGCGCGCAGAATTACATATAGACATCACAGATGAACAGTGGGTATACTGCTGCACAGATAAAAAGTCCATCTCACAAAATGGCAAACATCGCCAAACATATTTTAAGTTCTTGCAAAGAGTTTATTACACTTTGCCCCCGTGTTTAAATATGGCCTTAGAGAGGATGATAGATGCTCGAGGTGTGGGGTATCAGATGCAAATTTCACACATCTCGCTTGGAGCTGCCCTGGGAGGCAGTGCAGATAGCCTACAGGACAAGGCAGGGGTGGGTTTGAGGCTGACACTTTTTTGAGGCCTTGCCAGTCTACACTAAAGGGTATCCTAAGTCCATGAGGAGGCTGTTATTCCTGGGCATTTTAATGACTAAGTACAGGATAGCATTAAGATGTATGAGGGACCCACGCCCACATTAAAGGATTGGTGTGCAGATTTAACTTATTGCAGTGTACACTCTGAAAATCTCAACACTCCTATGCCTGCGCAAAGTAAACCAAGGAACATATGGGATCCGTACAGGGCTTATTTGGCTAAACAGGCTGCAGCAACCGAATCAGAAGAGGAACAGAACAGGGTAGGGATTGGTTGTTTTAATTATAAAAGATAATAGAACCTCAATATGCTTAGAGTGTACTGCACCTTTGTAACCATGACAAGCTAGTTGGTAATGGACATGTGATGTTGTGGCCCCCGATTGCTAAACAATATTGTATAAGAATTAGTGTACAAAGGTTGTACCCCCTTAGCTCAAAAGACAGAAAGCTGTACTAAGTAGACTGTTAATTTAATGATGTTTTGCATTACATGTAATGATTATTGAAAATAATGTTTGTTTATAAAATGAAAATAAAGTGAAATAAAAAAACTTAGAGTGGAGACGTGTAGAGTGTTATAGCATAGAGTGAAGTGGCATAGAGTGGAGTGTCGTAGATTGGAATGTGGTACTTAAAACTGATGTAGGGTGAAACTGGGTGAACATATATGTAGATGTAATGTGGCAGTGTGAGTAATGGTAAAGTTATAATTCCAAACAACTTTATTTGGCAATTTCTTGCCATCAAATTTCATGAAAGCTTTCACAATACAATAATTGAAAAGTCGAGAATAAAAATACGCATAAATTACATGTTCTACAAACAAATACATAAAAACCATAAACAGTGCAATTGACTTTGCAAATCCAGTAGATATTAAAAGGTTTAAAAGAGACTAAAATCAATATGGCCAAAGAAAGAAAAGTCCAGTGGAATGCTTTGCAACCACATTTATAATGCTCTCTGACTAGTCCTCCAGATGGCCATCAAACACTGCAAAACTGCAAATACCACAGATTGCCTGGTGTCACCTTATAATTATAATGGCTTCTGTAAATTCTCTGAGCCCCAAAGTTTCGACAAAGCGGATCAATTAATTTACTTATTGAGCTTTGGTAGGAGGTGCAAAAAAATAAACATGTTCAATAGTTTCAATTTGTGAAATGCAGAATGGGCACTGCCCATTTCCTGGGTTAGTCACTCAACCCTAAATAGCTGCAAACTAGGAAAGCAGCAGGGTCCCTTATCTAAATTACAGATAGACCTTCCTGGCACTAGTGGGCTCTATTTCATCCAGGAACTGTTCTATACCAAAACCATCTTTTAGTGTGAGAAAGGTCAATGTTAGGGGACCCATATTAGACTAGTGTTCCAATAATCTCTTGGTTTTGCCAATACAACATTTTCCTGGTCATTGGAACTCACACTTGCCTTTTCTGGGTCACCCCACAGATGCTTGAGTGCAGTGCTTATGATGCTTAACCTCACACGCCTCAGCTACAGGAGAACTCGGCACCAGGCAGATGTAAGACCTCGGCCAACCCCTGCTGGTAATAACTCAAATCAGGAGTTGCCCAAATACTCCTCCAAAACACAAGTGACCTTAGCCCAACTATATCTGAGAGATTTTTAAGCCCTAGGTCCAACCTTAGGGGAAGCAGTGATGTGCTTGATGGAAGGCCAGTCAATTGCCGCATAAAGCGGGTTTCTACTGCAACCAGAGAAGGTGCCTCCCTATGTCCACAGAGCGCAACACCATATAGATCTGATACCAGTGCCTGATAGTTGTAGACCAGGAGGGCTGGAGAAATTGAGCAGTACTGAGAGGCCTTAAATGTCTTCCATATTCCTTCTGTAGTTTGCTATAATTTTAGTCCACACCTTGCAATATGGGTTTGCCATTTAAGAGTTTCAGTCAAGATGATGCTCAAATATTCAAAAGTGCAGATTCATTCCAGGGACACCCCTCTCAGCATTGGGTTTGGGCGTGTAGAGTGGCCAGGATTAAAATCATATATTTTGCTTTTGCAAGGTTAGTATCTAGGCCCCTTGACTTTCAAAAATTCTCTAACCTGACAAGGATTTTTGGCAGGCCAATCGGAGATTTTGAGAGGAGTGATGTGTCATAACTAAACATCAGGGCTGAACTCTGATGTTTGCAAAGTGAGGTGCGTCAGACTAGATGTGATCGACATATATTACCAGATCATTTATAAATAGTGAGAATAAGGTTGGCGCAAGAACGCACCCCGGCATAACTCCCCTATTGACAGGAAATTGATTTGTCAATTCCCCCATCTGCCCACAGCTGACTTGAGCAATGGAGTCTTATGGTTAAGTTCAACGGATAGAGCGGAACCCCTAATCAGCTAAGATTTGCACCAACTTGGGCCGGCAGATAAGATCGAACGCTGCCCTTAGATCAACAAACACCACATACAGCTACCCTCCCCCCAATATGGACGATCTTCTGGAACAGAAACTTGAGGCAGAGGACCTGATCTAGGGTGCTGGTGTGCTCTCTCAATCCTGCTTGTAAAGGGGTCAATATTGCTGAGCAGCCATCCAATCTTGTACTCTCCTCAGGATGAGCCTTGCAAAAAGATTTTGGGCACTATTGAATAAACTTATATGCCTATAATTGGAGGGAAGGTTACAGAATCCCTTCTTGTAAATAGGATGGAAGCCCTGCCACATTCCAGGATGTCAATTTGGTTATCGGAGTGGAATAGACCATAACCAAGCATACATTCTCGCTGTTAGCAGTGCTAGCCCCATCCATACGCACATTCTTGTTAACAACATCATAGGCTGGGATAATCCCAACTCTACCTTGGCACAGACCATCTCTATCAACACCACAAGGTAGGGCAAGCCCAACCCCTTCTCCACAGGCACTCATGCATTCAGCTGCATAGGCTGAGTCAGGCCCTACTTCATTAAGTTAGTCAATATCCGCCAATGCATCAAATCAATTATACCTCACGATCTCCCTTGTTGGTACATTATTCAATCTTGGAACTATTGTCTCAGGGGTCCTTGACTGTACACAATTGTAATCCCCAATAACGGATGGGCCAGGCTTATAGAAGTAGTCATGGGGCAATAGAACAATGTTACCATTATCTGGCTGACTGTTCATATGCCCAAAAAGTAGGTGCTGTGCCAAATGAAGTGATCTGAAATTGACAATAACACATTCCCCTTGTCTATCCTTAAGACCCACATTTAACTAGTCCACCCGCCTTCTCAGGCTATAGGCCATAGCAAGAAGAAAATTCTATTGCGATCCAACCAACTTAGAGTCTTGTTAAACAGTTCGACCTGTGACTCTCTTTGTTCCAATTGCAGTGGGGAACACCAGAGAGAATTGCCACATAAGGGCATGACAATTAGGGTAGATTGATCACAGACTGCATTGCCAATTTTACAAGACCACCCCAACCTTCAATACTCAGATCATGGGCTCTATGGGTGGAGCGAGCCATTCCTTGTGCAGGACTGGTTGGTTTAGCGGTAAGGCTGTCTCTATTTTGCTTGGAGTTGATTGTGTTGAAGCCCAAGATTTACGAAGCAGAGGACGATCTGCAAATAAAGATGCCACTGGGCCAGATTAGCCACTAACAGAGTTACTTTGATATACTGCTTGACCCTCCTTCTCACCTGTACTTAAATTGAAAATGAGTAACATGTTGAGGCCCTGGGATGGTTCAAGTATGTGTTTCAAGTCCATCAGTGTGTGCTCAATGGCCTCCAACTAAATTAGAGCTGGAGACAGTTCTGCCCACAAAAGAAACTTTATTTTATCCAGACAGCCCTCAATCAAGATCCTAACTCCCAGAGATTCAAGGGGGTTATCACACTCACCGCTCACTGAATCATCCTTTCTATTGAGGTGGCTTTGGCTGGGGACATGGTGATACTTGGGCCTCCTTCCTGCTTTGCATCTCGCCATTTTGATTATAGGTCACGCTGGCAAGGCATATATTAATAACTCCTAAAGTTTTGGCTAATGGCAAAAAAGAAAGCGCAGACCACCCGGTGAAAACCCAGGCTCCGACAGGCCCCGCCCCCCCCCCCCCCCCCCCCTTGGCACACATGTATCCCGAATGGCGGTACTCTCCGATGGGCTTTCATAGTGCTTGAACACACAGGTGAGGCAGATTGTCAGGGATCATCTCCTGGGGCCATGATGCTGTTAAAGATTGTAGCCCCTCCCAGCTTACTTTACAAGTCTCCCACTCAGCTGGACTATCCAACGCGCATTATAGCACTTGAACGCACAGGTGAGACAGAGTGTCAGGGACCGCCTCCTCATGCCCTGATGTTCCTGGAAATTATAGTTAGGGGTGGGCGGAGTTCACGGAGTTCTGCATGGGTAAAAAACTCTCTGAGGTACATTGAGTTCTGTCAGCATGCAGAGTTGCTTGCCATGCCCGTTCGCAATACATTTCTGTTAAACATAATGCAACTTGCGTTCTTGCGCTGAAATTTGCAAGCGAACGACACTACCCAGTTCACATGGGTGCAGCCATCTTGGTTTTGCTCTGTGTATGGAGCTTGGCTTATTTTTCAATCTCCTGCTAATCTTCTTAAACCTACCCCTTTAGAACCTATCTACCCCTCATTTTGTATTACATTTATTTAGAATTTTTGTGTTTTTTGCATTGCTTTTTGTACTTTTTTCTTTATTTTCTTTTCCTTCCTTCCTTCGTTTTCATTCTTCTACTTTCTTCTCTTCCTTGAGATAGTGGTGCTTTAGACAGTGAGCTAGCACATTTTTCTCTGTGCCTTTATTGTGTGTTGCTCATACAGTCCCAACTGATGAAGTCCACCACCGGCTTGCTCTGCACAGTTTACTGAATAACCAGACCCTCCAACACACTTTTTAGCACTTGAACACACAGGTGAGGCAGATTTTCAGGGGCTGCCTCCTGGGGCTCTGATGCTGATGGAGATTGTAGTCCTCCACCGCCTTGCTTAGCAAAGTCTCCCACTCAGCTAGACTCTCTGATGCGGTTTATAGCGCTTGACCACACAGGTGAGGCAGTTTGTCAGGTGTCTTGTATTTCCTATATATCCTATACAGGATCTGCGCACTCAGATAACATAAACTGTGGGTTTGATGGCAGACTGGTTCTGAGCACCCCCACTGGATATGTTAACATGTTTGCATTAGCTAGCTCACAGTGCCACTAGAATCTCCTCTTATCGAGGAGAGAATAGTTTCTGGCAACCTCAGAACATGACAACCCTGATCCCTCAGGATTGTGGAAACAATATATTTCGCTCAGTCACTCGTTCTCACCTAGTTTGTCTCAGAGATACACAGAATAAACAGTCTGGGTGTTTCAATAAGGATTTATTGAACAGTTGTTATTCTAGTGTAGAATAGATTTGCTGTAACAACCATTAGACAGTAGCAGAGATATATGATTAGCAGTACAACGAAAGTAAAGGGGCGGTATAGTTCTACCATTTTGCAGTAATCATAAATATATACAAATAAATAAAACACATGATAAGGAAGTGCGTACTCCTACGATGCCTCCCTAACTAGATGTACCTAAATGTGCCTAGCATCTCTGTAGGTGTTATGCCAAGAATCCCTCTAAGGTCTAGTCAACCCCATTACCTGAGTAAATAGAGAATATGGGACCCCGTCCTGGTCTTGAGTTGGCCACCCCACAAGGAATGTTAGACCACTGCTAACTGGAGCGTCTGCATGCAGGAACCTCACTGTCTCTAGTCAGTGTGTCAGCCGGGAAGTCATGGTCTCCTCTGTCTGTCTAAGCATACATGGTGTAAATATATACCCAAGGGTCTCCCCAGGGGTCCTTCCTTGCTGTGTTACTGTGTTGGCCTAAAGGTTGACGTCAGGCTTGAACTTTAACATAGGTATTATACAGGAGATGTTCATTCTGCTGTAAATCCTGCTGTTATTCCAAAAAGCCTCCTGCATAGTGTATGAGTATCTAACCAGGAAAAAACCTGTGTCCTGAATGCAGCGTCGTATCTAGGTAAAAGGTCAGTCCCTATGAACCATATGTATGAAATGTAAGGAAGGATATAGGTGAAAAGTTGCAGTGTTACCTGCGCCGATATAGGGTACCTATACGGAATATAACACTCACTCCTCGTCCTACTGGATGACATATGTAACCTCTAAGTGTACTACCATTCTAACAAGACATTGGTACGCGCTAAAGTAAAAACCTTTTTTTTGTTAAAAAATGTTTAAAAACATCTACTAATTTTCAAAAAAAAATTTCAAATGAAAAGGGAAAAATGTTTTGCAGGCCCTAGCTCTAAAAGTGTCAGTTGTTATAGTCCAAACCACTATAAGCATTAGAAAGATATTTATGCCCAATAAATGAAAAGGAACGTCAATTTTGTATCCAAGTTCCAAATTGAGGTTGTCATCAAAAAGGGTGAATTTTTTCCCAGCACATGACGAGTCAAAATAAGTAAATTGTTTATGTGTCCTGCCTGGTAGATGCAATATTTTTGTTGCTTGCTTCCTCAATAGATGGCCCCTGTAACACCTCATAGAGTATGTCAATTGAGCACAGATGATGTTCCATGCTGTCCACAGTTGGTGCTGGGGCAGCCTGTGCATTGCCCAAAGCCTGGGTGCCAGTGGAGGAGCCTGTGTTAATACCATCAGGTGTAGTTACAACCTGTGGTGGCTCAAGGAATGCCGCCAACAACATTGGAATGCGCTGAGGACACTGCAGAACTTGGGCTGTTATCGGGTCCAGTAGAGCATTCACGTCCGGTTGCGCACATGATGGGCGTGTCAAACAAATGTCTAACACGCATTCTTCTCTGCAAAACAGGCATCGGAGGACAGGTAAGATGCAGTCCATCCAGACTGGTCGAAATTACAGGAACCAAGCTGCACTTAGTTCTCTCAGGCGAGGCGTGCCTAGGTGTTGTACCATTTGATCACAATATATCCGCTCCAGCAGCGCTTTTTCTATCTCCTTGATGACTGTGACGTCCATTGCGTAGGAGACAGAAGACAATCAGGATACTTACTATTAGAAACAGGATCAGCGGAAGTCCTCTAAAGATGCTTCTGAATACGAAGTGTATGAAGTTTGAGATGACTCCAAGTACCGTCTGAATGGTGTTTAGAAGTCCAGAACCTATGGTCCTAAATAGGTGGACAATGCCAGTCGTATCAGACATGTTAAAGATACGATTTACCATTTCTACAAAATGGAAAGGCCAGTTGGTATTAATAAGCGCCTGTATCTCAGCTGAAGACCTTGCCATCTCGAGTTCAAAAGTCTCTCGAGCGGAGGTTAAGGGCACAGACTTCTGTAGAAGCATGGTTTTTATTTTGCCTAGAGTATCAAAGCATATTAAAGAAACATTCCGTGAAGGCCATAACAGCGCCTCCCTGATTGTATGTGTCGGGGGAAACAATACTTGCATACAACAAGTAATCCTGGAGCTTACGGTTATCAGATATGCGATGCCCGAGAGCATTCCGCAGCAGCCTTGACTGTTCAGCATCAAGTAACTTGCATTAGAAAGTATCCCAGATGCTGGAGTAATCACAGCACCTGGGGCACCCCTCAGATTTCATGACAAGTTTGTCACTGAACCATTACAAGCCCTGTGTAGTAGAATGTCCCGACATATGAGAGATCCACTTAAAGCTCTCTCACAGTTTGTACCACTGAGAAACCCTTCTCGATCCCCTCTCCAGCATCGAAATCTGTATGGTAATTCCCAAGATTTCTTAATGTATTCTTGTCTGCTTTTGTTCAAGGCAATATTCAAACTGAAAAGTAGTGACCTGTAGAGTTATGTGGCCATGAGTTAGCCATTCTGTGTGGGGGTGATTATGCCACTGTGAACTATAATCTATCCATTTTTTTCGATATGCAGCATTGTATATTTTGCTCCCCTTTGTGCCATTTCTATCTGTTTATCTGTTAGATTGTATTAAAAAAACAGGGACATACTGCTGATAAAACGCCAAGGCATACAGCCTGCACGCAAATATTGTAGCGTCCAGCTTAATAACATAATAGAATGTAACTGAGATTGCCTGTGTTGTAATATGGCCAAATATTGTTCCAGTATGTCTATCGCAGAAGATATAACGTTGCCTATAGAATATATCCTGGAGGTCAATGTTGTTAACCCATTGTCTACCACTGCTAGAGATTTCTCTAAGTTAATACAGTCTATTTCCCCTATTCTTTCTCTGGACTCTTGTTGGGATATTTTCCAAATTTCATTTTAGGCAATTTAAATGCCAGCATATATGAAACATTTCTGACAGGGTTTCCTGGGATCTAGTAAAAAATCCCTACGATCCATAACCCCTGTTAGTAAGGATAAGTGTTGTTTCACTTCTGTGAGTGTTGAGGTTTCTAGCCAATTAAGGCACAACTTCCCAACACTGTAGGATGTCAATACCCCTTTGTCCTTGCTTTTGGCTAGACCAAGGCAAGGCAAAATGTCTGTTTTACTGCCTCATTCAAAAACATGATTTGTAGAGGGATAAGGCACGCTCTGAATAAAGCTTCTGTTCCCTGCACTTGCCATTCTCGATTACCCCAGACCGATTTTAAGTCTATGGTGTCTTTTCATAAGTCGTAACCTTGTTCAGACAACTGGGCAATAAAGGATGCAGAATAAATCTGTTTGGTGTTTGTCAACATATTTTTCGGTGTTGTACAATGTTCCCACTGATGGTATGTGAACACATTTCTAGGATTAGCAGATTTATGCAAAAAACGATGACCATAATATTTATAAAAATACATAGATTCATAATCAATCAAATGCTGAGCTCGCCAATGTTTCACTATTAGAAAATGCTGAATATATTTCTAAATCAGACAACATGTTATTTACAGTTTCAAATTCCCAATCATCAGAAAGTGTATTTGAGGTAATGCTATTACTCAATGATATTTTAAATATATGTAGAATTTTTAAAAGTTTGGTTGGGTTTAATATGTCAAAATCAACCTTGTCCCAAACTACACCATCCGGTACAGGAACTGCTGTAATGTTCACTGATGAAACGTCTCTTTGTTCTCGATGAGATGATTGATGATTGATTGATGATTAAGTTAACTTCTTGGGCAGCAGAGCTTTGCCGTATGTATTGTCCACTAATAAGCATGTGAAAAACTATCACTAAACTTAACCAGAAAAGAAAGAAAATAATCCTGGCATATACCCATAGTTATACCCATGGTGATACAGGTAAGTCTTTCTAAGAAAGTTCCAAAAATCTTTAACTTGCTGCTTGGGTGATTTTTGGGCTGGTGTTGTTTCAGAATCACTTGGATCCAATGAAAATGTATCAAAGTTAATTATGTAGCCAGAAGCAGTTCGATCAATTGTTGGAGCTGCATCTGGATTTGTTGAAATCGTACTTTGCTCTTGTCAAGGCATATTGACGTAGACATCTGTATTTGGTCTAATTGCAACTTGAGCGTTATTTTGAGTTTCATTTTGAAGTTGAATTTCAGGCTAAAGGGGAACGAGTTCCAAAGCATTGTTCCATACACCTTCATTCCGAATAGGTATCTCTTTGAACGTGATGAGTCTTTCAGTTTGACTTTTTTGAATAGTAGAGAGAGGAGGGCGTATGCTACTGTGGAGTTCACATGGCCTACGGCTTAGTATCGGCCACATAGTGTGGGTTGATTAGGTCAATTGAGGCAAATCTTTTCTCCTTTATTCTGGCGAGACGCGGTAGAAGTACAATTCTTGTTCCTTAAATTGCTAGGACTGGTACAGGTTTTCTGTAGGATGGCCCAAATTCGTTCTTGTCTGCTATTTTCTCTCTGACCAAAACCCCAACTTTTGGGTTCCAGACAGGTCTTACCGTGACTGATTTGACTTCCCCTGTGGTGGTCTGCTTCAGGTGGAAGTTACTTAGTTGTGTCCGGGATTCATTTTGATCCTGTAAAACAGCCAAACGATCATGGATGTTAAATGGTTTTTCTGTTTCAAACTCTATTTATTGAATTTTAGATTAACACGAAAAAAAATGCAGTACATATGCAACAGTTTGTCAAGATAGGCCCAGTGTTACAGAAATCACATGTAGGTTACAGCTTGGTCACAAGTTCTGTGGCATAGGAAGCTTTTGAATTGTTACAATCATTTCAAGTTGCAGTTAGTATTCTGCGGCCTTCCGTCAATCCACCCTCTAAGCAGAGGAACATAGAAAGGAAACTTAACATATCTAAAAAACCAACCAAACAGTGATGTCATGGTGCAAATAATAATGTAATGGTCTATAGGGTTGGGCTCTCAGGCCCATGAGGAGGCGTCTCCCCAGCTGCGAACTGCCCTCTGTGCTGCCACAGCTTTAGATAAGGAACAGGTTAAGGGCCCTTAGCCGTGGGGCGCTGGCCGTCAGCTGGAGCCCCCGATAAGTAGCTCACCAGCAGGGACCACATATAATCAAACACTTTTCTGGTATCATCCACTATGTCGGCCATGCAGTTTAGGGCCAATGCCCTCCACAACCTCGCGTGCCACTGGGTTAAAGATAGTGCCTCTTACTGTTTCCATGCGGCAGCTATTGCCATTTTAGCTGCCCCCAGGCACAACCACATGACAGACCTATCACTCTGCATCTGGTGTTTCGGGGTTGGATCTCTGAGCCTCAGCAAGATGTGTTCCAGGGAATAAGGAATTGGGTAGCCTAACATAAGTTTGATTTGGGACAGGATGCCTTTCCAGAAGGGTTGTATGGAGGGACAGTCCCACCAGATATGATGAAAGTCACCCACTAGGCCACAGCCCCGCCAGCACCTTTCCGAAGTGTTGGGGAGGATCTTGTGCAGTATCTGGGGATATAAGTACCAGTCATAAATGATTTTGTAGTGTGCCTCCCTTAGGTACATCGAATGGTTGTATTTCGCAACATCTTTACTTAAGTGCTCCCACTGTTTATCAGCCAGAGGAGTATCTAAAAGTGCATCCCAGAAGGGTTTATAGTGCGGGTCGATCTGGGACTCAGAGCCTGCATAAGAGGATACAGAAAGGACATGCATCCTTTGGAGGTGGATCCAGATGTGGCTTTTCTATTGGGAGCAGGTCCGTGGTGGGAGCCGGCTGTACCAGGGCTGCTGAGCCCAATGTTTAAGCTGTAAATAGTGGAATTCCTCCTTGCTATACGCGGTGAATTGTTTCATGCATTCTGGAAAGGTGAGAATCTCCCTTTTATGAAATAGATGGGAAATCGTAAGGCACCCTCCCTCCAGCCATGCCTCAAATGGTCCCTCTTGGAGTGCCAGGGGGAAGGCAGCGTTGAAATGTATGAGTGTGGAGGGAGATGGAAAGGTGGTCAACTGCAACCTTCTAGTAAGAGCTTCCCATACCCTCAATGTGGTGGATGTGGGTGTACAGTAGGTGTTGGGTGGCCTATCATGTTTTGGCTGCATAAGAGGACCCATATGGTTCAGCCGGTTATCTGTCTATCCATATGAAGCCAGTGCTTCTCCGAGGCACGCAACGACTATTCTGTGATGACACGTAACTGAGCCGCCCTGTAGTCACCTTGAAAATCCGGCGGCGACAGACCCCCCTCCTTGCGTGGACGTATGAATAGACGATGGGGCAAACAAGCTCTCTTCCCCAACCAAATACATTTAGTGATCAATTGTCGCAACTCCATAAAGAAGCCTTTTTCCACAGGAATGGGGAGTCCCTGAAAGAGGTAAAGTAATTGGGGGAGCATGTTCATGTCCCAGCCAGTAGATGTAGGCAGCACTCCATTTGCCCAGGTCAATTTTAAATTGGTGTAGAAGGGGTGGGAAGTTGGCCCTGTAGAGATCTGAAATACGGGGTGTGAGTTTAATACATAAATAGGTAATCTCCTTAGCTGTGCAGCGAAAAGGAGTTGCGTTCTCCACTTGTCGCCACTCATCTTTAGATAGGGTTAGATTAAGTAAGAAGGATTTAGCCAAATTATCTTAAACCCCGCTACCCTCTCAAACATCGGAAGCTCCTCCTGAATAGCCGAGAGAGAGGTCAATGGCTCTGTGACCGAAAGAAGGACATCGTCAGCAAAGAGCGATATCCTATAGTCATGTGTGCCAAATTGCACCCCTGTATGGGAGATTCCCTTTGATTTTCTGTGCTAGAGGTTCTATGCTCAAGGCAAAAAGGAGGGGGACAACGGGCACCCCTGCCTTGATCCACGTGCTGAGCTAAAAGAGGGGGAAGTAACTCCGTTAACCAAGACCCATGAAGCAATGACGTTAAATAAGGTCGGTACTGGGCTAGTTTCGGTGCGAAGCTACGGTAAAAGTGTGCTCTAAACCCGTCCGGCCCGGTGCTTTCTGTAGTTTAAGTTTGTCAACCGCCTACTGCACTTCCTTGAGGGCGATGGGCTTAGCCAGATCCTCGTTGGTGTGAGCCGGGACCTGTGGGAGGTTTAAGGTGCCTAAATACTCTGATTGATCTTGCGCCGTGGGTGTTCCGAAGTGTAAAGAGTACAGTAAAACATTTCAAAGGCCCGCGCCTTTTTCTCCTCTGTTTTATGTGAGACACCTGCGTCATCTACTATCAGCTTTATATGTTCCCTTTCCTGTTTGGCCCTCAGTTGGCGTGCGAGCAGGGTCCCCACCTTATTCCCTCCTTCCTAACTCCTGGGCTATAAGCGTAAGATGTTTTTTTCCGCCCTGTTAGTGTATATTGTCTGCAGCTTCCCTTTGAGGGCAGTGACTTTCCTCAGCACCGGGGCGGAGGGGCTAGTTTTGTGCGCCTGTTCTGCGGCCAGTAGTTCCCTTTCCAACATGGAACTCCTCATGATGCTGTGTTTTCAACATAGTGGCCAGCTCAATGCATTTACCCTGACTACCGCTTTAAGTGCATCCCAGGTAGTGGCATGAGAGATAAACTCTGGATCATTCTGTTAAAACAAATCTTTAATGGTTTACCTAAGTTCATCTCGCAGAATTCGATCCCTGCAGAGGAAGTTAGAGAAGTACCAACGTGCATGTTTTGGACGTCGGTTCGGCCCAGTGAGGGTCATCTCGAGGAGGGCATGGTCAGACAGGCATATCGGATGGAACTGTGCCTGGAGTAACAAAGGGAGCAAAGACTGTCTCGCAAAAATGTGATCAATGCTGGAGGATGTCCTGTGAGAGTGGGAGAAGGAATAGTCATGCACAGTGGGGTTGCTATCCCTCCACATGTCCACCAGGCCCAGGAGTTGGAGTTGCGATTTAAGTGCTTTACCAAATACCCCTCTGCCACCCCGTGTGAATGGGTCGTGTCAAACCCCTGATGAGATTGAAATGTCCCAAAATTAATGCCACCCCATTCTATTCTGAGGCATGAGAGAATCGGAATATAAGAGAGTAAGCTATATGTTTCAGACGGTGTTCCTCTGATTTTTTGAGGTGTATTTCTTGAAGGGCCACCACTTGAATGTTATAGTCGAGCAAGTATTTCCAGAGACATTGTTGCATATTAGGAGAGTTTAGGCCACGGACATTCCATGTTGCAATCCGAACTGCCTTAATCATTTGTTCAGGACCCCATCTCCCTCGTTTAGCCCTCCGCACTGAATCAGTCCGAGGCACCCCACATCCCTCCCCCAAGCAAATAAAAAGAGTAAAAAAAGCACCATGACATCAGACTATGTTCACAAGACAAAACAAACAATACAATCAAGTATAGAGAATCCCCATCTGAGAGGGGAGCCTCCCTACTAGAACATAAACGAGGAATGAAAACATTTGAGTTCTCCCATCCCCTCCAACATCAACTAGTGAGGCATGTGCATAAGAAAATTATATAGCCCCTTGTGGCTGTCACCTTCCTGGACACTCTTGCAAGTCGGCCAGCTCCAACGGCTCCGTAAATCTCCAGCATGTTGCAAGTCCTCCGCTCCAGCCACCCTCCCAATGGAATCTACTTACCACATTGATGACAGGCAGCTATTCACTTTGCTCACAGCAGGCGTAGCTCGTCCTTGTGGCCCACGGGCTGTGAACATCTCTCCCAAGGCCCTAAAAAGATGATTGTGCCCCTGGTTTCACCAAAGTCCTGTGTAATGCAAGTCTTCCGCTCCATCCTTCTCTCCAAACAACATCCTGCTGCATCCCTGGGGTGGGGGAGGGTAGAGCGCCTTGTTGACTGAAAAAGAGACCGGTTGTGGGATCCTCCGATTTTGGTGCTCAGTCAGGAGATTTGTTGTTCCTCCGACCTACCCTCCGCCATTGGCCTACCCCTTGTCGCTCTTGCTGCCTTTCCCCTTCTGCGGCCTTTGAAGTTGCTGCGCTGTTGGACACCAATTCGGTGCAGTGCAAGTGTTTGTTGTCCCATTGGAATGCAATTTCAAATGGGTAGGTCCACCTGTACTTGACCTTCTTTTCTCTCAAGCTTTCGGTGATCGGGCAGAATTGTTGTTGGTGCATAAGAGTGGCTTGGGCCATGCCTTGGTAGAGCGTATATGTGAAGTTATGGAACACGACTTTATCGGTGTTTCTAGCTTTTTGTAGGACCAGTTCTTTTATTTTAAAAGAGCAGAATTTTGCCAGAATGTCCCAAGGCCACCTGTCCTCCCCAGGGAGCTGTGGCCTCACTCTGTGCACTCGCTCCATGTGGATTTCAGAGTCATCTTCCCCCAAGACCGAGGCGAAGAGACCCACCATAAAGGCCTCTAGATCCGGTCCCTCACAATCTTCCTCCAGGCCACGGACTTGAATATTATCACAGCACAATCACTTTTTCCAAGTCCTTGCACTTGAGCAAGGTGGCTCTTAGCTGTCCACTTAAGTCCGTAGAACCTTACTCCAGGGGTTGAATGCGATCCATCAATTCTTGAACTTTAGCTTTGAGGTCTAGTTTTCTTGTACCCACAGCGTCCATGTCAGCGTGTTGAGTCGTCAGTTTCCCTCTCATTTCCGCTCTAAATTAATCAAAGGAGGCGTCCATGTCAGCTTTGATGTCTGCTCGGAGATCCGTTTTAAATTCCCGGAGGGAAGCCAGGAAGTCCTCCCTGGTGAGCGCTATTGCTCACGCAGATTGCGCCATGTCCTCCCAGGAGGACCCCACTCCCGTAGTGGCAAAGTAGTTTGAGACCTTGTTGTTGGGGGCCTTTTTTGGTGGCATAGGGGGACGCTTTGTTTGGTCAGCTCTCATCTGTCCCAGCCTTCACATAGATCTTGGCTGGGCACTCTGGGCTCAACAGTGGGTTCAGAGCTCCGCCACACTCTTCTGTACGTGTGCTCCCAGCGCTGAAGGTCAGGGTTCCAAGCGCTGGTCAGGGAACCCTCTCAGTGGTGGCGGCAAGCATCTTAGGCATGGGACTCTTCATAAAGGTGGTGGCCTCTGGAGCTGTCCACCGTACTTATCTAGCTCCGGTCATTGAATAAAGGGAAGGAGAACCTGCCTGGTAGCTCTGGAATTGCACCTGGATCTCACTAGTGGTGTTCTTCATAGGTTGGCGGCCATATTAAGGTCAGGCCGCAGGAACACTGCACCTCGCACATGTGCTGGCTGCAGGCCCCCTCCATTCCCGGATGTCTTGAGACCATGGGGCCCGTGTCTGAACACCTCTGTCCCTCGTCGCTGCTCTTGCTCCCTCTTCACTAGTTTGCTGTATAGAAGGCTCCAGCTGGTAGCCCCATGGGTTGCGCCTCACCACCGGCACTGTGTTAGGCTTCGGGGCCCTTGCCTCCTCCATCTGACTTTGTCCCCCATTGTGTAAGGGGAGCCCCCAGCCGCTCTCCGTACCTACGATTCACGGTCCTGGCCTCACGCCGGGCACACCGCTCATGTGGTGGGGGCTCATCCACGCGTCCGCTCTCAGATTACCTCCGCCAGGGGGAGCGGCCATGTGTTGCATACTTGGTTCGTTGCTTAAACCGGTCATCAGGCCCCTCTGCAATGGGCAATGGGGGCTCGCCGTAGTGCTGGGACAAGTAGCGGCTCCCACGATGAGCCTTGTTGCCGATGAGCTCCTTCCGTTATAACCAGACCCCATTCCCGACGGGGCTCACCGCCATTTTGCGTGGTAATGAGATGCTATTCATTCTGCTCCACCTGGTGCTTGGTGACTTTCTACAGGGGTACTTAATGTCGTGTATCGCGGATCACTATTGCTCCGATCCGTATCCCCGCTGGCTGGGTCTCACCATTGTCGCTGCTGGGAGCCCCGCGCAAGAGGGGTCGCCATTTTGCACCCAGTGTCGCAGGGCGGCCACGGTCCATTGAGTCCTTGCAGTCGTACCCCAGGGGCTGCTCCCGGCACCGGAACCCTCCTGAACGATCCCACAACTCTTGGCTGTCTGTAGGGGTATCCAAGGAGTTTGCAATAATGCCTAAATTCACTGTAGCTATGGGGCCTGGGACGGAGCCGATGAGATGCACTTCCAATCGGCCATGTTGCCTGGCCATGCCCCTCATCAAATGGTTTTTCATCCGCCACTGTGCCTTCACAATCAATATCAAGTACCCACATTCTTGTCCCAAATAGGACCTCATATGTAGTGACCCCCTAGAGAACTTCTTGGCATGTTATTGAGAGCCGGCTGGACTCCATAAAGATGTTTTACACAACTTTCACCCATGCCTAATACTCTAGCTGTTAAAGATTGCTTTAAGTCTCAGTTTCTTCTCTCCACCACCGAATTTCCCTCGTGATGGCATGGAGATGAGTACTGCAATGCTACACCCAAACTTCCCATGGCCTCCTTGTAAGCCCTAGAGCTAAACGCAGGGCCCGCTCAGAATGTTATGTGCCAATTTTCATATGTCCCTATGAAGACTCGAAAATCTTTTATAACAGTTTGAGCGTCAGCCGAGAGCTGGGGCCACACTCATAGCAATCTCAAGCAGGAATCTACTGCTACCATGATATATCTTTTAGCCCCATCTCTTTTTAGGGGCTGCAGTGGTCTATGTAAACACACTAGTGGTTTGTCAGCTATTAACAACGGTGTCTGCGCGGATGTGTCACGTGGAACCTTTCATTTACTGACAGATGCCACATATCAAGACGTAGTCTTTAGTCTGCTTTGTTAATCCAGGCCACCAATAGCATTGTTTCATTAAGGAAACAGTTGCTGTAACTCCTGGATGAGCAGAACCTATCCCCTTGTGTGCTGCTAGAATTAAACCTAACCTATGGTCAATATTTGGAATTACTCTTTCCCCCACTCTTGGAATCTGAGCAAATGGAATGTTATTTGTATCTAACTTGTAGGAGTACTTGAGTGGAAATCTTTTTGGTACTGCACCGCTGTTTTTGCTTGAAGCAACAACAACCACCATAATCTCACTGTCTATTCTCCTTTTAAAACAAGTGATCGCAGCTATGGAAGGCATACATACTGACCCCTTCACAGCTTAATCAGCCAATGAATTCCCTTCAACATGAATGCCATCATGCTGATTACTCCGTGTATGTATCATGTGAGTCCCTGGAAGTTCGGATTTCAACTCCACTACCTGTTCCCATAGCATGTTATGCTTAATTGTGTCACCTTTAGCATCTTTGAACCTGTTTTGAACCCAGTATTGCAAGTATTCATTATATGACTGCACACAGTAAAAGGACTCACACACAATTAGTGTGGGGATTCTCAATCAATATTTACAAATGCCAGTATCAATGATTTTAACTCTGCCAACTGTGCCGTGCAGTCTCCTAGAGATTGCAGTTTAATGCAACTCGGATGGAACTTTCTTGTTCTTATTGCAGGAATGCTTTTGTCTTTAAATTTGGGTCGTACCTGTATTCTACATCTGTTACAGTGAGAGAATTAGCCCATTGTATCCATCTCAGATTTAAAGCTTTAGCATTAGGAATGCTTGCCTTTGTCACAGCCTCCAAGGCTAGAACCGGAGTCACTACTAATATTTGTATCCCCTGAGCCAGTGCTCTTTCTCTCGCTACAGAGGTCTGTATTGCTGTCAGAATCTTTTCAGTGGATACAAAGCGCATCTCAGCATTTGTGTACAAATATGACTTGTATGCAGTTGGTACTGTTTCACATTCATTGTATGTCAGATAGGTGTACCCAGATTGACCCGCAACTATGCGGATCACCAGGTTGCGTAAGTTTACGCGTGTCTGTAAGTGTTTGGAAAATATCAAGTCAGCTAGTAAGGAACGTAGTGTATCTGTGTGTTCCTGTGTTCAATTTCTTTATGAGAAATCAGGTTTAATTAAGTTGTAGAAGGAATTTACTCTTTCTGCCTAATCCAAAATGTATGTTTGACCAAAATTTAGGAATTTCAGTATTGGTTGTCGATTTTTTAATGATTTTGGAGGTTGAAGCAGCACGCATTTTTCAAAAAAATAGTCTGCCAAGCTTTTTCCTTTATTTGAAAGCTCATATCCTAAAAACAGGACACTGAGGTGGGCTATTTTTGATTTTTTAACGTTACATTTGTAGCCCTTAGATGTGAATCCCAAAATAATGGTATTCACCCTCTTCAAGTGTTCATCTAGGTCATCGTCCGTCAGATAAATAACACACATAGAGGACAATGCCTCTTCATCCACTTTTTGTAGTAACTCTGGTACTCTGGACAAAAACAACCCCGGGCTGTTCGTATACCCCTGGGGGAGTCGCTGAAATTGCCCCTGGGACCCTAGATCTGAACATTCTGTTAGATACCTGCTCACAGGGACTATATTTTGACAGAAAAATCCATTTGAAATAGCAATTGTTTTATATTTTTTCTGCACAATGTTATTCATTAATGCGGCACTGTGTGCATTTTGGATTGCAAATGTCTTAGGGCAAGTGTTTAAATGTCTGTAATCTAAAACTAGATGATATGTATTGTGGAATTTCATGACTGGAAACAAAGGATTGTTCATTTGAGAGGTGCATATTTCAATCACCCCTTGGAATTCAAGTTGATCTTAGATCTCCCTGACCTGTTTTTTAGCATCTTGCTTTATTGGATGCTGCCTCTGTGCAGTTGGAGTATTTTTTAAAGGAACTATGTGATGGGTTGAATCTTCATCCCATCCAACATGGTTTTTGTATAATACTGGATCTTGGGCTACCGCTCACTCCGGAGAATGTGTGTTACAAATGCCTGTGAATATGGTTTGAGAATGCAGGTAAAATTACCGTTTCTCCTTTAGGGCAGTCAAGGGCGAATGCTGGTGGCCAATCTTGTTCAGCTAACAAAATGTCATAGACAAACGTATGGTTCTCCCATAAGAGACCTCTAACTTTTCTACACTTGTCCCCCTCCCTCATTTTTTTTTTTTTTAAATATATTTTTATTGCAGGAATTAGTAAATCGTCACAATATCGACCAGCAGTGTATCATAAGCGATATCAACAGAATAAGACCCTCTGCCCCCCCCCGTAAGTTCCGTACACAGCCATCCGGCCCACAACCCTGGGGTCGGGCGGCGAAATGCAATGGGGGATCAGTAGGATGCTTGAGCTGGTCCGGATGATTCCCTGTCCGTCATCTGCTTTTCTAAACAAGCCTATAAACCCAATAGAAAACCCCCACCCGCAAAGGACTACTAACTAAAAGAAAACCCACCCAACCCCACCACCAGCGCCAGGGAGCTACCGACACAGGATCTGCCATGGGACCCACGGGGAAAGCAATAGGACCATCAGTACAAACGTTTACCGGGACTCGGGGCGAGTCGTTTCTTCACCTTCAGAGTCGCTGGGGGCACAATAATCCCTGAGGGCCTGCACTAACATTTCCCACTCCAACGCGGCCTCCTGCGCCTTCTCATTACGCTGCCTCCAAGCTAGTTGATATCTCAGCGCGCTCTCCCCCGCCGCCCACTTCAAAAGCTCACTGTGCCATCTGCTGCCTGTCGGACCAACTCGTGCCTTCCAGTTCCTGGTCACCTCTCGTTTAGCAAGGAGGAGCCCTAGGTCGACAAATTTACTAGAAATGTTATTCCTGGGGGTATGGGGGAACCAGTGTAGGAGCAATAGGACCATCAGTACAAACGTTTACCGGGACTCGGGGCGAGTCGTTTCTTCACCTTCAGAGTCGCTGGGGGCACAATAATCCCCGAGGGCCTGCACTAACATTTCCCACTCCAACGCGGCCTCCTGCGCCTTCTCATTACGCTGCCTCCAAGCTAGTTGATATCTCAGCGCGCTCTCCCCCGCCGCCCACTTCAAAAGCTCACTGTGCCATCTGCTGCCTGTCGGACCAACTCGTGCCTTCCAGTTCCTGGTCACCTCTCGTTTAGCAAGGAGGAGCCCTAGGTCGACAAATTTACTAGAAATGTTATTCCTGGGGGTATGGGGGAACCAGTGTAGGAGCCCCACCGCCGCATCAAATGATAAGGATCTCCCCGTCACCTCCTCCAGGGTCGTTTCTACTTCCTGCCAGTAAGATGACAGACCTGGACAGGCCCATAACATATGTAGGAGGTCCGCTTCCTGAGCTGGGCACCTAGGGCATGCCGCCGAATTCGTGGCAAAATATCGCCTGATTTTCACCGGGGTCAGGTACGCTCTATGGAGAACATAATAGTGGACCAACTGAAAACGGGCGTTGCGTGTGCCCTTCCAGGCTCGTCTCACCAACTGGGACCAAGTCGTCTCCGGGATCTCCCTACCAATGTCCTCCTCCCAGCGGTTTCTTAGAGTGGTGAGAGGAGCCAACCCTTCGTTAATCAACCTGCTGTAGAGGCAAGTGACCGCCTTCACCGTGCCCGCCGACATCATCACGTACTGGCACACCTGAGATAAGGGGGGTTCCTCCTGCCCGTTCTTCCAATGTGCCTGGATCGCTCGCACAATGGCCGAGTGTAGCAGGAAGTCACCACGGGGGATCTCGAAGCGGTCAATAAGATCCTGGAAGGACAAGAGCGCTCCGTCCTCGTACAGATCCCCAACCAGCTGTAGGCCGGCATCCTCCCAGGCCGCCAAGCGTGACCAATCCCCTCCATGGGGGAGGGCCGTCAACATCCCCAACGGTATTTCAGGCGCATATGGTATCCTCAGTTGGCCTCGGGCGTGGGCCCGATTCCAACACAGGCGAACAGTCCGCTCCTCCATCGACAAGTCCCGCAGGGCCAAACGTTGTCGCAGCGCTATAAAGGAGAGAACATGCCTGGCCATGCCCGTCCCCCTCCCGTCTTCCGGGCCCCGGAATTCCCTGGCGATCTCCTGGGTGAAGGTCTGGAGCTGCGCCGCCAGATAATACTTTTCAAAGTCCGGCACCGCGAGCCCCCCCTCGTCTTTCGGCCTCATCAGGGTTTTGAGGGCCACCCGCCGGCGGCCCGTCCCCCAGAGGAATCCGACCACCATGGAGCGTAACAGTCGAAACGTGGCCGGTGGGATCTAGATCGGTAGAGTCCGGAAGTAATATAATAGCCGGGGAAGCGCCACCATTTTAAGCAGGGCGATCCGTCCCGCCACCGAAAGCGGTAGCGTAGCCCAAAAGGCCATGCAGCCTCGGAGTGCTCGAATGCTACGGGCAATGTTCCCATCTAGGAGGTCGGGTTGGTCGTGGTAAACAAACACCCCAAGGTACTTAAAGCAGTCGGGTTCCCACCTAATCTCCCTACTAAGGGCAGGGGCGGGAGTACCCCTGCGTACCGGAAAAAGACAGGTCTTGGACCAATTCACTCGGAGGCCCGAGACCTCCCCGAACTCTGTGAGCGCCACCGCCGCCCCACGTAAAGCGTCGAGCGGGTCCTCCAGGAAGAGCAACAGGTCGTCCGCATACAGCGACACATAATGCGGGCCCGCAGGCGTCCACAAGCCCGTGTAGTGGGCTCCCGACCGAAGGTGCAGCGCGAGTGGTTCCACCGCCAGCGCAAAGAGAAGTGGGGACAATGAACACCCTTGCCGCGTGCCTCGTTCTACCGGATACCGCGAGGAAATCAGTGGCCCCGCCCGGACCCTGGCCGAAGCAGAGGCATAGAGAACCGCGGTCCACCTGACAAAGCCCTCCCCAAGGCCGAATCTCCGCAGCACCGTGCAGAGGTAGTCCCACTCCAGGCTATCAAAAGCCTTCTCTAGGTCCACCGACAGGACTACCGGGGACGGGGCATCCACGAATGGTTCCCCCAACAAACGGAATAACCTGCAAATATTCATAGTCATGTTCCGCCGTGGGATGAAACCAGCTTGGTCTTCATGCACCAGGGAACTCATGTGTCCCAGCAGCCTCGAGGCCAAGATGCTGCTCAGTATTTTATAGTCCACCGTCAACATCGATAGGGGACGGTAAGACCCCGGGTCGGACGAGTCTCGGTCCGGTTTGAGGAGAGGAACCACCAACGCCTCACACATCGAGCTTGGGAGTCGCCCCAGCCTCTTCGCCTCCCTGTAGACCACCAATAACCGAGGGGCTAGGAGGTCAGCGTAAGCTGCATAAAACTCCACAGGCAGGCCATCCAGGCCCGGGGTCTTGTTTCTCGCCATCCGTTTAATGGCCCCGCGGATCTCCCCCAATTCAATGTCGGATCCCAGGGCTTTCGCCACTTCCTGCTCCACTGTGCGGAGCTCCAGCGGACGTAGATAATCATCCAGTCGGTCAGGGTCTCGTGCGGAGCGACTACGGTACAAACATTCGTAATAATGCCGGAAGCAGCTAAGAATCTCCGGTTGGGTGTGTACCTCGGTTCCGTCTGCCTCACGCATACTTGTCGTCAATTGGGACTGGCGCGTAGGGTTGGCCAACCACGCCAATAACGCGCTTGATCTGTCTCCCTCTGCGATGGATCGGACCGTATAGGCCTTATAGTCAAAACAGCGGAGCCGTTCAACCTCTGCCGCCACCTTCTCCCTCGCCTCCGCCGATCGTATTTGCAATTCCGGGTGTCCCGGGCGGCGAAGTTCAAGCTCGCGGAGTCTCCGATCCGCTGCATCTAAATCAGCTAAGATAACGCGCCTCATGCCCACCTTCTTAGAAATACAGTAGCCCCTCACCACTACCTTAAAAGCGTCCCACTCTAACGCTCTAGTACTCGCGGTGCCGCCGTTGGATGCAAAATATTCCAATATCCTGTCCCCCAGGTCAGCCCTGAAGACACTGTCCTCAAGGATCTTGGGTTGCAGCTTCCAGGTGGGCACCGCCGGCGTCCCGGGGAACCAACGAAGGTCCAGCAGGAGGGGGTTATGGTCCGAAATGGTCCTGGACAAGTACTCAGATCGGACCGCTGCCGAAACCAGTTCGGGCGACCCAAGAAAGCCATCTAGTCTGACATGCAACTCATGAAGGCTCGAGAAATATGAATAATCCCTAGATGCGGGGTGATGCGCCCTCCAGATGTCCGTTAAACCCCAGCGGGTCTGCCAATCTTGACGACCCTTAGCCGTGCGACGAACTGGAGAATCTGGAAGCGGTGGATGCGAGCGGTCAATATCCACATCCACTACAGAATTGAAGTCTCCTCCAAGCAGAAGGGGCCCGGAGAAAAAGTGGGCCAACGAGCCCGATAGCCTGGAAAGGAAGGCAGTCTGGTCCATATTAGGAGCATACACACAACAAACGTTCAAGTCCCTCCCTCCTAGAGTGCCCGAGATGGCCACGTAACGCCCCTCTGGATCTATCACTGTTCTCGTGACTTGAAAGGGGACCCCTGCCCTGATCCATATTAGCGCCCCTCTGGCATAAGCGGAGTACGACGTGGAAAAGACCTGCCCCCGCCATCTACGCTGTAGCGCCGCCCCTTCCGCCTTGTTCAGATGAGTTTCCTGCAGCAGCGCCATTTGCACTCCCCTACGCACCAAATAAGCGTGGACCTTGTGGCGCCTGGACATAGTATGAAGCCCCCTTACGTTCCAAGTGACACATTTCAAGTTAGCAACATCAGCCATTGTCCCATATTGTTCTTGCACAGTCTCCCCATCCGGGTCCCAACAAAGAAAGGACAACATTCCTCCCAGCACTGATGGCGGCCATTTTCCCCAACCAAAACCAGACAACCCAAGAACGAACCAAACCCTCACCCACCCACCCCAGAACAGGACCCAAACTACACCATCTAGATCCCATCCAAACCTCGCCTTCCATCCACCCAGTAACCCCTACTAATCCCACGGTCGCCACCGTAGGAAGGCCTTAAGGGCCAGGTGCGGGCCGGGCGGAGGCAGTGGGCCCTCGACGCTCAGGACACCAGGACTATAACAAGCCCTAAACAGTGCCAAAACCTCTCGGGGCAGAAACAGGGGCACCCCACCCCTCCCTCCCTGTCTGTCAGCAGCAATGGACGGCAACCGCCTCCCCCCTGCCGGGCCCCCTCCCAAAATAAGGTAGCACACCCCGTTACCCTTGTCCATCCAAAAGGTCCTCCACCGATTTCGGTGTGATCACCGGTGTGTGGGCACTACCAGTCACTGAGTCCTCCGAGTCCGATGGTGCCTCCTCTTCACCCAGGTTTCATTCCTCCTCAACGGCTTCGTCCCGTGCACCCGACAACTCCGACAGTACTTCCAACACTCCCCTCCGCTCCGACGACGTCTCTGCAGTTGAGGGCCCTCCTGTGCGGCCGCGGCGATTCCTGATCCTCCTGGATCGCCGTCTCTGTTCCGGCTCATCTGCCTGTTGGGACGAGGAGCCGAAGCCATCTTTCCCTGTCCTGTAAAGTTCGAGCCAGGCACAGACATCCTCCGGGGTGTCGAAGAACTGAGTTTTGTCATCGACTATGATGCGGAGCCTTGCAGGGTAGAGGAGCGAGTACTGGATGCCCTCGCTCCTGAGCTCGCGCTTGACCGCCAGGAAGGAGAAACGCTTGCGTTGAGTCTCGTAGGTGTAGTCCGGAAAAATGTTCACCTGACTGTTCGCTACTTTGAATGGACCATTATGTCTGGCGGCATTGAGGATTAAGTCCCTGTCCCGAAAGTGCAATAAGCGCGCCACCACCGGCCTCGGGGTGCGTCCCTGTTGCGGTGGCCGTGCCGGGACTCTGTGGGCACGCTCCAGAGTGTAGAAGAAGGATAGCCCCTCCGGGGCCACCGTGTCACGGAGCCAGGTCTCTAAGTATGCCACCATGTCGCCATCCTCGATCTTTTCCGGGAGGCCCACTACACGAATGTTGTTTCTCCAGTTGCGGCCTTCCGCATCCTCCGCCCTTTGCTCCAGGGTCGCAATTCGGGATAGGGCATCCTTCATCGTCGCAGCCAAGGTTCGCTGCGCCGGCTCCAAGGTTTTCACCGAGCTCTCCACTTCCTTGACCCGGTCCGAAAGTTTGCCGTGGTCCGCTCTGAGGAGGCCCAGGCTCGTCGCCACCTGGGCAATGTCCTGTTGGAGGGCCGATCTCGTGGTCGTTATCGCCTCCAGGACGCGGTCGAACTGTTGTTGCATCGACGCGCCACCAGAACTCTTTGGGTCCCCATGCTCCTCTTTGTCCTGGGCTTCCGAGTCCGAGGCGGTCGGGGTAGTCCCCTTGGCTCCTCTAGGTTTCCCCATGTCGCCGGGGGCACTCCGTGAAGGTCCCGGAGTAGGCGTCTCCGGGTGCAGATGTCGACCACGACCCTCCCGGTTACTGGTCCTCAAATCGAGTGTGGGAGACCTCCTTCTCCAGGGCCTGTGGAGACTTCTCCGCTTCGGCTCACGCCACCGCCACGGCGTCCGAGGGCACCGATGAGGGGGCGGAGACAACCGTCGCCGAGTCGGGCAGGCCCGCTCACCCGCTAGAGACCCGGGGTGAGGGTCACCAACTCCACCGGACGATTTGTGGCGCCAAAGTGTCGCGCCTCCCATGGAAGTGGACTGGCCGGGAAGACGTAGCTAGGTGCGGAGTCGTGAGTCGGGCCACCGCCTGGATCACAGGGCGTCCGCTCCCGGGGTCCCCTATGACATGGGCATCCGCCCGGTCACCCAACCGAGTGCAAACTCGTTGTGAAAAGTCCGATCCAGTAGACAGCCAGTGCACAGAGCAGCCGGGGATGGCAAAGTCGGGAGCCAGTCGCTGCTCGCGACGCTCCTCCAAGTCAGTGGGTCCGACCAGGGGGACAAAGAAGTCCGGGCGCCATGTTGGGTCGCACTCCGCAACTCCGCAAACTTCGGTTTAACTCCGGAGCAATTCTCGTCCGAGCCCCATCAGGGGCCCCGGCAGGTCTTCGTCAGTCCGCTCAGCAGAATGCGGGGTCTGGGGTGCCCCGCAGCCTCCGATTTACAGGATAATACCGGGCTCAGTCCCGGAGCCGAGCTCTCAGGCGACCATCGCCATCGGCGCCCAAGCCACGCCCCCTTGTCCCCCTCCCTCATAAGCGTGATTTTATAATATTTATTTGGGACAATTATTCTAGTATCAGGTGTTTCTACAGTGATATAATCATTCAAGTCTGCTATCACCAGAAATTCCATCAGGTACTGGCGAGCTATTGTTATTTCTGCCGCACTGTCTTGCATCGTCTAAACCCATTCCCCGTTTAGTAGTCGAGTCCTCAGAATTCTGGGCATGTCTGATCTTGAAACCTGCAACCTTCTTCTTTTTGAACGGTAGCTTTTTCTTTTTCTTTTCTTCTTTTTTGGAAGTGTAATCTTGAGCGTGCTGCTTTTTGCTGGACTTTGTACGCTCGTCTTGTCTTTCTGACCGTCCTTCCCTCTCTGATTTTTCGATGAACCCTGAAAGGAGCAAGAAAACCGTGTATCAGTATCCTGACACCTGTCAGGTTTCCTAATATTATCAATATTCCTTAGGTTATACCTATTTTCAGAGGGCTCCTGTGGAGGAGATCTACCTTGGGATTGAGATCTGTTTCCCTTCAATGTTTGTTGTTTTTTATTTTCCCACTTCTTTTTTTGAAGAACCAGGTGCCTGCTTTGAAGTGTCCTTTCCAGGACTGCCCATTAGTTATGGGTTTAAAGCTTTCGCACCCAAACTGTCTCTGCCTAATTCTTCATACGCAGTTTCAAATTTTTTTGGCAGTTCATGTTCCTGTTCTACAGGACTGAACTCCCTTAGGCGTGGGGGGATAGCCACTGACGCTGCTCCCCTTTTATATTAGCTAAAATTATGGCTGATACTTAGTAATTTCGATAATCAAAAAAGTAGGGAGGAGGGTAGAAGGTCCATTCATCACCCCAGTATCAGTAGTTTAATTGATCAAAGAGAGAATGGACACTTGGTACTACTTAACCATTGGTTAAGTTGGGACACTCTCATAAACGCGGTGTTGTTCGTGCGGTGTATATCTTTCTTCCGCCCCTCACTCGCGTTGTGGCATTTATCATTGAGTGTTCCAACAACGTGATATATGCCAAGCCTCAACCAGAGGCAACCTCTGGCGCAAGTAGCAGTGTCCAGAGATAAAAATGCATGAAAAGGGCACCCAAAAAAAAAAAAAAAAAAGTTTATAAAAAACATATACTGCACCCGTGGTGAGTTTTAATGAAAAAAGGTGAAGTATTGTTATTAAAATTAAGGATTGCGGTATTACCGCTTACAAACTCATCTGTCTGGGCTCAATGACAATATCCCGTGGCACCAGTTCTCATAAAAACTAAGAATATCCCTCTATCTTATCATGAGTGGCTAAGTCCATATTTCTTGTTTAATGAGGCTTTTATTAGTCGCACTGAATGTGACTACACACAAATGAATATTGTGTATACTTTTCAGCTCCCTTGTAAATGCTTTATTTTCAGCAAAGAGAAAACAAAATGTGATTTCCAACAAAAAATCCTACTATATCTCCCACACATGTGCTGTGAATATCACCTTCTTTTATAATATACACCTTTTAAATAATACCTCAATTTAATGCCCATATTCTAAAGCAAACATAAACTGGGCATATTCGAAAGCGCAGTCTGTCTTCTATCTCCTTCACTCTTCCCGTCTTAATAGGAACAGGAAACCAGCACCTAGTATCCGGGGTCAGAGACAGCACAAGTCCCGGGAACTCCCCACACGCTGGTAAGAATGGTGGACCAATGTCGGGTTTAGCGTCTCCATCTGTCTGGTAAGACAAACGCCTAAAATTCCATCCTGTACCCTTCCTTTTCAGTCTGGGACCAGAGAGTCCCTTAGCCACCTGTTGAAGCTGTATTCAGCTACCGAGTGAGGTAAGAACATTACGATATAACGCATTCCGTTTTTAACCATACCACAGCATATTTGCGAAATCACGTGTCTTTTTCAGAGCCACTCGGCTTACAAATGTCAAAAGTAACGTTTACCATTTTGTGCTCCACCGACAGTTTAGCACATTATTTTCAACCTAATACCAGCAGATAGGTTGCATTTTGTTATTAAACCCAATTAAGCACCTGCATAGCCCATTTTTCCTCCCTTAGTCCTAATAGTGAAGCCATATTTACGTCTGCCCACAGAGCACAACTGAGTGCTCGCCTACTTGTTTGTATTTATCTTTCTTTAGAATTCTCCACAAAGCTGAGATATTATATTTGTGCTATACACGCACCCACTATAATAAATGCTTTTCTGCCTTTTTCAGAAAATTTCCAAAAGGCTCCTTTGGATACAACTTTTGAAATCACATTACTACACAAATCGTGCAAGTAAACCCCTTGTTGTTTGTTGTTCATTTGTTATGTTCTGTCCTGACGAATGCTCCGCAGACCCGGCTGGGCCACATGGAGCAGAAACATGTTGACACTGTAGTTCATAAGGTATAAGGAGATTCATTAACACAACCTCCAGTAATACCGCAATCCTTAATTTTAATAACAATACTTCACCTTTTTTCATTAAAACTCACCACGGGTGCAGTATATGTTTTTTATAAACTTTTTTTTTTTTTTTTTTTTTTGGGTGCCCTTTTCATGCATTTTTATCTCTGGACACTGCTACTTGCGCCAGAGGTTGCCTCTGGTTGAGGCTTGGCATATAGCACGTTGTTGGAACACTCAATGATAAATGCCACAACGCGAGTGAGGGGCGGAAGAAAGATATACACCGCACGAACAACACCGCGTTTATGAGAGTGTCCCAACTTAACCAATGGTTAAGTAGTACCAAGTGTCCATTCTCTCTTTGATCAATTAAACTTAGTAATTTCATCCCTAAGTTCAGAGCAGGCTCTGCTCCGTACTCATGCTGTATTTGTCTTAATACATTGGTTATCACTGCTGATGAAGGAATATCATGAGTTTTGGTATATATGGCAGCAAAGAATGTACCCCAAGTGGTACAATCCTCTACTTGTGGTGTTATTACCATGGGCAAGCAGATTGTTAGCATTCTGTGTTTTTCATATGGGTAGTATTCAGGAATAATACCTCAAACTGTGTTATTTTCTGCGCTACCCAGAATGGCATTTGTTTGCATTTTTGGGCATTTTGCCCATCACTGCATGCAATGTGTGTGGTGTGATTTTAGTGGCTGTACCCTGAGAAAAGTACCATTTGCTGCAACTGTTGCTGGTTGGACTGTGAAAGTCCTCATGACGAATTGCATCATGTTCCTGTAGATTTAAATTAAATCTTTGTGCTGGATGAGTAATTCTCCTTGTGGTATTGTTTCAATGTCAGAATGTGGTGTGTAGGCTGCTAATATTGTAAATATAGTAGCTCCCCTAGATTTGGGGGTGTTTCCCTGAGCACAGCCGAGTACCCCCTGTCAACTGAGTGAGGAGTCTAGAAAATACGGTGGGTTGTAGTAACAAGTAATCACAATTCTTCTGTGAGTTTATATCATTGTGAAACTTTTATTCTTATATCGAAATTTCATCTTTCATATCAAATACAGATGCATTAAAGATGGATGATTGAATCTCTCATCATTTGAAACAAATCTCCCAAAGCATTTCGGGCATCAATAAGGCCCTTCGTCAAGGGAGAATATCTGCGAATTGAACATGGCAAAGAAAACATGAAGGAACCACTCCTTAGAAAATCAAATGAAAGAATAAATCCGCCACCGTGATTAACTTTCTATCTAGGATGGCAATGGTGAAAAAGTAGATTTGCTGCAACAACCATTTGACAGTAGTAGAGATATATGATTAGCAGTGCTACGAAAGTAAAGGGATGGTACCGTTCTACCATTTTGCAGTAATCATGAATATGTACAAATATATAAAACACATGATAAGGAAGTGTGTACTCCTTTGATGCCTCCCTAACTAGATGTACCTAAATGTGCCTAGCATCTGTGCAGGTTTTATGCCAAGAATCCCTCTAAGGTCTAGTCAACCCAATTACCTGACTAAAGAGAGAATATGAGACCCAAACCTGGTCTCGAGTTGGGCACCCCGCGAGGGATGTTAGACCACTCCTAGCTGGAGCGTCTGAATGCAGGAACGTCAGTATCTCTGGTCAATGTGTCAGCTGGGAAGTCAGTCTACTCTGTCTGTCTAAGCAAGACATGATTTATATATACACACAGGTCTCCCCAGGGGTCCTACCTCGCTGTTTTACTACATTGTCCTAAAGGAGGACGTCAGTCTTGAACTTTAACATAGATATTACACAGGCGATGTTCATCCTGCTGTGAGTCTTCCTGTGCTTCCGAGAAGCCTCATGCATAATGTATGAGTACCAAAACAGGGAATAAACAGTGTTCTGAATGCAGTGTTGTATCTAGGTAAAAGGTCAGTCCCTATGAACCGTTATGTATGAAATGTAGGGAAGGACAGAAGTGTATGGTTGCAGTGTTACCTGCACCTATATAGGGTACCGATATGGAATATAACACATTCACTGCCTCCGGGGGCCCTGATGCTGTTGGAGATTGTAATCCCCGACTGGCTTGCTCTGCAAGGTTATGATCAAATACTTAGGGGCATATTTACTAGAAAATTATGCAGCGCTACACTGCATTCCATCTTGCTGCGTGGAGCTGCGTCATTAGGAAATTGCAGACATGCATCGTATGTACAGCAATATGAAACATCCCTGTGTTTTCCTCTATGCTGGTGCACAATTGCCTGCCAAGTGCCAACACGGGCACCCTTGCACCATGGTGCAAGGTTGCCTGTGTTGCAGGGATGATTGTTTTTTTGCAGGAATGGGCACCTTGTAAATATGGCTCAACCTTGTGCACCACAGGAGAGTCAAAAAAGTGATGCTCCGGTGGTGCAGGGGCTTTGTAAATATGCACCTTAGTTGTATATTGTGATGCGGTATACGTCTTAAACTTTACAGTATGCTGCGGTACGTACCAATGGGAAGGCACTATCTGATTAGTTAATGGCTGTCTTTACGAAATGTAAAAGGCAGCTATGTTATTTTCGGTGTGTTCTGCATTTGCTGAGTCTTTATATAGGCAAGTGGTAGGTTCTAGTGTTGTTCCCTACCAATTACCACTTTATTAAAGTAGCAATAGGTACATAAATGTATTAATATTGTTCTATATATTTTTACAGCACTGTAAGAAGAACCTTGCTTTTTAAAAAATGTTGGAAATAGCACGGTAATTTGTAAATATTACAGCTGCATTCAGTAGATTTTTTTTCTAAAGAATGAAATAGGAAAAAAATGAAAATTCACTGTGGTACACTATATTTGTAAACTGTAATGTAGTGCAGTGTATTTTAATTTGTTTACCATATTTATTTATTTTTACATTTTTTTAGGTACCCTACTGCTTCCAAGGAAGTACTGTGGTGCTCAGTACATTTGTGTTAAATATTTAGAAACTTATAAATAATTTCTCAAACCTATTGCAACTTTAATAAAGTGGTAGTGCGTAGAGAAAAAATATAAAACATAATAGTAACCTATTTCCTTTTTTCAAGTCATTCATTACCCAAACACATAATACCTTGTCCTTGCTAAGTACTGAGGTAGTTTCACAAAATACAGAGAAATTTCACAAAACTACCACAACAACAGATATCACTAAGTTAAATGCCTTATAACATGAAAGATTCTTACCCTACTTAACTATAGTCTCCAAAGGGATCATCTGCTCACCATAATCTACAATTGTGCCAAATTTCATGCAAATCCGACTTGGCTTTTAGCCCCTATGAATGAGTAAAAACTCTTTAGAAAATGCCTTGGTGCAAAAACACATTTTTGGGACCCTCTTTTTATCTTTCCACTCCCTGGACCACATACACCACAAAACGTTACACCATCCACCAACGTAGAAAAATGAACAGGTCTACAAGGTGTCATTGAGATTTGTTTAATGGGTGCAAATGTATTAACGGTCACACATCTGAGGAATTCTCATCTCTGGCTACCCTAACTATAACTACAGAGTGACTACCACTACGTATAATTTCTCTCTATGTCTCTCTCTCTCTCTCTCTCTCTCTCTCTCTCTCTCTCTCTCTCTCTCTATATATATATATATATATATATATATATATATATATATATATATATATATATATATATATATATATATATAGATATATATATATATATATATATATATATATATATATATATATATATATATATATATATATATATATATATATATATATATATATTACCTACTGGCGGTCGCCAGTAGGTAGTTATAGTTAGGATCATTTTCAATGCAAAATCTCAACATTCTATTGGGAATAACTTTGGCGCCGGTTGAGGAATCTGCCTGAAAATTTCCTCAAATTTGCCTCGCGGCGCTCCGGTCCTTCCCTGAAAGTTTGTGGGGGATTTGTCAAGTGGGGGCCAAGATAAAAGGGGGGTCCCAAAACGTGTTTTCCCCATGTTAATATCCATAGGGCGGTCGACCTCACTTTTAGCCCGAACAGCTGAATGGATTTACACCAAACTTGGCAAAATTGTAGGGACTGGTAGCCAGATGTGCCTTTGCTATGTCTCAAGATATGTGCTCCAGTGGTTTTTGAGTAATTTATGTTCAAAAAAATATATATATCTATGGCCGCGCCCGGGTACGCGCACCGGAGTGCGCACCGGGAGCGCTACGCGACTTGCGCACGGAAAGCTGATTGGCTCTCGGGTGTCTGTAAACATTCGAAACAGTCCGGAGCAGCCGCCATCTTGTGTCTCGGTAAGATCGAGACACAAGAGGTGGCAAAAACAAAGGGGGAAATGACCATAAGGGGGCAGAGTAGACCCCCCCTGACCTCCTAGGTTTGATATGGGGGCTATAAAAGGGCTCCACAGGAGAAAAAAAAATCGATTTTCGCGGGGGGAGCGCCCGGTACGCGCACCGGGGAGCGTAGCATGGGGAAACACAGTTTATTCACTGCGTCACCTCTACGACCCTTTCTTTCGTCAATACGCCCCTTTTGCATACATTACACCTGACGTAGGTATAATGTGGCGCAGGGGTTTACAAAGTGACACATCTACCTAGATGCGTCAATTTGTAAATATAACTCAATAAGGTTCATGTTTTATGCTGCTGATGTGTCACAAAAAGTGACGTACCGGTGAAGTAAAAGTACAAAGTGACGCATCTACCTAGATGCGTCACTTTGTAAATAGGACTCAATAAGGTGCATTTTTAACAGCACTGGTGCGTCACAAAAAGTGATGTACCGGTGGCGTAAAAGTGACGCATGGCCTTATAAATGAGGCCTTCAGTCTTCTACTCATGCGTCATATTAAATATATGACGTATTATGTCGCAAGTACTTACAGATACGTCAGTATTTCAGACGTATCTGTAAGCGCAAAAGTGATGCATTGCTGGAGTGTGTCAAAAAATGATGCAACTCCAGCAATGCATCCTTTCACATGGGGCCAGGCCCATGTGAAAGGGCCTGCATCAGTCTAACGCCTGCTGTGAAACAGGCGCAAGATTTGGACGCAACAACGTCATAAAAGTGACGCAGAGATATCTCATAGATTTCACTGCGTCACCTCTACGACCCTTTCTTGCGTCAATACGTCCATTTTGCATACATTACACCTGATTTAGGTATAATGTGGCGCAGGGGTTTACAAAGTGTCGCATCTACCTAGATGTGTCACTTTGTAAATTTGACTCAATAAGGTGCATTTTTAACAGCACTGGTACGTCACAAAAAGTGACGTACCAGTGGCGTAAAAGTGACGCATGGCCTCATAAATGAGGCCTTCAGTCTTCTACTCATGCGTCATATTAAATATATGACGTATTATGTCGCAGGTACTTACAGATACGTCAGTATTTCAGATGTATCTGTAAGCGCAAAAGTGATGCATTGCCGGAGTGCGTCACAAAAATGATGCAACTCCAGCACTGCATCTTTTCTTACCCTTCCACTCCCCTGTTCCTTTTCTACATTTTCTTTGAATATCTACATTCCCTATGTTCACTCTCCTTCTCCTTACTTTCCTTCCCAACACTCACCTTCTTTCAGTCCCCCTACTTCACTTTCTTTCCCCTCCCATATCTTTCTGTTCTTTCTTACTCATTTTCCTTTCCTTTATCAATGCACTCCACTTCACTTACTCTTTTTCATTTTTTTAAGAATATAGCTCTTTGATGAGAATTGGAGGTAGTTCTGAAAAGAACTTTTTATTTTCTTCTTTTTTTTTTTTTAGAACAAAAACAAAAACAGGGAATAGAAACTGCTCAACAGGAGCAAAAAAAAAAAAATTAGGGCTGGGAACGGCAGCGATGGTTGTCCAATGATCGAACCATGAGCAGAACACTTTGCTCCCCAAAGCAAAGTAGCTGATCACAGTATCTGCATTTAAGGACGCCTTTGTTAAATGCAGGCTGAATGTTCGGAACCAGCTCTTGTGATCTCCCCCTCAACGATGTTGTTGGTCCTCCCGTTTATTTAGAGGCCCCATCACTGGGAACCTCTTGTGCCAGAGCCCTAACACTTTCCCGGGAAAAATTCTGGGGGTGCCTCCTCTCCACATGGCAAATCATTGTGGAGTTCCCAAAAGAATATTTTTTAGTGGGGTCACCCCGTGACAGGACTGTGTGACAGATCCTGCACTCCACTTTTGGAGCATTTACTTTCTTCTGGTCCTCAGGAATTGAAAAAAACTTCCACATGAAATGTTCTTTGACCTTCGGCTGAGGAGGCTCTTCATCAAGGAATTAATTGGAGTCATCTTCACTGCTGGATGGTCTGGCAGCCATGATAATCCAAGATATCCAACAAAGAACCAAGCGCAAAAAGGCAGGTCTTTCAGTCACAAAAGTGAAAGAAGAAGTGAAGGAAATGGGTGGGGATTTCATTCTTTGTAAAAAAAACTGTTAGCAACCAATGAAAAAATGATAAAAAAATAATAATATTATAAAAAATAAAAAGTAGTAATTAATACTTACACAAAATAGCACATTTATAAAAAAATTCGTAGGTTAGAAACTCGATATAGAAAGGAATAAGCTTTTAAAAACCTTTCAAATTCACAGAAAAAACCATAGGTTTCACACCAGTTATAGTTAGGAATTAGCATTTAAAAATCCTATTAAATTCACTGAAAAAACCATAGGTTTCACACCAGTTATAGTTAGCTGGAAAGTTTACTGACATAAAACTATTGAAATTCCCACGTTATAGTTAGTTGGACTCACTATAACTTGCGCGCCTGCAATGCACTGCTGATGACGTCACATATTACATCACTCATGACATGGTCAGTGACATCACTCATGACATCACTGATGACACCATCCTTGTGACAGAGTAACAGACCTCCTTTCAGTGTAATGTAACCCTTGAAACACATATTCAAAAATAGAAACTAGAAGGAGGAGGAGCTACGCGGGCATCCAAGATGGTCGCATGAGCAGAGGGCTCCCGAGACCCGCGCCGCCCTCTTGCAAATATCCTTGTAATATCCTGAATACCTATATGGGCTTTTGAAGTTCTACTCTCGCTGATCCTAATATACTTTCAAGAACTGAAATCGGACTTCGGGAACCATTTTTACATCGTCTTCAACTTTCTGGCCTGTCCCCGGACGGGACCGAGGTCTCTACTGCTCTGGCTGGCCAAGACGCAAGTCAACAACAGCGGTCAAGGGACATCCTTTCCACCGGTGCCATTGTCACTTTCAGTTTCGGTTTCTCCTCGACCTCCTAATTGACTGTTCTGAATGTGCTCCTGATTTC
This sequence comes from Lissotriton vulgaris, assembly GCF_964263255.1. Lineage (NCBI taxonomy): Eukaryota > Metazoa > Chordata > Amphibia > Caudata > Salamandridae > Lissotriton > Lissotriton vulgaris. The sequence goes on along the minus strand of NC_141699.1, from coordinate 771,784,735 downwards.
GAACCGCGGTGGCCTGACCCGCTGTGCTTTCCGGCCATATCCCTAGTTTCACAAGCTAGGATTTTGGATGGAAACTTTGCTTTGGCGACCTAACGATATCTGCCATTTACACCAGGTCCAGAGGGGCCCTTCGGGGAGCGGCTTCCAATATGGCGACCAAACCTGAAGCCGAGAAGCGCAAGACGAAGTTGCCGACCCATGGGGGATCCGTCCAAACTCATGTTATGGACCGATATACACAACCAAAGGGTTCCCCCGGTGGTGCTGGCCGTAGTCTTGAAGACCCAAGGACGGACCTTGTGGCGTCATCGGAGGTCTCACTCCAGGATCTAATGCGTGCCATCACTGGGCTGAAGACTGATATGGGGCTACAATACGAGGCCATTGTCTTCAAGATCGACACGGTGGCCATTGATGTTACCCTCATTAGAGCGGACTTGGCTAAGACCAACGAGAGGGTCAAGGCCTTGGACCTTAAGGCCTCCAGTCTTGTTACTGATATGGCGGATGCGCAGTCGGAGATTGGCAACCTGCGATCATCGCATGATATGATGGCCAGACGTCTGGACGAGTATGAAAACAGGGCCCGGCGTAACAACATTCGCTTAGTCGGGGTGCCTGAGAGCAACGGCGCCACTGCCGTTGACCTACTAGTGGAGGATCTAATCGTCACTCATCTCGCTCCCGCCGGACTTAGTAAGTTCTTCGCGGTTGAGCGTGCGTACTGCTTCCCGGGTGGACAGACTAAACCAGGGGCTCCCCGAGGCCTATTATCGCTAGGCTCTTCCACTTTCGGGATCGGACGCTATCCTCCAGGCTTCACGTAGCACGGCCCACTGAAGTATGAGAACAGTTCAGTTTCCATATATCCTGATTTTACTCCTCAAGTCAGCGACAGCGGATGGGATTCCAGGGAGTGAATCGGTGCTTGAGGGACTTGGGACTTAAGTATGCGATGCTATTTCCGGCTCGACTTCGCATCGAGTATCAAGAGCGTACTTTCTTTTTTGACCGACGGACAGTGTTGGCGACTGGCTAGACTCGCTGTCGAAGATAGACGATGGGAGCGGAGGCCCTGGTGGCGCGAACGGAGGTGCATCGGCACAGGAGTGACATTTTGGTTCTTGGTGTCTGGTTGTGGTTCACATTCACCGGCTGAGTTTTGCTATTATTTACTCATCGTTGCTCTAGGCCCGAGGGTGGTGCGGGTGGGCAGTCTCTCTTTTCTCCTCTGGGGTTCTTTGTGTAGTGTATTATGAAGGGGCGACAGGCACACTGCAGATTGGGGTGGCTCTTTAGTCGTACGCAGGGGTGCAGGGTGGGGGGTGTTGTAACGGGCAGTTGTTTGGGGGTGGAGGGGGGTTTGTTATTGTTTTCGTATTTGTTCTTTTCACATGGCACAATGTGTATTGCTGTTATCCTGTTGCTCTTGGGTTCCGAGGGGGGAGTTATTGGTGCTTTGCTGGGATGGGGGGTGATGATTTGAAATTGTTGTCTTGGAACGTTAATGGTCTGGGTGACAAGATAAATGTGGTGTTGTACTCCAATTTCTCAGACGTCACTCCCCTGACATAGTCCTGTTACAGGAGACCCATCTGATAGGAAATGCGTGTAGGGCCCTGGATAGACGCGGCTATAGGTTGGTAGCTCATGCAGGATTCACATCTGGCTCCAGAGGGGTCGGCATAATGGTCAAATCCTCCCTGCCCCTTGAAATAGACGAAGTTGCCCTTGATGATAGGGGTCGGTATGCCGCTGTCTCTGGGCGGTGGGAGGGGAAGGTGCTCACAGTTGTTAGTGTGTATATTCCCCCGGGTCTTCAGGCTACCACCTACGCCGATCTGGGACAGACCCTCCTAGGGCTTCCAGATGGTATCCTTGTACTGGGTGGGGATTTTAACTCTGTGGTCTCGGGTGAGTGTGACCGACTACCCCCCAGAGTCCTGCCGGCGTCTCAGTTGTGGCTTTCTGAGTTGCTTGAGACTTTTGGATTGGTGGATGTCTGGCGGATGCTGCACCCCACGCACATGCAATACACGTTCCACTCTGGAGCACACAGTAGTCTTTCTAGGATCGACTATTTTCTGATGTTGTCTGCTCACACTCCTTCCGTGCGTGAGGTCCGCCATCTTCCCTGGGGCATTTCTGATCCTTCACCCTTGTTGCTTGAGGTCTCAGTGGGTTTTTGTGGTGAGAGCAGGGTTGCCCCTATCCATCCTTGACACTTAAGGAATCCCAAGCTGCGCTCCGAGCTTCTCAAGGCTATTGATTGTTATTTCAATGAAAATGTGGGGTCCGTCTCTTCTTCTGTTTCCTTGTGGGAGGCTTTTAAAACTGTAACACGGGGTTCCGCATTGTCATTGATCGCTGCCAATAAGAAGGCCGAACAGGAGGACTTAGTGCGCCTCGAGGAAGAAATCACTTCGCTTGAGAGCGAATAGGGTGGTAATGATACTCCTGCAGTCCTACACTCCTTGGAGCTAAAGCAGGCTGATTACCGAGCCCTGGTGACCGACGCTGCTAAAATTATGCACAGGAACCAGCTGGGCAGACTCTATGATGTGGGCGATAAGGCGAGTAAGCTTCTGGCGTGGTTGGATAAATCTGAGAAAATGAGTCGTGTGGTGCCAGTGATTAAACGGTTGACTGGTGAGTGTGTGTCTGACCCAGGTGAGATTGTGGATTGCTTTGTGGACCATTTTTGGATGGTTTACCGATTGGTGAGTGATAGAGATGAGTCTGATTCCCGTTTGCTCTTGCGTGATATCGCGCTACCCTGTATTTCGGATGAGGCTAGGTCCACTTTGGATGCGCCTATAACGGTGGATGAGGTCGCTATTGCTATACGATCCCTTTCGTTCGGGTAAGGCTATGGGGCCAAATGGTCTGCCCATCGAGCTCTACAAGTTGCGCCCTGACAAGATGGCGGCGTATCTGCGAAATATGTTCATGGAGGCCTTTGAAACCGGCCTCCTTCCCCTCGATAAGCGTTTGGCCACTATTGTTGTCATCTACAAGGACGGTAAACCTCGTGACCAGTGCACCTCCTATCGCCCCATTTCTCTGCTTAATGCTGAGCCCAAGATCTTGGCCAAACTACTTGCGAATCATTTGCTAACGGTAATATGCGACCTGATCTATTCGGATCAGTCCGGTTTTATTCCCCACCGGAATACTGCACTCAATCTTCGGAGGCTTCATGGGGTTCTCGCGAGAGCTGTGACGCTGACCAAACCCGCCATCTTAGCTTCTCTCGATGCTACTATGGCTTTTGACACCATCGAGTGGTCTTACCTTTGGGCGGCTCTTTCAAAGTTCGGCTTCGGCCCTAATTTTATTGCCTGGGTAAAACTCCTTTATGAACAACCACTGGCCCAGGTGGTGGTCAATGGCAGAGTGTCTGGTTCGTTCCCGCTTGGGCGTGGCACCTGACAGGGATGTCAGCTCTCCCCCCTCCTTTTTGCCTTAGCACTGGAACCGTTGGCGGAGTGGCTCCGGTGGGAGCCCTTGATCAGGGGCATCCGGTGGGCCCCTGATCTTGAAGATCGTGTCTCGTTATACGCCGATGACATTCTCCTTTACTTCACTTCACCCCAGAAGTCACTCAATGTGCTCTTCGATGTCCTCACCTCCTTCGGGAAGAATTCGGGTCTTGTCATCAACTGGACTAAATCATGTATTTATGTCATAGCGGGGGAGCTTCCTCCACTACCTCGTAGATTCCCGATCCAGGTGGTTGAGACTGGTTTCAAGTACCTGGGAATTCATGTCTCCTTGGACCACTCGGTCCGCTATGACCGCAACTTGTATGCTCCCCTCCGGCGACTTAAATTGGACGTCCAGCGGTGGCGCCGCTTGCCCCTATCTCCATTGGGGCGTGCGGCTCTGTTTAAGATGATGTCCCTCCCTAGATTTTTGTACGCTCTGCAAAACTTTTTCGATCCTGTACCCTCTGGATATTTCCGTGAGGTCGAGAGCCTCCAGAGACAACTGATCTGGGATGGGCGAGCGCATATCTCCTTACCCAAACTTACTTTGCCGTGATACGATGGCGGCATAGCCCTTCCGGACATCAGGCGCTACTACTGGGCCTCCCAGTTGAGCGCGGTTAACCATGTAACGTACTCCCCAGGTCCTGCTCCTGCTTTTGCGATGGACAAGCTCCTTTTGCCGGGCGGAAACTTCAACAGGGCATTGTATTCAAAGGAGCCTTTCCGCTTTCTGACTGGACCCACGAAATGTGCTGTGCGTGCGTGGAGGGATGCGAATGTTGCTACGGGCTGGGGCGATAGGATGACACGATTGACGCCATTGTATGACTCTGATAGGTTGGGTAGCCTGTGGAGGTCGAAAGGGTTTGATAAGTGGGATACGATTGGTATCAGCAAGGTGGAGGATCTTTGGTCCAAGGGCGTGGTTAAGTCCTTTGACGCCCTTAAGGCGGAGTATGATCTTGGCGACAATGAGTACTTTCGGTACCTTCAGGTACGCCACGCTTTGATCTCGGTTTTCCCTCCGGGGGCAGAGATTCCCCAGTCGTCGCCGCTCGAGGACCGGATTCTGGATGGCCATGTGCCTGACAGCACGATCTCTCTGATCTACAAAAAGCTTATTAATACCAGGGTTATCCTCCTCGTGCGGCTCAGGGCTTCATGGACCGAGGACGGCCTGGAATTAGATGACGAGGATTGGCAGATGGCTGTCGCTTCCCCTAAGGAGGTGGCCATTCCAGCTCGCCTTCGTTTTGTACAACTGAAGATCCTCCACCGAATATACATGACCGGTACACGACTGGTGCGGATGGGTTACTCGATTGATAGGCTGTGTAAGTGTGGTTGTGGCATGAGTGGTACCTTTCTACATATCATCTGGGAATGTCCTGTGGTATCCGCTTTTTGGTCCAGAGTGCATGCCATCATGGGACGGGTCACCGGGGTCTCTCTCTTGCCTGAGGCCCGACGGTGCCTGCTCAACGTTTGGGAGCCTACGGACTGTACAGCTGCTCAGACTTTTTGGGTCACTCTCGGTAACATGGTTGCCAAGAGGGATATTGCTCAACTCTGAGGTTCCCATAGGCCGCCTGGCATAACAGCTTGGAAGGAGAACATGGACTGGTGCATGTTCCGGGAGAAGACGGTCTATGTGGCTCGGGCCGTCCTAGGAAATGGGGCAGGATTTGGTCCCGGTAGAACACATATCGTGGAGATATCTGCACTCCTCCATTCGAATATACTACTGATGTCCCATTGTCCACGTAGTTGACGTTCCAGATGTTTGTCTATAGTGATATTCTGCATAGTTCTGTTTACCATTCCCCCGTCCCTAGACATATGTCACAATATTCTTTAGAGACTGGTTCCCTTGCCCTCTCCCCTTGAGCCCCTGGAATCGTTCTTGCCATGTGCTTGTGTGGTGTGGTTTGTTATATGTTTTTCACCAAAATCATAAAATGAAACCTATTTTATCCTTTGGCTTTTTCTGTTTTCTGTGCCGGTACTCTGATTAGTTGCTATTCTCTGTACTAACTGTACTGCCTCTATACCTGTTATCCAGATGTTCATTGTCATAGTGGCCGGCCCGATCGGGTTGTAGGCAGACGCTGTGTACTGTGCATACCGAAAATAAAGGTATAAAAAAATAATAGAAACTAAAATGTTCATATAAATAGAGATTCCCATACCAGTTACAACAACCAATCCAGTAATACCACCATCTATATACACATCCACTCATTCACCAACAGTTCTATATAGTCACTCATACATATACTCACTCATCATATGTAGTGATACACATATACATCCTGTTACACACAGACAGTCTTCCAAAAGTTACTCACACACATACTCACACATGCAAATAAACTATTGAACATCCATTTATCTGCATATACAGCTATACACACACTAGCACATTACTTCTAAGGAAACCTACACATACTCTCTTAAACAATCACTTATAGAAAGACATACTTATTTAAACAGGAACTCTTACAATCTCTCGCTCTCACATATACTCACTTATAAACATCAATACTCACATATACTAGATTAAAACATATGTAGTTACTCATAAAGACACTAGTGAGGCAGGCATTCACTCACTAACACACTTATATACACACTCATCCACCCATACAGTCCTGCACATATGCTGTCTTCAAAACACATACAAACAGTGAGTCAGTCACCAATCCATGCAGCCACTTATACACAAAGTGAAACACTGATACATATATTTAAATATTTAAAAATTACTTGCTAATATATGTATTCACTAAGATACCCTTAATAAGCCAGTTAAACAATCAATTTTTTATTTAAAAAACATCCATTTACACACTTTTTTAAACATTTATTCTTCCATCGACCTTTACAAATACATATATAAAACATATTTATTTTTCAGAAAGACACACATTCACTGGATGGTGTCATCAGTGATGTAATGAGTGATGTCACTGACCATGTCATGAGTGATGTAATATGTGACGTCATCAGCAGTGCATTGCAGGCGCGCAAGTTATAGTGAGTCCAACTAACTATAACGTGGGAATTTCAAAGGTTTTATGTCAGTAAAATTTCCAGCTAACTATAACTGGTGTGAAAGCTATGTTTTTTAGTGACTATATATATATATATATCTTCCACAACTTGCCCCTGCAATGAGGACGCAACTCTCACAGAGGGTGATTCTCACGATCATTTATTAAAAGAAACCGGCATTTCATTCCGATCATTTCCAGTCCCAGCCTGACGCGTTTCAGAGCATTCTTGCTCCTTTTTCAAAGGCATGCTTCGTGCACCATCACTTCTGGCTCCCATAGTTCCCTTCGTGTTTTCACTTTTATTGGCCTCCGGTGTGCCTTCCTTGTGGAATTACTCCCTGTGCACACTGGGAACTGTGGTCCGTATATATATATATTCAATGAAAAAACCATTGGTTTTAGGCCATATATAGTTAGGGATTTGCATTTACAAAACCTTATTTTACTCGCATAAAACCATTGAAATTCCATATATAGTTAGATGCGCTAACTATATATCGCGCACCCGCAATCCACTGCTGATGATGTCACATATTACATCATTCATGACATGGTCAGTGACATCACTGATGACATCACTGATGACAACTCAAATGACATCACTGATGACAACATCCAGTGACTGGAAGTTTCTGTAAAGTTAAAATATGTCTTACATATTGAAGAATGAGTGGATATATAAATGTCTGGATGAAGGATTTAGTAGGTGCATGACTGACTGTATGAGGGAGTGATTAAATGTGTCTCACTGAGTGCATGGGTTAGTGATTAAACTGTATTAATTTGTGTATCATTATATCTGTTGTTCTGTAAACTGCTGCATGTGTTGATCAGTAGCTATATAAATAACTATATGGGTTATTGATTGGTTGCTCAAGTATTTGTATGGGAGACTGAGTATGTGTGTGGGTGGCTGGGAGGTGTGTGACTCTGTGCATAGATGTGTAAGCAGTTGATTCACTAGGTGTATGAGTTCAAGAGTGCATGTGGAAACAGCTATATGGGCGGTTGACTGTGTGCATGAGTGTATTGGTGAGTGAATGGATATCTCAGTGCTACATGTCAAAGTAAGTACATATGTAAAACACAGTACATGTGAGAGTTAACATATATAAATAACTGTGCATAACAGCCAGTGAATGTGTGAGTGGCTGTATGGATCATTGTGAACATGTATCAAGGATTGTATAAGAGAGTAAATATGTATTAGAATATGTTTCAATAAGTAAGGTGTGTATAACTGTATAGTTGAGGAATTGGAGGTGTGTTTGATTCTTTGCATGACTGTCTAGGTGTATGAGTAACTCCATGGATGAGTGACAGTCTGTGAGTGTCTGTTTTCACTGAGTGTATCTAAGGATATATCAGAGTCTGTAGAGGTTCATCGTATTAACACATGAATGATGTCATCTGTGATGTTGTCAGTGATGTCATTTGAGTTGTCATCAGTGATGTCATCAGTGATGTCATTTGAGATGTCATCAGTGATGTCATTTGAGTTGTCATCAGTGATGTCATCAGTGATGTCACTGACCATGTCATGAATGATGTAATATGTGACATCATCAGCAGTGGATTGCGGGTGCGCGATATATAGTTAGCGCATCTAACTATATATGGAATTTCAATGGTTTTATGCGAGTAAAATAAGGTTTTGTAAATGCAAATCCCTAACTATATATGGCCTAAAACCAATGGTTTTTTCATTGAATTTTCAAGGTTTTGTAAATGCAAATTCCTAACTATATATCGACTATAACCTATGGTTTTTTCAGTGAATTTCAATGGTTTTTTAATAGCAAATATGAAAAGCTTTAAAATGTCAAGTACGTGATAGATAAAAACATTTTCGTATTTATGCACGCTGATGTGCTTTGAACGCTGCACCCCCCCCCTCCCCTCTTTTCTCTTAGTAGTACTCTCTCTTTGCAGATAGTGAACGGTAGTTAACGCAGACCTTTACCCCTGTTGTAATCCGTCGTACCTGCTTGTCTCTCCATTTGATTGATTGTTATCCAAGCATTTACTGTTTTACAATTGATTCTCTTTGGTTCATTATCTATTTACAAACAAGCACAAAGTCGCAATACTCTGTTTAGTCTTTGCAGATAGTGAAAAATCGTGTAAAAAAATAAAAGTAATCGAGCAAAATCAGTAGGCCACTAATTGGATCTCTTTTTGACCTCGCTAAAATAGAAATATTAAGAACAACCCTTCATGAGAAATACGAAAATAGTGAGATGAACTTAGCTCCACACCATGAGGGCTGCAAGACAGCTCGACTCCGTCACCCACCCCGCCCAAAATAACGACAAACCCTATGCAAATATTAAAAATATAGACAACACACCAGCAAAGAAACAGGGTAAAACATTTTATTAAATAACTATTTACATAACTATTTTATACTTTTTATTGCCCGATCCGGCTAGCTCAATCGATCGAGCATGAAACTCATGCACTCTGTTAGCAAGCGTTGCTACTGATGCTATGCAGACCAAAACTGGTTTTCAGTTTGTACATTTTTCTAGATTTTTCAATCCAAGGTTGGTTGACTTTGTAGAACGATGGCTTCAGATTTACAACATACGGTGTGGTGGCGCGGACTGGGAGAGGGCGCTTCGCTCCTGCCCCCTCCCCAAGTAAGATTTTCATACGTGAAAGTACGTTAATGGTTTTGGTCCCTGAGTTGCTTCAATGTCACTGCCATTCTCAAATGGCATAAGTTCTGGATGTTGGGTGCCATAGTTCAGAGTTCTGAGCAGCGCTTGTAACACTGTCTGAAGCTTATTTCCACCTACTGCAGCTTCACTATTCTCAAAGTAAGTGAGTGTCGTTTGTGGACCTGACTGCATTAGAAAACAATGTCATATGAAACCTTCCTAAACAGCTTGACGGAGGCCCCCGAGGGGCGGTGTGATGGCCATGGACTCGGAGAAGACACTTGGCTCCGACCCCCTCCCCAAGTCTTATAGCACCGGTGTAGCCTGAGATCGCCCCCGACATAGGCGGCCGGCTCTCGGGGTCCGGCGGAACTTTTTGCCTTTTGATGACTCTTCTATTCTGGACCTTGTCCCACAATCCGTTTGACCTGAAGACACGCTGTAGTGGGGCGCCCCTTTACCGTTTCAGTTGCCATTCCGCCCGCTTTTGCTACACTGTGCCTCTTCCGCCATTCAGCTGTTTACCGCCCGCTCTCGCGACTACAGCGTCTCGCTCACCATGTAGTTGAGTTGCTCCCGCTCTTGCGGTGCAGCGATAGGCGGCTGCCACAGGACTCTCAAAATGGCGGCCGGCTCTTCGGATTTGGGCCTGGTCCACTAAAATGGCCCTGGGACTCCTTGGAACTCGGATGCTTCCCTGATAGGCCTTGGGTCCCATTCTCGAAAACGTCCCCTCAGCCGTGAAGATTCTACAAAAGTCTTGGGGGCCCCCGACTCCCGCAGGCTTCTGGTGGTGAGCGGCTGCCATGTCTGCTCGTGAAATGGCCACGACGGAGCTACGAGATGGTAGTGCTCTCATGCTGACGCCAGCTTTAGTCTGAAACATCCAGAAACACTGTAGACTACCAATTCGATCAGTTCCGGTAGCGCCCCAACATGACCCGGAAGAGAAGAACTTGCCCTCCCCTCTTTGACTGATGGTTCTTGTTGCCTGTCCCCTGTTGTCATTTAACAGAACTTTTTGGACTGCTGAAAGGGGTTGTGTTCCGAACGCTGGTTGGTGGAGACATTTTGACTATATTCTTAACCTACGTTGTCGCGTAATGCGTTATATGACACGCCGCGTTAGCGCACCCGGAAGTGATCCGAGGCGCGGCGCGCAGCGCGTAACGTAAGCATAACAGGTCATGTGACTTGTTAATAAAACTTTTCATTGGTTCATTTTACTTTTGTTATTTTAATGATGAAAAGATTGGTCATATGACCTAAAAATTACACTTTTTATTGTTTTCGAACATTATTTTTTTTTAAACATATGTTATAATATTCCAGGCTAATGTACTTTCCCGGAAAATTTACAACTGTCCTGCAAGTAAAATATATTCCTTTTTCGAGAAAAAGGGCGTTTCTTCGTTCCATGACGGAGCCGTTGAGTAAAAGAGACTCGGCCTGCTGTCTTAGTCGCCGATACGCCTGATTATCAGATTCTTATCGATCACTTTATGTTGCAGAAATAAAATAAAAAAACTGCCCTTGACCATTTATCTTTACTGCGTTCCTACATATTATACCTTTTATCCGTCATGTAATTGGACTGCTTTATTTCACTTGCCTTTTACTGATTCGAAAACAGTGACTAAAAGTAAAAACTTTACCAATGTAAATACTACTACCGTGTTTTGTTTTAAAAACCTTTATTGTGAAAATGTCAGTATACAAATACGGGCCTATAACCACGTGGGCCGGCCACGGAGCAAACTGAAATCGTATATGATGAGGAGACATTTACACTGTAGAGGAACGTAACGAGCGGGCCATTAGGTTGGAAGAACTAAGGTGTCTAACAGTTGCGGAATCGGTGGACGTACATTTTGTAATTAAAATAAGACAGGGCCACTTACAACAAAATTTTCTAGATATACATTTGCGGGCAAGGAGTTTACGAGTCCCATTTATACCGGCGCCATTTTGGGCGAGGCCGGGCAGGTCCAAGATATAGTCAAAATGTCTCCACCAACCATCGGCCAGACCAGAACCCCTTTCGGCCCTGTATGCTACAAGATGGTGTCTTCCATTCAGAAAATATTGTTGGCAGCATTTTGAAAGGAAACAGAAACAGCCGTTCTCCTAGTGAGTTTCACATTGTTACATTTAGGAAGAATGTTGAAGAGTAGTATGTGGAAAATCTGAAGCCATTTTTCTACACACTCTCAATCAGCCTTGGATGGAAAAAAAAATCCTGAAGAATGGACAAACTGAAAACCAATTTTTGTCTGTATAGCATCAACAGCAACGCTTGAGTCAGCTTTGTGTCAAGCCGCCATTTTCATTCAATCAATAGCGTCCCCCTGCAAACATTCAGGGACCTGGTCGTGTCTTCAGATGAAACGGATTGTAGGAAAAGAAACAGAAAGGAAAAGGAAAAAAGTTCCGCCGGACCTCGGGAGCCGGCCGCCTATGTCATGTGCGACCTTTGGCCACACCAGGGCAATAGTGAAGCTGCAGCAGGTGCAAATAAGCTTCAGACAGTCTTACAAGCACTGCTCAGAACTCTCAACTGAGGCACTCAACATCCAGGACTTGCCATTCGGATCTTGGCGCCTTGTGCTGGTTCCGACCTATTCACACATCGGTCCACTACTGACATCACCTCATAAGCCAACGGGGCACCCCACGCCGACTTTCGGCGCAGCATTGTAGGATGGCCACACCAGTGCGGCAAATTGCTGGACACCACCTCGGTGCCATCCGGATCTCGGCGCGTTCGAGTCACTGTACCGCAAAACTGACCGGAACTCAGCTGGACACGCCGTCTTTCGGCGCAGCATTGTAGGATGGCCACACCAGTGCGGCAACTTGCTGGACACAACCTCGGTGCCATCCGGATCTCGGCGCGTTCGATTCACTGTACCGCAAGAGTGACCGCAACTCAGCTGGACACGCCGTCTTTCGGCGCAGCATTGTAGGATGGCCACACCAGTGCGGCAACTTGCTGGACACCACCTCGGTGCCATCCGGATCTCGGCGCGTTCGATTCACTGTACCGCAAGAGTGACCGCAACTCAGCTGGACACGCCGTCTTTCGGCGCAGCATTGTAGGATGGCCACACCAGTGCGGCAATTTGCTGGACACCACCTCGGTGCCATCCGGATCTCGGCGCGTTGTGCTGCCTTCGGCCTATTCGCACATCGGTCCGCTACTGACGCCGCCTCACGTGCCAACGGATTTTCTACGCTTTTTGTAGCCCTATGCCGCATAACAGGTCATGTGACTTGTTTATAAAACTTTTCATTGGTTCATTACTTTTGGTTTCCTAAAGATGGAAGGCTTGGTCATATGACCTAAAAATAACACTTTTCATTGGTTTAGAACATTTTTTTTTCACAAACGATGAAAGCCCCACCTTGTTTCTGGATCATTCAGACTGAAGCTGGCGTCAGCATGAGAGCACCACCATCTCGTGGCTCCGTCGTGGTCATTCCGCGAGCAATCATGGCAGCCGCTCCCCACCGGAAGCCTGCGGGAGTCGGGGGCCCCCAAGACTTTTGTAGAATCTTCACGGCTGAGGGGACGCTTTTCGAGAATGGAGCCCAAGCCCTAGCAGGCAAGCGTCCGAGTTCCAAGGTGTCCCAGGGCCATTTCAGTGGACCAGGCCCAAAACCGAAGAGCCGTCCGCCATTTTGAGAGTCATGTGGCAGCCGCCTATCGCTGCACTGCAAGAGTGGGAGCAACTCAACAACATGGTGAGCGAGACGCTGTAGCCGCAAGAGCGGGCGCAACTCAGCTGGATGGCCGCCACCTGGGGAGGCCCGTTCACGCCGCCTCCCCCACGCCCCCCCCCCCCCCGGGCCGCCCCACGCCAATTTTCGGAGCAGCATTGTAGGATACCAAAACCAGTGCAGAAGTTTACTGGACATCACCTGGGTGCCATCAACATCTCAGCGCGTTCTGCTGCCTTGGGACTATTCGCACAACAGACCGCTACTGACGAGGCCTCCCCCCGCACCACCCGGGACGCCCCACGCCAATTTTCGGAGCAGCATTGTAGGATCCCAAAACCAGAACTCTGCACGTTGTGCTGCCTTGGGACTATTCGCACAAAAGACAGCTTCTGACCATTGTTGCTTTTTTGGGTGAAAAATGTTTAAATGTTTTTACAGTTTTTGTTCCGTTCATTATATTTAAAAGTTAATAAAGTTTTATAATGTTACTTTGTTGGAGTGTTATAAATTTTTTTTTAAACGGGTGAATGGGGCCTTGAATCGGGTTATTGTCATGTGTGGGCTTTGCAAGTGTACTGCTACAGGATCGGACATTTCAAACTCAAATGCACGTTCTTTTTCTTACCTTTCCGAAGCATGGAGCGCAATAGCAGGCAGAGAAAGGGTGATGCACGTGTTGAACACTACCTGACCTGGCAAGTTGCTGGCAGTGCCCCCCCGCCCGCTCCTGAAAGAGGGCACACACACACCGCCGCCCCGAGTACTTCACAAATCTTTAAAAGACCATGCGCTTGTTCATGAGGCTTAAATGGTTTATCACCTCTTCTAGAACACCTGCATCGACCCTCTGACGTTTCCTGGAAAAATTACCACGTAACACAATACCAAGCCCTGTCAGCTGAAACCCCCGAGGAATCGTGGGGCATATTAGCAAGGGGGTTTATCTCCGCTTTTTTGGCTTTAAAAGCCATGAAAGCGGAGATAAAATGATCTCCCTATTACCAAGCTGTCGCTAACACCAGTTAGTGACAGCTAAAAGGAGATAGCGACCATCTTGGGCCCCGCTTTGCATGTCAGTGATACTTATCACTAATGACATGCAAAGTGGGCGTGCCAAGATGTTAGCGACTGGAAACAGTCCCTAACATCGCTATCTCCTATTACCAACTTTTGGAGATATTCGCGCTAAACGCGAATATCTCCAAAAGCTAACACCTGCCCTGAGCAGTTCTTAGCCATGTTATCCAATGGGAGGTGGATAACATGGCTAAGAGCATTTGCTCGATAATACATGAATATCGCTGACTTTTCTGCGATAATAGCAAGGTTTATCTGCGATAAAAATCGCCGATGTGCGGCGAAAATATTTGTCTCTAAACAAGTTAGAGACAAAAATTATCGCTAGTTGTTCGTAATATGCCCCCGGGTTTTTGCTTGCAGAAATCGGGAGGCGGGAGACTAGCACTGAAACAGTAGTCTCACGCCTGAATCGGGAGGGTTGGCATGTCTGGATTCTCTTTAGCTGGGGCCATAAACTACATCCGCAGGGGTAGGTGATAGCCTGGGACCAGCCTGGCATCTAAAATGGCTGCCGTGCACGACAAAATTGTGGCATTGGAAAAAAGGCAAGATGGCGCAGACAATGTTTATCAATAAGGATTCATTTATAACAAAATATTTTATCGCAGTGACAAATTGGCCGTCCACATTTCCTGATTTCCATCGAATCGAACGTTAACAGACGTCACGCAGCAAAAAAAATAAAAAGCTCACGCACAGCCGCTGGAAAAGATGTATCAACATATATGAGCCTCCTCAGCCACCCTCATGAAACATAGGGGATTAGGATACGTCTCCTGCACCCCCTTATACCTAGTAATTTAATTAAAACGAAGCACAAAATGGAGAATTCCCGTTTCGCTACCAGTTTGCGGCCCAGTTCGCGGCCCGTGAAGCGCTTCTACCGTGAAAAATCATTTTATTTTTTATTTTCCCCACGGGACCCTTTAATAACCCCAACAACATTCCTAGGACGTCAAGAGGGGTATACCTTGCCCCCTTTCATTAAATTCCCCCTTCGTTTTTCACCTCTTCTTCTCTCTCGATCCTACCGAGAGATAAGATGGCGGCCGCTCCGGACTGTCACGCAGCAAAAAAAAAAACAGCTCACGCACAGCCGCTGGAAGAGATGTATCAACATATATGAGCCTCCTCAGCCACCCTCATGAAACATAGGGGATTAGGATACGTCTCCCGCACCCCCTTATACCTAGTAATTTAATTAAAACGAAGCACAAAATGGCGAATTCCCGTTTCGCTACCAGTTTGCGGCCCAGTTCGCGGCCCGTGAAGCGCTTCTACCGTGAAAAATCATTTTTTTTTTATTTTCCCCACGGGACCCTTTAATAACCCCAACAACATTCCTAGGGGGTCAAGAGGGGTATACCTTGCCCCCTTTCAATAAATTCCCCCTTCGTTTTTCACCTCTTCTTCTCTCTCGATCCTACCGAGAGATAAGATGGCGGCCGCTCCGGACTGTTTAGAATGTTGACAGACACCGGAGAGCCAATCAGCTTTCTGCGCGCAAAGTTCCGTTTCGCGAAAAGTAAGCGGACCGGAGCGCAGCCCGGAGCGCTGTTACAGATATATATCTTGTTTTGAACGTTAATTTCTCAAAAACTACTGGAGCACATATATTGAGACCTAGCAAAGGCACATCGGGCTAACAGTCCCTACAATTTTGCCAAGTTTCGTGCAAATCCATTCAGCCGTTCGAGCTAAAAGTGAGTCCAACCGCCCTATGGAAAACTCAATGTTAAAAACGCGTTTTGGGACCCCCCTTTTTTCTCAGCCCCCCCTTGACGAAACCCCCCCCAAATTTTCAGGGGCTGCTCAGAAACAAAATGTGCCATTTTCCTGAAAATTTCAGCCGATTCCGTCCACAAACGGCAAAGTTATTAGACATAGAATTTTCAAAAATCCCATAGGGAATTAATCCTAACTATATATACCTAGGGCTTCTTCCGATGTATATCGTGTAGAGCGTGCAAGTTTGGCACCAATACCAAATCATACACGACACCATTCAGTGACAAACCAATTAACTTAAGATCCCATTACACTTGTAAAACTGAATTAGCAGTTTATGTCCTCACTTGCTCGTGTAATCTGAGGTACGTTGGTAGTACAAAATTACCAGTACACCAGCGTATCCTACAGCATTTGAGGGCAATAGTGAACTGTGATAAAAACTACCCTGTAGCTCGCCATTTCGACCAATTCCACAACAGAAACCTATCGCATCTCAGCTACTTTGTTATAGATGCGGTTAGAACTAGCAAGAAGGGAGGGGACTACGAAAAGAAATTAAGACAGATGGAGTCCCTGTACATAGTTCGCCTCAACACTAAGATCCCGGGAGGTTTGAACATGGGGGAAGACCTTAGCACCTTTCTGTAAACATCTCTGCTGTTGTTGACCAGTACTAATGGTATGGGAGTTTGTGCAATGTCAGTCCGGCTACCTCGTTTGCATACTTACAAAGTTGCGCTCCTCTGCTGTCTTGTTAAAATTATTGCTGTATGCGTCATTCTAATATTCATCTTATGTTTCTGCTTATTTATAGGCAGACCTATGATCTGTGGCAGGGATCTTAGGCTACAATCATGTGTCATTACTAGTTACATCCACCTGTGCAACTAATGGGCAATGCTGAATTCTTATGCAGTGGCACATTTTAAATGTAACTGAAGCAGCTAAGCTAATGAGTTTTTGATTGTTTTGTTTCACATAAACCTTGATGTCTTTCTGGTTAGTCCAGCAGGACATCTTAGCACTCCCTCACCTTCACATAATTTTTGCACTTTATACGGTACAGTTACACTTTAACATCAACTAACGTTATATCTATCATGTGCATACATTGATCCTCTAAGCTCTGATTTCTCAGGAACCCAGCTATGGCAATTCATCATCTGAATTTATAATATTCCAATTATGGAGGTTATAGCACTTTATGGAATCAATATTTCTGGCCTTATGTTTTAAATTGTATAAACATTTGCGGTTTTAGACATACTACAAATCGAGGCACAAAAGAATGAGTATATGGAAAAGATTTTATTATGTGTATATATATGAAATATCTTCATGTGATTATTCATGTATTTGTACAGGTAGTATTTTGCGTATTTGCACAGTCATCAATGCTTGCGTATTTGCACAAGGCGAAATTTGCACTTTGAGGATATCTATGCATTTGCACTTTATATTGGACTATTCTTTTATTAAATGTGCCGTTGCCATAACTATTAACTTTTGATTCCATAGGTGTAAACGAAAACAACCTAACTGTTGATTTTTACAACCATAGCTTGTCTCAAATTCAATCGCACACCACTCCAATATGGCGGGTCGATTTTGTGTGCGTTTTGAGATTGGGTCCCTTTTTGAGTCCTATCTTCATTGCACTGAATTGTTTGAGGAACATTTTGGCGCGTTGTTGCAATTAAGTGTTGTATTTAACTTGATGTTGTACCGTTAACCCGCTGACAGTGAGCAAGGGCGTTCACGCCCGAAACGCGTCTGTTTGGCAGTGTGTTGCACCTCTGCACTTCATGAAATAAAGGAAGAATATCCGAAGAAAGTCTGGCTTGGATTTATTCAGCTGTGTCTGCGAACCGGTTTTGGTGTAAAAGCCGTTGCACTAACCTTCCGGTTGGAATTCATATATATATATATATATATATATATATATATATATATATATATATATATATTCACAGAAAGAACCATAGGTTATAGACCATATATAGTTAGGAATTAGCATTTACAAAACCTTGAAAATTCACTGAAAAAAACATTGGTTATAGACCATATATAGTTAGGAATTAGCATTTACAAAACCTTAATTTACTCGCACAAAACCATAGAAATTCGCATATATAGTTAAATGCAATAACTATATATCGCGCACCCGCAATCCACTGCTGATGATGTCACATATTACATCATTCATGACATGGTCAGTGACATCACTGATGACATCATCCAGTGACTGTATGTTTCTGTAAAGTTAAAATATGTCTTACATATTGAAGAATGAGTGGATGTATAAGTGTCTGGATGAAGGATTTAGTAGGTGCATGACTGACTGTATGAGAGAGTGATTAAATGTGTCTCACTGAGTGCATGGGTTAGTGACTAAACTGTCTTAATTTGTGCATCATTATATCTGTTGTTCTATGAACTGCTGCATGTGTTGATCAGTAGCTATATGAGTAACTATATGAGTTATTGATTGGTTGCCCAAGTATTTGTATGGGAGACTGAGTGTGTGTGGGTGGCTGGGAGGTGTATGACTCTGTGCATAGATGTGTGAGCAGTTGATTCACTAGATGTATGGGTTCAAAAGTGCATGTGGAAACAGCTGTATGAGTGGTTGACTGTGTATTGGTGAGTGAATGGATATCTCAGTGCTACATGTCAAAGTAAGTACATATGTAAAACACAATACATGTGAGAGTTCACATATATAAATTACTGTGTATAAGAGCCAGTGAATGTGTGAGTGGCTGAATGGATCATTGAAAACTTGTATCAGGGATTGTATAAGAGAGTAAATATGTGTTAGTATATGTTTGAATAAGTAAGGTGTGTATAACTGTATAGTTGAGGAAATGGAGGTGTGATTGATTCAGTGCATGACTGACTAGGTGTGTGAGTAACTCCATGGATGAGTGACAGTCTGTGAGTGTCTGTTTACTCTGAGTGTATCTAAGGTTATATTAGAGTCTGAAGAGGTTGATCGTATTATCACATGATTGATGTCATCAGTGATGTTGTCAGTGATGTCATTTGAGTTGTCATCAGTGATGTCATTTGAGTTGTCATCAGTGATGTCATCAGTGATGTCACTGACCATGTCATGAATGATGTAATATGTGACATCATCAGCAGTGGATTGCGGGTGCGCGATATATAGTTATTGCATTTAACTATATATGCGAATTTCTATGGTTTTGTGCGAGTAAATTAAGGTTTTGTGAATGCTAATTCCTAACTATATATTGACTTTAACCAGTGGTTTTTTCAGTGAATTTTCAAGGTTTTGTAAATGCTAATTCCTAACTATATATGGTCTATAACCTATGGTTTTTTCAGTGAATTTCAATGGTTTTTTAATAGCAAATATCAAAAGCTGTCAAATGTCAAGTACGTGATAGGTAAAAACATTTTCGTGTTTATGCACGCTGATGTGCTTTGAACGCTGCCCCCCCCCTCTTTTCTCTTAGGAGTACTCTCTCTTTGCAGATAGTGAAGGGTAGTTAACGCAGGTCTTTGCCCCCGTTGTAATCCGTCGTGCCTGCTTCTCTCTCTATTTGATTGATTGTTATCCAAGCATTTACTGTTTTAGAATTGGTTCTCTTTGGTTCATTCTCTATTTCCAAACAAGCAGAGAGTCGCAATACTCTGTTTAGTCTTTGCAGATAGTGAAAAATCGTTTAAAAAAACAAAAGGAATTGAGCAAAATCAGTAGGCCACTAATGGTATCTCTTTTTGACCTCGCTAAAATAGAAACATTAAGAACAACCCCTCATGAGCAATACGAAACTAGTGAGATGAACTGAGCTCCACACCATGATGGCTGCAAGACAGCTCGACTCCGCCACCCACCCCACCCAAAATAACGACAAACCCTATGCAAATATTATAAATATATACAACACACCAGCAAAGTAACAGGGTAAAACATTTTATTAAATAACTATTTACATAACTATTTTATACTTTTTGTTGCCCGATCCGGCGAGCTCAATCGATCGAGCATGAGACTCATGCACTCTGATCTCCTTGGCCTCAGTCAAGCATTAATAGTAAGATTTTCATACATGAGTGTACTTTTTGCCTTTTGGTGACTCTTCCATTCTGAACATTTTTCCACAATCCGTTTGACCTGAAACGATTACACAAATAAAACATTTGTGAGTTTTAAATTTCCGGAGAAGTATAATTCACCAATAGCTTTCTCTGTAGATCTTTTTCCATTAACAATCCCAGTTCCATCACCCGCCCAGGACATCACTTCTATTAGTTGTCATTGTTGTTTCTGTTTTCTGATAGTGAAGGATAGGTAATGCGGACGTTTGTCCCCCGTTGTAATCTGTCATGCCCATCTACTCCCCACTGATTGAGAAACTAGTTCCACCCGGACCATTTATTAGAGGTACATCATCTGTCTCAACCGGAGAGTACCCCTAATAAAGAAGACATATGTAAAATACGAAGTAATCACTGTATCCTGTTAAACAGAAACTTTAGCATGAAACACACTTGAAAAGGAAGGGAAAGAAATCGAACAAAATCAGTAGGCCACTGATGAGTTTTTGACTTCGCTAGAAATAAGAAACATGAAAGTGGTGAGAGAAGCCAAGCTTGACGTTACGGCAGCCACAAGGTAGCTAACCTCCGCCACCCCCCACTGCTCCAAGCATGTCTGTCCCACCGCCCACCACGCCCAATAACGGTACCATGAAATAGATACAAATCAGCAGATACCTACCCCCATTCCGGAAACTCCCGAAGTGCAACAGGTCCATGGTTACGCCCATCCGGAAGATGAGGCCTCGACACGTGCAGGGCGGGGCCCGGCTAACCGCCATCAGCCGTGGGGTGGATGGCCCGAAATGTACTGGTCTTCCGATTCCCTTCTTCTGCCGCCTTGCAGGCCACGGGGGGATGTCTTGCCTCTGCCGCTGACCCCCCCCCCCCTCTTATCGCCTGGTCCGGACATCACGGATATCAACGCCAGGTGTCGGCGTGGGGTGCGCTGGGAGGGAGAGGCATCGCGACCGAGCCTCTCCCACCCCCATAGGTGGGGGCCCATCAGCTGCACCCCCACGCTCCACTCACCCAACAAAAGGGTCGTCGCGTAAGGTGCACCAGGAGAGGAGCCGAGGCCGACGGGATCTTCTTTGGCTGCGACAACACTGGAGGAGGATGTCTTGCACATGCCACCGACCCCGGGATCTTCTTCTATGGCTGCGACAACACTGGAGGGGGATGTCTTGCACATGCCACCGACCCCGGGATCTTCTTCTATGGCTGCGACAACACTGGAGGGGGATGTCTTGCACATGCCACCGACCCCCCCCCTGGGCCTGGAGAGGAGCCGAGGCCGACGGGATCCCTCTTCTTTCTTCAATAATGTCTGCGACAACGGGGGGGGGATGTCTTGCACATGCCACCGACCCCCCCCCCGGGCCAGGAGAGGAACCGAGGCCGACGGGATCCCTCTTCTTTCTTCAATAATGGCTGCGACAACGGGGGGGGGATGTCTTGCACATGCCACCGACCCCCCCCTCCCCTGCCTTCGTATCTCCTGGTCTGGCCCCGGCTTGGTATGAGCTCCCCGTTCGTCCCTGAAGCGGAACCCTGCAGGCCACGGGGGGGGATGTCTTGCCTCTGCCTCTGACCCCCCCCCTCTTATCGCCTGGTCCGGACATCACGGATATCAATGCCAGGTGTCGGCGTGGGATGCGCTGGGAGGGAGAGGCGGCGCGAACGAGCCTCTCCCACCCCCCCAGGTGGGGGCCCCTCAGCTGCACCCCCAATGCTCCACTCACCCAACAAAAGGTCTTGTCCACTATTGCGAGGCAATGATGCTCCGCTCACCCAGCGGGGGTCTCGTCCACTGTTGCGGTGCAACGGCGCTTCTGAGTTCAGCCTGAAAGTGAGTCCTGCGTCCAAAAACGTTCTCCTCGACTTTGAAGATTCTATAAGAGCCACGGGGGCCCCTGACCCCCGCAGACACCCCCGATGGGGAATGACTGCCATGATCACCCACGGAACGACTACGACGTAGCCGCGGGACGTCGGCGCGCTCATGCCGGCGCCGGCCTCAGTCTTGAAATGACCAAAATCCTGCAAGACTACCAACTTGATCAGTTCCGGTGGGACACCAGTATGACCCGGTAGGAGAGATTGTTGCCTCCCACCCCACTTTCACTGATGGTTCATGTTGCCAGTCCCCTCTGCTACCCTTCAACGAAAGATTTTGGACTGCCGAAAGAGGTCCCGGTCCAACCACGAGTTGGTGGAGACATTTTGACTATACTTGGACCTTCCTGACCTCACCCAAAATGGCGCCGGTACAAATGAAACTCTCAACTCCTTGTTGTGCCCCGATTGCTCAGCCTTGATATCATAAGATATGTATGCAGTTTTTAGCACATGAATTGATATTAAGTTCTAATGCATCATTGATTACTGTATTTATTATTGAAGGTTTGAATTGTCGACACTTTTGGTACTTGCTCACAATGAATTATCGATATGATTTTGTTGCACTTGTCGCACTTTTTACTATGAAATCAACGACCACTGACTCTGTTATGTTTTCCACAAATAAATACCCCCCCCCCCCATTTACAGTTCCAGCCTGCTCCATGGCCGGCCCACGGGGTTGTAGGCCCGTATTTGGGCACCAACATTTTTATTAAAGGTTTTTGAAAAAGCAAACGTAGTTGTAACGCGTAGATTGGTAAGTTTCGAATAAATGGCCACTGTTTCCGAATTTTTTTTTTTTTTTTTTTAAAAAGCAGGTGAAATGAAGCAGCTCAATTAGTTAAGGGTTAAAAAGTATAGTACGCAGAAACATTGAAAATATGAATGGTCCAGGTTTGTTGTATGTGTTTTTCATTTTTGTACAGCATCAACCAATCGATAAAGATCCTGGTATTTAGCCTCTACTTTATATGCTACCTGTATCAGGGAAGTTGTTTTAAATGCCCCTAAGCCACCCCGAAGGAATGTCACCTGGCCCCCCTAGTACGAACGAAAACGACCCAGTACCACTGTAGGTTATCTCTCTTCCTCAAAAATGACAAAAATTACTTTCTAGGACGTTTTGGACATTGATGATTTTCATATGATCTATTTATTAAAGTAATACTCATCTCTCCGCATGAAATTAATTTTCCATATGCTACACAAGTCAATCTCATCTTCCTAAAGTTCTTTTGCAGATTTGGTGGTTGTTTTTGCCGGTCGGGGGTTATCGACCAAATCTCGAAGTTGTGCTTTAGAATAATTAAGAGGGTGCCACCTCTCCATGCGCCGATGCATGGTATGATTACCATAGCTATAATTTTTTTCGGTCCCTCTCGAGACTTTTTTTATCGCAGATTAGGCAGGTAACGAACATGGCATTAACTTTCATTTCATGAGAAGGAAAAGAAAAAAATTGCCAGATAAAATTCACTTTCACATGGGACGTTCTGGGCATTTCTTTCAGAAACTTTTACATCACTGTGTCATTTCTTTGTCTATCCTGGTTAAAGCAATGTCATGTTTAATATAGGCACTTCCACATAGGATTGGGTGCATTGTTATAAGGCATGCTTTAAAAGTGATTTAATGAAATGAGCGACATTTCACTGAGTGAGTTCAGCAACACTGATATATGAAAACATTGGTGGTAAATGATATTAAATGTTACATGGTGTTTTTTGCAGGAGTTTAAGTCCTTTGTTGCAGTGGCAATTCTGCCTCTGGATTTGGGGGCCGGGGGGCTGAGTGGTACTTGTATGATATGTAGAGTGAAATGACAAGCTCTCCTCATGAGAAATAAAACTCTGTTCTTGTGTTCCTGCTTCCAGCGCCCGTCTCTTTATTTGGTAACCGTTCAAGATGGGAACTAAGTGGCGTCTTGTGCCAGCAGCCTGGGCATCGGTTGTAATCTGGGCTGAATTTTCCTCAGCACGGGGTGTGATTCTCAGGGAAGAGCAGCGCATATGGGAGGAGGTTTATGGCCCATACATGAGAGATAGAGCGTGGGTGACCAGTGCATGGGGGAAGATGCTTGTGAGGGTGGGGAGCCATGCTGAGGATCGGCGGCGTGCAGAGAGTGGGTCTGGTCAAGGCATCTAAAATGGCTGCCGTGCACGACAAAAGTGTGGCATTGGAAAAAAAGCAAGATGGCGCAGACAATGTTTATCAATACGGATTAATTTATAACAATTATTTTTAACAATATATTTACTCGCAGTGTCAAAATGGCGGTCAACACTTCCTGATTTCCTTCGAATCGAACGTCAACAGACGTCACGCAGCAAAAAAAAAAAAAAAAACGCTCACGCGCAGCAGGTGGAAGACAAGTATCAACATATATGAACCTCCTCAACCACCCTCAGAAAACATAGGGGGTGAGGATACGTCTCCCGTACCCCCTTATACCCATTTCTCACATTGTTTTTCCTCCATCTTGTAATTTAATTAAATCTAAACACAAAATGGCGAATTCCCGTTTCGCTACCAGTCTGCGACCCGGTTCGCGAACCGGGAAGCGCTTCTACCGCGAAAAATTTAATTTTTTTTTATTTGCCCCACGGGACCCTTTAATAACCCCAACATCATTCCTAGGGGGTCAAGAGGGGTCTACCTTGCCCCCTTTCATTAAATTCCCCCTTCGTTTTTCTTCTCCTCTTGTCTCTCGATCCTACCGAGAGACAAGATGGCGGCCGCACCGGACTGTTTAGAATGTTGACAGACACCGGAGAGCCAATCAGCTTCGCTTCGCAAAGCTCCGTTACGCGAAAAGTACGCGATCTGGAGCGCAATCCGGGACACTGTCACAGATATATCTGTTTTTTAAAACGTTAATTTCTCAAAATCCACTGGAGCACATATATTGAGACCCAGCAAAGGCACATCGGGCTAACAGTCCCTACAATTTTGCCAAGTTTCGTGTAAATCCATTCAGCCGTTCGAGCTAAAAGTGAGGCCAAACGCCCTATGGAAAAAGTAGGTATATATAGTTAGGATTTTTTCTCTATGGGATTTTTGAAAATTCTATGTCTAATAACTTTGGCGTTTGTGGACGGAATTGGCTGAAATTTTCAGGAAAATGGAACATTTTGTTTCTGAGCAGCCCCTGACAATTTGGGGGGGTTTCATCAAGGGGGGGCCGAGAAAAAAGGTGGTCCCAAAACGCGTTTTTCCCATGTTAATTTCCATAGGGAGGTTGGCCTCACTTTTAGCTCGAACGGCTGAATGGATTTGCACGAAACTTGGCAAAATTGTAGGGACTGTTAGCCCGATGTGCCTTTGCTAGGTCTCAATATATGTGCTCCAGTGGATTTTGAGTAATTTAGGTTCAAAAAAAGATATATATCTGGGCGGAGCCTAACCACACATCTGATCTGATTGGCTGTCAGCACTTCATCCAAGAAGTGTTGGCAGCCATCTTGGGACCAATATACATGATAGCACCTCATTAAAAAGCATTGTAGTTAATAGAGGGTTTTAGGACTTTAGTTACATTATAAATCATTTGTTGATGGTACCATACTCGTTTTAGGAATTGTGGTGGGTTCTAAGGTGATTTTACCATGTGAAAAAACCTTCTGCTGTGATATCATGAATATTGTTTGAAAGAAAACTAATATCTCATGATTTTCCCACAGTGGTTTGGAAGGGGATCTATAAGCTAAACTGAAAGCATATTTTCTGTAAATTCACATTATCTTTCTCAGTCATGTGAAAATGAAGTCTGACATTCTCAGTAAAACATGTACATCCAACAAGGACAGAGACTGTCAGTTGATTCCTTTGTGTTCTACTGCAGCCTCCTAGAGTGTTCTAAAGAACAACTAGAGCGCTAACAGTCCTACTTATTACAAAGGTATGGCACACCTGAAGCCATCTTGATTGGAATAAAGTGGTAACTCTTAAAACATTTAATTTAAAAAGGAACAAAATGAGGGGGTATATTTTGCCATAGAAAGTGTGATTAGTGCTGCAGAATGAAAAATTAGGGCACATTTTGAGTGACTTCTCAAATCCTTTTCTATTTCATTAAAACATTCTGACATGCAGTCTCCCAAAATGGCCACCAGAGACAAAAGAGCCCAAATGTAGCCCAAATATCACCCAGATGTAGCCCAAGTATAGCCCAATGACAGAATGTCCCAGAGTGTTCTAAAGAACAACTAGAGCGCTAACAGTCCTACTTATTACAAAGGTATAGCACACCTGGAGCCATCATGATGGGAATAAAGTGGTAACTCTTAAAACATTTAATTTAAAAAGGAACAAAATGAGGGGGTATATTATGCAATAGAAGGTATTATTAGTGCTGCAGAATGAAAAATTAGGGCACATTTTGAGTGACTTCTCAAATCCTTTTCTATTTTATTAAAACATTCTGACATGCAGTCTCCCAAAATGGCCACCAGAGACAAAAGAGCCCAAATGTAGCCCAAATATCACCCAGATGTAGCCCAAGTATAGCCCAATGACAGAATGTCCCAGAGTGTTCTAAAGAACAACTAGAGCGCTAACAGTCCTACTTATTACAAAGGTATGGCACACCTGAAGCCATCTTGATTGGAATAAAGTGGTAACTCTTAAAACATTTAATTTAAAAAGGAACAAAATGAGGGGGTATATTTTGCCATATGAATTATGATTAGTGCTGCAGAAAGAAAAATTAGGGCACATTTTGAGTGACTTCTCAAACCCTCTTCAATTTCATTAAAAAATTCTGACATACAGTCTCCCAAGATGGCCACCAGAGACAAAAGAGCCTAAATGTAGCCCAAATATCACCCAGATGTACCCCAAGTATAGCCCAATGACAGAATGTCCCAGAGTGTTCTAAAGAACAACTAGAGCGCTAACAGTCTTACTTATGACAAAAGTATGGCACACCAGAAGCCATCTTGATTGGAATGAAGTGGTAAGTCTGAAAACACTCAATTTAAAAATTAACAACATGAGGGGGTTAATTTTGCCATAGAAAGTATGATTAGTGCTTCAGAAAGAAAAATTAGGGATCATTTTGAGTGACTTCTCAAATCCTCTTCTATTTCATTAAAAAAATTCTGACATGCAGACTGAAACATGCACTTTGAATACCAGCAGCAGACGTCCCTGGTGAGCAGTACCTTTACTACAGTGATCTAATGTGCAACTAGAGTGCTAACATTCAGAATTTATGGCAAATGTGTGACACATCTGAATGCCTTCTTGATGGAACCAAAGTAAACAAGCATTGAAAATGCAATAGATCTCGCCCTCGTTTAAGTTAAAGCCATTCTGTTTGCAATGAGGTGGCTTTTTAGCTTTGCTTTTATTAGTGTTTTTTCAACTTTCATGTAAATAACATGCATCTGTATGCATATAAGTATATGTATGCATGCATTTATGTTTGTATTTATATAGATATACAGATGATATATGTTTATATATGTATGTATATATATATATATATTCACTGAAAAAACCATAGGCTATAGACCATATATAGTTAGGAATTAGCATTTACAAAACCTTGAAAATTCACTGAAAAAACCATAGGTTATAGACCATATATAGTTAGGAATTAGCATTTACAAAACCTTGAAAATTCACTGAAAAAACCATAGGTTATAGACCATATATTGTTAGGAATTCGCATTTACAAAACCTTATTTTACTCACACAAAACCATTGAAATTCCATATATAGTTAGTTGCACTAACTATGTATCGCGCACCCGCAATCCACTGCTGATGATGTCACATATTACATCATTCATGACATGGTCAGTGACATCACTGATGACATCACTGATGACATCTCAAATGACATCACTGATGACATCACTGATGACAACATCCAGTGACTGTATGTTTCTGTAAAGTTAAAATATGTCTTACATATTGAAGAATGAGTGGATGTATAAGTGTCTGGATGAAGGATTTAGTAGGTGCATGACTGACTGTATGAGTGAGTGATTAAATGTGTCTCACTGATAGCATGGGTTAGTGACTAAACTGTCTTAATTTGTGCATCATTATGTCTGTTGTTCTGTAAACTGTTGCATGTGTTGATAAGTAGCTATATGAGTAACTATATGGGTTATTGATTGGTTGCCCAAGTATTTGTATGGGAGACTGGGTGTGTGTGTGGGTGGCTGGGAGGTGTATGACTCTGTGCATAGATGTGTGAGCAGTTGATTCACTAGATGTATGGTTTCAAAAGTGCATGTGGAAACAGCTGTATGGGCGGTTGACTGTGTGCATGAGTGTATTGGTGAGTGAATGGATATCTGAGTGCTACATGTCAAAGTAAGTACATATGTAAAACACAGTACATGTGAGAGTTGACATATATAAATAACTGTGCATAAGAGCCAGTGAATGTGTGAGTGGCTGTATGGATCATTGTGAACTTGTATCAGGGATTGTATAAGAGAGTAAATATGTGTTAGTATATGTTTGAATAAGTAAAGTTGTATAACTGTATAGTTGAGGAAATGGAGGTGTGATTGATTCTTTGCATGACTGACTAGGTGTGTGAGTAACTCCATGGATGAGTGACAGTCTGTGAGTGTCTGTTTACACTGATTGTATCTAAGGTTATATTAGAGTCTGAAGAAGTTCATCGTATTATCACATGAATGATATCATCAGTGATGTGATCAGTAATGTCAAATGAGATGTCATCAGTGATGTCATCAGTGATGTCATTTGAGATGTCATCAGTGATGTCATTTGAGATGTCATCAGTGATGTCATTTGAGATGTCATCAGTGATGTCATCAGTGATGTCACTGACCATGTCATGAATGATGTAATATGTGACATCATCAGCAGTGGATTGCGGGTGCGCGATATATAGTTAGTGCAACTAACTATATATGGAATTTCAATGGTTTTGTGTGAGTAAAATAAGGTTTTGTAAATGCGAATTCCTAACTATATATGGTCTATAACCTATGGTTTTTTCAGTGAATATATATATATATATATATATATATATATATATATATATTACCGCTCCATTCTCCTCCCACAAGACTTATGCCTGGAAGAAAGAAGCACTCACGGGGGCTGTTCAACGATTTATTTACAGAAAACGTGCACAAACAAAACAAACAGACGTGTTTCGGTATAGACCTTCTTCTATGAAGAGGTCTATACCGGAATGCGAATGTGTGTATCAAGGGTTATATTACGCTATTATGCTGAGAGGTCTGTCACTCTTTCACATGGATGACGTCATCAGTGATATCATCATTGATGTCATTTGAGATGTCATCAGTGATGTCATGAGTGACGTCACTGACCATTTCATGAGTGATGTTATATGTGATGTCATCAGCAGTGCATTGCGGGCGCGTGAGTTATAGTTAACTATAACGGGGGAATTTCAATGGTTTTGTATGAGTGAAATGTCCAGCTAACTATAACATGTGTGTAACCTATGGTTTTTTCAGTGAATTTCTAAGGTTTTTTAAATGCTAATTTTTAACTATAATGCGGGTGAAACCTATGTTTTATTCAGTGAATTTCTAAGGTTCTTTTAAATGCTAATTTTTAACTATAACGTGGCTGAAAGCTATGGTTTTTTCAGTGTATTTCAAAGGTTTTGTAAATGATGATTTTTAAATGTATTAATTGTTATATTTTTTTATACTGTTTTACTACATTATTTTAAATTATTTATTTTTAGATATTTTATTTTTAAAATTACATTACCTATTTTTTATATAAATTGAAAAATAAATGTTTTTAAAAATATTGAAATTGTAATATTTTTATTTTTTTATATTTTTTTAATTTATATATATTTTATATAGCAGGCAATGATATCCTATGGAAGAAAATTCAAGTTACTGGTAAGCACAGTTAAATTTACGTTTCAGGAACAGTAGTGAGCTGAAATATGCATCACTGAGGTCTCTCCTGAAAACAGGTGAGTAAATCGGAATTCCTAGTGAAACCAGTCAATGTTAGCCTATGGAAGGAAATTCAAGTTACTGTAAGTATGGTTACAATTACTTTTCAGGGTGCGTCCTGGGCTCAAAGATGCAGCACTGACGTCTCTCATGATAACAGGCAAGTAAATCGGAATTCGTAGTTCGAATGATTTTACAGGAATTTTTTAAACTTCAAAAACTCCACACTTTGAAAAATTTCCATGTGAAACAGGTCAATGTTTGCCTATGGAAGGAAATTCAACTTACTATAAGTATGGTTACTTTTACTTTTCAGGGTCGGTCGTGGGCTCAAAGATACAGCACTGACGTCTCTCGTGATAACAGGTGAGTAAATCGGAATTCATACTTCGGCTGATTTTAGAAGAATATTTCGCTCAATAGTGAAGGAAGGAAGCGGGGCCTGAGGAGACATGTGTGCAAACACGCTCTGTGGCGCGTTTTAGGTTGGGGAATATATTCCTCTTCAATCCTGAGGTCACCTATGAGCCAACCAGCCCATCAGGTACCTCCAGTTTGCTCCAGGGAGCTGCGTTGCAGAAAGGTGTTCAGAGGGCACGCCCCCTTTTTACAACACTCTGCAACGGACCTCTGGATTTAAGAGGAATATATTCCCCAAGCTAAAATGCGCCACAGGGCGTGTTTGCACACATGTCACCTCAAGCCCCGCCCCCTACCTTCACCACTGTGCAAACATGCCCCATAACGCGTTCTAAGTTGGGGGATTAAGTCCCCTTGCATACTGGGGGTGCCTGGGGGCCAATTAGCACACTAGAAACCTCCAGTATGTGCCGGGGGGCTGCGTTGCAGAGAGGTGTAAAAAGGGGCGTGGCCTCGTTATGCCTCTCTGCAACGCAGCCCCCTGGCATGTTTGCAGAGGGGGAACTAATTCCCCTTGCATACTGGGGGTCCCTGGGTGCCAACTAGCCCACCAGGAACCTCCAGTGTGCGCCAGGGACTGTGTTGCAGAGAGGTGTAAAGAGGCCATGCCCCTTTTTTCACCACTCTGTGGCCAATTCCAGCCCCGGGGACCCCATCCCAGGGGGCATGGCCAACTATATTTTCTGTGTGGGGAGCAGCTAACATGCTGCTCCCCATATAGAAAAGCAATCTGCTTTGATTTTTGAAAGAGAGAGCAGGTTTCCTGCTCTCTCTTTCAAAAATCAAAGCAGTTTGCTGTGGTAGGCTGGGAGCCACGAGGCTCCCGCCCTAACACAGCATACAGCAATGTCCCAGGGGTGGGCACCCCGGCACACTGCAGGAGCTGGCCCTGGGGGGTGGCGATCCCCTGGGCCATCAAGGGCTCCAGGAGAGGGGCTGCGCAGCCCCCCTCCCAACGTCACAAAGCCCCAGGGGGTGGTGGTCTCTGGGGCTGGGGTGTCCGTTACGGACCCCCCTATTTTATATATAAGTGCCCTGGGGAGGTGGCGGTCCCCGGGGCGTGTGGGGGGTTAAGCCCCCCACAGGTTTTTTTTTATTAAAAAAACGAAGTCCCGGGGGGTGGCAGTCCCTGGGGCTGCGGGGGGCCGCGAGTCCCCTGCATACCTAGAAAGAGGGCCCCGGGGATGGCGATCCCTGGGGCTCGGGGGGCCTTAGAGGCCCCATCACTAATATTAAAGGCCCGGGGGATGGCGGTCCCCGGGGCTGCGGGGGCCATGAGCCCTCCCGCATACTCAGAAAAAAAGCCCCGGGTGGCGATCCCCGGGGCTCGGGGGCCCTAGAGGCCCCCATGACTAAAAACAAAGCCCCCTCCCAACATCAACAAAGCCCTGGGGGTGGTGGTCTCTGGGGCTGGGGGGTCCATCACAGACCCCCTATTTTACATATGAGTGCACCGGGGAGGTGGCGGTCCCTGGGGCATGTGGGGGTTTGAGCCCCCCCACAGGTTTTTTTTTAATAAAAAAAGACGCCCCAGGGGGTGGCAGACCCTGGGGCTGCAGGGGGGCCGTGAGCCCCCCGCATACCTAGAAAGAAAGCCCAGGGGATGGCGGTCCCCGGGGCTCGGGGGCCTTAGAGGCCCCCAATCACTAATATTAAAGCCCCGGGGGTGGCGTTCCCTGGGGCTGCTGGGGGGCCATGAGCCCCCCCGCATACTTAGAAAAAAGCCCCAGGGGTTGGCGGTCCCCTGGGCTCGGGGGCCTCAGAGGCCCCCAATCACTAATAACAAAGCCCCGGGGGTGGTGGTCCCTGGGGCTGCGGGGGCTCTATGCCCTTCCCTCGCAATCACAATTACTTTGCCCCGGGGGTGGTGGTCCCCTAGGAAGTGTGGGGGATATTGGGGCCACCCCACACTTTTTAAAATCATTTTGCCCCCGGGATTTGATCCCCCCGGGGGCTAATTTTTAAATAAGCAGACCCGGGGTTTTTTTTTGCTCAGAGTTCACGTACATACGCGGACCCCGCGATTTAAAAAAAAATTTGGGGCCCTTGAGGGACCCCCTGAGCAGGCCTAGGGGGTCAGGGTGTTTCTAGCCTGCCCCCTTTTTGCGTTTTCCATGTTTATTTCTCTGCTTTCTTGTGCCTCGGTTCTACTGAGGCACAAGATGGCTGCCAACACTCCCTGGTTTGGAGTGCTGACAGCCAATTAGCATTCAACTTGTGCTCGGGAAGGTACAGAGTACAGTAAGCTTACAGTACGCACCTCTAGATATACTTATGATTTTACTTATGATTTTCTCTGGAACTACAGAACAGATTTACACCATTTAACAAAAAGCGTGATCTGTGAACTGAACTCTACCTTTTTGCCAAATTTGGTGTAATTCCGTTCAGCCGTTTGGGCTGTAGCCCTGGATAAAGGTCCTATGGAAAATTGCATGAAGAAAACACGGTTTGGGACCCCCCTTTTTTCTCGCCCCCCGCTTCACGAATCACCCCCAAACTTTTAGGGAAGGAGCGGAGTGGAGCAGGCCATTTTCTGGGAGAAATTCACGAAGATTCGTCCACCGGCGCCAAAGGTATTCCAAATAGAATGTTGTGGATTTCCTATAGAAACTAGGTTTTAACTATAACTACCTACTGGCGACCGCCAGTAGGTAATATATATATACATTACCTACTGGCGGTCGCCAGTAGGTATATATAGTTAGGATTTTTTCTCTATGGAACTTTTGAAAATTCTAAGTCTAATAACTTTGGCGTTTGTGGACGGAATCGGCTGAAATTTTCAGGAAAATTGCACATTTCGTTTCTGAGCAGCCCCTGAAAATTTGGGGGGGTTCCGTCAAGGGGGGGCTGATAAAAAAGGGGGTCCCAAAACGCGTTCTCCCTGTTCCTTTTTCCATAGGGCGTTTGGCCTCACTTTTAGCTCGAACGGCTGAATGGATTTGCACGAAACTTGGCAAAATTGTAGGGACTGTTAGCCCGATGTGCCTTTGCTGGGTCTCAATATATGTGCTCCAGTGGATTTTGAGAAATTAACGTTTAAAAAAACAGATATATCTGTGACAGCGTCCCGGATAGTGCACCAGTTCGCGTACTTTTCGCGTAAGGGAGCTTTGCGAAGCGAAGCTGATTGGCTCTCCGGTGTCTGTCAACATTCTAAACAGTCCGGAGCGGCCGCCATCTTGTCTCTCGGTAGGATCAAGAGACAAGAGGAGGCCAAAATGAAGGGGGAAATGAAGGAAAGGGGGCAAGGTAGACCCCTTCTGACCCCCTAGGATTGATGAAGGGGATATTAAAGTGCCCCGCGGGGCCAAAAAAAAATAAATTGCGAAGTTTTTGTCATAGAGGCGCAAATCAGTAGGTGAACCGGGCAGCTAACCGGCAGCGTAACGGGAGTCTGAGGAGAAGCTGATTGGCTGTCAACATTGTAAACAGTCCGGAGCGGCCGCCATCTTGTCTCTCGGTAGGATCGAGAGACAAGAGGTGGTGAAAAACGAAGGGGGAAATGAAGGAAAGGGAGCAAGGTAGACCCCTCCTGACCCCCTAGGATTGATGAGGGGGATATTAAAGTGCCCCACGGGGCAAAAAAAAAAATTTGCGATTTTTCGCCGTAGAGGCGCGTCCCGGTACGCGAACCGGGCAGCTAACTGGGCAGCTAACCGGCAGCGTAACGGGAGTCTGAGGAGAAGCTGATTGGCTGTCAACATTGTAAATAGTCCGGAGCGGCCGCCATCTTGTCTCTCGGTAGGATTGAGAGACAAGAGGTGGTGAAAAACGAAGGGGGAAATGAAGGAAAGGGGGCAAGGTAGACCCCTCCTGACCCCCTAGGATTGATGAGGGGGATATTAAAGTGCCCCGCGGGGCAAAAGAAAAAAGAAAAAAAAAATTGCGATTTTTCGCGGTAGAGGCGCTTTCCGGTACGCCAACCGGGCAGCTAACCGGCAGCGTAACGGGAGTCCGACATCTTGTGTTTTTGGAGCATCCGGTTTGCGTACCGGGTAGCGTTCCGGTAAGCGTAACAAGGGGAAAACCAAGAGAAACAGTAAAATAAAATTTAAAGGAATAGATTTCCACCAAACTTGGCAAAATTGTAGGGACTGTTTGTTTGATGTGCCTTTGCAAGGCCTCAAGATATGTGCACGTGTGGATTTTGTCTAATTAAGGTTAAAAAAATATATATATATCTGTAAGCGTGCTCTGGCGCGCTTACGTTACGGGTTTGTTTGCGCTGCAGAGACAATACGTCACATTTATGCGACGCGTCATGAGGCGTCTCACGAGGCTACGTGATACGTCACGTAAGAAAGAATATATTTTACAGCTATAGATATTAGCTTTTAAAAAACCAATGAAATTCACTGAAAAAACCATAGGTTATAGACCATATATAGTTAGGAATTTGCATTTACAAAACCTTGAAAATTCACTGAAAAAAACATAGGTTATAGATCATATATAGTTAGGAATTAGCATTTACAAAACCTTAAAAATTCACTGAAAAAACCATAGGTTATAGACCATATATAGTTAGGGATTAGCATTTACAAAACCTTATTTTACTCGCACAAAACCATTGAAATTCGCATATATAGTTAGTTGCACTAACTACATATCGCGCACCCGCAATCCACTGCTGATGATGTCACATATTACATCATTCATGACATGGTCAGTGGCATCACTGATGACATCACTGATGACATCTCAAATGACATCACTGAGGACATCACTGATGACATCTCAAATGATATCACTGATGACATCACTGATGACATCTCATTTGACATTACTGATTACATCACTGATGATATAATGTATGTGATAATACAATGAACATCTTCAGACTCTAATATAACCTTAGATACAATCAGTATAAACAGACACTCACAGACTGTCACTTATCCATGGAGTTACTCACACACCTAGTCAGTCATGCAAAGAATCAATCACACCTCCATTTTCTCAACTATACAGTTATTCACACCTTACTTATTTAAACATATACTAACACATATTTACTCTCTTATACAATCCCTGATACATGTTCACAATGATCCATACAGCCACTCACACATTCACTGGCTCTTATGCACAGTTATTTATATATGTCAACTCTCACATGTACTGTGTTTTACATATGTACTTACTTTGACATGTAGCACTGAGAAATCCATTCACTCACCAATACACTCATGCAGACAGTCAACCGCCCATACAGCTGTTTCCACATGCACTTTTGAACCCATACATATAGTGAATCAACTACTCACACATCTATGCACAGAGTCACACACCTCCCAGCCACCCACACACACACTCAGTCTCCCATACAAATACTTGGGCAACCAATCAATAAGACATATAGTTACTCATATAGCTACTGATCAACACATGCAGCAGTTTACAGAACAACAGACATAATAATGCACAAATTAAGACAGTTTATTCACTAACCCATGCACTCAGTGAGACACATTTATTCATTCTCTCATACAGTCAGTCATGCACCTACTAAATCCTTCATCCAGACACTTATATATCCACTCATTCTTCAATATGTAAGACATAATTTAACTTTACAGAAACCTACAGTCACTGGGTGTTGTCATCAGTGATGTCATCAGTGATGTCATTTGAGATGTCATCAGTGATGTCATCAGTGATGTCACTGACCATGTCATGAATGATGTATAATGTGACATCATCAGCAGTGGATTGCGGGTGCGCGATATATAGTTAGTGCAACTAACTATATATGCGAATTTCAATGGTTTTGTGCGAGTAAAATAAGGTTTTGTAAATGCTAATCCCTAACTATATATGGTCTATAACCTATGGTTTTCTCAGTGAATATATATATATAT
Organism: Lissotriton vulgaris; assembly: GCF_964263255.1. Lineage (NCBI taxonomy): Eukaryota > Metazoa > Chordata > Amphibia > Caudata > Salamandridae > Lissotriton > Lissotriton vulgaris. Next base: position 771,748,792 of record NC_141699.1, on the reverse strand, counting down.
ATGAGTGAAAGGGCTTCTCCCAGGAACCACAAAAATGGCTCGCACACAAGGGTCCGTGTTAGAATTGTGTTTATTGGCGACGCGTTTCGACCAGACGGTCTTTTTCGATAGCCAGCCACATATAAACACAATCACCATTTTATACATAAAGCAGTGCTCAAGGGTAGTGGTGAAAACAGAGGTAGGAGAAAAGGGGAGAAGGCACACTTGGTAGTACGTGGTCTCATACTTAATACATTGCTGGAATCATGAATTTTTAAGTAAATCAATAATTAAATTAAATACATGAACACAATTCACGTGCATTTAAATTTATCATATTTTTGTTTAAGCAGGTCATATTGATTTTTCATTTGTTCAAGGTGACAAAATTATAATGATACCAGTGATGTTAATGATACACACAATGACCATAATGGTGAAGGCCAAGTGGCCTATGATTCCCAGAATCCTCTTAGAGACCATATGTTACTACCACATTATGTCCATCCTGTTCTGGTTGACCCCTAAAGTTTGATGGTCATGGGTGAGATGGGAGGTGACTTTCGAGTCTCGGCCAAGTGGCCAATTCATCCATATATTGATTATAAGTAGCTCAATAGTAGTCTAAAGAGAAACTACGTGTCCCCTAAACGGGGGTCCTCCACAGTTTAAATATTGGACTGTTCCCGTGTTTGGAAGAGCCCCTCCGAAGAGATAGTCAAAAATAAAAGAAATTAAGGGTGAAAAAGGTGCCAAAATGCCTCTTTCAGCACTGTGAGTTATAAAAAGCTTGAACCCTGTGCTGACTGTGGTTCGCCTAGCCAGGCAAACACCTGACAGTCAGTTTGGTGTGATTGTGAAAATAAAATTGTGAAGTGAGGACGTGCCTGTGAGGGTGTCGGGAAGAGTCAATTATTTTACTGGCGGTAGTGATGGGATGCTCTCAAGTGTGAACTCGCCCACGTGTTGGCCAAAAGTGGTTCTGAGGTTGACGTTAACGCTGGCCTTAGGTCTAAGCTTGAATGTGAAGCTTCCAACTATCTGCCCTACACCAGAGAGAGCCCTCTCTGGGCGGGGTTGTGAGAAGGATAATGCAAACACAGAAGCTGGGGAGGGGTATTCAGGCAACAAATGGACAAAGGGGCTGGTGGAAAATTGAGGAACAGGTGCAGTGTTAAGGCAGATCTTCAGGCTTAACATAAGGTTCTCAGCCAATATGCACGTAAAGTTCCTCATCCTCGTTTAAACCAAAAGGGCTTCTTGAATCCAGACGGATGATGTACCGGGATTCCAGGACACGTAGTTGTTTGAGACGATTACTTCCTCTGGGATTCACTGGAACTCTGTCAATGCCAAAAAAGGAAAATTGGTTAACATCACTTTTGTGGAAACGTAACCAGTGGCGTGCAGTAGCATAAGACATATCAACATTCTTGATTGCCCTCATGTGTTCCAAAATTCGCTTCTTTATTGGGAAGATGGTACTCCCAATATAGAACTTGGCACACGGACAGGCAATCACATATACACAATGGTCAGTGTTACAATTCATGAATTTCCCAATGTTTTCGCTCTTACCAGTGGGGAGGGGATAGGATTTCACATTCTTATTAGTAGCACAGGCCTTACATTTGCCACACTTGTAAAAACCTTTCTGTTCTTTTAGCCAATTCTTCTTCTTGACTGGAACCTCAAAGTAGCTCTTCGCTGGCATGTCTTTTAAAGAGCGTGCTTTTCTGTAGATAACCTGGGGTTGCCTGTTGATCAATTTTCCTATCGTAGGGTCACTCTTAACAATATGCCAATGTATTTTTAGGATTCCTCGTACCTTGCCTGCCTCCACACTATACGTTGTTATCATCCTGACATTGTTGGATCCCAGGTTATTGCGGTGATTAACTATTTCCTTGCTCAAAAGTGTTTCCCTTTTCCTGGCTTTAGCTTTTTCTTTGGCTACCATTAGTACCTGGTCCGAGTATCCCCTGGCTTTAAACCTCTGGGTCATCGTGGTCTGTTCTTTTTCATAACTGTCAGTGGAGCTACAGTTGCGTTTGGCTCTCAAAAATTCTCCATATGGAATACTATCCTTAAGGCTGTTAGGGTGGTGACTTTTGGCATGTAAAATGCTGTTCCCGGAGGTGGGTTTCCTATACAAGTTTGTCTGAATAGTCCCTTCTACTATTTTAACTGTGACATCTAAGAAATCCATTTCTGAGTAATCTACCTTGTTAGTGAATTTCAGATTCACATCATTCTTATTGATGTTCAGAAGGAATTTGTTCAGATCATGTCTTGTGTCATCCCAGATCAGAAAGATATCGTCAATGTATCTGGTATAAAATACAATGTGGCGAGTGACATCAACATTATCCTCTGACCATAGGGTTTGCTCTTCCCACCATCCCATCAGCATGCAGGCAAAACTGGGAGCAAAGCAACTCCCCATAGCAGTGCCCACCTCTTGCTTGAACCAGTTGTTCTCAAACAAAAAGAAATTATTCATAAGGCAGAATTCCAGCATTTCAAGTAGCATTACTGTTTGTTTTAGGTAGAAGATAGACCGGTCTCTCAGAAAATGTCTGCATGCTTTTGAACCATCAACGTGCTTAATACATGTGTACAATGAGACCACGTCTATCGTAACCTGCAGAAACTTTCCTGCCATCTGATGCCCTCAATCTTAGTGATGAAATCTGTGCTGTCTCTACAGTATGATGGAAGGTTTAGTACATACGGGAAAAGAAAAGTGTCCAGAAAAATAGAGGTGCTTTCTAGGAGACTGTCATTTGCCGATACAATGGGCCTCCCAGGTGGGTTAGTACCGTCCTTGTGGACTTTGGGCAACATGTAGAAACATGGGGAGACCGGATGCTGTACACATAAGAATCTAAACTCTGATTCAGCTAGTAGGTTCTTACCTCTCCAGTTTCTAAGTTTGTCATGATAAGTAGAAATACTGGTCAAATACTCCTCCCTGTTAGACCTTCTATAGTTGCCTGAAAGTTCCAGCTGTTTCCTCGCTTCCTGTCTATACAGATTGACATCCCACAAAACAACATTGCCACCCTTGTCTGAGGGTTTAATTATGCAGCCTGGGTCAGCATTTAGAGTGCTTAGACCTTTCCTTTGTTCTAATGTGAGGTTGTGAGCGTGTTTGTTCTTGCTCTTCTCCCATAAAGAGAGAAGGTCCCTACTGACAACATCATGAAATGTCTCTAGGTTATCATGGGGAGTAATGGGATTAAAAGTAGATTTGGGCCTATGAAGTGTTGCACTACGTCCACCTAGTGTCTATCCCATTCTGTCCAATACCTCCAAATCATCCAAGCCACTCACATCTTCTCCACACAATTCAAATGCACTTGCTAGGCTGTCAACATCCTGAATCTGCAAAACATTAGACACCTGTGTGCTCCAAACTGTATCATTGCTCCCTTGCTCAAGCGCACGTTTTTTCTTTAGTAGAAACATTTTCATTAATTTCAATTTCCGGACAAAAAGGAAAACATCAATTCTGGTTTGGCTGTAATCGAAATTGGCTGTAGGGCAGAAAGACAAGCCCAACTCCAAAACCGATTTCTCAGCCATAGTCAAGGTGTGGGAGGAAATGTTAACTATAGTCAAATTGGGCTCACCCATCATTGTTGCTTGTTCTGTCGTGGTGTCTTCCCATGCGACATTGGTCCTCTTGTGTTTCCTCCCCCCGTGCCTTGTGGTTTTCCTCTTGCGTTTCCGCCTCTTCCTCTTCCGTATGTTCGGTTTGGTGGTCTTGCTCTTAGTGCCATTGTCGACTGTAAAAAATCATATTCTTCCAAAGGTTTGAAAGATAGTGCACTCCTTCCACTTGTATCCAATATCTCTTCAAGATCTGAGTAGGTTTCCGAGCCAGATTCAGAAACCGTGACATTGCGTTGTTGCCCTGCAAGTTGTTTAAACTGTTTGATTGCCACATCATATTTCTTTCCAAAGGTAAGAATCCACCCACTGGCATAATCCTGTTTGTCTCTTAGGAACTTGCTCTTCTTCTTTTGCTTGATTTCATCCTCGTATTTATCAAGCCTTTTTTCCATTTCATCAATGGCTTTAGCTATTTCATCCTTGGCATCATGTTTATCCAGCTCTGCTTTAAGTTCCGCAATGTCTGTGATAACCTGTTCCAATTTCATGCCTGCATACTTTGACAACAGGCCAAGCATGTTCTTACAGGTCCCTGCCATTAATTCAGACCAATCTGAAATCAGTTTTGGATGGGGGTTCTGGTATGTGGGGGTGATCATGATTCGAAGACCCCTTGGAACCCTCCCAACCTCTATATAGTTATTCAAAGAGGTTACCTCCCACCATCTATTGATTTCTTTCTTCAAGAGTTTCTCATACTGGAACAGCATCTGTTTTAATGTTTTATCTGGCGGTGTCATTGCCATTTCGTTGGTACTCACTGAGCCTGTGTTTGCAGTTTCAGTCTCACAGAATAACGATCGTGCCTCATCCACTCTGCCTGCACGGCGACTCGTTATTGTTGCACTTGCCATTTGCACTCGTAATCGTAGTTGTATCATTCCCCGTGATAGTCTTGGGGGTTGTTGATGTAGATGCGGCCGCTGCCGCTTTTTGTGCGCCTCTTGTCATTTATGTTATGATGACGTTCCGTTTCCTTGTAAACCCCAATGCTTGTTTGGTAGCACGGAAAAATACCCTGCCGCGCCGCCCTCCGAGAATGGTAGCACAGTACCTCTGCCTTGATTCCACTTCTTGAACTCCTTCGGTATCGCGTGTGCCGCAACGGTCCACAACCAGGAAGCGTTCGACGCGGTAACTAGCCACTCCCGTAGCTCGTCTCCGCAGCCGCACCTCCCGGTCACGATCTCTGGCAGCAACACAAAATTACCTCAGTTCGGTTTGGTCAGGCGGTCGGAGCAAGTTTCTGGCCAAAGGCCGGTTCGTAGGAAAGGTTTCCCGACTTCTCTCGCTCTCGTCCTCTCGAGGTTGGTGCAAGTCCCGGGTGTCGGAAACCCGGAAGTATGAGTGAAAGGGCTCCCAAATTGAGTTTCTTCTCCCAGGAACCTCAAAAATGACTCGCACTCCAGGGTCCGTGTTAAAATTGCGTTTATTGGAGACGCGTTTCGACCAGACGGTCTTTTTCGATAGCCAGCCACATATAAACACAATCACCATTTTATACATAAAGCAGTGCTCAAGGGTAGTGGTGAAAACTGAGGTAGGACCACAAAATTACCAATGACTACAATTCATGAAAACTACAAAAAGGGGAGAAGGCACACTTGGTAGTACGCGGTCTCATACTTAATACATTGCTGGAATCATTAATTTTTAAGTAAATCAATAATTAAATTAAATACATGAACACAATTCACGTGCATTTGAATTTATCATATTTTTGTTTAAGCAGGTCATATTGATTTTTCATTTGTTCAAGGTGACAAAATTAGAATGATACCAGTGATGTTAATGATACACACAATGACCATAATGGTGAAGGCCAAGTGGCCTATGATTCCCAGAATCCTCTTAGAGACCATATGTTACTACCACATTATGTCCATCCTGTTCTGGTTGACCCCTAAAGTTTGATGGTCAAGGGTGAGATGGGAGGTGAGTTTCGATATATATATATATATATATTCAATGAAAAAACCATAGGTTATAGACCATATATAGTTAGGGATTTGCATTTACAAAACCTTATTTTACTCACACAAAACCATTGAAATTCCATATATAGTTAGTTGCACTAACTATATATCGCGCACCCGCAATCCACTGCTGATGATGTCACATATTACATCATTCATGACATGGTCAGTGACATCACTGATGACATCACTGATGACATCTCAAATGACATCACTGATGACATCATCTAGTGTCTGTGTGTTTTTGTAAAGTTTAAATATGTTTTACATATTGAAGAATGAGTGGATGTATGGAAGACTGAGTGTGTGTGTGGCTGGCTGGGAGGTGTGTGACTCTGTGCATATCAATGTGTACTTGTATCAGTGATTGTATAAGAGAGTAAGTATGTGTTAGTATATGTGTGAAAAGTATGGTGTTCTGTGTTTAACTGTATAGATGAGGAAATCAAAGTGTGATTGATTCTTCACAGGACTGACTAGGTGTATGAGTGCATATGATAGTGTTGTAATAATGAGTGACTGTATGTATGAGTGATTGTATGGGTGAATGAGTGAATGTGTGTGTAGACGTAGTAATCAGTGAGTGCGTATGTATTAACTGGTATTGGTGTGTCATGATGTCATCAGTGATGTCATTTGAGATGTCATCAGTGATGTCATTTGAGATGTCATCAGTGATGTCATCAGTGATGTCATCAGTGATGTCACTGAAGTATGGTGTTCTGTGTTTAACTGTATAGATGAGGAAATGGAAGTGTGATTGATTCTTTACAGGACTGACTAGGTGTGTGAGTAACTCCATGGATGAGTGGCAGTGTGTGAGTGTCTGCATAGGTGTATGAGTGCATATGATAGTGTTGTAATAATGAGTGACTGTATGTATGAGTGATTGTATGGGTGAATGAGTGAATGTGTGTGTAGACGTAGGAATCAGTGAGTGCGTATGTAGTAACTGGTATTGGTGTGTCATGATATCATCAGTGATGTCATTTGAGATGTCATCAGTGATGTCATCAGTGATGTCATTTGACATGTCATCAGTGATGTCATTTGAGATGTCATCAGTGATGTCATCAGTGATGTCATTTGAGATGTCATCAGTGATGTCATCAGTGATGTCACTGACCATGTCATGAATGATGTAATATGTGACATCATCAGCAGTGGATTGCGGGTGCGCGATATATAGTTAGTGCAACTAACTATATATGGAATTTCAATGGTTTTGTGTGAGTAAAATAAGGTTTTGTAAATGCAAATCCCTAACTATATATGGTCTATAACCTATGGTTTTTTCATTGAATTTCAATGGTTTTTTAAATGCAAATTTCTAACTATATATGGTCTATAACCTATGGTTTTTTCGGTGAATTTCATTGGTTTTTTAAAAGCTAACATCTGTAGCTGTAAAATGTATTATTCTTTAAATCCCAAAATATATTTAGATATTTATTGATAATTTTTTTTTTAATATTTTTTTCTTCGCTTCTAGTTCGCGAACCGGGAAGCTTTCCGTTAGCTCATCTTGATGCCGCGATCTAGTCCGCAAACCGGTCAACGTTACGTTAGCGGAACAGTGACGCGTCGCGGAAGCGCGACGTATCACGTTATCGCGTAATGCGTCTAATGACGCGTCGCGTTAGCGCTCCCGAAAGTACTCGGGACCGCGAACCGGAAGCGATCTGGGACGCGGCGCGCGCCGCGTAACGTAAGCGGAACAGGTCATGTGACTTGTTTATAAAACTTCTCATTGGTTCATTTCACTTTTGGTTTCCAAATGATGTATGACTAGGTCATGTGACCTAAAAATAACACTTTTCATTGGCTCAGAACTATTGTTTTCCCCAAATCATGTAAACCCCTCCTTATTTCCTCACTCTGACTTTCATCTTGGTGAGAGAAAGACCATTTATCTGAAGTTCCACAATGGCTTCCATTCTTGCTGCACCTGGTGCACCCCCACCACCACCTCCACCTCCTCATAAGAAAAGAGGACCACCTAGTCAAATTATGACTAACAGAGAGGAGGAAGATGAGCAAGAAGAAGAAGAGGACAGAGAGGAACAACAATTTGTCGAAGAGTTGCCCCGGGTTTCTAAACGAAAAACCAGTTTCATCTGGCAGTTTTTCACCATCCCTCCTGGATCAAAGAAAGTGAATGCAAAATATGCCACCTGCCTCATCTGTGATCACAGATTGTCGAGAGGCACAGAAAAGAAGTACAGTATGGGGAACTATACAATGCATCGTCACATGAGCAGGTGGCATCCCTTGAACTACAGTCGGGCTGAGTTAAGGGATCTTGAAGACAATCCGACGGCAACTCCTGTGGCAAGATCTACATCCACATTGTCTTTGACGGGAAGAGAGGCACAAGAGACTGTGCCAAACATCCAACCCAACTTCCAGCATATGAAGTTATCTTGTATTTACTGTGGTGCTATGTTGTCATATGGCAACATGAGTGTCAACCTGATGAACATTGCATTTGAAAATCATAAATGCCCTAATGCACCCAAAAAGTAATTTATTTTTTTTGCTCCAGTTGAGCCGTTTTGAAAGCCTGTTTTTTGTTGTCTCCCCTCCATAAAAAACACAAAAAAAACATAAAACAGTTCTAAAAATACAAAAAAATCAAAAAATGTTCAAAAAAAAAAAAAAATATAAAACAACAAAAACAAAAAAAAACAGTTCTTTTCAGAACTACCTCCCCTTTCAAACAAAATTGCTAGAATGTTTATCACTCTGGCAAGCTCTATTTCTTTTAGTTCGCTTCAAGTTCGCTGACCGGTTCGCGAACTTTAAGCGAACTAAAAAAATATTTTTTTAAAAAAAAGAAGAGTTAGTATAAGGGAAGTAAACAGAGAATAATGTAAAAAGAAAGACAGCTAGAGAGAGTAAATGAGAGATAGTGTCAATGACATCATCAGCAGTGCATTGCGGGTAAAAAGAGAGGAAAACATTTACCTTATAATTCTTGTTACCTTTTTTAAATATTTTTTCATACTTTCAATCTGTAAAACAAAGAACAAACATTTCAAAAAATATTAAAACATGTATTTAAAAATTAGAAAAGACAAGGGAAAAGGTTCAAAAACAAACAGTTTTTCAACAACTTTGACATTTACAGAAGTCTCTGCTTCTCTACGTCCCCTACACAATCCTAAAGATATATATTCGAAAGAAACTGTATCTTGATGTTGCTGAACTGGAGCCTATTTTGGAACATGATGTTTTTCTTGCACTGCTAATGTCTCACAATAGTGATGCAATAGCAGCGCAAAAAAGATGTAAAGCCATCATAAAATTGTGTCTAACATTGTAAATGATTGTTTTAGGATGCAAATAAGATGTGTGCTTTCAAGAGCTTTCTTTGAGGTGAGGCCTCTTTTCTTTTTAAAAAAAAAACACTACCCAGAAGTACAGCACTCTAAGCATTAAAATTGATATTTACAGAACTCAGCTTACCCATATGTACCACACATTTCTAAATGTATATCATAAGTACAAAAGGCATAACATTAATTATACATGTTAAATGGTTTATTTTTGCTGTTCTCAGAATGTATCAAATTTCACTTAAATCAGTGACTTGAAGGTATTCATCATGCAACAGCGGGGAAAAAAAAACACAATCAAAATGACTGTGTTTAAAAAACCCATACAACCTAAGAAATCTGATTTCAAAACTCCTTAAAATTAACTTACTTTCAATGACGTCGAACGATCTCCTATGAACAGCATCCACTCTGTTGTGCTACAAATATTTTCAGCCCGCCACTTTCTGAAAGAAAACCTCCATCGATACGTGAAATATGTTACATAGAAAAAAAACTTCTCTCATTATATCACATGTTTCCACTAGGCCAAATCATGTTGCCGCGATTCGCAAGTCTTGTAATTCTTCCAATCAAATCCCGACATTTTCTATTTTCGCAACTTTCAAAAATAAAATATTTGAGATTATTTTCACAATCCTGGACTACTAATATCTTACTCTTCTTTGTCACTCATGTTCTCCTTTTCCTATGACACTGATACTGCTTACTATGAAGCAGACTTACTTGCATCAGGTTTATATAGTTGGATTTTTAATCGAGACAGCATTGCAGACTTACATTCCCTCTACTTAAAATTTTGGTTTTAAAAACACCAGGTAAGAATTTTTAAGGTCAAACGGCAATTTTTTTTTGAAAGTTACAACAGAATCATTACAGAATGACCAGCCGTTTCCAGACTTTAAGTAAGCTGTATAATGTCCTGATGTTGTTGATGGACCATCGTGATAGATAATTGCTACAGTAACAAAAGTCCTCCCTGATATTGACAGCTGAGAAGCCACAAAATTTTTTATTAAAGTTGACAATTTTGATCCATCAGGCCTACATCGTTGCATCATTAAAATGACATACTGGCCATATCTACGTATAAATAATGTTGACATCATATCACATTTACATTGGCTACACTCCATGTTGTGATCCGCTGCATTTACTAGCTTATTAAAGGACACTGATTTACTGTCTGGCAAAGTTAAATATATAAATCTTTCTGAGTCTACACTAGTAGTACTTGATACCATACAGTTCTCGCAGTCATGCTGCCATTGATAAGAAAGCCCAAACAGTTGATCTACATCTACACCCTCATCTTGCAATATATCAAGCATATACATTAAAAACTCCTGACAATCTTGCTGATTATTTTCAGAGAAGTCTGTTTGACCTGAACATTCATCTAACAGATAACGAACTTCAGACACACTTTCTACTTTTGTTCGATCAGTGCTACATTTCTCTAACACAGAATTCAACAAGCAGCATAAACTTTGTTCTGAATTGAACACAATCTGTTCTTTTAAACTCTCTAGTGAAAAGAGAACATTAACAACGACATTTGCATAGCAGTTGACACCAGAACTGTTTTCAAATTGAAAACCAACAATCTCTTCAACAGTATCCACTTTCTTTCTGCTAACAACTTTCGGTTCATTGACTTTTAGTCTTTTTGCAACAACCTCCCTACTATTACTGCTATTTCTACGTTTCCGGCCTACCACACGTTTCTCAAACAAAGGATATTGAGGCAAATGTGGCGCATACTCTCTTCTTAACCTATTGTATTCCTTAACACAATCTAGATCCGCACAAATGTTTGTGACATCACAGTCAATCAAGTACAATCCCGATAAAGTTCTAACTCGTGACAATGCCACATATGCCATACCCTCCTTGAACACTGAACTGCCAATATTCACCAATGCACAGTCTACACTTAAACCTTGCGATTTATGGATTGTCACCGCATATGCCAAGCAAACAGGAAACTGTTTACGGCGAACATATAAGTCTTTAACAAGCAAAAACCTAGCAGAACAACGAGCAATTCTCTGTACTTCCTCAATGCCATCAAATTTAATTCTTAAGAATTCTATTCCATCTCTATTTCTGTATTTCTCAAAATCAACAACATTCCCCATTGATCCATTTACCAGACCTCTTTCTACATGTAAATTCCGTCTCAAAATGATTCGGCAATTTAAACACACATTCAGAGTCTTTTCAAAACCCGCTGTCTTAGATATAGTCTTCTCTAATGAATCCAATTTTGATTTCAAATTGTCTGACAAAATAATAGTTGATCCCATATGCTCTAATTTGTCGATAGCTTCAAGTTTCACAATCTCTTGCTTTTCTAAATTCAACATTTTGTTGTTGAAGATGGCACATTCTGCAAGAGTTGGCATGAGACATATCCCGGATTTCTTCTCAGTAATTTTCTGAAAAATATTCTCAGGCACAATCTCTTGTTTGGGATATAAATTTGACAGTAATCGTGCATTTAAAGCTTCTTTCCCATGCTCGGTCACTTTTCCAATTCTAATATCTTGTAGAATATTCTTGTAATCTTCATCCTTTGCCTGACGCATATTTTGATGCAGTTCTGCATAATTGAAGTTTAACCATATATTGACGTTGCCAATGCTCCCTAGGCACTTCCTGGTATCTTCATGCGTGAGTATTTTGAACACAGGTTGACCTTTTACTGGTGTCAGCTGTAGAAGATCTCCGAAAACAATGATGTGTTTCCCACCAAATAAGACATCATATTCAGTTTTAAGTACTTCTTGCATTCTCAAATGCACAAAGGCAAGCATGACATTGGAAACCATGCTTACTTCGTCAATGATAAGTAGTTTCATTTTCCTCAAAACTCTTGAAACTTCACAGCAAGCATCTCCAGATAACTTGTTGTATTGTAATTTGTTGTCATGCTCCACCGGCAGCATCAGTAGACGATGCAAAGTAATACCTTTAATATTATGTGCTGCCAGTCCAGTAGGAGCGGTGACAACACAAGACAGCGATGACTCAGTCCTTTCCTGCAAATAACAAGAGATTGCTTTAATGAGGAAACTCTTTCCAGTTCCCGCTTCTCCACTCACGTACAGTCGGACAGGCTTCAACGACGTACATGAGCACTCTTTCTTCTCATGACTTAATCCGTGCTCAATTTCCTTGGTAACTTCATCATATATTTTCCTCTGCTCAACGTTGAGTTGTTTTTCCAAGTCTTGTAAGTTAACTGAATCCTCCTGAGCATGTGCCATGGCTCTTTCTACTTCATTCATAGCAGTGGCAGCTTCATTTTCGATAATAGGTCCTCCAAGTGGATCTTGACTCAATGAAACAGAACTCTGACTGTCCTGAGAACTGTCTCTGGCAATCTCGGCTGCAATCGTTGCTTCCTGCTCAATTTCCAAAGTTAGCATTTCTTGATATCTAGAAAAAGCAGGACATTCTATGGACTCCTTGGCTGCATTGAAAGAGTCTTCGTAACAGAGGAAATCTCCAAGCAGTTCCTCTTCTGCACGCCAAGGCTTGAAAAGTTGCAAAAGTGCTAAATAGAAAAACTAATTGGCATTTTCTTTGCTTGACCAGGCATCCCTCACTTCCAATTACAGCATACACTCCTTTCTCAATATCTTCTTTGATGTTCCTCTTGAATATATAATTTTGGAGAACCTCATATAGACAAACATTCTCAAGGTGACTGCTTCGATTTGGATAATATGTATTCAACATGTTGGTCTTCAAAATGTCGGTACTGTTTGGTTCCTTTTCTGCCAAATACTCAATTTCCCGAACAGGTTTTAGAACTCGATTTCGCGTTGCAGCAAGACCAAGACTCGCCCAAACGAGACTCCTGGATTTGGCATAGAGACTTGCTGAAGACAATCGATCAGAACATTCGTAAGCTCCGATTTCTCGATGCGACAACATCTTCAGACTGAAACTGTACAACTTCTTGCTGAGGCTCTTTTCATGGGAAATGTCCTCCCACATATCCTTCAGTTCGGTCTTTTCTTTTTTGGTGATGTAAGATGTCACATACCGAGCCACAGCCATACAGTTGTCAGCCACAAACTGTATATCCATGTTGGCATTCCACATGGACAAAATCACTGGGTTGTAGTCATTGATGTACTTGGACTCTTCGTTCCTTTTCAAATTGTATGTATTCTTGGGTGATTTCCTCGTCACATTATGTCGCAGCGAAGACATCAAACTGTTCACTCTTCCTTTAGAAATCACCGGTCGTGGAAAGTTGAAACGACATTTGGTGTAAAACTTGTCCTTGTTTCTGAATTTATGACGACAGTACTTTCCACAACGATGGCTTTGGAAACGTAGAACTTGTTCTCTTAGACTTTTCTTCTCCGTTGCGTTTGGAACAGCACACGTAGAATACTGTTCGATGAAATTCATCACTAAGTCATCCGGATCTGTTCCAAATTTAGGTGCATCCTTGATCCACAGCAACATATGTATATGAGGGGCACCTCTTGCTTGGTACTCCTTTCTCCAGAAGAAATCCAACACCTCTCCAAGAGGTGGATTCTTTTTATTTGTGATGAAAGACATCATAGCTTCAAATCTATGATTGAAGTACCTGCATACATTCACAGGATCCAAAGAACACAGTTCTCCAGGTGTCTTGAATTCAATGTTTTCAATATTTCCATTTGCCTCTCGTAGAAATTCAAGTAAGTCTTCCCACCCATACTCGGCACAGCTCAGAGTGAGGAACCATGTTGGAGTTCCTAAGTTCCTCAGCATACATTTTAAATCACCATGACGACGGTACCAGTACTCATTAGTACCACGCTGACATGCCATGAGATTAATTAAGTGAGAATCCAAAATACTGTCTTGGACATTGACTTTATGCATAAAGTCACTTGCCGAGATGTTTCGCATGTGTATACCACTTTTTAAGATGTGGTTCACTGCATATGACAGTCCAGACAGATCGCTTTCAAACAGGAGATGAAACAAATAGGGAATGCATTGCCGAAACCTAGGATCTTCTGCATACAATCGTAAAGTCCGGTATTCAGACGCAGGAATTTGATGAGGTCGCTCATCATATCTTCCTCCTTGACCTGTGGGAAATAGCTGTGGGAAACACCGAGCTTCCAAACTTTCCTCCCAAACACTAATGGGACTCCCTTTGGCTTGTTTCATTTGAAACAACTCAATAGCATTCCCCATGACTTCCTTGGAATGCAAAGGATGAACACTATAATGTTCATATATTTCTTCACTTTTAGAGGCCTCTACTTTCTCAATTTGGCCTGCACACAAATCGCTATCCTCTTCATCACTTACTTCCTCTTCTGCAACATATACATTCTTATAGTACTTATTATTTTTCTTCAAATACACTGTTGCCTTTTTGACTTTCCTAACATCCACTAAATCTTGCCATATTTTCTTATTCTTTGTCGGAACCCCATTAACCAAGATAACCAGAGGTTCCTCTTCCACTTTTTCTATTCCAATTGTGTTAATGTTTTTCTTCAAATCTAGAGGCAAATAAACAACTCTTCCCTTTAATCCTCTCTGTAAATCTGCTGGAGGCAACTTCCCTGTCTTTGGCTCCATTCTTACAATAGCCTGAAAGGGATGGATACTTTGAATCAAAATAGATTCATAAGTATTTAAATCCTTCAATTCAGAAGGAATCTCAACCAATTCCAGATTATTATGAACTGCCCTAGCAGGCATCTGGTTTTGGTTTAATTTATTACAACAATAAGTACACACACGTTGATCCGATCCCAAATCAAAATAATTTTCTACCATCAAGTATGTGGCTAAATCCTTCCATTCACTATTATTTTCCCTTTCACTTTTTGCATATAAATCCACTACCTTAGTCTGATTCTTATAATAAGTGCGTCGACAACATACACAAGTGAAATTAGGCCTCTCACTTGATTTCATCTGAAACGTGGCAATTTCCTTCTGAAAATTATCTGTACTGGAAACCTGTACATTATCTTCCACATTACCCTCTACTTCAGGGTCAATTTGAACATTCTCATCTATACTACCAAAGTAACAAAACTCAATTTCTTCACAAAGATTCTTCACATCTATTTCAGAACCATGCAAAAGAGCAGCACATAACTGTTTAAGCATAATTGCTGGACTCTTAGCATAATACAACATTCTCACTAATTTTCTCACTTTATTATGATGCACTGCTAGCATCCTGAAATGATGAAAAACACTCTGGCATACTCTCCTGGAAAGACAAGCCAGCGAATGACCACGGAAACCTGTCATTTGTCTCACTCTGCAAGGATCTAAATCTTGCAACAACTTCATTTTCTGCTTCAAACTTTTCTTATTAAATGTCCGTATAAAATCACAAAGCAAATTGATGGAAACCTGTCGCACACTGCAAATAGAACTACACTTCCAAATGTACACAGGACCCTTAGGACGTCTTCCTAAAACCTCATCACTTAGCGCCTCTTCTGTCTCTGTTGTCACAAGTTGTTCTTTTTCAACTGGACAACCATCCTTCACTTCATAAGCTCGACCACTGATGTCAACTGCATGCACCAAATCATTATCCTGAAAATAAGTCTCCTCATTAAAAAATGCCTCAGAACTTGAACTATGCATCCATTCTCCGGAAAAAACTTCACAAAAGTTAGTACGATTTACTACTCTCTTCCATCTACTTTTTGTTTTGAAATCAGAAATTACCTTGCTTAGTTTCCTAATTCTATTGATTACCAAAATAAACAACTTTCGCTTAATTTCAAAAGCATGATCAATAATTTTCTCTACATTTTTCTTCTTCCTATAAAATGCCGCTTTCTGTTGGCCTTTCTTTTTAATATTTTTCAATAAATTAACTAATATCCTATTACGGAACATTCGAGTTCGAATGTCCCTAAACTGTTGTTTCCTTCTACTATCATGCACAGAGTTATCTCTTCCTCTACCAGTAACATTTGTGATGGGTCTCTCCTTTCCATTTAAATTATTTTTCTTTTTGTGAACTGAAACATTTTTTTGAGCAAAATTTTTTTTACTACAAATATTTCTTAAGAATGATTTCGTGCTCTTACCCGGACCTTTCTTGGTGTTTTGACAAGTATTTGGGGAAGAGGACTGCTGCAATAAAACATCATCCTGCTGTCTTTGACGTTTTCTAGCCTTTCGTATTCGACTTCTGGAAGGCATTTACCAAACTATGAAAGAATCTGCAGTTGAACCTGTGGAAAAATATAATATAAAATGTTATTAACCACTATTACCAAACAGTAAATAAATAACAGTCATCTAAAACTTAATGCCGTACTAATTATTTAACATAGCAAATATTTGCCACCAGCACTGCATCACAAAAATGACACTCAATGGTACAAAACAGGCATACAACACTCATAAATCACTCCCTAATATTTTAGATCATTAATTCAGGATGACGATAAGATGTAGCCTATCTAAAGATTTGTTTAGGCCCTGATCTTTAGACTGGGGTGAATGTGTGTCATTGATCCACATTCAGTCCATCACCTGTTTTGTTTATTAGAGGTGAGGCCAACACATGGTTGCAGATAAGATTTTCACTGAAAAAAACCAAGGTAAAAAAACATGTGAAGACCTACCAATGAAGTAAATCATTAAATGAAAACCAATACATTTCTGGAAATATGCACTACTAGTGCTTCATAAGATGTTTTGGGTCACATTTATAAGTTATTTGAGTATCTAGTATGCTATTTTACGTTCTTCATGGTGCAAATTTATTGTAAATA
Source organism: Lissotriton vulgaris (assembly GCF_964263255.1). NCBI lineage: Eukaryota > Metazoa > Chordata > Amphibia > Caudata > Salamandridae > Lissotriton > Lissotriton vulgaris. The sequence continues at coordinate 771,732,031 of NC_141699.1, read as the reverse complement.
TACTCCCACCTGCGGTTGGCAAATTTAGATTTTGATTATGGGAGTTAGATAGGCATGTTAATAATTTCCCAAAAATGGTGTATAACCCCAAACAACCTTTGAAGCAAATGCTTTTAGCCATGTTATCCACCTCCCATTGGATAACATGGCTAGGAAGTGCTTGCAAATGTGATAAAAAAAGGCCGCAATGCATGAATATTGCAGAAAAATCAGCGATATTCATGCATTTTCCAGCAAATGCTCTTAGCCATGTTATCCACTTCCTATTAAATAACATGGCTAAGAACTGCTCAGGGCCCCATGAGGAACGCTTTCCATTTAAAAAGGGAAAAATAACATCAAAGACACTAAAATGCCTTCTAAATATGAACCCAAACAACCCATGAAGCAATGTGAAAAAAAACTGCCGCAATGCATGAATATAGCAGAAAAGTCAGCGATATTCATGCATTTTCCAGCAAATGCTCTTAGCCATGTTATCCACTTCCAATTAAATAACATGGCTAAGAACTGCTCAGGGCCCCATGAGGAACGCTTTCCATTTAAAAAGGGAAAAATAACATCAAAGACACTAAAATGCCTTTTAAATATGAACCCAAACAACCTATGAAGCAATGTGAAAAAAAACGGCCACAATGCATGAATATAGCAGAAAAATCAGCGATATTCATGCATTTTCCAGCAAATGCTCTTAGCCATGTTATCCACTTCCTATTAAATAACATGGCTAAGAACTGCTCAGGGCCCCATGAGGAACGCTTTCCATTTAAAAAGGGAAAAATAACATCAAAGACACTAAAATGCCTTCTAAATATGAACCCAAACAACCCATGAAGCAATGTGAAAAAAAACTGCCGCAATGCATGAATATAGCAGAAAAGTCAGCGATATTCATGCATTTTCCAGCAAATGCTCTTAGCCATGTTATCCACTTCCAATTAAATAACATGGCTAAGAACTGCTCAGGGCCCCATGAGGAACGCTTTCCATTTAAAAAGGGAAAAATAACATCAAAGACACTAAAATGCCTTCTAAATATGAACCCAAACAACCTATGAAGCAATGTGAAAAAAAACGGCCACAATGCATGAATATAGCAGAAAAATCAGCGATATTCATGCATTTTCCAGCAAATGCTCTTAGCCATGTTATCCACTTCCTATTAAATAACATGGCTAAGAACTGCTCAGGGCCCCATGAGGAACGCTTTCCATTTAAAAAGGGAAAAATAACATCAAAGACACTAAAATGCCTTCTAAATATGAACCCAAACAACCCATGAAGCAATGTGAAAAAAAACTGCCGCAATGCATGAATATAGCAGAAAAGTCAGCGATATTCATGTATTTTCCAGCAAATGCTCTTAGCCATGTTATCCACTTCCAATTAAATAACATGGCTAAGAACTGCTCAGGGCCCCATGAGGAACGCTTTCCATTTAAAAAGGGAAAAATAACATCAAAGACACTAAAATGCCTTCTAAATATGAACCCAAACAACCTATGAAGCAATGTGAAAAAAAACGGCCACAATGCATGAATATAGCAGAAAAATCAGCGATATTCATGCATTTTCCAGCAAATGCTCTTAGCCATGTTATCCACTTCCTATTAAATAACATGGCTAAGAACTGCTCAGGGCCCCATGAGGAACGCTTTCCATTTAAGAAGGGAAAAATAACATCAAAGACACTAAAATGCCTTCTAAATATGACCCCAAACAACCTATGAAGCTCTAACAGTACATATCCTGAAATTTAATTCATTTCAAAATTCGTTTTTAAACACAGCATATAAATCAATTGTATACCTGCATTCATGAAGAAATGACTAAAAATGTCCTTGAGACACATGAAAGTGTTTTCTGCAATTCCCTAGCACCATTTTTGGGACACTATTAATATGGCTAGGTAACTCCCATAATCAAAATCTAAATTTGCCAAGCACAAGTGGGAGCGTATTTACAAGACACTTGCCCCATGAGGAACACTTTACATTTTAAAAGGCGAACATAACATCTTAGACACTCAAATACCTTATAAATATGGCCCAAAACAACCTATGAAGCTCTAGCAGTACATATCCAGAAATGTAATTGATTTCTTAAATCGTTTTTAAATGCAACATATCTGTTTCAGCTTACATAACAGACCATGAAATGGGCTCCATGTATCACAATATCTTGTGTTACTGCATGCCAGAATGTTACACCAAATATGCAATTACAATTCCTCTATGAAACTAATTCTATTAGTATATCACTAGAGACAAAACCACATTTTGTAAACACAGCTTTTTTCATCATTTTCTCCTTAAATCATACTATTCTCTATCTAAATTAAATAAATCTTTTCTCACCTTAGCAAATATTTTTTGAGTTTTGAAAACAGTCTCAGAAATACACCAAATTGTCTTCAGCAGAAGAAAAAGGATGCACTCCAAAGGCTGCAGCTATTGAAAGCACAGAAATACAGATATTCATTGCACATATCTCTCATATTAGCCAATCATTCCTCTTCCCTCACTTTTTTCAAATCAAAACCCTTCCCCCCTCTGCCCTGTCTGCCTTGTTTCCATAGCAACGACCTCCTGGAAGACCTCTCATGTTTGCAAATTCACACAACAATGTTTCAATTGAACTCTGAACTCTCAGTGCACCTGCGTATCCAGTGCAATCTTTCATTAAATGTTTTTTCCTTGACCATTCAAATTACATCTTTCAAGGAACACATCCATGCACCCTAACTTTCTGTTTTCAGAAATGGAAATGCACCAATCACTGCTAATGAATCATTAGCATTGGAAATCCACAGTTTTTTTTCTTTAGAAACTCCTACTGTTTCAACTGCCCTTTCATTACCACACTTCATCTGACTGCAGCCCAACCTTCACCCACCATGTTTAAGGTCTGGATTGTTGGACATAGTTACATCCACTGGGCTCAAAGGTATGCTGAGAGCAGAAATTTACCTAACCTCAATTTACAAGATGTGGAAATTAAGTGGTTGGGCCAAAGAGGATTAAAATGTCACCAATTGATACCATTGGTGAAAACCTTTATGCATTTGCCAAAACCTGACCTGTTAATAGTGCACTGTGGAGGTAATGATTTGGGCACTTTGACAGGGGTAGGTCTGGAAATGCTTTTAAAGGACACCTTTGAGCAATTAATGGCACTTTTTCCTCAAACTGCCTTGGTATATTCCAATATATGCCAAAGACAGAAATGGAGGTGGTCCAACCAATTTTGTCCACAAATTGAGAAAGCGAGGAAGCATGTAAACAAATCTGTTTCAGCTTACATGAGAGACCATGGAATGGGCTCTCTTTACAACAATAACTTGCGTTACTACATGCAAGATATCTACAGAGGAGATGGAGTTCACTTCTCAGATGAGGGCAACAGAATTTTCATTCTGAATTTAAGACTGTGCATTGGTACCTACTTATAAGTACCTAAATGTACCATAAACCCAAAAGCTCTTCTCAGAGCTACCCTACATCTGATCACTCACAATTATTATTTTTCTCTAACTTTTTTCACTAATTTTCCACAAAATTCGCTCCCCGGAGCGCTACCCGGTTCGCTAACCGAAAGCTAACCTCGCGGAATTTTTTAAAAAAAAGTTTTTTTTTCCGCACATATAAGCCTCCTCAGCCATGCTCAGAAAACCTAGGGGGTCAAGATAAGTCTACCATGACCCCTTCTACCCATTCTAAACATTATTTGCCCTCCATCTTGTATCTTAATGCGACCGATACACAAAATGGTGGATTCCCGTGACGCTTAAGGTTCGCTAACCGGGCAGCTTCCCGGAAAGCGGTCCAAAAAAAAGGTGGGAAAGTAATTTACAGAAAAACGACTAGAGACACTCTCACCAAATATACATTAGCTCATACTACATAACAATCCCTTCCATTCTCACAAATTTCATTGAAATTTCATTTAGCCATTTAGCCTGTAGACCTCTCCAAATACCGTGAGGTAAATTACTTCACAAAACACATCTGAAGTGTTGGAATTGACAACCAATGAAAATGTTACTTTCATTTTCTACTTTTATTACCTGACATTTGATTGGTTATATACCTGTATATATATAAAGGGAGAGAAGGAAACACAGCCATTTTGACTACTACTTGTTGTTGTATATATCATTTAGAATATCAATAATAACATCAACTTGTTTCTAAAGGTAAGTTGTTATTTTTAAAACTGAAGTATATTGTGCACTATAAGTAAATATGGTAAACTTTTTCAGATAGTTATATACTATCCCTCTGTAAGAGTTAGACATTGAGAAAGGCTTCTTTATTATAATTATGGACTGATTTAGGTTTCTGTGGTATAATTATAAATTTACTTAGGCTTCTTCACAGGCACTTTTTAATAGTACTAATTCACGCCTGAAACCATACAGTGCCCATAGATTACTTCTCTGGTATAAACTCACAAATGCCTGTCTGAACTTAAACCCAACAGTGCCCTATCTCTACTGATATATTTATTTTTTATGCAAATTACAGCAATAAAATGGAAGGTGAGCAGAATGTTTCCTTCGAAATTGTTCTGGAGACCAACACAGAAAAAGAAATTGAGGACAATGATGACTCTGATTTCATGGATCAATCACGGGACCATGAATTAGTTCAATGTGTGGAATCAGTGGATCATTTACTTCATTATGATGACGGTCAAATGTTTGAACTTATGTTCACTGAACAAGAACACATATCAGACAGTGAAATGCTAGACGTTCTAGTAAATTTCGAAAAACAATCCGAAAAATAAAATTATATGTAATATTAAAAAATTGTTTGAGTCTTTAATCATTTTTATATGTAATTCATAAAGTAGTTAAATGTAAGAAATGTTATTAAATTTTGAAACACAATCACAACAATAAAAAATTGCTGAAAAAATAAAAATATTAAAAAAAAATCAACAAAACCAACAAATAATTAACATACAGTATTAGAAAAGTCTTTCATTCTTTTATCCATAAAGTTCGCTGCCCAGAACGCTTTCCGGTTCGCGAACTTGGCGCTTACCACGCAAAAAAAAAATTTTTAACTTTTTTTTTTTGGACCCTCCTAGGCCCTTTTAAAACCTCCACATAAAACCTAGGGGGTCAACGAGGATCTACTATGCCCCCTTATGGTAATTTCCCCCTTTGTTTTGGCCTCCTCTTGTCTCTCGATCCTACCGAGAGACAAGATGGCGTCCGCTCCGGACTGTTTAGAATGTTGACAGACACCGGAGAGCCAATCAGCTTTCTGCGCGCAAAGTTCCGATAAGCGAAAAGTAAGCGGACCGGATCGCTGCCCAGAGCGCTGTTACAGATATATATCTTGGTTTGAACGTTAATTTCTCAAAAACTACTGGAGCACATATATTGAGACCTAGCAAAGGCACATCGGGCTAACAGTCCCTACAATTTTGCCAAGTTTCGTGAAAATCCATTCAGCCGTTTGGGCTAAAAGTGAGTCCAACCGCCCTATGGAAATTAACATGGGAAAAACGCGTTTTGGGACCCCCCTTTTTTCTCGGCCCCCCCTCCACAAAACCCCCCCAAATTTTCAAGGGCTGCTCAGAAACAAAATGTGCCATTTTCCTGAAAATTTCAGCCAATTCCGTCCACAAACGCAAAAGTTATTAGGCATAGAATTTTCAGAAATCCCATAGGGAAAAAATCCTAACTATATATACCTACTGGCGACCGCCAGTAGGTAATATATATATATATATATATATATATATATATATATATATATATATATATATATATATATATATATATATATATATATATATATATATATATATATATATATATAGGTATATATATATATATATATATAGGTATATATATATATATATATATATAATCACCAAAATGTCCTTCACACGAAACGTGCTCCTTGCCCAGCTGGTGCGCGTGTCAAGGCTGGACAAGCCTTGTAGTTATTTCCTCCACCAAAATGCAATTACCATGCGCACTCCCACAGTTAGCAGAATAACGATTTGTTCCATTTATTGCAGTACAATCATCCCCCTTCACCAACGCGTTTCACCCTACTGGGCTTGATCACAGTGCAAAGTATCATCATTCCCTTCACAGTTTCTATGTTTTATACCTGATCACCATTTAGCACATTATGGTGCATTGTGGGTCAGGTAGTTCATGAAAGTTAAACCCCAATTGTGAAAAGTATTTTTTATAAACTTTTTTTAAGTTAAATAACTTATAAAAAATGTAGTCCTTTGTTCATTTTACATGATTGTGCCACAAGTTCATGTTTATATATTGGGAACTGCAAAAGACCAACTGAACATTCCTATCAGATTTGGTATACTATGCAGTAAGTTGATTTCTTTTTCTCAGTTTTCTTTCCCTGAATTGTCCCTCTTTCCTCTTGATGACAGTCTCAGTGACTCTACAATTGCATGCTTGTTTTAAGAGGATTGCCAAATTCTCTTTATGACTAGTGCATTTATCCGGGACATTTTGATTTTGTTCCAACTACTGCTAGTTCTTAAGGCTCAATGCCTTATGGGGCTGTCAATTGGTCAAGGTCTCTTATCGTTCCCAATTCTTTTCTGTACTTATTCAATTTCTTCTGGTTCAGATCTTTGTTTAGGAGGTGTTTGTTTTAGGCATTTTATCTGATTGCTTGATTTCTTTAGAGATGTACGTACATCTCTTCATCACCGTTCAATCCTGTTGGAAGTTTGGTTCTGAATCTTATGATCAACTTTGATTCCAATCTTCGCAATTTTAGGGTCCGATTTCCCCCTCTCTCATTTATAGGTACAACCGCCAGTCCAAAATAACTCATGTCTTGCCAAGTTTTTCCTAGATGGGTTAACATGTGTTTTGTCATGGCATATGTCAGATCTTTGTTTTGAATTGCCCTTGTATGTTCTAAGATTCTTTTCTTTAGGGGGCAGATTGTACTGCCAATGTAATACTTACCACATTGGCATTCCAAACAGTAGACCACATGTGTAGTATTACAGGTTATGGTATCTTCGACATTAAATATCTTCCCTTGTGGGTCTACAATACTCCTTGTATTTTTGCCAATTTTACAAGCCTTACATTGGCTACATTTTGTAAACCCCTTTTGTTGTCCTTGAAGCCATGTCTCAGGGCATTTCTTTACAAAGTGGCTGTTGACCAATTTATCCGATAGAGATGGTGCTTTCCTATATGAGATTTGCGGCCAATTCCCTAGTTGTTTACCAATGTCGGGGTCCTTCGTTAGAATGTTCTAGTATTTTTTCAAAGAGCTATGAATTATGGGACTCTCCTTGCTGAATGTCATCACCATTCTTATTGGTTCTTGGTTTGGCTTTCACTGTTCTCCTCTTTCCTTCTTATGAGGGTGTCAGACCTTTTTACTGTTCATGGTTTCATTTCTCCTCATCTGACATCACTGAATTGGTACCCTCTTTTTAAAAATCGTTTCTTTGTTTCGTTGAACTTGAGGTTCATTTCTTTACCATTGGAACAATTTCTCTTCATTCTAAGAGCTTCTTTGGCTACATGACGGTCGTTTTCTTCTTTCCAAGCTATGGTCCTCTCCCACCACCCCATTACTAGATTCGCATAGCTTGGAGATGTTCGGAAATGAGGGTAGGTCTAGAGCAGGAGACGAACATTCTTGCATGTATTGTGTTGTGTTTCCAACATAAAAGGTACTTTTCAGACGATCCCTAAAGCACGTAAGAGGACGTCTCCCTCGTAGTGCAGCGCTTGGCTTACTTCCTGATTCGTTGTGACCACGCCCCCATACCCTTTCCTTCAGTTTCCTGGTGTTACTGACAGCGTTCCTAGTTTTTTGTGAATCTTGTTCTTGTGCCTGATATTGCCCTGTCTCGAGTGCTTGTCCGTTCTGCTCCTTGTCCACCCCATCAGAGCCGGACGGCAAGTCTCGTTCCTTTGAACCTTCTGAGTACCAGTGAGTGCGTGTCCGTTCCGCTCCTTGTCTCTCCCTTCGGAGCCAGACAGCAAGTCTCACGCTGTGGAGCCCGTTGATGGGTGCGGGAGAGTATTTGTATGTTCCGCTCCTTATTACACCCTTCGTGGCCGAACGCCAATACTCACCTTACTGAACCATTCAAGTGGTTTCCCCGCTCAGCTTGTCCCCCAACTTTTTTTTAACCGAAATTGGACGACACTAAAAGGACTACGAGTGTCCTGCTGTTCCGTTCTCTGCAAGATATTGGGAGCCGGACGGCAGACCTCGATTTTCTGTTTTCCTGCGTGTTGCACTTCCGCTCATTATTAGGGCCCGACTGCCTGCCAGTTTTTTTCATTCAGTGCACAGTGTTCTTTTTCCACTTTGCTGCACTCCCAGCCTCTTAAGGAGAATAAGAGGACTTCATTTTTTTTCCTTTCCATACCCGCATATTCATTCCTTATATTCTCTGCTCCTTTGAGGCATTATTAGCCAGTGATTTCTTTCTTGAGTTATTATTGTGAAATCACCTACTTATTTCCCATGCCAATTGATGAGAGAAGAAGTATCAGTGACTTTTCATTTTTTTCCTGCTCCCCCCACTGATCTATGGGGGTCCATGAAGACAGTTCTATGGGAGAAACCTACTGAAGAACTTCCAGGCTTTTATATATAGAAGACATGGGTGAGTGGTGCACTACCCTTTATATGCATTAATGTTGGTATACGTCTCCTTGTCTTGTAAATTAGTATTCCATTAGACTGTCTCTTTATTTTCAGCTGTCATCATCTCTGATACTCCTCACTGCTGACATCCCGTTTCATCATAGGGGAAGAGTGGTGGTCACTCTTTAGTTATTCCCCGAACTTTTAGAGAACAAGTATCTGGGAGTACGTACCACTAGTCCTCCGGTTCTCGTTCAATAGAAGTGTGGAGAGCTTTCATCTTCGCTTCCGTGGAAATCTGGTTGGACCTGACAGAAAGCCAAGCTCACAAAAGTATTTCACCCGAGCGAACATGAATCCAGATGGTACTTGTGCCGCTTTAGACCCGTCCTTACATAATGCTCTTCAAAGTCCCTCAGTCGAAGAGTTAGCTATGGCTTTAGTCGATCTTCAATCAGAAGTAGGAAGATTGATAACAGAAAACCAAAGATTGCAAGCAGAAGTAATGCAGATAAGGACAGCTGAACCTGTAGAAGGTAGGGGTACCATTCCTAAGAGTAGGAAAAGCTATATTCAACCTGCACACTTTTCGGTTCCGTCTCATAGTCCTACCTCTGTTGCAAGGGGAGAAGGGAATATCTCCCGGTCCAAGTTACTGTACATACCCCTAGTCCTGTTCCCTTGGCAATGCCTGAACGGTTTATTGGAGACAGCTCCAAGTTCAGCATATTTATGAATCAATGTCAGCTCCAGTTTTTATGTAAAGAAGCAGCTTTTCCGGATGATGATGCTAAAGTAGCATTTGTCATCTCTTATTTGGCAGGTAACGCAGCCGAGTGGGCGGTGCCGTTGGTAGAGAACAATGACCCCCTGTTGTACGACTTCACTTAATTCCAAGTAAAAATGAAGAGTCTTTTCTCTAAACATACCTTTATGCAAGCCAGTGACAATGCCCTCCTTAATCTCCGACAAGGATCTAAAGATCTTCTTACATATATCACCTCCTTTAATAGACTCGTTACAGAAACCCATTGGCCAGAAGAGAAGAGAACATCCTTGTTCTATAGGGGGTTGAGTGAATAATTAAAGGATATTTTCTCACAAACAGTGAATCCTCCAGAAGACTGTACTTCATTTATAGATCTGACGGTCAAATTGGATCATAGATTGCACAAACGTAAAGGTGAAAAATCACGTCCCTACCCTCCTCGGCTTCTAATGATAAGATCAGAAAAGAAAGAACCCAAAGATCACCCAGAACCCATGCAGATAGGGGGTTTGAGAGGACCTATCTCAGCAGAAGAAAAAGACAAGAGGCGTAAAAATAATCTTTGTCTTTATTGTGGCAAAGGGGGACATTATGCCAAGGAATGCCCTGTGCATCCTTGTGTTGCCTCTAAAAATATAGCCAGCAGTCAAAGCATTTCCTACATAAAGGAAAACTAACAAGCTTGGAGAAAGCCGAGACCATTTCTTCAAGTACTAGTTTAAACCCGGTCTCTCAGGTTAAAAAGACCGTACCCTTGATTCCCAAACATTTCATGTTGCCCGTGACATTAATTGTCTCTCTGCAAAACAGACAAAGTCTTGACATCCTTTTAGATTCTGGTGCCACAGGCATTTTCATTGATATACAACTAGCAAAAAAATAGGCATCCCTTTTGTGCCCAAAGCGCACCCTGAACCAGTAAGACCTGTGGATGGCACAGAATTGTCATCTGGATTAATTGCCTACCAAACCCCAGAAATCATTATGGTTTGCGGTAATGGGCATTCTGAATTCCTTGCTTTTGACCTCATCGATGCCCCTAATGTTGGTGCTATTTTAGGGGTGCCATGGCTACAAGTTCATAACCCTTTAATAGATTGGATGGCCAGCACAGTGACGTTAAAATCCTAACATTGCATTTTGAACTGTTATCAGGAGGCCAGTGAAGGAATTCCTCAGCTATGTTGTACAGTACACACAGTAGCCTTCTGGAAATTTATGAAGAATTCAAGTCAGTATTTGATGAACAAGAGACCATTAAACTACCCCCACACCATAGTTATGATTGCCGTATAGACCTGATACCTGGCGCGGATTTACCCGTCAGTCGAGTTTATGCACTCACAGCCCCTGAAACAGTGTATCTAAAACAATACCTTGATGATATGCTCTAGAATGGGTTTATACGTCATTCCACTTCGCCTGTTTCATCCCCTCTTTTTTTATACCAAAGCAAGAAGGGGGTTTACGCGCCTGTTTGGACTATCGCGCTTTGAACAAAGGCACCATAAAGAACAAATATCCTCTCCCCCTTATTCCTGTACTTTTAAATCAGGTACGAGGAGCTAAGGTTTTTACGAAGATCGACTTGAGAGGCGCTTATCATCTCATACGCATAGAAAAGGGGGATAAATGGAAAACCGCATTTAGAACCAAATATGGTTTATTTGAATATTGTGTAATGCCCTTTGGGCTCTGTAATGCCCCCGCGGCTTTTCAATACTTTGTTAATGACATTTTACGAGAATTCCTTGATATCTTCGTGATTGTATATATCGATGATATCTTAATCTACTCCCAAACAGAACAGGAACATATCGTTCATGTCAAAAAAATATTGAGTAAATTACAAGAGAACCAACTATACGCCAAACTGGACAAAAGTACTTTTCATACCACACAGGTGGATTTTCTGGGGTTCATTATATCTCCCACCGAAATACAGATGGATCCACAAAAAATCAATGCCTTAGTTGATTGGCCGAGCCCTGGATCAGTAAGAGAGATCCAATCTTTTCTTTGATTCGCCAACTTTCATAGGCATTTTATAGATCATTTTTCTGATCTCATCACCCCCTTGACATGCCTTTTGCAAAAAGGGGTTCTGTTTAAGTAGACAGAAGAAGCAGAATCCTCCTTCCAAGAACGGAAGACAAGATTCACCACAGCCCCTATGGTCAAACACGCAGATAGCACTCAACCTTTCTTCCTGGAGGCCGACGCCTCACAATTCGCTGTAGGTGGATTTCTATCGCAAAGAGACAAAGTCACAGGTGTCCTCCACCCTGTAGCTTATTATTTCAAAACCCTGCTGCCAGCAGAACAGAATTATACTATTGGAGAAAGAGAATTACTGGCCATCAAGCTGGCCTTTCAAGAATGGCGACACTATTTATTGGGGTCACCTCATGTATTAACAATTTATTCTGACCATAGGAATCAACTGTTTTTTAGATCAGCAAGAGCACTCACACCCCGACAAATGAGGTGGGTCGCCTTTTTTAGTGAGTATGACTTCATAATTACATATCATCCAGGAAGACAACAGGGCAAGGCAGATGCCTTGTCAAGACTAGGATCACATCCCTCAATGTCCGGAGACATGTATCTTCCCAATATTCCTGAGAACAAAATCAAAATCATAGGTGTAGAAGAACATCAACTAAACACACCTCCAGACTTTATTGAACAGTTAAAAGAGCAATATGCCAACATTCCTCAAGAGGAATGGCAAAGCGACACACAGAACGCAATTAAGAATCATTTGTATTATCATGACTCTAAGTTGTATATACCCACGGTTTCCATGCAACAACAAATTCTACAGTGATGTCATAATAGTGTTCTCGCTGGTCATCCAGGATGTCACAAAACATTAACCACATGTCAATGTTGGTTTTGGTGGGAAAATATGACCAAGGATATCTCCTACTTTGTGAACTCATGTTCAATTTGCCCACAACAAAAGGCTTCCCATTATGCACCTACCGGATAACTAAAACCTACGAATGTACCTCCTTCCCCTTGGCACTCCATTAGCATGGATTTTATTACAGATCTCCCTTGCTGTCAAGGTTACAACACGATATATGTGGTGGTTGAATTGATAACAAAGATGGCTCCTTTCAACCCCCTAAAGAAGTTACCTTCCTCTAAAGATCTTGTTCATATATTCCTAGAACACATAGTGCGTTTACATGGTCTCCCTTCAGTGATCATTTCAGATAGGGGCGCCCAATTTGTGTCCAGATTCTGGCAGGGTATGTGTTCTGTATTAGGTATAGACCATCGACTATCTGCTGCATACCTCTCGTAAACAGATGGACAAACTGAAAGGACAAACCAAACCTTAGAACAGTATTTAAGATGCTTGCTAACTACTATCTCCAGCACCTGGGTTAAAGCACTCCCCTTGGCAGAATTTGCGTACAATAACAGCAATCATTCCTCTACAGGGGTTTCTCCTCTTTTTTTTGTGGCTGAACATCATTCTCAGATGTTATCTATTGCCATCCCTCACGACTCAAACACTGTTCCGGCCCTTGAGGATCATCATAAATTTCTTAAGTCCATATAGAAACAAGCTACTACTGAATTATGCAAAACTAAAGACACTATGAAACAGCAGGCTGACAGGCATCATAAAGTAGAACCCCCTATGAAGTGGGAGAGAAAGTATGGTTATCAACCAGAAACACCAAACAAAAAGAGAGTGAGGGAGAGAGGCACTCTTAGTCCCCCAGGGGAATATACTCAATAACAACAAAAGAGTGACTGTTAGCAACACACTAAAAGAAACACACAGATGTTTTTAGAAGGACCCTCACTCACCAACCTGGTTGGTGGCATGCTTCATCATAGGGTCACCACTGGATCAGCCGGGTGCCGTTCCGGTGTGCTACGACACCTGCAATTGCAGTGGAGCGGGTTGTGATTTAGTGCAAGTGATGTAGTGCAATTTAAAATGTAACCAAATATTCCTGAAAAATACTTTATTTTAGTTGATCTGGTTACAAATAAAAATAAATGACGGATCAGTACCAACTGAACAATGGAGCTGCGAGATCCGATGGAATGTGAAAATTGGTCGACATGAACATGTTTCTGCTTGTATATTATAAGCACGTTTTGCTAAGCATTTATCAGGACCTTGTAAATAGTCAGACCATGCCGGTATACGCTCACTAAGGCGTACCCTAACCTCTGGTCGTGTGTGAAATACTCACGGTTTTACCATGAACAATGGTCTTTAGGTAGTTCTCAGACTGGTGGTAACCTGTAAGAAAGAAAATATGGGGACAAAAGTTCCTCCTCATTATTCTATCACATCATCAACTTTCTCATAAAAGCGGTTTACAGGCATATCAACATTGAGTGTTTCTTTAAAAAGAAAAAAAGAAAAAAAGGGAAAGTGTACATCCCATCCGGGATCGCTACTCTATTTAAAACTGTGGGGGTCTGGTCGGCTCATTCCTGCCCAATGTACAAAGAGGCCAACCACCACTTCTTTTTAGGTAATTACCACTGCCCCCCTTCTCATGTGATGAGGCAAAAAGAAATACACCCGGCAGGTCACTGCCTCGTGTTGTCAATGGTGGCTAAAACATTCATAACTGTAGCCCTTAAAAAGAAAAGAAACAACCCAGGCGCCACACGTATTTTAGGCAGATGGTCGCCCTGTGTTTATGGTAGAGCAATGTACTTATAAAATCGTTGGCTATGGAAAAAAAGGCTTACTTGGATCAAATGCACAAATGACTTCATGGAATACAGACAGGGGGCCTGATTGGAAGTTCTGTGGAACAAACAGTTCTAAGTTTAAAGTCTACAGATTGTCGAGCGAAAGGAGCCCCTCTCCCTCAATACAAAATTGACTGCACTTACATCCAAGTTCTCAGGGTCCAACCCGGTGCCTAGCCGTGCATGTTTGACTCGGAATATTGTCGTTCTGCCGGAAGGACCCGGAAGAAAAGGGCATCATTCTGAGTCACGTGTGACGGCGTTGCTGTGTGCGTCACTACGTCGTGTCACTTTTTCATTCAGAAACTAGAATGCTAACCTTCATACTCATGATGTTTCCAAGGCTAAACTGATAAAGCATTCTCAACAAACTTTATTGAGTATACCTCGAGAGTGCAAACAATAATATTTATGTCCGTTGGTTAATGGACAATCGATCTGTTCACGTCATTCAATTGCCTCATAGCTTCTGCTATGTACGCTGTCTTGTCAGCGGGTTTGATTTCTATAGTTGTGATTTTAGTGAGAGAATCCAGTGCTTTTCTTTACTGTTCGCTAAGATTTTCTTTTATGTGTCCACGTTTTATATTGGTAATCTTCTCCAAATCCGCTGAAACCAATTCATAAAATGTGTCCAACCGATTGCCTGGATGGAGTATCGGGCAAAACTTGGATCGTTTTCCCTGCTTATGTCACTATGGAGGTTTGCTCTCTCATTTTGTGTCGTTTGTCTTTCATGTTTACTTACGAATTTCGCTAATTTCAATTTGCAGACGTATTGTAAAACTCTATTTTTGTCTCCACTAAGTCGAAGTGCCTTTCCGGACAAAATGTAAGCCCCTTATTAAGTAACCTCTCCTCCGCTCTTGTTAAGACATGCTTCGACAGATTTATAATGAAGTATGGTTCTTTTTCATCTTCAGGAAAAACTAAAGTTGGGGGGGGCCTAAGGTAGTTTAGAGACCACGCAGAGACACATTCCCTAAGTAGTATATAAAACACAAAAAGTGTCAGAGGGTCTATACATAGAAATGTGGTACATAGAACTAGAGAAGTTTAGTGAGAATCCCTACAAAGAAATAAAGAAAGCAATGATAGGTACCTTGTGATCCCTAACAGGGTACCCATCAGTCACCACTCGGAACCGCCCTTCATCATTTGGGATTCCTGTTAACCATATAGAAGGTACATCACTGGTTTCAGATGGAAGGTAAGATGTAAATACCTCTTGTAAACCTAGTGGTGCCCTGTATGGTTAGAGTGTCACAGGCCATTCATTGGCTGGAAAGATGAGAGTGACTGATTTGCAGTGCAAGTGAAAGAAAGTGCTCAGTGAAACTAAAATTGGGTGAGGGAGCAGAAAAAGTATGTATTCTATGATATGCTCACTCCTCCAATGTTAAAAAGCAGCAAAGGTAAATTAAACAAATATTAACAGGATGTAATAGGGGTCAACATGTTTCTGCAAATCTGGGACTACAGAGTCCATTGCATTCATCAGGACCTAGATTATAATACAGCTACTGCAAAGATAAGAAGTGAAGTGTATTCTAAAGAAAAGTGACTACATATAAAACAATCTGCGACATGAAAAAAGATCACCTGGATCCCTAGGTGTCGTCTTAATTCGCAGTTGATGTATGTCACTGGTGGAAAAAACACAAAAACAAACAACACTAAAATGACCACATAAGCTTTGGTAAAATTAGCATGTGCTTAGTCCACATTTAACTATAATAGATCTTATTATAATAAACACATTGGTTTCTTTGGTTATCCACATGAAGATACTGAAATGTAATTCTTACATGGGGCATTATATACTTCGCCTTACCATTGTAGTCGAAGTAGAGGGCTACACCCCGCCTGGCAACGGCTCAGGACTCGAGGGAAGCACCGCTCTATTGGAAAGAAGCAAAAAACATGGAAATGTCATCGCCTCCTTAGGTAGTTAAAAACAGATGCACACCGATACCATCCTGAGAAAGTAGAGGAAATATATACAGTCAGTTGTTAAGAATCAGATATTTAGTTCTATGGAGATGGTCAGCATCGGCAAGTTAGGTTGACTCATTAGCCACGTGCTGCTAAGAGTTGGTTTACCGATAGTTGGGTAGTTCAAAGATGAAGTAAGGGTATTGATGTTCAAAAACGTCTTTCTCGCCTTATTCTTGATCCCTTGTAGTACAATCATAAAGATATGGCGAAAGAACAAAAAACCCTAGCGTTAGTCGAAAGGGCCGGACGTTTAGTGATAGTAATTCCCGCGACAATTGCGTCTCAGGCGCAATATTGAGTTGAGAACTCGCCAAACATTTTGAGTGTGTTGTGTAGCCTTCTTTGGTTGAGCAGTTTCTCTGTACTATTAAAAATTGTCCATAGGGCAAGTTCTCTTTGAGAGATCTAGGATGGTGGCTATCAAAGCAGAGTAGAGAGTTTTTTGCCATTTGTTTTTTGTAAAGCTTGAGAAACTGCTCAACCAAAGAAGGCTACACAACACACTTGAAAGCCCTACAACAACAGCTCGTGAGCAGGAAGTATCCACCCAAATTGGTACATAAATCAATGAAACGAGCCAAAAATAACAACAGACTGGCCCTCCTTGAACCCCCTGTGCCTAAAACAACATCTAACAGACTCATGTGTGTCACCACTTTTGGGACTTTATCTAATGATATTCAAAAAATAATAAGAAAACACTGGTCAATACTCAATTCAGGGCGTGAAACCATAGAAAAAACACTCTTTTCTTTCAAGAGGGGTCCCAATCTAAGAGACCGTATTGTACACACAAGACCACGTAACATCACACCAAGGGCTCTTGGTACTATTTGGAATCTCCCACCTGTAATAGGACATCATCCGTGCGGTTCATGCCAAGCTTGCCCTCAAACAGTTAAATCGCTCGAAGTCGACATTGGCACAAACAGACCATGGAAGCAAGCAAAATTTACCAACTGCAATAGCGACAAACTGATTTATCTCATAACTTGCCCCTGCGGTCTAAAGTATGTCGGAATGACTACTCGAAAGATAAAGATCCGCATTTCCGAGCACAAAAGCACGATTCGCCGTAAGAAACAGGCCACTGAGCTTACGAATCACTTCATAGAAAAACAACATGATCCCACTGCTTTTGTGTGGACTGTGCTTGAACAACCCTATATCTCCTCTCATGTTACAGATTGCACTAACTTTCTGATGCGTAAAGAACAGAAATGGGTTTTCAAGTTGGGCACTAACAGAGTCGGACTTAATGATGACATTCCTTGGTCCTCGCTCTAATTATGCCATCTTCATCACTATTATGAGATTAAAGCAACAGCACTAGATAATAACAGATGGTCAATACCACTCATATGACCAAGATTACATCGATGACGAACATCTGCTTACAAGCTGTTTAGCTTAAATAAAAAAGTTGCCATTCACATCAACATGTCTTTAAGAAAAATAAATATCATGTCTAACAGACTGTCTGAACTACGCCTGCTAATCGATTCTACGGGCGACTATAACCAAGAGATATCTCTGCTTCCGTTTTGTAAAATCCTAATTGTAAACCTGAAGCAATGACTTTACTTCTAGGCACACAACATTAACGTAATTCTTATTTCACTCGCCAGACAGACAACACAACAAATACAGTTTCCTGGCAACCAAGAAATTAATGTCCAATAGGCATCAACGATACACCATAAAGGTCCGCTCACATGACTATGTTGGACCCATCATAGCCCGTTTATGTCTTCACCAGAACCTACCCATTACAAGCTTACCGATTGGTCTACCCCGATCACCTGACCGGGTTTGGGCCAATCAGCAGTGGGCTTTTAACCGAAGCCTCCACACTACTCCGGTACCTCCCCACCGGCTTGGAAGGTGGCAACGAAGTACCGACGGAGAGGTAGGAAGTACAAAAGGCTTGTTTACTTATTCGGTGGTTCTCACGTAAATGTTTGGCGAGTTCTCAACTCGTTATTGCGCCTGAGACGCAATTGTCGCGGGAACTACTATCACTAAACGCCCGGCCCTTTCGACTAACGCCAGGGTTTTTTGTTCTTTCGCCATATCTTTATGATTGTACTACAAGGGATCGAGAATAAGGCGAGAAAGACGTTTTTGAACATCAATACCGTTACTTCATCTTTGAACTACCCAACTACCGGTAAACCAACTCTTAGCAGCACGTGGCTAATGAGTCAACCTAACTTGCCGATGCTGACCATCTCCATAGAACTAAATATCTGATTCTTAACAACTGACAGTATATATTTCCTCTACTTTCTCAGGATGGTATCGGTGTGCATCTGTTTTTAACTACCTAAGGAGGCGATGACATTTCCATGTTTTTTGCTTCCTTCCAATAGAGCGGTGCTTCCCTCGAGTCCTGAGCCATTGCCAGGCGGGGTGTAGCCCTCTACTTCGACTACAATGGTAAGGCGAAGTATATAATGCCCCATGTAAGAATTACATTTCAGTATCTTCATGTGGATAACCAAAGAAACCAATGTGTTTATTATAATAAGATCTATTATAGTTAAATGTGGACTAAGCACATGCTAATTTTACCAAAGCTTATGTGGTCATTTTAGTGTTGTTTGTTTTTGTGTTTTTTCCACCAGTGACATACATCAACTGCGAATTAAGACGACACCTAGGGATCCAGGTGATCTTTTTTCATGTCGCAGATTGTTTTATATGTAGTCACTTTTCTTTAGAATACACTTCACTTCTTATCTTTGCAGTAGCTGTATTATAATCTAGGTCCTGATGAATGCAATGGATTCTGTAGTCCCCAGATTTGCAGAAACATGTTGACCCCTATTACATCCTGGTAAATATTTGTTTAATTTACCGTTGCTGCTTTTTTAACATTGGAGGAGCGAGCATATCATAGAATAAATACTTTTTCTGCTCCCTCACCCAATTTTAGTTTCACTGAGCACTTTCTTTCACTTGCACTGCAAATCAGTCACTCTCATCTTTCCAGCCAATGAATGGCCTGTGACACTCTAACCATACAGGGCACCACTAGGTTTACAAGAGGTATTTACATCTTACCTTCCATATGAAACCAGAGATGTACCTTCTATATGGTTAACAGGAATCCCAAATGATGAAGGGCGGTTCCGAGTGGTGACTGATGGGTACCTTGTTAGGGATCACAAGGTACCTATCATTGTTTTCTCTATTTCTTTGTAGGGATTCTCACTAAACTTCTCTAGTTCTATGTACCACATTTCTATGTTTAGACCCTCTTTCTCATCTTCTCCATCTAATTCTTCGTTATTCGATTGCGAAGAGGGTAGCTTCTTTTTTCTGTCATTGCTCCGTCTTGTTTTCTTCCCTTCTTTGTAGTTGTCTTTGTTCTCAGCCTCTCCCTCGGTTCATGCCTCTTCCTCTTGGTGTTTGTTGGTCTAAATACACCAATTGCATCTCTTCTAAAAAAGAAAAATGACGCTGGCCAGTGCTTTGTTATCTTTCCCCTTCGCTGAAGTCCGTATCCGATTCACTTTCAGTGACATTTAATATTACCAATGGTTGTTTTTAATTTCCCTTTATTTGTGACTTCAGGGTCTCTAAGCGTTTGGCGAAGGTCAGTATGGTTCCACACTCGTAGTCATGCTCATCTCTACTGAATTTGCGTTCTTTGCGCGATGCCACTTCGTTTTCATGTTTCTCCAAGTTACATTCCATTTCTTTCCTGCATTTTTTTGCGTTCTCCTCTTGACCTGCTAGAAATATTTTCGTTTCTAATTCTGCAATTTCTTTATGTAAGTCTTCCACATAAATGTTGGCATACTTTATTATTATCACAAGCATATTCTGTGAGCATTGCATATTGTTTTGGTCCCATTCTACCAGCATTTCAGGGCGAGTGTCCGGGTGATTGGGTAGCGTGAATATTCGGAGTCCTCTTGGTACTCTCTCACATTCAGTATATTTTTCAAGGGTTAAAATTTCGCAACTTTTAGTTATTTCCCTCTTCAATTTCCTTTCCAGTTTTATGAACAGTTGTTTGAGGGTTAAGCTCCCTGTTTCGTATCCCTTATCTTTTTCTTTGTTTTTTTACCTGTATTTTTTCCTTTCTGGAACATGCGTTCTGCTCGCTCTGAGCGTTTATATATATAAATATCTCTAGAGGGAGAGAGAGATAGATCGATGGATAGATAGATATATAGATAGATAGATAGATAGATAGATAGATAGATAGATAGATAGATAGATAGATAGATAGATAGATAGATAGATAGATAGATAGATAGATAGATAGATAGATAGATAGATAGATAGATAGATAGATAGATAGATATAGTTATAGATAGATATATGCATCTGCTCTTGTATTCTACCGCTGCCTTGGAGTGCATGTCTGGTTATTTTGGTGATGATGCAATATATAATTTGTACTTACATATACCCAATCATTTTATATTTCCTCCTGTTATATGTTCCTTGTGGTAGTAATATGTATTCAATTACTCACACAAAGTAATAACTTTTGATTTAAATGTTCATGTTATGTTGTTATGTTACGAATTCTTATATAGCGCATGACTCACCCGGGGGCATCTCAGCGCTTTACCAATGGGGATCCAGAAGGAGGAAACAGAGAAAAAGCTATATTATGAAGATACGAGCTTAGAACAAGAATGTTTTTAATTGTTTCCTGAAAGACATGTAGGTGCTGGATTTTCGCAGAGTCACCTGTAGCGAATTCCAGTATTTGGGGGGCAATGTACGAGAAAGCTCTTCCACCTGTGCGGGTTAAGAGAATACGTGGGATCATAGGGAAGACTCCTGATGTACTTGCCTGCAATGGTGATGGTATTGTCCCTTTGTGTCCTGGGTGTAATGTACAGGGAACACAAAATATATCCTATTGACTAGTGCTAAGCCTTGCTTTGTTATGGTGTGACATTCTAGGTTATAGCATTTAATGCAGTGTCCTGTTCTTTCATGTCATATTATTATCTTGTTATGGTATCAAACAACGTGTTATAGTGTACCCTGTTATGCTATGCTATGCCATGATAAATTATGCTATACTGTACAAATTTACGGCATGCCATGCAATGTAATGATGGATTAATAAAGTGGATTGTGATGCTCTGTACGCTAGCCATGCACTGGGGTGTAGCTATCAATGTTGCTATAGGTATAATGACACTGAGCCCAGATGGCTACTCAACCCCATTGTTGCTGTATTTTACCAACAAACAGGTAATCAGGGCTATTGCCCTTGCTTATACTGGGCCCATGTCACTCTTGCTACGCCTCTAGCTCTTGATTGATTTGTTGGACCATGACACCAAAATTAGGGGTGTGTGAAATTCACATAATTTCTTCTTGCATATGGTATGCTAAATTTTAGCACAAAATGCTCCCTTGCATCTATTTTGTATCAAGGATGCCTTTTGCATTAAATTAAAATACCCAATCATTCATAATGTGAACCACAGCTGCTCACATTGTGTTTGTTTGCTCTGGTCCATGCTCCTGCGTTAGGATTTGCCCCCGAACAGCAGCCTAACTAGGTGATCTTACATAATCGTATGATTTTGACAATTTTGTATTACAAACATAATACAAATTGCTGGAAATGTTGTGAGATTACCTACGCATAAGGAAAACTTTGACTTGGCCTAGCCAGCATTAATGGAGGGAGAGCAAGGAGAGTGTGACACTAATGCAAAATAGTACATGGGATTCTGCATACCCTTTTTAAATGACAGTCACTAATTTCTTGATAAACATCGGAGACTTGAGATGCACCAAGTCGCCAATTGTAAAGAAAGGTGTCAGAACTTGCCCATTATAAGGCTATTATAGTCGAGATTTGACGTCATGAAGGCTGCTGTCAGATCCAGCAACCGAGGTGAAAGGCAAATGAGGGAGGCTAATTGAAGCAGCTGTTTAAAGCAACACATGGAATGTTTTTTTATTCTTCTGCTCTATTTTCAAAAGCTTACAATAACAAGCAGGGATTATATGTTTATTTTTTGCACTCCTTAGATAGAGAAAAGCTAGAATCTGTCTGCATGTTTCTACATATTCTGAGCTATTGCAGCCTTTTTTTCTTTTAAACTGACTTCTAGTGAACCATTTCTAATATCTGTTTGCAACAAATATCTACCAGGTTTTAGCACAAGAGGTTTTATTTGTATTCCTCATGTTTGTAAATATGCTTGCTCGTTCATATAAAAGAGCCACACACCAAATATTTAAGTGGTTTGTGGGAAAGGTGAAGGTGTGACCATGTATTATATGGGATAAAGTACCCACTGGTGTATACGATAAGGATATTGCAAGTCATCTCAGAGTTAAATAGCCATATAAAGATACTCAGCCTTCAGCCTTGTTCCTCTCTATGGTTTTGGAACTCCTCACTGACTTGCAATATCCTTATACTGAACAGCAGGAGGTACTTTGCCCATACTATATTTTCCCTTATCATCTGATATTTTTGAGCTTAGTCTAATCAGTGCGTCAGGAGCCATCATTCTATTTTGCCTGGAGCTCTGAAAATCTGTGCATGGTTCCCTTTCACATTTAAAATCTCTTACCAACTGTCATTTTCATGGAGATGTTTATTGTTGACTAAGAAAGTGTGTACAATCTTGATTTTTTTTCCTGCTATTCCTAATTATTCATTACCATTAGTGCTCCATTCAAATCTTTAAAACACAAATTCTTCTCAGTGCTCAGTTTATCACTATGGTCTTTAAGTGTGTTCTGTAAGTTCTATATTTAGAGTCCGGTAAGAATAAACATCTTTCAGCTTATAAAATGGGAGCATATTTTCCATGCATATTGATTTCAATTGCAAAATGCACTTATCCTTCCATTCTTTGAGCATTACTCATTCTCTCATTATCTTTTACCCCGGGTAGCCACAGATGCACGCTTACACATTTTGCAATATTATCTCTGACATATTTACATTTTTTATTCTAAATGATGCTAGCTGTGAAAACAGATTTTTTAATATGAAAACTGTGTGCTGCTGCCCACGTATCCATGTGTTTTTTTTGCATCTACAGTGAATTTATGCCTATACATAATTTGAATTTATTTTCGTGTCTACATCTAATCTCAATACTCGCTCCCATGATATTCAGTTCACTATGACCTACATCACAAACAAAAAACATTTTTTGGAGGGGCGTGGCTACGAGGGCGACAATGGCGGAAGTAGCTTCCTAGAGCACCCGCCGGCCCGTCAGTTATCCCTGAAATTATCCTGACCCCGAACCTACCCTTGGCCACACAGTGATATCGGAGGCAGTGGTGGACAGGGTGCACCCTCCGGTGCCGCGTTTGGGGTCCCTGGTCCCTGGCTGGCGTAATTGGCGGCGGCGGTGCCCCCTGGGCCTACCTGCCGCGTGGAGAGCCGGGGCCTCGATTTTGCGCCGATCCCAGCCGGAGGCTCCGAACCTCGGCCGGCTTGCTCGCCGGCGGGCCCCGTATTCCTGGAGACAGTTGGCAGCCGGGGGCCGGGGAGAGAGCAACGGAGCTTCCAGCCACCTGCCGAACGCCGACACGGCTGGGAACTGTGAGGGGGCGGTGTTGGTTGTGGGCCCCTCGGACCGGGGAACCAGTCGGGTCCCCCTGGGCTGCCGGTGGCCGTATTTGAATCAGGGCTGGAGGCGGAGCATCGGCGCACGGAGGGGCGCGCTCGGCCTGGCGGCTCAAGTGTGTGGACCCCTGCAGTTTGGCCTCCGGGTGCGGAGAGACCTGTGGCCCCGGGGGCAGTGTGGTGCAAGAGCTGTCTTGGAGGGCGCCTCTCTGCTGGGCATACCTGCGAGGCGGCTTGAGTGGCCCCGGGACGGACATCGCCTCCTCTGTGCTGTGACCGGACTGGGGGCTGGGGTGGCCCAGTGAAGCGGCGTTGCCTGGTCGTCCTGAGCCTGAGTGCCCTGCTGTGCCCGTCCTGACCCACAGATACAGGCGGGTGTCTGGAGCTGGTACGGCGGCGGCGGCCGGTGTGGAGCCGGTGGATCGGGGCCTGAAGTTTCGTGAACGCATGAAGGTGAGGAGTCGGATCTCATACAGCGATTCCTATTAGGGCGGGGAGCCCTGCCTGAGGCCCGGGGTCGGGTGCTTTGCTGTGGCCCTGGCCCGAGTAACATTAGTGGCAACTGCACGCTGAGTGCCTGGTCAGTGGAGGCGTTCGGTAGTGGTGATCCGGTGCGGCGAAGCGCCCTGCGGGTCTCCCGGCCTTGGCGCCAGTGGGTCTAGGCCCTCTGGGTGGACTTTGGATTCGACCTGCGGTGTGTGGAGGGTCAGCCATGGGCACGGAGCAGCCCGCCTAAATCATCCTGACCATGACCAGAGGCGGGGGTGGCAATGGTTCCGCCAAGCAAGGACCAATTGACAAATTTACTGGACCCAGTGGGGGGTCCGGGGCCGCTGGGGGTGGCCAGAGCGCGGGACCAGACAACGCGGCCCTGATGGCAGCCATCACACAATCAAGGGACATGTTGGACGCTAAAATCGGCGCAGTGGGTGCTGATGTCATGCTACTACGACAGGATCTCCGCAATGCAGTCGCCCGCATCGCGGAGACTGAGACCAGGATCACGGGAGTGGAGGGGGCTGTTGGCGCCTTGACACAGAAAGTGGCGGAGACGGACAAAATCCAGAAAGGGCTAGTACTTCGCGTTGAGGATGCAGAAGGGCGAGCGCGAAGGAATAACCTACGCTTCGTGGGCTTTCCAGAGGGCTGCGAGAAGGGGCCCATGGATGCATTCCTGACACGGTGGCTAGAGAGCTGGCTTCCCCCTGATGTCCTGTCACGCTGTTTCGTAGTGGAGCACGCACATAGAGCCCTGGCGCAGAAACCGCCAGTGGGGGAACGGCCTCGGCCGGTCATTGCTAAAATCCTGAACTTTCACGATAGAGACACTATACTCCGGGAAGCGAGGGCCAAAGAGACTCTGCTGTTTGACAATCACAAGATTATGATCTTCCCAGACTATACCAAACAGGTACAGCAGCAGCGCCACTCCTTCCTGGCGGCGAAGGCCAAGCTGCATGGTCTGAAGATCCAATATTCATTGCTGTACCCGGCCCGCCTTCGAGTTGTCTTCCACTCCAAGACCCACTTCTTCGATACCCCGGAGGCAGTGTTCAGGTGGACGGATGAGACGGTCAGGCTCTGGCCGAACGCCCAGCCGGGCCTGGGTTCTGGCCCATCGCGTGGGTCGTCGCAGGAGAGGGGCGACTCTACCCTCAGGGGTAAACGACACAGGAAATCTCGGTCACGACGACGCTCCATGTCCCGTAGTGGCCTCCCGGATGGGACGCAGCCCGACACCGATCAGTCGGGGAAAGAGAACTGAGCACCATGGGAGTTCGGCCTTCGATACTTAATCCTCATCCTTTGTTGGACTCCACAGAGGGCCCGGTGTGGCTGCTCCATCGGTCGAGTGGATAGCATCGGGTGCAATGTGACCTGAACATTGGTTTGGCTCAGGGGGAACGACGCTGGAGGTGCCTGACTGCATTGATCTACTCGTGTTCTGAAAACTGTGGTACAATGGGGTTCGGGGTACTGACCTATTGGGTGGCCTAGTCCTCCCACGGTAGGGGGGTGGCCCTGAGGGAAGGTCCTGTTAGTTGGGGGGAGTAGTTGGGATCCATTGGTATGGTGGGCTTTGGGCGCTCTGTTTTGGGCCCGAAGCTCCCCATGCCGCGACAGGTACTTCAGTGTTTCATGAGGTATAGGGGAGGGGGGTGGGGAACGGGCATTGGGCAGTTTGGGGAGCAGAGTTGGAGGGAAGGGACGGGGGGGAGTGGGTGTTTTGATGGGGGTGCACGTGATTTCTGCTGCATTGACGTATATGATGTTGGGTACCTGGGAAGAGTCCTGGGGTCCTCAGAGACTTTTCCATCGAGACAATGGTTGATATCTCAAGGCAGGAACCCGCTGGTGACTCTATGCGAATATTGAATTGGAATGTCAGAGGGATGTTGGACAAAATCAAGCGTGGGGCAGTTTTGCGCTGGGGTAAGAGGGATTCAGCTGATGTAAGTAAGTAAGTAAGTAAGTATTTTATTTGTTGATTAATTAAAATCATTACCAACAAGAATAGATAAAAGCAACCTACATAAACAAACATATACTATGCACAGAGTTATAATCATATTAAAATAATCATCTAAAATTGCATTAATACAGTCAATTCCATAATAATGTTTAAGCGTTTACACACTGATTAAAATACAGGTATTAACTAGAGTACAATATATTAGCAGCAATCACTGTTATAGCAGCATTTAACTTAAAGTGACAGTGTTAGCAGTAGGAAATACTAGTATAATACATTTTTTGCTGTTTTCCATTTGCTAGCTATAATAAAGTTCAATGTGCATAACTATAGTTAATTATACTAATAGACCCTTCAACTGGCATACATTTTGATTTAAACAATTCCTAAAATAAGTTTCTTTTTTTTTACTTTGGATCACAATAAACAGTTATTTACTTGTTCTTCGTCTTTGAGTTTCTTCTCAACAATAATAATGAACTTAACAAAGTGGTAGGTAACTTTGATATTGGCCCCACTCAAACAGGTAATAATTGCTTGCCTGCATGTTCTAATTCCTAATTCATTAAAAATTGGTTTTAGGATCAACTTCCGAGCCTCTGCCAAAGCTGGACATAAGGTTATGATGTGTGTTAGTGTTTCCTCCCTTTGACTACAAAGCCTGCAGATGCTCGATGCCCATTGATTTTCCCATTTTGGTATACCATCCTTTGTCGGATATCTTCCCAGCCTTAGATACATGAATTTATTCTTAAGCCTAGGTTTTAAATGATAAGACAAGTAAGATTGAGGTGACAGCCTACCAAAAGAGTTAGCAACTGTCATGAAATGACTTCTTTTTCTTAATTCCTCCTTGTCCGCTATAGTCGTTAATAATGCGGCCATTTGATTCATTTTTTTTTTAAACTATCCTGCTCCTCAATTCATCAGCCAAATTAGAGCAGTCAAATTTACTTATGCATTCATTAAAATACAGCTGCCAATTTTTTGAAAATTCCCCTTCTGAGATTTCAAGCCAGCATAACTTTGCCAGTGAGCCTTCCTCTGAACGGACTAATGTTAGAAGAGACTTCAAGAATGTAGATTGACGCGCCAGAGATTGTTTTTTCAAACCAAATTCCATTCTTATGTTTGCTCGACTAATATATTTGGGGATTTTAAAAACAGTTTTATATATTCTAATCTCTATATCGTCGAGCACTTTAGCGTCTTTGCCCCTAAAGATGAATGAGCAATATTCCAAAGATGGCATTAATTTTGCTCACATCACCTTTATCAGATGGTCGTAATTGGGGCATAATAGTTTCTCTCTTAATTTTCTAAAAGCAAATGCAAGTGAGCAACCCCTAGCTTCAAGACTGTTAAAATGCTGTCTAAAAATCAAACCATCGTCAAACATGATTCCAAGGTATTTGTATAATTTCACATTTTCAATTATCATACTGTTAATATTCCACTCTTTAATCCTAGGCTTCCCTTTTCCCATAGTCATTATCTTTGTCTTTTTTATATTAATTGTCAGACCGTTTTGTGTAACATAACCATTAAAAGAGTTAATTAACCATTTTAATCCTATTTCTGTTTGGCTCATTAAAATCATATCGTCTGCATATTGCATATATTTGATTTCCTGGCCATGAATAGAAGGCGAATGCGAATTTATATTTTTTAAATGGGCTGGTAAATCAACCATAAAAAGATTAAAAAGGCAAGGAGCCAAGACACACCCCTGTTTTAGTCCCACATTTGTAACTAAACGTTGGGTCATGTGTTTACCATCGCCTATTTTGATTTGCACCCAGGTGTTGGAGTATAGCAATATAATCATTTTTAATAGAGACTCTGGAATACCCCAATTCTGTAGCTTCCTCTAAAGTCTATTTCGTGGTACAGAATCAAAAGCGGCTTTTAAATCAATAAAACAAACATATATTCTTTGCTTCCTACTTTTGGCTCTCTCACCTAATAACGTTAATAAAATCAAATTCGTATGGGTTGATTCGCCCCTTCTAAACCCTGTTTGAAATTTAGGAATGAGCTCCTCCTGTGAGGCCCAAGTCTCTAACTCTTCCAGCAAGCAACTAGCAAATATTTTTGCCTCTACGTCAGTGAGTGTAATTAAACGGTAATTAGCCGGATTATCAGCTGATGTGATGCTACTACAGGAGACGCATATGCTGGGGACGAAGGCACTGAGCTTACAGCGATTTGGTTACCATCAAGTATTTCATGCAGGGTTTTCCAGGGGCTCGAGGGGAGTGGCCATTCTTATCCATCGGAGACTGTCTTATACCCATGAGCGTCACTGGCTTGATCCCCAGGGTCGGTATGTGTTTGTTAAAGGCATGGTTGGTGCGGAGCCGGTGGTGTTTGGTAGTGTGTATGCCCCCCCTTTACAATGGTCCTTGGCTGAGAGGCTGTTTGCATTGTGGGCCGAGATCCCAGACTCCTTGGCCGTGATAGGGGGTGACTGGAACGATGTGGTGGATGTGTGCCTGGACCGACGGAGGTCGCAAGGGGTCGTGGCGGCGACCTCCCCTACACGGTTAAAGGCGATGCTTGATAGGTTGGGCTGGGTGGATACCTGGAGACACTTGCATGCCGGGACGCATGAGCACACGTATGTGTCTGCTGTGCATGGCTCCTTCTCATGGCTGGACTGTGTATTTGTACCGGGAGCCTTCCTCGACAGGGTGAAGCAGGCCGCGATTCAGCCCCGGGGGTTGTCTGATCACTCCCCTGTCGCGATACGGATCGGATTGCGCAAGACACGCCAGCCATTCCGGTGGTGGATGTCCCCGTGGCATCTCCAGCAGGCAGACTATACGCAGCATATGCGCAGCGCGATTGCACGCTACTGGCAGGAGAATTTGGCGGAGGGAGTAGATGGAGTGACAGTTTGGGAAGCCATGAAGCCCACTCTGAGAGGTGTTGACATTGCGTGGTGTGCTGCTGCCCGCCGTAGTCGCCGAGAGGCCATTGTCGCAGCGGCGGCGCGGGTGGAAGTGTTGGAGAGACGGTGTCAGGGGGGGATGACGGAGTGGCTATACGGCTGCTTCTGCAAGCGCAGCAATCCTATGCCTCGGTCTTAATGGATGAGGCTAGGCAAGCGTGGCTGGCCACTCGGAGCAGGGTCTACCATGCTCCATATGCTGTGTCAACAAACTCTGCAGCCGATCGCTCTGCCGGGACTCACCGACGGGGAGGGGACTACCATAACGGACTCTGCGACTCTCGCGGCGAGTTTTGCCGGCTACTACGCGGAGCTATATGCTCCACGGGACAGTCTACCACCGGATGCAATTGATAAGTTCATTGCTGACCTCCCCCCCCGTGCGATTTCAGATGAGGCCAAGACAGCCCTGGACCTCCCCTTGACGGCGGAGGAACTGGGAGATGCGCTGGGGCAACTCAACACGGGTAAGGCACCGGGACCGAGTGGATTCCCCAGTGAATTTTACAAGAAATTCCACCTGCAGCTAGGACCGCACTATAGGCGGGCGTTGGAGGCAGCGCGGGAGAGTGGTAGCTTGCCAACAGACTGTCGTCAGGCTGAAATTGTAGTTTTCCAGAAACCGGGCAGGCCCCCCGACCGACATGAGTCATATCGCCCCATATCCCTGCTAAACTTCGAAGCCAAATTACTGGCCAAGGCGTTGGCGAACCGTCTTCTCCCGTATATCACGGACTTGGTTCACCCGGATCAAGCGGGCTTCATGCCGCATAGGGCGACGCGACACATCAGGCGCGCACAGGCGGCGGTGGACGCTATGGGGGCAACTGGTGAACGGGCAGCGCTACTGCTGGCAGACATTGACAGGGCGTTTGACTCGGTAAGCTGGACATACCTCTTCGCCCTCTTGCCGCGCCTCAACCTGGGCCCTGTGTTTATTTCATATGTTCGGCTGCTGTACACGGACATCACCGCTTCAGTGCGTATTTCAGGGGCGATTTTGGAGAAATTCCCAATTGCCAGGGGGACCCGACAGGGATGCACCCCTGTCCCCCTACCTCTTTGCACTGGCCATGGAACCATTGGCCGCGCGGGTGCGTATTGATGCACAGCTTCGGGGCTTTGTGTGGGGGGCTGAACTCTCAGACAGAATCGCGTTATATGCGGACGATGTCCTCTTCTTTATGACTGATCTTCACCGAACTGGCCCCCGAATCTTAGAAATAATGCGCACCTTTGGTGACGTATCGGGACTATTCCTCAACCCGCGCAAATCGACCCTGTGGGTGCTGGGCGGAGAGTCGGAGACATACCCCTGGGCATCGGCCCTACAGGTGGCGGTAGGCGGTCTGAAATACCTAGGAGTCTTCCTGTCTGAGTCTGCCACTATTGCATGGGAGCGCAATGTGCTGCCGGTGTGGGACAAAGTTCAATCGGACATCAAAATCTGGTCTCGTATGCCCCTCAATATATATGGCAGGTCCGCAATCTTTAAAATGGTCGCCCTCCCGCAGCTCCTGTATCAGCTGCAGAACCATTCACACAGGATTGACCCACAGTGGTTCTGTTGAGTAAACTCAATACTGGGCCGCTTTCTGTGGGCGGGGGGCGCTTCCAGGGTGGCGCTGCGGACGTGCTTCTTATCCACGTACTGTGGAGGTCTGGCTACCTCAGACCTTCTGTCCTACTATCAGGCCTCCCACCTGTTGGTCCTGAATGAGTGGTGGTACGGCGATCACAACGACCCGGCATACGCACTGGAACACTTCTTGATGGGCGATGCCACGGTGCATACGCTGTTGTACTCGGCCGGGCGGCGGAAGAAATTGCCGCAGGTCACTCAGGTGGTCTTCATGACCTGGAGACAAGCATTACGCCGCATGGGCTGGTGGGGTAGGCTGACAGCGGAAACCCCGTTATGGAATAACGGACGGCTCCCCGCACTGACCTCGCTTCCGTGGTTTGATGGCTGGGACTCCATTGGAATTTCGTCACTTGGTCATGTACTTGCGGGGACTACCCTCGAATCCTTTCAAGACCTCAGCTCCGAATTCAACATGCCCAAGACCCAATTCTTCAAATATCTGCAATTCCGCCATGCCATTGCACCGAGTCTGGTGGGGCTGGACCAGCTTCCTGAATTTAGCCCCGTGAAGGCTGAACTCTTCATAGGAGATCCGGGGGGATAAGAAGGTCTCCAAAATATACCAAACACTTGTCACTCATTGCTCCTCTTCTCTCCTGTTGTTGAAGGCCTCCTGGGAGACGGATATTGGTCCCTTGGATGAGGATGACTGGAGGGAGGCCCTAGAGTCCCCCGTGGGGCTGCCATAGCTGTGCGACTTCGGTTCATACAGTTCAAATACCTACATAGGGCCTACTACACCAGAGAGAGACTGTGGAAGGCTGGCCTCATTGTTACCCCGGAGTGCCTGCGCTGTGGGACTGAGAGAGGCATGCTGCTCCATACTGTGTGGTCCTGTGTGGGTCTGACCCGATTCTGGAATGAGGTGTGGCATTGCTTGTCAGAGGTGCTGGGGTGGGACCTTCCTCGTATGCCCAGGCTGGGTCTCCTGCATGTCCTGGAGAATGTGGGTGGTAATATCTACAAGCGTCACCTCCTGCTGCTGGGCCTAGTCATGGCCAAGCGGGATATAGCGAGGGCATGGAAGAGCGACCTTGCTCCCCCAATTAGTGCCTGGAAAGCGGGCTTAGACTTCCTCATGGGGTTAGAATTGCCCGTGTTTGAGGCCAGGGGATGCCCCCGGAAACACTACAAGATCTGGAAGCGGTGGGCGGATTACCGGGGGTTGACCTTGGAGCCCCCAATTGACTTAGATGATATACTGTCTGCCGGTGGTGACCTCGGGGCCTCGGAAGGTACTTGATGCCTACTGTGCTCTATCTGTATACTGCAGCTGCAAGTGAACACGTGCGCTGGGTTAGGGTGGGATAAGGGGTGGGTAGTGGAGGGGTTTTGGGGTAGTTGGCGGGGTAAAGGGGTGTGGGGCGATTTAAGTGTTTAGGCTATATATACACCCTGCTACATGTTTGCTATTGACAGTGTCCTGACTGTGGAGAACTGTACATATGCTATGCCTAAACATTCAATAAACGCAGTTGTGAAAAAAAAACAACACTTTTTTAGATCTGATAGCAACAATTCTTTGAGGTACACTGGCCATCATCCGCACAGTTTGAGGAACAACATTCTCCTTCATCAATTTCTACGTCTATGCAGAAACTGGAAATTTGAGAATGTTTTTTTTCAAAAGTCAGATATTTTGATCGCTACATATTTGAATAGAGTTGTTAAAACAGTTCAGGAAAAGAGGATGTAATGTTGCATAGAGCTTAAACCATCAACCAATTAAGGGTTCATTTTTGTAAGCATAATCAAATAAAAAATTTCTTAAACAGGTATTGGCATTATGTGAGGACTGCAAGTGAATCTCTTTCTAAACCCATATTTATCCTTCAAAAGACACTCCAACATTTGGGACATGGTGGTGAAATCTGAAAATGCCCCAATCCTTACTGCTCAATAGGGATTACTCCAATAACAGAATGCTTCAATGTGGTAAATGCAGTGTTTGTACACTTAGGGCCCGATTACGATGTCGGACAGACCGTAGTCTGTCCGGCATCGTTTGGGAACTGGAACCAAACGACCTCCTATTTTCGGTTCCAGCCCAGCAAGTAGGATGCAATGAACCCTGTTTGGTCGCAATCCTATACTTTACAATGGAAGAATGCATTGCAAACGGAATGCATGCTCTCATTGTAAAGAGCAGTGGTGCAGTTAATTCCTGCACCCCATGGCAGGCACCTCAAGGTGCCTGCCACAGGATGCAGGGAGCAACAGGGGGTACCATTGTTGCCCCATAGCCCAACATTCAGCGGCTTTGCACCCATGGGGGTCCTGCTGGGGGCACACCCAAATGCAGTTTCCCAAAGCCTTTCTGTGTCAGAAAAGCTGGCAAAGAAAGGCTGTGGGAAACTGCCATTGTAATCCCTCTGTGAAGGAGCCTGCTAAGGGATTACTGAAGGCTTTCCAAATGGCGAACAGGCTCTTTGAGGCCATTGGATGCCATTCGGATATCCAATTCGGATTCCCTTCCGAATGACCCCCTCAAAATGGGTCGGTCAGAAAGGAAACCGACCAGCCGATTACGATGCATCTGAAGGGCTCTGACTGACAGTCGGAGCCGTTTCAGCCTGCATTGTAATCGGGCCGTGAGTATAAGACATTTTTTAAACATAATCATGCTAAATGTCCTTTAATGCATTTTACTATATGCAACTCACTGATGTTTATGTAAAGCGCCCTTGGGGAAAGAGCTGCATTTGCCAAACCTCACAAGAAGTTAACTCGTGCACATTCCACATGGAGCAGAACCAAATGTAACACCTTCGGAGCACCTCTGGGGGAACACCAAAGAGAACAACATTCATTGGATGATGTAGGGTAGCGAGTATTTAAACAGAATATTACTCACCACATAGAGATCTTTCAACCATCAAGGTGAGCCGCGAATGCAAATGGATGAACTGTGTTCAATAGGTCCTATGTGGACTAAATAGATATAAGGAGTAGAGTAGTCTGCCAACTTTGTTTTGATGACATGTACTTCTAACAGTGACATTTTGCCGCATATAATTGTAGTGATTGAGCCATTTTTAATGGATAATTGGTTCGATTATGACCATTGCCCATTACCATCTTAGTATATTTTGCTCTAATATAGTGCTATGCAAGTCCGCATAATATAGATTAGCTGTAAAATAGGACGCACTAATGTTCTTTCTGTGTCTGACTGTATCTTACTTAAAGGCAGGGCTTATCTACTGGCTTTGCCATACTCTAATCCATCTTGCATACTAATTTGGGCTCTTTGCAGGAATAGTGGCCAATGCTTGAGCGACTCCATTTTCTAAGCTGTCGCCATCTTCTAAGCCCTTCTGGGTGAGGAGTCATGTTTTACTTCTCAGTTGTTTTTCGCACTTCGTATACTAGTAGGGACTGGTTCTTGTTGGAGGAATGTGCTCGCTCTGCCTCGGAGTCATAACAGACGCCTAGCTAGATGAAGCTGTGACCTTGGCATGGAGTGGAACGGAATCTAATGGGAACAGGGGGCGAGGCTTGCTAGAAGCTTCAACCAACGTTTCCACCTGTACTAAAGGGGGTGTTCGGGTCTCGACCACTGGTAGTCCATCACATTGCAGACTTGCAGCTGTGACAGTGGAGCAGAGAATCCTGATTCGGCTGGAGAAACGGACTCCCCTCTGGCGAAGTGGAAGTGGGATGTAAAGAAACTTGGTGAGGTGTTACACTAACTCTTATTTCCTAACTGTTCTTATTTAACTATCATCTCCTATTTTCAGGTTATATGCTAATTTACATATGCTACTGACCTTTGCCCTCACCTGTCCTGGCCCTTAGTCCCCACCCTGCTTATCTGTGAATTTTCCCTCCTCAATTGAGATCTAGCTATTTTGTCTGATGCCCGATGGAGCTACCTGGTTTAGCTATAGGGGAGACAGGTCGGGGATTCACTCCTTGGACGTCACCTACCCAGTCGGTCTTTAGACAGACTTCCTTTTATCTCTCCTGTCGTCTCTTCCAGCATCCTCCCTCTATTTATCTCTCTCCTTCTCTCCTCTCTCAATGTATTGAGACTGAACTATTTTGTCTGATGCCCGATGGAGCTACCTGGTTTAGCTATAGGGGAGACAGGCCGGGGATTCCCTCCTTGGACGTCACCTACCCAGTCGGTCTTTAGACAGACTTCCTTTTATCTCTCCTGTCGTCTCTTCCAGCATCCTCCCTCTATTTATCTCTCTCCTTCTCTCCTCTCTCAATGTATTGAGACTGAACTATTTTGTCTGATGCCCGATGGAGCTACCTGGTTTAGCTATAGGGGAGCTGGGCCGTGGATTCCCTCCTTGGTCGTCACCTACCCAGTCAGTCTTTAGACAGACTTCCTTTCGTCTCTCCTTGTTCTCTCTTCCTTCATCCTCCCTTTCTCACCTCCCCTGCCCCATCTACTACTTTTCTCTCTCCTTTCTCTCCTCTCCTAATTGTATTGCCTATTTTGTGATGTATTATGTAATTCTTGATCTTTTTCTGTTACATTGTTAATTCTCATGTAAAGTGCTCTGATACCTTTGGGTCTAGCCAGCGCTATATAAAACTCTTTAAATAAATAAATAAACTGTTTCAATAGATTTTTAGTAGGTGTTAAGTGAACACTGATCACATATATGTTGTTTTTAATTTAGAAGACGGAGACACCATCATCAAAATATGGGAATGTTAGTGAGAAGCCTAAGTTGTGTATGATGCAGTGCATAAATAGCCCACATGGGCAGTATTGAGAACTGTGCGTCGGATGCTAAAATGTGGTATTGAAATGATGATTTTGGAACATTGAACTGTTGGACTAATTGATATTATAGCCCACTGGGGCATTTTGTTTTCAATGACTATTATGATTATAATGGATTATCATATGAATTGATATAACTTCATGTGCTAAAACACTAGAAATGTGAAAGCAATCATGGTCCTGGTTTCTAAATTGTAAAATATACCATCACTAATATGGATGTAAGACCCACTTTAAAATGGCTGCCAAATCTAACCCTGGATGTGGTGCAGTAGTCCTATATTTATTTTTATGTTACTGTGATGTTGTCACTTTTTTCTATACACACCTTATTGAAACAAATAACTGATGACCCGTGACAAAGGCGCTTTGCTCCGAAACAGTTGGGCAAAAGATTTCCCATGTAAACTGAATAAACCATCTTTAAATCATGCTGATTGAGCCGCGCTCGGTTCTTTGGAAAGGAACTATCCGGAGTTCGTACAATTTGGGAGGCTCGCCTCCACAGAGAGGCAGAGGAAACGTGACCTGTACATTGTGATATATATGTATATATATATATATATATATTACCTACTGGCGGTCGCCAGTAGGTATATATAGTTAGGATTTTTTCTCTATGGAACTTTTGAAAATTCTATGTCTAATAACTTTGGCGTTTGTGGACGGAATCCGCAGACATTTTCAGGAAAATGGCACATTTTGTTTCTGAGCAGCCCCTGGAAATTTGGGGGGGTTTCGTCAAGGGGGGGCCGAGAAAAAAGGGGGATCCCAAAACGCGTTTTTCCCATTCATCTTTCCATAGGGCGTTTGGCCTCACTTTTAGCTCGAACGGCTGAATGGATTTACACGAAACTTGGCAAAATTGTAGGGACTGTTAGCCCGATGTGCCTTTGCTGGGTCTCAATATATGTGCTCCAGTGGATTTTGAGAAATTAACGTTTAAAAAAACAGATATATCTGTGACAGCGTCCCAGATAGCGCTCCAGATCGCGTACTTTTCGCGTAACGGAGCTTTGCGAAGCGAAGCTGATTGGCTCTCCGGTGTCTGTCAACATTCTAAACAGTCCGGTGCGGCCGCCATCTTGTCTCTCGGTAGGATCGAGAGACAAGAGGAAGAGAAAAACGAAGGGGGAATTTAATGAAAGGGGGAAAGGTAGACTCCTCTTGACCCCCTAGGAATGATGTTGGGGTTATTAAAGGGTCCCGTGGGGCAAATTAAAAAAATTTGATTTTTCGCGGTAGAAGCGCTTCTTGGTTCGCGAGCCGGGTCGCAAACTGGTAGCGAAACGGGAATTTTGTCATTTTGTGTTTTGATTTAATTAAATTACAAGATGGAGGAAAAGCAATGTGAGTATTGGGTATAAGGGGGTATGGGAGACGTATCCTGACCCCCCTATGTTTTCTGAGGGTAGTTGAGGAGGCTCATATATGTTGATACTTGTCTTCCGGCGGTTGCGCGTGATCGTTTTTTTTTTTTTGCCGCTTGACTTCTGTTAATGTTCGATTCGAAGGAAATCAGGAAGTGTTGACCACCATTTTGACACTGCGAGTAAATATATTGTTAAAAATAATTGTTATAAATTAATTCGTATTGATAAACATTGTTTGCGCCATCTTGCTTTTTTTCCAATGCCACACTTTTGTCGTGCACGGCAGCCATTTTAGATGCCTTGACCAGACCCACTCTCTGCACGCCGCCGATCCTCAGCATGGCTCCCCACCCTCGCAAGCATCTCCCCCACGCACTGGTCACCCCCGCTCTCTGTCTTATGCATGGGCCATAAACCTCCCCCCATCTGCGCTGCTCTTCCCTGAGAATCACACCCTGTGCTCGCCCGACACCACCCTTTCACCCTATTCACTACCGCACCCTCTGACACTCCTCTTCTTCTGTGTCCGATTGTCCAGGCCGGTCCCAGGCTATCACCTAGCCCTGCGGATGTAGTTTATGGCCCCAACTGTAAAGAATCACCCCTGTTCAAAGGAGTTACAGTAGATCAAGGCCCCCACCTCATGAGATCCGTCACACCACACGCGTTCCTATTATCTGATAACGATCCTGTATTGTGATTGGGGAGGGGATTCTCACTGTAAGGGTGTGTGGGACCGAGCCTGAAGCGGAAGATTCCAGGGATGCTTTTTTGTACATCAAAGTCTTCACAATTATGTGTCACATTAAAAATATATAGCACTCCAACAAAGTAGTAGTATTATAACACTTTAATAACTTATAAATATATACAACGCTCCAACAAAGTAAACACGTTAAAACTTTTTAAAGAACTATTTACATGACATTGCTTTAACCACGATAGACAAAGAAATGACACAGAGATGTAAAAGTTTCTGAAAGAAATGCCAAGACCGTCCCATGTGAAAGTGAATTTTATCTGAATTTTTTTTCTTTTCCTTCTCATGAAAAGAAAGTTAATGCCAGGTTCGTTACCTGCCTCATCTGCAAAAAAAAAACTAGCTATGATAATCATACCATGCATCGGCACATGGAGAGGTGGCACCCTCTTAATTATTCTAAAGCACAACTTCGAGATTTGGTGGATAATCCCCGACCGGGAAAAACATCCACCAATGACTTAGCAATAAGTGAGTCAGAGGCAAGGGAAACGGTCCCAAATCTGTAAAAGAACTTTAGGCAGATGAGATTGACTTGTGTAGCATGTGGAAAATTAATTTCATGCGGAGAGATGAGTATTACTTTAATAAATAGATCATATGAAAATCATCAATGTCCAAAACATCCTAGAAAGTAATTTTTGTCATTTTTGAGGAAGAGAGATAACCTACAGTGGTACGGGTCGTTTTCGTTCGTACTAGGGGGGCCAGGTGACATTCGTTCGGGGTGGTTTAGGGGCATTTAAAACAACTTCCCTGATACAGGTAGCATATAAAGTAGAGGCTGAATACCAGGATCTTTATCGATTGCTTTATGCTGTACAAAAATGAAAAACACATACAACAAACCTGGACCATTCATATTTTTAATGTTTCTGCGTACTATACTTTTTAACCCTTAACTAATTGAGCTGCTTCATTTCACCTGCTTTTTAAAAAAAAAAAAAAAAATCGGAAACAGTGGCCATTTATTCGAAACTTACCAATGTACAAAATGTTGGTGCCCAAATACGGGCCTACAACCCAGTGGGCCGGCCATGGAGCAGGCTGGAACTGTAAATGGGGGGGGGGGGTATTTATTTGTGGAAAACATAACAGAGAGTCAGTGGTCGTTGATTTCATAGTAAAAAGTGCGACAAGTGCAACAAAATCATATCGATAATTCATTGTGAGCAAGTACCAAAAGTGTTGACAATTCGAACCTTCAATAATAAATACAGTAATCAATGATGCATTAGAACTTAATATCAATTCATTGTTCGAACGTGTAATCAGTACCCGTCCCATGTCAATTCATTGTACGAACGTATAATCAATACCCATCCTGGATCAATTCATTGTCCGAACATATCAGTCTTATTCCATATCAATTCATGTGCTAAAAACTGCATACATATCTCATGATATCAAGGCTGAGCAATCGGGGCACAACAAGGAGTTGAGAGTTTCATTTGTACCGGCGCTATTTTGGGTGAGGTCAGGAAGGTCCAAGTATAGTCAAAATGTCTCCACCAACTCGTGGTTGGACCGGGTCCTCTTTCGGCAGTCCAAAAGTTTTCGTTGAAGGGTAGCAGAGGGGACTGTCGACATGAACCATCAGTCAAAGTGGGGTGGGAGGCAACAATCTCTCCTACCGGGTCATACTGGTGTACCACCGGAACTGATCAAGTTGGTAGTCTTGCAGGATTTTGGTCATTTCAAGACTGAGGCCGGCGCCGGCATGAGTGCGCCGACGTCCCGCGGCTATGTCGTGGTCGTTCCGTGGGTGATCATGGCAGTCATCTCCCATCGGGAGTGTCTGCGGGGGTCGGGGGCCCCCGTGGCTCTTATAGAATCTTCAAAGTTGAGGAGAACGTTTCTGAACGCAGGACTCATTTTATAGTTGAACTCAGAAGCGTCGTTGCACCGGAACAGTGGACGAGACCCCCGCTGAGTGAGCGGAGCATCATTGCCTCGCAATAGTGGACGAGACCTTTTGTTGGGTGAGTTGAGCGTTGGGGGTGCAGCTGAGGGGCCCCCACCTGGGGGGGTGGGAGAGGCTCGTTCGCGCCGCCTCTCCCTCCCAGCGCACCCCACGCCGACACCTGGCGTTGATATCCGTGATGTCCGGACCAGGTGATAAGAGGGGGGGTCGGAGGCAGAGGCAAGACACCCCCCCCCGTAGCCTGCAGGGCGCCGCTTCAGGACCGAACGGGGAGCTCATACCAAGCCGGGGCCAGACCAGGAGATACGAGGGAAGGGGAGGGGGGGGTTGGTGGCATGTGCAAGACATTCCTCTCCAGTGTTGTCGCAGCTAAAGTTCCTGTCGGCCTCGGCTCCTCTCCTGGTGCACCTTACGCGACGACCCTTTTGATGGGTGAGTGGAGCGTTGGGGGTGCAGCTGAGGGGCCCCCACCTGGGGGGGTGGGAGAGGCTCGTTCGCGCCGCCTCTCCCTCCCAGTGCACCCCACGCCGACACCTGGCGTTGATATCCGTGATGTCCGGACCAGGCGATAAGAAGGGGGGGGGGGTCGGAGGCAGGGCAAGACATCCCCCCCCTGTGGCCTGCAAGGCGGCAGAAGAAGGGAATCGGGAGACCAGTACATTTCGGGCCATCCACGCCACGGCTGATGGCGGTTAGCTGGGCCCTGCCCTGCACGTGTCGAGGCCTCATCTTCCGGATGGGCGTAACCGTGGCCCTTTTGCACTTCCGGAGTTTCCGGAATGGGGGTAGGTATCTGCTGATTTGTATCTATTTCATGTTACCGTTAATGGGCGTGGCAGGCGGTGGGACAGACATGCTTGGAGCAGTGGGGGGTGGCGGAGCCTAGCTACCTCGTGGCTGCCGTAACGTCAAGCGTGGCTTTTTTCACTACTTTCATGTTTCTTATTTCTAGCGAAGTCAAAAACTCATCAGTGGCCTACTGATTTTGTTCGATTTCTTTCCCTTCCTTTTCAAGTGTGTTTCATGCTAAAGTTTCTGTTTAACAGGATACAGTGATTACTTTGTTTTTTACATATGTCTTCTTTATTAGGGGTACTCTCCGGTTGAGCCAGATGATGTACCTCTAATAAATGGTGCGGGTGGAACTAGTTTCTCAATCAGTGGGGAGTAGATGGGCATGACAGATTACAACGGGGGACAAAGGTCTGCATTACCCACCCTTCACTACTTGCAAAGACTAGACAGAATATTTCTATTCCACGTTATTTGCAAACAGAGAATACCTCGAGAGAACTATTCCTTGAACAATAAATGTCCAGCCAATCAATCAATCAGTGGGGAGAAAAACAGGCATGACGGATTACAACGGGGGACAAAAGTCCGCATTACCTATCCTTCACTATCTGCAAAGGGAGACAGAATATTCCTATTCTTCTCTGTTTGTAGATAGGGAATATCTCAAAGAGCAATAATCGATAAAAAAATAGTAGGATTATAACACTTTAATAACTTATAAATATATACATCGCAACAAAAATAGTAAACACCTTAAAACATTTTTTATTAAAACAGAAGCAAAAATGACAACTAATAGTAGTGATATCCTGGGCGGGTGATGGAACTGGGATTGTTAATGGAAAAAGATCTACAGAGAAAGGTATTGGTGAATTATACTTCTCCGGAAATTTAAAACTCACAAATGTTTTATTTGTGTAATCGTTTCAGGTCAAACGGATTGTGGAAAAATGTTCAGAATGGAAGAGTCACCAAAAGGCAAAAAGTTCTGCTTGACCCCGGGAGCCGGCCGCCTATGTCGGGTGCGATCTCAGGCCACACCAGGGCAACAAGACTTGGGGAGGGGGTCGGAGCCAAGCGCCTTCCCCGAGTCCGCGCCATCACACCGCCCCTCGGGGGCCTCCGTCAAGCGGTTTAGGGAGGTACCGTATCACATTGTTTTCAAATGCAGTCAGGTCCACAAACTGCCCCCACTTACTTTGAGAATAGTGAAGCTGCAGCAGGTGCAAATAAGCTTTAGACAGTGTTACAAGCGCTGCTCAGAACTCTGAACTATGGCACCCAACATCCAGGACTTATGCCATTTGTGCAAGGCAGTGACATCGAAGCAACTCAGGGACCAAAACCATGAACGTACACTCATGTTTGAAAATCTTACTATTGATGCTTGACTGAGGCCAAGGAGATCAGAGTGCATGAGTCTCATGCTCGATCGATTGAGCTAGCCGGATCGGGCAACTAAAAGTATAAAATAGTTATGTAAATAGTTATTTAATAAAATGTTTTACCCTGTTACTTTGCTGGTGTGTTGTATATATTTATAATATTTGCATAGGGTTTGTCGTTATTTTGGGTGGGGTGGGTGGCGGAGCCGAGCTGTCTTGCAGCCATCATGGTGTGGAGCTCAGTTCATCTCACTAGTTTCGTATTTCTCATGAGGGGTTGTTCTTAATGTTTCTATTTTAGCAAGGTCAAAAAGAGATCCCATTAGTGGCCTACTGATTTTGCTCGATTCCTTTTGTTTTTTTAAACGATTTTTCACTATCTGCAAAGACTAAACAGAGTATTGCGACTCTGTGCTTGTTTGTAAATAGAGAATGAACCAAAGAGAACCAATTCTAAAACAGTAAATGCTTGGATAACAATCAATCAAATGGAGAGAGAAGCAGGCACGACGGATTACAACGGGGGCAAAGGCCTGCGTTAACTACCCTTCACTATCTGCAAAGAGAGAGTACTCCTAAGAGAAAAGCGGGGGGGGCAGCGTTCAAAGCACATCAGCGTGCATACCACAAAAATGTTTTTACCTATCACGTACTTGACATTTGACAGCTTTTGATATTTGCTATTAAAAAACCATTGAAATTCACTGAAAAAACCATAGGTTATAGACCATATATAGTTAGTGATTAGCATTTACAAAACCAAGAAAATTCACTGAAAAAAACATTGGTTATAGACCATATATAGTTAGGAATTAGCATTTACAAAACCTTAATTTACTCGCACAAAACCATACAAATTCGAATATATAGTTAGTTGCAATAACTATATATCGCGCACCCGCAATCCACTGCTGATGATGTCACATATTACATCATTCATGACATGGTCAGTGACATCATTGATGACATCACTGATGACATCTCAAATGACATCATTGATGACATCTCACATGACATCACTGATGACATCTCAAATGACATCACTGATGACATCACTGATGACATCTCAAATGACATCACTGATGACATCACTGATAACATCTCATTTGACATTACTGATCACATCACTGATGACATCATTCATGTGATAATACGATGAACCTCTTCAGACTCTAATATAACCTTAGATACAATCAGTGTAAACAGACACTCACAGACTGTCACTCATCCATGGAGTTACTCACACACCTAGTCAGTCATGCAAAGAATCAATCACACCTCCATTTCCTCAACTATACAGTTATACACACCTTACTTAATCAAACATATACTAACACATATTTACTCTCTTATACAATCACTGATACAAGTTCACAATGATCCATACAGCCACTCACACATTCACTGGCTCTTATGCACAGTTATTTATATATGTCAACTCTTACATGTACTGTGTTTTACATATGTACTTACTTTGACATGTAGCACTGAGAAATCCAATCACTCACCAATACACTCATGCAGACAGTCATCCGCCCATACAGCTGTTTATACATGCACTTTTGAACCCATACATCTACTAAATCAACTGCTCACACATCTATGCACAGAGTCACATACCTCCCAGCCACCCCCACACACACACTCACTCTCCCATACAAATATTTGGGCAACCAATCAATAACCCATATAGTTACTCATATAGCTACTGATCAATACATGCAGCAGTTTACAGAACTACAGAAATAATGATGCACAAATTAAGACAG
Organism: Lissotriton vulgaris; assembly: GCF_964263255.1. Lineage (NCBI taxonomy): Eukaryota > Metazoa > Chordata > Amphibia > Caudata > Salamandridae > Lissotriton > Lissotriton vulgaris. The sequence continues at coordinate 771,688,488 of NC_141699.1, read as the reverse complement.
TTTAGTCACTAACCCATGCACTCAGTGAGACACATTTAATCATTCTCTCATACAGTCAGTCATGCACCTACTAAATCCTTCATCCAAACACTTATACATCCACTCATTCTTCAATATGTAAGACATATTTTAACTTTACAGAAACATACAGTCACTGGATGATGTCATCAGTGATGTCATCAGTGATGTCACTGACCATGTCATGAATGATGTAATATGTGACATCATCAGCAGTGGATTGCGGGTGCGCGATATATAGTTATTGCAACTAACTATATATTCGAATTTCTATGGTTTTGTGCGAGTAAATTAAGGTTTTGTAAATGCTAATTCCTAACTATATATGGTCTATAACCAATGGTTTTTTCAGTGAATATATATATAGTTAGGATTTTTTTCCTATGGGATTACTGAAAATTCTATGTTGAATAACTTTGGCGTTTGTGGGCGGAATTGGCTGAAATTTTCAGGAAAATGGCACACTTTGTTTCTGAGCAGTCCCTGAAAATTTGGGGGGGTTTTGTCAAGGGGGGGCGAGAAAAAAGGGGGGTCCCAAAACACGTTTTTCCCATTCATTTTTCCATAGGGCGGTTGGAATCTCTTTTAGCTCCAACGGCTGAATGGATTTACACGAAACTTGGCAAAATTGTAGATATGGTTTGCCCGACGTGCCTTTACTATGTCTTAATATATGTGCTCCAGTGGATTTTGAGAAATTAACGTTTTAAAAAACAGATATATCTGTGACAGCGCTCCGGTTAGCGCCCCGGTTCGCGTACCTGACGCGTAACAGAACTTCGCGAAGTGAAGCGGATTGGCTCCCCGGTGACTGTGAACATTCTAAACAGTCCGGAGCGGCCGCCATCTTGTCTCTCGGTAGGATCGAGACACAAGAGGTGGAGAAAAACGACGGGGGAAATGAGCATAAGGGGGCAGAGTACATCCTCCCTGACCCCCTAGGTTGGATGAGGGGGCTTTAAAAGGGCCCCACGGGGCAAAAAATAATAATTTTTATTATCGTGTTTTTTGCGGGGGGAGCGCTCGGTACGCACACCGGGAAGCGGTCCGGGGAGCGTAATATAGTGAAAATAGAATGAAAGAATGTTCAAATAATGTATGTTTATTGATTGTTCTTTTTTTTTTATTATTTATTTAAGTACCAACATGTAGGTACAAATGCAGAGTCTAAAAATAAAAATACACCGTTTCCTTTGTAGATATCTTGCATGTTGTTTCAGAAGTTATTGTGGTATATGGAATTCATAGCATAGTCTGTGAGGAAAGCAGAAAGAATATGGAGGCAGGAGATGAAAAAGAGATGTTAAATACACATTGGAGATAAAATAGTGGGAGAAAGGAAGTAACTATGAGCAAACTTACTATGTAACACAAAAAAGTTGCACAGTATATTTAAAGTCTGACTTTACATTATAATCAATTTGGTACTAGTTTAAAAAATACATATAAAAATGAATAATGTCTCAAACAATTTTTGAATTATTAAATATAAATTTATTTCTCAGATTCTTTTTCAAAATTTAAAAGAACTTCTAATATTTGATTGTCAGAAATGTCCTTATTTTCAATCAGGAAATCAACTGATTGTACACATTGAAGTAGTTCATAGTCCCGTGATTCATCCATGAATTCTGAGTCATTGGGTTGAATAACTTTATCATTGTTGCTTTCCAGAACAATTTCGATGGAATTTTTTTGCTCTCCTTCCATTTTTGTGCTGTAATTTGAATTAAAAAAATATATATCAGTAGAGATAGGGCACTGTTGGGTTTAAGTTCAGACAGGTACTTTTGTTTTTTTAACAGTGATTTTATCTTTGGGCAGTGTATGGTATCAGAGTGGAAGTAAAAATATAAAAAAAGTGTATGTGATAAAGCCTAAGTAAATTCATAATTATACAAGACAAGCCTAACTCCGTCCATAACTATAACAGAGAAGTCTATCTTATTCTATAACTATTACAGAGGGATAGTATATAACTATCAGAAAATGTTTTCCAAATTAACTTAAAGTGCACAACATACTTCAGTTTTTAAAATAACATCTTACCTTTCAAAAAGTTGTCAGTTGAAATGCACTTGAAATGTACTTCAGGAAGTAGTAGTCAAAATGGCTATGTTTCTCTCTCATTCTTTATATATATTCAGGTACATAACCAATCAAATGTCATGAAATAATAGAAGATAATGAAAGTAACATTTTAATTGGTTGTCAATTCTAACACTTCAAAAGTGTTTTTGTTAGGAAATTTACCTCAGGATATGTAGTCAGGCCTACAGCATAATTTTCTCAATGGAATTCCATCAGATTTGGGTAAATGGTAGGGACTGCTATGTAGTAGGGCCTATTCTATATTTGATGAAAGTGTCTCTAGTGGGTTTTCTGTAAATTACTTTTCCACCTTTTTTTAGCGAGCGCTCACCGGTGCGCGCCCCGGTAATCTATAAACATTCTAAACCAAAGCCCACTGGAGGGCAGCATTAAATAGAGCTCATGATTTTCATCATTGATAATGACCATTATACACATTTTCTGGTTAAAAGCCCACTGGAGGGCATCACTTTATAGATTATTTGAATTTCATTTTTCTGTTTGAACAGTTGGTATGAATATGTAAGATGGGGGCTCCCACAATACTGATGTAAAGTAATGATGTTTGACAATGCAAACTACATGGACCAGAATTCCCTGCGGGAGGAAGTGAAAAATAACTTCCTGGGTACACAGGGGCAATTTAAACAATGCTTTTTGTAAGTTTAAACTGACCGTGAACAAGGTAGATGTAACTACCGAAACGCGTTGGATTTCTGTGCATATTAAAACCTTTTGGCAAGAATACTGGCTGATAGTGGCGGCTCACTTTGTTGATTCAAGGGATCGACGCGGTTGGAAATATATATATATATATATATATATATATATATATATATATATATATATATATATATATATATATATATATATATATATATATATATTACCTACTGGCGGTCGGCAGTAGGTAGTTATAGTTAGGATTATTTTGTATAGGGAATTCGCAACATTCTATTGGGAATAACTTTGGCGCCGGTTGAGGAATCTGCCGTAAAATTTCCTCACATTTGCCTTGCGGCGCTCCGCTCCTTCCCTGAAAGTTTGGGGGGGATTCGTCAAGCGGGGGCCGAGATTAAAGGGGGGTCCCAAAACATGTTTTCCCCATGTTAATTTCCATAGGGCGGTTGAAGTCACTTTTAGCCCGAACGGCTGAATGGATTTCCACCAAACTTGGCAAAATTGTAGGGACTAGTAGCCCGATGTGCCTTTGCTTTTTTTTTTTATTAAAGTTCATGGTGCATTTGACAAAACAGTTAATTAATCACAAGCAAGGTATAAGAACATCTGATACAATTAAATGATCACTCAAATATAAACAGCTAAAAACACATTACATGACGTGGGGATAAAAAAGATGCAGAAGATCTACCAATAAATATAACAATACAGTACATTTCAAGTTCTTGTTCTGTCCTCCAGCCATTTCTTAACCGGGGCCCATAGTCGTCTTCCCAACTCTCATTTTTTAGCACCTTTAAGTTCATAGAGACAAGACTCAATATTAGAAATACCTAAAAATCTAGAAATCCACATCTGAAAAGAGGGGGCTGTAACATCCTTCCATCCGGCTGAGATCAAGATTCTGAGTACAGCAACTGACATAAAAACCAAAGCGGCCTCATCCTCTGTTAAAACCAGTTTAGAATCTGAGCCAAATAACATCAATGTTGGGGATAGATCGATCTTATGACCTAGCAGCCCCTCCCAAAATGCTGTTACTGCGTCCAGAACAGGGGCCAGCCGCTCACAAGTAAAGAACATATGTAATAAATCTGCTTGCCCCTTATTACATCTCGGGCAGCGATCGTCATTCCTGACACCTCAAGCAAATAATTTGGCCGGTGTGTGATACAGATTAAAAACTGTTTTAAAATGCTGAGCCCGTAAATTTGAAGCCCGAAAGATCTTTTTATTTAACCATAATGCTAGGTCCAGATCTACATCCGGGTTTCCCAGTTTAATTGCCCAGTCACTTTCTACTTTTCCTACATCGTCCTGTATTCTAGAAACCAGGAGATTATAAACTCTTTTATCTTCCTGCATCCTCTACCCATGACCTCAACCATGGGGAAATCTACAAAGGGCTTATGTTTTGGCCTATAAGCCTGTATGATGCACAAGATTTGGCCATAAATAAGCCACTGATTTACAGGAAGGCCGTATCTCCTTTGCATGTCCTCAAACCCAATTATCTTGTCTCCTACCATTAGGTCTCCGATAGTCTTAACCCCCAAACCCTTCCATATTTTTAGGTTCTTATCATTTCTTAACTGAGGAAAAAGAATCGACTTTTCCAGAAGAAGAGAAGGGTTAATTTTAGGGACATGAAAGAATTTTAAGATTGTTTTCCATACTTGCCATGCCCCCAACAGGGTCTTAAATCGTGCCTTCTTATAGAACCTGTATTCCAATTCCATCAGCAGGAGACCCGTTGCTTTCCCCCCATCAGCAGTTTAAAAATTGGAGGGGGGCCCTGACTGTCTGAATTAGTCGAGCCAGTGTCACATTGAAACAAAATTGACATCTGGATCAGGAGACAAGACCAGTGATACAGTCTCAGGTTGGGGAGTGCCATCCCACCCCTTTCCCTCGGTAGGAACATAAGGCTCGTCGATCGTCTAACCTTGCCATACTGCCATATGAACCTAATAAAGGCAGACTTGAGTTGCTTCAGAATTTTCTCTTCAATGTATAGGGGAATGTCTCTAAATAGGTACAACACCCTGGGAAACATCACCATTTTTAAGACATTTACCCTCCCAACCAGAGAAAGATGAAGAACATCCATCCTTTTCAGTTCGGTCTCTATAGATTTAATTAGGGGGGGTAGTTCTCTTCCACTATCTTACCCACTGAAGCATTGATCTTTACCCCTAAATATATAGCGGAATTAACATATCTTAAGTCAGATCTCGGTATATTCTTAGAGCAAATTATCTGGGTTTTAGATTCATTTAAAAGATATCCAGAGCCTTGACCGAAAACTTTAGCTATCTGTACCAACTCCGGAAGTGCCTTCTGCGGATTTGTTGTGATAACCGCCAGATCATCAGCGTAGGCTAGAATCTTATTTTCATAGCCATTATAGATCACTGGAGAAATTCTAGGCGACTCTAAAATTTTCTGAATAAGGGGGTCTATGTACAGAGCGAAAAGTATGGGGGAGCAGGGACAGCCCTGCCGCGTCCCTCTACTTATCTTAAACGTATCTGACTTCACCCAATGACCGTAATTGTTGCCACTGGATCCATATACATAGCCTGAATAGCCCTGATGACATTCGGTCCAAAGCCTCTCCCAGCCAAAATACCCCAAAGGAAGCTCCACCCCACCCGGTCAAAAGCTTTTTCTGCGTCGAGCAGGATCATGGCCATCTCTACCCCCGCGGCTTCCTGGGCGTCGAACAAAGATATCGCTCTACATGTATGATCTGTCGTACCAAGCCCAGGAACAAAACCATGTTGTCACAGGGAGACGACACCACCTATCATCCTGCCCAACCTCTTCGCCCAGATTTTTGAATACAGTTTAGTATCAGCATTTATTAAGGATATTGGCCGGTATGACCCTGGTTTCTCAGCTGGTTTCCCTTTCTTATGAAAGACTATAACATTAGTTTCTTTCCACGAGTCCGGGACCACCCCCGAGTACAATATCCCATTAAATAAATCTACTAATAGAGGAACAATCTCACTTTCCATTGCCTTATACACCTCCAAGGGGAGGCCATCAGGGCCAGATGCTTTCCCTGGCGCTAGCTCTCGCAGGGCAGATAAGACTTCCGCAAACGTAATATCCTTATCGAGGGCTGTTCTTGTTACATCATCCAAGCAGGGGCCATTGTCGATACATCCCTCCACCTGATTGTTATTGAGAGGATCCTCTTCATATAATTTCTGATAGTAGTTTTTAAACACCATCAGAACATCCTTTATCTCAGTACATGTTGTCCCTTCCACTTCTATACATACGATCGTGTTCTTTGATCTTTCCTGTCTTATTGGAAGGGCAAGTGCTCTGCCAGCTTGCTCTCCCGTTTCGTATCTTTTTGCCCTCAAGGATTGGTACTCCCTATTTGCTTTCTGCGTAACCTCTTCCTGCAATGCCGCTTTTACTGCCAGCAAGACACCCTGACTAGCCTCGCTATTTCCACCTGAAGCAATATCCTTTATATGTTGTTCTTCCGCCTTAACCAGCTTATCCCTTAATTTCTCTACTTTGCCCCTATCTTCTCTTCTAAGCCTGGTGGCGCAGTTGATCGTTTCTCCTCCTTAAAGCGGCATTAAAAGCCTCCCAGACCCCATTCCGAGATGTGCTGTATCTATTTGCCGCAAAAAATTCTCCAGCCCAAATATTCAAATGATCAACAAATCTACTATCTGCCAACAAACTTCTTTCAAACGTCCATTTTGCTTTAGATCGTTCTAACCCTCCCATATCATAGTTTAGCAACAGGGGGGTTATGATCTGAAATAACCCTTGGAAGTCTATATATCTTAACTTTTTAGGATTCTAAAACAGAAACAAAAAAGTAATCCAATCTTGAATATTTCTGGGCTGGATTAGAAAAGTAAGTATATCTGCGTTTGAAAGCTCTTTAGCTCGCCATACATCCTGTAGCCCATGAGAGCCTATCATAGCTTGGACCGCCTTAAAAACTCTGGGTTTTCTCCCCTGATACAGTATACCCATCCCTCATTCAGATGAAATATTTAAGTCTCCTGTAAAAACCAAAGGAGAGGACCAATTTGCAAGCTCAGTTTCTAAAAAATCATAAATTTCCGGATCGTCCTCATTATAGCCATGTACCGTACAAATAGTTGGGCCCAATTCCATCTCGATAATCACCCATCTTCCATTGCTATCTACTTTCACTTTCCTAGCTTTTCCTAGACTTTTCCTTCCTAAAATAGCGACCCCCCCTAATAGTTGAGGTTTGTGTTGTACAGGCTAATAATTCAAATCCGTTTATGAAAAGCAAATTTCTCTTTGACCAAGGGAGGTGGGTCTCTTGCAAACAGAGAAGATCTATTCTATTATGTTTCACCACATATGCTAATTTCTGTCTTTTCCTCCAGCCGTTTAATCCCCCCACATTCATTGTACAAATATTAATGCGTGCCATCAAATTGAGTGTAGCAACCTATACCGAAAAGCCGTTCAAAAATCTTTTTCCTTGCTAGCATTCTTTGTCCATTACCAATACTGCACCATTCCCTCCTTTTTTCATTTTTTACCCCCTTCTCAACCTCCCCTCCCCTTCCCTTTCCCTCTCCCACCCCCGGACACCCACACACGGCACCACCCACCCCTTGCCCCCCTCCACCCACCCTCCCTACTCTGTGAAGCGCACTGACCTAGTCTGTGCATGTGATGGATCGCGATGTGTAGTGAAGGCTGGTTTAAATCAGATCCACCAATATCAAACCAGAAAACCAAGGAGATTACCCTAACCCAGTTCGCCCAAAATCATGGAGTCAGGCCAAACCAAATTCGCCCGAAACATCTAATGATACATAAATGGTGAGTCTCCTAAACAAATTTATCAACACCAGCATTCGTGAGCGAAACACCATAGAGCTGTCAAAAGCTCTATCGGGCGAATTTTCAACCAAATATCCTATTATCCTAAGGAGTCCAGGTATTGTTTCGCTTTAATCTCGGAGGAGAAAAATAGAGTTTTCCCATCAGTAATGATTTTCAACTGTGCCGGGTTAAGTAAGAACGCCTGAAGCTTCTTGTCTTGAAAGGGTTTTATCAGACACCTTAACCGCCACCGTCTCTCCACCGTTGCATGGCAGAAGTCTGGTTTTACAAAGAACTGAAACCCATCGCAATTCCTTTTGGAATTTGATCTTTCTAGCTCCGAAATTGCTTGGCGCAGGATAAAGTTTCCAAAAAAGATCAAAATTGGCCTAGGTTTATCTCCTTCCTTCGAGTTCCTGTTGACTTTGAACGGTGTACGGTGAACTCTCTGCAGCTCTGAAGCCCAATTCCAACTAGTGCGCTCGGGGAATGCATTTTCAAAAAGTCTGATTGTAAATAACTTGACATCAGACCCCTCTGCCCCCTCCGGAATTCCCAAAAGCCTAAGGTTGTTCTGGCGGAGCCTGTTCTCCATCGCTTCTAGCTTCCATTGTATATCGCCAACCTGAGAGCTTTGAGCGTTCACCTTGGCGACAGCCACCTCCACTTCCACTTCAGTAGCTACAATTCTGTCTTCAAGGTTAGAGACTCTATCGCCAGTGTTCGCACATGCCTTAGATAGCTTTTTGACACCACCCCTTAATTTTCCTCATCGCAGTCTGTGATTTCCGATTTTCTTGTTGAGTCTCCTCCCTATGGGCAATTATTTCCTAGTGGATTGTCTCCAGCAAAGTCATTTAAGCCAGCTCAATATCTGCATTATCATTTGCAGGGGCGGTCTGATCTAACTGTAATTTGCCTTGGGGGTCACCCTGATCCTTTACCCTCACTCCAGGTACTTTCATTGCGGTGGCCGGCTTTTCAGTCTCCGGGTCGCTCTCCCCAAAGGAGCTACAGTCCCCCTCCTCTTCATCCTCAGTCCACTCCCCACCATCCGATGCTGAAATGAAGGCTTCACTCTGAGCGCCATCCCCACCTCCACCAGCCTCGTCTCCTTGCTCCAGGAGAGCATGCTGCTCACCACCTTTAAAGTCACTCTGTCCTTGTTCCAGAGCTTGAGGCTGAGAGAGGGCTAGATGCTCAGGTATCTCTCTCAGAGATGCTTCAGAGTTTTCAAACATAGTTCCTGTTTATAACAATTTCAAAGCCCTCTCTGCATCAGCCATTAGCTCCTCTACAAAGGGGGCACCCCCATCCAGAGCCCCATCCATATTGCCTTTTAGCTTGTCAACCACCCCCAACTGGGGTGAAAGCAATGCCTGAGGATCAGTCATACTATCGGGGGCTATATTTTCCACTGAAACCTCCCCTGTTACAGTCCCGGGCAATGCCCCCGGTTCCTTCTCCTTACCAACTTTGTTAAACATGTCAGGTATCCTGGCTGTAGTCTGCCAGGTCCGGGCTGCAGTCTGCTGCTGGCCTTTCATACTCTCTCGTACAGGTACAGGTTCTCCTGCAGGTTTTGCAGAGTTCTCCTCCCGCTGATTTCTCCTTTTATCCGCCACTGCCGCTTTCGACGTTTGATTTAGCTTCGGAGCCATATCCTGCCGAGGATCTCCTTTCTGTGCTGCTGACCCGCTCTGGTGCACGGGACGCTTCTTGTCAGGGCACTTTGTTTCCGCACCCGGAGCTCCTGCAGAGCTGAATCCTTCTCGAACGGCTCCGCCCTCCTGCGAGCGTCTGATGCCGCAAGCAGGGAGAGAGAGCGACCAGCACCGCCGATACCTCCCGCAGCAATCAGGGCGCAGACCCACGGCAAGAAAGCGATGTAATCATGCAGTGATTTTCCTCCGAAACAGACCCGAACAGACCCAGCAGAAACCGGAACCATGGTACGTGGTGCGAACTTAGACCTGCATAGCTTTAGGCTCTTCTCCGCTTGCCGGCCCTCACCACACTATCGCATCGGCCACAACTAAGCGGCCGCCATCTTGCTTGTGCCTTTGCTATGTCTCAAGATATGTGCTCCAGTGGGTTTTGAGTAATTTAGGCTCAATAATATATATATATCTATAAGCACGCCCCGGTATGCGCACCGTACGCACCACACGAGTTCGCACGCGGAAAGCTGATTGGCTCTCGGGTGTCTGTCAGCATTCTAAACAGTCCGGAGCGGCCGCCATCTAGTGTCTCGGTAGGATAGAGACACAAGAGGTGGCAAAAAAAAGGGAAAATGTCCAAAAGGGGGCAGGGTAGACCCCCCCTGACCCCCTAGGTATGATGTGGGGGCCATAAAAGGGCCCCGCGGGGCAAAACTTTTTTTTTTTTTCGATTTGCACGGGGGGAGCGCCAGGTACTGGCACCGGGGAGCGTACCATGGTGAAAACCCAGTGAAACAGTAAAATGATAATTTAAAGTGCTTAGAGGTAGTGATGCATTGCTGGAGTGTGTCACAAAAGTGATGCAACTCCAGCAATGCATCTTTTCACATGGGGCCAGCCCCACGTGAAAAGGGCCTGCGTCAGTCTTACGCCTGCTGTGAGGCAGGCGCAAGATTTTGACGCAACGGTGTCCTAAAAGTGATGCAGTGATCTCATAGATTTCACTGCGTCACTTCTACGACCCTTTCTTGCGTCAATACACCCCCTTTGCATACATTACACCTGGCGCAGGTATAATGTGAAAGGGTTGCGTCAGTCTTTTCTTACCCTTCCACACCACCGTTCTTTTACTACATTTTCTTCACTTATCCACATTCCCCGTGTTCACTCTTCTTCTCCTCACTCTCGTTCCCCACACTCACCTTCTTTCAGTCCCCCTACTTCACTTCCCTTCCCCTCTCGTCCCTTTCATTGCTTTCTCACTCATTTTCCTTTCCTCTCCTCTCTCACTGCACTCCACTTCAGTTACTCATTTTGAATTTGATAAGAATATAGCTCTTTTTTGAGAACTGGAGGTAGTTCTAAAAAGAACTGTTTTATTTCTTCTTTTTTTATGTTTTTTTCAGAACAAAAACAAAAACAGGGAATGCAAAACTGCTCAACAGGAGCAAAAAAAAAGGGAAAAATTAGGGCTGGGGAAGGCAGCAGTGTTCTTGCCTCTTGCGTGCAATGAGCTTGATGCTCTGCTCACCATAGCAAAGCATTTCATCGCATTGCTTGCACTTTACAGTAATGTCACTAAAAACAGGTTGAATGTTCGGAATCATCTCCAATTCCGCTGCACGTCCTCTCCCTGATGTTGTGGCTCCTCCTGTAGATGTAGAGGCACCATCCCTTGGGGGATTACGTGCCAGGTCTCGGACACTCTCCCGGGCATAGTTCTGGGGGTGCCTGCATTGGACGTGGCGAATTATTGTTGAATTGCCAAAACTGTACTTCCTTTTTGGGTCTCCTCGGGAAAGCACAGTTTGGCATATTTTGCATTCTACTTTGGGAGCATTCACCTTTTGTAATCCTTCAGGTATTGAAAAAAATTTCCAGGGACGCATCGCGTAAGCGCGTCGGATGGTTATTTAGCGCGATCGTATGCGCTCGCGTGCTTCCAGGTTTGCTTACGCCATGCGTATCACGCGGACGCGGCTACGCGATACGTCACGATGATGTTTTCATTCGCGGCAATAGCTCTAATGGGGCGCTCACTGGTACGCGCCCCGGGGCGCCCCGCAAGACTGCGCTCACCGGGAGCGCTCCAGGGCAAAAACTAAACAAAAAAAAAACATGAACAATATACATAAAAAAATAGTATTACATAAATATACAATATAGGATTCATTATAAAAAATATTACATTTCATATCTATAGAAATTTGCTATTAAAAAACCTTTAAAAATTCACTGAAAAAAACATAGGTTTGAGGTCCTATATATAGTTAGGAATTAGCATTTAAAAAACCTATGAAATTCACTGAAAAAATCATAGGTTTCACACCAGTTATAGTTAGGAATTAGCATTTAAAAACCTATGAAATTCACTGAAAAAACCATAGGTTTCACACCAGTTATAGTTAGGAATTAGCATTTTAAAAACCTATTAAATTCACTGAAAAAACCATAGGTTTCACACCAGTTATAGTTAGCTGGAAATTTTACTGACATAAAACCATTGAAATTCCCACGTTATAGTTAGTTGGACTCACTATAACTTGCGCGCCTGTAATGCACTGCTGATGACGTCACATATCACATCACTCATGACATTTCCGGAATTTACAGCCCAGGCCTAGTTTCAACCCCATCCGTGGTCTTGGTCACATGACCTCCTCTCGGGTCAGACCCTGTTTTTAAAGTACCCAACACATACGTGGACACCACGTGTCAATTAATAGACATAAAAGAAATTTGTAGACAGAAAATAAAACACACTCATCATGTATTCTGAATAGCATGTGCATTTCAGGGATATTAATTTGGCCTTAAATAATGGTCCATTATTAAAGGCATAATAGTCACATTAGTGCTTGCCCTGTTTGAGACAATTCAAATTGCCCACCCAATGTTCGTGGGGACTTGTATATGTGTAAACCGGTGAAGTACTTAAGGACTCCGTATTGGCTGTGTTTTGTTGGCTATGCTATGTATGATACCAGTGCGACTGGTAGTGGCAAATGACTGTCCTGTGATGCGCAGACACAGCCGCAGTTCTGGTATGGTACCAAAATTAAGGGTAAACTATGAATTTACAGTTACCACATGTGGATGCCTGGCATCGGAGTCAGTTCTAATTGTGTGTTTCAATGTAGCCCAGTGACATGATCTCAACTGGTCAGTGTGAGGATGACTACAGTGACTAGGAGTGGTGAGGGATGCCTAAGACGTTTGTCCACTCAAGTGTGCATAGTAGTAACGGAGCTGAGTCAGTCCATTAGGCAAACACAGCCCAGTGTACCTGTAAAAACAAGTTGAAACATAACAGTACATTTTCGCAAAGCCATGAGTATTCCAATTGCACAGTCATAAATACAATTCTGGATGCGTATCACCAAGGCACCATGCTCTATATGTGCATGTACATCCTATAACAGACATCATGATGGATACATTTCAACATTCAATATACATATAAGGGAATAAAAAAGGGGGAAAGGAGGAAAAGAGGGTGAGGCATGAGGACTCGGATCTTCACTGCCAGCGGTGCTGCCCTACGCCAAAATAATGTAGGGGCATATTATCAAGGGGCCGCGATAAAATTATCGCTGCTTTAGTGTCCGTTTTCAGCTGAAAAGCGCTGATAATTTTATCGCAATATTAGCAAGGACATGCTAGTGCGTGTTTCAGTGATTTACCACCCACTTGGTAGCGCATTATTAATGAGATGCAAAGTTGGTGTGCCTCAATGGACTACATGGAGAAATATCGCGAAGGCAGCTTCGCAATATTTACAGCAATGCCCCGGCGGGCGTGGCGATAAACAAAATCGTGCTAAAATCCAGTGTTAGGCATACTTTGCATGGGAGGAGGTGACCTGTTCTCAGGACACCCCCTGCGCCGCATGGCCACCAGCTGTGTGCGTGCCCCTCGCCCCCGCCGCTGCTCATTGCTGCCTCGTTGTGATATTGCCTCGCCGCCCGTGCGATCGTAATACTCTGTGGTTCTGTTTACTGTATTGCCGTTTTTTGCCTTTAACCTTTTGTCTCCTCTTTGCTGTTATCCCCCTGTGAGAGTTGTTATAGCCTTCTGTATTTGCCTATTCTGTGTCGCCCTGTGCCTCGCCTTCCCCGCTTGCCTCCATTCACGCAGCCACGCCCCCTTCTGTTTTGTACCCTCCCCGCCTCCCAGCTGCTCCTCCCTCCCACTTGTCCATAAATGGCGACCGCGCGCCGCAGGTGAGTGTGACCGGTTCTCAGGACACCCCCCGCGCCACATGGCCACCAGCTGTGTGTGTGCCCCTCGCCCCCGCCGCTGCTCATTGCTGTCTCGTTATGATATTGCCTCGCCGCCCGTGCGATCGTAATACTCTGTGGTTCTTTTTACTGTATTGCTGTTTTTTGCCTTTAACCTTTTGTCTCCTCTTTGCTGTTATCCCCCTGTGAGCGTTATTATAGCCTTCTGTATTTGCCTATTTTGTGTCCCCCTGTGCCTCGCCCATCCCGCTCGCCGCCGTTCACGTGGCCATGCCCCCTTCTGTGTTGTACCCTCCCCGCTCCCGCCTCCCAGCTGCTCCTCCCTCCCACTTAGCCATAAATGGCGACCGCGCGTACGCGCAGTGGTCACGTGCAGCGGGCGCACCGATTGTGCGCCGAAGGCGCGCCAAAGGCAAGCCCGTCTGCGGCCGTCCGCGCCTGGACCGCGGCCAGCACCAGGACCCCTGGCCCCCACCAACGCCAGACAACCCGACACACCCACGACGCCGCCACACTCAACGCACTCAATGCCGGCCGGAACCCCGCCTGCTGCCGGGCCTCTCCGAAACGCTTCCACGGACCCTTCACCTACACAAACTGCAAGTTCACCTGCCTCCGAACATGCATCGCGCCCGCCAAGCCAAACCCCAGCAGCGACCTCAAGTGCATCCTGCTCCACACCCGCTCCGTCCACAGACACGCCGTCGAACTCTGGAACCTGCTCGACACAACATCACCAGACGCTGCGTTCCTCACTGAAACCTGGATGAACGCCTCCTCAGCCCCGACATCGCCATCGCCATCCCGGATGGATACAAGATCATCAGGAGGGATCGCATCAAAAAGACTGGGGGAGGCATCGCCATTTTCCACAAGAACACCATCCGCATCACGACCGACTCCAACGACACCTTCGCCGCCGCCGAGCACATCCACTTCCAGATTCACACCGACCCAAAGACGACCCTCAGAGGCACCCTCATCTACAGACCCCCGGGACCAAGCGCACAATTCAGCGAAGACATCACAGACTTCATCAGCCCACACGCCCTCCCTCCGCCGACTACATCCTCCTAGGGGACCTCAACTTCCACCTGGAGAACAACAAGGACCGCAACACCGTCACCCTGCTGGACAACCTCACCAACCTCGGACTGAAGCAACTGGTCAACACCTCCACCCACTACGCCGGCCACACGCTTGACCCTATCTTCTCATCCAGCAACCACATCGCCTTCAGCCACTCCACCGGACTCCACTGGACCAACCACAGCTGCGTCCACTTCAGCTTCAGAAAAACCACCACCCACCACCACCCGCAACAGGTTCCCCACAGAGGCTGGAGCAAGATCACCGCCGACCAGCTCACCACCTCCCTCAGCCAGAACCCACCTGCCAGCACACCGGACCCCAACGAAGCAGCCCGCAACTTCACGCAGTGGCTGACCGCCTGCGCCGACGACCTCGCACCACTGAAGAACCCTCCCAGCAAACCCAGAAGCAAGAAGGCCCCCTGGTTCACCGACGAACTCAAGGACTCCAAGAAGACCTGTCGTACCCTCGAGAAAGCCTGGCTCCTCGACCGGACCACTGACAACATGACCGCCCTCAAACACGCGACCCGCAAGCACCACCAGCTCATCCGCACCACCAAGAAGAAATCACTGAAGGACCGACTGGACAACAACGCCCACGACAGCAAGGAACTCTTCTGCAGTGTCAAGGAGTTCTCCAACCCCAGCTCCGGCAACAACGACATCACCCCTTCACAAGGTCTCTGCGACTCCCTCGCCTCTTTCTTCCACCGCAAGATTGCCGACATCCACAACAGCTTCGGCGCACCATCCTCGCACCTAACCGCCGAACCAACGCACCCCACCGCCACCCTCCGCTCCTGGACCGCAGTGACCACCGAAGACACAGCCCGCACGATGAACACCATCCACTAGGGATCTCAGACTGACCCCTGCCCCCACCACGTCTTCAACAAGGCCGACTCCACTATCGCACCCCAACTCTGAGACGTCATCAACACCTCCTTCGACACCTTCCTGGAGAGCTGGAAGCACGCAGAGCTCAGCGCCATACTGAAGAAACCAACAGCGGACCCCACCGACCTCAAAAAGTTCCGCCCCATCTCGCTCCTCCCTTTTCCTGCCAAAGTCATTGAGAAGATTGCCAACAGACAGCTGGCCGCCTTCCTTGAGACGAATGGATCCCTCGACCCCTCGCAGTCTGGTTTCAGAGCTAACCACAGCACGAGACCGCCCTCATCGCAGCCACCGAAGACATCTGAGCCCTTCTCGACAACGGGGAAACAGTGGAACTCATCCTCCTGGACCTCTCCGCCGCGTTCGACACTGTCTGCCACCGCACCCTAGTCCAACGCCTCAGCAACACCGGCATACAAGAGAAGGCACTGAAGTGGATCATCTCGTTCCTCGCTGGGAGAACACAGAGAGTCCGCCTCCCCCCGTTTCGTTCCGAGGCCACCGAAGTCATCTGCGGCTTCCCGCAAGGATCATCACTCAGCCCCACCCTCTTCAACGTCTACATGAGACCTCTCGCAGCCATCGCACGCCAACACAACCTCAACATCATCTCCTACGCCGACGAAACCCAGCTGATCCTCTCCCTCACCAGAGACCCCGACACCGCCAGAACCAGCCTCCACGAAGGGATGAAAGACGTCGCCGAATGGATGAAGAACAGCTGCTTGAAACTGAACTCAGACAAGACGGAAGTCCTCATCCTTGGACCATCACCCTCCGCCTGGGACGACTCCTGGTGGCCCCCAGCCCTGGGCACAGCCCCAAAGCCTACAGACCACGCACGCAACCTGGGCTTCATCCTGGACTCCTCCCTCGATGACCAGACAAGTCAACGCCGTCTCCTCCTCATGCTTTCACACCCTCCGCATGCTCCACAAGATCTTCTGATGGATCCCCATCGAAACCAGGAAGACGGTCACCTAGGCCCTTGTCACCAGCCGGCTGGACTACGGAAACACCCTCTACACCGGAACCACAGTCAAGCTACAGAAAAGACTACAACGCATCCAGAACGCCTCCGCCCGACTCATCCTGGACATCCCCCGACGCAGCCACATCTCCAGCCACCTGAGGAACCTACACTGGCTCCCCGTCAACAAGAGTATCACGTTCAGGCTCCTCACCCACGCACACAAGTCTCTCCACGACCTGGGCCCCGAGTACCTCAACGACCGCCTGACCTTCCACACGCCCACCCGCCAGCTACGATCCGCCAGCCTCGCCCTCGCCACCGTACCACGCATCCGAAGAGCCACCGCCGGAGGCAGATCCTTCTCCTACCTGGCTGCCAAGACATGGAACTCCCTCCCCATCCACCTTCAGCTGACCCAGGACCACCTCGCCTTCAGGAGACAACTCAAGACCTGGCTGTTCGAGCAGTAGCGGCCCCCTCCCCCCAAGCGCCTTGAGACCCTTCCGGGTGAGTAGCGCGCTATACAAGTGTTATGATTGATTGATTGGGAGGAGGAATGTGGGGTTACGACCACAGGGTCCTATCAGCAAGGTCATGGCTGTTTAGCAGGGAACATCGCTGGTTTTCCGGCGATGTTGGGACATTTCCCTGCTATTGCTGGAATTCTCATCGCCAATGCACTAAGCATTGTAAATATAGCGCTAGCTTGGTGATGCATTCCAGTGATAGCCAGCGATAGGGAAACTCACTCTAGGCGAGGTCAACGATTATTATCTGCCACTTGTTAATATGCCCCGTAAATATGCCTCAAAAAAACGATTTTTAGACAGCAATGAAAAATCAATGCAGGCTTTGTGCAGTCACTCATAGTGAAGGGGGGTCATTGGGAAAAGCGGGCTCATCCATTACCCTATGCAGTGTGTTGTGTTGGGCTGAAGCAAAATGTGAATGGCAATTTGACAATCCAGTGCACGAAGCCCTCTGAACCGAAAGCTCCTGTATACATGTACAATAGGTGAACTTTGTTTGAAAAACAATGGCTAAAGACATCTCAAAGGCCAGACCTAAAAATTGATCTTCTGGCCTTGGTCTGCTATGTTGCTGATTTCCAGTGTGCCCCTCACAACCTGGGACCCAGGTTTCACTGCACCTGCTGCACTAATCATAACATTTCCTCCTAAACCTATCTGTTGAAGATAAACTGGCTGTTGTGTATGTATCCTGAAGTAAGTTCTAGTAAACAAACAGACATATTGAAAAAACATGCGTAAACAAAAAGATCTGTAAAATTTGCAACACAGACGAATACGTGGGGCTCATTTCGACATGACGGTTTAACTGACTTTGGATCCACTGAAGTTACCACAACCGATAATAGAGCATCTGCCTTTCTGGGCGACACCTTCCCCTACAGCATGTTTAGATCCAGTAGTTCAGCCTCCTCTTACAGCGCCGATTCGAGTATCTATTCCCAAACCAGACCGTGCAGCAAACATCTTTTGTGTGCCGTTATTATGGATACATACATATATTAACATCTTGAGTCACGCACCCTCCATCTGTCATCACAAGAAAACAAGAACTGTAGCATCTGTCTGGGCAAAGGGATCTTCATGAATGTATTTATGTGTGGATGCAAAGATGGCGCCTGCCCGCCAAATCCTGTACCGGACTCATTTTTCTGTCAGCGGTATTTGAATTTGGCAGGGGTAAAAAAAAATGCACGTTTAATAGTAATAGCACATTCTCGGTTTGCTGTCAGTGGTATTTTAATTTTTCAGAGGTATTGTAGTTATATCATCAGAAATGTGTCAGTCTATTTGAATAAACAATGTTCGCAGTAGTTTAGTTTGGCAGCAGTAAATGGTGGTTGATATTAGCAATATATTGCACAGAATAATGTATGTTTGATTGGTGCCAGACTTTGGTATATCAAAACACAACATTTTTCACAACAAATTGAAAAAATGCCAACAGGTTTTTCTACCGACAAATTGAAATACCACAGACACATACCTGTGTGATGCTGGCCAAAATATGATTTAAACTTTGGAGGGCTGGAAGTCTGATCAATGTTAGTAAAACTTTTCTGCCTTAATGTTGATACTTCTGTGTGAGTTAACTAGGTCTTTTGGTAGATCCTAGTGCAGAAATATTTCATGTCTTCCAACTATCACTATTTTGAAAGCAAAATTGCATGGGTTTCTCTAGTGTACTGAAATATTGCACAAGTGGAGATGTAAGCTGCACTGCCATTGCCACCAATTGACCAGTATAAAAATGATATTTGCTCCAATTAAACTGGAAAATGCATTTTTTGTGCTGGTCTTTTGATAGTAATGGTGCTTTCACAACCATCTGTTCCATGAGTCTGCTGTTATTACGTAAACAGACGTAAGCAGGAGAACTACATTCTAATGAATATTGTGCTTTTTCTAAAAAAAATATGTCCTACTTAAACTAAACTTTAGGCATAAGTGAGTGTTTTATGTTGATAGTAAAATGTGGGCCTAATGTATCAGTTTCCCTGAAACAAAGCGGCCGTTTTGGCTCTCTGACTGGTTTGCAAACCGGTGTTTATTTTGTGCATCGAGGGATGTACATGTCCATCTTTGTACACAAAGTACTTTCACTTGGATCCAAAGAATCCAGCCCAACGAATAATAATGAGCCAGAATTCTGTTTGCAAAGCCTCCTGAATGGATGGGAATGAAGGAAAGGAGGCATGCGAAGGACAACTGATCTCCATCACGGCTTTCAAAGGTGTATCATGTTTTTCCTGGGTTTGTTCTGCAGATAACTTTAGGTTTGTGTTCTGATGACCTTGAGAGAGCGCGATTTGAGTAAAATGTAGAAGTGCACCATATTTACAAGCACGTTGCACGAGTTTAGTTAAAGGAACATAAGAGTGTCGAATTTATAGAGTGCATACACATACGAGTGTTTAATTAATATAGAATGCATATATCAGTGTGAGAAGCTAATGTAGTAATGTTTAGAAGATGTTAGAATGTTATTAATTTCATGCTATGTGACTGTTGCAGAAAAGAATGTAATGCTGCCAAACGTGGAAATGTGTAGGCCTCATGGCAGTGCATTAAGAAAGAAAACGTGCTTTTACAATTTACACATAAGATGGATTACTGTTGTTATAATTCAAAGTATTATTGATCATAGACTGAAAAATGTTTTAGAAGTGTTTCCTATAACTAGAGTGTGTAATAAGTTAGAATACTGTTTTAGGCTGAGAAATAAAGGTTCATAGAGTGCACAGGCCTGTTTCATGTAATTCTAGTAGGCCTGGAGAGATAAAGTCGTTTCTTTTGATCTGCATGTGCTAGTTAAAATCAGGTCGTGTTAAGCATAAATTGTGGACCATGCTCGAAGTTTTACGACTTGTGAGATAAGCTGGAGGCCGGAATTTGGGGCCCACTTCATGGGTGTCTGTTTGCAGGTGCGAGGGGGTTCCAATCAAGAGAGTGATGAATAGAGCTCTGTTCTGGGAGACAGGGACAGGCCTGGAGGAGGCTTCAGGAATTTCCTGGGGGGTACCGTCTTGCCGAGAAGAGCCTGAGAAGCAAGGTCAACGCTAACAAGAAGCCCAGAGGAGTATCAGCATGGAAAAAGCCAGAAACGACACCACATGAGAGGTGTACGTGAGGGGCGTCTCTGAGGGGCGTTTCAACTGTAATTGTGATTTTGTATTAGGGATAGCACCCTTGGGTGGAGTTAGAGCAGATGGCCTGAGGAACCTTAGAGAGCGGATGGGTAGGCAGAGAGGGCACAACTGCGATGCACAGATTTACAACAGAGACTAAGGGAAAGTGAGTGAACTTCTTTGGAAGTCACCAGGGCTGACACCTTTTTAGGTTAAGATCCTGCTAAGTAGGGATGTCACTTAGTCTAGTGTAGGGACAGTCTAATCTGGATTTTCCTTCCTTTTTGTAAATGACGCTCAAGTTACAACTTGTGTCCATTCTTGCAAACTTGCTGATCTTTGAACTAGTCTTGGTGATATTCTTTTGTCGCCTAAGAGCATTTAGAGAATTCATGTTTGTATTGATGCCAGTATATCTTTTGAACCTTATATTGAGATGTTTGTATCTCCAGTTATCTTTGGCTTTATAATAAAACTTTAAAACATATTCGTGGTAAGTGGTTCTTCAGAGTTGCGTAAAGTCTTGAGCTGATTAACCTGGTAGTGGATTGCTTTTTACTCTATGACAGGTAACAAAGGTTCAGTCGACCTGAGTGGGGATCTAGATCTATAGCAATCAGATAAGAGATCAAAAATCCCCCCGTATTAGTTGGTAGCAGAGTAGGATGGTTACCTTCTAGAGGAAGGTGATCTAGACTAGGTTAAGATTACCCCAAGGCCCCTAGAGATCGAGAGATGAGCAACAGAAGAATCGCCTGCCGAAGAAGGTGCTGACGGTCCGAGAGAAAAGCAGCAGAGTCGGTCGAGAGTGAGTATAATAAGGGTCATGGGTTGTCAGATTGCGGTGTTTTGTGTTGTATTTGTGTTGTAATGTCATGCGGAGTTGAATGCCTGTAGTGTGATTGAGGCAGGGTTGTGAGCGCGCGCAACCTGGTAAAAATCTTAAGTTCAGGGAAGAGCTTAAGTGGTTCGGGTGTATCGGACATCCAGAGTAATTGTCTACCATTGTAAAGGGGGTCATGAGGTACCATTGATCGCCCGCAGCACCGTGATAGGGGGAACGCAAGAGTGAGTGTATGGGTAACGGACGCTGGTCGGAAGTTACCGTGTGTAAGTAACCTATCAGTTAAGGCGACTGTCTGGACGTTCGCGGAAAGACATTTCGTCAGTTAAGGTGACAACTACAGTTAGACTGTGGACGTACAGTCAAGGAAAGTGATTGCTTGGTCGGAAGTCATCATTTTTCAGGGTATGAATGGGACGCATGCATGACCGGGAGACGAGCTGAGAACGGAGGGGAACTGCTGCGAAGGGAGACGAGTGACGTCAGAGAGAAGCCGCGCTGTGATAGGCCGGTTGACGCGAACCGCGCTGTGATAGGCCGGTTGGTGTGAAACCGCGCTGGGATAGGCCGGTTAGCAAGAACCGCGCTGGGATTGGTGGATTGTCATCAGGAAGTAAACGAACGCAAGGAAATAGGAAAATCTTGTAGATTTCGAACATTAAGTGTTTTAAATGTTTTAGAGCGATCTTTAAGAGAAAAAGGAGAGAATCGTATTACGTGGAAGAGGCCCCGCCAGAGGGTACACCAGCTCATTATATGGCTACGAATGTTGGGTTGCATACTATACTGTGGCTTAGCACTTGGAGTAAGATTACAGAAGGGAACGAGGAACTGACGTTTCCGAAATACGGAACGTTTAGATTAGAAGTTTTGCACCAGCTAAAAGCAGTTATGTCTTCATTGAGACCTTTGCCTAGACCAACACAGTTTGAAGCCCTTAATGCGTGGATTAGGGCAGCGCACGACAGGAATCAGAACAGGCGTCAAGAAAGGGTGAGACGATCGGTAAGAGCAGTGCAAGACGCCAAATGGGATGAGGAAGCCAAGAAATGGAGAGTGCAGACTATTGAAGTAGATAAGTTGTACCCAGTGATAGAGGTTACAGGAGACAAGAGAACACCAGAGGAGGATGATGAGAGCGAGACAGAGGATAGCCTAATAAATAGGTTGTTGATAGATAGACCGCCTCCGTACAATAGAGAGATGGAAGGTACCGAGCTCCCAAGGGAAGATAGGGTTGGCATAGGGGAATATAGACCACTCCCTATAACGGATTGGGAACCCACCAAAGGTGAGGAAACACCTCAACCTAGTCCAGTACAGAGAGTAGTCGGAAGGTTCGTGGTACAGAAGGTGCCAGAAACGGAGCGTGCTGAGTCTTACCAATTGCCAGATGCTCTTCAAGTACCCGTTACCATAGGTCCTATAGTATCGATTTATAACCCAGAGAAAGTACGAGAGGAGGAACAGGTATGGCTAGACAGAGAAAGAGCAGAAATGGAAAGAAGGAACAACATGACAAATGCCCGGAGGCAATTGCCAGGACCGAGAGAATGGAGCACCCCATTAAATTCAACAGTGGATCCCATAACAGATCAGGGGGGTCAGAGAGGACCGATGGATCTGAGAGGACCACGGCCGAAATCCTTTAAGGAGTTGAGGGCTGACTTGAGGGAGTGGGATGCTGCCACAGGAACACAGAGTAACAGGTCAGGAGCGGAAGCTGAATGGGGAAGTCGAGGCAATGGGACATTGTCTCAATGTGGGGCTAGCGAAAGCGGCCAGGAGTGTGATGGTAAGAGTCAGGAGAGTAGAGGAGCTACACGTCATATCCATAGTGGAAGTAGGCAGGAGCAAGAAGGTAGAAGTACAGAGTGTGGAAGGGCGTCTTGTTTCATACACAGTGAGGGAGACCGAAGGACGCAAGAGTACAGGGATAGCTTTAAGTGCACTCACCATACACCTGGTGATAACGTACAGCATTGGAATCGCGGAAACGTGGGGAGCCACGAGGTGCCTCGCCATGCGTCAAGCGATCATGGGCAGGAGCAGGATCGCGGGAACATGGGGAGCTGCGAAGGGTCTTACCATGTGTTGAGCGATAATAGACAGCAGGGGAATTGCGAAAGCATGGGGAATAATGGAGTGTCTTATCATGCACCTAGAGAAACCAAGCAGAATGGGCAATGTGGGACTATGGGGAATAGAGCAGTGTTTCACCATACACCAAGAGGGGATGGAACTGCATGGGACCTGGAGAGATGGGAGCATGGGAGGACTCCCCATAACACGCCTGAGACCAGACGTAGGACTCAGAGCTGTAATGGGAGAGACGTAGAGGGGCTCTCTAGAGACGACACACTGAAAGCTGTGATAAAGGCAAAAAGGCTCGATGTGACCAGCTTAAAATCTGACCTGGACGAGATAATAGATGGTACGTTGCCATTAGAGAGGATTGACATGTACGAGCAAGACGAGGTGCTGTTTATAGCAAAGGATATTACTCGGAAGGCGAGAGCGATTCACGAGAAATTATCTGAACTGGCAGACAAGTATATGGTAGACTTGTCGAGAACAAAGGCATTACAGGGTAACCATAGGCTGCATTATTCAGATCAGGACCTTGATGAGAGGAGGACAATTGGATTAAAAACACACATTAGGGAACTGATCACAGGAATAAGGGCATGGAGAGATCTGGATAAATGGGAAGAAATGTGGGCCAAGAAAGGGACTGTCAGGCGGAGCACGATTGTGATGTCCCCGGAGGGAGGGCCACTGCGGATGGATGCATACCCTTTGCGAGAAATAGCGAATGGGAGTTATGTACATGTGCCCTGGAGTAGGGGAGATTTAGCTGCGTTTACCAATTCATTTCCAAAGTTAAGAGAGAATCCTGTAGAGTGGTACAAGCAGGTAGAGAGGTTTGTGAAGATCTCTAAGGTACTGTGGATTGATTTGAACACCTTATTTGATATTGTGGTCCCAGGAGACTTGTGGACAACATGCAAAGTTAGTGTTGAATGGCCCACAGCAGAACCAGAAAGAAATGCTCATACTAATGGACCGTCAGAAAGAGTAATGGAAAAATATGAAAGGGTGATGACATGGCTGAAAGAGAAGGTGCCACCGCAGGATATAGATTGGGTGAAAATAGACCGAACTAGACAGGAACCCAAGTAGACAGTCCATGAATTTTATGAGAGATTGCTGAAAACGTTCAAACAATACAGTGGACTAGATGTAATGGATCCCAAAGACATAGGACAGTTTGTATCGAAATTCGTTTTGGGATTGAGACCTGATATTTGTTTGATGATTCAGCAACATTTAATTTGCTGGCAAAACAAACCATTAGATGAAATTTTGAGATACTCAAGGTATTGCAGTGACAAAATAGATTCCAAAGCAAAGAAACTTAAGGAGAAGTTGATGATGGTTCAGATGCAGTCGGCTGGAAAGGGTGGACAGCAGCAACAGGGAACAGGGACGATGGGAAGGAGCTCAAATAATCAGAATAGGGACAACGAGGAAAATCCGAGACCTAGAGTAGACCTTGCTACCTTGAAAAGGACTGATTTCGCAAGAAGGATTGTCAGAAAGTGAGTGAACTTCTTTGGAAGTCACCACGGCTGACACCTTTTTAGGTTAAGATCCTGCTAAGTAGGGATGTCACTTAGTCTAGTGTAGGGATAGTCTAATATGGATTTTCCTTCCTTTTTGTAAATGACGCTCAAGTTACAACTTGTGTCCATTCTTGCAAACTTGCTGATCTTTGAACTAGTCTTGGTGATATTCTTTTGTCGCCTAAGAGCATTTAGAGAATTCATGTTTGTATTGATGCCAGTATATCTTTTGAACCTTATATTGAGATGTTTGTATCTCCAGTTATCTTTGGCTTTATAATAAAACTTTAAAACATATTCGTGGTAAGTGGTTCTTCAGAGTTGCGTAAAGTCTTGAGCTGATTAACCTGGTAGTGGATTGCTTTTTACTCTATGACAGGTAACAAAGGTTCAGTCGACCTGAGTGGGGATCTAGATCTATAGCAATCAGATAAGAGATCGAAAATCCCGCCGTATTAGTTGGTAGCAGAGTAGGATGGTGTCCTTCTAGAGGAAGGTGATCTAGACTAGGTTAAGATTACCCCGAGGCCCCTAGAGATCGAGAGATGAGCAACAGAAGAATCGCCTGCCGAAGAAGGTGCTGACGGTCCGAGAGAAAAGCAGCAGAGTCGGTCGAGAGTGAGTATAATAAGGGTCATGCGTTGTCAGATTGCGGTGTTTTGTGTTGTATTTGTGTTGTAATGTCATGCGGAGTTGAATGCCTGTAGTGTGATTGAGGCAGGGTTGTGAGCGCGCGCAACCTGGTAAAAATCTTAAGTTCAGGGAAGAGCTTAAGTGGTTCGGGTGTATCGGACATCCAGAGTAATTGTTTACCATTGTAAAGGGGGTCATGAGGTACCATTGATCGCCCGCAGCACCGTGATAGGGGGAACGCAAGAGTGAGTGTATGGGTAACGGACGCTGGTCAGAAGTTACCGTGTGTAAGTAACCTATCAGTTAAGGCGACTGTCTGGACGTTCGCGGAAAGACATTTCGTCAGTTAAGGTGACAATTACAGTTAGACTGTGGACGTACAGTCAAGGAAAGTGATTGCTTGGTCGGAAGTAATCATTTTTCAGGGTATGAATGGGACGCATGCATGACCGGGAGACGAGCTGAGAAAGGAGGGGAACTGCTGCGAAGGGAGATGAGTGACGTCAGAGAGAAGCCGCGCTGTGATAGGCCGGTTGACGCGAACCGCGCTGTGATAGGCCGGTTGGTGTGAAACCGTGCTGGGATAGGCCGGTTAGCAAGAACCGCGCTGGGATTGGTGGAATGTCATCAGGATGTAAACGAACGCAAGGAAATAGGAAAATCTTGTAGATTTCGAACATTAAGTGTTTTAAATGTTTTAGAGCGATCTTTAAGAGAAAAAGGAGAGAATCGTATTACGGGGAAGATGCCCCGCCAGAGGGTACACCAGCTCATTATATGGCTACGAATGTTGGGTTGCATACTATACTGTGGCTTAGCACTTGGAGTAAGATTACAGAAGGGAACGAGGAACTGACGTTTCCGAAATACGGAACGTTTAGATTAGAAGTGTTGCACCAGCTAAAAGCAGTTATGTCTTCATTGAGACCTTTGCCTAGACCAACACAGTTTGAAGCCCTTAATGCGTGGATTAGGGCGGCGCGCGACAGGAATCAGAACAGGCGTCAAGAAAGGGTGAGACGATCGGTAAGAGCAGTGCAAGACGCCAAATGGGATGAGGAAGCCAAGAAATGGAGAGTGCAGACTATTGAAGTAGATAAGTTGTACCCAGTGATAGAGGTTACAGGAGACAAGAGAACACCAGAGGAGGATGATGAGAGCGAGACAGAGGATAGCCTAATAAATAGGTTGTTGATAGATAGACCGCCTCCGTACAATAAAGAGATGGAAGGTACCGAGCTCCCAAGTGAAGATAGGGTTGGCATAGGGGAATATAGACCCCTCCCTATAACGGATTGGGAACCCACAAAAGGTGAGGAAACACCTCAACCTAGTCCAGTACAGAGAGTAGTCAGAAGGTTCGTGGTACAGAAGGTGCCAGAAACGGAGCGTACTGAGTCTTACCAATTGCCAGATGCTCTTCAAGTACCCGTTACCATAGGTCCTATAGTATCGATTTATAACCCAGAGAAAGTACGAGAGGAGAAACAGGTACGGCTAGACAGAGAAAGAGCAGAAATGGAAAGAAGGAACAACATGACAAATGCCCGGAGGCAATTGCCAGGACCGAGAGAATGGAGCACCCCATTAAATTCAGCAGTGGATCCCATAACAGATCAGGGGGGTCAGAGAGGACCGATGGATCTGAGAGGACCACGGCCGAAATACTTTAAGGAGTTGAGGGCTGACTTGAGGGAGTGGGATGCTGCCACAGGAACACAGAGTAACAGGTCAGGAGCGCAAGCTGAATGGGGAAGACGAGGCGATGGGACATTGTCTCAATGTGAGGCTAGCGAAAGCGGTCAGGAGTGTGATGGTAAGAGTCAGGAGAGTAGAGGAGCTACACGTCATATCCACAGTGGAAGTAGGCAGGAGCAAGAAGGTAGAAGTACAGAGTGTGGAAGGGCGTCTCGTTTCATACACAGTGAGGGAGACCAAAGGATGCAAGAGTACAGGGATAGCTTTAAGTGCACTCACCATACACCTGGTGATAACGTACAGCATTGGAATCGCGGGAACGTGGGGAGCCACGAGGTGCCTCGCCATGCGTCAAGCGATCATGGGCAGGAGCAGGATCGCGGGAACATGGGGAGCTGCGAAGGGTCTTACCATGTGTTGAGCGATAATAGACAGCAGGGGAATTGCGAAAGCATGGGGAATAATGGAGTGTCTTATCATGCACCTAGAGAAACCAAGCAGAATGGGCAATGTGGGACTATGGGGAATAGAGCAGTGTTTCACCATACACCAAGAGGGGATGGAACTGCATGGGACCTGGAGAGATGGGAGAATGGGAGGACTCCCCATAACACGCCTGAGACCAGACGTAGGACTCAGAGCTGTGATGGGAGAGACGTAGAGGGGCTCTCTAGAGACGACACACTGAAAGCTGTGATAAAGGCAAAAAGGCTCGATGTGACCAGCTTAAAATCTGACCTGGACGAGATAATAGATGGTACGTTGCCATTAGAGAGGATTGACATGTACGAGCAAGATGAGATGCTGTTTATAGCAAAGGATATTACTCGGAAGGCGAGAGCGATTCACGAGAAATTATCTGAACTGGCAGACGAGTATATGGTAGACTTGTCGAGAACAAAGGCATTACAGGGTAACCATAGGCTGCATTATTCAGATCAGGACCTTGATGAGAGGAGGACAATTGGATTAAAAACACACATTAGGGAACTGATCACAGGAATAAGGGCATGGAGAGATCTGGATAAATGGGAAGAAAGGTGGTCCAAGAAAGGGACTGTCAGGCGGAGCACGATTGTGATGTCCCCGGAGGGAGGGCCACTGCGGATGGATGCATACCCTTTGCGAGAAATAGCGAATGGGAGTTATGTACATGTGCCCTGGAGTAGGGGAGATTTAGCTGCATTTACCAATTCATTTCCAAAGTTAAGAGAGAATCCTGTAGAGTGGTGCAAGCAGGTAGAGAGGTTTGTGAAGATCTCTAAGGTACTGTGGATTGATTTGAACACCTTATTTGATATTGTGGTCCTAGGAGACTTGTGGACAGCATGCAAAGTTAGTGTCGAATGGCCCACAGCAGAACCAGAAAGAAATGCTCATACTAATGGACCGTCAGAAAGAGTAATGGAAAAATATGAAAGGGTGATGACATGGCTGAAAGAGAAGGTGCCACCGCAGGATATAGATTGGGTGAAAATAGACCGAACTAGACAGGAACCCAAGGAGACAGTCCATGAATTTTATGAGCGATTGCTGAAAACGTTCAAACAATACAGTGGACTAGATGTAATGGATCCCAAAGACATAGGACAGTTTGTATCGAAATTCGTTTTGGGATTGAGACCTGATATTTGTTTGATGATTCAGCAACATTTAATTTGCTGGCAAAACAAACCATTAGATGACATTTTGAGATACGCAAGGTATTGCAGTGACAAAATAGATTCCAAAGCAAAGAAACTTAAGGAGAAGTTGATGATGGTTCAGATGCAGTCGGCTGGAAAGGGTGGACAGCAGCAACAGGAAACAGGGACGATGGGAAGGAGATCAAATAATCAGAATAGGGACAACGAGGAAAATCCGAGACGTATAGAGTAGACCTTGCTACCTTGAAAAGGACTGATTTCGCAAGAAGGATTGTCAGCTTCCAGGTGTGGTTCGAAAAGACCGAATAATTAAAGCAAATATTGTCGAAGGAGCAAAGAAAAGAGACTTTGTGTCGTGGCAGAAAATTAGAACTACACTGTCTTGAGATCATGGAGGCCGGCAACCCGAACCGCAAAGCAAAATGCATAGTAGGCACACTTTTAGTGGGAGTAATTTTTCTTATAGTTCTAGTAGTTACCGTATCATATATAGTGGGACATGAAAATGAAGTGAAGGCAACAAATGAAGCAAAGGTTGTAGTAACCCTGAAATCTACTACTGCTGGTAAAAAGGGGGACAATACAGAGAAGGATAAAGCTTTACTAGCAGCAGAAGCTCGTAGGTTGCACGTAGATGAATCACAGGGAAATTTCAAGTCAAATGCATATGCTAAATTGCTTTATGAATACATTGATGCCATGGATGCAAAAGACTGTTACGTCTGCATGCAATTGCCAGCCTCTGTAGACGAAGGTATTAGGTATCATCATCTTCCATTGACTTATGGAATTACATGTAGCTTGTTGCTTAGTATATTTTATGAACGCGATAGCTTTGAGTATTATTTTTCAAACTTTGACGCTGTTTTACTAGAAGTCCCGGCCTACAAGCATATGAATAAATGGGACTATTACAAGAGTGAGGATCGATTAAGGAAATGTTTAATTCCTTGGAAAACGTTAGATACTTCATATGCCCGAAGAAATAATTTGACTTGCAAAGTGTCAGAAATTGAGAAAAGGTTTATAGGGCAGGTAGATGATCGATACAGAAGGCAGAAGATTCTAAAGGCTTCGGGCCAATGGAAAACAGATTGGACCGAGGAGGAAAAGTCACACAAGAGGAAGGGTAGTAACGGTCCAATAGCTTTAGACCGAGAGCAAAGAGGGAAACTATGTATATACAGGGGTAAAACCTACTATGAGAATGTGTTTGTGGGAGAAGTAAGTTGTGAACATGCTTTCAAATAGAATATTATACAAAGGATTTCTTGAAAGGAATGCAGGTGATCCCGAATTTATATTTTGTCTGTGGAAGAAATGCATACGTGAAACTACTGCATAATTGGTACGGATCATGTTATTTAGCAATTGTCTTCCCCAAAATATATCATGCTAAGGATCTAGAAATCATAGAGGGAAAAACTCAAGCCAGAGGAAGAAGGGATGTAAGCAATGATGAGGTAGTTGGAGACGTATTTGGTGCCATGTTCCCTCTTTTAGGGCTAATACTGAATGATGTCAAGATTAGGAGATTGGCAACAGTAGTAGATAGATTATCTGCCAGTACTGCTAGATCATTAATGCTGGTGGAGGGAGAGATGCAATCGATAAGGGCAATGGTTCTCCAGAACCGACTTGCTTTAGACGTTCTGTTAGCCAAAGAGGGCGGAGTCTGTAAGGCTTTGAAGGTCCAGGAATGTTGCACTTACATTCCAGACAATTCAAAACCTCTTGAGAAGTATATACAGAATATCACTGAAATTCATCAAGAAATTGAGGATCTGACAAAGGTGAATGTGTGGGAAAAAGTGGGTCATGGAATGGGTAAAGTTGAAGGTTGGTTTGCCAATCTAGGGAAGAGCTTCATTTGGTACATACTGAAACCTATCATCATAATAGTGATTTGCGTAATCACACTGTGGGGATTAGTGAGGCTGTATCAATGGTATAGGTCAAATAGGTTGCAAAGATCCATGAGAGAGCAGGAGCAGAGGTTAGCTGCGATGCAGGATAACTAGTACAGGAGTCTGAGGGCTCTAGAAATGATAAAGCGAGGGAGCGTTGCAACGAGTTCTGTTTGATTCAATTCATTCTCTCAGGGATGGTGTTGTGATGGTGATGACCTCTAAAGGGCTTCAAAGGGGGGAACTGAGAGAGCGCAATTTGAGTAAAATGTAGAAGTGCACCATATTTACAAGCACGTTGCACGAGTTTAGTTAAAGGAACATAAGAGTGTCGAATTTATAGAGTGCATACACATACGAGTGTTTAATTAATATAGAATGCATATATCAGTGTGAGAAGCTAATGTAGTAATGTTTAGAAGATGTTAGAATGTTATTAATTTCATGTTATGTGACTGTTGCAGAAAAGAATGTAATGCTGCCAAACGTGAAAATGTGTAGGCCTCATGGCAGTGCATTAAGAAAGAAAGCGTGCTTTTACAATTTACACATAAGATGGATTACTGTTGTTATAATTCAAAGTATTATTGATCATAGACTGAAAAATGTTTTAGAAGTGTTTCCTATAACCAGAGTGTGTAATAAGTTAGAATACTGTTTTAGGCTGAGAATTAATGGTTCATAGAGTGCACAGGCCTGTTTCATGGAATTCTAGTAGGCCTGGAGAGATAAAGTCGTTTCTTTTGATCTGCATGTGCTAGTTAAAATCAGGTCGTGTTAAGCATAAATTGTGGACCATGCTCGAAGTTTTACGACTTGTGAGATAAGCTGGAGGCCGGAATTTGGGGCCCACTTCATGGGTGTCTGTTTGCAGGTGCGAGCGGGTTCCAATCAAGAGAGTGATGAATAGAGCTCTGTTCTGGGAGACAGGCACAGGCCTGGAGGAGGCTTCAGGAATTTCCTGGGGGGTACCGTCTTGCCGAGAAGAGCCTGAGAAGCAAGGTCAACGCTAACAAGAAGCCCAGAGGAGTATCAGCATGGAAAAAGCCAGAACCGACACCACGTGAGAGGTGTACTTGAGGGGCGTCTCTGAGGGGCGTTTCAACTGTAATTGTGATTTTGTATTAGGGATAGCACCCTTGGGTGGAGTTAGAGCAGATGGCCTGAGGAACCTTAGAGAGCTGACACCTTTTTAGGTTAAGATCCTGCTAAGTAGGGATGTCACTTAGTCTAGTGTAGGGACAGTCTAATCTGGATTTTCCTTCCTTTTTGTAAATGACACTCAAGTTACAACTTGTGTCCATTCTTGCAAACTTGCTGATCTTTGAACTAGTCTTGGTGATATTCTTTTGTCGCCTAAGAGCATTTAGAGAATTCATGTTTGTATTGATGCCAGTATATCTTTTGAACCTTATATTGAGATGTTTGTATCTCCAGTTATCTTTGGCTTTATAATAAAACTTTAAAACATATTCATGGTAAGTGGTTCTTCAGAGTTGCGTAAAGTCTTGAGCTTATTAACCTGGTAGTGGATTGCTTTTTACTCTATGACAGGTAACAAAGGTTCAGTCGACCTGAGTGGGGATCTAGATCTATAGCAATCAGATAAGAGATCAAAAATCCCGCTGTATCAACCTCTTGTGAACAATGCAGTACATAGAATGGGCTTTGTGGCTTCCCCTTTCATAATATTTGATGCTTTCTTGTTTATCTCACATCTTTGCTCCTGGTTCAATGGGTTCCCTTCTTGTTCTT
This sequence comes from Lissotriton vulgaris, assembly GCF_964263255.1. Classification (NCBI taxonomy): domain Eukaryota; kingdom Metazoa; phylum Chordata; class Amphibia; order Caudata; family Salamandridae; genus Lissotriton; species Lissotriton vulgaris. The sequence goes on along the minus strand of NC_141699.1, from coordinate 771,656,217 downwards.
GTGTTTGTCCCACCCAGGAGCAATCCGTCTAACTGTGTTTTGATTCAATAGTGTCTACTTATGTCAGACCTTGCACTGCAGTGCATACGGTGGCACATTTCTCTAATTCCTCTCCCTGCTTTCCACTCCTCCGCACACCGCCCTCGCTTCATTAACTATCTCCGTTGCTACCTCCCAATCTCTTAGTTTACCCCCCTCTGTCCGCATACCGTGAAGTCAATTGTGCTCTCAACGCTACCAACCACTCTATTCGTAGGTGGACTTCTTAAGATGGAAGGCATCTTTACATGTATTTAGTTATAGAATAAAAAATTCAATTCAAAGATGGTTCTTGTTCATGCATGCCCACCTGTGGCAACAAATCTTCGAAAGGATTATAAAAATATAAGAAAATACTTTCAGATCTGGCCTCCATAGATGCATGCGCCTCCACAGCAGCCGTCTTTGAATGGCTTTTCTTAAATTAAGAGAAAATCCATTCAATAATGGCCAAAGTTGATGTGTACACATCTGTGTTCGCCATATTATCATTTCTGTTACATTTTCTTAGACTTTAAGAAACTCTGTTCAAGATTGCGATTCCCATTTGGGCGTGCATCTGTGGCAGCCACAGGATGCAATGCGAAAGTTCACTTTTCTACAACAACATTTTTTTAATGTATTTCATTAAACAAAATAAATTGCATTCAAAATTACCAGCCATGGACAAAAAAATAAATAGAATAGCTTTATTGTACAGTTAATTAAAGCTCACAATGTTAAAACTTCCATCATTAAGTTTCTTTTTAAGCTTGTTTTCGCATATATTGTTAAAAAGGAAGAAAGGTGTTTAAAACCCTGTAAAGTCATCATTCTTGATTGCATTGTCTATGTGGTCCTTCTCTAAGTTTAAAAATGTGAGTCAGAGTGCTGGTACGTGATTTTGGCTTAACCGGATCCTTACCAGACAGTTCCTTTATTTGATTAGCAAGCTGTTACATGCTGTTTTTTGCTGTGCCATGTGGTTGGCTCTTAAGTCTTATGGCCACAATGTCAAATAACTTTGTCAGTCTGCAGTTTAGCTGGACCTTATGCCCGTCAGGTTAGGGCAGATGCAGATTATGTGCATGAGATCCTCTTTCCCTGATCTACAAAGATGGCAAAGGTGATCTTCTGATCTCCTTTTTCAAGGTGCCAAGTGAGGTAGAATTGGTAGGACGCTGAAGCGCAAGTTTAGAAATGCGTCTTTTGTCTTCCGCGTGAGACTCGTTTTCAGGTATTCCTGCAGTTTGGGGGCATTGTAATCTTTCAGCACTGCCCATTCATGTGCCCTCTTGGCCAAGGTTTCTTTATCTTCAATGGATGATATCAGTTTGGTTACTTTTGTTACCACCTTTTTGAAACTTTTGTTGTCAATCGATGACTCCCAGAGGTTTGCTAATTCCAGTTATTCCAATGATTCTAGTAGATACTTCTTGGCGGGTGAGTTCGATCGTGTTGACAGTTCGGTCCAAAGGTGGGCGTTTAGGGATCCTTGCTCCACGCCTTTAATTTTGCGCCAGCTTTTTATGTAGGCACCTCTTCTCTTCACCATTTGCTTCTGGAGACCAAATTCGAGGCGGATTTGGGCAGGAGACACGTAGTTTGGCAGATGGAAAATTGCGCTGTACGCTCTGCTGGTTATTTTGTCTAGAGCGTATGCGTCTTTCCCTTGCATGGGTTCACTACCGTATGTGAGCATAGGCTGTAGATGTGCTCTGATCACCTGTAGGAGGGGGTCAAGTGATCGATTGGGGAGAACATTCTTCAATGGCTTCATTGAGAAGTAGAATGTTGTACCTTTCCGTGTAATAGCCTCTAGGTGGGGTTTGAACAAGCCTCTGCTGTCTAATAATACGCCAAGGTATTTATAGTTGGTGACTCGATCCAGCCTCTGTCCATCCAGGGACCATGCCAGTTTCTTTGTTTTGTTGTAATTCACTGACATAACTTTAGATTTATTTAAGTTAATTTTTAATGCATTGTTTATTGAAAAGTTGTTGGTGGTGTCCAGGAGATGTTGTAGTCCAATTGGGAACCGACTTATTAAGACCAAGTCATCAGCGTATAGGAGGTTTGATAGCGAAATGTCTCCCAGCCGTGGGGCGTGTGATTTGGTTTTATTCAATTCTCCGGACAGGTCTGTGAGAAAAAGGTTAAACAACATGGGGGCTAGGACGCATCCTTGTTTTAGACCTCTAGTGGGGTTAATTTGCCTAGAAAGGTGCGTCCCACTTCCAAGTTTGATCTTGACCCAAGTGTTGGTATGGAGTAGTATCTGCTGATTCAGGAGTGGCCCGGGTATCCCATGGACAAGTGTGCATAAGTGTGTGTTTGCAACAGACATATATTAGAAAAAAGCAAACATTAGCAAGCCAATAATTTTCACAAGCAAGACATAGGACTTTGCCAATACTAGTTTTTTGCAGTTACTGAATATTATCTGTAAAGAGCCAAAGGCTGAAATTACAAAAAAATAGATTATGTGATGTATAACATGCAACAATTTCTTGTGTGCTTCCCTTAATGCCAATGGCAGACATTCAGAGGCTGAAATTTGTCCCTCACAGACGATTTCTCTTTGCAAATTGATGCCAGCCCTTTTCATCTCCTGGTTTATAAGTTTGAAACCATAATTGCAGTTGCAACCACTGTAAAATAACTTTTAGATTTGTTAGGAAGGGGAAGGCCCATTTCACAACAATTCATAATGCGATATAAATTTTACACTGTGATTTTGAAAGAAATTTGTGAATTGATATATTGCAGTATTGGATTTTGCAGTGAAACATCCTGTCCTTTTGTGAATTGCACTGTTTGTGACCAAAAAATACATCAGGACATTAAACCCTTTACTGGGGAATAGCGATTATTGGTATGCAGATATAAGAGCAGTAAAAACCTCAGTCACAAAACAATTTTCCCAGTTTACCAGTAGCCTGCAAATTTGCATAAATAACTTCCAAAACAATTTAGTAACACGGATGATTCTGTCATTTTAGATACCTGTTCTGGAACTGTTGTATTACTAATAACAAATGGCAATACATCTTTTTTTTAATAGTGACCATTTCTAGTAGGTTTAACGAACTAGACCTTCACTTATTCTATTGATAATGCACTTTTTCATGAAATAGACATGTAAGTGACCCTGGACTGGTATTAATAACCATCTTTAATGGTCGGGACTAGCTGAAAAGGCTTCTCAAATGGTATCCGCTCCCACCCTGTAATATTCCATCAAACTATACTTATAATAATCTGTATTTTCCAGAAGATGTTACAATGACCTTTAACGTTAAGTAGCAGTCCTGGTGGCCATCAAGAAGGACAGTTTGCGTTTAGCTTGTTAAACGCTACTTCATATGCAGAATGGCGTGTTTTACCTTTTTGCTACTTACATTATTCTGTCTATTCTTACCCTGGAGGGAGAGCAAAGTGTTAGCAGCACTGGCAAGATCATTAAAGGACACAGTACTCGAAACACATTCTTTTGCACAATTTCACAAAATTAGATGGAATTTTGTGAAATTGCACACAGTGTTGCCTCGCACAGTTTTTGTAAGCAGGGTATAACGTGTGTACAGAAGACACCAACGATACAGCAGGTGTCTGGATTGGAAAGCCACACTTTGCACAATATGCGTAACTCTACGCATTTTTCAAAGTTTTAAAAAATCTCAGTAAAAAATTGGTAATTTCATGCAATTCTTCCGATAACCAAAGCTGAGAAACTGTAGTTTATGAATCAGTCAGATTTGTTAAATCTTGATGGAGCCTAACGCACAGCACTGAGAGGCCCGAAATACCAAATTGTTTTTTTTTGGAAATATAAACTCTTCTAATAAAACATTTCTAGGGTACTCAGCAATAAAAACCATGGGAAAGATTGAAGGTTGATGTACTTATCTGTGAGGCCAGAGAACTGTAGATATATAAAAGCGCGCAGCCTTGAATCACACAGTCGTGACCCTTTTTTGAGTTGCAGCATCTTAGACATAAGAGTGACCTACTTTGGAGAAAAATGCCTTTAAATTGTTGTGGTATGTCTGGTTCAACAGTTCAGACAGCTCTCCCTGCCTGAATAATCTTTTAATGGATACGTGATGAAGCCAAAGAATGTTTCCGGAAAAGAGATGAGGTAAAAAGTTGAAAACAAAAAAAAGAACAAGCATTGGCAACGCCAATAGGTTTCTGCAATGCAGAGGCCATTGGCCTTGTCAATGTGACTGTCTTTTAGCCATGTTGTCTAGCAGCACACCTGCTGTCCAGCATCGCTCAAAGTTACTGGAAGCCCATATTCACAGGATGTTGACCCAGCGTTGAGTCTCTTTGCCCCCCATATTTTATTCATTATCCTGCCCCTACTAATACAAAAATACGATATGCAGTGTCCAGCGCTGCCCATTTCACAGCATTTTATTTCAGTGACTTTCAGCTATGCTGATCAGCATATGTGCTGCTATACAATATGGTTAAAATACATTCACATTGATAAGTTCATAGCTCGCACATTGCCAATCCTTTTTCAGGGTCTTGCTGAATAAATGTGACAGTGATAATGAAAAACAGTTGAGGAGCTTTGAAGTGAAATGAGAATGTGGCTTAACGACCCGAGCTGCTGACAGGGAAACCGGGGAACTAGGTTTGAATCTCGGGGTCGGCTGAACAATTTATGATTCTGGGCAAATCACTTATGCTTCCCCAGCCTATGACAATAAATGTGTTATTGTGTAATGTAACTGGTGAGCACTTAATGCGCACCAATACCATCAGCTGGTGTTACCACTATGGCAAGATGGAGGATGGAACGAATGCTCCAATACCATTGGATTTAGCATAAAAAAATAAAATAAAAGCAGCAGCGACAAGGGAGGTCGTGCTGGCATGGATCAAGCAGGAGGGGATGGGGAGAAGGGTAAGCAACAACCAGAGGGGAAGGGATGAAGCAGCAATGAATGTGGAATAAATACCTTAACTGAAGTGGGATCAGTGACAAAAATGAATGTGTCGTTGTGTAATGTAACTAGTGAACACTTAAAACGCTCCAATACCAATGGCTCATGTTCGCGCTATGGAAAGACGGAGGATGGAGTGAGCACTCTAATACCATATTGTGCTGTTTGTGTTTTAACCACTTTTTAAGAAATTCATTTGTTTCGGTACACGCTCATGTATTCCCTCCATACAGTTTCGAAAAGTCCTTCCGCTTTCCTGGTCTGATCACTCAGCTCTGATGTTCAACATGCTATTGACGGAAAAAGGTCCACCTGTCACATCTCAGCCACAGGCAAAAAAACCTGCCCAGGGCACAAGTTAGACTCTGCTTGATTAGAACATATTCCAAATGATACCATACCAATTCAGTCTGATAACCTTGTTCAAACTACAATCAATTATCAGATATGGCTAGAAAATGAAGCCAATCAACTATCCCCTGAATAAAAAATCAACTAAGTTTAGACAAACTCCCTCAGAACTTTGGAACTCTAACAGGCTTAAAGCACAAAAAAAGTCTGATCAGAAAGCCAATAGAGACAATATTATAGCGCGTCAGATAAAGGCCTATAGGAAAAATCTTTAAAATGCTGTAAGATTATGATTTTTTTTTAAATCAACTTTTTTCACAAATAAAATAGATGTTGATATATACTCTGTCAAGGAATTCTTTAAAACGATAAAAAAAAGATCTAATACCTCTGCAAACAAAAATATCAACTCTAGTCAGACCTTCTGTAATGCACTTGCCCTTACGTTTCAGACTAAAGTAAAGGTCTTATCTCTGATCTTACATCACATTTTAAAATGCCTCCAACCTGTCCTGATCTTAGACCCCCCGACCAACAGCCTAGAGTGCTTAACCTCCTTTGCTCCCCTCACAATGGAACAGATCTCTAAATGAATAAAATTCACAAAATCCATGTCCCCTGAGGACCCTTGTCCCCCTGAAGTTCTTCATCAAATCTCCGGTCCGGAGTAATTTCAAATCAACTAATTATCATTTTTAATTAAATGCTTCATAGCGGGAATTTTCTTAAAGCCCGGAAGAGAGCTTCCATCTAAGCATTCATCAAAAAGAGCAATCTTCTTTCCTCAGATAGAGCAATTGTTGACCTATATCTTGGTTGCCTTTTTCGGCAAACCTCGTAGACAAGGCTATAAACGAACAGTTGACAGCTTTTATGGCTGCAAACAGTCTTTTAGATGCTACCCAGTATGGGGCCAACACATTACAGAAACCACATTAATTGCCGCATCTAAAAGCACAAGAACCCATGTTGACAAATGTGAAAAATCAAAGCTAAGGTATATTTGGATGAACTAAACGGAAAAGCTAGGGAACCTATGACACACTGTATTGTTGGGAGGATGGAAGTGAGAATGTTCTAGGAACAGACTACGGTCAGAAAGAGTTAAGGAGGAGGAAAGGTTTAAAATGGATGTATATAGATTTTTCTCACTGTTTGTTTTACACTTCCTCTTTGTCTCTCCAAACCCAAGCTCCCTTGCAAATATGGAAAGCGTTTTTTTTTTTTTTTTTTTTTTAGCTTGTCGGTGGGTATTTTCTTTTCTTCTCTTTCTTTTTGGGAGGTCATTTGATTAGGTGTCATCTGTTTTATGATTGGGTGATGTAATTGATATAAGTGGGGGCTCATGGATCATGATGCAGCGCTGCCCTATCTCCAACCAGACCATTGGTCTGGAAGCTTCCAGGGGAAGGGTGACGGTTGGGGGAAGGGAGGGTTTCGGGGTTGGGAGAGGGGAATAAGGGGTGGGGGAGGGCGATATGGCTCTAGCTAGGGGTGGCACTAAGGGGGTAAAAAGCCAGGCAAGGTACATTGAAATTGAGTGAACGGACAGAACAGATAGACATTACAGAAGTACGCTATATAGATGGTTCTTTCAATTAGCCCAGTATGGATAAAATGCGGATTTGCTTAGTGAATGTGGGAGGGCTGAATGATGGAGAGAAAAAAGCCAAGATATTTGAGATCTTGCGGTATATGAACCCAAAGGTTATCTGTTTAGAGGAGACCCATATCCCTTGGAGAAATAAGGACGCCCTTCAAATAAGAGGCTCACAGACTTCCATGATAAGGGGAGTTGCAATATTCATTAAATATCATGCTGGCATTAGTAAACGCACACTGGTGGATAAATGGGGTAGATGGGCAATTGTGACATTAAGTGCAGGGGTGACGATTGGGACTATTTATGCCTCGAATCAGGACGACCCTAAAATCTGGTAGGAACTTGAGATGGAACTTGATTCTTGGTCGACACCATTAATAATATGTGGAGATTTTAACATTCAACTTGGGATCTCTTGTGATGCTGGGCTGCACTATAACGGGAGGAAACCACAGGTTAATTGGGCACTAAATAGCCTCAAGGATAGTGACGGGCTGGTAGATATGTGGACAGCTAAAAATATCAAGGACCCTGGTTATACATATTTATTAAAAAATATGTTCTTCTAGATTACTTTATGGTCCCTGCTAGGATTATTGACGAGGTGGAGATAACTAAATTGCCTCAAATGTTTTTTGATCACAATTCACTCCTGCTGGAAATAACACGTCAGGGAATGGGAGGGAAATATCGCCGATGGTCCTTCGATAGAAAATTGCAAAACAGATGAGGAATTTATGAATCATATAAAAAAAATGGCCAAGAGAGTTTTTTTATGTCAATCTCTATAACGCCTCCCATACTATAGTGTCAGATGCATTCCAAACTTGTCTAAGGGGGGAAGTGATAAGCTATGTTGGCCAGCAGTGGAAGGCGCGTAGGAATGAGATCAACTCCCTAATGACACGGTTGGCACAACTGGAGGTAGAACATACTAATCTGATTCGTCATGGGAGTGAGGTTATGATTAAAATAGCTATTGTTAAATCAGAAATAAACAGCTATTTTCAGATACTAGTGGCCCAGTCGTATCAGCAACATCAAAGAGAGATGTATGAATATAGGGAAACGGCTGGCAGACCACTGGCCCTTCTGACTAGACAGAAGATAATTAGGAATAATATAACTGAAATCAAAAACACTGAAGGACAGTATGAAACTAACTCTGTAAAGATTATGGGTGTTTTCAAACAGTTCTACTAAAAACTATACCAACCAGATCCTACTGATTTTTCACCAGTGGCTACTGCAAAGAGCTACCCACCGTTGAGCAAAATTGACGAAGATATAGGCTTAGAGCTGAAAACAGAATTTTCATTGGAAGAAATAGTGACGGCTCTAAACTCCTTATCCTCTTGGAAGGGAGCTGGGCCAGATAAAATTCTGATTGAGTTATATATACTAACTCAACACGATCTAGGCCCATTTCTACTTGATCTCTTTTTAGAAGTACAGTATTGAGGAATCCCACCCATTCTTGGCAAGAAACTGATACAATAATGTTCCCCAAGAAGGGGGAACCACCAGAGCTGCCCAGCTAGTAGCGCCCTATTTCTTTGATACATTTGGATGCTAAAATCTATTCCAAAGCCCTAGCCAATTGGCTTCAGAGGGTCGAAGCCATGGCAACATGGTTTTATACTTGGCAGGGGAACTGGCTATCCTGGCTGAAGTTGGCTGATAGCCAGAAACCGGTCCTAGGATGCTTGATTCCGGTCCAGGGAAGACATGGCTTGGCAGATCGGGCTGGACTGTTCCTATGAGGCACAGGGTCAAGGCTGATTTGCATATGGCCATGTCTGAACTGGGGTGGTGTGGTGAGCGACAAAACAATGGATTTAGGCCCAGATCTCTGCCTTGGGGTGAATGTATGACATTGTTCTGCATTCTGTCCATCAACTGTTTTTTTTAATTTGTCACCCCGAGTGGGACGTGTATGCTCAGACGTGAGTCCTGTGCTCTCCACGCCACTGGAGTCAAGCTATTTTGGCTGAAGACGGCTGATAGCCAGAAACCGGTCCTAGGATGCTTGATTCCGGTCCAGGGAAGAAATGGCTTGGCAGTTCGGGCTGGACTGTTCCTATGAGGCACAGGGTCAAGGCTGATTTGCATATGGCCATGTCTGAACTGGGGTGGTGTGGTGAGCAAAAAAATGATGGATTTAGGCCCAGATCTCTGTACTGGGGTAAATGTATGACATTGTTCTGCATTCTGACCATCAACTGTTGTTTTTCATTTGTCACCCCGAGTGGGATGGGTATGCTCAGACTTGAGTACCGTGCTCTCCACGCCACTGGAGTCAAGCTATCCTAGCTGAAGACGGCTGATAGCCAGAAACTGGTCCTAAGATGCTTGATTCCGATCCAGGGAAGACATGGCTTGGCAGTTTGGGCTGGACTGTTCCTATGAGGCACAGGGTCAAGGCTGATTTGCATATGGCCATGTCTGAACTGGGGTGGTGTGGTGAGCGAAAAAACAATGGATTTAGGCCCAGATCTCTGTCTTGGGGTGAATGTATGACATTATTCTACATTCTGTCCATCAACTGTTGTTTTTCATTTGTCACCCCGAGTGGGATGGGTATGCTCAGACTTGAGTACCGTGCTCTCCACGCCACTGGAGTCAAGCTATCCTAGCTGAAGACGGCTGATAGCCAGAAACTGGTCCTAAGATGCTTGATTCCGATCCAGGGAAGACATGGCTTGGCAGTTTGGGCTGGACTGTTCCTATGAGGCACAGGGTCAAGGCTGATTTGCATATGGCCATGTCTGAACTGGGGTGGTGTGGTGAGCAAAAAAACAATGGATTTAGGCACAGATCGCTGTAATGGGGTGAATGTATGATATTGTTCTGCATTCTGTCCATCAACTGTTGTTTTTCATTTGTCAACCTGAGTGGGACGGGTATGCCCAGACGTGAGTCCCGTGCTCTCCACGGCACTGGAGTCAAGCTATCCTAGCCGAAAACAGCTGATAGCCAAAAACTGGCCCTAAGATGCTTGATTCCGGTCCAGGGAATAAATGGCTTGGCAGTTTGGGCTGGACTGTTCCTTTGAGGCACAGGGTGAAGGCTGATTTGCATGAACTGGGGTCGTGTGGTGAGCAAAAAAACGATGGATTTAGGCCCAGATCTGTGTACTGGGGTGAATGTATGACATTGTTCTACATTCTGTCCATCAACTGTTGTTTTTCATTTATCACCCTGAGTGGGACGGGCATGCTCAGATGTGAGTCCCGTGTTCTCCACGCCACTGGAGTCAAGCTATCCTGGCTAAAGATGGCTGATAGCCAGAAACCGGTCCTAGGATGCTTGATTCTGGTCCAGGGAAGACATGGCTTGGCAGTTCGGGCCGGACTGTTGCTATGAGGCACAGGGTCAAGGCTGATTTGCATATGGCCATGTCTGAACTGGGGTGGTGTGTTGTGCAAAAAATCGATGGATTTAAGCCCATCTATCTGTACTGGGGTGAATGTATGACATTGTTCTGCATTCTGTCTATCAACTGTTGTTTTTCATTTGTCACCCCAAGTGGGACGGGTATGCTCAGATGAGAGTCCCTTGCTCTCCAGGCCACTGGAGTCAAGCTATCCTGGCTGAAGTTGGCTGATAGCCAGAAACCGGTCCTAGGATGCTTGATTCCGGTCCAGGGAAGACATGGCTTGGCAGTTCGGGCTGGACTGTTTCTATGAGGCACAGGTTCAAGGCTGATTTGCATGTGGCCATGTCTGAACTGGGGAGGTGTGGTGAGCAAAAAAACGATGGATTTAGGCCCAAATCTCTGTACTGGAGTGAATGTATGACATTGTTCTGCATTCTGTCCATCAACTGTGGTTTTTTATTTAAAAATAAGGGCTGGCGGGCGAGGGAGAAAGGGTGTACGATCTGGGCACCCATGACGAAATGGCTCAGCAAAAGATACGAGGAGCAACCGACTCGAGTATGAGCTGTTTTAATAGGGCAGAAAATTGATTTTTCTCTCTTTCTGTTCCTTTTCTAATATTATTGCATATCACATGAAATTGGATGCTACGGCTTGAGTGCTTTAAGGTAAATTGTTAATTGTTATTATTGAAATGAGTGAAAAAAGCAAAAAGCTGATTGCCCAAAAGTAGGCAGACATGCAACTACAGTACTACTTTATGCGGATGGCGCTGTCCTTCTATCAAGGACAGCAACGGACTACAATGTCTAATTGAGAAGTCTGCACAGTACATGACAAAAAAGGATTTACAGCTAAACCTTACTAAAACTTTAGTCATGACATGTGGCAAGACCAAAAGGAAGAATTGACAACATAATGTGGGAGGAATAGTTATAGGTAGAGTGCAAAGTTTTGTTTATTTGGGCCTCCTTTTTAATAGAAAGGGCAGCTGGAACCCACACATTGATTCATGTAATTTGAAATTTTTAAGAGTAGCCAAAGGAGTTTTAAGATTTTCTGCCAAAATGGGAAACAAGCCTATGAGGGAGATACTCACTCTGTATAGAACAAAGTGTGTGACTGGTGCCTGCTATGGAGCTGAAATATGGGGGAGCGCAAGCACTGTCCCCTTACAAATACAAGAAAATACACTTCTGAAAAGAGTCCTGGCAGTACCCAGCTCTACAGCCAATTATATTGTACATAGAGAATTGGCTGTACCATATATAAGTGACACTATTAGAATAGCTCGACTTACTTTTTGGCGAAGGCTGTGGCCAAAAGATGAGACAAAAAGTACTACGGATATTATAAAGGATTGCCAGGCCCTTGACAATTGGAAAAACATCTCATGGCTTGAGTATATTCAATATTTATTGACAGAATGCATGATAGATTTGAATAAAGGGGACCTGGCATCTATGCAAGATATTAGTACAAACGAGCTGAAGCTGAGATATATCTCGGCTATGGACTGTGTTAGAACTGATGAGGTTAAATACAAACATAGCGTTACCACCTATTGTCAAATCCCCTTTTTACTGGGTATACAGACTTACCTTACAAAGATAGTAAATTCCCAGCACAGATTCTATTTGACAAGGCTGAGATTTGGCACAGTACACCATATAACATAATTTTTCTGACAATGAAAAAGGACCCTATAAGCTACAACATTGTCCATGTAATGGGAAACCCCCCCAGTCCACGCTACACTTTATATTATTTTGCACCCTGTAAGCAATACAGGGAAATCAGTTTTAAAACCTCTTTTTCTCACTAATAGACTGTATTATTATAAAAATGCTTTTCATTTTTTATGTAGCTTGGATATTATGAAGACCATGTGCAAGTAAGAAAAGAAAGGAATGAGCACATTTAGACGCATTACTATACGTGAAACCTGGTGAGGATAATTAGTGACGTTACAACCTATGCGCAGACTTTACATTTCTTAATTATTTAATCTTCTTTAGTCAGTTTTGTATAGTAACTTTTATATGTAGTTTTTGCACATTATGTATTCGTGTTGCACAAAGTTTAGCATATTATGTACCTATTATATTCTTGTTTAAATGAATAATGTAAAATTAGATTGAATGTAACTGTGAAATATAGATTTTTATAATTGCCCCAATCAATACATCGTGCACAGAGCTGTCCATAGCACACATTGATTATAGCTGCACTAAATAAAGTTTTATGGAATGTCTTTTATAGTAAGAACACTGACATGAATTTATCGTATGTCATTTGCCCCCCTCCGACTCCTAAACTTATTCTGTTTACCGATCCCTTGGCTTCTTTATAAAATATTAACTGTAAATGATTGAATTTTTAAATGTATATATTGTCAATTCAATTCAATTCAAATAATCTTTATTTCGATCATGAAAGATCATAAAAGATGTACAAATGATTTTCATCATTAAAAACATTATAAAAATATATTATAAATTTTTAAGAAATTCCCCCAACTCATGATTACAATCAGATTACTAAGGAATGCATTTTGATTTATAAAAAAGGAGGAGATGTTCATGGAGCTTTAGTGTTCTTGATAATTATTGCACGTAAACGCCACATTGCCGTCAGGAATTTTGCCATTGCGGACACCGTTGGTGCCAATAAGTCTGTCTTTAGGACTCTGTAGGCCGGGGCATAGGTAGGGAAGCCCAAATTCCTCAGATAAGGGACCAACCAATATCTCCTAATTCTGCTGTAAGCTCTGCAGAACAGGACCACGTGGAGATCGCTTTCCAGTTTATACTTGCATGCAGGACACACCCCAGTGTCCAGGTTGCCATCCCAGGATTTAGTAATGGACCTCAGGGGGAGAGAACCGTATCTCCATTGCATGAAGATCTTCCGTACAGACACAGGCGTCATAGCGTCTAATACATATTCGGGACTGTAGGAGTCTTTTGTCTTGATGAATGTGTCCGTTAGGGATCCATCCCGTATAGAATTGATAGATTTCTGGAGCATAGCGCTATAAAACAGGTTTGAGAGTTCCTTTTCGGAGAGCCTTACAGCCGCTTCTCCCGGGTTGGACCACAACTCTGGGACTCCGAGGAACATACACATGTCCCTAATGTACTTTATCCACAGGATTTTGGTGTCATAGGTTGATCTCAAGAGTTCCTGCAGTTCATTTCTATAGTGTACCAGTTCTTGACTACTCCACAAGCACCTCCAGTAGGTCAAGGGTTTAAGACCCAGTCCCTCTGTGATTGGTCGTAATGCCAGGTCCATTCTTAGGGGGAGTAAAGGAGTGCTCGGGGGAAGTGCAGCCAGTTGTCTTATGAAATTATTTTCTGCAACCTGTACAGTATGCAATGGTATGTGTCCCCATAGCTCACCCCCGTAAATGATGCCCCCACGGGCTTGGGCTTTATAGATATGGATGGCGGGTGCCAATGGACGGAGAGGTGATTTTTTGGCGATTCTTGTGATGGCACCTGCCCTCTGGACTAGTTTTGTGGTTGCTTTTGTTTTGTGTGGCAGCCAGGTCAGGTTGTGGTTGAGGGTTATGCCGAGATATTCTATTACGTGTACTCTTTCTAGGGTTGTGGATCCTAGGCGGGGGTTTGGGCAGCTTTTGGGTCTGGGATTGAGGATCATAAATTTGGTCTTAGAAGGGTTTATTTCTAGGCCCCTTTCATTACAAAACCCCAGAAACCCATTTAGAACCCTCTGCAGCCCCATTGGTGTTTTTGACAGCAGCAGGGTTTCGTCCGCGAACATAATCGCTGGCACCCTGCTGCTGTTCAATTGTGGCGCATCGATGTTAGGGATCCTATTCAAGTGCTCTATCACCCCGTTCACGAATAAGCAAAACAGGGTCGGCGCCAAAACGCAGCCCTGCCTTACCCCTCTGCGAACGGGGAATCTGTCTGTCAGTCTGCCGCCCTTTCCATATCTCACACGGGCATAGTTGTTGGTATGCAGCCTGACTAAGACATGGAGAATATCTCCTGGGATACCCAATTCGGCCAGCACCGCCCACAATTTAGCCCTGGGAACTAAATCGAAGGCGGCGTGGAGATCCACAAAGACCGCATACAATGTCCCACCTTCTGAAAGCACCGTCTTCCAATATATGATATTCAGTCTTAGTATTTGGTCGACTGTTGAGACTCCTTTTCTAAAACCCGCCTGGAGAGGGCTTAAAATGTCAGTCTCCTCCATCCAGCATGACAACCTATTAAGAACTAGTCTACCAAACAGCTTTTGGGATACATCAATGAGGCTGATTGGGCGATAGTTGGCTGGGAGCAGAGGCGACCCCTTTTTAAATATCGGGACCACCTCCGCTCCCAGCCAAGTATCTGGTATTTTCATTCCCCCCAGAACTGCATTGAATAAAACCATGAGGTAGGATGCCCAGATTCCAGGTTCATGTTTAAATAGGTCGCCCAGCACCCCGTCCAGGCCCGGTGCCTTTCCAGTGGTAAGCCCTGTGTTGTAACCTTACTCCTCTCCCTCACCCCGTTGCCCCCCTTCTCTTGCTGCCCACTTGGTATGGTCCGCGCTACCTCCGGGAGCGCAGGTTAGAACGTTGTGAGAAGAGTTATGCCGCCAAGCCGGGAGCACCTGTTGTACAAGACTTAATAAATGTACTTTCATGGAAACCTCATTTTGAGTAGTAAAAGTCGGAAGTGGTTTTAGCCTGGGAGTCGGTGAGCTGGTGCTGAGGGGAGGAGAGGAAGCTTGCCTCCTCGTTTGAAGTCACAGGCGTTGGTGGAGCCGGTGTTTACAGTCCCGTTGGTGTGACGGAGGAGGGAAAGGGACATACGAAGAAGCAGCGGCATGCTGAGCGGAAGTGGCCGGGCACAACGCGTTATTTAATGAAACGTTCTGAAGAGGTGTAAGGAACCGTAATTAGCTGAGGCACGTTGATCTGAGGCTGCTGGGCACATCGAGCGACTTGGTGAGTGGTCCAGAAGAGGTGCATGCATCTGTAATCAAGCAGGGATCGGTTGATCTGAGGCTGCCGGGCACAACGCGTGATTTGGAGAGTGGTTTTGAAGAGGTGCACGGACCTGTAATTAAGCAGCGGCATGTTGATCTGAGGCCGCCGGGCACAACACATAGCGAAAGCGTTCCGTTTCTGGCGTTGAAGGGGCGTCTCTTGGCACCGTAATAAGTCTCCTCTGTGGAGCGGAAGGCTGTCAGGCTGTCTGCGTAGAAAGGAATTCAGAGTGTGACAAGACGGAGAGTCTTGCCCCGAGGAACCGTCGAGTCGTTGACAGGAAGTTCCGGTTCTGCCATCGGGGGTGAGAAGTAGGATTCAGAAGCACTATCCCTCCCATCACGATAGGGTGCTAATCGAGTGTCACGCTGGGCACAGGAGGGCAAAGGCGGAGTGCGAAGGCAAGGACGGCGTCAGTGTGCAGAACCTACCCTCTCCTGTCGCAATCTATCAAGCGGTAGACACTCCTCAGTGAAAGTGACGTGCGACGCTCTGCGCACTGTGATACCGGAGCCAGCGGTGCGAAGTTGCAGGAGACAATGAAGTAAGGCATAGTTCTCCATTTGCCGTAGATCTACGTAGGTCCATGTTGTGAGACCTTGAAGCTGCGTGAGGTGAAGTGAGCGGTGCACGTATTATAGTCGCATTTTAAGTAACACAAAAAGAACTGTTTTGTGGTGAGCGACGTTTGAAAGTAGCTGAGCGTGCATTAAAGTCGCATTTGAAGCATCACGAAAGGAACTGATTTGAGGTGAGCGGAAAATTATCCGAGGCATGATTTAATGACAGCGTTGGGAAGATACTTGCCCCGACCCCCAGAATTGAAGGAGGTATGTGGAAAGTCTCGGGGAATCCACTAGGTTTCACGCATTCATTTGGGTGAAGGAGATTAACCGTGGGGGACCCGGGCTGGACTGCATTAATGTGTTGAGCCCCAGAAATACTGAGAGACGCGTGGAGCGTAACCTTTGGTGCTGAAGCCTCGTGACACTGTATAGAGGTGGTGCATTGCAGCAGTGTGAAAATAAAGGTGGAAAATACAATAATAAAACTAGGGAAACAGTGTGTGTAGCGAGCCACCGTTCCAGTAAATGAAGTTTGTACAGTGTGTAGAATGGTACACCAGAAAACTACCCGCGTGTGGAATTATTGAAATAAAGTGCCAAGGAGTTTGACAGCTGAAGCTAGAGTGAGTTAAACATATTCCGTGGACTTTTGGATTTGAGGTGCAGTGATTGGCGCATCTTTGAAATTGCTATAGTGAAGGAAAGCAAGACCCCGGCCGGATTTCTAGTGGATCTGCACAAGGGATTGAGATGAGCCATTGAAGCTGTCCTTGGGGAAAGGAACGGAGCAGGAATTTAGTCAAAACCCCGACAGAGCATTTGAAACTGACCCGAGGCTGGGCTCCAAGCGATTGAAGCAATTGTAGGAGACGGCATGAGGAAGTGTTGTTTCCAAACACAAAGTTGAATTGGATGGCGAGTAGAGAACGGCCTCTGAGAGTTCAGGCATGTTTGTTGAGGAGTCTGGGATGAAAAGTACCCAAAGGCTGAACCCATGGCGGAAAGCACAGAGTTGGAGCAGGTGCGTGTGAGGAGCCTTTGATACCGTCAGGGCAAACGGGAGCAGGACTGGGTGTCCGCGTCTGAAACTGATCTTTGGCAGCGTGTGTGAGCTGCGTGAGGAGATTCGAGAAGAACAGAGTGTTCAGCAAACCCCTGGTGCAGCATTTGAAATTGATCGGAGTCATCACTTAGTGAGTGTGATGCGTATATCTTCTGTGCTTTAACGTGAGGGGGAGAAGGTTTGGTGATTACTATAGTCTCCTGAAGTGAGTGAAGAAAAGTAGCAAGTTAACAACCACCACCCGGGGAAAACAAGGTAAAGTGTGAGCTGAGTCGAACGAGGAAGAGTGTAACCTTTGATGTCAGAGGAACATATTCAAAACAAAAGAAGCATTAGATGTTCGTGAATATAGGAGGGAAATTTGGGAGAAACTAACATTTTGTGAAATAACTAAAGGCCTAAAGGAAACTTGAAAGAAAAACGGGAAAATTTTTACACAGATCGGGAGCAGGTACCAGGAAAATGAATAATAACAGAGAGAAGAGAGACATAAGAAGAACAGACAGAAACGCCGGGGAAGAGACTGTGCAGGAATCTAATGAACACTGGCAGCAGGAAGGGAGTGCCAATCTACAAGTGGGAAAAATGCACAGAGAAGAGGGAGATAACGTAATGGTGAGGAACAAGAGCGAAGCAAAGCAGAGGCATACCATCATGATAGGGGGAGCATGTATGAGCCTCATCGCTGTCTCAGGGCCACAGAGTACTGTGGTAGACAAGAACTTTAGTAAGAGTGAATTATATATAACTCTAGGAAATGAATTAGATGAAGAAGAAACGGGTGAATACAGCATCGTGAGTGGAGGAGGAGAGATAGTGTGGAGTCAAGTGAAGAAAAGTAACAAGATTTATAATGTGGAAGAAGAGTTAGCTGTACTTAAAGGGGAGGAACGTTGGAAATTAAGGACATTGCGAAATTTCAAAAGTTCTGAACCCAGGAGAGGGTTGGCTGTAAACTACAGGAGTCAATTTACCTTGCTGGAGATTGTGAGAGGAAAGACGCCTCCATCTAAGGTCATTGAAGCAGTGACTAAAGGGGTTTGGAAGTACAAAAAGGAAAAAATAGCAGCCTTTGTCAAATTTGAGGAAAAACAGAATGCGTTGTTGGGAAACGTTGTAGGAGACAATGTAAGGAAAGAAATAAGGATAATGATCAGTGAACAGTATATTCTGGAAGTACCAGAATTAGCCTACGAGGAAATGCGTGTGGTTGAACAATCCACCATGGCTATGGAGGAACTTTGTAAGCTTAAAAAGGAATTGAGAATATCTCTCGAGGGAAGAAGAGAACAAATGAAGGAGAAGGCACTGGAAAAAAACACGGGTGTAAAAGTGGCAGGCGGTTGTGATGGTGCAGCAAGTTTTGAAGAACGTGTGGAAAATACTGCCAGGTGCAAACTTAGAGAAAAACGCGGGTGCAAAAGTGCAGCAAGTTTGAAAGAACGTGTGGAGAATACAGCCAAGTGCAAACTGAGAGGAGGACAAGAATCTTACCAGGGCTTGGTGGATGAGAGAGAAATACGTAAGAAACACGAGGAAAAAAAAAAAAACTGTGAAGGAATAGTTGGAGCAGAAAGAGATTTCGAAAGAAAGGGAGAAGGCACCAGTTCCACTGTTAAGAAATGGAAAAGGATAAAATGTAAGAGCAAGGAAAAGAACATTACCGCCAGTATCAATCTTCCGGAAGGAAAGGGTAATATTAGCAGGAGAAGTTCGGAATCCAAGGGAGAAATAGACTGTGGGCAAGTTCTGACAAAAAAGGGAGCCAAGGGAAAAATAAGGTGGCGATTCATAAACCTGTGTTTTACCCAGGACAGGATGCCTAAAGTACATACTCGTGAATCCCTTAATTGTACTGCCCACATCATAGGGGTGCACATCCATGGTGCACCAGACATTCACTAGTGTCTCTTGCGTTGGTTGATTTCAAGGGTTAAAAGGATGTGTTACTAACACCCGTGATCTACCCATGTCAGGACGCCTAAGCACGTAACCGTGCATCCATTGAATTGTACAGCCCATATCTTAACTGGGCACACCCTTGTGGCACCAGAATGTTACAGTTGTTTATGTATTGGTTGTTTCATCTCATAACCTTCATTGCTGCAACCTGAATTCTTAAGAGTTTTGTCCTGTTTTCTGCAGACATATATTTGGACAAGAGCGTCTCATGCAATCCCATCTGTATATGCCAGGGGATCAAATAAGTACATCCCCAGTCACGTCAAGTAAAACCAACCCTTCATATCTCATGCACCATAGTCAGCAGTAGTCTCATGTGTTCTTCCATTTAGACTTTGGCATGGGGTCCCCTGTTCCCGACCCTTTTGTTTTGTGCCTTACATATATCTATCTCTCTCTCTCTCTCTCTCTCTCTCTCTCTCTCTCTCTCTCTCTCTCTCTCTCTCTCTCTCTCTCTCTCTCTCTCTCTCTCTCTCTCTCTCTCTCTCTCTCTCCCTATCTTTCCAGCACCTATTTCTGCTGGGAGTTCCTACGCATCCCCTCCATCTATTTTCCTTAGGGAGGAAGGTGTGTTGTAACCTTACTCCTCTCCCTCACCCCGTTGCCCCCCTTCTCTTGCTGCCCACTTGGTATGGTCCGCGCTACCTCCGGGAGCGCAGGTTAGAACGTTGTGAGAAGAGTTATGCCGCCAAGCCGGGAGCACCTGTTGTACAAGACTTAATAAATGTACTCTCATGGAAACCTCATTTTGAGTAGTGAGTCATTACTACACCCTGCTATCGCCTTCCTAATGTCTTTTATGGTAAAGGGATCAAGGGTCTGTCTGACAGGGGCAATTGGCATTTCTACTTCTGTGTCCTCATTCTCTATGGAGTATAACTGCGGGAAATGTTTTTGCCAGACATTTGCAGCAATATTGGGTTCGATTGCAGTGGGGAGATCCCCACAACCGTGATTAATTATTCTCCAGAATTTACGGGAGTCTCTTGTTGCTAAAGACTCCGATAGATTCTCCCAGTGCTGTACATCCCACTCTATCTTAGCATTAGCTATAAGTGTTTTGTAGGCCTTCCTTCTGGCGGAGATCTCTTCCCTCGGGCTTCCTGCTTTTATACTAGATAATAGATCGCGTTTTGCATCTCGACAAGCTCTATTAAACCAAGTGCATTTATTCAGTCCCTGGGTTCTAGGTGCTCTGGTACTGAAGAGATCAGCTTCAAGCTTCCTAATTAAATGTTCGTGAACCCGTGCTAGGTCCTCACTAATTTCCCCCATGGTACCTAAGTTCCATAAATCAAAGCCCTCTTCTAGGGTTGGAATGATTCCAGCATATAGGGCGGCTATCTTGTCTTCGCTGGAGGCAAGATTTTCCCATTTAATCCTCTTCCTATTATTGTCCAGGAGGTATCCCTCTCTATGCTTTTGCTCACTTGATGGACTCTCTTCCAGACAGGGGGTGGCAAGATCTAGTTCTAAAGCATTATGATCACTGTCCTGTCTAGGCATTACTCTGAAGTCCAGGACCCTTTTCCACGCATGCAGCTGAACTAGGAAGTAATCTAGTCTGGATTCTTTACCCGCCCTATTAAACGTGCATTTGCTCAGAATATCAGACCTAGTGCGGCTGTTGCAGGCTCTCAAGCCATAGGTGAGATTAAGTGTGTTTATTTGAACGGCCAGCGGAGTCGATGCTCTATGAGAGGGGGCTTCTGTTGGAGGAACCTGCCAACTTGAATCCTCCTCTAGGGAGGGTCCATCAAGTAGTCCAGGTAACGGTTCAAAGTGCGAATTAAAGTCCGCCCCTACTAGATATGGTACACCCTCTGGAATTGTTTCTAGGAGCCGGGACAATACCTCAATGGTTTTGGAGGTGGCGGCTATTGGAACTGGCCTGGAGTAGATGTTTATTACAAGTAATTTGTGAAGTGCCGGCCATTCAAGTAGAACTGCCAGTATGTCCTCCGAGTCCGCAGTGTATCGTGAAGCTGAGCAGCCTAAGTCAGAAGCCACCCAGATCGCCAGACCTCCAGACGGTCGACCTCTCCCACCCCAGCTAGCTTGTATCGAAAATATCTGAAAACCCCTGTACATAGTCTCTTCCCTTGTACCAGTGTCTCTTGAAAGAGACAGATACTTTTTGAATTTATTAGTTCGTCCCACGAGACCGAGTCTATTTTGTGGCTAGGCCTGCCAAATTCCATGAAAGCAGTTTTAGTGATTGAGAATCATGGAGCCCAGTCCGCGTCGTGGTTTGGTTGGTCATTTGTATTATATGTACTGGTCGGGCTTGCCGCTGTGTCTGCCTTTGGCCCCTGAGTGGGCCCTCCAGGTTAGTTCCCCCTTCTTCTCTCTGTTGGGGTATGCCCAAGTTACTGGCGGGAGAGTTCTCCTCCCCATTGGTGGAATTGGGGGTTTTGTGAGTGCCTTCATCATGCCCTGATATTCGCCTATGTGCCCTTTCTTCAGGGGCCGATTGTCAGTCTACCATTTCGAGACAGTCGTATCGATTGTAAAGTGGTAGAGGCGGTGGCTGATATTGCCTAGGGGGCCAAGGTGCTTCTCTTTCAAATCCTCCCTTGCCCACACCTCTTCTATTTACAGTCTCCCACCCTTGGAGATCATCATAAGTTGGCGGGTAGTCAGGGGGTGTTCGCATTTGGTTGTAGGGGATTCTCCTCCCTCCCTGGTTACCCCCCCAATTTCCCTGTGAGTTCTGTTGGCACCCTCGTCTCTGGTTGTTAGTTGTGTGGGTATTTGCTGGATAGAAGAAAGAAAGAGGGAGTGGATGGATGTTATTTCCCTCGTCCTCTAGAAAAGAGCCACAAATATAGGAGACTGTTCCTGGTTCTTTAAAGCTCACCAGTATACAGTCACCACTAATTGTTTTGGGTCTCTTTCCTACCCACGAGACTCTTCTTACCATGCGGATTTCGCTTGACATACCTCTAGGAAGTGGTCTATATGTAGATAACCAGTTTATTACTTTTTTTTTTAAAGATACCCCTGTCTCGTATGTGGCCGATTTTAGTTCGGGTACCCCTGCTAGAATGGCAGTATATGGAGCTACCTCTGGTGGAAGATTAACGGTAACCATTTTTTGCGCTATGTTGTTGGAGTCCTGAAAATTTTGTTTATTAATTAGTGAAGATTTAGGTGGACTTTTATGTTGTGAGTGAGAGTGCGTGATATCAGTAAATGAATGTGTTTGTTGTGCACTAGGTGATTGCTTGTCATGGGTTCCTGCTGGGGTCGCTGGCATAACTAGATTGGTTTTCGAATTCAATCGTTGGTTGTTGAGTGATTTGGAATTTTTGGTGCCGATTGTTGTTATTACGGCATCATTGCCTTTGGCAGGTTTCAGAGGGTTAGAATTATTTTTAGGTTTCGGGTCAATATTGGGGGCTGTAGGGCAAGAAACCCCTGGTTTACAAGAACCCATGAACTGTGATGCAGTTTTCTCGATTTTAATTAATCTTGCTTCCATTTTTATCAAGCGGGCTTCTAAGGGATTTAGAATTGACTTGAGGAGGTTTTCTATGTCTGCTAGTGTTATGTCCCCTTCAGCTGACTCGGTACTGTGTTGTGGTAGGGGGACTGGCAGATAAATGGAAATATTGCTAGCTGGTTCTGGGGGAGGACCATCTGATGTCACCGATGGCGGTCCATCCTGTATAGAATTGGCAGTACTGGGTGCACTGTGCGTTAGCCCTGTCTTTGATTGTTTGGCCTTCCTTTCCTTAGTGCTCTGTTTCCCTGTTTTTCTTTTTTGAATTGCACCCTCCCTTAGACCCCGATCTGTGTTTAGTGGCACTGTAAGATTTGGGGTATTTGTTATAAGAGGAAGTTCTTCCATCAGTAGGATAGGGATTTGGGTAGCTAAATCAGTATCATCTCCCCTATTTGGTTTGTTTGGAGGTTGCGTGATTTGAGTCAACGGCAACGAGAGGAGACTCATGTCTTCAAGGTCACTTATGGTTCCCTCTGAGAGATCTATGCTGGTAGGCGGGTGAGCCCCTCCGCAGGCTCCGAGTTGAGAATTGTCTATATTCCGCCTATCCTCTGGGGTTTTTGCCATTGCTATGATACCCATCGAGGACCTTCGGACCCACTCTATTTCTTGCGAAATACGTCTTTCTAAGAGAGTGATGTCCTCAATCAACATAGATCCCGCCTTGAGGAAATAATTATCTATTTTACCTTGAATAAGAGCAGTTGTTATAGGACCAGCAACCGCCACATTAGCTTTGCTCCTTGTCTCAATTTTGCTCTTAGTAAACGGTGTGTCTTGAGAATGGGGGAGAAGCTGAGTGAACAAATGAGGAGGGCAGTCGTGATGTAAAGGGGGTGGCCCGTTCCGTTCTCTAACGTTCTCGAACGGCCTCAAACGGCCCGCTCTTTGACCGGTCTTCGCGCCGTGCTGTGTATATATTGTACCTTTGATTAATTGTATCATTGTTTGTACTAGTATGCTTTTATGGATGTATATCTTACACCGAATAAATCTGTTTTGAATTGAATTGAATTGAGTGATGTTAACTATGGAATTGTGGTGATTTTTTTATACTTCTGTACCTTGTGGCTAATAAACAAGTTATAATAATAAAAAAGACAAATATACTATTATCTGGCGTTGAAGGGGCGTCTCTTGGCACCGTAATAAGTCTCCTCTGTGGAGCGGAAGGCTGTCAGGCTGTCTGCGTAGAAAGGAATTCAGAGTGTGACAAGACGGAGAGTCTTGCCCCGAGGAACCGTCGAGTCGTTGACAGGAAGTTCCGGTTCTGCCATCGGGGGTGAGAAGGAGGATTCAGAAGCACTATCCCTCCCATCACGATAGGGTGCTAATCGAGTGTCACGCTGGGCACAGGAGGGCAAAGGCGGAGTGCGAAGGCAAGGACGGCGTCAGTGTGCAGAACCTACCCTCTCCTGTCGCAATCTATCAAGCGGTAGACACTCCTCAGTGAAAGTGACGTGCGACGCTCTGCGCACTGTGATACCGGAGCCAGCGGTGCGAAGTTGCAGGAGACAATGAAGTAAGGCATAGTTCTCCATTTGCCGTAGATCTACGTAGGTCCATGTTGTGAGACCTTGAAGCTGCGTGAGGTGAAGTGAGCGGTGCACGTATTATAGTCGCATTTTAAGTAACACAAAAAGAACTGTTTTGTGGTGAGCGACGTTTGAAAGTAGCTGAGCGTGCATTAAAGTCGCATTTGAAGCATCACGAAAGGAACTGATTTGAGGTGAGCGGAAAATTATCCGAGGCATGATTTAATGACAGCGTTGGGAAGATACTTGCCCCGACCCCCAGAATTGAAGGAGGTGTGTGGAAAGTCTCGGGGAATCCACTAGGTTTCACGCATTCATTTGGGTGAAGGAGATTAACCGTGGGGGACCCGGGCTGGACTGCATTAATGTGTTGAGCCCCAGAAATACTGAGAGACGCGTGGAGCGTAACCTTTGGTGCTGAAGCCTCGTGACACTGTATAGAGGTGGTGCATTGCAGCAGTGTGAAAATAAAGGTGGAAAATACAATAATAAAACTAGGGAAACAGTGTGTGTAGCGAGCCACCGTTCCAGTAAATGAAGTTTGTACAGTGTGTAGAATGGTACACCAGAAAACTACCCGCGTGTGGAATTATTGAAATAAAGTGCCAAGGAGTTTGACAGCTGAAGCTAGAGTGAGTTAAACATATTCCGTGGACTTTTGGATTTGAGGTGCAGTGATTGGCGCATCTTTGAAATTGCTATAGTGAAGGAAAGCAAGACCCCGGCCGGATTTCTAGTGGATCTGCACAAGGGATTGAGATGAGCCATTGAAGCTGTCCTTGGGGAAAGGAACGGAGCAGGAATTTAGTCAAAACCCCGACAGAGCATTTGAAACTGACCCGAGGCTGGGCTCCAAGCGATTGAAGCAATTGTAGGAGACGGCATGAGGAAGTGTTGTTTCCAAACACAAAGTTGAATTGGATGGCGAGTAGAGAACGGCCTCTGAGAGTTCAGGCATGTTTGTTGAGGAGTCTGGGATGAAAAGTACCCAAAGGCTGAACCCATGGCGGAAAGCACAGAGTTGGAGCAGGTGCGTGTGAGGAGCCTTTGATACCGTCAGGGCAAACGGGAGCAGGACTGGGTGTCCGCGTCTGAAACTGATCTTTGGCAGCGTGTGTGAGCTGCGTGAGGAGATTCGAGAAGAACAGAGTGTTCAGCAAACCCCTGGTGCAGCATTTGAAATTGATCGGAGTCATCACTTAGTGAGTGTGATGCGTATATCTTCTGTGCTTTAACGTGAGGGGGAGAAGGTTTGGTGATTACTATAGTCTCCTGAAGTGAGTGAAGAAAAGTAGCAAGTTAACAACCACCACCCGGGGAAAACAAGGTAAAGTGTGAGCTGAGTCGAACGAGGAAGAGTGTAACCTTTGATGTCAGAGGAACATATTCAAAACAAAAGAAGCATTAGATGTTCGTGAATATAGGAGGGAAATTTGGGAGAAACTAACATTTTGTGAAATAACTAAAGGCCTAAAGGAAACTTGAAAGAAAAACGGGAACATTTTTACACAGATCGGGAGCAGGTACCAGGAAAATGAATAATAACAGAGAGAAGAGAGACATAAGAAGAACAGACAGAAACGCCGGGGAAGAGACTGTGCAGGAATCTAATGAACACTGGCAGCAGGAAGGGAGTGCCAATCTACAAGTGGGAAAAATGCACAGAGAAGAGGGAGATAACGTAATGGTGAGGAACAAGAGCGAAGCAAAGCAGAGGCATACCATCATGATAGGGGGAGCATGTATGAGCCTCATCGCTGTCTCAGGGCCACAGAGTACTGTGGTAGACAAGAACTTTAGTAAGAGTGAATTATATATAACTCTAGGAAATGAATTAGATGAAGAAGAAACGGGTGAATACAGCATCGTGAGTGGAGGAGGAGAGATAGTGTGGAGTCAAGTGAAGAAAAGTAACAAGATTTATAATGTGGAAGAAGAGCTAGCTGTACTTAAAGGGGAGGAACGTTGGAAATTAAGGACATTGCGAAATTTCAAAAGTTCTGAACCCAGGAGAGGGTTGGCTGTAAACTACAGAAGTCAATTTACCTTGCTGGAGATTGTGAGAGGAAAGACGCCTCCATCTAAGGTCATTGAAGCAGTGACTAAAGGGGTTTGGAAGTACAAAAAGAAAAAAATTAGCAGCCTTTGTCAAATTTGAGGAAAAACAGAATGCGTTGTTGGGAAACGTTGTAGGAGACAATGTAAGGAAAGAAATAAGGATAATGATCAGTGAACAGTATATTCTGGAAGTACCAGAATTAGCCTACGAGGAAATGCGTGTGGTTGAACAATCCACCATGGCTATGGAGGAACTTTGTAAGCTTAAAAAGGAATTGAGAATATCTCTCGAGGGAAGAAGAAGAGAACAAATGAAGGAGAAGGCACTGGAAAAAAACACGGGTGTAAAAGTGGCAGGCGGTTGTGATGGTGCAGCAAGTTTTGAAGAACGTGTGGAAAATACTGCCAGGTGAAAACTTAGAGAAAAACGCGGGTGCAAAAGTGCAGCAAGTTTGAAAGAACGTGTGGAGAATACAGCCAAGTGCAAACTGAGAGGAGGACAAGAATCTTACCAGGGCTTGGTGGATGAGAGAGAAATACGTAAGAAACACGAGGAAAAAAAAAAAAAAAAAAAAAACTGTGAAGGAATAGTTGGAGCAGAAAGAGATTTCGAAAGAAAGGGAGAAGGCACCAGTTCCACTGTTAAGAAATGGAAAAGGATAAAATGTAAGAGCAAGGAAAAGAACATTACCGCCAGTATCAATCTTCCGGAAGGAAAGGGTAATATTAGCAGGAGAAGTTCGGAATCCAAGGGAGAAATAGACTGTGGGCAAGTTCTGACAAAAAAGGGAGCCAAGGGAAAAATAAGGTGGCGATTCATAAACCTGTGTTTTACCCAGGACAGGATGCCTAAAGTACATACTCGTGAATCCCTTAATTGTACTGCCCACATCATAGGGGTGCACATCCATGGTGCACCAGACATTCACTAGTGTCTCTTGCGTTGGTTGATTTCAAGGGTTAAAAGGATGTGTTACTAACACCCGTGATCTACCCATGTCAGGACGCCTAAGCACGTAACCGTGCATCCATTGAATTGTACAGCCCATATCTTAACTGGGCACACCCTTGTGGCACCAGAATGTTACAGTTGTTTATGTATTGGTTGTTTCATCTCATAACCTTCATTGCTGCAACCTGTGAATTCTTAAGAGTTTTGTCCTGTTTTCTGCAGACATATATTTGGACAAGAGCGTCTCATGCAATCCCATCTGTATATGCCAGGGGATCAAATAAGTACATTTCCAGTCACGTCAAGTAAAACCAACCCTTCATATCTCATGCACCATAGTCAGCAGTAGTCTCATGTGTTCTTCCATTTAGACTTTGGCATGGGGTCCCCTGTTCCCGACCCTTTTGTTTTGTGCCTTACATATATCTATCTCTCTCTCTCTCTCTCTCTCTCTCTCTCTCTCTCTCTCTCTCTCTCTCTCTCTCTCTCTCTCTCTCTCTCTCCCTATCTTTCCAGCACCTATTTCTGCTGGGAGTTCCTACGCATCCCCTCCATCTATTTTCCTTAGGGAGGAAGGTGTGTTGTAACCTTACTCCTCTCCCTCACCCCGTTGCCCCCCTTCTCTTGCTGCCCACTTGGTATGGTCCGCGCTACCTCCGGGAGCGCAGGTTAGAACGTTGTGAGAAGAGTTATGCCGCCAAGCCGGGAGCACCTGTTGTACAAGACTTAATAAATGTACTTTCATGGAAACCTCATTTTGAGTAGTGAGTCATTACTACACCCTGCTATCGCCTTCCTAATGTCTTTTATGGTAAAGGGATCAAGGGTCTGTCTGACAGGGGCAATTGGCATTTCTACTTCTGTGTCCTCATTCTCTATGGAGTATAACTGCGGGAAATGTTTTTGCCAGACATTTGCAGCAATATTGGGTTCGATTGCAGTGGGGAGATCCCCACAACCGTGATTAATTATTCTCCAGAATTTACGGGAGTCTCTTGTTGCTAAAGACTCCGATAGATTCTCCCAGTGCTGTACATCCCACTCTATCTTAGCATTAGCTATAAGTGTTTTGTAGGCCTTCCTTCTGGCAGAGATCTCTTCCCTCGGGCTTCCTGCTTTTATACTAGATAATAGATCGCGTTTTGCATCTCGACAAGCTCTATTAAACCAAGTGCATTTATTCAGTCCCTGGGTTCTAGGTGCTCTGGTACTGAAGAGATCAGCTTCAAGCTTCCTAATTAAATGTTCGTGAACCCGTGCTAGGTCCTCACTAATTTCCCCCATGGTACCTAAGTTCCATAAATCAAAGCCCTCTTCTAGGGTTGGAATGATTCCAGCATATAGGGCGGCTATCTTGTCTTCGCTGGAGGCAAGATTTTCCCATTTAATCCTCTTCCTATTATTGTCCAGGAGGTATCCCTCTCTATGCTTTTGCTCACTTGATGGACTCTCTTCCAGACAGGGGGTGGCAAGATCTAGTTCTAAAGCATTATGATCACTGTCCTGTCTAGGCATTACTCTGAAGTCCAGGACCCTTTTCCACGCATGCAGCTGAACTAGGAAGTAATCTAGTCTGGATTCTTTACCCGCCCTATTAAACGTGCATTTGCTCAGAATATCAGACCTAGTGCGGCTGTTGCAGGCTCTCAAGCCATAGGTGAGATTAAGTGTGTTTATTTGAACGGCCAGCGGAGTCGATGCTCTATGAGAGGGGGCTTCTGTTGGAGGAACCTGCCAACTTGAATCCTCCTCTAGGGAGGGTCCATCAAGTAGTTCAGGTAACGGTTCAAAGTGCGAATTAAAGTCCGCCCCTACTAGATATGGTACACCCTCTGGAATTGTTTCTAGGAGCCGGGACAATACCTCAATGGTTTTGGAGGTGGCGGCTATTGGAACTGGCCTGGAGTAGATGTTTATTACAAGTAATTTGTGAAGTGCCGGCCATTCAAGTAGAACTGCCAGTATGTCCTCCGAGTCCGCAGTGTATCGTGAAGCTGAGCAGCCTAAGTCAGAAGCCACCCAGATCGCCAGACCTCCAGACGGTCGACCTCTCCCACCCCAGCTAGCTTGTATCGAAAATATCTGAAAACCCCTGTACATAGTCTCTTCCCTTGTACCAGTGTCTCTTGAAAGAGACAGATACTTTTTTAATTTATTAGTTCGTCCCACGAGACCGAGTCTATTTTGTGGCCAGGCCTGCCAAATTCCATGAAAGCAGTTTTAGTGATTGAGAATCATGGAGCCCAGTCCGCGTCGTGGTTTGGTTGGTCATTTGTATTATATGTACTGGTCGGGCTTGCCGCTGTGTCTGCCTTTGGCCCCTGAGTGGGCCCTCCAGGTTAGTTCCCCCTTCTTCTCTCTGTTGGGGTATGCCCAAGTTACTGGCGGGAGAGTTCTCCTCCCCATTGGTGGAATTGGGGGTTTTGTGAGTGCCTTCATCATGCCCTGATATTCGCCTATGTGCCCTTTCTTCAGGGGCCGATTGTCAGTCTACCATTTCGAGACAGTCGTATCGATTGTAAAGTGGTAGAGGCGGTGGCAGATATTGCCTAGGGGGCCAAGGTGCTTCTCTTTCAAATCCTCCCTTGCCCACACCTCTTCTATTTACAGTCTCCCACCCTTGGAGATCATCATAAGTTGGCGGGTAGTCAAGGGGTGTTCGCATTTGGTTGTAGGGGATTCTCCTCCCTCCCTGGTTACCCCCCCAATTTCCCTGTGAGTTCTGTTGGCACCCTCGTCTCTGGTTGTTAGTTGTGTGGGTATTTGCTGGATAGAAGAAAGAAAGAGGGAGTGGATGGATGTTATTTCCCTCGTCCTCTAGAAAAGAGCCACAAATATAGGAGACTGTTCCTGGTTCTTTAAAGCTCACCAGTATACAGTCACCACTAATTGTTTTGGGTCTCTTTCCTACCCACGAGACTCTTCTTACCATGCGGATTTCGCTTGACATACCTCTAGGAAGTGGTCTATATGTAGATAACCAGTTTATTACTTTGTTTTTTAAAGATGCCCCTGTCTCGTATGTGGCCGATTTTAGTTCGGGTACCCCTGCTAGAATGGCAGTATATGGAGCTACCTC
The DNA here is from genome assembly GCF_964263255.1 of Lissotriton vulgaris. NCBI lineage: Eukaryota > Metazoa > Chordata > Amphibia > Caudata > Salamandridae > Lissotriton > Lissotriton vulgaris. The sequence goes on along the minus strand of NC_141699.1, from coordinate 771,626,168 downwards.
TGGTGGAAGATTAACGGTAACCATTTTTTGCGCTATGTTGTTGGAGTCCTGAAAATTTTGTTTATTAATTAGTGAAGATTTAGGTGGACTTTTATGTTGTGAGTGAGAGTGCGTGATATCAGTAAATGAATGTGTTTGTTGTGCACTAGGTGATTGCTTGTCATGGGTTCCTGCTGGGGTCGCTGGCATAACTAGATTGGTTTTCGAATTCAATCGTTGGTTGTTGAGTGATTTGGAATTTTTGGTGCCGATTGTTGTTATTACGGCATCATTGCCTTTGGCAGGTTTCAGAGGGTTAGAATTATTTTTAGGTTTCGGGTCAATATTGGGGGCTGTAGGGCAAGAAACCCCTGGTTTACAAGAACCCATGAACTGTGATGCAGTTTTCTCGATTTTAATTAATCTTGCTTCCATTTTTATCAAGCGGGCTTCTAAGGGATTTAGAATTGACTTGAGGCGGTTTCCTATGTCTGCTAGTGTTATGTCCCCTTCAGCTGACTCGGTACTGTGTTGTGGTAGGGGGACTGGCAGATCAATGGAAATATTGCTAGCTGGTTCTGGGGGAGGACCATCTGATGTCACCGATGGCGGTCCATCCTGTATAGAATTGGCAGTACTGGGTGCACTGTGCGTTAGCCCTGTCTTTGATTGTTTGGCCTTCCTTTCCTTAGTGCTCTGTTTCCCTGTTTTTCTTTTTTGAATTGCACCCTCACTTAGACCCCGATCTGTGTTTAGTGGCCCTGTAAGATTTGGGGTATTTGTTATAAGAGGAAGTTCTTCCATCAGTAGGATAGGGATTTGGGTAGCTAAATCAGTATCATCTCCCCTATTTGGTTTGTTTGGAGGTTGCGTGATTTGAGTCAACGGCAACGAGAGGAGACTCATGTCTTCAAGGTCGCTTATGGTTCCCTCTGAGAGATCTATGCTGGTAGGCGGGTGAGCCCCTCCGCAGGCTCCGAGTTGAGAATTGTCTATATTCCGCCTATCCTCTGGGGTTTTTGCCATTGCTATGATACCCATCGAGGACCTTCGGACCAACTCTATTTCTTGCGAAATACGTCTTTCTAAGAGAGTGATGTCCTCAATCAACATAGATCCCGCCTTGAGGAAATAATTATCTATTTTACCTTGAATAAGAGCAGTTGTTATAGGACCAGCAACCGCCACATTAGCTTTGCTCCTTGTCTCAATTTTGCTCTTAGTAAACGGTGTGTCTTGAGAATGGGGGAGAGGCTGAGTGAACAAATGAGGAGGGCAGTCGTGATGTAAAGGGGGTGGCCCGTTCCGTTCTCTAACGTTCTCGAACGGCCTCAAACGGCCCGCTCTTTGACCGGTCTTCGCCCCGTGCTGTGTATATATTGTACCTTTGATTAATTGTATCATTGTTTGTACTAGTATGCTTTTATGGATGTATATCTTACACCGAATAAATCTGTTTTGAATTGAATTGAATTGAGTGATGTTAACTATGGAATTGTGGTGATTTTTTTATACTTCTGTACCTTGTGGCTAATAAACAAGTTATAATAATAAAAAAGACAAATATACTATTATCTAAATTTGTGGCAGTTCCTACTGGGTCCCACAATATTTGCCTACAGCCTAGGTCATTTCTGCCTTCTATTTTACTTTTCATTCACAATGATCCCACTTCTTTTTGATCTGGCAGAAAGAAGTAGAGAATAGTTGGGCATTTCTGCAAAATGTACTCTAAGTAGGCTCACTTCATCTGAAACGATGCTCGCAATAGCATCGGTTACTGTGGGTTTCTGTGAATTTTGGGTTTATTGTATACCTTGGTTCACATAGCTGACTCATATGTGGCCCCATCATTCTTGGGTTGTGATCTACCTAAGCATGTACCCACTGTGCAGTTAGCAAGAGGTGCCTACATATTTTGCACCAATTTCCTTGTGGGTTCATTTGTTTATCACATGCATGTGTTTGTGGCTGTTTTCTCTGAAAATCATGGACACAAATAAATCACAGGCTGTGCACCAGAGACACAGGTACAACGCAGAAGCCTATGCTGCAGATACACAAGCTGGAATATAAGTTGGAAGAAGGGTCACCAACAATCATTAGCTCAGTCTTATCTAATGTAAGCTTCAGGTTGCTTGAATAAATCCTCATAGCTGCTGCTGACAGCAAACCACAAAAACTGGAACGGAAAATACAACAATTATCATCAAGACTTATAATTATTTACACTATAAAAATCTATGAGCTTTGGTAGATGATCTGCATAGAAACCACATAAGGTGGGATGCAGGGGAGAAGCCTGATTGACACCACAATTAAAATGAAATCCTTTGCTTATTCCATGGAGCCATCCTGTACCACCAAGAGTTTACAGAAGAAGTATACAAAGTCATACTAAGTCAAAAACCCTTTGCAACCAACGGCCCTGACACACTTCCATCAGACAAGTACCGACACAGATCATCTGAATGGGTGACTGCCCTTACAGCAATATACAAACCTAGTTGAGTATATGAGGAATTTCCTGCCACCCAGAGGTCAGGCATCATTGTTCCTCGACATAAGACAGTGCTTTGCAATGACCCTGAGAACTACCATCCAAGTTCTTTGCTGGGTGGATCTGGTAAAATCTTCTGCAAGCTGCTCTTAAAAAGACTGGAAGCCTCAGGCGAAGGCACTCCAATACTAACACACCTCCAAGAAGGCTTTAGGAAAGGCTAAGGCACCATCGACCAAGCAATGAGGCAGCACTTCATGTGTTCTAAAATACGCATTCATAAAAAACTCATAATTATTTATGATAGATCTGAAGACGCCCTTCAACTCAATTGACAGAACATTACTTTGGTCCATGCCAAAGTAACAGGGTCTCCTGGATGAACTGTTATTCACCTTGCAAGAGACCCGTCGACATAATACAGCTCAGCTTCTGTGAGGTACGACAAACAAGGAGAATGCATATCTGAGTTTGCCATAACTACAGGCATAAGTCAAGGCTGTGAAGATGAAACCTGAAGTCAACAATCAAAATTTCATGGGCACAGCGGTGACAGAGTTTGTTACTATGACCACCTGGGAGTCCGATTCTACAACAAATTATCTTGGGCAGAACAGGTCATAAAAACTAAACCATCCTAAGCCAGGATGCTGAAGCAGTTCTGTGTTTCTGCAACAAATGCAGCCTTTGATGGATTGAGCAAGTTATCAAATCATATAAAATGAAACCTGTGACTACCGGCTTGTAGGCGCCAAGGTCTGGTGGTACAGTATCATACATGCCAATAGACCCCATTCAGACAGGAGACTCTCGATTCTATGAGCTACAAATGGCTTTGTTTTGTCTGTCTCCTCGCTGAAATTTCCTCTGCTTCAATAAAAGTCAATGTGGGAATACATTCTCCTGAATATTTTTTGTAAAATCTCCTACTTTCCTTTTCAAATATGTTGGCATGCATGCAGAATGACACCAGGAGTGCAAGCATCAAAGAATCGTGTCCTTCCAAGCCAGCTTTACCTTGGACTAGAAAAACCAATAATCGCAACAGAGCATATTTTAGTTTGAAAGAAATTGAAGCTATAAACATCATCCTATATTGGGTCCGCTTGTGGATCAACCCAATGCTGGTAGTCTACCAAAAAGCTCTATTTAATCTGCGTTCTAGGAAAATGCTCTACACTTTGCCCTGGTTCACCCCTGTCCCAAAAATCCTCTTCGACGTAAGCTATGCGGACTACTAGGCCTAACTTGAGTTAATTGACCAGATGGAACTTCCAGCTAATTAAGAAGCAGTGCTGGACTTTTTTCAGATGAAAGCCTTCGAGCAAGATAGCAAATTAATGTCACAGTTTGTAGCTGTAAAAAAGAGAGTTTCTTACGAATTATACCTGGATAGCATACTCCGGAGGTAAACAGATAATTGTACTTAAAGTTCAGACTTAGTACCCTCCTGGCATCAGTGTACACTAAAAACTGGTCCAGCAACACACAACGTGTGTGAAATCCTTGCATTTGGCAGCCTCTCTTTTTAAAACAAGCATTTGCAATGCAATCAGTCTCGCCTTTGGGACCTTATATGTATTTAGCTATGCAGCAAATTAGCCTAGGTGCTGAAACATCTACTTTTCTTTAACATTGAGGGAAAATAAGCACCAAACTGCATGACACACCAGGATTGGGAACACATGGAGAGAAATATTGCCTTTCAGCTGGAAATGGTATAGTCCAAAGCTCTGTTTTTAATATAAAATCATGGCCTTCGGTGATCATATCACTAAAAAATACAAGATTTGAAAAAAAATGTGTTGTCTAAGGGTGCTAATGGAAGTCAATTTCTATGGACTGGAATCTAGAGAATGCTAAAGTGATTCTGGTATTTTACTGACCTCTGCTGGTCGTTTTCTATCAAGAAAGTAAAATAGAGGTAGTTGCCAGAAAAAAAGCCCCTAAGCAGAAAGCAATTCTGGTATTTTACTGACCACTGCTGGTCGTTTTTTATCAAGACAGTTACATAGAGGCAGTAGAAAAGGAAAAAAGTCCCTAAGTGGAAGCAGACAAGTCCTAGGGCGTATCTCCAGTGCCCACAAAGTACATACACATATAAGTATATACTAAAATATATACAAGCGGTCTTCAATGTTCGACCTGGTGGAGACAAACTGGTACCAAGTGTTGTTATTAGAACATCTCTTCCCAGAATCTGTGCTATTAATAAATTGGTATTATAACATCTTCGATGGACATGACATCTCGATAATCCAAAGTTTGGAGGATGCATTGGGTAAAGCACGCAGCAGGCACCCTTCATCGTCTCTCATTAGGTCGGCGACTTCAACTGTACGTTGTGCAGTTTTGGAGGCTCAAATGTGTGTGGACTAGAGGACTTGAATGCCCAGCCTTTGACCCACTTTAGACATACACCCCAGGGGGATGCTTTGAATAATATTATTATCATAAATGATTTGCGTGTAGTAGACCCTTGGTCTGCCCCAGATACCCTGCATATACCAACCTTTCAGGGCACGAGGGGGGAGATGAGCACAATTGATTTTGTATTGGTATCCAGCACCTTTTTCAAGTATGTTGATAAGTTGGAGGTGGTGGGGAATCCTGCAAGTGATCATAATCCCTTAATGCTGTTATTGTGTGTGCCAACAACAGAATCACCAAGGATCTGGGAACAGCCGATTAAGTATAATAAGAATCAGGGTGTCACATTGAAATGGGGGAAGGTAAATCTGACAAAACTGGAGGAAGACATTGTTGTTAACTGTGAAACGGAAATGGAATCATGTCTAGCCCCAGGATCTGACCCCCATCAGGTTATTGAAAGCTTTGAGAAGTTGTGTGGTCATGTAGCAAAGCACCTTAGAAAACCCAAGGGGAAGGGAGGCCAAAAGGCCTTTAGATGGTTTGACTCTGTGTGTTCTGCTACACACCGATCGTTAAAACTAGCTCTGCGCCAAAAGCCAAGAAACAAAGAGCTTGTAAGGACTAGCAGAAAGGCTTATAGGGATGCTATTGCAAAAGGAAAGCAAGACTTAAAAGTCAGTGCTTGGGATGATCTTGAAAAGGCTGCAGAACTAAAAGATAGTAGGCTCTTTTGGGAGGTCATAAATCGTCCCCTCTTTAAGAGCGATAATAAAGAATCTATACTTATGCAGGTTACCGCTGATCAATGGGTTCAACATTTTACTAAGATTTTTAACCCTAATTCTATCTCAATAATGGCAAGTACCGAAGGGACAGGGGATCTGGTGGCACCTCCCTCGGCTTTGACCCTCAGCTCTTCACTTACACTGATTGAGATTGAGAAAGCCTTAGGGAAAGGAGCATCACTAAAAGCCCCAGGCCCAGATGCTGTCCCCCTGGACCTTTTTAAGTCCAATGTCAGTCTGTGGGCACCCATCTTACTGAATGTCTTCAAGGCTGTTGTGGTTGGGCGTATTCCTGGTACATGGAAGGAGGCAACTGTAGTGCCGATTTTTAAGAAGGGCAATAGGTCTGATCCACGTTGCTATCGCCCGATTTCCTTAATAGATGCCTCATGTAAAATTCTGGGTAGGGTAATCCTGGCGCGATTAGAAAGTTGGGCAGATTCTACAGGATTCATAGTTGACTCTCAGTATGGTTTTAGACGTGGAAAGGGGACAAACGAGCAGTGCCTTAATTTGGCACTAATTCTAGGCAAGTACATGAAGGCAAAAAAAACCTCTGTACATCTTGCCTTCATGGACTTGACGAGTGCTTTTGACACTGTTTGCAGGCATAAGTTGTGGCGGATGATGGTTGACATGGGCTTTGAGGAACCTTTAGTCACATTGCTCCGCAGGTTACATGCAGTAACAACTGTATCTATTAGATTTGGTTCTGGAGGGGAAATAACAAAACCAATACCTTCAACTGAAGGTGTGCGTCAAGGATGCATCCTGGCGCCTTTTCTCTTTTTGGTTTACACAAATGGATTAGAACAGTACCTACTAAACCAGGGTTGTGATTTCCCAAAAATCAATGGTAAAAGTATTCCCATGCTTTCTTATGCAGACGATACTGTCCTAATGACATTGACAGGAAATAGCATGCAAGTGTGTTTAGATGCTTTCAATACATTCATGCTTGATCTTGACCTAAAGGTGAATTTTGAGAAATCTTTTGTAATGTCTTGTGGCCCCAAAGGGTCAACTATTAGGAAATTCGTGGTCAACAATCGCATAATTGGAAAAGTGGGAAACTTTAACTACCTTGGTAACTTGTTTGACAGCAAAATAAGTTGGACGCCGGTCATGAAGGTTCGAGCCCAGAACATGACAAGGGCGATAGAGGGTATTTTTCGTTTCTGTAGTAAACTGGGGCAAAAACATGTTATGTACCTAAGAACCCTTTACACTTCAAAATGTTTATCAGTAGCCACTTATGGGGCAGGGGTGTGGGGGACCGAAATACCATCTGTGATACAGGTGGTGGAAAATAACTTTATAAAAAGGTTCCTATCAGTTCCTAAAGGCTCCTCAAACATTTTCTGCCACAAAGAAATTGGTATGGCCAGTGTTTCTGATACAATTCGCTTGTCCCCTCTACTGTTATGGGGTAAAATTTGGCAATCTGAAGACCTGCAACTTACCAAAGACATTATTACCGATTGCATGGCTTTAGAAAACTCAAAACAGATTCCCTGGTTGTCTTATGTTTATAATATGCTGAATAAGATTGGACTGGGCTCCTATTATGACAATCCAGAAAGAATCGAGGGAAACTATAAGGTGGACATAAAAGCAAGGTATTGGAAATCACTGAACCCACCGTCTATAGTCAATGTTACTGACAATGCTATTACCTATGCCTGTAAACCCCAACCTCAGTTTTATCTAACATTTACCCTTAATGTGCAATGGCGATTCCTACTAACAAGGTTTAGGCTGGAGATTCTGCACTTTTTGCTTGCATTCCCGAAACAAGGGGGTTGGTGTGAGAGGCTGCCCCCTTGTCCTTGTAATAATAGGGATAGACAAAGCACTTTACATCTGGTCCTTTTTTGCTCCTTATATAAGGAGCCAAGACTCCGGTTTATCAAACCAATCCTGAAGGGGAGGCAACCTTGCACTTATGAGGAAGGGTACGAATATCTGTCATCATTATCCTCTGTAGAAATCTGCTGTTCCATGTTAAATTTTATTAGAATCTCATTAAAGATTAGGAAGACCTATGGGTAGTATTACATGTATAGAACTTTTCCTGGTGAAAATCATGTCTTGTATATTCTTTTATGGTCATTATTATGTCTTTTTAAATTTTGGAAAAATCGTGCTTTTAAAAATTAGAACCTTTTAATCCTATGGGGCATGATGAATTGTATGTTCAATACTTTTATAATTCATTTTATGTATCGAATAAAGTTTTTGAAACGAAACGAATGTTCAACCTAAGCATAAGGGTAAACGTATAGGAAGGCACTGCTTTTAGTCTATTGGACAGGCTCCGATGCCATCTTTTTGCCACCAGCTTCGTTCATTTTAGCAGCATGGATGGAAGGAGATCTGTCTCTTGTTAGGAGCACCTGTTATTGGTTTCAGACTCCAGATGAATGCACTAAGGGTAATCCTTTTTTACAATATCAAAGTTACTCTTACAACCTGACTCTGCCGAGAGAAGTCGACTGGCTTTTTTAAAAGCTGAAACAATAAAGGTGTATGCAGATATATGCATAAAGCCACCTACACGCATTTTTCTATCAACGTCTATATAACAATTTATTTACCCCACAGTCATCTGCAAATTCTGTCTGTTATTTATTGTTGCTTTTTTATATAGCGCAAACTTTGCTCGAAGTTGTCAGAGTGCTTTACAATATAATCAGTTACATAACATAAGGATTTCAGAGTACATGAATTACATAAAAGATACAAACAGATAAACTATAAATTCACATTAGAATGGTAGTAAGTGCATGAGTCTAGTACAGATACTGGTAGTTAGAGTTCCATATATACAAGTTGCAAATTCACTCAGGTTGAATTTTAAGAAAAGTTGAAGTGATTTGGGTTGGACAAATATATATTACATAATTACACAGCATGATCTTCTCGCCATTGTTGGGGTTCTTGCTTTCAGCCCGGCCTTCAGGGTGTTGTGCACTCATGAGTGGTGATTTTGGGCCTGGAGGGATCCTCAAGGCTGGTGATGTCCAGATGTCATCCACACTTGTTGGGATGGTGACTTACCAGCCTGGCCCTAGCACAATGGAGTGGCGGTCACTGTCCTTTCCCTAAACATTCTGGGCCCGATTCATGAATGTAAACAGAGACGAAAGTCTAACTTTATGACTTTCGGTATTCACAAAGGGTACTAAAGTTAGACTTTCATCTCAGTTTACCTTTGTGAATTGTGCCCGTTGTACCCACTAATCCCACTGGCTAGCAGGATTCTCCCTGCAGTCGGTAATTTTGGGCGAATTTAAATTCCAGGTCGGTTGTAATGAGGGCCCTAGTAGGAAAAAGAGGTAATGATGTCTGCAAGTTTTCTGCCAGTACAACCCTAGATAACTGCAGAGAACATCATGCCGAAATAGCATATGAAGTTTTAAATTATCTTTACTCTATATGGTCTGGACAATAGGATGCTTGTAGTCAAACAAAATGTATTGGAAGGTGTCCCATCCCAATATGCTTCCACATAGGCCATGCGCAGTGTGTGTTAAGCATGCTTTGTTCGAGTGTGAATGGAAAGGGGCGACCAACTCGGTCCCCCCGAACGTATGGCCGAGTGCCTCGATCCCCCCGGGAAGCCATTTTTGGGTGGGAGGCGCGTCTCAGCTGGTATGCCCGAAGCGGCGTAGCTGGGGCGTGCTCGTTCCCGCCCTAGAGTGGGCTGGCCTAGACACCGACGCAGCCAGCCACGCCCTCCGGGCAGGCAGGGGCGGGTATACGCCCGCCCTGAAGACGGATAAAAAGGGACGCAAGACCAGAAGACATCCTCTTGTTCTTGTGCTCTGAAGCTGCACCTCCTCGCTGCACGTGAGCTCGGGACAGAACGAAGAGCCAATTTTGAGCGTTTTAATCTTTCTTTTTGTCTTCTAGATACTTCGTCTGAGAGATGCCCAAGAAAGGCGCGAAGGGAATGTCAACTGACCAGATGGTTCGGGCCCTTATGAAGGACATGTCCGAAATAAAGAGGCAGTTGGCGGAGCGAGACGGGGAAGAGGGATCCGGGCGTTCACCGGCCGGAGGGAGGCCAAAGAAGCCGAGAAGGGGGCCGGTCGGGGGAGACGTCCCGGTTCCCTGTTCCCCGCTCGAGGCGCCAGTTCCGGTACCGGCCCCGGTACCGAGGGAAGGGAATCCGATCCCCGTCGTAGTCACCCCGACATCTGCCGAGGATATGCCTCCCGAGTTGGCGGCACAGTTAGCAGCATGGTTGGGGGACAGTAATGGGGGCGCCATGGCTGCCGAAGCGCAAGCACTCATAAAGCAGTTGCGCGAGAAACGGGATACAGCCAAGGTGCCCGCGCCGGATGCGGCGATAGACAAGCCACGAGGGACGGAAGCAGCGTCCGGTGCAGGTAAGCGGCCATTGCCGATCGCGAGGGATGAGTCAACACCCTCTCGTAGAGAAAAATTGGGGCAACATGTTCCTTTGGCTATAAAGGAAAAGATTTGGGCTGGGGAATACGTAAACATTTTCTCCTTGCTTGTTGATCATTATGAAGTCGAAACTGTTAAGAGTCAGAAGGATCTGATGCATCCAAGTGTTTGGCGCGCAAAAATGGCCGCCTTTAAAGTGAATGAGAATATTGGCAATTGGGGCAATGCATGGGGAATTTTTACGTCAATCTTAGGGGAACGTAGGCCTGAATTGCTCCCTGAGTTTCCAGTATATCAGTCACGAATCATGGGGTACTCGATATCGCACCAAGGTAACCAATGGTTCTGTTATGACAACCTGTTCAGGAAAGCAATGGAGCATAACAAAAGTTTAACCTGGGACTGTTATGATTCTCTGACATGGGATAAAATGAAAGAGTCCGGGATGTTGAAAATACCGTTGGTGGGGAGTACTGTGGGTGAGTCCTCCCGCCAATATGGGGGAACGCCCTTTCGGTCGGGTGCGGGTACCGACGATTATCCGAGACCCGCTGGCAACACAGGGAAGAGGGGTTTCTGTTTCAATTTCAACAAAGGTAAATGTTCTAGGCCCCCGGGATCCTGTAAATTCAAGCACGAATGTAGTGGTTGCGGGGCCCCCCATCCTGAGTCCTCGTGCAGAGCCAAAACGGGTGAAAATGGGGGTAGAGGAGGCGCCAAACAGGTCTAATGTAGTCCGAGGGGCGCCCTTACCAACCCCGATTGATACCTTGGCGATGATTCCTTGGCTCAGCGAATACCCGGATCGTACTTCTGCTGGGGTGCTGCGAAACGGTTTTTCATATGGTTTCCGCATCCCGGTGGGGGACTTTCAGGGTGTCGGGACGTGTAAGAACCAACTTTCTGTCTTACAGCATACGAATGTAGTTCAGGAAAAAATCCGGAAAGAGGTTATCCGAGGTCGGGTTGCCGGCCCGTTTAGTGTTCCCCCGGTACAGAATTTTGTCTGTTCTCCTTTAGGGGTGGTCCCCAAAAAGGACCCAGGTGAGTTTCGATTGATCCACAATTTATCAGCTCCTCATGGCCTTTCTGTGAACGATGCAATTGATCCAGGGGTATGTTCGGTGCGGTACGCATCATTCGATGAGGCCGTAGCCATTTTGAATCGCCTGGGGCCCGGGACGCTGATGGCGAAATCGGATATCGAGTCAGCGTTCCGTTCGCTCCTGGTACACCCGGATGATCAACGTCTTCTGGGATTCGTGTTTCAAGGTTCATATTACATGGATAGGTGTATGCCGATGGGGTGCTCTATATCTTGTGCATATTTTGAGAAATTCAGTAGTTTCTTACAATGGGTTTACACGAAGGAAACGGGTTTTCGAAATGTGATGCATTACCTTGATGACTTTCTGTTCCTTGGGGCCGCTGGGGATGACGAATGTGCCCGGGCCTTGACTGAATTTTGTGTATTAATGGATCGATTTGGCGTGCCATTGGCACCAGGTAAGACTGTGGGTCCCACGACTTGCCTCGAGTTTCTGGGGATCGAGTTGGACTCTAGTGAGGGTTGTTTTCGTTTACCAGCCCCCAAAGTATCGAAATTCAAGGCAGCCCTGCAAGTGTGTATAAATGCTTCTAAAGTTACGCTGCATCAATTGCAGCAATTGGTGGGGAAGTTGAACTTTGCTCTAAGGGTGATCCCGATGGCCCGCCCTTTTTCCCGTTCAATTGCCTAGGCGATGGTCGGCCTAAAAGAGGGTCATCATCGCACGAGATTATCGGCCGAGGTCCGCCAAGACATGCGTATTTGGTTAGCATTCTTGGCGGATTTCAATGGTCGAGTCGTCTGGAACAAACCGGCCTTGTCCTCTGAAGAGCTTGGTCTATGGACGGATTCAGCGGGAAGCATGGGTTTCGGCGCCATCTTCGGCACAAAATGGTCGGCACAAAGGTGGCCAACTTGGTGGCATGAAGAGGGGCTGACGAGTAATATTGCTTTCCTTGAACTGTTTCCCATTTTGGTGGCCCTCAGAACGTGGCCCGATGGATTCAAAAATCACTCCGTCATATTTTGGTCCGACAATATGACCGTTGTAGACTGCATCAATAGTCAGGCAGCACGTTGTAAAATGATTTTAAGGCTGCTTAAAGAAATTGTCTTACTGTGTATGCAACTGAACGTGGTATTCAGAGCAAAACATGTCCCAGGGGTGACGAATCAGGCTGCTGATGCACTGTCTCGTTTTCAAATGCAGGCTTTCTCGGGTTTCCTTCCCTCAGCGGACCCAGAGCCGGCACCCTTTCCCGAAGCTCTCTGGTCTCTCGGTGCCCCGAACTTCGCTACCTCGTGGGAGAGAGTCTAGCACCAAGGACGAGGAAGGCATACGAAGGGGCGTTTCGGGCGTATTTAGCCTTTTTGGGGATTGAAAGGGGGGGGCTTTGGGGGCATGAGGATTGGGTAGTACATTTTCTGATGTCCTTGCGTAGGGCTGGGAAGTCGGTGGCTACAGCCCAGAGGCATCGTGCTGCTATTTCCTTTGTTGCCAGGGCTCATAATATCCAGGACCCGACAGCGTCTTTTGTAGTACAGAAAGCGCTGCGTGGGTGGCAACGCCTTGAGGGTCGCAGAATAGACGAGAGGCGCCCGATAGGTCTGGATAGGTTGTCCCAGTTGCTGGCCACACTCCCCGCCACATGCTCGTCTCAGTTCGAGGCCTGTTTGTTCCGAGCTGCTTTTACGCTTGCATTTCACGGGGCAATGAGGATAAGTGAGCTGGTGGCAAGGAACAAGCAGGATGTTGCGGGGGGTCTGTGCCGGGAACACGTTCAGATCAGGGGTGAGACGATGACTGTATCCTTTGTCAGGTCCAAAACCGATCAAGATGGGATAGGGGACTGCATAGTCATTCGCAGGATTCCAGGGTCCTCCATGTGTCCGGTAAAGTGTTTAGAAGACTACCTAGCACGAAGGGTGGCATCATGGGGAGGGACATTGTTGAGACACGCTGACGCCACCCCACTGACGAGATTTCAGTTTCAGCGGGTGCTGGCGATGTCAATTACCGCAGCGGGCTTGGACCCGGGCGAGTTTGGGACCCATTGCTTTCGGATAGGGGCTGCCACCGAAGCTACAGCCCGGGGTCTGAATGTGGAACAAGTAAAACGAGTGGGGCGTTGGTCCTCCAATTGTTATAAGAGGTATGTGCGGTTGCACATGTTGTGAAGCTGTAATAATGTACTCACGCTTCTTGTCTTTGTTTGGTTTTCAGTTACGCAAGCCTTCGAGGCGGGGCGGACTATGCAGTCGACCCAACACCAGGCCAGCGGTCAGACATCACCGGCTGTGAGAAAGGAGGTGTGGGTCGTGGGCCACTCATACGTGAGGCGTGCCGCAGACGTATTCGAAGCAGGTGATATGATTCACGTAGCTGGGGAATACGGGTACAGAATGTCCTTCTACGGAAAGGGCGGTCTCTGTATTGACCAGTTTCAGGCATTCTTTGAGGGTTTGTTAGGGCGGACGAGGTCACCGCCGTCTATAGTCATAGTGCATTTAGGGGGCAATGATTTGGTCACCACCGGTAGACGACTTCTCCTAGAGGCAATGCTTTCCACTGTAAGTTGGTTGGCAAGGAAAGTTCCGGGGTGCATAATTGCGTGGTCTCATATGATCCCACGAAAAGTGTGGCGGGGGGCTTTTTCGATTCATGCTTTGAACCATTCTGTTAGAAAACTTAATAACAAAGTGAATAGGTTGTTCCGTTCCAGGACATTGCATTCTATCTCGCATGGTTGTATTAATGAGGACAGTATGTATTTAAGGGATGGTGTGCATTTGTCTCGGGTGGGGAATGAGTTACTCATAGGAGATTTCTTAGCATGGTTAAAAACGTTGAAACATGACCTTTAGGTAGGAGTTTTGTGGGGGGCCCGGATAGCCGGTCAACTATCCGGGCCTGTGGCGGTAAGGTCATGATCGGTGAGCACTAATTAGTAGATCCCTATGAGTGGGCGTCACCCAACACGGATGGGAGCGCTCGGGAGAGGTGGCCATTGGCCCCTCAATGGGGAGGCGGTCCCTTCTAAGGATGGGTCGCCGGAAGTAAAGGAAAGGCGGTCAAGGCCCCTTCCTTTGTAGGAGGGGTTACAGCCCCCTCCTGGGGAATTTCCCGGGGCCAGTGACATCTGCGACGGCAGATGCAGTAAGTTGTGTGGGGTTGGGATAAGGTCCACGATACCTTCTAGATACCTCACACGAGTATTCGAACGACCTTTAACTGGCGTCGAGTTTTTAGGTGCCCCCGTCAAGTCAAGGGAAATTGGTAGTAGTTGCACTTGAGGTACGCCTCCGTGCTGTCGCCCATCCCAAGTGGGAGGGGTAAGTCTGGTTAGGGATCTTGACACCGGTTATGACCTTGCCGTTGGCCCTTAAACGTTAGGTTGTACAATTTCAATATGTCAAGAAATGTTTTGTAGGTTGCTAGTTCGGCTAGGAGAACCTCTGTATTAGAGAATCTGTTAAGGTTAGCCAAACATCGCAATATGGTAATGAAATTGTACATAACATGAAACGTTTAATGTTTTAATTTTGTTTTAATAAATACGGCCGGGATGGTCACTCCATCCCACTTCCAAAAACTTCAAGAACTGTTTCCGGTTTCCCTCCTTTTGGGGATTGTGTTGAGAGGGGGTGGCGGGTATCTCGGCCATATGGAAAGGGGCGACCAACTCGGTCCCCCCGAACGTATGGCCGAGTGCCTCGATCCCCCCGGGAAGCCATTTTTGGGTGGGAGGCGCGTCTCAGCTGGTATGCCCGAAGCGGCGTAGCTGGGGCGCGCTCGTTCCCGCCCTAGAGTGGGCTGGCCTAGACACCGACGCAGCCAGCCACGCCCTCCGGGCAGGCAGGGGCGGGTATACGCCCGCCCTGAAGACGGATAAAAAGGGACGCAAGACCAGAAGACATCCTCTTGTTCTTGTGCTCTGAAGCTGCACCTCCTCGCTGCACGTGAGCTCGGGACAGAACGAAGAGCCAATTTTGACCCACCCACCAGCCCCTGAAGACAGCCAGTTGTGTATAATAAAGTTGATTAATTTTGCTTCTGTTTTCGTTTACAGGTTGTGGTGCCATGTTGATGTTGAGTTAATAAAGAATGGTCGTTTTTGAGTATGTTTGCCATTAAAGATATTCAGTTTAGTGTTGAATTTTGATGCATGCTCTTTCGGTCATAGTGGCCAATGTATTCTTAGGTTAATTTGCACTGTCGTATTTATTTTGGTAGGCGGTAAGGTCATGATCGGTGAGCACTAATTAGTAGATCCCTATGAGTGGGCGTCACCCAACACGGATGGGAGCGCTCGGGAGAGGTGGCCATTGGCCCCTCAATGGGGAGGCGGTCCCTTCTAAGGATGGGTCGCCGGAAGTAAAGGAAAGGCGGTCAAGGCCCCTTCCTTTGTAGGAGGGGTTACAGCCCCCTCCTGGGGAATTTCCCGGGGCCAGTGACATCTGCGACGGCAGATGCGGTAAGTTGTGTGGGGTTGGGATAAGGTCCACGATACCTTCTAGATACCTCACACGAGTATTCGAACGACCTTTAACTGGCGTCGAGTTTTTAGGTGCCCCCGTCAAGTCAAGGGAAATTGGTAGTAGTTGCACTTGAGGTACGCCTCCGTGCTGTCGCCCATCCCAAGTGGGAGGGGTAAGTCTGGTTAGGGATCTTGACACCGGTTATGACCTTGCCGTTGGCCCTTAAACGTTAGGTTGTACAATTTCAATATGTCAAGAAATGTTTTGTAGGTTGCTAGTTCGGCTAGGAGAACCTCTGTATTAGAGAATCTGTTAAGGTTAGCCAAACATCGCAATATGGTAATGAAATTGTACATAACATGAAACGTTTAATGTTTTAATTTTGTTTTAATAAATACGGCCGGGATGGTCACTCCATCCCACTTCCAAAAACTTCAAGAACTGTTTCCGGTTTCCCTCCTTTTGGGGATTGTGTTGAGAGGGGGTGGCGGGTATCTCGGCCATATAGGCAAGCGACCTGGATTATAAAATGAACCCCCTTCCATCAGCTGAACTATGCAGACATCACGATGCTCTGATTTTCTACCCGAAAGAGTTAACTTTTCCCACATTAGTTCTACAACAGTTGTAAAAAAAAATTGAAGAATCATTTTATTTAAATTTTATAATATATGGTGACTGCTCAATGTGCTTTACAAAGTCCCCCATGCATTTTCCGAGTCTTGGCTAAAATAATAATCCAATCAGATAGGAAAAAGCATCTCCACCTGCCCACCTGTGCAAAATCTTCTTAAATTGGTTTGGTATTATTGTCTTGAGATGTAGATGGATCTGGAAACACTGCAGACGGCAAATTTCAGCTATTTCCTTGGCTGTTATGACTAATAGGCCCGCATGCCACCAAGACAGAATATTAACTCAGTGGGAATTCAAATTATGTGCTGCTGACAGGGAAGCACAGACATCCAGCAGGTACATTGCATGTGGATTTTGGTTACGTCAGTATTTATTTCGGGTTCATATAATGATGGTGGTGTCTATTCAGGATGTAAAGCCAGAGGGCAAAAATGTGGCGTTTTAATTTATGGATTCTTAATTAAGGGAAGTTAAATATAACACACCGCCTCAAAAGCAATGGATGAGGATACATTTGCTAAGCACATTCATGATAAAACGTTTGAAAAAGAAAGGCACTGGATAAATTCTGATTATTTGTGTCATAGAATTAGATGCTCTAACTCCGCCTCAAAATATGTGCCTTACTTTTATAACATGTTCTTGATGAATAATGATTTGGACAAAACGATGTATATTGATGAATAGCCCGTGCTCTTATCAATACCTTCTGACAATTCCAAGAAGGGAATGAGTATATAATGGAGTGTGAATTGGTTTAGGACAAAAATCTCAAAAAGGTAGGCGTTATTTTTGCAGCTGATTTTTCCTGTTTGAGAAAAAGCCAGGAACTAGTTGTCTGTTCCCTTAAGGAGCTCAGAATAATGTAGTTAAAAATCTGTGATGGATCGCAATTGGCATAAAGTGAAAATGTTTACAGAAAATAGAGAATTGTGTTTTAATGTAAGAACAGTTAGTTCTCTTGAAAATGTCCACCTGTCAATATGACCTTATGTAGAGCAGGCATGGCACATAGTGACAGGCAATTCAGTTTGTATAAAACAGCAAATTAATCTGTTGGGTGTCTCAAAATTGTTTCTAAATGAATGACAAGCCAAAGTAAGCTGCGTTATATATGCAGTTGTACAAGCAAAGCTTTTGCTTTACAAAATATTTTTTTTAGCTTTTCCCCTTAAGTGCTAAAGCTATCCCACCACGCTCATGCTGAGCCCTATTTTGATATATGGGGAGTACATGATTAAGCTTTCATAACTTTTCCACACAAAAGATATCCAGACCAAATTTGCATCCCTTTTTCACACTTGTTCGGATTCTAATGGTACTAAGGGTTTGTGGGTTAGCCAGAATGGCTCTGAGAAAATTGTCAAATGATGTAAAATGTTGTGTTTTTTGGGGGAAAATGGGAAAAAGGTCAGTGCAAGAAACTTTGATTTTTTTTCTAAAAATGGTGTCCACAAAGGGTTTGCTGTGCTAAGATTATGCTCTTCTCAGCTTACAGGACAAAGTTAGAAAAAAACGTTTTTTCACAGCAGTTTATAAATTATTTTCACCAGTCGTTAATATTTTCTTTTTTTGCATTTTCTACTTACTTGCAGATTATGTGTGAAAGAGGTACGAAACCCACCCAGAAAGCTGTACATTTCGGAAAACCCAACAATATTTTGAATTCAAGAAGAAGTCATATCTGTAGGTTCCTCATTGTTTTTTCAAAGAAACTAAGGGCCCAATTCACAGAACTAACTTAAGACAAAATCCTAAACTTACTACCATTTTGGTATTCACAGAAACCTCTTAATTATTTTGGTATTCACAGAAGGCACTTACTCATTTCGATATTCACAGAAGTTAGGAGTCCTAACTTTAGGACCCCTAAATGCCTTCTGTGAATACCGAAAGTCTTAAAGTTAGGATTTTTCTCAGTTTAGGAGTAGTAAAGTTAGAACTCCTAACTTTAGGACTCCTAAACTGAGAAAAATCCTAACTTTAAGACTTTCGGTATTCAGAGAAGGTATTTAGGAGTCCTAAAGTTAGGAGTCCTAACTTTACTACTCCGAAACTGAGAAAATTCTAATTTTAAGACTTTCGGTATTCACAGAAGGAATTTAGGAGTCCTAAAGTCAGAAGTCCTAACTTTACTACTCCTAAACAGAGAAAATTCAAATTTTAAAACTTTCGGTATTCACATAAGGCTTTTAGGAGTCCTAAAGTTAGGAGTCCTAACTTTACTACCCCTATCCTGAGAAATATCAAAAACTAAGACTTTCGGTATTCACAGAAGGCTTTTAGGAGTCCTAAAAATAGGACTCCTAACTAAGTTTAGGATTTTGTCTTAAGTTGGTTTTGTGAATCGGGCCCTACTTGCTGGAATCAATGATCGTTAACAAGAAAAACAGAAACATGTGTCAGTGGATTCAGCTGTAATTTTTTGCCATGATAGCTGAACTACAAACTGTGATATTGTTAGGTTCAAGAGTCAATTTTGGTTCAAGAGACATATAGTGGTTATTGGGTGTTGAAAAACAAGTGTGAAACTTTAATAGTTTTTTACAAGTCAGCAGACAAAGCTTCCTGAATGCGCCAAAAAAAGGAGAAACTCTGCTCATCCTAGAGCTATTGACATTGTATCTGTTAAACTGTATAACCCAGACTGTGAGAACAATCGAACCATAGTATATTGATAGTGGGAAAATCACCAAATGTATTCTATGTAGAAATGTTTATTTCAGACAGCTTCCTATTTGTTTAAACTTAATGAATCATGTGTTCCCACAGAATGTATGAACCCCATTGTCCAGAGCCCTATATAAGAGCGCATTTCAAGGCCTGAGGGGAAAAAGATGGGGGCCGGCTGATACAGCGCATTTCTCTCTAAGGGTTTGAAGGAGGTGGGAGTGTTACAAGAGAACACTTCATTTGAAACTGTCAAGCTGCTTGAAGTTCTTTGGGGGAGTGAACCTGCTTCTGCCAACCTGCCTGCAGATGAATGCTACGACTGCAGACTACGTGGAAACTTTGTTTCAACCACCAACATAACAGATGTTACTTTACAAGGTAACATTTTCCCCCTAAGTGGCTGTGTGGCTTTGTGCTGCCCATGGGACATATTGAGATGGTTGCTGATTAAGTGGTCTCAACACAGGCTATGTTTCCAGAGACAGCCGAGGGAGCCGGATCCAGTAATTTGATTGTACATGCTTCAATAAAGGTGGCCAGGGAACTTGAAGGTATTGATTTGCCTGATCTGTCCAATATTGTTTTCACCTCAAATACGAATGGTGAAAAGGAAGCATGTGCCTTCCCCATATGTGGAAATGGTAATCCTGCCCCTCTGTCAGATAAAACCCCTCAAGGAATCCAGTTGGAAAATACAGTATCTGATATAAGGGCAGGTCCCTCCCCCAAATCTTACTTGGCCGGTTCTCAGAACAGGAGAAAGGAAGGAGGAAGCAGTGTTATTAAAGGCACTTATTATGGCAAATCCACTGCCAAGCAGAAGCTCCCAAAAGGTAGGCAGTCTGACCCAACTGAGGTTCAGTTTAAAGTCACTCATCTATTTCTGTGTGTCATCCCTAATTCAAAGAAGAATTTAATGCTCCCAGCAATGGGTAGTAATGCTGGTGATATTCTGACTGACACAAGTCAACCATCTGAGAGCAGCATATGTGAGCAGGAAACCAGCCTCATGTAAATAACCTTTGGCATGGCTCTATCAGTTCAGTCAAACTCATCCAACCTTGTACAACAAGTTCTCTCAAATGTCCTGAGTAGACCCAAGGGGAGGCATTGACTGTTTATACCTTAGCTGAATCATCAATTAACATCCTCAAGCCTATCCTGGCCAGCAAAAGTCCAGCAGCTATCCTGTCTGGGGATATTGGTGATGTAGAGTTCGTAAATACCACTCCCATAGCCATTTCAGCCCGAGCCTGCATTATCAACAATACCAAAATTATTGCAGACCCAACATTCTGAGGCGCTAAATCATTATGTTTAGGCACGAGCGGACAATCTACAGTTGCAACAATCACTAGCTGTAATTGCAGGGAATGTTCAACACTTACCACCCAGGTCTCGGAGCTGCAACATAGAGTTGCTGACACAGAAGATGCTCGATTGGCTCTGCTAAGATTGTCAGAAGACATGAGTCTGTTCATTCTGGTACAATCTAATGTTGAAGGTCAGAGAACTGCCAGCAGCGTAACAACCTTAGAGTCTTTGGGATTCCATAAGGAGAGAAGGGGAATGGCCCACTGACATTTGTCATTCAACTGTTCTCCAGTGCTTTTCTCGAACTGTCGGACTGGGCTCCAAAGTTCAATGCACCCATCGACTTCCACTGTGCTTGGACTGCTCCAAAAGTGACAAAGCTCTACCGCAGCCTATCCTGATATTTATCGGCAATTTTATGCTAAGTCAAGTGATTTATTTGAAGGCCCATCCATTGGCCCTAATCTCAGCTGGATCCCTGTCTTGTTTTGAGAGGTGGGATTTATGTAAAGAATGAATCAGCAGAGGAAACATAGACAATTGATGGGCCTCCTAAGAGTGGTGGGGGCTCAGGCTTTTCTCCAGGAGCCAGATGGGCTCAAAATTATGATGGAAGGTCAAAAACCTTTTTGTCACTCTAAAGCTGAGAACTCTAGGGTTCTCAGAAATCAGCAAGGATAGTGGATGTCAGAAATTGGGTCTCTAGTTAGCAGAGGTATGCACCCTGTCCAAGTAGGGACCACAATCCTAGTCGGGGTGAGTCACAACACAACCTAAATTATCATGTGCTCACCCTACAGTAGCTTGGCCTCAAACAGGTAGGCTTCACTTAGAAGGCAATGTGCAAAGTATTTGTGCAATAACTCATACAGTAAGTCAGTGAAAACCCTACAAAAAGACTCCACACCAGGTTAGAAAAATAGATTATGATCTGTGAGTACAGCTAGTCAAGCACCTTAGGGCCTAGCATTCGAGGTTCCAGGACTGGAACTGCACCACGTGGCAGGGCAGACTCATGCCTTGTAGAGTTCAGTTGCACATGCAGGTGGTTCAAGCCTTTAATGTCCCTGAGACTTGGGAACAGGAAGCATACCAGAAAGTCCTTGAAGTCACTCTGGGTTGCGGTAATGCAGGTCCAGTCCGTCTCACCCAGTCGGTCGAACCGCAGGCAGCAGGTTGGCACAGCATGGCAAGAGCACATCAAGGCACAGTTCAGCACAGCAGTGGTCCGGCAGCGTAGGAGTTCTTTTAGCTGCACTACGACTCTTCATCCTGGTAGAGTGGTCACAGATCCAGAAGGGCACTGTCTTGGTAGGGTAAGAGACCCAGTACTTATAACCAAATGTACCTTTGCATTGGGGGGGACTTCAAAGAGAGGCTTTGAAGTGCACAAGTATCCCTTTCAACACAGTCCTGTCTGACAGGCTATCTGTGGGGGTAATCAGTCCTTTGTGTGGGGGCAGGCCACTACATGGTGAAGTGTGTTAGCCCCTTCCTGTCCAGGAGAGGACATCAACATATGGATGTATGTAGATGGGTACTGGTCTACACCTAGCCTTCCTGTGTTTGTGGCTGCCCTGAGGGAGTGCACAAAGTGTAGCTTTCACCCAGCCCAGACAGGTGTTGGAGACAAGCTGTGAGGTACACAGAGCAGTAAGAGAAGGGAAATGTCCATTTTATAAAAGGAAAAAGAACAGATGATGGAAGGAATGCTGTGCAAATCAAATATTCACCTTCAGTCACAGCTCTGGGTTTAATCCATTATTTATTTACTGACCACGCCACCTCAGTTTGGACTCAGCCATACACAAATCAGTCTTGACCCTTCTCCCCCTGGGAACAGTCCAACACAAACCACCAAACCAGATCCTCCTTTAGTGGGGTGGGAAGAGTATGCCTGGATGTGGCTCTAGTGTTCACTTGGCCAATGGATTCAAGCTATCCTGGCTGATGAGGAGTGATACCCCGAAACAGGCCCAGGATATTTATTTATGGTCTAGGGAGGACCTGGCTTGGCAGTTCAGGCTGGGCTGTTCCCATGGGGAGCAGGATCAAGACTGATTTGCATAAGACTGGGTCCAAACTCGGGGGGGCAAAAAAACAATGGATTATAACCAGATCTGTGACTGGGAGTGAACGTTTGATTTGTTCAGCATTCTGTCCATCATCTGTTATTTTCACTTTCTAAAAGTGGCATTTCCAAAACAGTAATGTTAAATCTAGCATTAACAGTAGAGAGGATTTATCACTACCATCCCAGAGATATGAAACATGAAGCAGGTACTCCCTTCCAACTAGGTATTACAGCTTAAAGGTATTTTAAGGATTTCCCAATGTTAGCCTATGAGCGAAGTAGGCATCACAGTAGTGAAAAACGAATTCGGGTGGTTGTCACTACTAGGACATGCAAAACATAAAAGTACATGCCTTATACTTACAAAGCACGCTTCCCTATGGGCAACCTAGGGCCTTCCTTAGTGGTGACTTATGTGTAATAAAAGGGGAGTTGAAGGCTTGCAAGTAGTTTTAAATGCCAAGTGGAAGTGGCAGTAAATTGCACATATAGGCCCTGCAGTGGCAATCCTGAGACATGGTCAGAGGGCTACTTAGGTGGGTTGCACACGCTGTGCTGCAGGCCCACTAGTAGTATTTAATTTAGAGGCCTTGGGCACATGTAGTACACTTTACTGGGAGACCTATAAGTAAATTAAATATGCCAATTGGGTGTGAGCCAATGTTACAATTTTTAGGGAGCGAGCACATGTACTTTAGCAGTGATTAACATTGGTAAACGGTGCAGAGTCCTAAACCCGGCAAAAACGAGTATAGAAAAATGGAGGGAGACAAGCAAATATTTGGGGAAGACCACCCTAAGGCTGTCAGATCTAACATTGGATAATTTATTTTTGCATCATGGAGACTGCTTATGGTATTTTGCAATTCTGCGTTGTCTGCCTAATTTAAATGTACTGGTTTGTCTTTCAAATATTCTCACTTGTGGTGCTTACTGTAATACTTTTCAGTTGGTTTTCTTTTTTTTGTATTTTTGCTTGGAATGGCAGCTACGGGTTAGGAGGGAAGGGGGGTTGCTGAGCACACTATCAACTGTCATGGTGACGTGACAGGCCCTAAGGTCGGGAATTAATTTTCCTCCACAGTTGGGGGGAGGATATTGTGGTTGCTGTTGGTCGGCTTAGTCCCCTTTTTTAGAGTGGGTCTTTCTGGCCGTGTTTGAGAAAATGAGCTGCAGTAGCCACTGTCCTTCTTGTGATATGAATGTCATTTTTGAATACTACTGGAACTTACGATAAATCTTAACTGTTGATTATAAGTGTGTATCATGACACAGTTTAGGGTAATGTGATGGAATGTAGCTGGCCTTGATTTGACCCTTGAAGCACCATTGGTTAAGGAGGAAGTCGCCATCTATAACCCTATACATAATGTGTGACTGAGACATACCTCGCTTTTAAAGATTGTTCTCATTTGAGAAGTTGGGGCATAAAATTGTCAATTACACAGGTCAAACAGTATCTATTCATTGGGTTCCTTTACTGCGCATCAGGGATTTGCATTGCAATGTTTTTGAAGTTTCCTCAGATTGTAGAGTTAGGTGTGTGATAGCCCAATTAGTGGTATTCTGGAATAAATTTCCAATTTGTATTGTGTCTGGTCCTAATATTGAAGAGCCTGGGGATGTTCTTGCAGTTGAGTCTAGAAATACTAGACTGGTCCGGGGATATTGTACTGATGGGTAACTTTACCTGTATTATCAACTGTTCTATTGATACTACTAACCATACTGCCCACCAACACATGGTTAAAAATAGGGTTTCTTTTCATAGGATATTATGAATTCATAGTCTGGTAGATTTTAGGAGGACCCTTTACTCTGAGAATCCAGGCTTTACATATCGTTCGGCCCCTTGTAAGCAACATTCCAGAATTGACATGTTTTTTAGCCCCACGGTTGACTCAATCTGCTAAAATGGAGGTGTACTCCAAAATAATTTCAGATCATAACCTAGTCTTGGCAACAAATGTGCTACCAGCTATCAGCCCTGAGGGTCAACGTTTTGCTTTCCTGTGTGCACTTTTTTCCAATTCCAATTATGATAATGATACAATATGATATAGACATTTATTGTAGCGCTGGGAGGAGCCTGAACGTGATCCTCTTGTTGACGGGGGGCCAGTGCAGGTCCCTCAGGTGGCCGGAGATGTGGCTGCGTCGTGGGATTTCCAGGATGAGTCGTCCGGAGATGTTCTGGATGCGTTGAAGTCTTTTCTGTAGCTTGGCTGTGGTTCCGGCGTAAAGAGTGATTGATAAATATATACAGAGGATGGATCTGCCTCTACTGGAGCAAGATCATTAGAAAATACTAGAGTAGAATGCAACTGTTCATGAACTCGAATCAGCAATTAACTCCCTGCCTTCAGAAAAAGCAGCAGGAAAGGATACTATCACCTTGGAGTTCTACAAGGCATTTTTTTAAACACTCCTCCCCTTATATATGACTCTCATGTTGCACATTGATGGGGGGTGTGGGGGTGATGCTTCAGACTCCAGGAATACCACTAATATTACTATGTTTCTTAAAAACGATAAACCCTCCGACTATAGGGGGTACTCCGTTTTGGACACAACTTTACTCTTAATTTGGATGTCCACTGGCCTGTAAGAGGGCCCCAACAGATATCCAATCAAATTCTGTAAAACAGTTGGAGGTTCCGCAACCAAATTATCTCGGCGGTAGGGGTGGGCTTTGATATCTTACACATGGCACAACATTCCTGCACTTTCTCTCAATTCCAAATAAAGTTATAGTGGTATCCTCTGAGTAGACTCCCGACTGCGCTTAAAACAAGGCAGCTCAGCTGGTTTTTGGTCTCCCGAGACGAGAACACATTCCTAAGCATTTGCCCAATACCGGCTACCCGTTGAAAAACTGATTCTCTTTAAGTCCGCACTGTAAATGCGCATAGCTCTCCATCAGTCAGGGCCTGATTATCTTTCTGCAAGGATTGCCTACTACAACCTGACCAGAATGTTACGTTCATCCAGTAATCATCTGGCCAAAATACCAAAAGGTTGTTTGGCTAAAGCAGGCAACATTCTTTCTCTTTTCTGGGCATGGTTGGTTGGAACAATCTTCCTCTAGACTTGTGCCACATAAAGACTAAAGTAGTATATAAGAAACATCACATGACATGGCTCTTCTCACAGTAATTGTCATCTTCTACTGTTTTCTTACATTGACTGTATAGGGCTGGAACACTCTTTGAGTAGCTGTGTGCTCTAAAAAATCTATCACTATCCTCTCTAATCAATTCAGATGCTAAAATATTTCTTCAATTCTTGCTGCTAGATTGTCCCTCTGGTCCAGTATGCTGTCTCCCCTCAACAGCATAGATTTGTTCCTGGTGGCAACACTACCAGTCATACAAACACTGCTGTTGCTGTGTCTGATGTGGGCAGAACCACAGGTAGCAGTGTGGGTATGATATTACTTGACACAGAGAAGGTCTTTGACTGGGTTGCATGGTCCTTTCTCTGGTCAGTTCTGTCAGCTTTTGGCATTGGCAGTAGGTTCTTCTCCCCAGTTAGGTTTTTTATATAAGAGTCTGACAGCTAGGTTAATCCTAGTAGGGTATAGCTCACCCCATTCAGTATTCTAGGTGCACGTGTCCGCTATTCACATTACTGTTTGCCCTTATATTGAACCATATCTCTGGTTACTTATTTTGAATCCCTTGATTCAGCTGATAGTATCAAATGGGTTAGAACTTAGAATTCATGCCTGCACAGATGATGTTGGAGTCTACTCAGCTAGTCCTTAGGAAGCTATTGCTCAAATCTCGGTAGAGACAGAAAGGTTTTGGTAGTCTCTGGCTACAAGCTCCATCTCTCTAAAATGTAGGTTCTGCTTATTCATCATGCAGAGATCCCAATTCCTGGAACCACATTATTTGCTACCTATCTTGGGGTTAAGATCCGCGCTAACCTGGATCACATTATCAATATGAATTATGAGTTCCTCTTACAGTCAGTAAGCGTAAAGTTGAGGTCTTGGAATCATCTTCCAATTAGCTATTGGGATGAAGAAACATAGTTATGATGAACGTTCTCCCCAAACTTCTATATCTATTCTGGACGATTACCCGTCGAGTTCCTGACTCATTATTTAGGTGCTTTGAGGGGGTTACTGGCAGTTTTATTTGGAGCTACAAGAGAGCGAGGTGGGCAATCCGCTATTTGAAACTTATACCTAATCAAGGTGGATTTCACTTCCCCAATTTTAAGATGTATTTTTGGACTGCCTTTTGTTACTTTATTTGGAATTTGCTTATGGATCATGATACAAATTATTTGGTGTTGGGGTAGCAATTAGCTCTTGGATCTGAATTTAGACTTTTTCTCAGTAGAATATCCGATCCAATTATTTTGAACGAGTCCAGTTTTAGATCACCAGGTATATTAATTCAATCTGGCGGAAATTCGGATCAAATGTGCTGTTCAATTTGTACATTCATTCATGTCCCTGTATGGCAACCCTAATTTTTCCCCTATATTGTATGATGCAGATTCATAATTATGTTATTCATAACCAGCTATGTTCAGCTTCCAGGCGAGAACGCTGTTGTTTTGAAATACGTATGTGCCACAGCTGGTATGCGCTCAATTAGATTATTTTATAAGTTTATGACTGCCTATAATGAAGGCGGGCGGCCAAGTGGTCATTCGTTTAGAAGAAACTATCTCAATGAATATGCCACCTTACAATGCATGTTAATACATCGCATGGCATTACAACGCGGTCGTTACAATGACCGTGTTGTTACCACGCGTACCATTACATCGCAAGTCATTACACCGACTTGCTGTAGGGGGCACGCTGGACTTAGGAATAGTATTATTTTCTATTCCTACTCCAGTTTGTGCAACAGCAGGGAAAGTGTTGGATTGTAAATCCAACACCAGCGCGCCCCCTACAGGAAGACGTTGAAACGACTTGCAATGCAAAGGTACCGCGATGTGGAGACAGCGTTGTAAACGCTGTTTCCCATCTCAGTAAAAAGATATTTCAGATGCATTTTATATCATTAAACACTTGGTTCTTTCAGTAAGTCTCCAACTACAACATTTTAAAAGACTATGCTAGCTTTAATATACACAGAAACAATTTGTAAATTGACTTTGACACTTAATTGTAAGACCCGTTGTCCTAAGTGCGACCTGTATTCCACAGATATTGTCCATATAATTGCTGAGTGCCTTATTTTAAAATCATTCTGGTCGGGTATTGCACTGCATCTCTCCTTACTTCTGGAATACAATATGCTCCTACCCTCTAAAGATATTATGCAAGCTCATAAACGTGATGTCAACCCGAGAGACCCAGCGTTAAATGAAATAGCAATTGGTATTGCCCGCCTATACATCGTTAAAGCCTTGATCAACTCCACACCCTACCATCTCTAATTGGTGATCTACGCTCAGTGCTTGAAGCAGCGATTTTCAGAACCAAAGCAATTAATGGCCACTACCATTTTAAATATATTTGGGCCAGATTTCTTTCTAGCTGATGTATGATTTTCCACTTTTTTTCAAGCATGCAGCGCTTTCTGCTTTTCCGTATGTGATGTTTCCCTTTCTTATGCTTAGTAGTAATAGTGAAATGATTGGGTCATTACTTATTTTCTCTAATTTAAAAGTCACTCAGGGTGACTTTACGTGGCATTGTTATGTGGACAGGCACACTGTGCAGCTGGTGTGTGAAAAAAAGTGATGCACCGGTAGTGCAATGGGCTTGTAAATGAGGCCCTGAATTCCTCGCCTGTTGGTTTGGAACCATCCCTTCAGGCAATGTGAGTGCAATGCAAGTGTGATAAACTCTAGGAGCCTCATCTGCTACAAAATTACACAGTGTGGCGCCGCAAGCCATTTTGCTGCGTTGAGCTGTGTCATTTTAAAAGCACAAGGATGCATCATATGAACAACAATGCGACGTATCTGTGTGATTTCCCCTGTGCTGGCGCACAATTGGCTGCCATGAGACAGCGCAGGCACCCTTGCGTCATGTTGCAAGTGTGCCTGTGTTGCAGGGATGATTGTTTTTGCGCAGGAAGAGACACCTTCCTGCACAAAAACAATAAATGATGGCATTTTCCTATTTCTGTGCATGCTGCAAAATGCAGCACACAAGGAAAGAAGAAAAAAGAGAAGAACTCAAAGTATTTCTCCTTGTTGTGCCGCTTCTATGCCTTCCCTGGGGAGGTGTAGGATTCTGATACGTTCCCAGGTTTTCAACACTTTGGGCTCGATTCCGATCCGGTAAAAAAAATCCCCCGTATGATTCGTATTCGTAGCCATTTCCGTACGACTCGTAAACACACCGTACGACCCGGCGAGTATGATCCGGACCGGGTGATCAGGACGCTATTCGTACGGTCCGCGTCGGGTAAGGGCGATTCGTACGGAAAAGCGCACAATCACATACACACCGTACGCCGCGTACCCCGGCAATCATGGGGGGTACGCGGCGACCCCGGGGGGGGCGTTCTGTACTTGTTTCGGCGTGAACTATGCGTTTACGGCTGTTTCCAGCTCCCGTAAAAAAAAGGGTTGTACGTTGCGTACCCGACACGAATCGTACTTGCTGGGTCGTAAAAACCAGCCGCGAACCGTAGCGATGTCACGTACAGCGGGTTCCGAGTGAGACTCGTACAGATATTTTAGTCTTACGGAGTCCTGTACGACTCGTACGGTCTTTGGCTCCTGGTACGGATCGTACTTCGTCGTACGTACGGGGACGTGCACGGGTACGATTCGTATGGGGAAAATTGCTCCGTACGACGATTCGGAGCGCATTTTACCGGATCGGAATCGAGCCCTTTGTAGAACAGGGAATGTGTCAGGTTTCATGGATGTTGCATGGGAACACCCACAGCAAAAGCCATTAAACACCCCTTTCACAGAGAGTAAACGTAAGAAAGGGGTCCATATTTACAAGGACATGAAAAGTCACGTAGGGTGACTTTACGTGGTCTTGTAAATATGGACAGGCATACTACGCCACCAGTGTGTCAAAAAAAGTGACGCACCAGTGGTGCAATGTGCTTATATATGAGGACCTAGGAATAATTGACTTTAATCACAGTGGGATGCCTGACCTGTGGGAAACCGTACCAAACAACTATTCTAGCTGTCAGTTATTCATATTCATTTAGCATGTCATTGAGAACTAAACTCTGTCAGGTCACAGTTTGTCACCGTTGATGAACTTTGGGTACGGCTCTCATAAATCATTTAGGGCAAATATTCATATTTTTAACTACATTATTTCTTTACTACACATACGTAATGTCTATGATCACTTTCCTCTATCAATATCTCAATATTGCATTGATGCTAATGTAATCAGTCAGTCAGTCAAAAAATCTTTATTCAACGGTTGTCATAAAAGCATCTAATACAATGCAATCCATTGAGAAATAAAACAATAAATAAGGTTAAAATTACAATCTCATAAAAATGTAATCATTTGTTTTAACTGTGAACATTTAATAAGGTTAATTAAAAATATTCAAACAATGTAATATGTTAACAGTGTCCCTTGGTTTCTCTTAGAAGACATTAAACGTAAGTCTAGAACCAGATCTAATTGGCTTCTGGCTAGTAGTCAGAAATAATCACTCACAGGCCTAAAATAGGTTTCTTTAGGTAAACCTAATGAAGTATTTTTGCAGCTCACCATTATGTAGAGTCAGCAGGTTGCCATCTGCAAGTAGCAATCCATGTTAGCATCCAGTAAAGAAACAACAAAAGAATGAAAGGACACCACACCACAGTGATGTAACTACTAATCAGTGATTAAACCACATTGGTGCAATTTAACCACCAGATTTTTGAAAGCAGGTAGGATCATTGTGCCTATTGGTATACAAGTTTTGACACTGCAAGTACATTGAGCATGATTAGTGAGTCCGAACAGAGCATACTTAGGGCCTGATTAGGAGTGGGTCAGTTACTTCCAACCCATGCGTTAACTCCTGTTTAAGCACGATTCAGAATTGCGAATTTTGGGGCATATTATCAAGGGGGTTAATCTCCGCTATTTTGGCTTTAAAAGCCAAGAAAGCGGAGATAAAATTATCTCCCTATTACCTAGCTGTCGCTAACACCAGTTAGCGACAGCTAGTAGGAGATAGCGACCATCTTGGGCCCCACTATGCATGTCAGTGATATTTATCAATAATGACATGCAAAGTGGGCGTGCCAAGATGTTAGCGACTGAAAACAGTCGCTAACATCGCTATCTCCTATTACCAACTTTTGGGGATATTCGCGCTAAGCGCCAATATTTCCAAAAGCTAACACCTGCCCTGAGCAGTTCTTAGCCATGTTATCCAAAGGGAGGTGGATAACATGGCTAAGAGCATTAGCTCGGTAATGCATGAATATGGCTGACATTTCAGCGATATTCATGCATTGCGTCGATTTTTATCGCATTTGCGATAAACCTTGGTAATACCAAGGTTTATTTGCGGTAGAAATCGCCGCAGCTCAGCGGTAAATTTTTGTCTCTAACCAAGCAATAGCGATAATTATCGCTATTGCTTGGTAATATGCCCCTTTGTTTTATTTAACGCAGCTGATAATTATCGGATGCACTAAATAACTCAATCTTTGTTAAATTTAGGCAGTTCTAACGTGCTGAAATATAACAGGGGAAATTGTAAGGGATTTACAGTACCAGGGGGATTTTGCTGTGTTAAAGCAAAAATCTGCATTTTATTCCCCACAAACTTGTGATGGGTGTTATTTATTGCACACAATAAAGCACGTAACCTGTGGTATTGTCATTTATCATGTGTGATAAATAACATCTAAACTCGTAATAAGGCCTAAGTATGTGGTGGCTCAAAGAGTGTTCACCAAGTGTGCAGGCTACTCAATCCATTGCATTTAAACAACAACATAGAAGGTATGTTGCTTGAACTTCAACAATAGACACACAGCAAATATAAATAACAATACTTGCAAAAATGTACTAATCACTATGACTACCTGCAGTCTTTTTGTAGAAGTTGTGAAAAACACCTGCCTGCTCCACTTTTGCTGTCAAAAGAAGAACAAGGGGCAACCTAGTAATCCTGGGAAACTGGATAATGAACAAGAATATATGCACAAAAGGCTCCTGTGGGTTGATGCTGCACAAATCACTCTTTTCAAAAAGAGAGTCATCACTGGAGTAATGAGCTAATCATACAGTGCACCCTAGAATACATCCAGAAAAGTTAAATAAGGTTGTATTTACACAGTAAATCATTGTATTTTATTTTGTTCAGTGAGCAATGGAAGAAAACGTAGGTGCTCCATGTGACTGCTCAGTGCTAGAAGTTAGTGACATGAGTGTAAAGGTCCACGCCTGATCGGTGAGAAAACAATGGAATGTTGGGAGTAAATACAGTTAACTACACCTACAACAATGTCCAGTACAAGTGCATATATGTTGTGCATTCAGTGTCCAATCAACAAGTTTAGTAGTATGCCAAAGGTTTAATCCTAATTTGTTAATTGTAGCCACGGTCTTCATCAGAACAACATGATGATAGCATGCTACAATAAAACATAATTCAACATAAATTAGCAAATTATTTAGATTTAAAAAACTGCTCTACTTTTGCTAATATCACTAAATAGATGGAGGTCTTATACATGAAAAAGCTATTTGCTTAATTGTGCCACATCTCTAACCTTTTCATTGATGGTGGCTTGGGAAAATTATCTATTTAACTCTAATCTCACTTTACCAAGAAAACCTTCAATAATGTGTTTAATATCTCACCAAATTAATTTCAATGTGGATAAAAAGGTAGGAAGTTGATAGTACTTAATTCTTGCATTGCTTTCATGTATTCACCCATAAAGTACCTTGTTATGAAGACATTCTTCAGTGAATCCCAAAACGGACCCTTAAACACTTGATCCGGAATACCTGCTCCAGTACATACAAAAAACGAAAGAGAGGCATACCACAAATAACACATAATGTGCAAAGTTGATGCCTCTTTCAGGGTCCTCAGTGTGGAGAATTCTTCTTTATTGGTATTATAAGTTGAGAGATACACACAGCCTCAGCCAACGTGTTTCACCCAAAAGGACTTCCTCAGGGCTAAAATTCGAACACCTCACTTCTAAGTCCCAGGATTGGCATACCTGCACCAGCACTGCATAATTCTTCCAACCCTTCGTCATTTTGGTGTTGGAAAGCATTTTGTATGAAAAACAAGTATTTGCAATGCATTTGGTCTCGCCTTTGGGACCTTATATGTATTTAGCTGTGCAGCACATTAGCCTGGGTGCTGAAACACCCACTGTTCTTTAGCATGGAGGGAAAGTAAGCACAAACTGTGTGACAAGCCAGGTATGGGAACACATGGAGAGAAATATTGCCTTTCAGCTGGAAATGGTATAGTCTAAAGCTCTGTTTTTGATATAAAAGCAGGGCCTTTGTGGTCATATCACTGAAAATACAAGATTTGACAAAACTGTTATTGTCTAAGGGTGCTTCTGGAAGACTATTTCTATGGACCGGAATCTAGAGAATGCTAAAGTGATTCTGGTATTTTACTAACCTCTGCTGGTCGTTTTCTATCAAGAAAGTTAAATAGAGGCAGCTGCCAGAAAAATGTAAAAAAGAAAGTCCCTCAGCAGAAAGCAATTCTAGTATTTTACTGACCTCTGCTGGTCATTTTCTATCAAGACAGTTACATAGAGGCAGTTGGGCTGGAAAAAAGTGCCTAAGTGGAAGCAGACAAGTCCTAGGGCTGATCTCCAGAGCCCACAAAGTACATACACATATAAGTATATACGAAAGTATATACAAAAGTATAAATACTAAAGTATATACTAAAGTATATAGAAGAGGTCTCAAATGCTCAACCTAATGAGTCAGTGTGTGCCAACTGGTACCTTTATCAGTAGCATAAAGTGGAATGGCTCATCACAATATATTCAATAAACAAGCATATTTACTCACAGTGCTGTGTATAATTAATACACACTACTGGGGATTTTTGAGACATAATTTTCCTTTTCCTAGCATCCTTTGTGCTCCCTGGTTTCATTTTTTTAAATTAGGTTTTCCAACAGAGTGACAAAAAATAACAGCTAAGAAGACAGAAGAATAAGAGAAATACATGGACAATTTAAAAACATAACAGAAGCATAGGCATATGCAAAATCAATCTGGATGCATTCTATTTGATATATAACACAATTACACATTTAGTGAAGGGTCAAAAGGCACCTGTTTCATTCGGAACAACAATTGGAGGGAATGGGAGGGGGCCCAGAGATAATTAACTATGCATTACATGTGTATGTGTAATTCAGGTGGGCTCAGTTCAAGCCCAGTACAATCATTCAATCTCCTCAGGGAACTTCAATAAATAAGTCCCCAATGGCTGCCATATTTTTTTGGGTCTCAAGGCAAGAGGTTGTAGCGTTGCATATGTGTTGCTAGTGGTGTTACAGTATATTAGATCCTGAATCTATGCCTTTACCGTCAAAACGGTGGATCCGTCCCAATGAACTGAGACTTGTCTCTTAGCGAGAAGCAGAGCAATAGCAACAAATCGTCTCACTCCCTTAGGCAAAGGCTTAACATAGCCTAACAGGGCCAGTAGGGAGGGTCGGTCATAGTTCGGATTCAGTCATCTGGGATAAATGGCGGAAAATCTCTGCCCAAATGCCAGTATTGATGCGCAGTTCCATGCCAAGTGGGAGACATCAGCATGATCTATTGCACATCGGCAGCAACAATGTGGTTTGGTCAGCTCCATTCTTGCTAACAGGTGTGGTATGATATATGCTCTATGTAGGTATTTAAAATGTAGCAGTTTATGCTGATGATTGCTAGAAAAGTTTTGTGTTTGCTCACAACAGTAAAACCACGTCTGGTCCAGCAGAGGGCAACCCAGGTCTCTCTTTCATGTCATCCGGGCCCTCACCCCAACCGCTGGTCGAGGTGATATAGATAAATTATAAAGTCGGGAAACCAGATGGGCCCCAGTGTTTGACGTGATAACTAGTGTAAGTGGGGGGAATTCTGCTGGTTCCTCTGGGGGAGATGAAAGTGCGTTGTGTATGGAATGTCATAGACTATGTAGAATACACCTGTACTTGTAGGACATGTCATGTCCCGCTGTTGAGTTTGCAACTGTGCACAGTTGGGTATCATGGAAAAGGTCACCTTGAGTATGTAGTCCACACAAGTTGAAAATTCACTTGGTGAGTGTTTTTGTGATCGATTCAGCCAACGGTTGTCCAGGAGCAGTATGTGTGGGGAGTAATGGAGGTCAGCATTTAAATATCGGCACAATTTAGTCCAGGTCAAATAAGTAGTTAGTAATGTTTGTATGTCGGACGCGGTCCTAGGCAAGCCTTGAGGTATAATAGAGGAAAGTAAGAAGGGGCTGGCCTGTGTCCACTCTGGCATTAGATATTGCAGTCTGGCATCAGGGTGGTACCAGTAATACACAAAATGCAGTTGTGCAACGAAGAAATATAAGTAAAAGTCAGGGACACCAAAATCACAATAATGATATGGCATAGTCAAGGTTTTCCAACAAATTTGCAGCTGCTTGGCAGCCTGAGCTCCCTGGTGTATTTATTTGTACCATTAGTGTTGTCTCCCTCAAGGTTCACATTTGCAGTGTACTCATTCGGAATCCCTTTACTGTGATGCAATGGTAGTAGCCATCTATGTTTTTTCACTGTTAAATGTTTTGCAAGCATGTGCAAGTACTTTTCCAAAAATAATTGGAGCAATCAGCAGTCTGAGCAGCTTTCCAATCAGGAGTATAACATTTGTCACAAGGCAGTTATTAGGGAAGTAAGCTGAGTAGCAGTGATTACAAATGCAGAACCCCAGCATACTCAGAGATGGAAGCAAGATGGTGGGAATGTAGATGGGGTTTTCTTATTAACGGAGTCTTTTGAGTTTTGTGTGCGAAGCAAGTACATGGTTCAGAACTTGGATTTTGATGCAGAACCCAAACATGTCTACAAAAGGAAGACATATCTTGAGTATTTGATGAATTACATTTGTCTGCACTATCTTAGTCCATTCCAGAGAACAATCTAAATGAGTAAAATAACGAGACAACACCTAAACCTTTTAACCTCAGACCGACAGCAGCTGCTCAGAAATACGAGAATGTAACTACACCAGCTCTACCTGATAAGGTTATATATTACTTTGATTTATTTGACATTATATGATGCTAACTAAAATTTACAAGGGGCATAGCTAGTATACACAGCAGACAT
Organism: Lissotriton vulgaris; assembly: GCF_964263255.1. Lineage (NCBI taxonomy): Eukaryota > Metazoa > Chordata > Amphibia > Caudata > Salamandridae > Lissotriton > Lissotriton vulgaris. Next base: position 771,590,625 of record NC_141699.1, on the reverse strand, counting down.
TACAATATGTACTAGTTTAAAACTGCCTATGAAACATTTTCATTTTCTGCAATAATATGCAGAAATCGGACCTGCTACTAGAAGACATTTTGGCTTTTTTGTAATCATTCAAGAATTTAGAGATAACATATACCACTGTATAACACACACGAACACGAACACGCACACACACACACGCACACACACACACACACACACACACACGTAAATCTTCTCTTTAGCTTTGGGGACTGGCTGGCCTGGATCCTATTTGCCAGTGGTGCGAGATGGAGGCGATACCACAGACACCTTTTAAACATTCAAAACAGCTTTCACCATTTTGAAGAGAAGGCCTGCACTCAATTTGTGCGGAAGAATAACATTTGCATCATGTACAGCACTTGTTCATAGATCAGGAAAGCGTTTCAGCTGGACTTGCGGCCCTTGTCAACCTTGAAGAGTGCAACAGCGTTATTCACTTTTACATGTTCCCCACAGGTGAGGTCAATTGCATAAACAGAGAAAAGTTACTCCCATTCACATAGTCTTTTTAAATGTTAAATTCCATTATATTTCCATGTGACAATCACTTGTAGTGAAATAACATCAAAATCATCAGCTCTCTTTGCCGTTTTTTCTACAATTGTCTAACAGAAGAGGTAATTAAATCACTTTCATTTTGGCTTATTGTATAGTATATATATATATATATATATATATTTTACCTACTGGCAGTCGCCAGTAGGTATATATAGTTAGGACCTAGTTACCATAGGAAATTCCGAACATTCTATTGGGAATAACTTTGGCGCCGATTGAGGGATCTGTTTGTAATTTTCCTTAAATTTGCCTCTCTCCGCTTCGCTCCTTCCTTGAAAATTTCGGGGGGATTCGTCAAGCGGGGGCCGAGAAAAAAGGGGTGTCCTAAAACGTGTTTTCCCCATGTTAATTTCCATAGGGACATTCTGACACGGCTACAGCTCGAACAGCTGAACGGAATTACACCAGATTTGGCAAAATGGTAGGGACTGGTATGCAGCAGTGCCTTTGTATGTTTGGTGTAAATCCCTCCAGTAGTTTTTGAGAAAATTGAATTTGAAATTTTTAAAATGGCATTTTCTATGGAACCTTTAGACACGGCTACAGCCCAAACGGCTGAACGGAATTACACCAAAGTTGGCAAAATGGTGGGGACAGGTAGACAGGTATGCAGTAGTGCCTTTTCTATATTCAGTGAAAATCCCTCCAGTAGTTGTTGAGAAAATTGAATTTGAGCAAATTATATATCTATATGCGCTCAACATTCTATTGGGAATAACTTTGGCGCCGATTGAGGAATCTGCGTGTAATTTTCTAGAATTTTGGCCAGCTCCGCTCCGCTCCTTCCCTGAAAGTTTCGGGGGGATTCGTCAAGCGGGGGCCAAAAGGGGGGTCCCAAAACCTGTTTTCCCCATGTTAATTTCCATAGGGACCTTTAGACACGGCTACAGCCTGAACGGCTGAATGGAATTACACCAAACTTGGCAAAATGGTAGGGCCTGGTATGCAGATGTGTCTTTGCTATGTTTGGTGAAAATCCCTCCAGTGGTTGTTGAGAAAATTGAATTTGAGCAAATGATATATCTATATGCGCTCACCGTACGTGCACCGTACGCGTACCGTAAGCGTACGTGCGCGTACCCATATGTGCGCGAGCGAGTTTCTGATTGGCTGGCAGTCGACTGGCAACATTCTAAACTGTCCAAACCAGGAAGAGTTGGCCACCATCTTGTTTTTCAGGAGAACTGAGGCACAAGAGAGCCCAAAACAAGAGTGGAAAACACGAAAAGGGGGCATGGTAGAGTCCCCCCACCCTCTTGCCCTTCTCAGGGGGTCCCAAAAGGACCCCCAAGGGCAAAAAAAAAATCTGAAAAATCGCAGGGTACGTGCACCGTACGCGTACGGTATGCGTACCGTGCACGTACCCCGCAATTCAAAAAAAACAATTGCACTTGGTGGTCAGTCAGTCAAGATATCTTTATTCGACTTTTTCCAAGTCATACAAAGAGAACATAAAACAGATAAGACATAGCATAAAATTCATATAAACAGATAAGTATTACAAAAGTTCTAAAAACAGTGATTTAAGAAGGCGAGATTTGACCAGCAGCATTCACCCTTACTGCGGCCACTAAAAAATTTGCGATGCAAAATGCTGTCCGTGGATTTAGAGCAAGCTGTAAATAAAGCAGCGCCGGACGCACCTGAGTGAACCCCAATTCTCTCAGGATAGGCAGCAGATATTTTTTCCTCGGCTCCTGGTATTGGCTACAGAACATTACAAGGTGCATAGTGTCCTGCAACGAAAAGTCGTCACAAATGCAAGGTGGGGCTAACTCGGGCTTCATCCATTTTTTAAAAGCAGAAGAACCCAGGTAAAAATGTATCAGGTTAAACCTGAACTTCGTCAGTAAAAACCTGTGGTAGGGGTATGTAACAAAGCACAAATAAGGGGCCAAAGATGGTGCGCTGACCAGGAGGTTATGTGCCCTAACTGAGGGTTTTAGTAATTCAACATCCTCGCGGCTGGCTGCCTTCTTTTCCAAAAATGCCTTTTTTATATGGGCGATATCTGATGCCTTAATTTTATCTGGGTATAGAAAAAGTTCTGAACGGTCTAAATCAGCAAATGATTTGTCTAAATAGGACAACCATGGTATGCTCTTATGTTTATCTAGGGAGAGTACGTCTTTCAAGATGGTGTGGTTCAATGGGAGATCCTCATTCAACCATATTTTAAGCCATAAGATCAGTGGGGCTAGGCTTAATAGATCCGTCAGGTAGGATAAGCCCACCTCCTGATGTATTGAGTAAGTAGGCACTGACTGGGGTAAGGAGAGGAGTGATCTAATAAATTTATTTTCCGCTCTCTGTATGGGTTCAAGGTTTACATACCCCCATATCGGAGATCCATAGAGAGCTATGGCCACGGGTTTGCACCTATAGATTTTTAAGAGGGCTTCCATTGGCCTTGCCCCCAGCTTGCCCGCAAAACCAAGGATTGCTAAAGAAGACCTAGTTACTGCCAGTCTTTTTGCTGTTACCTGGGGCCCCCATGTTCCCTTATTATCAAACAAAACTCCCAAATAGGGGAACGTGGTGACTTTTGATACTGGAACCCCACTGCAGAGAAATGTTTTATGGCATTTTTTAAAGCGCTCACGCCCCATAACCATCGTGTGGGATTTTGACACGTTCACCTTCAAGTCCAATTTGTCCATGAAGGAACCAAAGGCGTCCAATAGATGCTGCAACCCAATGCCAGTGCGAGCAATCAGTACCGCGTCGTCCGCGTACAGGAGGGCCGGAATGTGCACATCTCCTGCACGTGGTACGTCCGCGCCCTGACTGCGAAGGTGTTCCCCTAGGCCATTAATATACAGGGTGAAGAGTGTAGGGGCCAGAATACACCCTTGCCTCACCCCCTTTAAAGATTTAAACGTAGGGGTACATCTGCCATAGTTTGATACACGCACTGCCGCAAATAATTCCCGATGAAGCGCAGCCATGAATAGAACCAAAGCTTTGTCAATACCTAACTCTAGTAAAATCGCCCACAATTTTGATCTATTTACAAGATCGAATGCCGACGAGAGGTCCATGAAGGCAAGAAATACAGAACCCTCCTTGGCGACTGTATACTTAGCAATGAGTAAATGCAAGTTGCAACATTGTTCAATGGTCCCTTTCCTCTCCCTGAAACCGTATTGAAGTTCGGACAGCCCCCCACAGGCCTCCACATTCTCCCTCAATCTAGCCAGAAGTACTCTGCCCAAGATTTTTATAGTTGAGTCCAGGAGGGATATTGGCCTATAGAATGCTGGATCGTCCCGCCGGCCTTTATTTTTAAAAATTGGGACTATAATAGATTGGGCCCATGAAACGGGGGCTGAGTTTCCGTTCACTGCGTTAAATACGTTTGTCAGGACCTCGGCCCAGAGTTTGGGTGAGAACAAGAAAAAGTCTGCGGGCACTCCGTCTGGCCCTGGTGCCTTGTTTTTTGTAGTAGCCAACAGGGCTTTTTCTACTTCTTGATGGTTAAAGATGATATAATGATCATCATTATTCGGCGAAAGGTCTAACTTAGCTCCCTCGTCAGCACCCCCATATACTTTTTCAAAAAAGGACAACCAAGACTCATCAGTGATTACGCAGTCCATGGGGTCGTTGCTGACGTCAAGGAAAAGAGGCTGTTTTAAAATTTCCCAAAATCTTCGGCTGTCCTTCAATACTGCTGCAGAGAGGAGATTTTCCCATGCTTCTTGTTTGATCTCATCTTTGCGGGTCTTTATAGCAGCTTTGTAGGCTTTCCTTAAAATCACAATGTCCTCTTTAACCCTGGGCACTGATTTAAGAGCCGCCAATAGATCTCTGTGAGCTTTGGAGCAGGCGTGATCGAACCAACGCTTGTGACCATCAATACCCTGGGTGGGTTTAGCAAGTAAGTCCTTAGAGACCTGGTCACAAATTGCCTCATATGCTGCGATGATTTTGTGTCCTTGAGTATCCGGATCTCTGCACTTCTCCACCTGTGCTTTGATTTTTGGGTAGCATTTTTCATAAAAATTTTCCGGCATAACTTTTGCCCACTTGATACGCCTGGCTTGGTCTGTGGTCCTCAGAGGAAGGGCAGGTTTGTACTTTGCTGGCGATGGACCCAGGTGAGCTCCCCATGCGGCTTCAAGCAGGACTGGGTTGTGATCACTATAAATTGTAGGGACTGTACTATAGGCCATATATTGCTGTAAGATACCTGATGAAACAAAGATATAGTCAATCACTGTGCCCTGCTGAGCTCCATTGAAAGTTGGAAGTCTCTGCCCACAGTCTGGTTCGTGTAGGTCGAAATAAGCCAAAAGCTCCTCAAGCTCCTGCCCCTCAGCAGTATGTTCAAAGTGGGGACCACGTGTGGCTGCGTCATCAGCCTCATCTACATCTCTGCCTTTACAGGCAGAACCACATGGGTGAATGTTAAAATCGCCTAATAAAATTAACTCAGAAGAAAGCTCGATATCTTGTAAGACTGGGGTTAAAATGTTTTCCAGATTAACAATGTTGCGGCCGCTGTAGACGCTGTTCCCTGAGTTATAAAAATTGACAAACAGGGTCCTACAGTCTTTGTTTATCACCCTCTCAACTATCAGAATATTATCAGAGTCTGAGTTTATCTGTCTATAGGTACCTTTTAAAGCTAGTGAAAATAGAAGCACCAGGCCACCTTTGGCTCTGCCTGCTCTACTGGGACTTGCAGGTTTGACGAAACTAGAGAACCCATCCAGCGAAAAACTGATAGAGGTGTCCCAGGTCTCTTGTAAGGCGATAATATGGTGTTCTGAGATAAAGCTCAGCCAAGTTTTGTCCTGGCGTTTTGCGTTTGTCCCTGCAACGTTCCAGCTTAAGATTTTACATGGGACAAACGATGATGGTTTATCGGTGTTTGGAGCTGCTGAGATTATTTCGCCTGGATGTTGTGAGACCATAGTACCACTTACTGGTAGTGACTCGTTTGATGCCTCTATGGCTTGCCTAGTACAGGGCTCAAGTCAATCGCATATGTTTAAGTCCGATAGAGGGGCGAACCTATTTCCTGTGCTAACACCCCAATCAAAAGGAGTTGCTACCTGACCCTGACCAAATTGTGGTGGGTTCCATGTGAGTAGAGGCGTGATGGGATAATGTGGTAGCTGATCATTTCTCTGCCACTGAGCTTGCCTGAAACCCCAGGCATTACGCACCTCGCCCGGCATGCCCCCATTCCATGTGCTGCCTCTTGGCTCTTGGGCCAGGGCCGCTCTGGAGTTTAGGTCTGTCATGCGATACGGTCTTCCGAAATCCTGATAGGCTGTAGGCTGAAGCCAATCGTTCTGGTGTCGGGGTCTGGCGGTGTCTTTCCAGTTATTCCTAGTGGTGTATCTATTATGACCGTTTAGTTTAGGTAAGGTACAAAATTTTGTTTTGTCATAGAAAAACTTAAGGGTGAGAGGGACTATCGAGCCTCTACGTCTTTGAGGGGGAAAGACATTATTCAGAATATCTGGGAGAACATCCGCGTTAGCGAAGTTAAGAATAACGCAATCCCCTGTGAACTTTTTGGGCTTGCTTCCTATCCAGGGTACCCTCCTGGACATAACAATATCCCCTGCCAACTTGTCATGACCTTGAGCTGTCATGTGCATATTGTTAGTGAGCCAATACAGTGCTTTATCTTTTAAATCCTGATTGGACTCAATCTTACCGTCTGCAAGAACAGGGACATTTGCCAACACCAGAACTACTGGTGAAGCCTCCACGATGAATTGAGCGGAGAGGTCCTCCTGCTGTGTCCCCACAGGGACTGAGGTTTTGCTAATGTCGGGAGCTGCCGCTTCCACGCCAAGTCCGATAACAGGCAATGCAGTTGGTAGTGAGGAAGGAGGGGGCGAAGAGCCCTGGTGAGTGGATAGTGGGTTACTTGCACTGGAGGTGTGCTCCTCAGTTGTAGGTAACAAATTTGAAATAAGAGAGGACAAGTTTTCAACCACTTCCGTCATCTTGCTATGCTCTGTGCCCAATTTTTTGACCTCAGCTGTTAATTTATCTAATTTCCCAATCAGGGGTTTAATAATGGTCTTGATCTTGATATCCATCATTTCCTGGATTCTGTTAAAGAGGTCCTCATCTTTGTTACTACTAACCTCGGTCGCGTTGTCAAAATCATCCTGTTTCCTTTGCCGCTTAGGAGGTGGGGTGGTGGCCTTTGTCCTACCTAGATGCTTCCCCCCCCGTTTGGCTGTGGATTTGCGACAGGCTCTAATCGCCCGTGTAGCTGGCCGTGGAGAATGAGATACTAATTCCGTGATCGATAGCTGAAGATTTGGATCGAAGCTGGTATTTGTAAGAAGAACTGCTGGGTCTGCTCCATCAGACTGGAGATTATCCACGGCATCCTTGGTGACTCCAGATCCATTAGAATGAAGAGTCATGTCTATGAGGTTAATTTCGGGGTTAGCTTGCGATGGATCGAGAGCCTCAGTGCTAGATACGCTTGAGGTCGGGCTTGCAGGGGGCATGATAGGAGACTGACTAAGGCCAAGAGATTGCCTACGTTTATTATTGATATCACTGACCATTTGTACCATATAAGATTTAATGGTGTTTGTTGTCTCCACTGGTGCAGGTAACCGTTTTTTCCCCATAGCTTTTTCAGCAAAGTCAGCACTTTACACTTCACAGAGGACTCGTTCTCACAAAATAGCCACGGTAATAACCGATGTGACAGTGTGGCAGAAATTATTATGTTATGGGCCTAATACGTGACTGCACCCCGAACACCGCAATGTGAATCCAGTAAACACAGTACCTTGCTGGGTCGTCCGGCAGGTGAAAAGGAAGAGGCCTAGCCTGGCCTCCTCGTGCCCCTGAGGGCCACAGAGGGCCCGCCCTTTGCCCGGGCGTCCCGCTCGCGTCCCGCGACGCTGAGGGCTTCCTCAGTTATAGAGCCCCTCCCGGCGCGTTTACCGCGTCGGGGAACGCGCCGCCGCAGAGCCTGATGGGATTTGTAGTCCCTAGCGGCGGCGCTGTCTGGTGGCGGGAAGTACGGGTCCTTGGTCTGCTGGTCCGCTGGTGTCTGGGTCACTGTGCGCTCAACTGGGCTCGCGCTGACAGGTGAGATGGCCCCCGCTCGCCGTGCACCTCTCTTGGTCAAAGGATTTCCTCCCCCGCTCCACCGAGGGCTTCCTCAGTTATAGAGCCCCTCCCGGCGCGTTTACCGCGTCGGGGAACGCGCCGCCGCAGAGCCTGATGGGATTTGTAGTCCCTAGCGGCGGCGCTGTCTGGTGGCGGGAAGTACGGGTCCTTGGTCTGCTGGTCCGCTGGTGTCTGGGTCACTGTGCGCTCAACTGGGCTCGCGCTGACAGGTGAGATGGCCCCCGCTCGCCGTGCACCTCTCTTGGTCAAAGGATTTCCCCACTTGGTGGTCCTTCTGGGACCCCCTGAGAATGGCTAGGGGGTCAGGGGGTCTCTACCCTGCCCCCTTTTCGCGTTTTCCACTCTTGTTTTGTGCTCTCTTGTGCCTCACTTCTCCTGAGAAACAAGATGGCTGCTCAGGTGGTCCCAGAAGGATAATAACATATATAAACGTTATCCGCTAATAGAATTAGCATTTACAAAACCTTTGAAATTTATTGAAAAAAATATAGGTTTCACGCCTGATATAGTTAGGAATTAGCATTTAAAAAACCTTGCAAATTCACTGAAAAAAAACATAGGTCTCAGGCCTTCGATAGTTAGGAATTAGCATTTAAAAAACCTTGCAAATTCACTTAAAAAACCATAGGTTTCAGGCCTTATATAGTTAGGAATTAGCATTTAAAAAACCTTGCAAATTCACTTAAAAACCATAGGTTTCAGGCCTTATATAATTAGGAATTAGCATTTAAAAAACCATTGAAATTGCTCCTATATAGTGCTAACTATGTTTCGCGCACCCGCAATTCACTGCTGATGATGTCACATATTACATCATTCATGACATGGTCAGTGACATCACTGATGACATCACTGATGACATCTCAAATGACATCACTGATGACATCACTGATGACATCATCCAGTGACTGTGTGTTTCTGTAAAGTTTAAATATGTTTTACATATTGAAGAATGATTGGATGTATAAGTGTCTGGATACACCCTAGGCCTGCCCAGGTGGTCCCACAAGGACAAAAAAGGACCATTTTATTTTTTTTTAAAACCTGGTCTGTTTTAAAAAAATTACCCCCCGGGGGACCAAATCGCGGGGGCATAGTGATAAAGAAGTGTGAAGAGTCCACAATCCCCCCCACACTTACCCGGGGACCGCCACCCCCGGGGCAAAGCAACACAGCCCCTTGGCGCATACTGGAGGCTCCTGGTGGGCTAGTTGTCCCCCAGGGACCCCCAGTATGTTATAGGTTTGTTGAGGAATTAGTTCCTACTCCGCAAACACGCCAGGGGTTGCGCTGCAGAGAGGTGTAAAAAAGGGTGTGGCCTCATTACACCTCTCTGCAATGCAGCCCCCTGGCGCACACTGCAGGTTCCAGGTGGGCTAGTTGGCCCCCAGGGACCCCAAGTATGCAAGGGGAATTAGTTCCCCCTCTGCAAACACGCCCGGGGCTGCGTTGCAGAGAGGTGTAAAAAAGGGTGTGGCCTCATTACACCTCTCTGCAATGCAGCCCCCTGGCTTATACTGGAGGCTCATGGTGGGCTAGTTGCCCCCCAGGGACCCCCAGTATGCAAGGGGAATTAGTTCCTCCTCTGCAAACGCGCCAGGGGTTGCGCTGCAGAGTGTTGTAAAAAGGGGGCGTGCCCTCTGAACACCTGCCTGCAAAAATGTAGTAAATCAGTATATAAAAAATCCCAAATTAATACATTTAAAATTTTTCATTTAAAAACCGTCGAAATTCAATGAAAAAACCATAGGTTTCAGGCCTTATATAGTTAGGAATTAGCATTTAAAAAACCTTGCAAATTCAATTTAAAACCATAGGTTTCAGGCCTTATATAGTTAGGAATTAGCATTTAAAAAACCTTGCAAATTCAATTTAAAACCATAGGTTTCAGGCCTCATATAGTTAGGAATTAGCATTTAAAAAACCTTGCAAATTCACAGAAAAAACATAGATTTCAGGCCCTATATAGTTAGGAATTAGCATTTAAAAAACCTTGCAAATTCACTGAAAAAACCATAGGTTTCAGGCCTTATATAGTTAGGAATTAGCTTTTAAAAATCCTTTGAAATTCACTCAAAAAACTATAAGTTTTAGGGGTGTTATAGTTAGCTGGACATTTCACTCATACAAAACCATTGAAATTGCTCCTATATAGTTAGTTGTACTAACTATATTTCGCGCCCCCGCAATCCACTGCTGATGATGTCACATATTACATAATTCATGACATGGTCATATATATATATATATATATATATATATATATATATATATATATATATATATATATATATATTACCTACTGGCGGTCGCCAGTAGGTATATATAGTTAGGATTTTTTCTCTATGGGATTTTTGAAAATTCTATGTCTAATAACTTTGGCGTTTGTGGATGGAATTGGCTGAAATTTTCAGGAAAATGGAACATTTTGTTACTGAGCAGCCCCTGACAATTTGGGGGGGTTTCATCAAGGGGGGGCCGAGAAAAAAGGGGGGTCCCAAAACGCGTTTTTCCCATGTTAATTTCCATAGGGCGGTTGGCCTCACTTTTAGCTCGAACGGCTGAATGGATTTGCACGAAACTTGGCAAAATTGTAGGGACTGTTAGCCCGATGTGCCTTTGCTAGGTCTCAATATATGTGCTCCAGTGGATTTTGAGTAATTTAGGTTCAAAAAAAGATATATATCTGGGCGGAGCCTAACCACGCATCTGATCTGATTGGCTGTCAGCACTTCATCCAAGAAGTGTTGGCAGCCATCTTGGGACCAATATACATGATAGCACTTCATTAAAAAGCATTGTAGTTAATAGAGGGTTTTAGGACTTTAGTTACATTATAAATCATTTGTTGATGGTACCATACTCGTTTTAGGAATTGTGGTGGGTTCTAAGGTGATTTTACCATGTGAAAAAACCTTCTGCTGTGATATCATGAATATTGTTTGAAAGAAAACGAATATCTCATGATTTTCCCACAGTGGTTTGGAAGGGGATCTAAAAGCTAAACTGAAAGCATATTTTCTGTAAATTCACATTATCTTTCTCAGTCATGTGAAAATGAAGTCTGACATTCTCAGTAAAACATGTACATCCAACAAGGACAGAGACTGTCAGTTGATTCCTTTGTGTTCTACTGCAGCCTCCTAGAGTGTTCTAAAGAACAACTAGAGCGCTAACAGTCCTACTTATTACAAAGGTATGGCACACCTGAAGCCATCTTGATTGGAATAAAGTGGTAACTCTTAAAACATTTAATTTAAAAAGAAACAACATGAGGGGGTATATTTTGCCATAGAAAGTATGATTAGTGCTGCAGAATGAAAAATTAGGGCACATTTTGAGTGACTTCTCAAATCCTTTTCTATTTCATTAAAACATTCTGACATGCAGTCTCCCAAAATGGCCACCAGAGACAAAAGAGCCCAAATGTAGCCCAAATATCACCCAGATGTAGCCCAATGACAGAATGTCCCAGAGTGTTCTAAAGAACAACTAGAGCGCTAACAGTCCTACTTATTACAAAGGTATGGCACACCTGAAGCCATCTTGATTGGAATAAAGTGGTAACTCTTAAAACATTTAATTTAAAAAGAAACAACATGAGGGGGTATATTTTTCCATAGAAAGTATGATTAGTGCTGCAGAATGAAAAATTAGGGCACATTTTGAGTGACTTCTCAAATCCTTTTCTATTTCATTAAAACATTCTGACATGCAGTCTCCCAAAATGGCCACCAGAGACAAAAGAGCCCAAATGTAGCCTAAATATCACCCAGATGTAGCCCAAGTATAGCCCAATGACAGAATGTCCCAGAGTGTTCTAAAGAACAACTAGAGCGCTAACAGTCCTACTTATTACAAAGGTATAGCACACCTGGAGCCATCGTGATGGGAATAAAGTGGTAACTCTTAAAACATTTAATTTAAAAAGGAACAAAATGAGGGGGTATATTATGCAATAGAAGGTATTATTAGTGCTGCAGAAAGAAAAATTACGGCACATTTTGAGTGACTTTTCAAATCCTCTTCTATTTCATTAAAAAAATTCTGACATGCAGACTGTAACATGCACTTTGAATACCAGCAGCAGACGTCCCTGGTGAGCAGTAGCTTTACTACAGTGATATAATGTGCAACTAGAGTGCTAACATTCAGAATTTATGGCAAATGTGTGACACATCTGAATGCCTTCTTGATGGAACCAAAGTAAACAAGCATTGAAAATGCAATAGATCTCGCCCTCGTTTAAGTTAAAGCCATTCTGTTTGTAATGAGGTGGCTTTTTAGCTTTGCTTTTATTAGTGTTTTTTCAACTTTCATGTAAATAACATGCATCTGTATGCATATAAGTATATGTATGCATGCATTTATGTTTGTATTTATATAGATATACAGATGATATATGTTTATATATGTATGTATATATATATATTCACTGAAAAAACCATAGGTTATAGACCATATATAGTTAGGAATTAGCATTTACAAAACCTTGAAAATTCACTGAAAAAACCATAGGTTATAGACCATATATAGTTAGGAATTAGCATTTACAAAACCTTGAAAATTCACTGAAAAAACCATAGGTTATAGACCATATATAGTTAGGAATTCGCATTTACAAAACCTTATTTTACTCACACAAAACCATTGAAATTCCATATATAGTTAGTTGCACTAACTATATATCGCGCACCCGCAATCCACTGCTGATGATGTCACATATTACATCATTCATGACATGGTCAGTGACATCACTGATGACATCACTGATGACATCTCAAATGACATCACTGATGACATCACTGATGACAACCTCCAGTGACTGTATGTTTCTGTAAAGTTAGAATATGTCTTACATATTGAAGAATGAGTGGATGTATAAGTGTCTGGATGAAGGATTTAGTAGGTGCATGACTGACTGTATGAGTGAGTGATTAAATGTGTCTCACTGAGTGCATGGGTTAGTGACTAAACTGTCTTAATTTGTGCATCATTATGTCTGTTGTTCTGAAAACTGTTGCATGTGTTGATAAGTAGCTATATGAGTAACTATATGGGTTATTGATTGGTTGCCCAAGTATTTGTATGGGAGACTGAGTGTGTGTGTGGGTGGCTGGGAGGTGTATGACTCGGTGCATAGATGTGAGAGCAGTTGATTCACTAGATGTATGGTTTCAAAAGTGCATGTGGAAACAGCTGTATGGGCGGTTGACTGTGTGCATGAGTGTATTGGTGAGTGAATGGATATCTCAGTGCTACATGTCAAAGTAAGTACATATGTAAAACACAGTACATGTGAGAGTTGACATATATAAATAACTGTGCATAAGAGCCAGTGAATGTGTGAGTGGCTGTATGGATCATTGTGAACTTGTATCAGGGATTGTATAAGAGAGTAAATATGTGTTAGTATATGTTTGAATAAGTAAAGTTTGTATAACTGTATAGTTGAGGAAATGGAGGTGTGATTGATTCTTTGCATGACTGACTAGGTGTGTGAGTAACTCCATGGATGAGTGACAGTCTGTGAGTGTCTGTTTACACTGATTGTATCTAAGGTTATATTAGAGTCTGAAGGGGTTCATCGTATTATCACATGAATGATATCATCAGTGATGTGATCAGTAATGTCAAATGAGATGTCATCAGTGATGTCATCAGTGATGTAATTTGAGATGTCATCAGTGATGTCATTTGAGATGTCATCAGTGATGTCATCAGTGATGTCACTGACCATGTCATGAATGATGTAATATGTGACATCATCAGCAGTGGATTGCAGGTGCGCGATATATAGTTAGTGCAACTAACTATATATGGAATTTCAATGGTTTTGTGTGAGTAAAATAAGGTTTTGTAAATGCGAATTCCTAACTATATATGGTCTATAACCTATGTTTTTTTCAGTGAATTTATATATATATATATATATATAACAATATCCAAAAATATGATTGCCACGTTTTTTGCAGAAATCAGCCGGCACTCCAAAGATTTAGTCACTCAATTACTTATTGCAGTGATGATACATCAACGCGTTCGCGTTTCAACAGCTTCTCGCTGCCTTGTTCACGATGCAGATGAGACATCTGTTTCGATTAAAATAGGCATTAAGAAGTAGACATGGGTGACAGACTATGTGTAAACAAAGTGCTGTGCAATACATGGCGGCCATCTTAGAACATTTTGTTCAAAGAAAGATAACAGTTCAAACTGAAACATGTAGTGGCATTTAAACACTTTACAATGTTTTTAAAGTACTTATGTAGATGGAAATATTCATCAAAGTTGTGGCAATTGGAATTAATTATTGCAAGAAAATTAATTCTCTGCACTTTATCACATTTCCTTAAATGACAGCCTATATATATATTGGTTTTGCATATGTTATAGTTAGGAATTAGCATTTAAAAAAACCTTTGAAATTCACCGAAAAAAACACAGGGTTTGCTTATGTTATAGTTAGGAATTAGCATTTAAAAAACCTTAGAAAGTGATGTCATCAGTGATGTCATCTGTGAATTCACTGACCATGTCATGAATGATGTAATATGTGACATCATCAGCAGTGGATTGTGGGCGCGAGAGTTATAGTTAGTACACCTAACTATAACGGGGCAATTTCAATGGTTTTATACAAGTGAAATGTCTACCTAACTGTAACACCCCTAAAACCTATCGTTTTTTCAGTGAGTTTCTAAGGTTTTTTAAATGCTAATTCCTAACTATAACATATGCAAAACCTATGGTTTTTTAGTGAATTTCAAAGGTTTTTTTAAATGATAATTTTTAAATATATATTTTTTTATATTTTCTAACTACATTATTTTAATCTTTTTATTTTTAGATATGTTATTTTTTAAATTAAATTACAATTTTTTTTATTAAATATTTTTTACATAAAAATATTTTTTTCATTATTTGATATTGTTTATAATATACTTAAATTATTTTTATTATTCTTTTCCTTTTTTTTCCCCTACGAGCAGCCTGCTCGTTTACTGCGCGAAACATGTCCGCCATTTTAGGGTCGCTGTCTATGATCCTCGTCGGGTGGGCGACGGATACAACTTTTCCAACGCGGTTGCTACGCGACTTGTGCGCGACTTCTGGCGCATACGCGAAATGTATGTATTATGCGACGTGAAGGACACGCGGTAGCGCGTGACGTCATATGCATATCGGACGCAGTGGGTGCGCCACTCCCGCAATTTTTTTAATGTTGAAAGCTTATTTATATATATTTAATATAAATATTAAGACAAGAAATTATCTGAATATTGTTTAACTTTCTTAACGTTCTTCAAAAAGTACATCACTTTTCACTTTTTAATGCAATTTCACGAAGTTGCGTTGGGTGCGAGCATGGTACGAGCAGGGTGCGTGCAGTGTGCGCGCTTCCTACGCGCATCCTATGCGCACCCCATGTGACTTCAAAAAAAGAGATTTGATTGGTTCATTACACTTCCTATTGAAGGACCCCAGCCATTTCAATCACTCTTCTCAGAACTTTTCCTGATTGCGTATGGGGAGCAGTCAGAGGATCGTCGTATCCTGACGTCAGACGCCATCCTTTACCGTTAGTGTCCGTGTTCGTGTATTCACCAATTTTGATGCACTATCGCGCCTTACACCTATGAGAATAAGCACGGAGGCGAAACAAGATTATACTGATTATTAGATCCCGTTTATTGCTGTCCTTTACGGATTTTGTACATCAGGCAACGAGCTGTATTTTATCTATCGATCATTATCCATGTTCTCAAATATGCTTGATCGCACGCTCTCAATCTAATTACTCAACTATAATTTTAACAAAGCCTTTGGCGATTCTGTTTAACCGACTGTGAACTCTGAGGGCTATGTGTCTAGCAACAAGGAACTAGAAACGGAACAGTGAATATATCCTATTATCAGAAATATATATTCAATGTATTAAACTGAAGTAAGAAGAAGTGTTAGAGGTTCCACATCTTGAAATTTTAAGTTACTAAGTGGCTTGTCCTGAAGAAGGCACTGGTTCGCCGAAACGCGCGTCGATACTTTCACCTTTGTGCCACATTTATTTTTAATCTTTTGTTTACTGTGCTCAATAACTGATAAATTGTGTATTGTTTGCCAAATGAATTTTTTAGCCTTTGATTGTTTTACTTGTTTTTAACTTTTATATTTTGTTTTATGTATCGATAATCAAGACTATAGCTTTCCCCCTTGGAATTTGTTGTTCGCTCATCTATTATTAAATAGACAAGTAATGTTAATTGCCTAGGTAGTTTGTGTACATATGTGCTTATCCCTGACCTAGGAATTAAACTATCTATTGTTCAGGGGGTCCTTGTTTTATACACTGATGATAATAATATATTCCTCAGAGAGAGAGAGAATTATCTTCCTAAAACTTTGGCTTTAAAAATATTAGGTAGAATTGTGGTAATTCGAAAGGCAAACGTTGTTTGAAAACTAACTCGGCATCATTACAAAGACTCCAGCCTTTCTCACTTTTGAGATAGGCAGTGTAATGTCCAGATGTTATTGAAGGACCATTGTGGACAATTGTTGCTACTGCTACAAAAGTCCTTCCTGATATTGATAGTTGTGTAGCTACAAAATGTTTTATTAAAGTGTCCAATTTTCTTCCGTCAGCCGTACAATGTTGCATCATTAAAATTATATATTCTCCATATCTTTGGAAAAATAATGCTGAAAACATTTCTGTTTTGCATTGCCTACACTCCATGATTTGGTTTGCAGCTTTAACTAATTTACGGAAAGACACTGATTTACAGTCCGGTAATGTCAAATATAAAAATCTTTCAGTGTCTACGTTAGTGCTACATGAATACATACAATTTTCACATTGATGTTCCCATTTATAACAAAGGCCAAAAATATTCTCTATGTCTACACCTTCATTTTCCAATACTGTAAGCATATACATTAGAAACTCCTGAGCAACTTGTTGGATATTTTGTGTTAATTGTGTAGAACCAGAACATACATCCAAAAGATTACGAACATCAGAAACGCTTTGTATTTTACTTTTATCTGTTCTCAATATTTCATGAACAGAATGTAACAAGGAACAAAATCTTTTTTTCACGTTACAAACCTTCAAGAAAAAAAACAACATTGACCACTAAATTAGCATAGCAGTTGACGCCAGAACTATTTTCAAACTGAAAACCAACAATCTCTTCAACAGTGTACTTTTTCTTTTTGCTTGCAATCACAACATTATCTTGTTTTTTTCCCTTCTCTACACCTTCAGTACAGATATTCTCATACCTTCTTTTTCGAGCAACCACACGCTTTTCAAATACAGGATATTGAGATAAATTAGGAACATATGTTCTTCTTAACCTATTGTACTCTTTGACACAGTTGGCATTTGCAGTAATCTTAGTATCATCAAAATCAATCAAAAACAAACCAGATATTGTTCTGACTTGTGACAAAGCAACGGATGCCATACCTTCTTTAAACACAGTATTTCCAATGTTCACCAAAGTACTGTCAACACTTAAACTTTGAGATTTATGATTAGTCACTGCATATGCCAGAGAAAATGGAAACTGTTTTCTACGGACATATAAATCTGTATCAAGCAAAAAACTAACAGAAAAACGACCAATTTGTTTCACTTCTTCACCAAAGGTCATCCTTCAGAGAACGACTGGACAACAACACCCACAACAGCAAGGAACTCTTCAACATCGTGAAAGAGCTCTCCAACCCCAATGCCAGCGACAACGACATCACGTTCAGACTCCTCACCCACGCACACAAGGCTCTCCACGACTTGGGCCCCGAATACCTCAACAACCGCCACACGTTCTACACGCACACCCCCCAGCTCCGCTCCGCCAGCTTCGCCCTTGCCACCATCCCACGGATCCGCAGAACCACCACCGGAGGAAGATCCTTCACCTACCTGGCGGCCAAGACCTGGAACACCCTTCCCACCCACCTACGACTCACCCAGAACCATCTCTCCTTCAGGAAGCAACTAAAGACCTGGCTTTTCGAGCAGTAGCAGCCCCCCCTCCCCACCTCAGCGCCGTGAGACCCTAGCGGGTGAGTAGCACGCTTTATAAATACTCTTGATTGATTGATTGATTGAATCTGATCAAATTTAATCTTCAAGAATTCAATACCATCTTTATTTTGATAATAATGAAATTGCCCATTGCTCCATTAACTAAACCTTTTTCTACATCCAAATTACAGCTTAAAATTATCCGACAGTTCCTACAAGTATATAGATTCTTTTCTAAACCGGCAGTTTTAGATATTGTTTTTTCTAAAGAATCTAATTTTGTCTTCAATTTTTCGGTCAAAATATTAGTGATTCCTTCATGTTCTATTTTATCGATGGCTTCCTTTTTTATTATTTCTTCATTTTCCAGTTTCAAAAGTTGTTCATTGAATATAGAACACTCACGCAGTGTTGGCATTAAGCAGATTACAGATTTCTTATCTGCAATTTCCATGTATATTTTCTCAGGTACTATATTTTCATTTGGAAACAAATTGGAAAGTAATCAAGTCTGTAGAGCTTGTTTATCATGTTATGTCACTAGTCCAATTCTTATGTCTTGGAGAATAGTTCCATAATCAACATCATTTGCCTGTCGCATATTTGTAATGAGTTCTTTGTATTCAAAATATGACCAAATGTTCACGTTTCCAACACTACCGAGAGACTTTCTGGTGACTTCATGCGCAAGTATTTTAAATACTGGTTGTCCTTTTACAGGAGTTAGTTGCAGTAGATCTCCAAAAACGTTGACGTGTTTTCGTCCAAATAACACGTCATACTCTGTTTTAAGAATTTGCTGCATTCTTAAATGCACAAAGGCAAGCATTAAGTTTGATACCATGCTTACCTCATCAATAATGAGAAGTTTCATTTTCTTCAAGACTCTTGAAACTTCACAACATGCTTCTCCAGAGAGCTTGTGGTATTCCAATTTGTTTTCATGCTCTACTGGTAGCATTAGTAAAATATGTAAAGTAATTCCTTTAATGTTGTGTGCTGCCAACCCAGTTGGAGCAGTGACAACACAAGACAAATGTGACTCAGTGGTTTTCTGTAGATAACTTATAATTACTTTAAATAAATAAACTTTTTCCTGTTCCAGCTTGTCCACTCACGTACATTCGATAGGTTTAAATGACGTGCATGAGCACTCTTTCTTTCCATGAAGTAATCCTTGGTCAATCTGTTGTCTCACTTGCTCATACTTTGTTTTTGGTCATCATTTAGTTGTTCTTCCAAGTTTCCTAAGTTTGTTACATCTTCTTCAGCTTGATACATTGCTCTTTCCACCTCATTCATGGCGATTTCTTCTTCGTTTTCAACAATTGGTTGTCCTAGTGGATCTTCACTCAGCGCAGCAGAACTTTGACTGTCTTGCGAACTCTCTCTAGCAATCTCAGCTGCAATTGTAGCTACTTGATCAATTTCATCGTTCAACATTTTCACATAATTGGCAAAAGCACTGCATTGTATGCTATCTTTACAAGCATTAAAGGAATCTTCATAGCTCTGGAAATCTCCAAGTAATTACAGTTCTGAATGCCATGGTTTGAATAGTAGTGAAAGAGCTAAATATTAAAATTCCATTTTATCAGCAGTGTCACAACTCAGCTTCCTGTGATTAATCAGATTTCCTTTCGTTTGTTTCACCAAACATCCTTCGGAACCAATTACTCCATATTTTCCATCATTGATGTTCTCTGTAGTATTCCGTTTAAAAGTGTAGTTTTGCAGCACTTCATAGAGACACATGTTCTCAAGATGAGGACTTCTGTTTGGGAAATATGTATCAACATATTCGTTTTCACAATATCTGTACTTTCTGGATCTTTTGCTGCTTAATATTCAATTTCTTGCACAGATTTCAGTACTCGATTTCGCATTGCTGCAAGACCTAGAGTCACATAAATGATTCTTGTAGATTTGTAGTACAAACTTGCAAATGATAAACAATCTGAGCATTCATATGCTCCGATTTCTCAATGCGATAGCATCTTCAAACTGTATAATTTCTTACTTAGAGTCTTCTTGTGAGAAATCTCTCCCCACATTTCTTTCAGTTCTGTCTTTTCTGATTTTGTAATATAAGATGTTACATATCGAGCAATAGCAATGGAATTGTCGGCAACATATTGAATATCCATGTTAGCATTCCACATGGACAACATAACTGGGTTGTAGTCATTTATGTATTTTGACTCTTCATTTCTTCTTAAGTTGTAGGTTCAGTTCTGTTCTAAAATGCTTTATTCGGTATATATATAAATATAACCATATAGCAGACAGAGCATAAAACAAAACATTACATATAAAGAATATAATATAATTTTTATAATAAAAATAAATCCTGCAATGTCAGCACCTAGACATAGGGCAATTTTTAAGGGGTGATTAAACGGTTGCGAGATATATACAAAAACTACAGTACTCTTTTATGTGCAAAACACGCCTAGTAAAGTGCAATTTCCTTTATAACACATGTGCAAATTCGCAATGGTAAAGTGAGGCGTGCTAATGACCAAAACAAAGTAGGTGCAGTTTCCTTAATAGTACATGTGCAAAACTTGCAATGATGAAGTGCAAATTCATTTATAACACATGTGCAAAACTCGCAATATAACAACGATTACTAGTAACCAGAAAACACGTCCTGAGGCTAGAGTGAGTGCTCATCTCACCCGAATAAAGGTAACATATGTTGTTTCTTAGTACTGCATTTTCATGTAATAATTGATTTCCTTGCGGACATACATCTTAAAATATATGTAGCTACATAAAAACATACATCCGGGCTTCCCAATTTAAACATTTTCTGCATCGCAGCCTTAGTGGATTGTACCTTGTATTGTAAAAAGATGGGTTTTAAATAAAATTTCCTTAAAAAGATATAACATTTTCAAAACAGCATAAAATGACAACAGCTCTGTTTGGAAATACCATCACAGGGGCATGGAAAGGTACTGTTCCATCTAGTATAAGGAAATGCCACAAGGTGATGCACAGTGCCTAATCTTAAGCGTGTTAGTGCAAAAACGATGGGAGTTTCTTGTAACTTCTGTTAAATAGGGCTGGAAGCCTTCGCTAACGTTGTACTCCTGATAAAAGATAAAAGTACGTTGTTTCTTGTATTCAACAGCCTAGCATTCCTTGTATATTCTAATAAGCATTCCTTAAGCTCTTTTTTAGATATAGAGGCAATCTGTTCCATTTCCTGGCGAGGATCTAAATCAAAAAGTAGCTTATACCAATATTGAATGTGTCTAAGCCATGGAATGAGAAACGTCGTTCACGACGCAACTTTTAGCACGCAGTGCTATTACAACGTAGACTTTAAAATGCATTCCAATACAACGAATTACACTGGGGGGCGCTCTAGGATAGGGAATTGTTTTAATTTACTATCCAACACCTTCCCTAGTGTCCACAGGGACTGGTGTTGGAATAGTAAGTTAAAATATTCACTATCCAACACCCCTTAGTGTAATGCGTTGTCATGGGATGCGTTTTAAAACTTGCGTTGTTACAGCATGCGTGCTAAAAGCATTCGTTGTAACAACGTACATCCCCATGGAATGCGTAAACAGTAGTCGAGCTTGAGACAATCATTATTTACGTCCTGGGTGAATTTAGTTTCGGTTTTGGACCAGATAGATCGCCATAATGTCAGCGGACGCAGGGCTGTTAGGTCCTTAATATAATTTTGGCCCAATTCCCTATGGATTATCTCAGTAGAGGCTGATGCAGGGGCGCACAGCAAGCGTTTCAGGAATACATTTTCCTCATGTTGGATTAGCTTGCCGCTGTGAGTTTGGTGGCCCTGTACACCAGCCCCATATAATGCAGATGACAACCACCTTGAATTATAAATTGACACCATCTCCTTGATTCTACGGCTCCCCAATTTGGCGGAAAATCTAAAAACACTATTAGTGTTCCTAACCATTTTAAATCACACGCTCTCTTGTTCATCGGCCCACCTTCCATCTCCAGAGAATATAATGCCAAGGTAACAGAACTTTTTAACAGTTTCTATTTTTACATCACCTAGATAAAAAGTCCTGTTTTGCTTGATCTTCTTCCCGCATGACATTACAAAAGTTTTTTCTTTGTTAATTAAAAATTTCCTACTGTCTATAAACATCTGGAATTTGTCAATAAAGCGTTGGAGGCCATTTTGGGTACGTGATAGGAGGACCGCATCATCTGCGTACAACAATATTGGGATGGGGTTACCATCAATCAAGGGGGCATCCGCTGGAGTCATTCTAAGAATTAAATCAATTTGATTGATAAATAAGGAAAATAAAAGAGGTGCTAAAACGCAACCTTGCCTAATGCCTCTATTGACCTTAAAAAAGGGAGTACATTTGCCGGCAGGACCAAAACGAACTCTGCAGGACAGGTTTTCATAAAGTCTTGCCATAAAATGTATAATCTCCCTTGGCGCTCCCGTTTCTAATAAAATAGGCCATAAAAGGGAATGTTCAACTAAATCAAAAGCAGAACCTAAATCGGCAAAGCATGAAAATAAATTACCTTCTTTAACTGTGGTGTATTTATTAATGATAAGGTTGAGGTTTGCACACCGCTCCATTGTTCCCATCCCCCTTCTGAACCCGTACTGTACAGGCGATAAGATGGTATTTTCCTCTGCCCGAGTTTCTAGTCTCTCTAGGAGAATTCTGCTCAGGAACTTAATTGACGAGCCCAGGAGGATGATGGGACGATAATTGAATGCCTCTGACCTTGAACCTTTTTTAAAAGGGGGGACGATAATCGATTGTCCCCAAGTCAATGAAAGGTTGTCTTCAATAGCTGCATTAAAAAAATGGGTTAATATAGGTGCCCATAAATTCATCTCATGCTTGTATAAGTCCACTGGCACACCATCGGTACCCGGTGCTCTTTACTAAACCTTCATGTACCTCAGCCAGGCTAATAAATATCGGCATAATCGGCCATTTGGATTTGTTTTCCGTTAAAAAATCAACCCATCTGAATTAAAAATCGTTGAAAAATAGTCTATCCAGGCATTACAGTTTACATGGGAAGTTATATCCGGAATGTTTTCATTCTTTAAGAAGGGGCAATTAATAGTCTCCCAAAATAATTTGTTGTTCTTTGTGGCCGCCGCCAAATCCAAGTTGGACCAGGCCTCATTTTGTAGTTCTTTTTTCCGCGCCTCCAAAGAGATTTTATAATTGTGGCGCTCATCCCTGATTTGTACTACGTCTCTTGGGTTGGCATCTAAAGCCAATTTTAATTTAACTAAGGCTTGGGCACAGTTTTTGTCTAACCAGCCGACCAGTGTAGTCCTCAGTTTCCAGCTCCTAACTGTCAGTAAGCCCTCTATTGCCATATTTATTTTGCAAAACTTGGAAAGCAGGGTAGCAGGGGACACCTCGTTACTTAAGCAATAATTAATTTCTGCACTACATTTGGCTTGAACATCTACCAGGAGACGATCAGGATTAATGTTGGCCCACTTAATACTCATGCCATTCGGGCTTACTGCCATGATATCCTGAGTGGGAAGTTGTTGGTATTTTTTGGAGACTTTCTTATGATAGTATGTCGCCAAGATGACATAAAACTGTTCACTCTTCCTTTCGATATTACAGGACGTGGAAATCCAAAATGACATCTGGTGTAGAAATTGTCCTTAGATTTGTACTTTTGTCAACAGTATTTTCCACATCGGTGGCTTTGGAATCATAACACTTGTGCTCTTAAGTAGTTTTCTTCTTGCTTTTGGGTACAGCACATGTTGCATATTGTTCAATAAAACTCAAAACAGCAACATCTGCATCTGTTCCAAATTTGGGAGCGTCCTTAATCCATAAAGGCATATGTATATGAGGAGAGCCTCTTGCTTGATACTCCTTTCGCCAAAAGAAATCCACAACTTCTCCAAGAGGAAGATTTTTTTTATTGCCGATAAAAGACATCATGGTCTTGAATCTATGATTGAAATACCTGCATACATTAACAGGATCCAAAGAGCACAATTCTCCAGGTGTCTTGTATTCAATGTTTTTTATATTCGAATTTGCCTCTCAAAGAAATTCTAGTAAATTATCCCAAGCGTACTCAGCACAGCTCAGGGTAAGGAACCACGTTAGAGATCCTAAGTTCCGTAGCACACATTTCTGTTCTCCATGACGACGGTACCTATATTCATTAGTCCCACGCTGACATGCCATCAAATTAATTAGCTGATCATCTCTCTGAGGCCTTTATCCATAAAATCTTTTTGCAGATACATTTTGCAGATGTATTCCAGTTTTTAGAATATGAGTCACTGCATATGAAAGTCCAGACAAGTCACTTTCAAACAGAAGATGAAATATATAAGGGAAACATTGTTGAAATCTTGGATCTTCTGCATATAATCTTGTTGTCCGATATTCAAATGCAGGAATCTGCACAGGACATTCGTAATATCGTCCTCCTTTTCCAGTTGGGAACAACTGTGGAAAACAATGAGCTTCCAAGCTCTCTCCCCATACACTCATGGGACTTCCTTTTGCTTTTTTATTTGGAACAAATCAATATTGTTTCCCATCACTTCTTTTGAATGAAGTGGATACACACTGTAATGTTAATAGATTTCTTCACATCTTAACATATCCACTTTTTCAATTTGTCCACTTGACGTTTCAGTATCTTCTGCTAAAACTATTTCTTCTTCTCCTATATAAACATTCTTATAGTATGTATTGTTTTTTATCAAATACACTGTTGCCTTTTGCACTTTCCTAACATCCACTAACTCCTGCCAGATTTTTTTAGTCTTAGTCGGCACACCATTAACAAGAATAACTAGTGGTTCACTTTCTACACTGTCTACACCAATAGTGTTATTTTTTTTCTTCAAATCTAACGGTAAATACACAACTCTTTTTTTTAATCCTCTTTGTAATTCTGAAGGAGGCAATTTACCTGTTTTAGGCTCCATACGAACAATAGCCTGAAACGGGTGCACACATTGAATGCGAATAGACTCATTGATATTGAGATCTGTCAGTTCTGGAGGAATAGCAACAAGCTCTAAATTATTATGCACAGCTCTAGCAGGCATTCTATTCTCATCTAATTTGTTATAACAATATTTACAAATATGCTGATCAGAACCCAAATCAAAACAATTCTCTACCAACAAATAAGTAGCAAATTCCTTCTACATATCATTATTTTCTTTTACACTTTTTAACTACAGATCAACACTCCTAGTCTGATTTTTGTAGCAAGTTCGGTGACAACAAATACAAGAAAAATGTGGCCTTTCACCTTAAATCACCTTAAATCACCTTAAACTTTGTAATTTATTTATTTGTTATTATTTTTTTTTAACGACCTTTATTGTACAATTTTGAAAAGGCACAGCATAGAGCCTACAACCCCAAGGGCGGGCAGCGATATGTGTAATGTCTTATTATCACTTTCGGAGTAACACAGCCCTTCAACCGACAACCCTGGGGTCCGGCGGCGTGGTGAAATATGGTGTACACAGATTAATCAGTTCTTGCTCCGGATGATTTCTAGGGCTATGGGTTTTGCTTTTTTAAACTCAACAACAATTTAAAGTCTTTTGGTAATTAACACACATACACAGTGATCCACTCCACGGCAATCGCATTAGTAAGGTACACATAGACAGGCATCTATATTCTAAAGTGTCTTAGACTCCATTATGTGCGTTGTTGCTTTAGTCATGTTCCTCCAATCGGCTACGCCCCACTACTTTTCCTATTCCCCGCCCCCATCCTCACTGTCTTCATCAGAGCTAGAGACATCATCTTCCGGTAGCGGCTCACATATGTTACCCCTATAGATATTCCAAGGAGCCCACACTTTATTCCATTTACGCGGGCTGGCTCTGGTGGCATATACTGCACGCTCCGTCACCATATGCATGTTCATGTGTCTGGACCACATTATCAGGGTGGGTAGGTCTGATGCGCCCCACTTCTGTGCTATATCTCTCTTTGCTACCATAATGCTTAATGTGCCCCATAGTTGCCCATATCTGGATAAGTCATTTTGCTCCCATACATTGACTGACACCATCAAAACGTTGCAAGACCAGAGGAAGAAAGCCATTCTGATACTTCTCGACCTCACGGCAGCGTTCGACACCATATCCCACTCTATCCTGATCAACAGATTAATGGACATTGGCATCTCTGACACAGCCCTATCATGGATGAGATCTTTTCTCAACGACAGGTTCCAAACTGTCGCCCTGGGCCCTTTTCAATCTAAAGAGAAAAAGGTCTCCTCTGGAGTACCTCAAGGGTCCATCCTAAGTCCCCTTCTTTTTAATATTTACCTTATCCCTCTCCTCACCCTTATTGAATCATTCGGCATACCTGTCACCTCGTATGCCGATGACACTCAGTTGATCGTACCCCTAGACGACAACTCCAACAACGCAGAACTCAATCTCAAAAACTGCCTAACTGCTGTATTCCAATGGATGGACTCCAACCACCTCCGGTGCAACTCTAGTAAAACAGAGATCCTCCCCATCGGAAAGAACACCTCCTTCTGTCCAGCCCTTTGGTGGCCGGATAACTCTGTTGCCCCCCCCCCAGACCGTCACCACTGCTAGAAACCTCTGGGTACTTTTTGACTCTGATCTTTCATTTGATCAACACGTCATGACCGTGGCTGGCAGATGCTTTGGCATAATTAAATCTCTGAGAAAGTTCTTTGACTTTCTCCCCCTTGAGGCCAGAAAAACGGTAACAGTGGCCCTCATAATCTCGCGTGTGGACTACTGTAACGGCCTCCTGGCTGGGACCAAGAAGTCCACTCTTTCCAAGCTCCAAAGCGTCCTACACACCGCCGCCCGCCTTGTCCTAAAATTACCCCGCAAATCTTCAATCTCCGCAGCTCTAAAGACCCTCACTGGCTACCCCTACACAAGAGAATACTTTTCAAGATACTCATCATTGCCTTTCAGGCCTTTAACAAAACGGGCCCTAAATATCTAACCAGACGCTTCCCACACTACAACCCGAGTCGCTCTCTTCGCTCCGCCCAAGAAAATCTCATGTCCTCCGCCAGGTTCAACCTGAAGTCTAAAGGGGGGAAAACTTTAAGCTTCCTGGCCATCAAAGCCTGGAATAGCATGCCCAAGCACCTTAGACAACAGACCCTAGAGAAGCCTTTTAGAAAACTTCTCAAAACGTGGATTTTTAACCTTCCCGAAGACTGGACCAAAGCTGCCGTCTAATCTCCCCCATACCACTCTTCGACCTGGTTCTAGGGACTTTCAGCGCCATGATGCTCCCTCCGGAGCGAACGCCGCGCTTTAGAAATACACCTTCAAATATCAAATATCAAATATCAAACATTCAGGATGCATTTACGTGGCTCCGGAACTAGCGAGACTTCAGGTGTTTGTGAAATAGTTCACATCACTTGTCTCCAGTATTCAGTTACTAAGGAGCATTCCCAGAGGGTATGGAATAATGTCCCCTCCTCCCCGCAGCCATGCAGTCAGTAGGGATGTGTTGCTCTTTGTAGCTTATGTAGCATGGTTCGAGTGTAGTATGTCCTGTGTAGGATCTTGAGTTGAACTAGCCTGAACTTTGCTGAGATACCAACTTCTTTTGGGGACGCCAGCGCCTCATTCTATTCATTATCATCCATTTCCCCACCTCTTCCATCCATTTCTCTCTCAGTTTCAGCGTAGAGTTTGGTAGGTTATTAATTAATTTACGGTAGGTGAGGGAAGTTGCCCTATGTTGCGTAAAGTCGGTAAGTAGTCTATCCTCCAATGGAGAGGACTCCGGGATGTCAGAGTCTGGCGGTATGGCTTGCTGCAGTGCATGTCTGATCTGTACATATCTGTAAGTTTCGTTCGGCCCTAGGTCGTACTGCTGCTGGAGCTGTGAAAACGGGATCACCGCCCCCTTGTCCCACAGATCCCCCCCTGTGGATATACTGATGCTGTCCCACTCTGCGAACCCTTTGCTGTGCCTCAATTGTCCCAACGCTTTGGTGTCCCAGAGCGGGGTGAGCCTAGTGATCGTATCTTTCCAACCCAGTTTCGCCTGGGCTATATGCCATATGGTGGTTGTGTGTTTCGTGGGTCCAATCAATTTTGCCGCCTTGCTTCTATCATAGAGTGCAGTGAGCATGCTTTCTGTGCCTAATTGTGCTCTGTCAGCCCTATAGGCTGGGTCATCTTGAGGCGCGTGAAGCCATTGGTTAATAGTTTTAAGATGCGCCACCCAGTAATACATCTGTAGGTTGGGTAGTGCAATCCCACCCTCGTACCAGCTTTTGTTGAGCTTGACGTGTGCAATGTGTGCCGGGCGGTTGTCCCACAATAGATTAGAGACTAACACCGTGACCTGTTGAAAATACCTTTGCGATACCAAATAGGGTGTGTTTTCTAATGCGTATAACCATCATCATCAAGTAAGCTTTATTTCGATAATTGTCATAAAAGCATGTTCCACATATAAAAGTACATGCATAAACTTCTAGTAGTAAAACCATTTTAAAAATAAAATGCCAATTTCATAATAAATAATTTAAAAAAAGAAACGTAAAAAACCTTAAGAACTGTACAAATGAGCAAAATATTGTTCTTTCAAGAGGCATCCAGCTTACAACGTTAAGTACTGTATTATTCCTTCAGAAGTCGGGCTCTGATCGTCCATGCCCAACCTAGGTATTTTGCCACCGCAATATACACAGACATATTAGGACTGGTACGGATAAGTCTAACTGCAGTCATTCCTTCCCTTGTTCCCAATGACCTACACATCGGCTTTAGCCAATTCCGCCTTGGTGCTGCATACATTGGGCACTCAAATAGAAGGTGGCCTATGGTTTCAGGAACACTTGGGCAAGCTGGACAGACCACCATGCCTCCACTAGACCATCAGTTTGAGAACGACCTTACAGGAGGACTTCCCACTCTTAACTGAAAATAGAGCTTTCGGTCAAGGGGCTTTGAAATGACATCCCAGAATTCCTCAAGTTTGGGACAATCTTTGATTTCTAAAAATACACCAGCAAGGGATTGTGAGGGTGTGGTACTAAAAATCTTTGTAGCCACCATATTCCAATACAAAGCCTTTAATGTCTTCTTCGGTGGGAACCTGGCGTGCAATGGATCCTTCCACAATTCACCTAATCCTAATTCATTTAAAAGATTTTGAATATGTCCCAACCATTTGACTTTCCGGGAACCATCACTTTTAATCACATCCATCAGCCCTCTAGTGTATGTTTCCAGTTTCGGTGTGATCCAAATTCGCCGCCATTATAGTATTGGGCGCAGAGATGCAATTTGGGCTATAGGTGTTATACCCAAATCATAGAACAGAGGATACAATGGGGTGCTTTGAGGTAGCCTTATTAGCTTTCTAAGAAATGTGTTTTCTGAGACAGTCATCCCATTAAGCTTTTCACTACCCCACATTTCCACACCATACAGAGTAGAGCTGACTACCTTGCCATTGTAAACCTCTAACACCGGACTTACTGGTCTAGTCAGAGACCTAGAATGCTCTACAGTCAAAGCCCCTGATAGTTGGCGATGTTTCAGGGTGGCCAGATCAATCTGTTGTCTCCAGGACAGATCCTGTTGAATACAGATACCCAGATAACTAAATGCCTCTACCTTCTCAAGAGGGCCAGTGCTCATGTGTACAGTGCCCCTACTTACTTTGGGTGCATTAAAAGACATGTATTTGGATTTAAGAACATTAACTTCCAAACCACGAGCGGCACAGGAATCCTCAAAAATTATCAGAGCCTTCTGTAACCCGCTCAGGGTCTTTGAAACTATAAGACAATCGTCTGCAAACATTAATATGGGGATTTTACCTCCAGCAAGAATAGGAGCGTCAACATTAGAATCAATTAAAAATTTTGCAACGTCGTTTATATACAAAGAAAATAATGTTGGCGCCAGGACACATCCCTGACGGACTCCTGTTTCCATGGGGAACTGTGGTGTGACATTGCCAGGACTACCCCACCTGATCTGGGCAAAATTCTCCTGGTGGAGCCTGACTATCAGAGACAAAAGATCCCCTGGCATTCCCATGCCAGCGAGTACTCTCCATAGTGTATGGCGAGGGACCAGATCAAATGCCACCCTTAAATCTATAAAGGCGGCATAGAGGCTGCCTTTGCCAATTAGAACGGTCTTCCAGTATAGCATAGTGAAATGCATGATTTGGTCGACCGTGCTAACGCAACTTCTGAAGCCAGCCTGCAGATGGGACAAAATGCTGTGCTCCCTCTCCCAAACCTGGACCTTGTTTAGAATAAGCCTACCAATGATCTTCTGGGTAGTATCGATCAAACTGATTGGTCGATAGTTTCCAGGCAGGGATTTGTCCCCCTTCTTGTAGATAGGGATTATTTCAGCCCCTTTCCATGATTTGGGGACCGGTACTCCTCTTGCCACTGCATCTGCCAGTAATGATATGTATGCTCCCCACGAATCTCTGTCTTGTAGGAATAGATCAGCTGGGATACCGTCAATTCCTGGCGCTCTACCAGGAACAACGTTATCCAATGCCAGCTGGACGTCCCCCAGAGTAAAGGGATCCTCCAAAAAGGGTGTACAAGACACCTCAACAGGAGAGTCTTGCCCTGCTGCGATCGCAAACTGCGGTTTGAAGTGGGATACCCATTTATCCTTTGGGACTCAATTCTGAGGTTTATCTGAGTTGCTATCCGCACCTCTCCTATAGGTGTTCCAGAACTTTTGTGGATTTTTATGATGTCCTGCTTCCAGCAAGTCTGCCCACCTCTGCTCATCACACAGGCGCTTGGATTTGAAAATGGCTGATTTATACGCTGCCTTGGCTACACATTTATCAAAGAGGGGGGTTGTACCCAATGGAATCCACATGGGACCTGGGCGCTATATGGTGTATAAAGAAAGGGTCCCTGTAGAACAGTGTATCTTTACTTGAATTTATTACAAAGAATAAAAGCAAAAACATATACAAACACTGTAAATTAATCACAATGAATGGACCAAATTACTTGGTAAATAACAGTGCCCCAAGAAAGGAAATTGGGAGTGGGATAGCGTGATGCTGTGAGGGAAAAGGACAGTGAAGGGATAAAGTTAGTGACAACTTATGAGTATCGAAATTCATTCGAAATGCAATTGGATTTCAAAAGGCTTCAGGTCCCTGAGCCAAAATGGGGGATCATAACATATCCCTTAGTACTTAACGCAATCTCTATTGACACTGATGTATCAAGATTAATGCGGGCGTGTCAACTGGAAAAGGGTGAAGTAGCCGTCGACGTTTCGACTTCACGCTACATTGGTAGGCGTGTTTGTTGCCTTACATCGGGGTCTTCATCAGGACAGGGTAAAGACAGGGTGCACTACAGTATCTGGAAAAAGTATAAACAATGTAAATGTAAATGCGGGGACAGACAATCAATGTCAAGTTACCGTAGTGAGCGGTAAACATATTATTTGATCTATTACCATGGTTCATAAGAAACAATAATGCAGCTGTAATACCTATTATAAGTATTTACACATTTAGAGAAAGGGTGAATCATAACTTTGATAAATCTTAAGTGATTTTAGTACATCTTGGATGATTTGATAACAATTTATATATAACCAATATTTGGTATCTCACTTTATCATGTCAGAGCTGACAAACAGAAACACAAATTTCCTGATTAGACCAGGGAAAACCAAAGCAATGTCCAATGGTTGGGTGTGGGTGACCTTTAGAGGGATACTTGACTTGGAGTGACATAATTGCATTGATTAAAAAGCCATATATTCTAGGCGGTAGTAAGGATCAAACAAGACTTGCTGTCAATGGGAATATCCAGTAATATATAGAGACAGAGTATACCAGTCCGAAATGTAAATTATGGCAGCCTAGCCTCTGTATGCCGAAAAGTGAACACACTGTCAAGATTTGGAGAAATTAAAGAACACATACCTGCTCAAGTTGAGCAAGGGGCAAGACCGTGTCCAAATTGGTCCATCGCCCGTTTGCCTTCTGTCTCTGGCACCCCAATAATTCAAACGTTGTTGCGTCTCGAGCGCCCTTCCTGATCATCCAGCCTCTCTCTGAGATGTTTATTCGCGGCTTCCATGCGCTCCATCGCAAGCTGCAACTCCGAGGTATCCTGTACTAGGGATTTCGTGACCACCTTGACTTGCTTCACACGTTTCGTCATTTTGTGAAAGTCTGCACGCAGAAGATTAACTTCTGTGGAGATTGATCCTACTGTTGCTTAGACATTAGTTAGGGCTTGCATTATGTCTTCTAGTGTTACTTTTGTGCCCCCTTCTCCTTCTGCGGTTTTGCCTGTGGAGGAGCGACTTTCCGTTTGCGTCGGAGCGTGTTTGACATAGGCGTATTTGTCAAGTCTTGCTTGTGTGGTGGTGGTCTTTGACCCTCTACCTGCCATGGCGGTCACGTTCCGCGTTCCCAGGAGTCCGATTATTCTGCACTGGCCTGGGCTCCGTTCTCAGTGCGTGGGAGCGGCGCTATGAGTGTCCCACTGATGAGGTTCCCCCCTGGTAGGTGCTGCTGAGGTATGCTACCATGTGCCACTCTTGCAATTGGTCCCCAGGGTTGCCTTTGTTGTGTTGCCGTCAGAGGTGGCCGCTACGGGGTTGCTGTACGTTTGTACTGCTCCATCAACATCTCTCCTTGCAGGAGTACTCATTGATTTACTGACGCCAACAGACACAGGCCGAGGGGCCCATGGGCCTTCGCCCTCGTGTTGTGATCAGTCCCTTTGCTAGTCAAGATCGCGACTGATGGGCGCCGGCCCCCTGCGTGCTCCTTGTGGGCTTGTGTGGCAAGACACCTCCTACCGGGTGTCCTGGTGTGAGTCTGGGGTTCGAGCCCGCGTCCGCCGGTGCTGCCAGTCAAGTGTGTTTGCCGCTGTTCCCCGCACCCTCCGACACTCCGATACTTCACCCAGCAATGGAGGTGTGTCGTCTGCAGGTTTGCGGCGGTCGGCGAGGGAGGGGAGGTATGCGAGCGGTGAGGGAGACCCCGAGGAGGACCCGCTGCTCCTCAGTGCTCCACCGCCCGCTCTGTGCATCTAGGCTTCGTCAGTGGCACGCGATTGACGCTCTCTGTCTCCCGCTGACTACAGTGGTGCACCAGAGTCTTGGCCGTTCCGTTCTGGGTCGAGGGATTGCTCTAATAGGGTGGAGGACAGTATAGAGGGTCCATTTTCCTGTCTATGCTGCAAAGCTCAATTTGAGGCTCTCACTGGGCCGAGACACATTCCCAAACTTCGTCCTCAATATTGCTCGCCTGAAAAAAGTATTCTACCTCATAATTCTACCTCCATAATGAATAAGACTACTATTAAAAACCCCCTGAACAATAAAAACCTGCTATGTAATATCAGATCACTGTCCAAACATGCCGTTGAAGTATGGGATCTGATTTCTAGTGAGGAACCTGACCTAAGCTTCTTGACGGAAACTTGGCTTAAACCTCACCTAATTCCCGCCATAACATTGGGAATTCCAACAGGCTATAAGATTGTTAGGGTGGACCGCCCCATGAAAATCGGAGGTGGGATAGCGATAGTACATCAGCAGGAAATTAATGTTAAAGTACTGGATGAGATGTGCACCCCTGAACTAGAACTTATGATCTTTAATATTCAATTTTCACCTAAATTAAGCAGAAAAGGAGAGCTAATATACCGCCCCCCTGGTCCATGCTCCAACATATCTGTAGTACTGATGGAAGCATTGGCACCTCATATACACGAAAATTAAGATTTTCTATTATTAGGTGATTTTAATGTCCACAGTGAGTTAGAAAACAGCTCCGAGACAAAGACTTTTATGGCAGACCTCAACTCACTGGGACTAAGGCAGGTCAATAATGGGCCCACCCACAAGGCAGGACATACGTTAGACCTAATTTTTACCAACTCCTTAAAGATTGAATGCTCTCCTCCCTACCAAGTAGAATGGACAGACCATTATGTTATAGAATTTGTAACCCCCTCTCCCACCTCACATGACCTGAGACACTCCGTCCTATCCAGTAAAAAGAGACCCTGGCATAAATTGACCCAACAAAATTTTAATAAAATGTTTGTAACGCCCAAAACTACTGCGAGTGAGAACATTGGGAAGGCCTTATGCGAATATGAAGAGACGCTACTTAAAACCATAGATGGGATCATTCCATTAAAAACTTTTAAACCTAAACCTGCACCCAAACAGGAGATCTGGGGCCCGATGTAGGTAGGCCGTTACCGATCGGTAACGGACGAAAATACCGATTTTCGGCCCTTACCGATCGGTATCCAGCCATCGAGATGTAGGGCAATGAAAATCGTCCAAATCGGTATATATACCGATTCGGAATGGCTAGCGAATCGGAAATAATCCGAATCGGAAATACCCCGAATCGGTAAGAGAACGAACCGGTAACATACCGAATCGATAAAAATACCGAATCGGTACATGTACCGATTCGGTAGTGACACCGAATCGGAAAAAATACCGATTCGGTCCATGTATCGAATCGGTAAAGACAGCGATTCGGAAAAATTCCGATTCGGATAAACTACCGATTCGGTAGAGTTACCGAATCGGTAAATCACTGAATCGGACAGAGATAGAGATGTAGGGAAGCATAGAAATACCGATTTTGGCTCAAAATCAGTATTTCAAAATCGGTATTTACCATGGATTACAATCAGGTGGTAACCAACTTCAACCTATAAAAATAGACCCAAAATGCATTGCAACTTGCAGGATGACGGCTTTTTACGTCATTGCAGGGCGGCTACGGCTACAGCAGGAAGGAGAGAGGGAATGGCAAAGAGAGGAACAGGTCTACAGACAGAGGATCACCCTATTCATGCTCACAGAGGCAGAGATCCTACAGAGGTATAGGCTGGACTCAGACACCAGTCTGGAGCTCATCAGGGACCTCAAACCACTGTTGGACCACCCCACCCCAAGGGCACACGCCATCCCAGCCCACGTGCAGGTGCTATGCAGCCTACACCTGCTTGCGTCTGGCAGCTATCAAAGTGGAGTAGCTGCGGTAGGAGGGGTGACCCAGAGCAGCCTGTCAAGGTTTTTCCACAAATTCCTTGACGCCATGATACAGAGGATGGACCAATACATCTCTTTCCCTGCAACCCACGCGGAACTGGTACAAACAAAAGCAGACTTTTACCAGATAGCACAATTTCCCCAAATCATCGGCTGTATAGATGGCACGCACATTCCGATTTGCCCCCCTGCTGACACAGAATACATATACCGCAATAGGAAGTCTACGCACACCATCAATGTTCAGGTGATCTGCAATGCGAAGTGCACCATCACAGACCTGGTCGCAAAATTCCCAGGGAGCACCCACGACTCCTACATTTTTCAACAGAGCGGCATCTATGCACGGCTGACGGCTGGCGAATTTGGTGAAGGATACCTCCTATGTGAGACTTATCATCAGACCCCCATAACACAAAGTAGCTAAGTGAAATACATGTATGCATGTGAGTAATGTTACCCCTTTTCCTTCTAGGCGACAGTGCATATGCCCTCCGCTCATTCATACTCACCCCCTACCTCAACCCCTCTACACCCAGCCAAAGGAGGTATAACCGGGCCCACAAAAGCACAAGGAATGTAGTTGAACGGACCTTTGGCATCTGGAAAAGCAGATTCAGATGCTTGCACAAGAGTGGAGGTGCAAGGCAGTATACCCCCATCACCTGCTGCAAGATCATAGCTGTCTGTGCAATGTTGCACAACCTTGCGGTTAAGAAGAGCACTGAGGTGGAGTTGTAAGACTATGAGGACCATGACGACGACGTTGCTGTGCCACAAACACAACCTGCTGGGGTGTCTACGCCAAGTGATGGCAGATACAGACTTGAGGAGATTACAGAAAACTATTTCTGAGTGAGTACAGATGCACAGACAGGTCAATGGATGTTAGGAAAAGAAATATTTAATAATGTTACAACAACGTTACTGCACTGATGTGCAACAAAAGAAAATGTAAACAAAAAGTGGTTAAATGTCAATTGTCCGGGTTGCCTCACCCGCCCTGGCAGTCTTATTTTTTGCTGCGCTTAGCAGCCCCACTAGGATGTGCCTCACCCCCTTATGCATGTCCAGCAGCCTCAGCTGAGCGCCTGCTGCTCCGGCGCGGCTCAGACACTGCGCTGGCCGGGCTGCTGCGGCTGCTGCTGTCCCCAGCCTCGCCCAGGTCCAGGGCTGGATTAACAACAGTGTTCGAAATGATAAGTGCCTCCATGGTGGTGGTAATGCGGGCCATGCCCCTAGTGACCTCTGCCGTGTTCTGGGTCAGGCTGGCCTCCATGTTTGCCCCACGTTGGCATCGCTGGGCGGTAGCAGCAGCAAGGTGGTTGATAGCCCTATTCTGCACGCGGGCATCCCTGCGGCGAGAGAGCTCGTGTTCATCCAGTTTTGTACAGAGCTGCGTGATGGCAGTGGTCATTCGCCCAAGACCTGTAGCAATGTCCTTGTTGCTTTCAACAAATGTCTTGAACCCCTGTGCCATCTCTCCCATCTGCAGGTTATGCACCCGCAACTGGCGCTGGCAGGCCAAGATGGATTTAGCCTGCATCCTCTGGATCTTTACCATACTGCCCTCCAGCCCTTGAAACACGCTGCCCTCCCGTGCTGGAAGTGCACTGCTGGATGTTCTTCGCCTCCGGGGATTGCTGCTGCCCTGCTGTGTGGGCTGGGGTGCCACAGGTGTAACTGGGTTGCTAGCTGGGGCCTGACCCGCTGCTCCCTCGATGGGGTTTAATGGAGCTACAATTATACTCCTGGCAGGAGATGTGGCAGGTGCAGGGTGGCTCTGTGGTGGTGAGTTCTCTGGGGAGAACTGCAATGGGGGCATTCCAGATAGTCGGGGGGAGTGTGGAAATGTGAGGGAATGTCCAGTGTCTTCCTCATTTCCCAGGGCTCTGCTGTTCTCATCCTCCTCCTCCTGTGCTGGTAGACTGGTGCTTGGCCCTGCCACCGCACTGGCAGATGGTGCTGGTGCTGGTGCTTTAGTAGCTCCTGCTCCTCCGCCTGATGGTGCCCCTAGGTATAAAGAAGCATTTGTGAACTGAGTGCTGATGTATTACAGTCACTACAATTAAAGCATTGCACATATCATTTCAAAAACTTTGATTCAGTTTTACAGTTCTTTTAATTATGCTTCTGCACTGGCATTTTTGCCTACTTCTGCTGACTACATTTACCATGATGCATTTCTCATGTCTGTTGGTAGCAGTACTGGGCTGGGGTTTGGCTGTGCATTGGGTCTAAAGGGGAGGTGTCTGGTAGGGTGTGTCAAGATGCGCATGCTTCTTACCTTTAGCTGTAGCTCTGGCTGAGCTATCCAGG
This sequence comes from Lissotriton vulgaris, assembly GCF_964263255.1. NCBI lineage: Eukaryota > Metazoa > Chordata > Amphibia > Caudata > Salamandridae > Lissotriton > Lissotriton vulgaris. The sequence goes on along the minus strand of NC_141699.1, from coordinate 771,553,483 downwards.
TTCCCGACTCCCACCACACTCTCCCTCTCAATGGTAGTTGCCGCAAGTTCCTCCAGGTCAGTGAGGGGTGGCGCCGGGTTCCTGCCTCCACCAGTAAGTCCTGTCTGCTTCTGCAGCTCTGCCAGGTTCCTCTTTGTGAGGCTGCGGATATCGTAGAACCTCTTCTTGAGGTCGTCCAGGCTCCTGGGGGTGACACCAACAGCGTTTACTTTCTCCCCTATTTCGCTCCACAGCCTCCTCTTAGTGCTCTCAGGTACAGTGAGGGACAGCCTCCCAAACAGCTGCCTGTGTACCCTCACCACCTCCTCCACCAACACTTGCAGCTCCATGGTGCTGAATTTTGCCTTCCTCTTGTGCACTGCCTTCTGGCTCTCAGTGCTGCTAGCCATGTTTCACAGTGCTCTGGATACTGCTACCACTGCTGCTCACTGTGAATGCTCAGCTCAGGCTGCCTCTCCAGAAAGTTCTAATGAGTTGCACCTGCCTGGGTAGCCACTCCCTGCTAGGGTGGGGGAGGGTGGTTCCACCTCATTGGCTGATGTCTTTGGTTTCAGTTTGACTTGCTTGCCGAATCGGCATTTACCAATTCGGTATTTACCGAATCGGATTTTACCGATTCGGATTTTACCGATTCGGTAAATGCCGATTCGGTATTTACAATGCGTTCCTATGGGCCTTTTGGCCATGGGGGTGTATTGCGATTACCGAATCGGTATTTGCAGAATCGGTTGTAGCCTATTCGGTAAATTCCGATTCGGTGAATGCCGATTCGGTACGTATCGAATCACAATACCGATTACTACCGAATCTGTATTTTTCCGATTTTTTTTAACTACATCTCATTTTCCGATTTCAAAATACCGATTCGGTACGATTCGGTATTTTAAAATCGGAAAATGCGTTTTACCTACATCGGGCCCCAGGTTCTCGGAAAACCTCAGATTACTTAAACAAGCCACACGAAAATTAGAAAAGAAATGGAGGGCTTCACGCCAAGATAGCGACCAATAACTATATAAAAGATCTCTGAGAGCATACCATAAAGACATCCGCTTAGCACGGAAAAACCACATAGCTTCACAGCTATTGGCTGCTGGTAACAACTCCAAGACATTATATCAGATTCTACTGACTTTCACCAAACCCATAGCCTGTGAAAGTTCAGAAGTGGCCTCACAGCAATTATGTGACGATATCTCTCATTTTTTTACTCAAAAAATTGACGCCATTTACGACAAAATCTTACACTCTAATCTGACCTGTAAAAATGACAATGACCCTATTCCAAACTTTGAAATACCACCTCCTCTCATGAATTCCCTCTCTGTATTTCCCCCTATTCGGATTGAGGAAGTATTGGCACTCACCTCCCAGTAGTAGTGTGGCTCACTGGTTAGAGGCGGCAGACCCGAGAGCAGAGGACGGCCCGGGACCAGGGTTCGATTCCCGGGGCGGCAGGTTACTGGACCAGGGTCAGCGGACTCGATAATTCTCTCGCCTCGGTGCCCACTCTGATCAGCGATCACACTCGGCAACTCTGGGCATTAGCTTGCCTCATCTTCACTAACGGCCCCACCAGACCGCTGGGGATGCCTGGTCTCACCCTGGAGATACCCATTAAGGGACCATCTCTCAGGGAAGCCAGGAAGGGTTTCACAGCGGTCGAAGCGCCTTGGGACCCTACGGGTAAGTAGTGCGCTATATAAATGCCAATACATACCAATACATACAAATAAAGAGTGGTTGCCCAACGGATATTATCCCCGCACGTGTTATGCCCACACTAGCAATGGACCTGGGACCCACTATCCAGAGACTAATAAACCTCTCGCTAAGCACCGGGCAAGTACCACAAGGATGGAAAAAGGCATTGGTCAAACCACTTAGAAAGAATACCACTATCCCCTGGAATGAGCTTAGCAACCTCAGACCGATATCTCTACTCCCCTTCCTAGGTAAAATTATCGAAAAACACGTAAATAAATACCTGTCGAGATATATTGAATCTGCAGGAGTGTTGGACCTTTCACAATCTGGCTTTAGGGCTAAACATAGTACGGAGACCGCCCTAATGTCAGTCGCAGACGATCTGCACATGTACCAGCATAGGGGCCTCTCCGTTATCCTGGTACTACTAGATCTGTCTGCGGCATTTGACACCGTATCCCATTCTATCCTTACGGCCAGGCTAGCTAACATCGGCCTGAAACATGAAGCCCTGGCATGGCTGAAGAGTTTCCTAACCAATCGGACCCAGCAAGTAACCATGGGTGGATTTCGGTCAGAGGAAGTTGAAATCTCCAAGGGGGTGCCACAGGGCTCATGTCTGAGCCCAACTCTTTTCAACATATATGTGGCACCCCTGGCTAACATCTTGAGAGCATATGGATTTGTCCCAATATCCTATGCGGATGATACGCAACTCCTTTTCCTTTTAAGACCTTTACTCCCGAGGTTAGGAACTCCTTCTCCCGGGGCATGAAAGCAGTGGCACACTGGATGTCTTCCAACTATTTGCAATGCAATGTTGGAAAGACGGAAGTCATGTTGTTTGGTGAGGTAAAACGACTCTGGACTCCGGACTGGTGGCCGCAAGACCTTGGCCCAGTACCGGAGCCTAAACTAACAGTTAAGAATCTGGGGGTCCGACTAGACCAGGAACTTACCCACAAACAACATGCCAACCAGGTGGTGGGATCCTGCTTCCATATAATCAGCATGCTGCGTAAAATCTTTCCCCTTTTACCAGATGCAATCAGGAGGATGTTGGTACAAGCTCTAGTTATGAGTCGTTTAGACTACTGTAACGGCTTGCTGCTATCTGCCAACGAGGGAGTCATGACAAGACTACAGGTGGTCCAGAACACGGCTGCCCGCCTGGTCTGAACGCCCCTCCCCGCACACCTTCAAAGCCCCTATTGACAAAACTCCACTGGTTATCTGTCAGACAGAGGGCCAAATTCAAGGTATGCTGCACCATACATAAAAGTCTCAACGGAATGGGCCCTGCATACTTGTCAACCAAATTTGTTCCCTATAAACCCTCTCGCTCACTTAGGTCGAGCGAACAAGGCCTTCTCTGTGTACCTAGAGCTAAGAAGGCCAGACACGGAAGCAAAGCTCTCTCAATAACAGGTCCTTCCCTTTGGAACAGTCTCCCTAACACTCTTAGGTTATGTACAGACCACCTCCCTTTCAGAAAAATGCTGAAAACATTCTTATTCAATCATTAGAAAGCTAGCGTTTCCCTGAATTCAATGTGGTAGAAGCCAAAAGCGCCGAGATACTCCCTTGGGAATCGAAGCCAGCGCGATACAAGCCTGTAAATAAATAAATAAATGCTGTTACTGTGTTTTTATTTCCATACCCGTCCGGGCCAGGTCAGCCAGGGGTGTTCTTCCTCGCATACAGTTGGGCAGCTTCCGGCATATTCTCCCGTCCAGCCCTCACTTCCGGTCGGGCCGACGGGTATTTCAGTGCGGTGCTTTAGGCCCGGAGAGGGTACGTTTCTCCCGGCTACCGGCATCGGAGTTTGACCGGAGTTTCGCCGGACGCCGCCACTCGGTCCCCGACTGAGGGACACCTCCCAGTAGGCGAAACAAGATCGGATGTTTGTTCGGATTTATGTGGCGGGCCGCCTTCCCCACGGAGCTCCTCCGCTACACCGCCGCCATAGATGGCTGCTAGCCACGCCCCCCTGTAATTTAATTTTTTACATTTCTTCATTTTCTACATTTTCTTCTAATAATGTCTGAGTTTCTTCACTCTCATCTTCTGGACCAAAGTAAAAAACTCAATATCATCACAAACCTTTTTCACATCTGATACTGACCCACATAAAAGAGCACTGTTCAACTCATTTAACTTTGGTGCTGGACTTTTTGCATAATACAATCTTCTCACTAACTTCCGCATTTGAGTATGATGTACTGCCAACATCCTGAAATGGTGAAAAACACTTTGACATACTTTCCTAGAAAGACAAGCCAGAGAATGACCTTGCAAACCCGTGTGTTTTCTCACTCTGCAAGGGTCTAGTCCTTGCAACACCTTCATCTTTGGTTTAACACTTTTTTTACAATATGCGTCTAAGAAATTACGTAATTTATCAATAGATTCTTATTGTACACTACAAATACTGCTACAATCCCAAGGGTACACTGGTGCTTTAGGACGTCTGCCTAGAACTTCATCAGCTATCACTTCTTCTGCATTTCTAGGAAACATTTGATCTTTCTCAATTGGACAACCATTTTTAACCTCATAAGCTCGACCACTGGTGTCAACTGCATGCAACAAATCATTGCTCTGTAAATAACTCTCTTCATTAAAAAACTTGAACTGTGTTTCCATTTCCCTAAAAAAAATCACAAAATTTACTTCTGTTAATTACTCTTTTCCTCTTACTTTTGGCCTTCATTAAAAGGATTGGTTTATCTAGTGATCGAATTCTCTTCAATAGTAAAATGAAGAGTTTCCTCTTTACTTCAGAAGCCTTTTCAACAATGGATTTGATATGCTTCTTCTTTTTATGAAATTGTGTTCTCTTTCTATATTTCTTCGTGTGTTTCAGTATATTATCGACAACTCTGTTGTAAAATAATTTTTTGCGGATTTCTTTATATTGATTTTCTCTTCTTTTACTATAAGTTGTATCCTTTGTTTTTACATTGCCTTTTTTGCCCTTCCTATTCTTTGCACTTTTTTTGTGCTAGGAACATTTTCACTGCTTTGCACATTTGCATTATTTTTGCAGAATCTAGTAATGTTTTTTATGAAGTCTTTTGTAGTCTTACCAGAAATGTTTATCTTTTTAGACACATTATGTTGGTCTTCCAATACTTGTGGTTGAGTTTTTTTTAAGTAACTATCCTTTTTCTGACTTTTTCTTCTTCTTTCTTTCTGCGGCATGATAACGTTATTTTAACGAGGATAAACAGAATCTGTAAAAATATAAACATAAATAAGTATTTATTAATAAATTAAAAAAATTATACATTTTTATTACTATACAAACACATTTCATACAAATTCTGACTAAAAAACAGTAGGCCTGAAGCACAACTGTGAAGTTGATAAGGGCACTACATACATAATGCATAGCATTGTGAAGCACTCCATAACACTAGAACCTGAAGCACTTTATGAGTACATGCATATTTACTAAATGATCACAATACTATAAGGAAAGACACTGAGTGAATTCATAATTGGTTCACTTTTACTTTAGTAAATAGATTACTATATGGTACATAAACAGTCACTATGGTTTTGCAACAGTACAGATTTAGAATTTACAGTAGTGCAGTGTTGTTTCTCTAGTGTAGGGAGTCGTGCTGAGGTACTGTTGTAGGGTAGTGCAGTGGTATTTCAGTAGTGTAGGATGTCGTGCTGGCGTAGATTTATGGTTTAGTGTAGTCTAACAGTGTTTTATTAGTGTAGGGGATTGTGCTAGGGTAGTGTTTTACTGGGGGTAGATTTAGGGTTTAGGGTAGTGCAGTGGTCTTTGTGTAGTGTAGGGGGTCCTGCTGGGACAGTGTTCTAGGATAATGCAGTGGTGTTTATATAGTGTACGGGGTCATGCTGCGGTAGTGCAAGTGTGTTAGAGTAGTGTAGGAGGTCTGCTGGGGTACTGTTCTAGAGTAGTGCAGTGGTGTTTATATAGTATATGGGGTCATAATAAGAATAGTGTTTTAGAGTTTAAGGTAGTGTAGTGGTGTTTGTGTAGTGTATGGAGTCGTGCTGGAGTAGTGTTTTACGGTATTGCAGTACTGTTTGGGTAGTGTACGGGGTCATGCTGGGGTAGTGTTCTAGGATAGTGCAGTCGTGTTTGAGTAGTGTAGGAGGTCGTGCTGGGATAGATTTAATCTTTAGGGTAGTGCAATGGTGTTTGAGTATTGTATGGGATCGTGCTTGGTAGTGTTTTAGTGTTTAGAATAGTACAGTGGTGTTTATGTAGTCTAGGGGTCATACTAGGGGTAGATTTAGAGTTTAGAGTAGTGGACTGGTTTTTGTGTAGTATAAAGGGTCGTGCTGTGGTAGTGTTTTAGGGTAGTGCAGCAGTGTTTTGGTAGTGTAGGGGTTCATGCTGTGTTAGATTTAAGGTGTAGGGTAGTGCAATGGTGTTTGGGTACTGTAGTGGGTCATGCTGTTATAGTGTTTTAGAGTTTAGGGTAGTGCATTGGTAAATTGGTAGTGTAGGAGGTCTTGCTGGGGTAGTGTTCTAGGGTAGTGCTGTAGTGTTTATGTAGTGTACAGGGTCATGGTAGGGATATCGTTTTAGGCTTTAAGGTAGTACAATGGTGTTTGTGTAGTGTAGGGGTCGTGGTAGGGTAGATTTGAGCTTTAGATTAGTAAAAAGGTGATTAGGTAGTATAGGGAGGCATACTGGGGTAGTGTTCTAGCATAGTGCAGTGGTGTTAATGTACCATAGGAGATCATGCTAGGGATAGAATTTTAGGCTAAGGTAGTGCAGTGGTGTTTGTGTAGTGTAGGGGGTCATGGTAGGGTAGTGTTCTAGGAAATAAAGCAGTGTTTGGGTAGTGTAGGAGGTTGTGCTGGGGTAGATTTTAGGTTTAGGGTAGTAAAGTGGTGTATAGGTAGTGTAGGTGGTCTTGCTGGAGGTAGATTAAGGGTTTACAGTAGTGCAGTGGTGTTTGGGTAGTGTAGGAAATCATACTCGGGGTAGTGTCACTGCAAGACTACATGTACTTATTTGTCTGCAAAAACATCCAGCATGCATTCCATATATTTCAGAACTGCATTTTACTATTAATATTAAACTCATTTTGGAAACACATAACCAATGACTATTTCCTAATTCTACCAAAATTTGAGAACACAATACGTTTTTAACCAATTACATGTTGGGAAACATATGAACTACCAAAATACTTCTCTCAGAGTGATTCCTAAATGAACAGACTCACTGTGTGATTCTAGACAAATAACAATATGTCTTATAACTACAGTAGTAGGATACTATAGTGGTGTTTGGTTAGTGTAAGGGGTCCTGCTGTGATAGATTTGAGCTTTAGAGTAGTGAAATTGTGATTAGGTAGTGTAGGGAGTCATACTGGGGTAGTGTTCTAGCATAGTGCAGTGGTGTTTATGTACCATAGGAGCTCATGCTAGGGAAAACGTTTTAGGCTTTAAGGTAGTGCAGTGGTGTTTGTGTAGTGTAGGGGGTTGTGGTAGGGTAGTGTTCTAGGAAATAAAGTGGTGTTTGGGTAGTCTAGGAGGTTGTGCTGGGGTAGATTTAAGGTTTAGGGGAGTAAAGTGGTGAATAGGTAGTAAAGGTGGTCATGCTGGAGGTAGATTAAGGGTTTACAGTAGTGCAGTGGTGTTTGGGTAGTGTAGGAGATCATACTGGAGGTAGTGTCACTGCAAGACTACATGTACTTATTTATCTGCAAAAATATCAAGCATGCATTCCATATATTTCAGAAATGCATTTTACTATTATTACTAAACTCATTTTGGAAACACATAACCAATGACTATTTTCTAATTCTACCAAAATGTGAGAACACAATACGTCTTTAACCAATTACATGTCGGGAAACACATGAACTACCAAAATGCTTCTCTCAGAGTGATACCTAAATGCACAGAAGACTCACTGTGTGATTCTAGACAAACAACACTAACCCTTTTATTTTACCAAAACACATTTCATATTGTAGAATAGGTACTGCATTTTAATGTAGAAACTTCACTCATTTTGCAAATACATAAAAAAACCTGGTTTCTAATCCTACCAAAACATTAGAACAGCATAGTTATCTGTGTGCAAACACATAAAATAAACAACTGCTTATATCAGAATACTTTCTAAATGGACACACACACTCACAATAAAATTCTAGAGAAAAAAGTATTCCCTGCACTTTAGCAGAACAAACACATTACTTTGAGTAAAATCAAAATGCACCACATACTTTCCCTCACAAATTAATAACTCACCTTTCCAATTCTTTTGTAGAATAATAAGTATGTTAGTCACACAGCAGATTTTCTTATTCAGAATCTCTGTTTTCAATACCTCTCATCAGAACCATAGAATGGCAGAGTTTCCCTCTCATTTTGAACACAAATACACCTTCACATCAAATCACATTCCTTCCCACATTAATTCAAAACCAAACACACGTTTCTATTGGTTAGACATTTAAATTTTTTCCAAACGACATACATTTCAACCCTACCCCCATTCTGCCTTCTGCCTGTTACCATAGAAACACTTCATGGAACACTTAACTAAGCACACAGGTCAAAAGTTCATCACACTGAGGGCCCGATTCACAGAATGAATTTAAGACTCAATCCTAAACTTACTACTGTTTTGGTATTCACAGATTGCATTTACTACTTTTGGTATTCACAGAATTAACTTACTACTTTTGGCATTCACAGAATACACTTACTACTTTTGGTATTCACAGAATGAACTTACTCATTTCGGTATTCACAGAAGTTAGGACTCCTAACTTTAGGACTCATAAATTCCTTCTGTGAATACCGAAAGTCTTAAAATTGGGATGTTTCTCAATTTAGTAGTAGTAAAGTTAGGACTCCTAACTTTAGGACTCCTAAATGCCTTCTGTGAATACCGAAAGTCCTAAAATTACAATTTTTCTCAATTTAGTAGTAGTAAAGTTAGGACTACTAACTTTAGGACGCCTAAATGCCTTCTGTGAATACCGAAAGTCTTAAAATTAGGATTTTTCTCAATTTAGTAAAGTTAGGAGTCACTAACTTTACTACTACTAAATTGAAAAAAATCCTAATTTTAAGACTTTCGGTATTCACAGAAGGATTTAGGAGTCTGTTGTAACTTAGAATGTTCCTTTCGCTCTTTCCCCGTTCCCCCTGACCTCCCCAGCACCTTGGTACAGTCCGTTCTGACAGCTCGGCGCTTGCTATCGAATGTTGAGATAGCGGCCGAGACCTGTGTTGACAAGCTGGCGGCATCGTTAAGGTTTCTACTCAATAAATTGATGTAACTATCTACCCCTATCGTTTCCTCATTACCACATTTTATGGCGACGAGGTGAGGAGACTGTGCCAGGGACAGTGGATGCCGTCCCCCTGGAGTGAGTTTATTGTTTGTCGACGGAAGAATTGACGGAGAGGGAGTCCACGGCAATCAGCGTTTGAGAGCTAAGTGAAACAACTGTCGTGGTGAGACGCAAAAAGAACAGACTATTAAATGAATATTGTGAAGGAGTTATACATGGTGACCGTGGATATGTTGACTCGGGAGAATGCGAGTCTATGAGAGGAAGCTGCGTGAAAGTGTGGAAGGATTAGTGGGGAAGGAGGTTTACTTGTGTGTCAGGTCGGGCACAGGCGGTGTTTAATCGCTTTGAGAGAAACGTCAAGGGAAAAGAATAAACGGACTGAAGCGGCGCACAGTTGCGTTAGGAGAGCAGCGAGGCAAGGGACTGGCTAGTGGAGTTGGATGGATTGACTTTCTATGCATGCGCTGTGCCATCGTCACCTCACGGCGCTCAGATCTCCAGTCTATGTTCGCTCAGGAGACACGTCATCCTAGTAAAATAGCTACGCAAGGCCAGCGCGAATTGTAGCAGGTTCCCTGCCGTCGGAATAGCGCTCTCCCCGACGTCCTTTCCCCAATCCTAGCGGTCTCAGTATTCGATTAAGGAAACTAGGCGGAACAACCTCTCCACCAGCAGCTCCGCCCTGACAGGAACTTTCTCCTCAGAGACTCCTCCACAGGAAGTTCCCGCCAACAAGGGGAGGGGGCCTGCATTTCGATTGGTTCCTCTGACCTAAATCTGTGGTAAAAGAAAGGGGACTATCGAACCAACATTGGGGTTAGCAGAAGTAATATCCAGGTCTAGGAAACTGTGCTCTTGTTGTGGGAAAATTGTAGTTTTACAGGCTTGTTTATAGGTGAAATTTATTCTGTGTACACCTTTTCAGATTCTAGCAATTATCCCTCCACTTTCTTATCCTTTGATTAGTGAATTGGGAATTTAAAGGCAGTTCATGGCAATGGCTGGAGCAGGCATGAGTCAGCCTCCACCTTTCCTGAATGAATTAGGAGAACCGGTTATTCCCTGGAAGAGGTGGGAAGGCATATTTAAATCTTATCTCATTGCCATAGGATGAAGCAAATATTCAAACATACGGGAGCAACACATACTACTTCACAATTTAGGCACACATGGACGGAAAATTTATGAAGATATTACTGGGAGGTTGGTGGAGGATGATAAAGAGGAAGTAGTGGAGGGAATCAGTGTCTATGAGTGCACATTAAGGGAGTTGGAGTCTCACTTCAAGGAAAAAACTAATGTGGTGATGAAAAGACATAAGTTTTTTAAGAGGGTGCAGAAGAGTGAGGAGAGGGTGAGTGCTTACATAGCAGTGTTGAGAGGCTTATCAGCCACATGTGAATTTGGGCAACTCACAGACTCGTTGATTAGAGATCAACTCGTGAGATGCACTAACGATATAAAGACACAAGAGGAATTGCTCACCAAGAACCCAAACTTAGAGGAAGCTATCAATATAGCAAAGGGCCTGGAACACACCGCGAGGTGTATGAGGGAAATGAAACCACAGGAGGGGACAAACAAAGAGAGGGGGGAGAACAAGACTCACACTGAGGGAGAAACCATTTGCAAAGTAGGGGACAAGAGTAAGGAGATAGTTTGCAGTAAGACTAGCACCATGGTGTGTTTTAAATGTGGTAGTCCCAATCACTTGGTCAACAATTGGAAGTGCCCGGCGAGAAACGTACAATGCAGGAAGTGTAACAGGTGGCGGCACTACTCCAAGGTGTGTAAGACACCCAGCAACGCAGTACATGCCATAGAGGAGTCTCCTCAGGAAGAGGCAGGGGAGAAATCTTATATTTTCCAAGTGGGGGAGGAAGATGAAAATAATGATGATATCTATCCTAAATGTGATGTTTTACTTGATGGGGTAAAGTTCAGTATGTATGCTGATTCATGTTCACCCTACACATTGGTAGACAAAAGAGTGTTTGAGGAAAAATTTGCTAATCATCCTGTTAAAATGATGCAAGCTGATATCAGCCCAAAGGGGTACAACAAGGGAAGAATCTCATTAGAGGGCATGGTGACGATGAGAATTTCATTTAAGGACAGGCACACAGTGGGGAAAGTGTATATATCCACTAGCGGCTCGACTCTATCGGGCTGGAAGCATCAGAAGGAGTGGGAATGAAATTAGACCCGAACAACAAGGAGCAGGTGTTACTTATCAACCCGGTAGGCATAGCGGGGGACCTCACCGAAGAGTTTAAGGAGGTATTTAGCGAAAGGTTGGGTGTATTTAAGAACTATATGCACAGGATTATTCTTAAGGATGGGACAGTACCCGTGGTACACAAGACTAGATCCATACCATTGCGCATGAGAGAACCTCTCCAGCAGGAACTCCAAAGGTTGGTTAGTCAGGGAGTTATCACGGAAATTGAGAGCTCAGCATGGTTGGCCCCAATTGTGATCACGGCAAAGGATGGAGGGAACAGCATAAGACTCTGTGTGGACCTGAGAGATCTAAATGCCAATATCCTGGTGGACAGGTTTCCTCTTCCCCGTATCAGTGAAATGTTAAGCACAATCCGGGGGGCCAAGTATTTTAGTGTATTGGACCTGTCCTCTGCATACTACCAAATTAAGCTACATCCAGATTCGCAAATCCTAACGGCATTCAGCACCCCATTTGGCAACTTCAAGTTTCAGCAAATGCCATTCGGTTTGGCGTCGGCGGCAGCGGCCTTCCAACGAGTCATGCAACATGTGCTGAAAGACTGCAAGAACACGATATGTTTCCAAGACGACCTTCTGATCTATGGTGGTAGTGATGGAGAGCACAATGAGATGGCAAGGAAGGTGTTAGAGAGGTTGAAAGAGGTTAGGTTCACCACCAAACTAAGCAAGTGCAAGCTAGGAGTAAGCTCGGTGGACTACCTTGGACACACCTTATCGGAGGAAGGCATCAAGCCGAAGTGCGACTTGGTCCGAGCAGTGAGAGACGCTCCCACACCCAATAACAAAGAGGACATACTATCGTTCTTAGGACTTGCGGAGTACATGGCTAAATTTATCAAGGACTTTGCCATGGTGTCGCAGCCCCTTAGATAATTGATCAAGAAAGACAGTGTTTTTGCTTGGGGGAAGGAACAAGAGATGTCCATGAAGAGCATAAAGAAGGCGATCATTGAAGCCCCGTTTATTGGTAAATTCGACCTGAATGGAGCCACCATCATCTCGAATGATGCCAGCAACAGAGGAATCGGGGCCGCATTGGCACAAAGAGAGGGGAGCAAAGTCAAAGTTGTGGCTTTTGCATCAAGAACCCTCACTTCATCGGAAACAAACTATTCAACCATTGAAAAAGAGGCACTAGCAGTCTACTGGGCCATCCGACACTACAAGTTCTTCATTTGGGGTATTCCCTTCGAAGTAGACTGACCATAAACCTTTGGTCTCACTTTTTACTAAGAAAGACATGGAAAGCATGACGCCCCGCATAGCTAAATGGGCTGTGGGACTACAAGCCTACAATTTCAGTGTGACTTACATTCCAGGGCAACAAAATAGGGATGCAGATTTCCTTTCGAGAGCACCAGCAGGAGGGGAGGAGGTCGAAGAGTTGAATGGTGACTCAATCCTGGAGGTGAGTCTAGCTGCGGTGGAAAAGAATGCATGGGTAACCCAGATGGAACAAGATGAAGTACTGAAGAAAGTGAAGAAACATATTCTCACGGGATGGCCAAAGAAATGCAAGGATATGGAGACCGAGATCCAACCGTACTGGAATGTGCGGGAAGATCTATCATTTGAAGGAAATTTTATACTCAAGTCCGGGAAGCTGGTCCCTCCGGAAGCTTTAAGGAGCCAGATCGTGGAACTAGCGCACGAAGGACACCTGGGTCGTAGTTTGAGCAATGCTAGACTACGTATGGACTACTGGTTTCCAGCAATGGACAGTGAGATGGAGGACAAAGTGCGGGACTGCTACGCATGCAGCCTGAGTGACAAGTCTAAAGTCACTAAACGAGCACCATTGTCACCGGTGGAAGTTCTCAATCTTCCCTGGGACAAGTTAGGTTTCGACATAGCCGGGCCCATCCATGGCAAGGGGCCCCAGGATTGGTACTTACTGGTTCTGGTGGACTACTTTTCAAGCTGGATAACCTGCAAGATCGCCACAATGTGAACACAAAGTCAATCATTGAGTTCTTAAAAGAGGTGTTCTCGAGAGAAGGCATCCCATTAACACTGGTCACGGACAATGGAGTACAAGTGATCTCTGAAGAGATAAAGGAATTTCTGAAAGACTGCTCCGTAGCTCATATCCGCACGCCACTGTATTGCCCCAAGGCAAACGGCAAGGTGGAAAGAGTGAACCGCATGTTGAAAGAGTGCATGCAATTGGCCAATCAGGCTGGGGAGAACATCGAGGAAGCAATAAGAGACATGCTATAGGCATATCACAATACGCCATAGTCCACTACTGGACGCACTCCATTCGAGTTACTGAGAGGGAGGAAAGCTGGAACGAAGCAGACTCCCAATTGGATGGGAAGAAAGCAAATAGAAGAGACTGATCCAGAAGAGATCAAGAGGAGGATCGAAACCAATCAATGGAAATACAAGGAATGGTACGACAAGAAGTGGGGAGTCAAGGAGAGAGAATTCCAGCGAGGACAAAAAGTCTACGTCAGGAAACCGGAGAGACTAAGAAAAGGGGGTGACAAGTTTTATGCCCCCCGTACCATCAGAAGTCCAAAAAAGAACACTGTGGTCATGGAGGATGGAAAATTATGGAGCCATGACCGGGTTGTACCAGCAGGGGGGGAAGAAGCTAGGTCAAGCACAAGCAGGATAGAGGGTGGAGACATCAACAGAGGTGTTAGATAGGACAGGAAGAGTGATAAACTAAGGGTCTCCCCTCACTGGCAATTTGAACGTAAAGTGTGTTAGGGTTACTGAGGGTCTTCTGCGAAAGACCAAGGGCCAGGATCATGGGTGGAGTGTTTTCCTTCCTGCCTCTACCCCTTGTCCTTCCGGCTCCTACCCTTCCCCTTTCCCTTTTCTTCCTTTCCCCTAGGGAGGATGATGTGTTGTAACTTAGAATGTTCCTTTCGCTCTTTCCCCGTTCCCCCCTGACCTCCCCAGCACCTTGGTACAGTCCGTTCTGACAGCTCGGCGCTTGCTATCGAATGTTGAGATAGCGGCCGAGTCCCATGTTGACAAGCTGGCGGCATCGTTAAGGTTTCTACTCAATAAATTGATGTAACTATCTACCCCTATCGTTTCCTCATTACTAAAGAGTCCTAAAGTTAGTAGTCCTAACTTTACTACTACTAAATTGAGAAAAATCGTAATTTTATGACTTTCGGTATTCACAGAAGGCATTTAGGAGTCCTAAAGTTAGGAGTCCTAACTTTACTACTACTAAATTGAGAAAAATCGTAATTTTAGGACTTTCGGTATTCACAGAAGGCATTTAGGAGTCCGAAAGTTAGTAGTCCTAACTCTACTACTACTAAATTGAGAAAAATCATAATTTTAAGACTTTCGGTATTCACAGAAGGCCTTTAGGAGTCCTAAAGTTAGGAGTCCTAACTTTACTACTACTAAATTGAGAAAAATCCTAATTTTAAGACTTTCGGTATTCACAGAAGGCATTTAGGAGTCCTAAAGATAGGAGTACTAACTTCTGTGAATACCGAAATGAGTAAGTTCATTCTGTGAATACCAAAAGTAGTAAGTGCATTCTGTGAATGCCAAAAGTAATAAGTTCATTCTGTGAATACCAAAAGTAGCAAATGCAATCTGTGAATACCAAAACAGTAGTAAGTTTAGGATTGAGTCTTAAGTTCATTCTGTGAATCAGGCCCAATGTTGCTAATGAAAACAGCAAGTGTGCCTGACTTTTCAACATACCAGCTTATCTTATGTAATGTTATTTTCTATCAGTTTTTGTTAACCAAAAAGAATCAGGCTTTTAAAAAACAGAAACATGCACCCTAGTTTTCTGTGTAGAATGTTGTCAAACAACCAATCATTTCTTTTCTTTTCTTTTTTCAACACTACATCTTATCCACCATTTTAGAAAAATCTTAGTGGCCTATTAGGATGGAGGACTGAAACAGGTTCCGTCCGCCATGGTTGCAGCAAAAATACTCCCGACCGCTCAGCGGATAAACCGCCGGTGCGATTAGGATATTTTTCACAACAGTCACCGACCGCGGCGGACGGATCACACCAAAGACCGCCGCAAGCGGACGGAACTACAGAAACACTGTCCGCCGCGGACGCAAAGGCCGCGGAAACAGGCTCAACCGCCGCAATACCTCCGGAAGTTCCGGATGCACAATTCCCAACGGAACTCACCAACTTCCACGACCGCCGTGGAAAAAAATCATCGACTAACGGAGCTTGGCTGCGGAAGGACCAAACGAACATCACCCCTGCACGCCTGCAGTCAAACCGAAGCAAAAATGGCGGACGGTAGTAAATAGCCAAAAAAAATAACAGAAGACACACCCACCTGGAACACCCACCTCCAACAACTACACGCTCCAATGACACCCCCCAGCACAAACAAGAGTCCCCAAGTCAACACACCCACAAAACACCTGACCGCCATAAACCATTGGGACACAAGCACCACACAGAGTATAAAATGAATCCCTCCCATTACCAAAATCCTTTGCATCACAGCACAGCTGGAACAAAGACGCAGAACATCAGAAACAACAGAGACACACAAACACACATACAACCTGCACACCAACACACCCACCACACCAACCCTCACAGCACCATCTCTACATACCACACACCTGCACACCCCACACCACAAACACCTTGCACATCACAAACCATGGCACCCAAGAAAAACCCCAAGTTCACATAGAGTGAGTTGAAGGTCATCGTGGATGAAACCATCCTTGTTGAACCACATTTGTTTGGTACCCTAGTCCAGCAGACCACCTTGGCAACTAAAACCACCAAGTGGGACAGGATAGTGACCTGAGTCAATGCATCAGGGACCGTGCCACGCACCAAACACGACATCCAGAGGCGGTGGCACGACCTCAAGACAAAGTTGAAGGGCATCAGGGCCAAGAACCACCTGCGGGCACACCACACTGGTGGCGGCACTCCCCCGGATCCCATACCATTTACCGAATGGGAGGAGAAGGTGCTTGGCTTACTGCCCCCTGAGAGTGTGGAAGGAATAGAAGAGGGACTTGAGGCTGGTAAATACATACCAATGACCACTATCACACTGTCATGTTCTGCCTTGCACAACTGCTAAGACACATCTCCCAGGCTCCAATCCATGCATGTGAATTCACACAGTCACCCAAATGTGATGACCAGGGCTCAAATGCACCCACCATGATCAACCATAAATCTTGCCTCCTACCTTCCCATGCTCGCATGTGGTCAAGCAGCGAACACTACAACTCCCAACAACTCCCAACAGGCCCACATGTCTCCTGGGAGGGTGGGGGTGGTGAGAGTCCAGCACTACAACTCCCAACAGGCCAACATATCTCCTGGGAGGGTGGGAGTGGGGGTGGTGAGAGTCCAGCACTACAACTCCCAACAGGCCCACATGTCTCCTGGGAGGGTGGGGGTGGTGAGAGTCCAGCACTACAACTCCCAACAGGCCCACATGTCTCCTGGGAGGGTGGGGGTGGGTGGGGGGGTCCAGCGCTACAACTCCCAACAGGCCCACATGTCTCCTGGGAAGGTGGGGGTGGGGGTGGTGAGAGTCCAGCACTACAACTCCCAACAGGCCCACATGTCTCCTGGGATGGTGGGGTGGGGGTGGTGAAAGTCCAGCACTACAACTCCCAACAGGCCGACATGTCTCCTGGGAGGGTGGGAGTGGGTGGGGGGGGGGGTCCAGCACTACAACTCCCAACAGGCCCACATGTCTCCTGGGACTGTGGGGTTTGGCTGGGGACTTCCAGGACAACAACTCCAAACATGTTTCAACAAAAAGGGGTAACCCTGTGTCCCTCAGAACCTGGGTAAGAATGATTAGGGAAACAATGGTTCTGTCGGGTGGAACGAATAAAGTGCTTTTAGGTAAAGGCTAAGTTGGCTCAAAACACGATTTCACAATTAAAGTCAATTAAATTGGATAAAACCTCTCTGAAAACAGATGTAGTTCAAAGTTTTTATATATAGAAAACAGTGTCACATTTACAAAACATCGGAATTACTTCATTCCTATTTAATTTATACAAATTCTAAGAACATGTGAAAAGTGACAGTTGGTGAGCAAGGTGAATGGTGCAATAAATTGAGTGACATTTATTTACAAATATATACAATATAATACACGGGGAAGAGGGGGGAACATTTTGATTTGATTGTCAGAGTTCTAAGTTAATGCTCCAAGGAGACAGATGGTTACTATGCCCGTTCCTGGAGATTTCTTGACCAGTGTTGTGCGTCAACGTTTCAACCCTAGTGTGCCCCCATTGGTGGTCACGGCCGGTCTTTATCAAGACAGGGGAGGGGGGGGGGGGCTGACCTGGAAGAGAAAGGAATTGTAAGGAAAAGGAAAACATAACAAGATATTAAACAATTGGACTAATTGTTTAATATCTTGTTACGTTTTCCCACCTGGTATGATGCCTGTGAAGTATAGGTTGTACTAGGGCCATCTATGATATGCTGGACTAATTGTTTAATATGTACTGTACTTATCTGCCTGATAATGATATGTTTTACTAGGCCCATCCATTACATACTGTGTTCAGCTTCACATAATTACAACATCTTCAATGCAAAGTTGATATCCAATTGATCACGTATGCTGTTTTTCAATTACACGCTGTATTGTGTTTGTTAATTATGTCTATGTATAACTTGCTGGACTAAAAGGAACTATAAACATGTACCAATTTTAGCCCCCCTCTCGGCTTAGTGCCTTTTAGTACATGCCCTATTAGGCAGCATTACACGCTAAGTTCCGTCCTTAAAGGTTTCCCCCTAGCGCATTGCTACGTAAGCGCAAGCCGTCTCTTGAAATAGTCTCTAGCGCGACGGATGATACTTTCTTCGTTGCCTAGGTACTGGGGGGCTCGCACCTTTAGGCCAATGAGGGTCCAGCACCACGCCGGCACCATGACGCAGTCTACGGACGCCACGGCGTTGCACCGCGACCGACATGTATAACGTCCTCGCGCCCCGACTTTTCCATTGATCGAGCTTCTGCGAATTATGCCAGACGGTGCTCGTATCTTCTAGAGGACGCAGTGTAATCCCTTCGATCTATCAACTCAGGGTAAGCGTTCTCGAGGTACCGTGGGTTACCAAGTGCGGTCTCCATGGCACACAGGCACCGTCCACCTTTTGCGTGCTTTGTGCATTTCTAGCTTAGGCACCAATCATTTCCACATTGGGAGCACTATGTTTCTTAATAACCAGACACGCCTAGTGACCCGAAGCGGCACTTTTTAAACTTAATATCGGCAGCCCAACCTCGAGTGGCGTCTAGCCACATGCCGCCCTCGCCCTGAATATTTGTTTAATAATTAATTTGTTTTAACTCACTTGAGCACACGATCTGGCCCCCACCACCGATTGATCTAACCTGATGAGTTCACATGCTACAAGTAGGTGGTGCATGATCACACCCCCAGAGCACTTGCTAAGTCAATATGCTTTTCGATAAGGGACTCTTTTAAGCTACCTTTTTCCCAGATTGACCTTCCGGCCTTCCGACCAGGGTGTGACTTTTTGCCTCCTGTGATTCCAGACCCCCCTGTGAGTATATTGTACCCACATGACTTTACCTGCATATACTAATGCCCCACACCTCTCTGAAACCCAATTCCTTTCTCCTCCAGGTCAGCCCCCCCCTCCCCTGTCTTGATAAAGACCCGCCGTGACCACCAATCGGGGCACACTAGGGTCGAAACGTCGACGCACAACACTGGTCAAGAAATCTCCAGGAACGGGCATAGTAACCATCTGTCTCCTTGGAGCATTAACTTAGAACTCTGACCATCAAATCAAAATGTTCCCCCCTCTTCCCCGTGTATTATATTGTATATATTTGTAAATAAATGTCACTCAATTTATTGCACCATTCACTTTGCTCACCAACAGTCACTTTTCACATGTTCTTAGAATTTGTATAAATTAAATAGGAATGAAGTAATTCCGATGTTTTGTAAATGTGACACTGTTTTCTATATATAAAAACTTTGAACTACATCTGTTTTCAGAGAGGTTTTATCCAATTAAATTGACTTTAATTGTGAAATCGTGTTTTGAGCCAACTTAGCCTTTACCTAAAAGCAATTTATTCATTACAACTCCAAACAGGCCCACATGTCTCCTGGGAGGGTGGGGGTGGAATTGGGGTAACCACAACTACAACTCCCAACAGGCCCACATGTCTCCTGGGAGGGTGGGGGTGGCGGTAGGGGTCCGGCACTACAACTCCCAACAGGCCCACATGTCTCCTGGGAATGTGGGGATGGGGGTCCAGCACTACAACTCCCAACAGGCCCACATGTCTCCTGGGAGGGTGAGGGTGGGGGTCCAGCACTACAACTCCCAACAGGCCCACATGTCCCATCCCAGAGCAAGATGTAGTCCGCCCACCATTTGGTGATCAGTGCATCTCCCCCTTCAAATTTACAGGTAGGTAGCCATCTGCACAGGGGCACCATCCAATAGCAGGACAGGAACACACATAGCCAAGTATTGTCTCCCCACCTCCACACCATCAAAATGTCCACTACTGTGTGCAACACCAATATGATGACACCAACAACCATGTCCGGATTCCATAGAGATTTGAAGTGTAACTACAACAAACCTGTCATGTCCACAGCATTGATTCTTACATTCTTTTCCCTCAGGTGATCATGACTTGACACGCCAAAACACCAACCGCAAGCACCAGTCGTCTCCCTCACAGCCAGGTCTCTCCGGAGAGGATTCCCAGGACACCTCGGGTGCAGAGGACGATGCTGCGCCAAGCACACTTTCAGGGCCATCAGGCTCCCAGGACATCCCTGCCTTCACCACCTTGGCCACTGGTACTACACAAACAACTACCACTGTGAGCTCTGCAGCTACCACCACCACCACCACCACCACCCCTGCCAGTGCCACCCTGCCTGACCCATCGGACGATGATGGCCCATCAACGTCTCTGGCAAGCTGGAAGAGTGGACGTGGGAGGACACATGTGAGGCCACAGCTCACCAACAGGAGTGGAGGTGTAAGGGGAGGTCGGGGCAAGACCCAGCCCATCCTGGGAACGAGACCCTGGAAGCCATTGCCAGAGTGAATGCCTCCTACGAGCGGTCGCAGGCACAGGCGGATCGGGCACATCAAGATTCGCAATAGACCTGCCAGCTGTTGAGGTCCATGGACACCCGTATGGGCCAAATTGTGGACCTCATGGGGCAGCAAACTGCACTTTGGAGGGAGTGGTTATTCCGCGCCACACCACCGCTCCCTCCCCCAAGTGCCCAGCGGGACAGGTCACCAACACCACCGCCACCATACCCTGAGGCCACTGACAGGGAGTTGGACCCTGAACAACCTGCCCCCACAGCTGGGTCTGCTCCGTCTCCAAGATGGAGGGGCCGTCCGAGGCTGGACCCAGCACAGAGCAGTGGCAATGCCCCATCCACCCGCCCGAAGAGGGGCCGAAAATGACTTCACCCTTCCTTGAGCCTGGCATTGACCCTGCAAACTATCTTGTCACACAATGCCAAGCATTGTCACACGTTTGGTGGACTAGGTGTACAGCACACAATGTGGTGTCCCCATCTGTGTTTTCATCTAAAAAGACTTTCAACTCACTCTCCCCCACCACCTCCTTTATGTAAATATGCACAAACTCTTATCCACACCCTGGAAATAAAGTTCACTATAACGCTCAATGCTGTGTGATCTCCATGTTTATATACAGGTATGTCTCAGTTGTTGTCATCAGCAGGTGCAGGGATCAATGTTGTTTAGAATCCTGGGTCGGTGTGAGTGACCTAGGTACAAACAGAGAACAACAAGCACAGGTCAGGAAACTGAATCCCAATCATCACAAAAGAACGTACTGCAACATCCCACAAACCACAATCATCACAAAGTAAGTGGATCACAGGTCACACATCAGGGAGCATTGCTCATACACCATGACCCACTCCCATGTGCAAACATGACATAACAGGCAGCATTCACACACCACATTCAACCATCTCCAGCAGACATACGTCACGCATTGAACAGCGGCACAAGAGGTAGTTACTCACATTCAAGGAAAGTAGCGAGCAATGAGCTGATGCCTCTGGTCCACACCTTCTTCCTCCCCACTATCCTCATCACTAGACATGGCTGCGATAGGAGGCGGAGAAACCTGTAGTTCAATATTGTTGCGTAAGGCCAGGTTGTGGAGCATGCAGCAGGCAATCACTATTCTGCATACTTTTCCTGGTGAGTATGGCAGGGCCCCTCCGGTTTTATCCAGGCAGCGAAACCTAGACTTCAGCAGTCCAAATGTACGTTCTACCACCCGACGTGTCTTCCCATGGGCCTCATTATAGCCCATTTCACCTGGGGTGGTAGGATTCTGTAGGGGGCTTAGCAGCAATGGCCGGTTTGG
The DNA here is from genome assembly GCF_964263255.1 of Lissotriton vulgaris. Classification (NCBI taxonomy): domain Eukaryota; kingdom Metazoa; phylum Chordata; class Amphibia; order Caudata; family Salamandridae; genus Lissotriton; species Lissotriton vulgaris. The sequence goes on along the minus strand of NC_141699.1, from coordinate 771,531,820 downwards.
GTATGCAGAGTCGCCTAGGTGGGGGGATGACAGACACATACATCATTACCAGGATTGGTGGGAACAGCATGGCCCACAAACAACACAGTAGTCATCACAGCACACTCACCTACAAGCCATGCACGTTCTTGACGCAGATTGGTCATCAGTTGAGGGACAATACTGCTCCGCTGGATGTGGGAGTCATGTGCGGACCCGGGAAATCTGGCACACACATGGGAGATGATGTTGTCAGCCAGGCACACCGCTTGCACGTTGATTGAATGGTAGTGCTTACGATTGCGATATACGGATTCACGTGCCTGGGGTGGAATTAGACCAATATGTGTGCCATCAATGGAACCCACTATGTGTGGTATCTGGCCAAGGGCATAGAAGTCACCTTTCACTAAAGCCAGCTCTTCCAGATGTGGGAAATGGATGTAATCATCTTTGTAATGCATCATGGCATTCAGAACATCCCACAGTACCATGCTGAACATGGATTGTGACATCCCCCCGGCATGACCAACTGTGTACTGGAAAGTGCCTGTTCAGAAGAAGTGAAGTGCCGCCATCACCTTTTCTGTGGGTGTAATAGCTCCTGAATATGTCCTGCGTGGCCAACATCACATGACTGAGGGCACAAGTGTGGACAAGCGTCCCCACAAACACACATGGACGTGCACACACAACACGAACATGGAACACACCCTCCTTGTCTTCATGCACCCATGACCCCACCTACAATGCTGGGCATCCTCACATGACATATATGGGCACACAACAGGCCACACACATACGCATACACAGAATGCATGTATACCCCCATCATTGCTACTTGTACACACAAACAACACACTCAAAACAGCTTCTGAATGTGGGTACACAGCCTTGAGGTACTGTGTAGATGTGTACAAATAGAAACGTGTGTCCGCAAAACCAAGACGTCAACACATCGCCATGCACATCTGACGCAACTTGGGTGCACATCATTGGCCTTTGTTAACCACTGGCAAGGTCAATAGTATGACCAGACATGCAACAAATGGACATGACTGACACACGTGGACACGGGCCATTGACTTGAAATAATGATTCTTGATGCATTTCGGACATGTCCTGACACACATGTAAAACTATGAACATTACATGTGTGCGGAGATATGCAGTGTGTGTACACACGCCATCCGGACACGCCTTCCCCCAACAAGAACATGATGCTTGATACTGCAATTGTGCATAACATATGCTGCGTGGTCAAGGACCATCATGATCACACCCCGCAAAACGAATGTGCGCACTACCGCGGCGGTGCATCTTTTGAAATTCATCACTCACTAGCATCAAAATGGCGGAGCACAGATTCCGCGGGGGCGGGGCAGGCTAACACATAAATTTGAATATGTAAGTGGAAATGGCAGTTGGTAACCCCCCCTTACTGTCACATTGCAGAACCCACCGCGGCCGGTCACATTGCAGAACCCACCCTGGCCGGTCACCCACCGCTGGCCCTGGCCGGTCACCCACCGCTGTCCCTGTCTGGTTACCCACCGCTGTCCCTGGCTGGTCACCCACCGCCGGCCCTGGCCGGTCTTCCACCACCGGGTGCTGGCGGTGGATGACCGGCCAGGGACATCCATGGCAGGGTGACCTCAATGCACAGGGCGCTCACCCACCGCCAGCAGCCGGCGGTGGGTGACCGGCCTGGGCCAGCGGTGGGTGACCAGCCAGGGCCAGTGGTGGGTGACTGGCCAGGGACAGCGGTGGGTGACCGGCCAGGGACAGCTGTGGGTAACCGGCCAGGGACAGCGGTGGGTGACCGGCCAGCGGTGGGTGACCTGCCAGGGACAGTGGTAGGTGACTGGCCAGGGCCAGCGATGGGTGATTGGCCAGGGGCAGCGGTGGGCGACTGGCCACAGACATCCATGGCAGGGTGACCTCAATGCACAGGGTGCTCACCCACCGCCAGCACCTGGTGGTGGGTGACCGGCCAGGGACATCCATGGCAGGGTGACCTCAATGCACAAGGCGCTCAACCACCGCCAGCACCCGGTGGTGGGTGACCGGCCAGGGCCAGCGGTGGGTGACCGTCCAGGGACATCCATGGCAGGGTGACCTCAATGCACAAGGCGCTCAACCACCACGAGCACCCGGCGGTGGGTGACCTCCCAGGGACATCCATGGCAGGGTGACCTCAATGCACAAGGCACTCAACCACCGCCAGAATCCAGCGATGGATAACCGTCCAGGGCCGGTGTTCTGCGGTGGGTGCTGCAATGTGACTGTAAGGGGGGTACCAACTGCCATTTCCACTTGCATATTCAAATGTATGTGCTAGCCTGCCCCGCCCCCGCGGAATCCGTGCTCCGCCATAGCGACGCCAGTGAGTGATTAATTTCAAATGATGCACCATCGCGGTAGCGTGCACATGCGGTTGGCGGTGTGTGACCGTGACGGTCCATGCACATGTAGCCAATGGAAACAGGTAACGCGGGGCGCGTAAGTGCTTTCAAAAATAGGGGAAGCCGTGCACCGCCACACCACGGCCAGTCATGGTTCATTTTGAATAAGGCATCCCGGGAAAACCGATTGCTGTAGACGAGTGCCACTGATGTGAGCTCAGGGCCCTATAAATGTATGATTTTCAGCAGCACACATTCACTGCTTCCAGCCACTGCTGCCTGCGACCATCACCTCGACTTGCTGCTGCTGAGCTATCGAACAACTGCTGCCTGCACCCATCACCTCTATCTGCTGCTGCTGAGCTATCCAAAAACTGCTGCCTGCACCCATCACCTCTATCTGCTGCTGCTAAGCTATCCAACAACTGCTGCTGTAGTGACACAGTCCTGGACCTTGCCATGCCGAGAGTGCGAGAGATCCGGTCTCGTCCCTTCACCGCAGCGGAGCTGGATGTCCTTGTGATGGGTGTGCTCCGCCACTATGAACGGCTCTACGGTGCCCCCGGACAGGTGGTAAGTGCGGTGGGGGACATGTTGGTGTGCATGAGGTGGTCACTGACTCCTGGCTTCTGCAAGCTTGGCGGTGTGCTATGGGACCTTCACATGTGTTGTACTGTGCATGGCTGCTGAGAGATACCAGTTGCCACTATGTTTGTGAATGTCCAACTGTTCACTGACGTTCCCCTCTTGTCTCCCATCATGGTAGGTCAAGCTGCACCTTCGCAAGGCTGTGTGGAGGACCATAGCATGTGATGTACGGGCAGTGGGGGTGTGCAAAAGATGACACACACACTGCCACAAGCGCTAGGACAACATCTCCAGGCTCAGCAAGAATGTTGCGGAGATGACACTGGGGCTGATTCCAAGATCAACCTGGCTTCTACGACGCACCATGACCCCTCTAATGCACCGTATCATAGCTGTGACGCATCCTGACCTGTCCGCCCGGCTGAGAGGGGATCCACAGCAAACTAGCGGTAAGCAGACTGTATGTGTCTGTGACTTGTGAGTGCATGCATGTATTGGTGCTCACACACAGTAGTGACATCCGTGGTGCGTATGTTTTGCTGCAATTGCATGTTGATGCCATTAGCGGAGTGAGCGTTAGCATCCATGTCTGCCAGGTGGACATACCAGTTGCATTGTAGTGCAGGGTCCCGCGACATGCCGTCTCATGACATCACATGTGTGGTGGTCTGCATGCACTTGCCCTGTTTGTTTGATGTACATGTTTCACAGGCACCCCCGGTTCTTTGACATGAGGATGTCTGTTAGGGGTGGTTTGTGTGCAGGATGGGTGCTACATGTTAGTCGACTGTGAGGAAAGTTATGATATTGTAACCTTCAGTACGTGAGTGTGGCACTTAGGTAAACCTCTTTTCTCCCTCTTTCAGCTTTGACAGAGGGCACTGACCCACAGACGACGGAGATGAGTGGTGACAATGCATCCGGATCTGAGATCACACAGACGCAGACTGAGACTGAAGAGAGCAGCCCCGGAGAGGGGGACAGAACTGTCCCTGAGGACTCACATGTGGAGACACCATACCATCGTCCTCATCTTCAGACAGTGGTGGTGAGTCAGCACTGTTGGTAGACACAGGGAGTGGGCAATCAACACCTTCAGTCGGTACACAGTACACAGGGCCCACACTTCCACCAACTGCAACAAGTACTGCTCGTGCTCGCCAGAGTAGGGGGAGCAGAGTTGCCTTCGGTGCAGGCACCGCTGCCCCTGCCCCTGTGACACAAAGTGCACTTTGTGCTGAGGCTGTTGATCTGCAGCGACAGCTGTGTGTAGGGCAGACCAACATGATCAATGCATTCCAAGACCACGATAGGAAGTTGGGGCAGGTGGTAGCATTCAAGGAGGGGATGCATGGCGATGTTGCTGGTCTCCACAGAACAGTTCAGTCATTAGCAAACACAGTGTCTGCAGCCATTCAACAGTCGCATGGACAAGGTTCTACTTCAGTTCACCCATCCACACCACTTGATGTCCCAGTGGAGAGTGACATTTCAGACCAGGCCTCGTTTTCTGGGTATAGCATGAGAAGCAGCCACAGGCAGCAAGGCAGGGCACGGAGGGCACAGACACCATCCCCTGAGACAAGGAACTCTTTCACCGAACACGACATCAGCTACCCTGGAGTTGTCACACTGGATCTTCAAGGGGTGTTGGGGAACAGGGATTCACATGTAACAAAGGCATCCCCCTCCAAAGGCACTCCCAAGGCCAGGGACACTCCCAAGGACAAGGACACTACAAAGGAAAGGGCACATCCCAAGGCCGGGGACACTCCCAAGGACAAGGACACTACAAAGGAAAGGGCACCTCCCAAGGCCAGGGACACTCCCAAGGACTAGGACACTACAAAGGAAAGGGCACCTCACAAGGCCACGGACACTCCCAAGGACAGGGACACTACAAACGAAAGGGCACCTCCCAAGGTCAGGGAAACTCCCAATGACAGGGACACTACAAAGGAAAGGGCACCTCCCAAGGCCAGGGACACTCCCAAGGACAGGGACACTACAAAGGAAAGGGCACCTCCAGGACAGGGACACTACAAAGGAAAGGGCACCTCCCAAGGCCAGGGACACTCACAAGGAGAAGGACACTTCAAAGGACAGGAACACTACAATGGACAGGGACACTACAAAGGACAAGCCAACTCCCAGGGACGGGGCACCGCCCAGGGATCAGGCACATTACAGAGACAGGACACCTCCTAAGGCCAAGGCACCTCCCAGGGCCAAGGGTTCTCCCATGGACACGAGCTCCATCAAGGACAGACATATATCACCCCTGCTTGCTCTGAGGCTGATGTTGGTGAAGGAACGTAAAACACATGTGTCAGCGGTGGAGTCCCGCCATACCTCTACTCCCATCCACACCTCGCAGAAGCAGAGGAAGGAGTATACTGTTGTTGCATCCCCATTACACATGATGCAGAGGGCAGAAGGCAGGGCCACAGCAAACGTCAAGCAGGATCCAGCACGTCCCCAGAGAGCAGACGCCCACAAGCACATGATCCACCTTTGATGGGTGATGTTTCTGATGAAGCCAAACCACTTACCAGTCCAGTCATGTCCGGGGTGTCCATACATATCCCAAAGAAACGGAGACACACACCAGTGACACACACCAGTGACACCTGACTACCCCAATGTCGCTCCAGTAAAGCTGTCCCAGGCTCCCAAAGCCACTCTGCCTCCTGGCCCATACAGCCCTGCGGATCATCATTTCAGTGGCCCTAGTGGGTCAGCTGCAGTTCACTCTCATGTGTCAGATAGTGGCACAGTGTCTGTTGTTCGCTGTCAGGCCTCATGTAGTAGCACTGTGTCAGTTGTGCCCTCTCCTGTTTCAGGTACTGCCGCTGTGTGTGTCCCACACTCGCATATCTCAGATGCTGGCATGGTATTTGTTGGTCACTGTACAGGGACATGTCCTGGCAGTGTGTCTGGGTCTATGGCTCATGTGTCCGTCACTACATCTGTGGCTGTGTCTCACACTCCTGTTTCTGGTGCTGGCAGTGTGTCTGGGTCTATGGCTCATGTGTCAGTCACTAGAGCTGTGGCTGTGTCTCACACTCCTGTTTCTGGTGCTGGCAGTGTGTCTGGGTCTATGGCTCATGTGTCAGTCACTACATCTGTGGCTGTGTCTCACCCTCCTGTTTCTGGTGCTGGCAGTGTGTCTGGGTCTATGGCTCATGTGTCAGTCACTAGAGCTGAGGCTGTGTCTCACACTCCTGTTTCTGGTGCTGGCAGTGTGTCTGGGTCTATGGCTCATGTGTCAGTCACTAGAGCTGTGGCTGTGTCTCACGCTCCTGTTTCTGGTGCTGGCAGTGTGTCTGGGTCTATGGCTCATGTGTCAGTCACTAGAGCTGTGGCTGTGTCTCACACTCCTGTTTCTGGTGCTGGCAGTGTGTCCGAGGTGATTAGGTCAAGCAGTCCACCAGATTCTGTGCTGTGAGGTGTAGCTCCCATCACTCACATGTCATTGTACTTGGTGTCTAGATTGTCCATTGTAACCACCCTTGCATTATTAATGTCCATGGGACGGGGCGCTTTACCCACATACTTGTGGTGCCTCAGATGTACTTGTTCAGTTATGAACATTGCCCTGTTGCAGTTATGATACTGCATTGTGCACTCTCATGTGCTGCCTCTGATGTACCTGCTCTGTTATGGACACTGCCCTGTTGCTATTATGATACTGCATTGCACCCTCTCATGTGCTGCCTCTGATGTACCTGCTCTGTTCTTTGCCATGGACTGTTGATGCACTCAGCCCCTCTCATGTGCTGCCTCTGATGTACCTGCTCTGTTACGGACACTGCCCTGTTGCTGATACTGCATTGTGCCCTCTCATATGCTGCCTCTGATGTACCTGCTCTGTTATTTGCCATGGACTATTGATGCACTTAGCCCCTCTCATGTGCTGCCTCGGATGTCCCTGCTCTGTTCTCTGCCATGGACTGTTGATGCACTTAGCCCCTCTCATGTGCTTCCTCTGATGTACCTGCTCTGTTATGGACACTGCCCTGTTGCTGTTATGATAATGCATTGTGCCCTCTCATGTGCTGCCTCTGATGTACCTGCTCTGTTCTTTGCCATGGACTGTTGATGCACTTAGCCCCTCTCATGTGCTGCCTCAGATGTACCTGCTCTGTTCTCTGCCAAAGACTGTTGATGCACTTAGCTCCTCTCATGTGCTGCCTCTGATGTACCTACTCTGTTCTTTGCCATGGACTGTTGATGCACTTAGCCCCTCTCATCTGCTGCCTCTGATGTACCTGCTTTGTTCTCTGCCATGGACTGTTGATGCACTTAGCCCTTCTCATGTGCTGCCTCTGATGTACCTGCTCTGTTATGGATACTGCCCTGTTGCTGTTATGATACTGCATTGTGCCCTCTCATGTGCTGCCTCTGATGTACCTGCTCTGTTCTCTGACATGGACTGTTGATGCACTTAGCCCTTCTCATGTGCTGCCTCTGATGTACCTGCTCTGTTATGGACACTGCCCTGTTTCTGTTATGATACTGCATTGTGCCCTCTCATGTGCTGCCTCTGATGTACCTGCTCTGTTCTTTGCCATGGACTGTTGATGCACATAGCACCTCTCATGTACTGCCTCAGATGTACCTGCTCTGTTCTCTGCCATGGATTGTTTATACATTTAGCCCCTCTCATGTGCTGCCTCTGATGTACCTGCTCTGTTCTCTGACATGGACTGTTGATGCACTTAGCCCCTCTCATGTGCTGCCTCGGATGTACCTGCTCTGTTTTTTGCCATGGACTGTTGATGCACTTAGCCCCTCTCATGTGCTGCCTCTGATGTACCTGCTCTGTTCTCTGCCACGGACTGTTGATGCACTTAGCTCCTCTCATGTGCTGCTCTGATGTACCTGCTCTGTTCTCTGCCATGGACTGTTGATGCACTTAGCCCCTCTCATCTGCTGCCTCTGATGTACCTGCTCTGTTCTCTGCCATGGACTGTTGATGCACTTAGCCCTTCTCATGTGCTGCCTCTGATGTACCTGCTCTGTTATGGACACTGCCCTGTTTCTGTTATGATACTGCATTGTGCCCTCTCATGTGCTGCCTCTGATGTACCTGCTCTGTTCTTTGCCATGGACTGTTGATGCACTTAGCACCTCTCATGTGCTGCCTCAGATGTACCTGCTCTGTTCTCTGCCATGGACTGTTTATACACTTAGCCCCTCTCATGTGCTGCCTCTGATGTACCTGCTCTGTTCTCTGACATGGACTGTTGGCGCACTTAGCCCCTCTCATGTGCTGCCTCGGATGTACCTGCTCTGTTTTTTGCCATGGACTGTTGATGCACTTAGCCCCTCTCATGTGCTGCCTCTGATGTACCTGCTCTGTTCTCTGCCACGGACTGTTGATGCACTTAGCTCCTCTCATGTGCTGCTCTGATGCACCTGCTCTGTTCTCTGCCATGGACTGTTGATGCACTTAGCCCCTCTCATCAGCTGCCTCTGATGTACCTGCTCTGTTCTCTGCCATGGACTGTTGATGCACTTAGCCCTTCTCATGTGCTGCCTCTGATGTACCTGCTCTATTATGGACACTGCCCTGTTGCTGTTATGATACTGCATTGTGCCCTCTCATGTGCTGCCTCTGATGTACCTGCTCTGTTCTCTGCCATGGACTGTTGATGCACTTTGCCCTTCTCATGTGCTGCCTCTGATGTACCTGCTCTGTTATGGACACTGCCCTGTTGCTGTTATGCTACTGCATTGTGCCCCCTCATGTGCTGCCTCTTATGTACCTGCTATGTTCTTTGCCATGGACTGTTGATGCACTTAGCCCCTCTCATGTGCTGCCTCAGATGCACCTGTTCTGTTCTCTGCCATGGACTGTTTATACACTTAGCCCCTCTCATGTGCTGCCTCTGATGTACCTGCTCTGTTCTCTGCCATGGACTGTTGATGCACTTAGCCCCTCTCATGTGCTGCCTCAGATGTACCTGCTCTGTTCTCTGCCATGGACTGTTGACACACTTAGCCCCTCTCATGTGCTGCCTCGGATGTACCTGCTCTGTTTTTTGCCATGGACTGTTGATGCACTTAGCCCCTCTCATGTGCTGCCTCTGATGTACCTGCTCTGTTCTCTGCCACGGACTGTTGATGCACTTAGCTCCTCTCATGTGCTGCCTCTGATGTACCTGCTCTGTTCTTTGCCATGGACTGTTGATGCACTTAGCCCTTCTCATCTGCTGCCTCTGATGTACCTGCTTTGTTCTCCGCCATGGACTGTTGATGCACTTAGCCCTTCTCATGTGCTGCCTCTGATGTACCTGCTCTGTTATGGACACTGCCCTGTTGCTGTTATGATACTGCATTGTGCCCTCTCATGTGCTGCCTCTGATGTACCTGCTCTGTTCTCTGCCATGGACTGTTGACGCACTTAGCCCTTCTCATGTGCTGCCTCTGATGTACCTGCTCCGTTATGGACACTGCCCTGTTTCTGTTATGATACTGCATTGTGCCCTCTCATGTGCTGCCTCTGATGTACCTGCTCTGTTCTTTGCCATGGACTGTTGATGCACTTAGCACCTCTCATGTGCTGCCTCAGATGTACCTGCTCTGTTCTCTGCCATGGATTGTTTATACACTTAGCCCCTCTCATGTGCTGCCTCTGATGTACCTGCTCTGTTCTCTGACATGGACTGTTGACGCACTTAGCCCCTCTCATGTGCTGCCTCGGATGTACCTGCTCTGTTCTCTGCCATGGACTGTTGATGCACTTTGCCCTTCCCATGTGCTGCCTCTGATGTACCTGTTCTGTTATGGACACTGCCCTGTTGCTGTTATGATACTGCATTGTGCCCTCTCATGTGCTGCCTCTTATGTACCTGCTCTTTTCTTTGCCATGGACTGTTGATGCACTTAGCCCCTCTCATGTGCTGCCTCAGATGCACCTGCTCTGTTCTCTGCCATGGACTGTTTATACACTTAGCCCCTCTCATGTGCTGCCTCTGATGTACCTGCTCTCTTCTCTGCCATGGACTGTTGATGCACTTAGCCCCTCTCATGTGCTGCCTCTAATGTACCTGCTCTGTTCTCTGCCGTGGACTGTTGATGCACTTAGCCCCTCTCATGTGCTGCCTCTGATGTACCTGCTCTGTTATGGACACTGTCCTGTTGCTGTTATGATACTGCATTGTGCCCTCTCATGTGCTGCCTCTGATGTACCTGCTCTGTTCTCTGCCATGGACTGTTGATGCACTTAGCCCTTCTCATGTGCTGCCTCTGATGTACCTGCTCCGTTATGGACACTGCCCTGTTTCTGTTATGATACTGCATTGTGCCCTCTCATGTGCTGCCTCTGATGTACCTGCTCTGTTCTTTGCCATGGACTGTTGATGCACTTAGCACCTCTCATGTGCTGCCTCAGATGTACCTGCTCTGTTCTCTGCCATGGATTGTTTATACACTTAGCCCCTCTCATGTGCTGCCTCTGATGTACCTGCTCTGTTCTCTGACATGGACTGTTGACGCACTTAGACCCTCTCATGTGCTGCCTCGGATGTACCTGCTCTGTTTTTTGCCATGGACTGTTGATGCACTTAGCCCCTCTCATGTGCTGCCTCTGATGTACCTGCTCTGTTCTCTGCCACGGACTGTTGATGCACTTAGCTCCTCTCATGTGCTGCTCTGATGTACCTGCTCTGTTCTCTGCCATGGACTGTTGATGCACTTAGCCCCTCTCATGTGCTGCCTCTGATGTACCTGCTCTGTTATGGACACTGCCCTGTTTCTGTTATGATACTGCATTGTGCCCTCTCATGTGCTGCCTCTGATGTACCTGCTCTGTTCTTTGCCATGGACTGTTGATGCACTTAGCACCTCTCATGTGCTGCCTCAGATGTACCTGCTCTGTTCTCTGCCATGGACTGTTTATACACTTAGCCCCTCTCATGTGCTGCCTCTGATGTACCTGCTCTGTTCTCTGACATGGACTGTTGACGCACTTAGCCCCTCTCATGTGCTGCCTCGGATGTACCTGCTCTGTTTTTTGCCATGGACTGTTGATGCACTTAGCCCCTCTCATGTGCTGCCTCTGATGTACCTGCTCTGTTCTCTGCCACGGACTGTTGATGCACTTAGCTCCTCTCATGTGCTGCTCTGATGTACCTGCTCTGTTCTCTGCCATGGACTGTTGATGCACTTAGCCCCTCTCATCTGCTGCCTCTGATGTACCTGCTCTGTTCTCTGCCATGGACTGTTGATGCACTTAGCCCTTCTCATGTGCTGCCTCTGATGTACCTGCTCTATTATGGACACTGCCCTGTTGCTGTTATGATACTGCCTTGTGCCCTCTCATGTGCTGCCTCTGATGTACCTGCTCTGTTCTCTGCCATGGACTGTTGATGCACTTTGCCCTTCCCATGTGCTGCCTCTGATGTACCTGTTCTGTTATGGACACTGCCCTGTTGCTGTTATGATACTGCATTGTGCCCTCTCATGTGCTGCCTCTTATGTACCTGCTCTTTTCTTTGCCATGGACTGTTGATGCACTTAGCCCCTCTCATGTGCTGCCTCAGATGCACCTGATCTGTTCTCTGCCATGGACTGTTGATGCACTTAGCCCCTCTCATGTGCTGCCTCTGATGTACCTGCTCTGTTATGGACACTGTCCTGTTGCTGTTATGATACTGCATTGTGCCCTCTCATGTGCTGCCTCTGATGTACCTGCTCTGTTGTGGACTGTTGATGCACTTAGCCCCTCTCATGTGCTTCCTCTGATGTACCTCTTCTGTTCTCTGCCATGGACTGTTGATGCACTTAGCCCCTCTCATGTGCTGCCTCTGATGTACCTGCTCTGTTCTCTGCCATGGACTGTTGATGCACTTAGCCCCTCTCATGTGCTGCCTCGGATGTACCTGCTCTGTTCTACCCAGTGCCCATGCTCCTGTCTACTCTGGGATTCAACCCATATTATGTGCAATAAAGAAAGTTAATCGTGTGTAGTGGTTTGTCTTTGTCATTCCTGGTTGTCTGCTTGCATTGTTGATATATTGGTGCTATCGTAAATGCTGTTTCCCCAACATGACCCTCCCTCTCCTCACGTCACGGCCCCGGAAGGTACTCCCCTTCCGACAGCAATTGGTGTGTTTGCGTACCTGTGTCATCGTCGGCGACGGTCCATGACTTGCTGGTGATGAAGCACGAACAGTATAGGAAGTTTGTGTAGCGCTGGGTCCATTCCGGCGATCTGGCTGTGGTAGGTATCTCTGCAATGATTTGTCTCTCCGCTGTGCTGAATCGGCCGTGTTCAGGAAGGTTGTTTTTCCGCTGCGATTTGCTGTGTCTTTTCCGCCATCGTGATTTAGAGGACGGTCGGAGACGTCATTCCGTATGGCGGTGTCTCTGGATTGGTAACGTTCCGCGTAGGGTCGGGAGTATTTCCGCGGCGGTGCGTGCCCTCCGCGGCGTACGGACATTTGACAGTGCTTCCCATCCTAATATGGCAGACGGACTGGCCGCGGCTGGCAGAATGTAAAAAGTCATTTTCCGCCTACTCCAAGACGGCGGTCTGCCATCCGTCCGCCATCGTATTCGACCCCTTAGTTTTTAAACTGCCATTTCATTTACAAAGACCATCTGAGTGCATCCAGACCTATTTTCAAGATGCTTAGAGTGCGGATTGTGGGACACAGCTATATTTTCTGGAGCCAAAGGTATGCAGAACACAAAGGAATTCACAAAGACCTAGGTTTACCAAATGGAGACATTAACTGGATTGGACACAGAGGGTTAAAGTGGCACCAATTGATGCCATTGATGAAATCCTTTTTGCATCTCCTACACCCTGACCTCATAATTGTGCACTGTGGTGGCAATGACCTAGGCACTTTGACTGGGGTAGGTATGGAAATGCTTATGAAGGACACCTTTGGAGAATTGATGTCACTTTTCCCCCAAACTGTCTTTGTCTATTCTAACATATAAAACACACAAGATGATGGACGGAATGTTGCACAATGGCAAAACATTCACCCCCAGTCACAGTTCTTGGTTTAATCCATCGTTATTTTGCTCACCAAGCCACCCCAGTTCAGAGTTATTCTAACATAGGCCAAAGGCAGAAATGGAACTGGTCCAATCAATTTTGTCCACAGATTGAAAAAACTAGGAAACATGTGCATAAATCTGTTTTTCTTCGCGACTATAGAATAGGGTCCATATACCACAACAATCTGCATTTCAATATGCAAGGCATCTATAGGAGAAATGGTGTACATTTTACAGATGAAGGGAACAGAGTCTTCCTCTTGAACTTTAGACTCTGCATCAGTACTTACTTGTAGGTACTAAAATCTCTCTATAAAAACAAGTGCTCTTTTTAGAGCCACCTAACAACTAAACACATAAGCTTGATGTATACCTGAAAAATAATATTTGTTTTTGGCTTGGAGTTGCGCACCCTACAGAATATGAGTTGTGCAACCAACGCGTGCACACCGGAGGCCGCACTGAGCGCCGCGCTGGGTGCGCGACTCCTAATTTTACAGTAAGAAAAATTGCCCCTATCAGTAATTTTTATTATCCCCAGGGCACATATAATACTTTGGAGACCGTGGGGGGAGCCCCAATGCCGCCACGGTCCCAGCCGGCTCCCCGCATCCTTCGGGAGCCGGCATTGCTTTTCCTCAGGGAAAGCAGCTAACATGCTGCTCCCCCTGAGGAAAAGCAATCTGCTTTCCTATTTGGAAGAGAGAGCAGGTTTCCTGCTCTCTCTTCCAAATAGGAAAGCAGTTTGCAATGACAGGGTGGGAGCCGCAAGGCTCCCACCCTGCCATTGCAAATGGCAGTGTCCTGGGGTTGGGCACCCCGGGACACTGCAGGAGCTGGCCCTGGGGGGTGGCTGTCCCCAGGGCCATTTTGGGCTTCAGGAGGGGGGCCACACCGCCCCCTCCCACACATTAAAGAAGCCCCGGGGGTAGTGGTCCCCGGGGCTTGTGGGGGCCTCAGAGCCCCCCTCAATTAATGTTTTTAAGCTGTGGGGGGGGGTGACGATCCCCGGGACTAGGGCAGTCCTAAGACCCCCAACCCTTTTTAAAAAGCCCCGGGGAGTGGCAAATCCCAGGGCTGCAGGGGAGCCCGTGAGCCCCCGCATATATTAACTTAGAGCCCCAGGGGGTGGCCATCCCCAGGACAGTGAGTGGAGGATTGGGACCCCCACACTATTTTTTTTTAAATGCCCCCAGGATTTGGACCCCCCGGGGGCTAATAACCTTTAAACCGCAGGAGCCCGCGCTTTGTTTTTTTTTTCAGCAGCAAAATGCGCGGATCCTACGGTCATCCCATGATTTAAAAAAAAAATATATATATATTTTTTGCCCATAGGGGTCCTTGTGGGACCACCTTAGCAGGTCTAGGGGGTCAGGGTGTGTCTACCCTGCCCCCTTTTCACGTTCTGCACACATATTTTACAGACTTCTTCAGCCTCGCTTATACCGAGGAATAAAATGGCTGCCAACAGTTCCTGGTTTCGAATGTTTACAACTGCTTGACAGCCAATTAGCATTGAGCGCGTGACCGGGACGGTGCACTTAAGCTACGATGCCAATCCTCGCACAATCCACGGAACCACCGCGCCCAGAGATATATAAATTACTTTAACCGTATTTTTCTCAGGAACTACTGAAAATATTGACACCCTATAAGCAAAAGGCACAAGTCAGAACTGAGGACTACCTCTCTGCCAAATTTGGTGTAATTCCGTTCAGCCGTTCGGGCTGTAGCCGTGGCTAAAGGTCCTATGGGAAATTGCATGGGGAAAACATTTTTTGAGACCCCCTTATTTCTCGGCCCCCGCTTGACCCCCAAACTTCCAGCAAAGGAGCGGAACTGAGCTGGCCAAAAGTTTGGATAATTTCAAGATGATTCATCAATCTACGCCAAAGTTATTGCCAATAGAATGTTGCGGATTTCCTATTGATAATAGGTCCTAACTATAACTACCTACTGGCGATCGTCAGTAGGTAATATATATATATATATATATATATATATATATATATATATATATATATATTCACATAAAAAACCATAGGTTATAGACCATATATAGTTAGGGATTAGCATTTACAAAACCTTATTTTACTCGCACAAAACCATTGAAATTTGCATATATAGTTAGTTGCACTAACTATATATCGCGCACCCGCAATCCACTGCTGATGATGTCACATATTACATCATTCATGACATGGTCAGTGACATCACTGATGACATCACTGATGACATCTCAAATGACATCACTGATGACATCACTGATGACAACATCCAGTGACTGTATGTTTCTGTAAAGTTAAAATATGTCTTACATATTGAAGAATGAGTGGATGTATAAGTGTCTGGATGAAGGATTTAGTAGGTGCATGACTGACTGTATGAGTGAGTGATTAAATGTGTCTCACTGAGCGCATGGGTTAGTGACTAAACTGTCTTAATGTGTGCATCATTATGTCTGATGTTCTGTAAACTGCTGCATGTGTTGATCAGTAGCTAAATGAGTAACTATATGGGTTATTGATTGGTTGCCCAAGTATTTGTATGGGAGACTGAGTGTGTGTGTGGGTGGTTGGGAGATGTATGACTCTTTGCATAGATGTGTGAGCAGTTGATTCACTAGATGTATGGGTTCAAAAGTGCATGTGGAAACAGCTGTATGGGCGGTTGACTGTGTGCATGAGTGTATTGGTGAGTGAATGGATATCTCAGTGCTACATGTCAAAGTAAGTACATATGTAAAACACAGTACATGTGAGAGTTGACATATATAAATAACTGTGCATAAGAGTCAGTGAATGTGTGAGTGGCTGTATGGATCATTGTGAACTTGTATCAGGGATTTTATAAGAGAGTAAATATGTGTTAGTATATGTTTGAATAAGTAAGGTGTGTATAACTGTATAGTTGAGGAAATGGAGGTGTGATTGATTCTTTGCATGACTGACTAGGTGTGTGAGTAACTCCATGGATGAGTGACAGTCTGTGAGTGTCTGTTTACACTGAGTATATCTAAGGTTATATTAGAGTCTGAAGAGGTTCATCGTATAATCAAATGAATGATGTCATCAGTGATGTGATCAGTAATGTCAAATGAGATGTCATCAGTGATGTCATCAGTGATGTCATTTGAGATGTCATCAGTGATGTCATCAGTGATGTTATTTGAGATGTCATCAGTGATGTCATCAGTGATGTCATTTGAGATGTCATCAGTGATGTCATCAGTGATGTCATTTGAGATGTCATCAGTGATGTCATCAGTGATGTCACTGACCATGTCATGAATGATGTAATATGTGACATCATCAGCAGTGCGCGATATATAGTTAGTGCAACTAACTATATATGTGAATTTCAATGGTTTTGTGCGAGTAAAATAAGGTTTTGTAAATGCTAATCCCTAACTATATATGGTCTATAACCTATGGTTTTCTCAGTGAATTTCAATGGTTTTTTAATGGCAAATATCAAAAGCTGTAAAATGTATTCTTCTTTTAACGGAAAAATATATTTTATATGTTTTTAATATAATTTTTTTATGTATATATATTTTTTTATTATTATTTTTGTTTCGCTACTGGTCCACGCACCGGGTAGCTTCCCGTTAGCTCAATTTGGTGCCAAACGTTCCGTTAGCGCAACTGTTGCGATAGAAAACAACATTGTGACACGTGGCATAAAATAGGGTCCCTTGGGGCATTTAAAAAAAATATTTTTTTTCGATTTGCCCGGGGGGAGTGCCCGGTACGCGCACCGAAAAGCGCACCGGGGAGCGAAGCACGGGAAAATGCAGGACCATATTTATGAAGGCCTTGCGCTGCCAGTTTTGCGCCGCCTGTGCGTCACTTTTTGTGACGCACCAGCGGTGTAAAAAAATGCACCTTGTTACGCTATATTTAAAAAGTGACGCATCTACCTAGATGCGTCATTTTTTAAATATAGCGCAACGAGGTGCATTTTTTTACACCGCTTTTGCGATGCGTCACTTTTCTGTGCGCACTCCTTATGACATTCCAGATGTGTCATATTTAATGTATGATGAATCATGTCGCAAGGAGTTACTTTCTTTCTCCTCTCTTACCTTTCTGTTCTTTCTTACTCATTCTCCTTTCAATTATCAATGCACTCTATTTCACTTACTCTTTTTCATTTTTTTAAGAATATAGGTCTTTGATGAGAATTGGAGGTAGTTCTGAAAAGAACTTTTGGTTTTCTTCTTTTTTCAAATAGGAACAAAAACAGGGAATGGAAACTGCTCAACAGGAGCAAAAAAAACAAAAAAAAATTAGGGGTGGGAAGGGCAGCGATGGTTCTCCAATGCTCGAACCATGAGCTGCACACTTTGCTCCCCATAGGTGAGGAGTTGATTGCAGTATCTGCATCTGACGACCCCATGGTTAAATGCAGGTTGAATGTTTGGCACCTGCTCCTGTGATTGCTCCCTCCCAGAAGAAGTTGCTCCTCCGGTTGATGTAGAGGCCCCATCTCTGGGAACCTCTTGTGCCAGAGCCCTGACACTTTCCCGGGCAAAATTCTGGGGGTGCTTCCTCTCCCCATGCCGGAGCATTGTAAAGTTCCCAAAAGAGTACTTTTTCAAAGGGTTACCTCGAGACAGCTCTTCTTTGCAGATCCTGCACTGTACTTTTGGAGCATTAACCTTTTTTAGTCCAGGTGGGATTATAAAAAATTTCCAAATGAAATGTTCCTTAACTTTTCGTTGAGGAGGCTGTTCATTGATGAATTCATTGGAGTCATCCTCACTGCTGGATTGTCTGGCAGCCATTGAAAAACCAAGAAATATCCTGGAGCAAAAAGGCAGGTCTTTCAGTCACAAAAGTGAAAGAAGAAGTGAAGGAAATGGGTGGGGATTTCATTCTTTGTAAAAAAAACTGTTAGCAACCAATGAAAAGTGTTATTTTAAGGTCACATGACCCGACGCGCTTACGCTGCGCGCTCAGGAGCGATTCCGGGTGCGTTTACGCGGCGCGAACGTAGGCGCTTCCGGGGCGCAAACGTGGCGCGAACGTAGGCGCTTCCGAGGGCGCTTACGTTGCGTGCAGAAGTGACGTCAACAAACTTTTACGGAAATGCATAATTATTTTCCTTATCTCTACTGATATATTTATTTTTTATGCAAATTTCAGCACAAAAATGGAAGGAGAACAGAACGTTTCCTTTGAAATTGCCCTAGAGATGAACAATGAGGAAATCATTGAACGCATTGACTTGAAATTCATGGACGAATCACGAGACCAAGAACTTCTACAATGTGTAGAATCTGTGGATTTGTTACTTCATTATGAGGACGATAAAATGTGGGAAGTTATGTTCACTCAACAAGAGGACATTTCGGACAGTCAAATATTAGACAGTCTATTAAATTTTGAAAAAGAATCTGAAAAATCAGAAGAATAAATTTATATTTAATAATCAAAAATTGTTCGAGTCTTTAATCTTTTTTATATGTAATTCATAAACTAGTACCAAATTGATTATAATGTAAAGTCAGACTTATAGTATACTGTGCAACTTGTTTCTGTTACGTTGTAAATTTCCTCATAGTTACTTCCTTTCTCCAACTATATTATCTCCAATGTGTATTTAACATCTCTTTATCATCTCCTGCCTCCATATTGTTTCGGCTTTCCAGACAGACTATGGTATGAATTCCATATACCACAATAACTTCTGAAACAACTTGCAAGATATCTACAAAGGAGACGGCGTTTATTTATTTTTACACTTTGCATTGGTACCTACATGTTGCTACGTAAATAAAAATAAACAAAAAAACCCCAACAAAACGAACAATCAATAAACATACAATATTTAAAAAGTCTTTCAATCTTGTTTCCTTATAGTACGCTCCCTGGACCGCTTTCGGGTGCGCGTACCGGGCGCACCCCACGTAAAAAAAACGTTTTTTTTTTACCTCGCGGGGCCCTTTTAAAGCCTCCACATCAAACCTAGGGGGTCAGGGAGGATCTACTATGGCCCCTTATGGTCATTTGCCCCTTCGTTTTGGCCTCCTCTTGTCTCTCGATCCTACCGAGAGACAAGATGGCGGCCGCTACGGACTGTTTAGAATGTTGACAGACACCGGAGAGCCAATCAGCTTCGCTTCGCAAAGCTCCGTTACGCGAAAAGTACACGAACTGGAGCGCTATCCGGGACGCTGTCACAGATATATCTGTTTTTTAAAACGTTCATTTCTCAAAATCCACTGGAGCACATATATTGAGACCCAGTAAAGGCACATCGGGCTAACAGTCCCTACAATTTTGCCAAGTTTCGTGTAAATCCATTCAGCCGTTCAAGCTAAAAGTGAGGCCAAACGCCCTATGGAAAAATGAATGGGAAAAACGTGTTTTGAGACCCCCCTTTTTTCTCGGCCCCCCCTTGACGAAACCCCCCCAAAGTTTATGGGGCTGATCAGAAACAACATGTGCCATTTTCCTGAAAATTTCAGCCGATTCCGTCCACAAACGCCAAAGTTATTAGACATAGAATTTTCAAAAGTTCCATAGAGAAAAAATCCTAACTATATATACCTACTGGCGACCGCCAGTAGGTTATATATATATATATATATATATATATATATATATATATATATATATATATATATATATATATATATATATATATATATATATATATATATATATATATATATATATATATATATATATATATATATATATATATATATATATATATATAAATAAATATATTACTTCGAATCTTCTTGTTCCCACCTTGTATACAGAAGTCACGGCACCACAGCAGCAGTAAGTTTCAGTTATTTATTCTTTTATTACACCATGTGCATTTAGCAACAGGACGGCCTACGCGTTTCAACTATACTTAGTCTTCAACTGGACCATAGAGTCCTATGTGTCTAGACAATTTATACAGTGCTCTGTGTAAGTACCCTCATCAGTTTCCAAACATTTTAAAAAAACAACTAGACCACCAATCTTGAGCATATGTACAAGGCCCTTTGTAAACGCCATTTTACACTGAGTTTTCAATTCCAACATTACAGTTCCATAGTAAAGTACTATTAAATGATTTATACGGAAGAAAAAACTGTATGAAGTGCAGATATGTGTACAAAAGGTGAAAAGATGTCATCCATAGGTTTTCCGTTATTCCTATCGGAATGTTTGATGTGCGGTTCTAGAATTCTATGTTCGTTACAACCATCTATACATTTGTACATTTTTGCATTTATGTCTATCGAGTTCATGTAAAGTACATATCTATATTATAAATAAACACAAAAAGAACAGATTTAATTGAATCCTCCAATTAAATGGTCTACGGCAACTGAAGTCTATTTTCTCGTTGTCTATGCAATTACCCTTATCTCTAATTATTCTGTAAAGTAACATTATTATTGTTGTGTATATATATATATATATATATATATATATATATATATATATATATATGTATATATATATATATATATATATATTCATCTTTCCAGATCTACTTGGGAGTAACAGGCGGAGTTCTATGTATATATTTATAGGCAGTAGTTATAGTTAGGACGTATTAACAATAAGAAATCTGCAACTTTCTATTTGGAATAACTTTGGCACCGATTGACGAATCTGCGCGAAATTTTCCAAACTTTTGGCCAGCTCCGGTCCGCTCCTGTCCTGAAAGTGTCACGATGATTCATCAAGCACGGCCAAGAAAAAAGGGGGGTCCCAAAACTTATTTTCCCCATGCAATTTCCCATAGGACCTTTAGTCGCAGCTACAGCCCGAACTGCTGAACGGAATTACAACAAATTTGGCAAAGAGGTAGTCCTTGGTTCAGACTTGTGCCTTTTGCTTATTTGGTGTAAATCCGTTCAGTGGTTCATGAGAAAATGACAGTTAAAGTCATTTATATACCTATGGGCGCGGTGGATCCGTGGATCTCTCCGCGTACCCTAAGCGCAGCCTAAGCGCACCCTGCTGTGCACAAGCTGCTTTTTAATTGGGTGTAAACATTCTAAATCAGGAAGTGTTGGCAGCCATCTTGTGCCTCGTTTGAACCGAGGCACAAGAAACCAAAGAAAAAACATTGCAGAAACGCAAAAAGGGGGCAGGGTAGACACACCCTGACCCCCTAAGCCTGCTCAGGGGGTCCCACAAGGACCCCCTAGGCCAAGAAAATGTTTTTTTTTTAAATCACGGGTTCAAAATGGGTGGAGGGGCTCTCAGGCCCCGCCCAGCCCCGGGGAAAACCACCCCGGGGCTTTAAAACATTAGTTGGGGGGCTCTGAGGCCCCCCAGCCCCAGGGACCGCCACCGCCTGGGTCTCTAATTTAATGTATGCGGGGGGCTCACGGGGCCCCCGCGCAGCGCCGTGGACCGCCACCCCCTGTTGCTTCTTAGAAATGGGTGGGGGCTCTCAGGCCCCCCAGCACAGGGGACCGCCACCACCCAGGGCTCTAATTTAATGTATGTGGGGGGCTCATGGGCCCCCCACAGCCCCGGGGACCGCCTCCCCTGGGACTTCTAAAAAATGGGTGGGTGGCTCTCAGGCTCCCTCAGCCTCAGGGACCGCCACCCCGGGGCTTAAAAACATTTGAAAAGGCGGGCTCTGAGACCCCCCAGCCCTAGGGACCACCACCCCCGGGGCTTCTTAAAAATGTGCGGGGGCCACACGGCCACCTCCTGGAGCCCTCGATGGCCCTGGGGACCGCCACCCCCCAGGGCCGGCTCCTGAAGTGTCCCGGGGTTCCCACCCCCGGGACACTGCTGTTTGCAATGGCAGGGGGGGAGCCTTGCGGCTCCCACCCTGCCATTGCAACCTGCTTTGCTTCATTGAAGCAAGGGTAGGGAAACCTGCTCTCACTTCAATGAAGCAAAGCAAATTGCTTTTACATATGGGGAGCAGCATGTTAGCGGCTCCCCATAAGGAAAAGCAATGCCGGCTCCCGCACGAGGTGGGGAGCCGGCGGGACCATTGGGGGATATGGGACCCCCCACGGTCCCCAACGGTGAGGGCCAGCCCCAGGGGATGGGGTATCCAGGGCTATTAGTGGCCCGGGATGGGGGCCACGCGGCCCCTGCCCCAAAAGGAATATTTTTGTTTTTAAAGGGCCGGCCCTGGGGGGTGGGGTCCCCGGGGCCATAAGTTGCCACAGAAGGGGGGCAAGGCAGCCCCCCTCCTAATAGATTTTTTTTTTAAAAGGTCCCCGGGGCAGACTATGGCCTCAGGAGGGGGGCCACGGGGCCCTTTTCAAATGTTTAAATTAGAAATAAAAATTGGGGTCATGCTCTGGGGGATGGGTTCCCTAGGGCAAAAAATTAGAAAAAGATGGGGGGCTACACAGCCCCCTTCTTAAAAAAAAAGTAATTAAAAATGGGATTCCGGCTGGAGGCCACGCCCCCTTATTGCACCACTCTGCAAACCACGCTGCAAACGCGCCCTCTGGCATGTTTGCAGAGGGGGACCAAGTTTCCCTTGAATACTGGGGGTCCCTGGGTACCAACTAGACCACCAGGTACCTCCAGTATGTGCCAGGGGGCTGCATTGCAGCGAGGTGTTCTGAGGCCACGCTCCTTTTTACACCTCTCTGCAAAGCAGCTCAGTGGCGCTTACTGGAGGTAGCTGGCGGGCTAGTTGCACCCCAGGACCAGTTACTTGAATTTCCTTCCATAGGCTAACATTGACTGGTTTCACTTGGAAATTCTTCTAAGTGTGGAGTTTTTGAACTTTAAAAAATTCCTATAAAATCAGCCGAACTACGAATTCTGATTTACTCACCTGTTTTCAGGAGTGACCTCAGTGCTGCTTCTTTGAGCCCAGTACTGATTCTGAAAAGTAATTCTAACCGCACTTACCAGTAACTTGTATTTCCTTCCATAGGAATCCATTGTCTGGTTCTCACGAGAAAAATTTCTAAGTGTCTACTTTTTACAAAGTAAAAATATTCCTTAAAAATTACCTATATGACTTAAACGCATTCTTTCGACTGTTTACCGGAGATGCACCCGTGCTGGAATCAGTATCCACCACT
Source organism: Lissotriton vulgaris (assembly GCF_964263255.1). Taxonomy (NCBI): domain Eukaryota; kingdom Metazoa; phylum Chordata; class Amphibia; order Caudata; family Salamandridae; genus Lissotriton; species Lissotriton vulgaris. The sequence continues at coordinate 771,508,795 of NC_141699.1, read as the reverse complement.
GAGTAAGAAAAAGTAACGTTAACACTCCTTACCTGAAAAGTGAATTTCCTCTCATAGGATAATATTGGTGATTCTATGTGAAAAAGTTTCTAAGTGTCATCTTTTAAAATACAATCATATTCCCTAAAAATCAGTACTGTAACCAAAACTCTTTTACTCAACTGTTTACAGGTGATGACTCAGGACTGAATTTAGGATCCAGTCCTGTGGTTAGAAAAGTAATCCAAAAAGTAATTAATTGCATTTAACTAGAAATTCACATTGACCTCAATGTTGCATTGTGTTTGAAATTGAGTTGCCCGTTGCAACAACTGAAACTACTGTACTTAAAAGTCTATTGCCTATTTGCAAAGTATTTAAACTAAAGTAATTAATTCAGAGAAATTTTGTAATGTAATGTATAATGTCATTATAATGTCATTTAAAAAATATAATATCTAAAAATAAACTGTTTAAAAAAATGTAGAAAATCAGTCTAAAAAAAATAAAAATAACAATAAATACATTTAAAAATTGTCATTTACAAAACCTTTGAAATTCACTGAAAAAAACATAGATTTCAGACATGTTATAGTTGGGAATTAGCATTTAAAAAAAACCTTTGAAATTCACTGAAAAAAAACATAGGTTTCAGACATGTTATAGTTAGGAATTAGCATTTAAAAAACCTTAGAAATTCACTGAAAAAAAACATAGGTTTTAAGGGTGTTAAAGTTAGCTGGACATTTCACTCGTATAAAACCATTGAAATTCCCCGTTACAGTTAGTTGTACTAACTATAACTTGCGCGCCTGCAATCCACTGCTGATGATGTCACATGTTACATCATTCATGACATGGTCAGTGACATCGCTGATTACATCACTGATGACATCTCAAATGACATCACTGATGACATCATCCACGTACATCTCATCATACACTAGTATAACCTTTCAACACTCATTATATAATATGGAGTACCATATTTGAAACTATTTTCACACCAATACAAGTTTCCAAACACCCACTCAGTGATTACTACATCCACACACATCTAAACACTTACCTACAGATTCACTCACACATGCTAACTAAGATCAATAGAACACTATTAAATATACTTATACACCTACATCGACATTACACACCAGCACACATCATATTCACTTATGCAGTCATCCTACTCACTTATGCAAATAATTGATCATACTTACATTTACTCAGCTACACACTTATACAAACAGCACTTTATTTATTCATATAGTAACTCATACTTAGTGTGTTATAAAATCACTATTGCATGTATAAAGTTTTCAATACAGTCACTCATGCAATCACTGAGTCTTATGTATACTTATTTATATACAACTGTCACATACACTGCCTTTTATATTTCTAGTTTGTTGGACATGTATCATTGAGAAATATATTTACTCATCACCACACCCATAAAGACATACACTCATCCAAACAACTGTTTCCACATACAGTCTTAACCTCATATACCTACTAAATCAACTATTTACACATCTTTGGACAGTCACACACGTCCCACCCAACTACACACACATTCACTATCCCATACAAATACTCACTTAACTAATTAATAAGTAATATAGACTCAAATAGTTGATAACCAACTTATGTAGTAGTTTATGCAACAAGAGATAGAGTGATTTAGATATTCACACTGTTTAATCACTATCCCATACATTTAGAGAAACACTTTAAATTAGTCACTTAGACAGTCAATCACAGTGCTACTAAATCCTCCATCCAGACACTTATACATCCACTCAGACTTCAATGCACATTGCTATATATATAATACTTATTTAAATATCAAACCAAACCACATTCACTGGATGATGTCATCAGTGATGTCATTAGTGATGTCATTTGAGATGTCATCAGTGATGTCACTGACCATGTCATGAATGATGTAATATGTGACATCATCAGCAGTGGATTGCGGGCGCTTGAGTTGGAATTTCAATGGTTTTATACTAGTGAAATGTCCAGCTAACTTTAACACCAATGTCAGTATTCGTTTGTCAGTAGGTGTGTAAACGGTTGCATGGGTTGGTGAGTAGCCTAATGTGTGTCTATATGGGTTTTTGATTGGTTGTCTGAGTATTTGTATGGATTTCTAAGTGTCTGTGTGGGTGGGTGGGGGATATGTGACTCTGTGCATAGATGTTTGAGTGGGTGATTCACTAGGTGTATGGTTTCAAGAGTGCATCTGTGAAGGACTGTATGGGTGGGTGAGTGTGTGTATGGGTATGTTGGTGAGTGAATGATGTCCCACTGGTACATGTGTGATTAACTACATATGTGAAAGGCAGTATATGTGAGTGTTGGAGTATATAAATAACTATATGTGAGAGTGAGAGATTGTGAGAGTGGCTGTATGGATGAATGTGTGCTTGTATCAGTGATTGTATAGGAGAGAAAGTATGTGTTAGTATATGTATGAATAAGCAAGTTGTTGTGTGTGTATGACTGTATAGGTGAGTAAATGGGAGTGTTATTGATTCTTTGCATGACTGACTAGGTGTGTGAGTAACTTTATGGTTGAGTGGCGGTGGGTGAGTATCTGTATAGGTGTATGAGTACATATGATAGTGCTGTATTGATGAGTGACTGCATGTATGAGTGACTGTATGGGTAAATGAGTGGATGTGTGTGTAGACCTAGGAATCAGTGAGTGGGTATGTAGTAACTGGTATTGGTGTGTCTATGCTTTTTAAAATGGTAGTCTGTTTTTTAGAGTGGGTGTATCAAAGGTCATATTAGGGTGTTAAGAGGTGCATCGGATTATCACGTTGATGATGTCATCAGTGATGTCATCAGTGATGTTATTTGAGATGTCATCAGTGATGTCATCAGTGATGTCACTAACCATGTCATGAATGATGATATATGTGATGTCATCAGCAGTGCATTGTGGGGGCACGAGTCATAGTTAGCTCAACTAACTGTAATGGCCGAATTTCTCTGGTTTTGTACGAGTGAAATGTCAAACTAACGAGCTGTCCGTCCATGTAGGCGTGTGCTTTGCATCATTACACTTACCGGTTTGTGTGTTGTGTGCTATAAAACAGACACAGCATATTCCCTAACAAGACTTTTACACAGCACGCCCAAAGGGCAAGTGGTAATGATTAAGTGCCCATGTGTGCACTGGTAGACCCCGGCGCAAATTAAGCAGTAGTTTAAGTCTTAAATCGCCAAACTGATGTAGCAGCACGGTTGCCTGCTCCTAAAAGATGAAAGGCTGAGCGCTAGAACACATGGCTTCTGCAGCAGGCTCTCTTCACACTGAGCTGTGATCCATGTGGGCTTGTGCTTTAGCACCATTACACTCACTTGTTTGTGTATTGTGTGTTATAAAAGAGAAACAGCATATTCCCTAACCAATCTGTTACACAGCACGCCCAAAGAGCAAGTGCTAATGATTAATTACGCATGTGCGCATTGGTAGACCCAGGCATAAATTAGGCAGTAGTGTAAATCATAAAATTGCCAAACTGATGTAGCAGCATGGTTGCCTGCTCCTAAATGATGAAAGACTGAGCGCTAGAACACATGCTGATCTGTGAGAGGCTGGGTGCTCTGAAGCCCGAGGGACTGTGTAGGGTGTAGGGGGAAAGCAAACTCTTCATCTCAGGCCAGCGGCGCGCTGCTCAGCACGAAGGCAGAGCCCTGCTACTGCTGCTTCTGGGGTTTAGGATCCATCTGCCCCACCACCAACATCTGTGCACATGGAAGGGCAGGAAGGGCGCCAGCAGGGCACTGGACTGCGCAGAGTTCAGACAGCACAGGCGAATCTTCAAAGACTTGTACAAACTTCAGAGGGAAACGACGTGGGAGGAGGAACTTAAGATAACAGTAAAACTTCACTCAGCAAATTACCACGGTGTTCAGAGAGGAGCCAGAGGGCCGGTTGTTCCCAGCATGAAATCTGAGCAGCCAGCGGGCAGCAGAGTCTTCAGAGAACAGAACAGCAGGACCATCAGAAAACTGCAGTGCCTTTTCAGAGACCAGCGGGTGCAGCAGCGAGAGCCTGTGCCCGGTGAGCGCCCTTCAAGAGCAGCCACCTTAAATCAGCAGAGACATCTCATGAGACCATAGGCAGCCCTGGGGAGGTGGCCGTCTCCAGGGCTTGGGGGGCCAGCAAGGTCCTCGCTCCTAAATACCAATGCCCCAGGGAGGTGGCGGTCCCTGGTGCTGTGTGGGGGAGAAGCCCCCACGCACTTCAAAAACAAAGCCCTGGGAAGGTGGTGGTCCCCTGGGCTGCAGGGGGCCCCTGCGGGCTCTCACAAATTGATTGGTGATTGCCCCAGGACCTGGCCCACCCGGGGGCTTACAGAAAATGAAGTGCGGGAGCCTGTGCTTTGTATTTTTTTTAATCATTTTGGCCGGATTTGCGCATCCAGCACGAATTTGGCCTAAATTATAAAAAAGAAAAAAACTGTGGGGTCTGGTGGTCCTTGTGGAACCCCCTGAGCAGGCCTAGTGGGTCTGGGTGTTTCTACCCTGCCCCCATTTCTTGTTTTACAACTTTTTAATACTGTTTTCTTGTGACTCGGTTACCGAGTCACAAGATGGCTGCCAACACTTCCTGGGTTTGGAGTGTTGGCAGCCAATTAGAATGAAGCTCGTGCTCGGGAGGAGTGGCGACTCCTCCTCTGTGCTCAGATATTGATTTCTTTCTTTTTTTAATTTCTCCGAAACTACTGAATGGATTTACACCATTTAAAAAATGGCACTTTCTGAACCAACAGCTACCTTTTTACCAAGTTTAGTGTAATTCTGTTCAGCAGTTCGGGCTGTAGCCGGTTCCAAAAATTCCTATGGAAATGATCATGGAGAAAATGTGCTTTGGGACCCCCTTTTTTCTCAGCCCCCACTTGATGAATCACCCCAAAACTTTCAGGACAGCAGCTGAACAGAGTGCCCCACCAGTTTCGCGCAAATTTGTCAAACAGCGCCAAAAAACTAATGCTCGAAACCCAAAACGCCAATAAAATTATGCACAGCCTTCAGGCAATGCAAAGCTTGCTATAGAGACATCACTACTTCCAACACACACACGCACCCCATTAGGTGACCAAAACCCTACTATGCAAAGCCATCACCCCGTGCACAGCACTTGACAGAGGGGCCACCTATTCCAGACACCCAGCCCCATTTGATGGCCAAGGCCCTGCTAAGCACAACTTTCACTCTGCATCCAAGTCTTCACAGAGAGCACACTTGCATCACACAATGAACCCCTTAGGTGGCCAAACCCCTGGTACACACAGCATTTGCTCTATCCAGAGCTCTTAACTGAAAATTCACACTCTTCAAACACCCATGCCTCCTTAGAAGACCAGGCATGTTGCTAAAATTACACTTATTAGTAGTAGAAAAGGTAAAAATTGTTTGCTGCATATGAAGGTTACTAAATACCATTCAGAGTAAAAGATGCACAGCAAAAGTTCACACTCATTGGATTATGTCATCAGTGAAGTCATCAATTATGTCATCAATGATGCAGTTTAACATGTCATGAGTGATGTAATATATAAGGTCACATAGTTCACTTGCTGAACTATAACTGACTCATTTCATTTTTTTTGTTTAATATATTTTTATTTTGCCATAAAAAACAGTGCAACTGCAGCAATAAATCTTGATATACAAAGAAATAGAAATAGAAATGTAAATGTAAATGTGTTTCGATTTATATAGCGCACTTTAACCCAGGGGCCTCAAGGCGCTTGCTTAGGGAACCCGTCCTGGTATTCCCCTGTGAGATACCCCGGCCGGGTATCCACAAGGTGAAAGCCAGGCATCCCGCCGAGAGGGGCCGTAGTGGAGATTAAGCAAGCTATTGCCCAGAGTCACAGAGTGTGACCCCGTGAGTCGAGTAGGCACCAGAGCGAGAATTGTCGACTCTGTGGAATTTTTGAGCCCGAGACCCACCGAGGCGGGGAATCGAACCCTGGTCCACGGCCGATCTCAGCTTCTGGGTCTGCCGCCTCTAACCACTGAGCCACGCTTCTCCACAAAATACATCAATATAAAGCTAATAAAAACCATTATCAGCTAGAGCGATATACCAAAGATTAGAGATTTTAGTTAGTAAGGGCTGTATACAGGTAATACAAAGATTTAGAGGTTAAAACAACTACATTGTCTCTTTGGGTAAACAGAGCTATAAACAATAGAAGGATAAAATAAATAGAAAACAACAGCAATTGATCATATAAACCTTATCCTGAATAGTTATTACCATACATTTAATTCTAACTGTGTAAATGGAATAACCCAAGTTGTAAATGGGCCCCAGATCTTCTTCCCGTTCCTCCTATCCTTTCTAACTCTTTGCTCATAAAGTGCTTTTTCTAGATCAGTGGTTGCGGATCCAGCCAGGCTGAGGCAACACAAAGTCTATAAACTGACATTGCGATAAAAATTAGCTCTTCTTCCTTTTTTCCCCCTATCGATTCACACACCCCTAATAACATAAGTTGAGGTGACAGAGGAACATCCTCTTTTAAAACAAGCTGTAAAAAAGCGGATATTTCGCGACCCAGTGGCTCCATGCAGGGACATGTGGAGAAAATGTGCATTATATCTGCACCATGTGCCTTACACCTAAAACAGTGAATTCCCTCCAATCCTCCCCATTTCACAATTTTCGCAGATGTGATGTATAGGTCAAAAAGGGTCTTGAAATGTTGTGATTGCGAATTAGCAGAGCACAGCACAGAGTTCCCTAATTTGACTGATTTTAGAAAGCAAGAATCCAAAACCCCCAATTTATCCTGCTATATTAGCCTGTGCTTATCTAGATCGTCTGGGAGCCCCTCCTGCAGGCTACTATAAAGTTGTGAGATTGAGGAACCCGAGCTACGAATTAACAATTTCATTAACACCACCTGCCCAAAGCCTGCAGCGCCACCAGCTTTTCTAAGAAGGGAGTCCCTCAACTCTAAATAAAAATGTTTTATCCTGGGGGCCTATACTAAATTTTTCCCAAATGATGTCAAAGGAAGCTATGTGTTCCCCAGCCTAGGTGCGAAAGGCCGTAATTAAGACCTTAAAACTTTTTTTTTTAAGTAGCTAGCTTCATAAAATTTCAAAAGGCAGCCATTAGCCCGTATGCCGATCAAGATTTCATGAATTGAAGGAACATAACTAGGGTCATTTCCACCTCTAGTCCTGACGCAGAGGGGGGGCATGTAGTATTGCAAAACTGCAGCTAAATAATATAACTTAAAATGTGGAAGTGTTCCAAGGCCGTTCGAATCCTCAGGGTTGGTTCAATGCTCAAATAGTATCCATCTCTAAACCGCCCCAAATCTGCTATACATAATACGCAGACTAAAGGATGGTTAAGCGAGGGAAAGATGGATAAAGCCAGGAAGGAAAGGATGGGAACAGCAGGGAGGGAGACCTTAGAAGACACAAGAAGAGAGAAGAACAAACAATTACTAACAACTATATACGTTCTTCTACCCTACAACAATGCATATAGTTTAGCTACCACTAACCTGTAAAGGAAAATAAATAGGCATTCAAATGGGAGTTGTGTATAAGGAGTCTTCATACTTCTGGAGGCTGTAACAACAATGAGGGATATCAGACAGTTCTCTACATACTCATTATACCACCTCAACAATAGGTAAAGCACACTACCTGTCTAGTATAGACGAACCCCTTCTTCCCATATACAACTCCTGTAAAGAAAAGAACAGCATGTATTTCATGAATGAGTTTCTTGAGCAATATGCCTTCCTTGATCATTAGCATGCAACACAATAGACCTTACAGTCGTCTTGTATTAATCCTGGAGTTACGTCACTCCACCATATGAAATGTTTATCGAGGCAATAAATGTAGCAAGGTTTCCTTATAACTGACGAACACACATGAAGCTTTGTACATTCCAATTTAATCAGGAGCAAGATGAGACTCCTTGCACACAGATCACTAACTTGGTAACCAATGGCCTTGAAGTAACCAATGAGGAATCCTGCTCCTCCTCCACAGGGAAGCGTTTACAATACCAAGTAGTCACAAACGAGGATACAGTTCCAAAATATGTACGATCCAGAGAAAGCAATGAAAACTCTGTTTGTTAGCGTCACAAACGGACAAAGGAGCTCCAAACAGTACTCAGAGAACGGTGCCAGATGGCACCCTTACCAGCCGCAGAACGCCTCCGGTCATAACCTCCAAACGCCTGTAACACAAAATAATCGGCAGCTTCCTGCCCAGTCTCCGTGAGGATATGCGCTGCACACACGTGACCCGGAAGTGGTCCGGTCACGGCCGCGCATGGCGCTACTGCCTCTGGGTAATGTAGTTTGTGGCTGGCTGTGCCCTCGAACGTCCTAGTACCCCCTAACAGGAAGTCCCCATCCTCCTCTCTCCCTTGGGAGGGATAGTAATGCGTTAGCGCTCCTCGTTCTGCCATAGGACCAGATAAATCTTGCTACCTCCCTCTCAATTTGTCGAAACCAAAAATTGGGTATTTCCAAGGAGATTGTGCGAAAGATATACAGTAATTTTGGCAATATCATCATTTTGATGAGATTAGATCTCCCCATAATTGACAAATTCAGGTTATCCCATCGCTGGAGGTCATTTTTAATTTTCCCCATTATGGGAACCATATTTAGCTCTACAATATCCTCCACTTTAGAAGTGATGGATATCCCATGATACACCGCTTTTCAACAATCCTAGTATCTGAGGCTGTAACAAATCTATTTATCAAAATCTGTGTTTTAGCTCTATTCAGCGAGAAGCTCGAGTGAGTCCCAAAATCTTCCGCTATTCTTTCAACAGCGCGCATTGCTCCATTGGGGTCTGAAGTAATTATGGCCACATCGTCGGCGTGCGCCAGGAGTTTAGTATCCCAGCCATGCAGACTAACCGGGATGATTTCTACCGAGGATTCCAACCGTCTAAGAAAAGGGCCAATGTATAATGCAAATAGCAAGGGGGAGGACGGACAACCCTGCCTAGTCCCCCTGCCAATTGAAAATGCCTCCGATACCTTCCCCATGATTCTAAGTTGTGCTATCGGGTTTGTATGCAAGATCTGTATCACGTTCACGAATGAATCCCCCAAGCCATTAGCCTCCAAAACCTTCTATAGATAGTTCCATGACACCCTATCAAACGCCTTCTCTGCATCCAAGAAGGCGACCCCCATAGGGTTTGTGAGGACTTCAGTAGCGTCAAAAAGTGAGATTACCCTTCTGACGTGATCTGCCGTCCCCCTCCCCTGAATAAAACCATGCTGCCAAACTGAACAAGTTGATGCATCACAAAGATTTAAACATTTCACAATCCTCCCGTTTGATATGGGTTTCCTGAAGACAATACAAATAGTTTTTTAGGACTTTAAGATCTTCTTTAGCTTTTCTCCTCTTGCGCACTGTTGTTTAGCCCACAAATATTAATAGTTGCCATTCGTAACTAAGTCATAATACCAATCAAAAATGTTTATCAACCTGTAAGATCATAACACTTTTATCACAAACATTATAATGCCCACCAGGCCCTCAAGTCTGAAATTTAGTCTAGATTGATCTCTAGTCTTTAATACAATCAAGAAATCACGAAAATAAAAAAATAAGCTTTAGCTGCAGTTTACACTTCACCATTTTGCCAAGTGCCCTCTTTAATTTCCCCCCACCCTTTCCTCTGCCCATGAACCCCCCATCTCTCCCCACCCCATCCTTCCCTACCTTTGAGAGCAGCCGGACCCATAGAGTCCGAGTGACGGAGAGAGCAAAGAATACCACAGCCCCCCAATCCCCTGTGCACCCATCAAACCATCAAAACATCCGGACCTTAAGAGCCTCTGACTCATTTAGTGAGACTGAAAGGTAAGACTGTTAAGCTACTTTAAGGCCTAACATAATTTTTATCTCCCCCGAACCTGATCCAGATACTCTCCTGCTTGAATTTCAGAATTTAAAATACCCTCTGACAACTATCTTCAGCCTAGCCATGGCCAGCAGATACACCTCGAAACCTGCATCTTGTTAAGGTTTGATTAGTTGCCGTAGTCGCCATCTGCATTTCATAGTTATGTGACAAAAATTGGGGCGCACAAAAAAGAAGAATCTCTATACTGCCTTCTGGCCTCTGAACGTGCTTTCTGAAAAATGGCCTGTCTAAGCAAATAATTGCCAAAAAAACTAGGATGGCCCTCAGCTAATTAGCGTCTCTGCCAGAGGTCTTGTGGAGGACAGCTGGGAACCGGTGTACTCGCTGGATTTCTCGTTCCCAGTCCCATCCCCCAAAGTTCTGGAAAAGTTTCTTTAAGTAGACCTAAAATAAAAGAGTGAATATCCTCCCCCTCCAGCCCTTCCTTGATCCCAAGAAAGTAGAGGCTATTCCTCCTCTGACAGTTCTCCGTGTCTTCTAGCTTCCACATTGCATCCTTAAGTTGTGCTTCACGAGATGTAGTTTCTTCCCTCACAGCAGACAGTTCTCTTTGAACAACTGTGGTTCTCTCTTCCATAGCGTTTATCCGCTCCCAGATCTCCACGCAGGCGTTGCCAACTTTCCAGACTGCACCTTCCAGCTTCTTTGTCGCCTGTCTAGCCTTCTTCCCGTGTGCCCTGGTCTCTGTGTGATGTTCCTTAATTGATTCTAAAATCAAACTTAGTGCAGAGTTCATATCAGAGGCTCCATTTGGCTGCCCCTCCGTGGAGTATTCGACCTGATCTGTCGCCAATTCTGCAGGGCCAGTGATCCTTGTGTGAGAATAATTCCACTTCAGCCCAAGGCCGGCAGGTTACCGTCCCTGATTTTTTAGCATATCCATCTGCCCCTTAGAACCTCTAGAGCTCCTCCGATGTTTTTGGCAGTTTAGGGCAGTCTCTGGTGCTTCGAGAGTACTAGAGTCCAAGGTCACGGCACTATCGCCGCTTTCCCCGGGGTCAGGGTCCATACCACCTGACAGTGAATCCTCGGAAAGAGAAAAAAAATGATTGCATTGTCTGAGATAATGTCTTCTGTTGAATGCCCATCCGGAGCTTTGATGTGGGTCGGCCCCCCTGAAGTGCCTTCTTGTTGTGACTTGATATCATGCCAGCTGAGGGGTCAGATATAATATGAGATTCGCTCGCTATAACTTCCTGAGTCCTCTCGTTTGGAATACGCACCCCCTCCTCCTCCAGAGATTCCAGCTGTGTCATAGGGGTCTCAACCAGAGCGTCCCCTAAATGTTTGCTTGAAACCTGTTCCTGAATCATCAGATTCGAATTGTGCAAGAGTTCGGGAGGACTTAAGCTCAAGAATTCATCCTTAGTTTTTTAAAAATCAGTAATAGCCGGCTGTGGCGGTACAGAGTTTGAAGCTGGATGGACCCCATCGGGGGTTATCCCCCTTCTTCCATTATCTTTGATGTAGAAATTTTTCTTCCCCCAGTTTGCCCACGTACAACCAAAGTCCTCCACTTCCCAGCCCCTCCACTGTCCGCTTGTCTATTAAAATTGCCCAGCTCCTAAGGCTTACCTGTCAAGCCTGGTGGAGACTCCTGTTTAGAGCCATGTAGTTGCACAGAATTTCTCCCAACAGCTTCTTTTACTTCTTTTAATTGTCTCAGTGTTTTTTTGGAGGCATCCTTCCAGACACTGTTGCCAGCCTGAAGTCAAGTAATGAAGTGTGTGCCCTCAATACAAGTTTGTAGCCAAAAGCAGATGCAGTGTCCACCCACAGCCTCCAGGTGGAGTGAAATGACTGAGTGAGCCTAGCAGCCAGCATGCTACACTTCCACCGTCCAAAACCAGCTGACACGTTGCCTGGCCCAGCCTCCTGCTTCTTCTGCCTAGGGGCTCCGCCCGATGCCTCCTCACTCGTACTGCCCTCGAAATGGAACTCCGCGACCGCAGGGGTGAACTCAATACCGCCATCGCCGTCCTCAGTGCCTCTGCTGTGAACCCTGCTCGGAGACCAGCAGGTAAGCGAGATACAGCAGCTGAAAACCTCATTAACCCAGGGGAGTCTCCGGGTGCATTCGGGAGGTTCAGAAGGGGGGCTGCACAGTGGTGAACTAGGCTGCCGCCATCTTGCCATCAAGCATAACTGACTAATTTCAGTGGTCTTTTTTGTTTTTCAGGATTACTTTTAACTCATTTCAATACCTAACTATAACGTTACTTTAACCTTTGTTTTTTTCAGGGAATTTCTTGTATTCTCATAACATAGGTTAAGATTGCATTATCATAACTACCTATAACCATTATCTTTTTAAGTTACATTCTGGGTTTTTTAATGTTAGAGAACATTATTTTTGGATGCCAAACTATAATGTTTATTTATACTTTCTTTCCATGAATTTATGGGATTTATTTTACATATTCAGCCAACACCTCTACTGTGCACAGCTTTCAGTTATTCACAGCAGGGGATTGACACAGACAAATCGCCTGCTAGAAGCCAACCCACCACAGCATGTCCTCTGTGGTCAGCTGCGTGCCACTGCCACTACTCTCCTCCAGCTTGCCCGCAGGTCTCTATCTGTGCCTCCCTACCACCACCTCCTGCCGTCTGTGGTAGACTTTCTGCCCCTGACACCTCCTGCCTGGCCTCTTTTCTCTATCAGCTTGACCTGATACCACCTGCCTACTCTCCATAGTAAGCTTGTTGCCCCTGGTGTTCACAGGGGGGTGGATTCTGGCATAGTCGGGGCGGTCGTGGTGTTGAAGCTGTCGTGGATGTCAGCGATCTTGCAGTGGAAGAAGATGGCTAGTGAGTCGCACAGTTCTTGTGAGGACGGGATGTCGTTGGCGCTGGGGTTGGAGAGTTCCTTTACGATGCTGAAGAGCTCTTTGCTGCTGTGTGCGTTGTTATCCAAGAGGTCTTTGAAGGAGGATCTCTTGGCTAATTTGATGAGGTGGTGGTGTCTGCGGGTGGCGTCCTTGTGGGCTGCGTGGTTGTCCGGTGTGCGTTCATGGAGCCATGTCTTCTCCAGTTTCCGGCATGCGCGTTTCGAGGTCTGGAGCTCGTCGGTGAACCAGGTGGCTCTCTTGTTGGCGTTGCTGTTGGAGGGTTTCTTGAGCGAGGCGAGGGTGTTGGCGCAGTCGTCGATCCACTGTCTGAGGTTTCTGGCTGCGGCGCCTGGGTTGGTGGGGTCGGTGGGTGGGTTCTTGGCGAGGGAGGTGATCAGCTGCACTTCGGTGACTTTGCTCCAGCAGCGGTGAGGCAGCTGTTCGGTGCGGTGGTGCATGGTTTATTTCTTGAAGGTGAAATGGATGAAGCAGTGGTCGGTCCAGTGGAGTTCAGTGGTGTGGTCAAAGGCGATGTGGGAGCCAATGGAGAAGATGGGATCCAGCGTGTGGCCGGCACCGTGGGTGGGTGCGGTGACGAGTTGTCTGAGGCCCAGGTTGGCGAGGTTGTCGATCAGGGTGGCGGAGTTGACGTTGTTGTTGTTCTCGAGGTGGAAGTTCAGGTGCCCGAGGAGAATGTAGTCCGTGGAGGCGAGTGCGTGGGTGCTGGCGAGGTCGGCGATGGAGTCACTGAACTGAGCCCGGGGTCCGGGGGGTCTGTAGATGAGTGTTCCTCTGAGTGTGGTGTTGGGGTCAGTGTGGATCCAGAAGTGCAGGTGTTCGGCGGTGTTGAGGGTGTCATCTGCGTGGGTGGCGACCTTGAGTGTGGACTTGTGGACGATGTCTATTCCTCCTCCGATTCCGTTGGCGCGATCCCTGCGGGTGATCTTGTAGCCGTCCGGGATGGCTATGGCGATGTCGGGTGCCGAGGAGTCGTTCCACCAGGTCTCGGTCAGGAAGGCCACTTCCGGGGCGGAGGTGTCGAGCAGATCCCAGAGCTCGATGGCATGTTTGCGTGCGGAGCGGGTATTGAGGAGTATGCAGCGGAGGTGGTTGGGTCCAGTCCTTGGAGGTTTGGTGGTTCTGTCACAGGTGAAGCTGCAGGTGTGGCAGGAGAAGGGTCCGTGGGTCGGTTTCGGGGCGGCCTGGAAGCAGGTGTGGTTAAGGCCGGCGTTAAGTGCATGGAGGATGCTGGCGTCGTAGTGGATTCTGGTGTTGTGGTGTTTGCGGGGTCCAGGGGTTCTGGCGCTGGGCGTGGTCCAGGCGCGGATGGGCGCGGTGGCTTCTCGGCCTGCATATGAGGTGGCTTGGGAGGGAGAAGCAGTTGGGAGGCGGGAGAGGGAAGGTGAATGGGTGTGCAGGGGGAGCGGGCCTCAGGGATGCAGCGGCGGGAAAGGGACATAGCGGCGGGGGGAACTGGTGCACAGGGCAGAAGGGAGGGAAAAACCCAGGAAACAAGGAGGCAGCAAGCAGGCAGTCAGGTGACGAGCAGCATCGTGGGGGCAACCTCACTGCAAGCAGGGTCAAAGGTCACAAAAAAGCACAGAAAGGTCACAAAAAACGGGGGGAAACATGTGGCACAGAGGCACAAAGGTCACAAAAAAGGGCAGAAAGGTCACAAAAAATGGGGGGAAACGAGTGGCACGGAGGCAGAAAGGTCCCAATAAAGGGCAGAAAAGGTCACAGAAAACGGGGGAAATGAGTGGCACAGAGGCAGAAAGGTCACAGGAAGGGGCAGAAAAGGTCACAAAAAACAGGGGAAACGAGTGGCACAGAGGCACAAGGGGGAGTAGAGACAAGAAAAACGAGTACAATTAGGGGAGCAGAACTCAAGAAAAACGAGTGCAATCAGGGAGAAGAAGGCACAAAAAACAGGTACAATCAGGGGAGCAGAGGCAAGAAAAACGAGTGCAATCAGGGGAGCAGAAGGCAAGAAAAACAAGTGCCATCAGGGGAGCAGAAGGCACGAAAAACAGGTACAATCAGAGGAGCAGAGCCAAGAAGAACGAGTGCAATCAGGGGAGCAGAAGGCAAGAAAAACGAGTGCAATCAGGGGAGCAGAAGGCATGAAAAACTAGTACAATCAGGGGAGCAGAAGGCAAGAAAAAATGAGTACAATCAGGGGAGCAGAAGGCAAGAAAAACGAGTGCAATCAGGGGAGCCAAATTGAAGAAAGTGAGTGCAATCAGGGGAGCAGAAGGCAAGAAAAAACAAGTACAATCAGGGGAGCAGAAGGCAAGAAAAACGAGTGCAATCAGGGGAGCAAAGAAAAACGGGTACAATAAGGGGAGCAGAGGCAAGAAAAACGAGTACAATCAGGGGAGCAGAAGGGAAGAAAAACAAGTGCAATCAGGAGAGCAGAAGGCATGGAAAACGAGTGCAATCAGGGAAACAGAAGGCACAAAAAGTTAGTGCAATCAGGGGAGCAGAAGGCAAGAGAGCGGGCACAGATAAGAATGCAGGCACAGGGGGTAGACAGGCAACAGCGGTCACAGAAACCAGAAGACAACATGGGCAGTACAGGGAAGACAGACAGACAGCGACAGTGATACAAACCTAAGGCCTACCACTGGCCACCAGGGATGAGGCGCAGGTGGTAGCCTGCGGGTGGAGGAGGGCCTCAACTTCTACAGCAGCGGCAGCTGGGGCAGGGTCAGGACACACAGGGGAGCTGTGTGGTGGGGGACCGACCTACCAGCAAGGTCAAGTCCCTTCCCATGCGGCCATACCCAAACTGATCAGCTTTCTGCCCCTACTTCTACCCCCTCCTCCCAGCCCTCATTCTCTGTGTGCCTGCCCCGGCCCCCCTCATTCCTGCCTTATATGATCAATTGTGCTACCTATGCCCATGCAGGCCTTTTCTCTGCTTTCTGTGGGCAAATTGTTGCCCTGCCCCCTCCTGCCTGTCATCAGTTGTCTGAGTCTATGCCCTGCCCTTAACTCTAGTTGTGTGCTCCTTTGTGCTGCCACAGGGGTCTCCAGCCTGCCGTGTGTTGCTAGTCTGCAGCCCCAGCCCTTCTTCCTCATACCCCAGTTATTTGTGTGTATGCCCTTGCCCCCTCCCTCCTGCACTCCATGGTCCATTGAGCTACCACTGCCTCTCTACGTCCTTTGTACTGCCATTGAGCTACCCCTCCTTCCTGTCTTGCCCTGTCTGTTGTGCTGCTATGGTTCTTCCGCCTGCCTATCAAGCTCAGGTTGCTGCCCTATTCTCGGCTCCCTCCCCCCTCCCTCCCCTCTGCCTTTCATCATTCAAGCCTTTGCCCTCCCTTCTGCCTTCCATGGTTCATTGTGCTGCCCCTTTCCCCTGCTCTTCATGGTCAGTTGTGCTGCCACTGCTCCTCCTGCCTCACCTTCAAGGTCTATTGTACTTCCACTGCCTCTCCTGCTTGTGATGTGTGGTCAGCTTTCTGCCTCTGCCCCCTTCCCCCTGCCTTCTGTTGTCTGAGTCCAGTCCCTACATCCTTCCTTCTGCCCGTAATGTCCATGCCGCTGTACCCTCCCTCTTGCCCACCATGGTCTTTTGTGCAGCCAAAACCCTTCCTGCCTATCACATATGGTCAGTTGGGTTGCCACTATCCCTTCCTTCTGCCCAACATGGTCAGTTTTCTTCTCCTGCCCCTGATCCCCTCCCACATTCTCCCCATGGTCCATGTGCTTGTCCTATCCTGTGCCTCCTGCTCTCCATGGTGCATTGTGTTTGCACTGCCTGTCCCAGCTGCCCTGTATGATCAGCTTGCTGCTCCAGTCCCTGCCCCTCTGTTGTACATGTGCATGCCCTGTTCCCTCCCTCCTGCTTTCAATGGTCCATTGTCTGACACTGCCCCTCCTGCCTGTCCTGTGTGGTCAGTTAGCTTCCCCTGTCCCTTGCCCCAGCCCTCAAATATCTGAGTTTGTGTCCCTAACCCCAGCCTCCAGCCTCCATGGTCTATTGTGTTGTCACTGTCCTCCCTCCTGCTATCCATGGCCCACTGTACTGCCACTACCCTTACCAATTGCCTGCATGATCTGTTGCTCTGCTGATGCCCCTCTCACCTGTCCTGCATAGGTAGCGCATTGCTACTGCCACTGCCTCTGCCCCTACACGAAACCCATCTGTTGTCAGAGTTCCTGCCCCTATCCTTTCCCTCCTGCCCCCATGCCTGTTGGTATGCCCTTGCCCATTCCTGCTGCCCTCCATGATCCATTGTGCGGCCACTTGCCCTGCTGCCTGTTGTGCATGAGCAGCTTGCTGCACTTACCTCCCTCTCACTGCCCTCTGTTTAGCTGTGCATGCCTCTGCCCTTACCTCCTGCTCTCCATAGTTTGTTGTGCTGCCATTACCGCCTCCAACTGCCCTGCATTGTCAGGCTGCTGCTTCTGCTCTCCACCCCCTGCCCTCCATTGTATGTGTGCATGTTCCTGCCGCCTCTCTTTAGCTCTCCATGGTCTGTTGTTCTGCCACTGCCACTCCCATCTGCCTTCATAGTCCATTGTGCTGCCACTGCCCCTTCCACCTGCCTAGCATGGTCAGTTTGCTTGCTTCTGGCCCTGTGCCCGCCCTCCTGGTTTCCGTTGTCCAGGTCTGTGCCACTGGTCCCTCCCTTTCCAGAGTGTTTTTAATGAACAAATTAAAACCTATAGCATTTTCTTTAGAAATGAACAAAACAAGAGCATTCTTCTTCTCATAGAAATTATAGAGAGTGTTCTAGAAAGGGTCAAATGAGGGCACATTTTCCTTGTTCTCAATTAGCGATAAAGGACTTTTAAACTAGTTGCTATTTTTATGTTTTTTATCCAATTGATACCTTGATTATTTGTAGTATGAGTTACATAAGCTTATTGTACCCTTCTATCATTAGGCTAAATGTGGGCTATATTTGAGGGCAATATTTGAGCTCTTTTTTTAGGAGTTGCCACCTTGGGAGACTTTTTAGTTAACAAGCTCCCTTATTTTTTAATTAACTAAAGTATACACTCTAGAACTGTTTCAGTTTTACAGCTTTGAGTCCATCAAGATGGCGTTCAGGTGTGCCACACTTTTGTCATAAATACAGAATGTTAGACCTGTCACTCTTAGGGTAGGCTGTGCTAAAGGGCTGGTGCTCTCTCCCTTAAATATTGTAAAATTGGATTACAACTGTTTGACATATTTAATTTACTAATAAGTCCCTTGTATAGTGGTATATAATATGCCTAGGGTCGGTATATTAAATGCTACTAGTGGGCATGCAGCCCTTATTGTTCCACCCACTTAAGAAGACCCTTAAAATATGCACCATGCCTGCCATTGCAGTCTGAATGTAGTTTTAAACTGCCAATTCAACTTGGCAATATATCCTCCTTGCCATGACATAAAATCCCTTTTTGTTGGATATATTACCCCTAAGATGGTTCCTTGGTCCTTATGGCAGTGTGCATTGTAAATAAAAGGTTGGGCATGTACGTTTATGTTTTACATGTCCTGGTAGTAGAAAACTCCTAATGGTTTTTTTCACTACTGTGAGGACTACCTCCCCAATAGGATAACATTGGGTTGCCTTATTACATTTAATAATGCTAACCTTTGATTGGAAACTGGTGAACATTTGTGTTTAGTGTCTGAAGAATTGCAATTAAAAATCCATGTATTGATATAACTTTTATAAAGTTGGCATGGTTCTGCCCTAGCCATTTGGTGCCTCCAGCATTTTCCTGGGTTGCCTGACTGGATGTAGTTTGACCATGTTTATTCCTCCCTGACAGCCCACACAATGGAGGGATTATGTGTGCCTGGATGGACCGTCAATTGGCAGGATGGGCAGCGGCGCTGGGCACAACCCAACTTGCAACTGAAAAGGCTATGTCCTGCCTTCACACAAAGGACTTGTCACCACTGCATTTTTCATGCACCTAGCTTGGAGCCACGGCAGGGGATGCAGGACACTTCAAGCACTGCAATGCAAATTCTCTTGAAACCTCTCCTACTTAAAGAAGGCACCAAGTATAAGAATAGGAATCTCAAAACCACACTTTAGTTCCCTTTCTGGACTTGCAAAAGGACTCTCAGTGAACTGCCTGATGCTGTGATCTGCATGTATGTTGCACTTGGAAGAACAGCTTTGCTGCTTGTAACCTGCCTTGACCCCTCAGAGGCCTCCCTTCTGTTTGAGTCCTGTTCTGTTGATGAACCCAGGACCACAGGAGTGACTCTAAGGGCTACTTGGCTGGACTCCTGTCCACAACCGAGCCTTAGGGACAAAAAAGGCTCCAACCATCTTGAACCTGTACCTGGACCCAGTCTGAGTGAGTCCCAATACCCAATGTGGTGCTTCTCTAGTCCTGAACTCTTAGTGGAGGTTTTAAAGGTACCCAGACACCCAAAATCCAAATCTTAAGACTTGGAAAAATGTTGGCTAAAACCTGCTCTTGGAACCAAGGAGAACTAGAACCAACCTGCTAATCTATCCACTCAAGGAGCAAAACTGATCGGCCTGATTTCGTGGCTGCTCCAACTACATTTCTTTTCGCACAGCAGCAAATCTTTTTCTACTGCCCTTCGCCAAAGGGGTATTCGACCTCGTGGAGCTGTCATCAGCTATCGCCTCCAGCCTCATCCCACAAGAGACTAAGTTCGAACATAGAAAACTTCACTGCAACTTCGTCCAGCAGCTCCCCGAAGGTGCCACTCTTACACCACCTGCAACCTTGCCCCACTGAACTTTACCTTGTCAGATCATTTTCTCAGAATTTCTTCTAAATCTGAATGTAGGCACTGACTGGACCCAAGCCACTCTTTTCATCTGACACACGCTTGATTGCAGTTGGCCATATTTTTTTATATTGACCTTGTATCGCATAACTACATGTCCGCAGGTTGATGCTTTGATATTTAAGGCACTAGTTCTTACCTTAAACTTTGAAAATTCACAACTCTGGTTCTAGTTAACAGATGTTTATTGCTTTGTTGTCAAATACCTTATTAAAATACACTCTGTTTTCCACATTGGTGTGGGATTTTCCATATGTTTTGTTTTCACTTTATTGCGGCGCTTTTGCTGCATAAATACTTAACACATTGCCTCTAAGTTGATGTTTTAATGAAATGGATAAGGAAGATTATTGAGAACTGAGAAAACCTATTAATTAACATGAAAATTAATCAGTTTAGTAGCTGAATATGCAAAGATAAATGAAAAATGTAACCTCAAGATAAAACACATTTGCAATGTGCTGATTTCCAATAGGCAGCCATAGGTGTCCTTTTAAGCCATAGAAAAGCTGAAAAGCTAATTTTCTATAACTAGAAGAAAACCTAATATTGCTGAAATGTGCACAGTGTGAATTAGCAGCTAGACCTTAAAGTGACATGCTTAGAAATGCTTGTCATAACTGCAGAATGTTACTTTTCAAAAGGGTACTCGTTAAGGTTGTCCTCTGTCACTCTACTTTTTATGTTATCTTTGGAACCTTTTTTTCATCCTCTACGCCACTCACCTTTTTGTCATGGTTTCATTCATAAAAAATACTGAAATCTAATTCGCAGCCTATGGTGATGACATTCTATTATATGTTTCAGATCCACATACCTCCATACCTGCCTTTACTGATCTCTGACACACATATGCTAACCTATTTGGTTATAAATTAAACTTTAAAAATCTGAAGTCCTTCCATTAAATAAATATTGTTTAAAAGAAATGTTTGCGGATAGTGGTTTTAAATGGAATTCTAATCATATTACATGGTTAGGGATTAAATACTCCTCCTCAATTACCAAAACCATTCAGCTTAATCTGGAAGATGTTCTTCAAAAAGTTCTTCACATGTGAGAGAAATGGTCGCTCAGTATTTATCTTTGTAGGGCAGGTTGGACACAATCAAAATGATGATGCTCCCTGTTGTTAATTTTTCACTACCTATGCTACCAGTTAAATTTATTTTTAAATTCTTTTATTCCTTTAACAGTTCCTTAGGTAAACTGTTATGGAATAAACAGAAAGCACGCATATCAAGATATGCGTGCTTTCTGTTTATCTTCTTTATGTGCACCCAAAGGTAGAGGTGGAGTTAATTTTCCAAACTTTCGACTGTATCATTCTTCATTTTCAATAAAACAAGTTTAACCTCACATTTGTTCCTCTGCTGAAATACCCTTAATAGTATTGCATGATTTGGAGGACTCTTTGGTTCTCCTTTTCTCATTTCAGTCACTGGTTAATTTTTTTCATCCTCCACGCTCCTCTACATCTCCTATCTTTACACATTCTAGATCCATAATTTACCAGTTCCTTACCAAATCTCTCTCACCATTGCAGGTATTCTTTGATTCCTCCATATGGCATAATAAGTCTATTGTACTATCAAATTGCACAATTTTTTGGAACGCTTGGGTGGCTAAAGGAATAATTTAGGTTAGACAATTTCTTTGAGAGACACACTATCTTTCCTCTACTGAAGTGCAAACCAAATTTGCCCTGTCCGCTGCTTCTACTCTTAAATATGAATTGTTAAAAAATGTTTTACTCAACATACAGTCCTTCTTTCACAGACTCCTTCTCCTTCACCAGATCTACTTTTGGCACCGTTAACAAAGTCTTCCTTCTTCAAGGCCTCTGATATATATATATATAAACTTGCTAATTACTTTTGAGCTAAGTCAGCTAAATATTGTTTAAGTTAATGTGAAATCAACATTAGAGCATAAACTGGTATTTTTACAATGAATGTTTCACAACAGTATATAATTTTGGTTTTTAAATGCAAACCAGGTTAAATAATTCACGTTTTGTAAATACTCACTGTTTTTGTCAGAAGCACCACAATGACCAGAATGCCTTGCCTGGAGGGAAGTGGGAGGGCATTATGACAAACATATGCTTTATAACCTCTTGAGTTTGTGAAGGTCGACACCGTGAACAAGATTTCAGTGGGAGATCGAAACGCGTTGGTGTTTGAAGCGTTTGGGAGCTTAATCTGGAAATAAACGTTAATATTGCAACACAAGAAGGTTTTGTTGTGCGATCCAATTCCTTTCCAAGTGAGAAGAGTTTGATATATGTACGGCGGTCTGCTCGACCGCGGGATACCGCACGGCTCACAAGCAGCGCCTGGACCGTGAACTGAGCAAACAAAGGATTCCTTAAACAAAGCGGACTGTGGCGATCACCGACGAGATCAACAGCGAAGTTTGTGAGTAATCTGCCCTGAACCGCGAGGGAGCAAGGGAGACGCCGATCCGAATCTCAGCTGAGGACGCACCCGACTGCCGGAAGGGAGGAGGGAGTGAAACTCGGCGAAGACGAGGTAAGCGGGAAACTCTTGTCTTCACGAACGGGAGGGAAGATAAAAATAACTAAGCAAGAGGCAAATGCCGATGTCGGTCAGCCCGTGATAAATCACTCGCATACAGGCGTGCAGGCTAAATAAACGACTGTTAAAGATTTCAATGCAAATCTGGTTGGAACTATTACATAGCTTACCGAGTGAATCACGAACATAACCCTAAGTGCAATGCAGGTTTAAATCAAAACAGTGATATAATCCCAAACCAAACAAACAATATGGAATCACGAGATGCAAGGAGACAGGCTTTGTTGGATAAACCAGAATTCTTTGAAACAGGGGGCACACAAGGAACAGATCCAAAAGCTAATAAAAAGACTGATGCAAAAACGAAACTGAGAAATTGGGAGAAAGTCTCCAAAAAAGAGATTAATAAATGGTGGGAGATGACCACACTAAAAAATACATAGAAGTACAAAGAGTGCCAAGGGGTCTGAGACTTCATTTGATGTCAAGTCACCTAGATTCAAGCAATGATTTATTACAAGAATGGGGCGAATACTTATTGTGTTCATCACTGGGATTAATGAATATATTAGTCAAACATATTGAAATTTCATTGCTAAAAATAAAAAGTCAAGTTCAAGAAATGGAAAAAGAAATTGTGACCCTGGATTTAACACCGGATTTAAAAAAATTCAAAACAGATTTAGAAAAACAGATTGAGGCACATGAGGACTCAGTACAAAATCGCAAATGTCAAAAATTCTTAAGAGACAAAAAAGATTATTGTGAAGGGCGAATTTTCACATATGCGAGAAAATATGATCACTTGCAACAACAAAACTATGACCCAAGCAATACAAGCTCTTCAGAAAACTTATCATCTAATGTATCGGTGGAACTCAGTGATGAGGAAATACTATCAGCAAGAAAACAGTCTTTTTTAGTGGATATGCGGCTGGTCCTACAACAACGACAATGGGAACAAGCAAGAAGATTTCAGCCGCAAAACAGAGGACGTGGCCGTGGAAAACCACGAAGCAACAAGCAAGGAGAGGAAGAAGGGGCAACCGGCGGGGAAAGAGTGGGAACAGTAACACGCAGTATGAGACTGAAAAAAACATTCTAAAGGATGAACAAGAACTAACGGTTATCAATCTATCAAGCCGTCAACTAACAAAATCAGAAAATACACTGCTTAAGAAAGGTTTGAACTTTTGCCCAAAGGTACATCTGGATGTGGCACAAACAAGGATAGATCTGTATAAATATGTGCGAAAAATTAAGTTGGCCAAACTATACAAAGAAAAAGAAATTTACATTAGGAAAAATGCGCCATCAACCACAGATTCAAATAGCAGTACGTTACTGGCTCAAGATGCTGAAAGTTATGTGACATTGATGAACTTAAACACAGTCAGTGTATCACAAGATGTGACCTTATCACAAATGTGTACACAATCTGGAGCTGGGTTATCCAAAAAAAAGCGGAAATCACGTTTTTACCCGCAATTCCCACCAGGCAATAAGGTGGATATTTTCCATGAAGCAGTGATCCAGGATATTTACAAATTAAAGAAACAAAGATATATGGACAATCTAAAAAGTGAAGAACGGAAAGCATTAACAACTTTGAGTCAAGATAAAACGATTGAAATAAAGATGGCTGATAAAGGCGCGAATGTCATCATATGGGACAAATTAGAATACATGAGAGTAGCCCATGAACAACTAGAGGACAAATTGTATTATGAGAAACTGACAATTGATCCCACAAAACAACAGAAGGAAAGATTAGATGTAAAATTAAAAGAATGGCTGAACTTAAACCTGATTGATTCTGATGAACATAAATATCTCACCGTAGATGATCCAGTCACTGCAACAATGTACTTCTTGCCAAAAGTACATAAGAATCGGACTAGACCACCAGGGAGACCTATAGTCTCCGCTAAGGGTTCCCTTTTTGAACCGATAGCAAATTATTTGGATTTTTTCCTACTGCCCTATGTTTCGAAGTTGAGCTCATTCATAAAGCACACAACGGATATGTTAAGACAAGTGAATGGTATCCCCTGGAAATCTTCGTATAAATTAATATCAATGGATGTTGTATCCTTATATACGAACATAGATCACGAAGTGGGTATCGCAGCTTGCAAATTTTTCCTCCAGGATAGAAATATCCAGTACTCTAAACACAATACTATGCTGGAAGAAATGATGAGACTGTGCCTGAACCAAAACATCTTTTATTTTGGAGAAGAAATCTATGCCCAAACAAAAGGCACTGCTATGGGTTTTTCTTTTAGCCCAAGCTTTGCGTGTCTCACCATGGGATGGTGGGAACAGAAATGGGCATGGCAACCTGAGAACGACATCATGCTAAATAAAGTGATACTATGGGTACGCTTTATAGATGATCTCCTAATCATCTGGGATGGCTCAGAGAATGATTTCAAAGACTATTTCCAAGTCCTAAATTCATCACCTGCCAATTTCAAATTTACTTACGAACTGAGTGACAACAGAATAACTTTCCTGGATACGGAAATTTACATAAAAGACAATGAGGTGCATACAACCTTGCATAGAAAAAAACCGCAACCAACGCGACACTGCATGCCAGCAGCTTTCACCAGCAATGTCTATTTGAGAATATTCCTTACGGAGAATTTCTGAGATTAAGAAGGATATGCTCGGAAGAAGGAGAATGGGAGAAACAAAGCACATCAATGAGCCACAGATTTGAAAAAAGAGGTTATTCAAGAAATCACATAAAGAAAGGTTGGGAAAGAGCAAGTGAAAAGGACAGAAACAGTTTGTTACAACCGATCCAAAAAGAAGAAAGTGATAAAGATGTGATAAGATTCATAACAACCTTTTCTAATGAGTCCAAACAAATCAGAAATATTCTCAAAAAGAATTGGAAAATTCTAAAAATGGACACCACTATTGGCTCTATCATAGGGGATACACCAAAATTGACATTTCGTAGAGCACCTAATCTCAAAGACCGTTTGACAAAGAGTCACTTCTTTAAAGAAGAGAAAAAAGTTTGGTTGAAAGGAAAAGGTTTCAAAAAATGTTTCAACTGTAAGATTTGTCAAATATGCAAACCAACCCAGGAAATTTTGTTGGACAATGGAAAAATTTGGAAAATTGAGGAACTGATTACTTGCACAACACCATATGGCCGAGATACCCGCCACCCCCTCTCAACACAATCCCCAAAAGGAGTGAAACCGGAAACAGTTCTTGAAGTTTTTGGAAGTGGGATGGAGTGACCATCCCGGCCGTATTTATTAAAACAAAATTAAAACATTAAACGTTTCATGTTATGTACAATTTCATTACCATATTGCGATGTTTGGCTAACCTTAACAGATTCTCTAATACAGAGGTTCTCCTAGCCGAACTAGCAACCTACAAAACATTTCTTGACATATTGAAATTGTACAACCTAACGTTTAAGGGCCAACGGCAAGGTCATAACCGGTGTCAAGATCCCTAACCAGACTTACCCCTCCCACTTGGGATGGGCGACAGCACGGAGGCGTACCTCAAGTGCAACTACTACCAATTTCCCTTGACTTGACGGGGGCACCTAAAAACTCGACGCCAGTTAAAGGTCGTTCGAATACTCGTGTGAGGTATCTAGAAGGTATCGTGGCCCTTATCCCAACCCCACACAACTTACCGCATCTGCCGTCGCAGATGTCACTGGCCCCGGGAAATTCCCCAGGAGGGGGCTGTAACCCCTCCTACAAAGGAAGGGGCCTTGACCGCCTTTCCTTTACTTCCGGCGACCCATCCTTAGAAGGGACCGCCTCCCCATTCAGGGGCCAATGGCCACCTCTCCCGAGCGCTCCCATCCGTGTTGGGTGACGCCCACTCATAGGGATCTACTAATTAGTGCTCACCGATCATGACCTTACCGCCTACCAAAATAAATACGACAGTGCAAATTAACCTAAGAATACATTGGCCACTATGACCGAAAGAGCATACATCAAAATTCAACACTAAACTGAATATCTTTAATGGCAAACATACTCAAAAACGACCATTCTTTATTAACTCAAAATCAACATGGCACTACAACCTGTAAACGAAAACAAAACAAAATTAATCAACTTTATTATACACAACTGGCTGTCTTCAGGGGCTGGTGGGTGGGTCAAAATTGGCTCTTCGTTCTGTCCCGAGCTCACGTGCAGCGAGGAGGTGCAGCTTCAGAGCACAAGAACAAGAGGATGTCTTCTGGTCTTGCGTCCCTTTTTATCCGTCTTCAGGGCGGGCGTATACCCGCCCCTGCCTGCCCCTGAGGGCGTGGCTGGCTGCGTCGGTGTCTAGGCCAGCCCACTCTAGGGCGGGAACGAGCGCGCCCCGGCTACGCCGCTTCGGGCATACCAGCTGAGACGCGCCTCCCGCCCAAAATGGCTTCCCGGGGGGATCGAGGCACTCGGCCATACGTTCGGGGGGACCGATTCGGTCGCCCCTTTCCATATGGCCGAGATACCCGCCACCCCCTCTCAACACAATCCCCAAAAGGAGTGAAACCGGAAACAGTTCTTGAAGTTTTTGGAAGTGGGATGGAGTGACCATCCCGGCCGTATTTATTAAAACAAAATTAAAACATTAAACGTTTCATGTTATGTACAATTTCATTACCATATTGCGATGTTTGGCTAACCTTAACAGATTCTCTAATACAGAGGTTCTCCTAGCCGAACTAGCAACCTACAAAACATTTCTTGACATATTGAAATTGTACAACCTAACGTTTAAGGGCCAACGGCAAGGTCATAACCGGTGTCAAGATCCCTAACCAGACTTACCCCTCCCACTTGGGATGGGCGACAGCACGGAGGCGTACCTCAAGTGCAACTACTACCAATTTCCCTTGACTTGACGGGGGCACCTAAAAACTCGACGCCAGTTAAAGGTCGTTCGAATACTCGTGTGAGGTATCTAGAAGGTATCGTGGCCCTTATCCCAACCCCACACAACTTACCGCATCTGCCGTCGCAGATGTCACTGGCCCCGGGAAATTCCCCAGGAGGGGGCTGTAACCCCTCCTACAAAGGAAGGGGCCTTGACCGCCTTTCCTTTACTTCCGGCGACCCATCCTTAGAAGGGACCGCCTCCCCATTGAGGGGCCAATGGCCACCTCTCCCGAGCGCTCCCATCCGTGTTGGGTGACGCCCACTCATAGGGATCTACTAATTAGTGCTCACCGATCATGACCTTACCGCCACAGGCCCGGATAGTTGACCGGCTATCCGGGCCCCCCACAAAACTCCTAGCTAAAGGTCATGTTCCAACGTTTTTAACCATGCTAAGAAGTCTCCTATGAGTAACTCATTTCCCACCCGAGACAAATGCACACCATCCCCCAGATACATACTGTCATCATTAATACAACCGTGCGAGATAGAATGCAATGTCCTGGAACGGAACAACCTACTCATTTTGTTATTAAGCTTCCTAACAGAATGGTTCAAAGCAGGGATCGAAATAGCCCCCCGCCACACTTTTCGTGGGATCATATGAGACCACGCAATTATGCACCCCGGAACTTTCCTCGCCAACCAACTTACAGTGGAAAGCATTGCCTCCAGGAGAAGTCGTCTACCGGTGGTGACCAAATCATTGCCCCCTAAATGTACTATGACTATAGACGGCGGTGACCTCATCCGCCCTAACAAACCCTCAAAGTATGCCTGAAACTGGTCAATACAGAGACCGCCCCTTCCGTAGAAGGACATCCTGTACCCGTATTCCCCAGCTACGTGAATCATGTCACCTGCTTCGAATACGTCTGCGGCACGCCTCACGTATGAGTGGCCCACGACCCACACCTCCTTTCTCACAGCCGGTGATGTCTGACCGCTGGCCCGGTGTTGGGTCGACTGCATAGTCCGCCCCGCCTCGAAGGCTTGCGTAACTGAAAACCAAACAAAAGACAAGAAGCGTGAGTACATTATTACAGCTTCACAACATGTGCAACCGCACATACCTCTTATAACAATTGGAGGACCAACGCCCCACTCGTTTTACTTGTTCCACATTAAGACCCCTGGCTGCAGCTTCAGTGGCAGCCCCTATCCGAAAGGAATGGGTCCCAAACTCACCCGGGTCCAAGCCCGCTGCGGTAATTGACATCGCGAGCACCCGCTGAAACTGAAACTTCGTCAGTGGGGTGGCGTCCGCGTGTCTCAACATTGTCCCCCCCCATGATGCCACCCTTCGTGCTAGGTAATCCTCTAAACACTTCACCGGACACATGGAAGACCCTGGAATCCTGCGAATGACTATGCAGTCTCCCACCCCACTTTGATCGGTTTTTGACTTGACAAAGGATACCGTCATAGTCTCACCCCTGATCTGAACGTGTTCCCGGCACAAACCCCCCGCCACATCCCGCTTGCTCCTTGCCACCAGCTCACTTATCCTCATAGCCCCGTGAAATGCAAGCGTAAAAGCGGCTCGGAACAAACAGGCCTCGAACTGAGACGAGCATATGGCGGGGAGTGTGGCCAGCAACTGGGACAACCTATCCAGACCTATCGGGCGCCTCTCATCTACTCTGCGACCCTCAAGGCGTTGCCACCCACGCAGCGCTTTCTGTACAGCAAAAGACGCTGTCGGGTCCTGGATATTATGAGCCCTGGCAACAAAGGAGATGGCAGCACGATGCCTCTGGGCTGTAGCCACCGACTTCCCAGCCTTACGCAAGGACATCAGAAAATGTACTACCCAATCCTCATGCCCCCAAAGTCCCCCTCTCTCAGTCCCCAAAAAGGCTAAATAAGCCCGAAACGCCCCTTCGTATGCCTTCCTCGTCCTTGGTGCTAGACTCTCTCCCACGAGGTAACGAAGTTCGGGGCACCGAGAGACCAGAGAGCTTCGGGAAAGGGTGCTGGCTCGGGGTCCGCTGAGGGAAGGAAACCCGAGAAAGCCTGCATTTGAAAACGAGACAGTGCATCAGCAGCCTGATTCATCACCCCCGGGACATGTTTTGCTCTGAATACCACGTTCAGTTGCATACACAGTAAGACAATTTCTTTAAGCAGCCTCAAAATCATTTTACAACGTGCTGCCTGACTATTGATGCATTCTACAACGGTCATATTGTCAGACCAAAATATGACAGAGTGATTTTTGAATCCATCGGGCCAGGATCTGAGGGCCACCAAAATGGGAAACAGCTCAAGGAAAGCAATATTACTCGTCAGCCCCTCTTCGTGCCACCATGTTGGCCACTTTTGTGCCGACCATTTTGTGCCGAAGATGGCGCCGAAACCCATGCTTCCCGCTGAATCCGTCCATAGACCAAGCTCTTCAGAGGACAAGGCCGGTTTGTTCCAGACGACTCGACCATTGAAATCCGCCAAAAATGCTAACCAAATACGCATGTCTTGGCGGACCTCGGCCGATAACCTCGTGCGATGGCGACCCTCCTTTAGGCCTACCATCGCCTGTGCAATCGAACGGGAGAAGGGGCGGGCCATCGGGATCACCCTTAAGGCAAAATTCAACTTCCCCACCAATTGCTGCAATTGATGCAGCGTAACTTTAGATGCAGTGATACACATTTGCAGGGCTGTCTTGAATTTCGATACTTTGGAAGCTGGTAAACGAAAACAACCCTCACTAGAGTCCAACTCGATCCCGAGGAACTCGAGGCAAGTCGTGGGACCCACAGTTTTACCTGGTGCCAACGGCACGCCAAATTGATTCATTAAAACACAAAATTCAGTCAAGGCCCGGGCACATTCATCATCCCCAGCGGCCCCAAGGAACAGAAAGTCATCGAGGTAATGCATCACATTCCGAAAACCTGTTTTCTTCGTGTAAACCCATTGTAGAAAACTACTGAATTTCTCGAAATAAGCACAAGATATCGAGCACCCCATCGGCATACACCTGTCCATGTAATACAAACCTTGAAACATGAATCCCAAAAAACGTTGGTCTTCCGGGTATACCGGGAGCAAACGGAACGCTGACTCGATATCTGATTTCGCCATCAGCGTCCCGGGCCCCAGGCGATTCAAAATGGCTACGGCCTCATCGAATGATGCGTACCGCACCGAACACATTTCTGGATTAATTGCATCGTTTACAGAAAGGCCATGAGGGGCTGATAAATTGTGAATCAATCGAAACTCACCCGGGTCCTTCTTGGGGACCACCCCTAAAGGAGAACAAACAAAGTTCGGTACCGGGGGGACAGGAAACGGGCCGGCAACCCGACCTCGGGTAACCTCTTTCCGGATCTTATCCTGTACTACAGTCGTATGCTGCAAGACGGAAAGTTGATTTTTGCACGTCCCGACACCCTGAAAGTTACCCACCGGGATGCGGAAACCATATGAAAAACCGTTTCGTAGCACCCCAGCAGAAGTACGATCTGGGTATTCGCTGAGCCAGGGAATCATCGCCAGGGTATCAATCGGGGTTGGTAAAGGCGCCCCTCGGACTATATTAGACCTGTTTAGCGCCTCCTCTACCCCCATTTTCACCCGATTTGGCTCTGCACGAGGACTCAGGATGGGGTGCCCCACAACCACTACATTCGTGTTTGAATTTACAAGATCCCGGGGGCCTAGTACATTTACTTCTGTTGAAATTGAAACAGAAACCCCTCTTCCCTGTATTGCCGGCGGGTCTCGGGTAATCGTCTGTACCCGTACCCGACCGAAAGGGTGTCCCCCCATTTTGGCGGGAGGACTCACCAACAGCACTCCCCACCAACGGCACTTTCAACATCCCCGACTCTTTCATCTTATTCCATGTTAAAGAATCGTAACAGTCCCAGGTTAAACTTTTGTTATGCTCCATCGCTTTCCTGAAAAGGTTGTCATAACAGAACCATTGGTTACCTTGGTGTGATGTCGAGTACCCCATAATTCGTGACTGATATACTGGAAATTCAGGGAGCAAATCAGGCCTACGTTCCCCCAAAATTGCCGTAAAAATTCCCCAAGCATTACCTCAGTTACCAATATTTTCATTCACTTTAAAGGCGGCCATTTTTGCGCGCCAAACACTCGGATGCATCAGATCCTTTTGACCCTTAACAGTTTCGACCTCATAGTGATCAACGAGCAGGGAGAAAATGTTAACGTATTCCCCCGCCCAAATCTTTTCCTTTATTGGCAAAGGAACATGTTGCCCCAATTTTTCTCTACGAGACGGTGTTGACTCATCCCTTGCGATCGGCAATGGCCGCTTACCTGCGCCGGACGCTGCTTCCGTCCCTCGTGGCTTGTCTATCGCCGCATCCGGCGCGGGCACCTTGGCTGTATCACGTTTCACGCGCAACTGCTTTATGAGTGCTTGCGCTTCGGTAGCCATGGCGCCCCCATTACCGTCCCCCAACCATGCTGCTAACTGTGCTGCCAACTCGGGAGGCATATCTTCGGCAGACGTCGGGGTGACTACCACGGGAATCGGATTCCCCTCATCCGGTACCGGGGCCGGTACCGGGGCTGGCGCCTCGAGCGGGGAACAGGGAACCGGGACGTCTCCCCCGACCGGCCCCCTTCTCGGCCTCTTTGGCTTCCCTCCGGCCGGTGGACGCCCCGATCCCTCCTCGCCGTCTCGCTCCGCCAACCGCTTCTTAATTTCGGACATGTCCTTCATGAGGGCCCGAACCAACTGGTCAGTCGACATTGTCTTCGCTCCTTTCTTGGGCATCTTTTCAGACGAAGTATCTAAAAGACAAAGAGAGAGATTAAAACGCTCAAAATTGGCTCTTCGTTCTGTCCCGAGCTCACGTGCAGCGAGGAGGTGCAGCTTCAGAGCACAAGAACAAGAGGATGTCTTCTGGTCTTGCGTCCCTTTTTATCCGTCTTCAGGGCGGGCGTATACCCGCCCCTGCCTGCCCCTGAGGGCGTGGCTGGCTGCGTCGGTGTCTAGGCCAGCCCACTCTAGGGCGGGAACGAGCGCGCCCCGGCTACGCCGCTTCGGGCATACCAGCTGAGACGCGCCTCCCGCCCAAAATGGCTTCCCGGGGGGATCGAGGCACTCGGCCATACGTTCGGGGGGACCGATTCGGTCGCCCCTTTCCATATGTTGTCTATGTAATTGAATGCCCATGCGAGTTGAAATACGTGGGCAGCACAAAAAATGAATTAAAAAAGAGGATTTTGGAACACATAAGGGCAACCGTACACAAGGACAGAAGCAATGCAGTTGCCAAACACATGGAGTCCCATCACAACAGTGAGTGGAAACACCTGAAGATCTATGGGATTGACACAGTCAAGAAACCAGCGAGAGGAGGAAATCGAGAACTTATGTTGAGGAAAAAAGAATCGAGATACATCCTCAAATTACGAACTATGAGTCCGTATGGTCTGAACCAGAGTGAGGAGATGTACATACATCTGGATTGAACTTACAATAACCTGGAAGATTATTATCTATCAGGTCTAGATCTCTGCATCTTCGTCAACAGTTTTTACAATGTTTAGTTTAAATTTTTCAGTTGGGGTGCAGTATCAGTTTATGCATGGACATAAATAGAAGATAGATAATAAAAAGTACTTTACATGTGTAACTCATCAAAGCAAGTTGGTGACAAATAGGCCCAAGTAATGTTTCTAATTAATAACTAAAGTGTTTGGGGTTAAAATAGATAACAAGAAACATGGCAATAAGCACACAAAAAAACTATATCTCTATCAAGAGCTGAATACGTTCTTTTGCCACTGGAGGCATTAAGGAAATGAACTTTAAAACTTGCTAATTACTTTTGAGCTAAGTCAGCTAAATATTGTTTAAATTAATGTGAAATCAACATTAGAGCATAAACTGGTATTTTTACAATTAATGTTTCACAACAGTATATAACTTTGGTTTTTAAATGCAAACCAGGTTGAATAATTCACGTTTTGTAAATACTCACTGTTTTTGTCAGAAGCACCACAATGACCAGAATGCCTTGCCTGGAGGGAAGTGGGAGGGCATTATGACAAACATATGCTTTATAACCTCTTGAGTTTGTGAAGGTCGACACCGTGAACAAGATCTCAGTGGGAGATCGAAACGCATTGGTGTTTGAAGCGTTTGGGAGCTTAATCTGGAAATAAACGTTAATATTGCAACACAAGAAGGTTTTATTGTGCGATCCAATTCCTTTCCAAGTGAGAAGAGTTTGATATATATATATATATATATATATATATATATATATATATATATATATATATATATAAACACAGTCATTACTCTCTTCCTAAGTGTCCCAAATGTAAGGTTGCACTTTTATGGGAATTGGAATTACAATGCTCTTTTTCCATAGAAACTTGGAACTCCATTTGGTCAAGAATACATCACACTTCCTGTAATGCTAACACTACACAAATGTTATATTATTTCTACAATGGGCTGTTTTTGGTTCAAGTTTCTATTTGTAAATACAATCCAAGTTTATCAGATGTATTCTGGACTTTGCCCGACACACCATGCAGATATCTGCACTATTTTTTCCCTTGTCTAAACATTAACTCTTTTTGGAAGAAAATTTGCAAAACAATTTCCCCCTCAATATGCTCTATGAATTTTCTGTTTGAGAATAAATCTATATTCCTGGGTAGTTCCTCATCTATTTGGTTTGGTGTTAGTAAGCTTGGTGTGATCATAGATTTACTTATTGCCATTGCCTTTCAAATAATGACATCTAATTGGAAGGATACCACCAAATTCACTTATACTGGTTGGTGGAACCTTCTTTGTCATCACCATAAGATGGATAGAGCATCCGCCACATCTACTCACCAGCTTCTTCTGAAGGACACCTTTGGTATCCACTTACTAACTACTTATCTACTCACTCAGTGTAACTCCACGACAGTAGTTCTGTTTTTCACCTTTGTATGTTTTAAAATATGATTTCTCATATAATGTTCATGGTATATTATTTATTTGTTTAGTATTTGCTATTGTTGTCCATGTATGTAATGCATTGGATAAGAAATTATTATTGCTTTTTGTAAGGTTGTCTTTTTTTAGCCTTCATTTTCTTACTTCCTTTGCTTTTCATTTCTCTCTCTTTCCCTCTATTTCCTTTCGTTCTTTCTTTTCTATCCTTTCTTCCCCTCAAAAAAATCTCTTTCTCCCTTTCCTACCTCTTCCACTCTTGTATTTCTTACTTTTCTATCCTTTATTCCCCTCAAATCATAAAATACAAAATGCTGTTTCATTAAGGTACCATTATATTGAGTTCTTTTTATTGATTTGTTGCTCCAAAACACAGTTTTTCTCTATTGTTAGTTATATTTCAAATGTGCTACACATTCGTCTCTGATATATTTTCACTATTTCCTATTACTTCTATTACATGGGTTTTGTAGGATGCACCTTTGTGCTGAACTATTTCAATAAAACTTTTCTTTAACTTAAAAAAAAACCTGCAGAATGTTCGAGTTTAACAAATGCATTACTTTATAAGCAATCATTTTAATCAATAAATGTAAAGCACTTTGTATTTTCCCAT
Organism: Lissotriton vulgaris; assembly: GCF_964263255.1. Taxonomy (NCBI): domain Eukaryota; kingdom Metazoa; phylum Chordata; class Amphibia; order Caudata; family Salamandridae; genus Lissotriton; species Lissotriton vulgaris. The sequence continues at coordinate 771,474,208 of NC_141699.1, read as the reverse complement.
GTTGTCACAGAATGTTTGAATGGAATAACTTGTGCATTAAAGACAATAATTATTGTTCATATTAAATAGAATGCATTATCTAACAGAGATTTAGCATTTTAGATAGCAGTTTATTGTTGCTGCAGTAAACCAAATTGAGATGCAGAAGGTCAATCTATGCTAAAAGGCCTAGTGGAACTAAGCCTTAAGTTTCCAGATTCTAACTACAGAAGACTGTTTACAGATAACCTTGCGATAAAGTTTTGCAAGCTGCATGTATTTTCGTGGGAACAGAAGAGCTGCCATCCTATTGGTCCATGGAGGAAGAAGTCTGAAACAATGTTCTTACCATGTTTTCCTGACTTTTTTATTAGTGCATATTCCTAGGTAGAAGGGCACTCTTAACTAGTTATGCTGCCCCGTTCACTCCATTCAAGAACCCTGACAGTTGTAGCTACTGCTGCTACTGTTTCCCTTTTGTCTCACTTTCCAATTTGATTTTTGACTGATTGCTGCCACAGCTGTATGCTGATTTTTAGGATTTATTGTGATTCAGCTGAGTCTCATGAATAACTCTTTATGGGAAGTTTTGCCATTCGGTTTTGGCGTTGAAGCTTTATGCTACTCTTATCTCACTCTTTTCAGTTTGATTCGCAGCTCTTCATGGGTTCTACAATTCTAAGACTCTGATTTTGATCTTTAGTATAGGGACTTACTCCTTTATGGAAGTATTTGATGATTATTCTAACAATTCTTTTTTGATGAGATTTCTGCAAATATAATTGATAAAGGGAGTAACTGAAATAAAGTCAAAATAAACAGACAAAACTTTACTAATCTCTTATTGAAAATAAAGTTTTCAGAAACGTATCCCAACTCTCATCATTGACTGAACTTAAACTGTGGATACAATATATATATATATATATTACCTACTGGCGGTCGCCAGTAGGTATATATAATTAGGATTTTTTCTCTATGGGACTTTTGAAAATTCTATGTCTAATAACTTTGGTGTTTGTGGACGGAATCGGCTGAAATTTTCAGGAAAATGGCACATTTTGTTTCTGAGCAGCCCCTAAAAATTTGGGGGGGTTTCGTCAAGGGAGGGCCGAGAAAAAAGGGGGATCCCAAAACGTGTTTTTCCCATTTATTTTTCCATAGGGCGTTTGGCCTCACTTTTAGCTCGAACGGCTGAATGGATTTGCACGAAACTTGGCAAAATTGTAGGGACTGTTAGCCCGATGTTACTTTGCTAGGTCTCAATATATGTGCTCCAGTGGATTTTGAGAAATTAACGTTTTAAAAACAGATATATCTGTGACAGCGTCCCGGGTAGCGCTCCGGTTCGCGAACTTTTCGCGTAACGGAACTTTGCGAAGCGAAGCTGATTGGCTCTCCAGTGTCTGTCAACATTCTAAACAGTCCGGAACGGCCGCCATCTTGTCTCTCGGTAGGATCGAAAGACAAGAGGAGGAGAAAAACGAAGGGGGAATTTAATGAAAGGGGGCAAGGTAGACCCTTCTTGATCCCCTAGGAATGATGTTGGGGTTCTTAAAGGGTCCCGTGGGGCAAATAAAAAAAATTTGATTTTTTGCGGTAGAAGCGCTTTCCGGTTCGCGATCCAGGTAGCGAACCGGGTCGCGAAACGGGAATTCGCCATTTTGTGTTTCGTTTTAATTAAATTACAAGATGAAGGAAAAACAATGTGAGAAATGAGTATAAGGGGGTACGGGAGAGGTATCCTGACCCCCTATGTTTTCTGAGGGTGGCTGAGGATGCTCATATATGTTGATACTTGTCTTCCAGCGGCTGCGCGTGAGCGTTTTTTTTTTTTTTTGCTGCGTGACGTCTGTTAACGTTCGATTCGAAGGAAATCAGGAAGTGTTGACCGCCATTTTGTCACTGCGAGTAAATATATTGTTAAAAATAATTGTTATAAATTAATCCATATTGATAAACATTGTCTGCGCCATCTTGCCTTTTTTCCAATGCCACACTTTTGTCGTGCACGGCAGCCATTTTAGATGCCTTGACCAGACCCACTCTCTGCACGCCGCCGATCCTCAGCATGGCTCCCTTCCCTCGCAAGCATCTCCCCCAGGCACTGGTCACCCCCGCTCTCTCTCTCATGCATGGGCCATAAACCTCCCCCCATTTGCGCTGCTCTTCCCAGAGAATCACACCCTGTGCCCGCCCAACACCTCCCTTTCACCCTATTCACTACCGCACCCTCTGACACTCCTCTTCCTCTGTGTCTGATTGTCCAGGCCGGTCCCAGGCTATCACCTAGCCCTGCGGATGTAGTTTATGGCCCCAACTGTAAAGAATCACCCCTCTTCAAAGGAGTTGCAGTAGATCAAGGCCCCCACCCCATGAGATCCGTCACACCACACGCGTTCCTACTATCTGATAACGATCCTGTATTGTGATTGGGGAGGGGATTCTCACTGTGAGGGTGTGTGGGACCGAGCCTGTTGCGGAAGATTCCAGTGATGCCTTTTTGTACATCAAAGTCTTCACAATTATGTGTCACATTAAAAATATATAGCACTCCAACAAAGTAGTAGGATTATAACACTTTAATAACTTATAAATATATACAACGCTCCAACAAAGTAAACACGTTAAAAAATTTTTTTTAAAACAAAGCAACAATGGGCTGCCGTGAGGAGGTGTCAGTAGCGGTCTGTTGTGCGAATAGTCCGAAGGCAGCACAACGCGCTGAGATCTGGACGGCACCCAGGTGATGTCCTTTACTTGCCGCACTGGTCTTGGCATCCTACAATGCTGCGCCGAAAAACGGCGTGGGGCGGAGGGGGGGGGGGGGCGGCGTGAACGGGTCTCCCCAGGTGGAGGCTCCTCTGCTGCAATGGGGCGCCCCTTTACCTTTTCAGTTGCCATTCAGCAGTTTTCCGCCCGCTTTTGCTGCACTGTGCCTCATCCGCCATTCAGCTGTTTACCGCCCGCTCTTGCGGCTACAGCGTCTCGCCCACCATCCAGTTGAGTTGCGCCCGCTCTTGCGGCTACAGCGTCTCGCCCACCATCTAGTTGAATTGCACCCACTCTTGCGGTGCAGCGATAGGCGGCTGCCACAGGACTCTTAAAATGGCGGCCGGCTCTTCGGATTTGGGCCTGGTCCACTAAAATGGCCCTGGGACACATTTGAACTCGGACATTTGCCTGCTAGGGCTTGGGCCCCATTCTCGAAAGCGTCCCCTCAGCCTTGAAGATTCTACAAAAGTCATCGGGGCCCCCGACTCCCGCAGGCTTCCGGTGGGGAGCGGCTGCCATGATTGCTTGCGGAATGGCCACGACGGAGCTACGAGATGGTGGTGCTCTCATGCTGACGCCAGCTTCAGTTTGAAACATCCAGAAACACTGTAGACTATCAATTCGATGACTTCCGGTGGAGCCCCAACGTGACCCGGTAGGGAAGAACTTGCCCTCCCCTCTTTTGACTGATGGTTCTTGTTGCCTGTCCCCTCTGTTGTCATCTAACGGAACCTTTTTGGATTGCCGAGTGAGAAAAAAAAGGTGGGGCTTTCATCGTTTGGGAAAAAAAATGTTTTAATCCAATGAAAAGTGTTATTTTTAGGTCATATGATCAAGCATTTCATCATTAGGAAACCAAAAGTAAAATTAACCAATGAAAAGTTTTATAAACAAGTCACATGACCTGTTATGCGGCTTTGGGCTATAAAAAGCCTACAAAATCCGTTGGCCTGTGAGGCGGCGTCAGTAGCGGACAGATGTGCGAATAAGCCTAAGGCAGCACAACGCGCCGAGATCCGGATGGCACCGAGGTGGTGTCCAGCAAGTTGCCGCACTGGTGTGGCCATCCTACAATGCTGCGCCGAAAGACGGCGTGGGGTGCCCGGGGGGGGGGAGGCAGCGCGAACTGGCCTCTCTCGCCTCCCCAGGTGGAGGCACCTCATGTGCAGTGCGGCGCCCCTTACCGTTTCACTCGCCGTCCAGCAGAGTTGCGCCCGCACTTGCTGCTACAGTAGACCGAAGGCAGCACAACGCGCCGAGATCCGGATGGCACCGAGGTGGTGTCCAGCAAGTTTCACTGGTGTGGCCATCCTACAATGCTGCGCCTAAAGACGGCGTGGGGTGCCCGGGGGGGGGAGGCGGCGTAAACGGGCCTCTCCCGCCTCCCCAGGTGAAGGCACCTCATCTGCAGTGGGGCGCCTCTTAGCATTTCACTCGCCTTCCAGCTGAGTTCCGCCCTCTCTTGCGGCACAGTGCCTCACCCTCCATCCAGCTGAGTTCCGCCCGCTCTTGCGGTACAGTGTCTCGCCCGCCATCCAGCTGAGTTTCTCCCGCTCTTGCGGTACAGTGACTCGAACGCTCCGAGATCCGGATGGCACCGAGGTGGAGTCCAGCAAGTTTCACTGGTGTGGCTATCCTACAATGCTGCGCCGAAAGACGGCGTGGGGTGCCCGGGGGGGGGGAGGCGGAGGAAACGGGCCTCTCCCTCATCCCCAGGTGGAGGCACCTCATCTGCAGTGGGGCGCCTCTTAGCGTTTCACTCGCCTTCCAGCTGAGTTCCGCCCGCTCTTGCGGCACAGTGCCTCACCCTCCATCCAGCTGAATTGCGGCTACTCTTGCGGTACAGTGACTCACCCGCCATCCAGCTGAATTGCGGCTACTCTTGCGGTGCAGCGAAAGGCGGCTGCAACAAGACTCTCAAAATGGTGGCCGGCTCTTTGGATTTGGGCCTGGTCCACTAAAATGGCCTGGGACACCTTGGAATTCGGACGCTTGCCTGCTAGGGCATGGGCCCCATTCCCGAAAGCATCCCCTCTTTTGACTGATTGTTCTTGTTGCCTATCTCTTCTGTTGTCATTTAATGGAACCTTTTTAGACTGCCAAAAGGGGTTCTGGTCCGACCGCTGGTTGGTGGAGACATTTTGACTATATCCTGGACCTGCCCGGCCTTGCCCAAAATGGCGCCGGTATAAATGGGACTCGTAACTCCTTGTTGTGTACTGGTTGCCCAACCTTGATATCACGAGATACGTATGCAGTTTTGAAGCACATGGCGGGCGGGGACGAGTACTGATTGAACATTTGGACATCCCTATTGATATTAAGTTCTGATGTGTTATTGATTACTGTACTATTAAAAGTTCGAATTAACGTCACCCATGGTACTTGCCCGCAAATGTATATCTAGATAATTTCATTGTAACTGGCCCTGTTGTACTTTAATTATAAAATGTACGTTCACCGATTCCGCAACTGTTAGGCACCTTAGTTCTTGCAACCTAATGGGTCGCCCGTTACGTTCTTCTACAGTGTAAATGTCCCCTCATCATATACGATTCCAGTTTGCTCCGTGGCCGGCCCACGTGGTTATAGGCCCGTATTTGTATACTGACATGTTCACAATAAAGGTTTTTAAAACAAAACATGGTAGTAGTACCTAGATTGGTAAAGTTTTGAATAATAGCCACTGTTTTCGAATCAGTAAAAGGCAAGTGAAATAAAGCAGCCCGATTACATGAAGGTTAAAAGGTATAATACGCAGGAACGCAGTAAAGATAAATGGTCAAGGGCTGTTGTGTTTTCCACTCCTGCAACATAAAGTGACCGATAAGAATCCGATATTCATGCCTATCAGCAACTAAGACAGAAGGCCGAGCCTTTTCTGTTCAACGGCTCCCTCATGGGACGAAGAAACGCCCTTTTTCTCGAAATAGGAATATTTTACTTGCAGGACAGTTGTAAATTTCCAGGGAAAATACATTAGCCTGGAACATTGTTAGTGATAAACTGTAAATGCATCTGGGTCCTTTGCTTTACAAGTCAGAGTGAGAAAAAAAAAGGTGGGGCTTTCATCATTTGGGAAAAAAAAATGTTCGAAAGCAATGAAAAGTGTTATTTTTAGGTCATATGACCAAGCCTTTCATCATTAGAATAACAAAAGTAAAATGAACCAATGAAAAGTTTTAGTAACAAGTCACATGACCTGTTATGCTTACGTTACGCGCTGTGCGCCGCGCTCTGGATCGTTTCTGGGAAGCTGCGTCTCGTGCACCGGAGCCCTTCCGGGTGCGCTAACGCGGCGCGTCATATGACGCATTACGCGACAACGCAGGTCCAAAATATAGTCAAAATGTCTCCACCAACCAGCGGTCGGAACGCAACCCCTTTCAGCAGTCCAAAAAGTTCTGTTAAATGACAAGAGAAGGGACAGGCAACAAGAACCATCAGTCAAAGAGGGGAGGGCAAGTTCTTCTCTACCGGGTCCCGTTGGGGCTCCACCGGAACTGATCGAATTGGTAGTCTACAGTGTTTCTGGATGTTTTAGACTGAAGCTGGCATCAGCATGAGAGCACCACCATCTCGTGGCTACGTCGTGGCCATTCCGCGAGCAATCATGGCAGTCGCTCCCCACCGGAAGTATACGGGAGTCGGGGGTCCCGGTGACTGTTGTAGAATCTTCAAGGCTGAGGGGACTCTTTTGGGAATGGGGCCCATGCCCTAGCAGTCAAGCGTCCGAGTTCCACGGTTGCCCAGAGCCATCTTTGCAGGCCAGGCCCAAGTCTGTGGAGCCGACCGCCATTTCATGAGCTCCGTAGCAGCCGCCTGTCACTATACCGCAAGATTGGGTGCAATTCCGTTGGATGGCGGGTGAGACGTTGTAATAGCAAGAGCAGGCGCAATTCAGCTGGCCGAGCGAGGCACTGTGTCGCAAGAGCGGGCGCAAGTCAGCTGGTCGAGTGAAGCGCTGGGGTGTAGCTGAAAAACCTCCACCTGGGGAGGTGGGGGAGGCTCGTTCGCGCCTCCTCTCCCTTCTACTGCACCCCACGCCATCTCCTGGCACAGGTATATGTGATGGTCGGACCAGGGCACCGCAGGACGTGTCTTCAGGTCAAACGGATTGTGGGACAAGGTGTGGAGCAGGCGCAATTATCTCGGGGGCCTCCGTCAAGTGGTTCAGGGAGGCACCGCATCACATTGTTTTCCAATGCAGTCAGGTCAACAAACAGCCCCCATTTACTTTGAGAATAGTGAAGCTGCAGCAGGTGCAAATAAGCTTCAGACAGTGTTACAAGCGCTGCTCGGAACCCTTAACTATGGCACCCAACATCCAGGACTTATGCCATTTGTGCAAGGCAGTGACATCGAAGCATCTCAGGGACCAAGTAACATACCATATCCAGAGTCCTTCCCACAACCTCTGCCTTCCTTCTTACCTAGTTATTGTTCTTTCTCTCTCACTCCAGGCTTTTAGTCTGTGGATGGAAAACCATGAACCTACACTCAGCTATGAAAATCTTACTATTGATGGTTTATTTTGAGCCCAAAATACAAAGGCTTGTTTGGATCGATGTTGCAGCAGGCTGCCATGTAAATAGTTATTTAATAAAAAGTTTTACCCTGTTACTTTGCTGGTGTGTTGTATATATTTATAATATTTGCATAGTGTTTGTTGTTATTTTGGGTGGGGTGGGCGGCGGAGCCGAGCTGTCTTGCAGCTATCATGGTTTCGAGCTCAGTTCCTCTCACTAGTTTCGTATTTGTCATGAGGGGTTGTTCATAATGTTTCTATTTTAGCGATGTCAAAAAGAGATCCCATTAGTGGCCTACTGATTTTGCTTGATTCCTTTTGTTTTTTTAACGATTTTTCACTATCTGCAAAGACTAAACAAAGTATTGCGACTCTGTGCTTGTTTGTAAATAGAGAATGAACCAAAGAGAACCAATTCCAAAACAATAAATGCTAGGATAACAATCAATGAAATGGAGAGGGAAGCAGGCACGACGGATTACAATGGGGGCAAAGGCCTGTGTTACCTACCCTTCACTATCTGCAAAGAGAGAATACTCCTAAAAGAAAAGAGGAGAGGGGGGGGGGCAGCGTTCAAAGCACATCAGCGTGCATAAATGAGAAAATGTTTTTACCTACCACGTACTTGACATTTTACAGCTTTTGATATTTGCTATAAAAAACATTGAAATTCACTGAAAAAACCATAGGTTATAGACCATGTATAGTTAGGAATTAGCATTTACAAAACCTTGAAAATTCACTGAAAAAACCATAGGTTTTAGACCATATATAGTTAGGGATTAGCATTTACAAAACCTTAATTTACTCGCACAAAACCATTGAAATTCGCATATATAGTTAGTTGCACTAACTATATATCGCGCACCCGCAATCCACTGCTGATGATGTCACATATTACATCATTCATGACATGGTCAGTGACATCACTGATGACATCACTGATGACATCTCAAATGACATCACTGATGACATCACTGATGACAACACCCAGTGACTGTATGTTTCTGTAAAGTTAAAATATGTCTTACATATTGAAGAATGAGTGGATGTATAAGTGTCTGGATGAAGGATTTAGTAGGTGCATGACTGACTGTATGAGTGAGTGATTTAATGTGTCTCACTGAGTGCATGGGTTAGTGACTAAACTGTCTTAATTTGTGCATCATTATGTCTGTTGTTCTGTAAACTGCTGCATGTGTTGATCAGTAGCTATATGAGTAACTATATGGGTTATTGATTGGTTGCCCAAGTATTTTTATGGGAGACTGAGTGTGTGTGTGGGTGGCTGGGAGGTGTGTGACTCTGTGCATAGATGTGTGAATAGTTGATTCACTATATGTATGGGTTCAAAAGTGCATGTGGAAACAGCTGTATGGGCAGTTGACTGTCTGCATGAGTGCATTGGTGAGTGAATGGATTTCTCAGTGCTACATGTCAAAGTAAGTACATATGTAAAACACAGTACATGTGAGAGTTGACATATATAAATAACTGTGCATAAGAGCCAGTGAATGTGTGAGTGGCTGTATGGATCATTGTGAACATGTATCAGGGATTGTATAAGAGAGTGAATATGTGTTAGTATATGTTTGAATAAGTAAGGTGTGTATAACTGTATAGTTGAGAAAATGGAGGTGTGATTGATTCTTTGCATGACTGACTAGGTGTGTGAGTAACTCCATGGATAAGTGACAGTCTGTGAGTGTCTGTTTACACTGATTGTATCTAAGGTTATATTAGAGTCTGAAGAGGTTCATCGTATTATCACATGAATGATATCATCAGTGATGTGATCAGTAATGTCATTTGAGATGTTATCAGTGATGTCATCAGTGATGTCATCGACCATGTCATGAATGATTTAATATGTGACATCATCAGCAGTGGATTGCGGGTGCGCGATATATAGTTAGTGCAACTAACTATATATGCAAATTTCAATGGTTTTGTGCGAGTAAATTAAGGTTTTGTAAATGCTAATCCCTAACTATATATATGGTCTAAAACCTATGGTTTTTTCAGTGAATATATATATATTTGAAATGTTAAATTTAGCTCCTTGACAACTAATACAATATTCAAAGATCCATCATAGAAGAAAGGAAGATTCTAGCATGGAAATGGAGATTCTGAGGTAAATTGCACTCAATCGTACTCATATTTATGTAAAAAGGGTCCAGTACTATCAGTACTCATTGAAAATGTGTACTTGTTTGCTTTCTACAGCACTAACCACACTTTCAATGAAAAGAAGAACCCCATCATTGAGTTTTTAAAAGAAATGTTCTACATTTTACAGCTTTGATTTACTGAAGATGGTTTCAGATGTGCTACTCTTTTGTCATAAGTAAGAATGTTAGCACTCTAGTAGTTCATTAGAACATAGTGGGAGGCTGCAACAGAACACTGAGTAATTAGCTTTTAGGCTGCTGCTGCTTTTGGAAGTACACGTTTTACTAAGTGCATCAAACTTTATTCTCACCTGGCTGAAGAATAGAGTGTGATTCTACAGAATATGTGCTCTCATTTTGGTTTTGGCAGCACCTTCCATAACCTCAATCAGAAAATCATGAGAGAAAAACGTTTTATATCAAACATGGGGCATCAAATCCAGCAGAGTATACACAAGTGTGCTATTTGTAATTTGGAGTAAATTTGTTCAGTAGTTTTGGATTTTTTAAAGAAAAAAGATGTATTTCTGTGGATCCACAGATACATGCACCAACAGCAAAGCCATGATTGGCTGGCTGCAACCTGAGTGAAAAGTTGCGACTGCCATTTTGTGAATCGGGACACTGTTCCCTGGGGGAGAAATAAAATCTAAAAAGAGTAGAAGGGGTCAGGTTTGAGGTACCCTGACCCATGGGACTGATGGAGGGGTCTGTGAGAAACCCTTTATGGGCAAGAAGTTGCCCCTAAATCATTTTTGGTGGTGTGTGAGGCTCTGCTCATCCACTGCGGTGCTCAGTGGGCCCCCATCGTGAATCCATGATTTATCGGTAGATCGAGATCCCAATTTAAAAAATACACCCACTCACAGACCCATGCAGTCACTCACACACCCTCTCACATATCCATACGGTCACTGATAAATCTACTCACAGACCCAGAGAACAACTCGCATACCCACTCACAGACGCACACAGGTACTCACACCCCATACAGATACTCACACACTGCTCCATGTGAGTCTACAACAGATCTGCGGATCCAGCTCCACTGCTATCTTGAAGCTCCACACAGCCATTCACACATTCACTCTCACATTTATTCACCTACTAATGTACCCACTTACACAGCCTCACAGTCACTCACATACCCTCTAACACACCCATACAGTCACTGATAAATACACTCAGAGAAACACTCATACACCCACTCACAGACCCACACAGAAACTCACACACCCATACAGACACTTACATACCACCCTCTGTGTGAATCCGTAATAGATCCACAGATTCATAATCCCAAAAATAATACACCCACTCACAGACCCACTTACACACTCTTTTATACCCCCACACAACCACTCACACATCCATATGCCTACTTGCACACATACTTACACACCCACACAGTCACTTAATTACCCTGTTGGGGAGTTATTAGGGTTCTCAGGAAAATAGCCCACTATCTCTCCCCTCAAGCCCGCAAACAGACCGTGGTCGCCTTAGTTGCATCACGGCTGGATTATTGCAACGCACTATATGCAGACACCAATAAAGGCCTTTCCAACGCCTCCAGACCATCCAGAACACGGCTGCCAGATTTGTCCTGGATGTCCCTAACACCGCCTCTGCTACTCTTGCCAGGAAGAGTCTCCACTGGCTTCCGATCCAGTCTAGGATTTCTTTCAAAATCCTATGCCTGGTCTTCAGTGCTCTATCCGGCGGTTGCTCTGAAGCCATAAGCTCCCTCCTGAGTCCCTATACCCCTAGTAGAAGCCTACATTCTGCTAGTAAGAACCTTTTATCCATCCCTCGGACAAACAAGGTGAGATGGGGTGGAAGGGCCTTCTCATCTGTGGCCCATAAACTGTGGAATGCCCTTCCCTCTGAGATTAAAACCCAACCATCTATTGCCCTTTTTAAGAAAGCCCTAAAGACGTGGTGTTTCACTAAGGCCTATCTGTAAGCATGCTCTCTCATTGCCTTCCAAACCTTACACTGTATTTGGCTAGGCGCCTTGACGCCCGTTGGACTAAATAGCGCTATATAAATCTAGCTTCATTCATTCATTCATTCATCATACGCCCATACGGTCACAGGTACATCCTCTCAGAGACCCAAAGAACACCTCGCAGACCTGCACAGGTACTCATATACCCGCTCACATAGTCATAAAGACACACACTGACCCATGTGAATCCACAACAGATCCACTGATCCATATCCAAATGAAAAAGATTCTCACTCACAGATCTGCCCACACACTCTCTCACACCCCACACTGCAACTCATGCACACATTAATACACCCACTCACACACCTAGTCACTCACACACTCTCTCACACACCCATACTCTCACTCATACACCCACTCACACACCCATATAGTCACTCACACACTTTTTCACACACCCATACAGTCACTGATACATCCACTCACATACCTAGAAAACCACTCATGCATCCACTCACAGACATGCACAAAGGCACTCACAAACCCACGCACACACCTATACACACACTCACACACCACCCATGAATAAATCTGTGACAGATCCACAGATCCAGGTCCCAATAAAAAATACACCCACTCACAAACCCACTTGCACACTCTTTTTAGCCACCATACAACCACTCATGCACTCATCAATACACCCACTATCACACCCATACAGTCACTTACACACCCTCTAACACACCCATACAGTAGCTGATACATCCTCTCAGAAACTCAGAGAATCACTCACACACCTGCTCAAAGACCTAAACAGGCACTAACACACCCATTCAGACACTCACACAGTGCCCAGTGAGAATCAGTGACAGATCTGTGGATCCAGATCCCAAGTATAAAAAAATACACCCACTCACAGACCCACTCAAACACTCTCTCACACGCACAAACAATGACTCAAACACACCCTCACACACCCATAAAGTCACTCACACATCCTCTCACATACCCATACAGCCACTGATACATCCAGTCAGAGTCCCAGAGTGCCACACACATACCCACTCACAGACCCACATATGCACTCACACAACCACTCATGTACCCATACAGATACTCAAACACCACTCCCTGTGTGAATCTGAGACAGATCCGAATATTAAAAGAAATATACCCCCTCACACCCTATCTCATACCCCCAAACCACCGCTCAAATGCCCAACCACATACCCGCTCACACACCCATATAGTTACTCACAAGCCCTCTCACACATCCATACAGTGACTGATACATCCACTCAGAGACCTTACAGAAAGACTTACATACCCCCTCACAGACCCACACATGCACTCACACCCCACTCACACACTCATGTACATATATATAGCCACTTACACACTCACTCACACACCCACACAGCCACTCACATAACCACTCAGAGACCCTAAAACTACCCAAACACCCACTCACACACCCATACATACACTCACACACCGCCCCTTGTATATATCCTAGGTACATTGGTGGATACTGATCCCAAATAAAAAATACATGCACCCACTCACAGACCTACTCATACACTCTCTCACATACCCATGCAACTACTCACACACCCACTCACACATCCAAACATACACTCACACACTCACTAATATACCCATACAGTCACTGACACATTCACTCAGAGACCCAGAGAATCCCTTACACACTGACTCACAGATCCACACAGGCACTCACAAACATGTTCATGCACCCATACATCCACTTACACAGTCACTCACAGACCCATACAGCCACTTACAGATCAACTCAAACACCCATACAGTAACTCTCACACCCAGTGACACACCCACACAGTCACTAACATACCCACTCACACACCCATGTAGACCCTTACTCACCAACACAATTACTTACACAGTTATTCACACAACCAGGCAGTGATTCAGTTGTATATATGGTAATAGGATATGTTTGTATTAAATGTGGTGCTTTTTTGTATTGAATGTGTGTTTTTGGTTGGGACTGGATCTGCTGATCCCTAGCAGATCCACCTGCAACATAGCAAACCGACCCCTTATTACGGTGAGGATCCGCAGTGGCTAAGCGGATCTGAGGAATTTGAAAATAGGATTTGAAAACAAAAAGAACCAATGTTTGGAAAAAGGGTTGGCTCTAAAAAGAGCCTTGGTGTTCATGGTGTGTAGATGATAAATATACATAGAACAGGATGAAGTCTTTTTAAGTCGTTGAGGAATATCCTGTTGCCTGTGTCTATGAAACAGACTCCTTCTTTTTGATATATTCCGTCCATTTTGAAACGTAAGTTGTTATGGAATATAGACCCCATTTTGAGGCCCTGGAGAAATGCTAAAACAGCTTTATGTACACATTTCCTGGTTATCTCTATCTGTAGACACAATTGGGTTGACCACTGCCACTTCTATATTTGGCAACTTTTGGAAAAAACCAAGGCAGTATGTGGAAAAACTGACATCTCCAAAGGTATCCTTCAATAGGATTTCTAGTCCTACTCCAGTAATTATGCCTAGGTCATTGCAGTCACAGTGCTAAATCATGAGGTCTGGATGTTGGCAATCCACAATGTTTTAAACCAAAGGTACAAATTAATGCCCCTTTAGCCCTCTCTGGCCAACCCAAGTAATATCTACATTAGGTACACCTAGGTCCCTGTCAATGCCTCTCCATCTAGCACTCTCTCAGGCCCAAAACACAAAACTATGGCCCACAATCCAGACTCTTACCATTTTGGAGACAAGCAGGAGTAGCATACAGGGAAAGGCTGCAGCAGATTAAGGCAGTTTGTAAGATGACAGGTAGTTTCAAGGGAGCTCAGAAAGTCTAATATAAAAAAATATACTTGATTGGATGGTAGAGATGTGCAGGGAACTAAAATTAGGTAGTGACTTTAAAAGTAAAGTAACTAATTTTGGAAAAATAAAAGAAAGTCATGTTGTTTGGGATAAGCTTGGAATTGCAAACAGTCATCCACACCTGCTACACTTAATGTGAAGCTAGTATGCTATCCAGAGAAAGTCTTGTGAACTTTTGACCTACTGGTAGGCAAGAGACTATTGAAAATAGTTACTATGTAAACTGATTTAAAAGAGTGTGGAGGAAGGGAATAAAAGGGACAGCATGGTGAAACTGAAAAGCAGACTGGTGTACAAAAATGCCTCAGTAGGTATTGCATATCTTGGAATCGTAAATATTTTAAAAAACAAAATATAGATTAAACGCATTAACAGAAGATTGTTTAATGCGTTTAAGGGCTTCTGTGTGGATTTGCAGATCCACCACGGACTACATGGCAGGGCAAAGTTGAACCCTGCAGTGGATCTGCGAAAACCTACTAAATTGGGCTTCTTTGCACGAAACATAGAAAGGGTTCAAAGATTGTGACAATTTATAAGTAGTATTGGTATACCAAAAATGAAAGTGGAAATAAGTCTATGATTTGCTAAGTGTTGAAGTATGAGTGAGAGTACAGTGGGAAGGGTAGCTATTATTAGTACTTTTGAACTGAGATTGCAGGAGGTTTGCCATATTGCTGACTTGCAGTAGGAAACAGATGTTAACAGATAATAAAATAAAGGTTAGACAACACCAAAGAGATCTTTACAGGTATGGTAATTAGGTTGCACTATAAAAAAGTATATTAAAAAAATATAAGTGTGTATATGCTGAGAGAAAATGTGTAGCTACTGGACACTCCTTGAAAAGGAAAAATAGAAGAAAGCTTAGATGAGAAAATAAACTATAAATATATTGATCAGCAAAGGAGGAAGAGGAATTGCTATAATGAAAATACAGTTAGTGTATGAAGCCAGTATGATTGAATGTGTTTGAAATTAGATGTGGGTGGTTGCTTATAGTATGTAATTTAATAGTATGTAATGTGTACCAACTCACCCAGTCAGACTGGCACTTGCACACCCAGTTATACTCCCACAAAAGCATGTATGCATCCACCACTCATAGCCAGACAGTGAGTGGCACACTGAGTCATGCACCCATAAAACCATTCACACACCCATATGGCCGGGATGCCCCCCACCCCCTCCCAACACCAATTCCCAATGGGAGAAGACAGACACAGGTTTGAACTTTTGGAAGGCGGGGGGAGTTACCCCCCCGGCCGTATTTATTAAAATATGAAACAAAATGTAAAACATTAAATAAAAAGTTTCATGAATTATGTACAATTTTACTTTTATTACATTTTGATGAAGACATGTTATTTGGCTAACCTTAACAGATCTCTAATACAAAGGTTTCCTAGCCGAGTCTAGCATCCTGAAAATGCATACGTTCTAAATTAAAATTGTACATCCTAGCATTAAGGGCCAACGGCAAGGTCTTAACCGGTGTCAGATCCCTACTACCAAAATCCTGCCCTCACGGTGTGAGTGGCGCATGCGCAGAGGACTTTACCCTCATTGCCAACTGTAACTTCCCTTGTCGTGGGGGCCCCCTTTCACTCGACGTCATCTTAAAGGTCGTCCGAGTTCCAGTGTGAGGTATCTGTAGGAAGGACAGCGTGGACTCCCCCCATCCCCACACTCTCTTCCGCCGGAGTGGATATCCGGCCCCCGGGAAATTCGTAGGAGGGGCATCTAGCCGCCTCCCCCCTGGGAGGGGCCTATGGCCGTCTCCCCCTAGGCGACCCATCCTTAGTGGGTGCCGCCTCCCCGTGGAAGGGGCCAATGGCCGCCTCCCCCCGGGCGCTCCCATCCATTCTGGGTGGCGCCCCCCTCTAGGGAACTTGAAATTACTGCTCACCGATCATGACCTTACCGCCCGACCAAAAAATAAATACAACAGTTGTTTTATCTACTAAGGGAAGAAAAATTCTGACATAGCCTTGACGAGTCATCAACTTTACATTTCTACAAAGGGAAAAATGTCCTAAAAGCAGAAGCAATATCATTATATGAAACACTCCCTTACTTTTCTACAAAGGAAAAAAGGCCTATACACTTCTTTTAATCCAAGGCATATATAATTACTGAAGACAAGACTGTATCTCTTTAATACGATCAGATATCATCCACAACTTTATTCAAACAAACATTGCAATAGGGGCTGGTGGGTGGGTAAAAATTGCCGCTTGTTCCGTCGAGGGCTCACGAGCAACGAGTGGTGCAGCCTTCAGAGCACAGGAACAAGAGGACGCTTCTTCGGATTCCCGCTCTATTTATCCGTCTTCGGGAGGGCGGGGACCCTCCTCAGGTACGCCTACTGGGCGCGGTCTTCCGTGCGGGTGTCTAGGACAACCCCTCCTGGGCGGGAAAGGGCGCGCCCCGGGTACGCCACTTTGGGCATACCAGCCGAGCCACGCCTCCTGCCCAAAATGGTTTCCCGGGGGGATCGGGGCACCCATCCATACGTTCGGGGGGACCGAGTGGTCGCCCCTTTCCATCTACTTGCATAGTCAGTCACACACCCATACAGCCAATGCTGCACCTACTGACACACCTGAACAGCCATTAATCGACACAGACACTCAGTTACACAGGCAGTTATACCCCAGTTAAACACCCAGTCACCCACCCATTTAGCCACTCACATACCTATTTATAAAACCATATAGCCATTCTCATGCCCAGTCAGATAGACACAGAGGTACTTACACATCCACTCACACACCCACTCATCACTTTTGTATCAGAACTACTTATATAAAAAGTTACATACCTAAACACCCAATGCCCCAGCCAGATACCAAACCAGACAGCCACCTACATATCCATTAAGACTCCCATACAGTCAGAAACACACACAGTCACACATTCAAATAGCTACATACACATCCATTGATACGCCCATAAAAGACACTTATACACTTATTCACATATCCACTCAACCACTCACACACCAAGTTACCCACCCACACAACCACTCATTTACCATTTATACACCCATACTGAGACACTTACACAGCCTGTTACATACCTATTTAGCTAGTCACTTGCTTATAGTATGTACTCGAATAGTATGTAATGTAAAGTTAAACGTATTCTATATTTGCTTTTCAGATATATACTTGTGTTTAAAGAGAAATGGAAGATGGGAAGGAGAGGTAAAAAAACATTAACAATTATGCTTGTTGACAGCATCCATAAACTGGGTAAATGCTTAAATTTTTATTGCAACTGGCATTTGGCATTTGCCACGATGAGTCACCTTGTCTTGCTGTTTTTGTGAACCAGCGGGGATGGTAACCATATGATCAGGTGGTAAGGGCCCCATAGATGGTCCAGCTGCTGACGATAATGCACCATCTTCCCTCTATTTCATCATACTGTTATACAGCCTTCCATGTATGATTTCCAGGTGTTTCCATACAGAGGATGTGTCATATGAATACTTCTTCCCGGTACCTCTTGACAGTTTTTTTACCGCATATTTTACATTAAAGAATTTTTGGAAAACCTTTCTATTCTGCTGAAGGGATGAATAAACATTTTCAAATGTCGGGAAAATTGTTTTGAGGTGGTAAGTCTTTTTTTTTCCATCCTGCTCCTCCCCTTCTCTTCTATCTTCACCAGAAAAATCCTGACTTTCAACTGCTATACATTGAAACGCAAGCAAAAACACAGGATGGGGCTGTGGGTTTCAGTCTGTCTCCAGAGAGATGCAAAATCCAAATAACTGATTTAGGTTGTGGTTTCCACTGTGTATGGGTGGAGACTTACTATATCCAATGAGAAGTTGAGCTTTGGGTGTGTTTCTGGCCTCGCGGCAGATCCGCAGATCCATACAATGAGTTTTGAAAAGGAGAAAGACGTGTATTGCATTTATAGAAAAATTATAATTCACTAAAAAACTAAAGGTTACAAGGAGGTTATATAGGAAATAGCATTATAAAACAATAGAAATTCACTAAAAAAACAAAGCTTATAGTAACGTTATAGCGAGAAATGCGCATGCGCGGGCGGCCGCGCATGCGCAGTGGTATCCAAGACGGCGGCGCGAACGAGAAGAGGGAGCCCCGGGACGCAGCGGACAAGGTAAGTGCCTTTTATTTACTTTTCTTTGCGCATTTACAAAAATTAGGTATGTAGGGGAGGGAGGCATACGGCGCGTAGTGGGGCTATGCGAAGTGCGTAGGTGGGCGTAGTTTCCCGACCACTTTGCGTTGCTTCGCGTAGCCCCACTACGCATACTACGCCCAGAGTTAGTTCTTGGCCTTAAAGACCCTCAGAAGGTAAGGGGCTTCATCCTCCAACCAGTAGTGCATCAGGAGGCAGGTTTCCGGCGGTGTAAGGGGCATGGGCTCTGAAGACCCCTCAGCAATCGGGCTGTGTGGGACTTTTTGGGGGTAATAAGAGGGCTTGTTAGCCCCCAAGGACCCTCAGCATACAAGGGGACTTCATCCCGCAACCAGTGGTGTGCCAGAAGGCGTGTTTGTAGAGTGGTGGAGAAAGGGTGTGTCGCCTTCGAAGACCTCTCAGTAATACCTCTGTGTGGGACTAACTGGAGGTAATAGGAGAGGTCTTGCTCCCAAAGATACTCAGCTGTTAAGGGGACTTCATCTCTCAATCATTAGTGCACCAAGAGGTGCATTTGCAGAATGGTAGTAAAAGGGGACAGGCCATCCAGTGACTTGGCAGGTGGCTTTTTAAAAATGTTGTTCTACTTTTGCTAGGAAAGGGGACCCCCTCCTTAATTGGCCCTGTGTTGGCCCCAGGGACCCCATCACCCAGGGCCAAGCCTTTTTGGAATGGGGAGGAGGCCACACTGCCCCCACCTAGGCTGATTTCAGCCCAGGGACCCTATCACCAGGTCTTGGCCTCTTTTATTTATTTATTTATTGTTAAAATTTGGGGAGGGGGCCATGTTCCAGTCCCATTCCAGACCCATTTTGGCTCACGGTAGCCCACCCCCGAGGGGCCAGCTTTTTTTTTTTTTTAATTAAGGGAGGGCGGCTGTGCGACCCCCTTTCGGGGCCAATTTTGACCCTGGGGACCCCAACCCCCGGGACCCGCCTGCATTGTGCATACCCTAGTTCCTGTGGAAATTAACATGGAGAAAAAATGTTTTGGGTCCCCCCCTTTTTCCTCCACCCCCACTTGACGGATCACCCCAAAACTTCAAGGCAGCAGCTGGATTGAGTGTCAAACTAGTTATGTAAATCTTGCGAGGATTTGTCAAACGATGCCAAAGTAATTAGCAAATGAAAAACGCTCTTCCTATGGAAACTATATCCGAACTATTAATGCCTACTGATGACCGCCAGAAGGTAATATATAGCATGTTTTGACTTTCCTAAATCTATGGTTCTAGTTGACAAATCTTCATGAAGTTTTCCCCAAAAAAGTGCACTGGTGATTCAGGTTACACATGGAAAGTTTCGGGGCAATCTGTCAAAGCAGGACCCGAAAAAAGTTACAGTAGGTCCTTCATGAAAAATAATAGCCACTGTTGTATAGGTTCTCCCTGAAATAGATATTGACTTCTTTAATATTTTCCATATCATTCTATATGTAATGTAGACAACATCTCTGATCTACAATGTGAACACGTCGTATGTTGATGTGCTGTTTTAATCAATTTGTTAAAAGGCACTAATTTGCAGTCTGGTATCATTAAGTATAGGAATCGTTCAGTAAATAAACAATCATCACACTTATAGTCCCATTTATACCTTAATCCAAATAAGTTATCAATGTTTATTCCTTCATCTTCTAATATTCCAAGCATGAACTTTATACATTCTTGTGCATCTTGTTGTATGTTGAGAGTAAATGTCAATAAACTGGTACATATATCCAAAAGATTTTGAATGCCAGAAGCAGTATGTATTTTACTTCTGCCAATCACCAACTGTTGAAATACATAGTGTAATGCAGAACAGAATCTTTTTTTATGGTTTTCCATGATTTCATGAAGAAGATGTGGTAAATGAAACATTACATTCAGCATCACATTAGCATAAGAGTTGATGCCTGAACTGTTTTCAAACTAGCATCCTACAATGTCACCATCACTTTACACTTTTACTTCAATGCTTTTCTTATCTTGAACTTCACTTGAATGTTTGTTATAATTTCATTTTGGACACAGTATACGTTTCTCATATATCGGGCATTCACCTAAATGAGGAGCATAAAGTCTCCTTAAACGACTGTACTCCTTTTCACAATTTGCATCAGAACTAACCTTTTTCGCATCAAATTCTACCAAATACAAACCGGACAATGTTCTTACTCGGGACAAAGCAACATATGCCATTCCCTCTTTGAACACAGTAGTTCCAACATTTACAAAAGCTCTGTCTATATTTAAACCTTGAGATTTGTGAATAGCTAGTGCATGTGCCCTAGACAAAGGAAACTGTTGTCTTCGAACACACAGTGCCCAATTTTTCCGACTTCATTAATCTGTTCAAATTTTATTATCAAAAATTCTATTCCATCTCTATTTTGAAAATTAACAAAATCAAAAAATGGTCCCAATGCTCCGTTTACTTATCCTTCTTCTACATCGAAATTACAATGCAAAATTACTTTACAGTTTTAACATACATGTAAGTACTTTTCTAACCCTGCAGTTTTCGATACAGACTGTTCCAAAGAATCCAATTTAGTCTGTAGTTTTTAAGTAAGAAGAATTGTTACTCCCTGGTGTTCGATTTGATCAATAGCTTTAATTTCTAGAATGTTTTGTTTTTCCAGTGTTAGTAGTCCTTCATTAAACTTAGAACACTCTTGCAGTGTAGGCATTAGGCAAACAATGGATTTGTTTTCTACAAGCATATTGTACATTACTTCTGCTGCTGATTTTCAGATGTAAACAAGTGTCTTATTAGCTGACTTTCTAAATCTTGTTTACCATGTTTTTTTAACATACCAATTCTTAGGTGTTTTAGAATATTTCCATAATCTTCATCACCTCCTGGTCACATATTTTTAACAAGTTCTTTATATTCAAAGTTTAACCAAACATTTACATTCCCAATACTTCCCAAAGATGTCTTTGTGTCATCATGGAGAAATGTTTTAAAAACAAGTTGTCCTTTAACAGAAGTAATTTGTAGTAGTTCTCCAAATACTATTACATGCATGTTTTCCTCCAAACAGCACATCATAACCGATTTTTAAAACAGAAGTAATTTGTAGTAGTTCTCCAAATACTATTACATGCATGTTTTCCTCCAAACAGCACATCATAACCGGTTTTTAAAATCGGTTTCATTCTCAAGTGTACAAAGGCAAGCATTAAGTTTGAGATTATGCTCACCTCATCAATGATTAAATGTTTTAGTTTCTTCAGTACACCTGAGACTTTACAACAAGCTTCTCCTGACTTTTCAGATGTTGTAGTATATGATGTGACATAATAAGCAACAGCAATTAAATTGTCTGAAACAAACTGAATATCCATGTTTGTATTCCACATTTTTTTAATTAATGGATTACAGTCATTAATATACTTTGAAGCTTCTGTTCTTCTTAAGTTGTATGTATTCTTGGGAGATTTCCGACTTAGTGTATGTCTTATTGCTGAGAAAAAACGATTCACTCTTCCTTTAGAAATTATAAGTCATGGGAATCCAAAACAACATTTTGTATAAAATTTTCTTTTGCATTTGTCTTTCCGTCAGCAATATTTTCCACTTCTATGACTTTGAAAACTTGTTGTCTCAATATGTTTTCTCCTCCTTCCCTTGAAATGGCACATGTATCATACTGTTCAATGAAAGACAAAAGAGCTTCATCACTATCTGTTGCATGTTTTGGTGCATACTTTATCTATAATATCATGTGTATATGAGGAGCACCTCTAGCTTGGTAATCTTTTCACCAAAAGAAATCAGTTAGCTTTCCAAGAGGTGGATTTTGTCTATTGCAGATAAATGACATCATAGCTTGAAACCTATGGCTAAAATACCTGTAGGCATTTACAGGATCCAAGGAACAGAGTTCTCCCGCTGTTTTAAGTTCAATGTTTTTTTACATTTGAATTTGCTTCTCATAGGAATTCAAGTAAATCATCCCATGCATACTTAGCATAACTAAGTGTTAGAAACCATGTAGGTGTACCTAGGTTTCTTAACATGCTTTCAAGTTCACCATGATGGCAATACCAATTTTCATTGGTGCCACGTTGGCATGCCATCAAATTGATTAACTGAGATTTCAAATGTTGATCTCTTTGTTCAATTTTCTCCATGAACTCTTTTGCAGAAATGAAGATGAACTCCTGTTTTTAATATATGATTCACTGCATAAGAAAATGTAGACAAATCACTCTCAATCAGAAGATGAAATATATATGGAATGCACTGCTCAAATCTTGGATCTTCAAAGTACAATTTTGTTGATCTGTATTCTGATGCTGGAATCCATACAGCTCGGTCATCAACTCGTCCACCTTCTCCAGTGGGGAATAGCTGTGGAAAACAGCAAGCTTCTAAACTTTTTTTCCAAATACTCATAGGAGCTCCTTTTGCTTCATTCATTTGGAAAAATTCAATAGTGTTTCCTATGATTTCTTTTTAATGGAGAAGATGTATGGTATAATGTTCATAAATCTCTTCACTCCTGGATTTGTCCACTTTTTCAATTTGGCCATTTGATATTAGTGTGCTATATTGTACGCATCTTACTTCTTCATCAACATTTACATTCTTATAATAAATATTATTCTGTACCAGGTATGATGTAGCATTTTGAAGTTTATTATTATCTACAAGCTCTTGCCATTTTCTTTACTCTTTGTTGGTACACCATTTACTAGAACAACTACTGGCTTATTTTCCTCTCTGCATACACCAACAGTTTTAATATTTTTCTTACAAACTAAGCTTAAGTACACAACTCTTCCTTTAGGACCTTTTTGTAAATCTGTTGGTGGTAGTTTACCTGTCTTAGGCTCTACACAAACAATGGCCTGAAATGGGTGTACAGATTGGATAAGAATAGACTCATATAAATTTAAATCTGCTATTTCCTGAACAATATGTGCCAACTCTAAGTTGTTATCTACTGCTCCAGCTGGCATTTTGTTTTCTTCTAAATTGTTGTAAGAGTACTTACATATAATTTGATCACTGGACAACTCAAATTGTCCATTTACAAACAGATAAAGAGCAAATTGCTGTCACTTATTATTGTTTTCTTTTTTACTTTTTGAATATAAATCAACATTCCTATTTGACTACCATAGTGATTACGTCGACAACAAACACAGACATAGTTTGGTTTTTCAGAGGAAACTGTGTTAAACGTTGTAATTTCTTCTGCAAAATCATAAATACCAATGTCTTTGTGCTGTTCTACTATACCTAAAGTTATCAAGTCCTCAGTTATTCTACACTCTTCTTCGGAACTAAAAAGATGAAACTGTACATCATCACAAACTTTCTGTACTCTGCTACAGAACCATGCAAAAGAGATGTATTAATTTCAATTAAACATAATGCAGGAGTTTTTACATAGTAATGTCCCCTTATTGACCTCTGCATTTCAGAGTGGTGTACAGCTAACATGTTTAAATGATGAAAAGTACTTTGGTTCACTTTTCTCAAAAGACGAGCCAGAGAATGTACCTGCAACTTACTATATTTTCTTATTTCACATGGATATAGTCTTGCAACATCTTAGTCTTCTATTTAACTCTTTTGTTTGCATATTCGCATAAAAAATGTCCTAATATGTCAATAGACTCCTGTCAAATACTGCTACAAACCAACTTATATACAAGAGCTTGTGTACGCCTTCCTTGAACTTCTTTGGCTTTTACTTCTTCTACATTCCTAGGAACCATTTCTTCCTTTGGAACCATTTTTACCTCATAATACCGACCCCAAGTATCAACTGCATATACTAATGTGTTCTCTTGAAAATAGCTTTCTTCATTAAAGAAAGGCTCAGTACTGGAAGTGTGCTTCCATTCACCATTAAACGTTTTACAAAAGTTAGTTTTATTAACTAGTCTTTTTTTTGCTTTGCTCCTTCATAAACACCATTATTTTATCCAATGTTCTCTATCTCTTCAAAATTAAAATAATCTTTGTTTCAACTCAAAAGCTCTATCTACTACACTTTAAATCTGTTGCTTTTTCTTATGAGCTGCTGATCTTCTTTTATATTGTTTTACATTTTTAAATTCATTTTAAATTACTCTACTTCTTAACATTCTTCTTCTTATATCCTTATATTGTTTCTGCCTTCTTGCCAGATGTGTTGTTTTTCTATAGTTTGAGGTTCTCTCAGCATATCTAATTCTCTTTTGTTTCTGATTTGACTTTTCTTTTCAACATTTTCCACAGTTTTCAATCTTTGTAATAGTGTTTTAAGAAACTGTTTAGTTTTTTCCTCTAGAACATTGTGTGCGTCATCTAATTTCTTCTTTTCATTCTTCTTTAAGTAGTACTGCTTTTTTGTTCTGTTCTCTTCATGTTTTTTTACCTTAATTAAGTTTTTTCAGTAAGTAAAGTAAATATCTAAACAGCAAATACCAGTCTCAATAGTATGCTACATAAATTAATAATTTTAAATTAATTACATAATATTATTCATAGTAATCGCTAACCTGTTATTTAAATTACATTGCCATTGCCTCCGTTAGCAACAAATATGTGAGATATCTAACTATGCACATTAGGAAAGCTATAAATGGTTTGAAGTCTGGCAGAAAAGTTTTATACATTGGTATGCCCTTTTACTTTCTACGTTGAGGACTTTGTATTTATTTTACAGGAGAGACAGGTATGAACCTGTGTAATCAAATGCTCACATCAGTCCTGTCCAGCAAACAGATCTATCTTTTTGGTACTAGAATGTGATGCACTTTTAATAATATTTTCCCATGGCTATGATAGACTTTATGCTTTTTCACTTAATGTAATCAGTTGTACTATACATGTCAATTAGAAGTAGAGACATACCTAACATATGGTAGCAGTCAGACATTCAAATTGTGTACAGTATACTTTCAGTCTAAAGCATACACCTCACTATGTACAACAGGCTAACATTGTACTATTGCAGAGACTTATATGGAGTAGGATACAAGTAAACACATCTAGCAACATTTAAAAACTCAGTTTAGTTTTCTCTAACAGTTTCATTAGAGAGGCAGACCTCTGAATACCAGGCCTATCACAAAATTAAATGCCAACTGCCATCATGCCACTCTTCTGAGTTCCAGCATCTGTCTAGAGACCTCAAAAAGTGTGTCAGTGCCTTTTTAGAGGCAAGATAATACATTCAAACAACTGGATATGTACTACACTACCCTTGCTTCACATTGCAAGCTTTCTAAATATGTTATAAGAAGCCTGATCAATCACTTTCTGCTCATTACACGGGACAGCCAGGTATGAAAGTGGGTGTTCAAGTGATTTTGTGATTTCAGCCGAGGTAAGAGATCTCTGCGTCTGGGACTCAATGCTCAAGAAGCTCTGATAACATTTGTGCAGTGGTATAATAGGATGTATAGTTTTTAAATTAGTCTCATGAGGTGTACCACAAAAATCAGAGTACACATTGAAATGCACACATACCTGTGACATGGTAGCAGTCACACACTCAATTTTGTCACAGTATGCTTTCAGTTTAAAGAACACACTTTACTATCTGCGACCTACTTCCAGAATACCTATGCAGAGAACCAAAAGAACGGCTTAACATATTTGCACATTTGTCTTCAAAAGCGCACTCAGTCCCTTACAACATGGTGATATGAATCACATCGTTTATATGTTGTGTGTGTCTCCTGTTCGATATGGGAACGAGTAAGTCTAATTGTATTCCCCCTCCTGGTTTTTCAACACAACCGCCCTTCAATCCACATCACCGCAAGAAAGCTCCAGAGCGTGAGCATTTCTAATAAGCAGGTTTATTGATTACCGCTTTGGCCAATATAACAAATTGGGTGAGTCTTTGAGCATCATACCCCCAAACATTATTTATGATTGAACCGACGGGTCAGTTCTAATCCCCTTCTGGCTCTCCTCCCTTTTAACAGAACCAGCCCGTGACTCATATCACCATGTTGTAAGCGCCCGAGTGTGCTTTTGAAGATGAGTGTGCAATTGTGTTAAGCAGTTCTTTTGGTTCACAGTTCCCATATACATACGGACTTCAGTGAGTTCTCAGGCCACATGAACACGCATAGTTGCTTTGTGTGGACCACCAAGGCTGGCAGGTCTTAATGAGAATCCCAATACCAATCCCGTCTTTCCCTTCCTTTTTTTTTTAGAATTATCACGATGGGGATAAGGTGGCGCATATCCCTATGTGCTTTTGATGCCTAACTAGGCATCTGTAGATGAGTTTTCTACCACCACTTGAGTTGCTTAGCATATACATTTTAGTGTATGTATAGATAGGGAACACAAATCATTCATGCACCTTCCTTTTCGCAGGCTGATGGAACACACCTCATTCATGCACCTTCCTATTCGCAGTCTGATGGAACACACCTCATTCATGCACCTTCCTATTCGCAGGCTGTCATCCCTTCCCCCACCATTGTCCTGATGAACACTCGCATTGACTACCTAGTAGTGCTGATCTTGGGTTGAAACGTTGACAATATTCCCTGGTCCAGATCAAGGCTTTGCGCACAAAAGACTAATTTTCTTATGCTGCAAAGTCATTAGTTTTCCACTTCTGGCCTTCTGTTTCCCTTGTACATATTTGTGTCACTTTGTACATAATACGCACCAGCTTTATCACATTATATCACTTGATCACGTATCACATTACATTTCACCTTGTGCTTGACAACTTTTATAATTGTTTGAGTATTTATAAATGATGCAATTTATATAAAACAACACAATACCCATGAATGTGTGTTGCTTTCGTGCTCTGTATGTGTTGCTTGAACTAAACTGAGATTCGAGTATTTGATGAACAACTCTGTGAATTTATCTGTTGCATAAGAAATAGTTTTTACACCCGAGAGAACCACTGTTCTTGGTTACATATCCATGCCCAGGTTCTGAGGGATACTGGGTTGCCCCATTGATTACCACTAACAAGGCAGGCGCATATTGAACTCTGCATTCAAGTGCTTTTGTGATGTCTACATAGGTAAAGGATCTATGCATCTGCGACTGAATGCTGTAGAAGCTCAAACAAGATTTGTGCAGAGGTATGATAAACTGCAAAGATTTTAATATAGGATCATGAGCTACACAACACGTATCAGACTACATGTAAAAGTATACACATACCTGAGACATGGTAGTAGTTAGAAATTCAAACTTGACATGGTAATATAAAAAAACAAAGACCTAACTATCTACAGCCTACTTTGAATGTACCTTTGCGGACAGTTATATGGACTGGGAGAGAGGTTAATACTCTCAACATCTTTGTAAACTTCAATAAGTGTATATGTGAATGTGAATTCTAGGGGTGAGATAACACATGTAAAGAAGCCTATAGATATTAGACTACCTTTGCTTCACACCACATACTCTGTAAATGGTTTGAAAAGGAAGCTGTATGAAACACTGTATGCTCATTATACAGGGCAGGTGAGTATGCAACTGAGTGTTGGAGTGCTTTTGTGATGCCTGTCTAGCTAACAAATCTATGGTTCTGGGACTGAATGGTAAAGAAGCTCTGGCATGATTTGTGCAAGAGTATGAAAGACTGCATAGTTTTTACAATAGGGTCATCAGCTTCAGCACACCAAGCAGTGAGTTATTCAAACTTGACAAAGTCCACTCTCAGTTTAAAGAAGACATCTAACTATCTAAGGCCTACTTGAAGTGTACCTTTGCAGAGACTCATATGGACTAGATTATAGAATAAATCATCTACCAACATGATTAGAGCTCAGATTCATTAGAAAGTGTCAGCTCACAATGCCAGGCCTACGTCAAAATGAAAGGCCAACTCCTGTCATGCCATTCTTGTAAGTCTCAGCATCTTTCTGCGACTTTTTGGGGTAAGATGACACATGTAAAGAAGCACATAGGTACTAGAATACCTCTGTTTCACACCACTTGCTCTCTAAATGTATGTAGAAAAAGATGAATGGATTACTTTTTGCTCATTATACAGGGCAGGTGGGTATTGAACTATGTATTCTAGTGCTTCTGTGACACCTACCTAGTTAGGGGATCGGACCTTTTGCGAGCGAATGCTGTAATAGCTCTGACAAGATTTGTGCAGGTGTTTGATAGCCTGTATAGTTTTAAAGTTAGAGTCATCAGCTGCAGCACACATGTCAGAATACACATACAAGTAGAGACATACCTGAGATATGGTAGCAGTCAGACATTCAAACTTCACAGAGTACGCTTTCATTTTAAAGCGCACACCTCACTATCTACGGCGTACTTGAAGTGTACATTTGCAGAGACTTATATGAACTAAGATACAGGTTATTACATCTGGAAACATGCTTTAAACCTTACTTTTCTCTTCCAGTTTCACAAGAGAAAGAGAACTTACAATACCAGGTCTAGGCCAAAATGAAAGGCTAACACCTCTCATGCCACTCTTGTGAATGTCAGCATGTTTCTAGAGAACTCAATGACAGTGTCACTGCCTTTTTAGAGGCAAGATAATACATGCAAACAATCCTATACATACTATACTTCCCCTGTTTGATACCACATGCTTTCTAAATATTTGTAGAACAACCTACATCAATCACTTTCTGCTCATTACACAGGGCACTCTAGTATAAACTTGTGTGTTAAACTGATTCATTATGCCTGCCTAGCTAAGAGAATGAGAAAGCATCTCTCCTCATAGGAGCCGTATTAGTGTCACCAATGATTGTCTCAATGCCTTTTAGGGATGAGTATAGTATACATAAAACACTACTTCTATTTCACACCTTGTCCTGTCCAAATATGTGTGTAAAAGAAACTGCATGGACCTCTTTTTGCTTACTATACAGAGTAGGCAGCAATTAAACTGTGTGTTAAATTGTATTCACAAACCCTGTCTAAGTAACTGAGCTTTGCTTGTGAAACACAATCCTAAAGTAGCTCTGGCAATATTTGTCTAGTGGTATGAGAGACCAAATATTTTTTTAACTTATGATCAATACCTGCATCACATGTGTTCAATGACATGGGAAACTACAAACAGACCTGAGACATGGTACCAGTTAACCATTCAAAGTTCACTGATGCACTTCTAGTGTCAAGAACAGCTATCAGTATGTACAACCTATTTGCAATCTTCATTTTGGTACAATTACATAGAGTACAAATCAGGTTCCTACATTTGGTAACATGTGTTAAACCTCTTGTTTCTCTAATGCTTCTGAACTTTTACACATAGTGCATCTCAAAGTTAAAAATGTAATTACATTCACTGAAGCACTCCTACATCATACATAACACACCTTACACATTTGTAAACCTACTTCTGAAATATTGTTACAGAATATGAACATATCACAAACTCTTAAATAATTTTCTTTTCCACACAATAAATGTGAAGCACCACTCTCAATAAGGAAAAAACGGTAATAGCAAAGTTTCCCTCTCATTTACCACAGAAATGAATGTAAGTAACTAATCAAAATACTCCCTTCATTTTTTTCAAATCTAAAACCACTTTCTATTGGATACTCATACTAACCCTTTAATACTCTCTTCTAAAAGAGTCCAATCTGGTTCTTTAACTTAGTAAAGTCACTACTCCACAGCGACGCACCATTGTAATGTCACGATGGAGTCGCAAACCGCTACGGGAGTTCAAAAACCCATTTCCAATAATACTAGTGTTATTTTTTAAGAGCATACCACTTCTAAACAAAGTACCTATTTGGGAAAACTTAATTTACAAGCATATAACATATATATAACATTCCATTCTATATTTTAAAACCACAGTGTACTTTAAACTCTTCCCCCATAGTGATTCATCTTAGTTTCCATAGCAACAGTTTCTGCAACATTCAACTGTACCAGTAGGTCAGACGTTCACCATATTTTTAAATGAAATGAAATTAAATGAAAAAAAAAACTTGATTAACCGCACTGCGGCCAAGCGGCTTCCTGGCGCTGAGGGTTAGACCAGACACACAGACGGGACTCGGGAAAGCTAGCAGGGGAAGGCCTGGGAGAACAGAAAAGTTTTAAGGGCTTTGCAGAAGTGAGTGTAAATAGGGATGGAGCGGATGGACAAAGGAAGGCTATTCCAGAACCGGGGGGCAGAACTGAGAATCGGGTGCCTCCCATTCTGGATTTACGAAAGCGGGGAACATGGAGAAGGGAGAGAAAGGAGGAGCGGAGAGTGCGACTGGGTACGTGAGGGGAAATGAGAGAAATGCAGCACACTAGCTTCCAAATCCAAATAGCAGGTGTGGTTGACTTTTGCTAAATATTAGCTTATCTAGTCTACTGTACCTTTCAAACATTTCTCCATAACAATCAGAAAGATAATTGTTTGCCAAAGTAACATGCAACCTTTTTTTAAGCACACAATACTTATGAACAGCCAATGACTTATCTGCTTTTTGTTAAACAACATTTTGTCCACCATTTTAGATACCTCTCATCATACCAACTGACTTACTCAGCTACAGACATCTTTAGATAACTGACATACATCACTTCAGAATGCTTACAGTATGAATTGTAGGGTACAATTATATTTTCTGTGGCAAAAGGTATGCTGAACACAGAGGTATTGACAAAGACCTGGGTTTGAATAATGAAGATATTAAATTATATGAGCAGAGAGGATTGAGGTTCTGCGATTTCAGATTTCATCCCGTATTTAGCCGCCATTTTGTGTCCTGTCGCCATTTTGTGTTGCCCTCACTCAGGCGGCACGGCGAACGCAATGCTTTTGATTTTCCAGCTGCTACGTTTTCTTTCAGTTAAAAAGTAACTCCATTGTTCTTGTTCATGAAACCCGATGTCAGGGTCTGGCCGAGTTCGTTAATCCATGTCTGGCTCGATTGATCCCTGTCTCAGCCGACTATTTACCCTCTCCTATTCTTCTCTTATACTATCTTATCCAACTGGCCTTCACTATTCTCTCCTTGTATGCTCCTATTACACAACCATCCATTGAAACACACCAGCATGTCCTGCCACCTGCGAGAGGGGATTGTGAATTTGTTGGGAGGGGTAACACATGGGTTCCGAGAAAGAGGCGTTTACTAGGATACCTGATAGCTTGTTTTCCAACTTTTCCTATTGGTTTGTTTTGTGTGTGCGGGGAGTGGGATATCGTAAATGTGTTTAGTATAAGAGATTGTACGCCACGGATTGAAGTGGCAGTTTCCATAGAATATACACTTTACATGTACTTCTGGGATAACTGTGCTTAGCTGCAGCTAATAAACCTGGCTTCCACGCTCAACGGAGTGTCTTGTGCCTCTGTTAGTAACAAGGCAGGTGAGCCCGGGGATTAAGGTGTGCCCTGCGCCGCCGGCCCATAAGGTCGGGTTCTCCAACTGGCGCCCAATGTGGGACGGTTTCAGTGGTAGCGATGCAGCCCGAGGGTCGTGAGAAGCCCTGCAAGAAAATTCCAGAGGATTCACGAGCCACACCAAGCGACCCCTATATGTCGAAGTGGACCGAAGGTCTTTTACAGCACGGCTGCTCCTTCTCAACGGCTGGTGATGATGACTGCTGCCCAGACTACTGCCCTGCCTTGGACCCTCTGTTGATGATTGGTATCGCGAGACGTTAGACGGACCTCCGTTGGCGTGAGAAGACCATCTAGTTAAGTATTTGTGGGTAGCGCCCACTTCTTTGTTTTGTTTTTGGTTTTTGTTATTCGCCTGTTGAAATAGTCGAAGCAGAGGGGTGAGCACTTTTGTACTGTGTTCTTTGCTTTCACTCCTTGAAGTTAGTGAACGGATCAGAGTGCTTGAAATGCCTTGTCTGAGCGGATTTAGGAAACTCTGTTGTTTTTGCTGTTCTAGGGATCCCCGGCTTGAGAAATCATGTCCGATTCCTCCGGTTGGAACTCCCACTTATGAGCTCTTTTCTAAGCATGGTGTTGGTCCTATTGCTTTTAAAGATGCATGGATTCGATACACAAAGAAAGATGGTGTCTTACGGTGGCCACAAAATGGTAGTTTTGAGCCTGACATATTAGACAATTTGGAATCAATTCTGTTTAAAACAAAAGCCCGGCCGGCAATGTTTGACTCTTTCCGCCTTTGGCGTAAGGAAGCCAAACAAAAAGAAATTAAGCAAGCAAAACCAGTTAGGAAAATGAAAGATATGACGGTTATACAGGCTGCTCAACAATTTAAAGACGATGAGACGGATCGAGTGATTGAAGTCTCAGATAGGCAGCATCGGATGGCAATAGATAGGTGCTATCCTTCGTTACCCCCACAACTGAAAGATCTTGAGGAAGATCCTTTAATGTCTCATTTACTGAAATTGCCTCCGCCTTATGCGCCAGGCGCTAATGCATCCGTATTATTGCCACCTGCGCAGCAACCTGTTGTTCAGCCGGGAGCTCCGGCTCCTGCACCTTTAGCTCTTCCAGTAATACCGCCAAC
Organism: Lissotriton vulgaris; assembly: GCF_964263255.1. Lineage (NCBI taxonomy): Eukaryota > Metazoa > Chordata > Amphibia > Caudata > Salamandridae > Lissotriton > Lissotriton vulgaris. The sequence continues at coordinate 771,441,311 of NC_141699.1, read as the reverse complement.
ACCTCCTTTGCCACAATCTTCTGTACCTCAGTCTCCTTTGCCTTTTGTATCTGTTGGAACAGATAGCTCTTCTCTGCCTTTGTTTAATACTTCATCTCCAGTTTTACTCCCCACTTCTTCTCCGATGCTTGATAGGCTAGTTAATACTGTTTCGGGTTTTTTCTCCCCTATCTTTGGTTCATTTAATAGGACTCCTGCTTTCTCTCAAAGACAATCTCCTAGCCAACTCCAAGATTCTGAGGAACGGGTTGTGTTTGACTCCCTTGCTCATAAATGGATGATGAATGGTCCATTATATAGTGTACCCGATATATTGAGTACGTTTCTTCAATGGAATGCGCCTATGCAAAGATACGTTTTTTATGTTATGTGTGATGTGCTCATTAAAGGTTGGGAGGATATGGAGTTGGACCTAACTCCTCAGGGTTTGTTGGAGATACAGGATACGTTCGATAAGGGACTTATAGTGGGTCCTGATGTTCAGGATGCCATACAGACACTTGTTACTTTTAGGACCTTGTATTCTTCTCTGACTATTCACGAACCTGATCCTGCAGTTAGACAGAAAACGAAGAATTATCCTATGAGAGAAGTTCCTCCGGTATGGAGGGAAGCGGTTCGGCAAGCAGGTGCTAATCCACCTATCCCTGCTCATTTTCAGCGTGTATGGGTACATGTTCCTTGGACGAGAGCTTAACATGGCACCACTCTTGTTTTGGATCAAAACATGGTTGAACCCAAACCTTACACTAAACCACAAGATCATTTAGGACTGTATGGGACGGGATAGAGCAAAGGATATTCAATGGCTGTCATTTATAAAAACAACAGCAAAGCAACTAGGTCAGCCTGAATTATATCTTAACCCCGAAAACCTATGCAAGGATGATATTGCATGGGTAAAGAAACACTTTGTTGGCAACAGAGAAATAGAGCGTGAAGCCCGGGAAATTGTTAAGCCAACAGTAAGGGTACATTATTCCCTGATTACGACAATGTCTTTACACCTTCGGTGGCTTTTAACAAAATTTTGTTTCAATCAAGCACATTTTTTGCTGGGCTATTACGTGAAGTGGTGTAGACCAATGGAAAACGAACCATGTAATGTGATAGTTTCTCTGACCAAGATCTTATACATTTTATGTTTTTTTGCCCTTTTTTTGTGGAAGGACGGAAAAAGTATATTGTACCACTGCTAAGGGATAAGGGATTTACACAGTTAAAACCCGCACTGCTATATCTACAACTTATGGAGTCCCCAGTAGTGATGTTTGGGGTTGCAAACTTTTTGATAGCATCTATCCGTGCTAGACGGAACAGAGTAAAGGACATTACATCATTTAACCGCATAATGTTTAATTGCCACAGCTCTCATGTATTACCATGTATATAATGAATTAATAACGCTACAAATTCATAAAATAATTGTTATTAGATAGTGAATACTTTTGTAAAATGTTTCCCTAGAATCATGTATATAGTCCGCTGTTTTATATCCATGTATTGTATTGTTTTGATCAGATCGTTTTTTAAATATTTTATATAACCTTGAAAGTCATTATGTATAGGTATAGCATACTTTTATGATTTTAAAATAATCAAATAAAGTGACTTTGACTCTGACTCTGACTCCTTGGATGAGAGCTGAAGTTTTGGCACTTAAGCAGTCTTTGCCGGATCCTCGTAAAAATCCTGCTGGTTATTATAAAGAGTTGTCCCAGACTGTTGATGCATGTCTTATGAATTTGGCCGATATTGATATGCTGATGGGGAATGTGGTTCCACAAGCGTTGTGGGCTCGGATTCGTAGAGAAGATCACGACCAAGCTTTAGGTGGTACTTGGAATGATATAGTTGCTGCGGATGCAGCACAAGTGGGTGGTGCTAAGCCAGATGATTTGATTACACAGTTGCCTGGTAGAATCATAACTTTAATGAAGACGATGATGCCTGCTTTACGCGTCAACTGGGATAAGCTGGCTGCGTGCAAGCAGAAAAAGGATGAGAGTGTTTCCGATTTCTTTACTCGGTTCGAGGAGACGTTTATCTACCATAGTGGTCAGGACTTGAGTACTGAAGGGGGACAGCGATTATTTGTGGATAAATTTGTTTTTAATTTGCTTCCTGAATTATCTCATAAATTAAAAGACTCGGAAAGCTCTTGGGCTGTTTCTTGATCTGCTCAAATATTGGCTACTGCTCAATATTATGAGAATAGGGACAAGGAGGAAAAAGATAAAGCTGAGAAGAAGACTGAGGATTTAAAAACTAAAGTTCTTCTTCAGCAGGCTTATCCTCCTCGTTCCGGTCAGCGTCAGTTCCAGCAACCTATTCAGTCTCAAAGGTTGCTGCAGAAACCTGAGCCTTTTGTTCCGCGACCTTTTCTGGGTCCAAATAAGTGCACCTATTGTAAAGAGGAAGGCCATTTTAAGAATAGTTGTCCGGTTTTATTGCAGCGTAATGGTGGATTTCAAGGGCCGCGAGGCCGTGGTGGGTTTCAATCAGCACCCAGGGGTAGAGGGCGAGGTACGTTGCCTCAGGGGCAGCGTTCCTTTTCCCCTCAGAACTCTTCAAATTATTTTGATCAGCAGAATACTCATGATGATTATTGTGTGGAAGGTGAGGTTCAGGATTTTCATTCTAGTTAGGACAGCCATGGACAAAGAAAGGGAGTCATATCAGTTCCAGTGGATCAAAATGGGCCTAATGTTGAGGTAGTTGCTTTGGGTGTTGCAGAGCCATTTCTTTTAGATACTGGTACAATGAGAAGTTCTATGATTCATTCTAAAAACTCCCTGGGGCACCTTTGTCTGTCTTAATGAACGTTTCTGTAGGATTCTCAGGTGCCCCAGTTGCTAACCCAGTTTCTTGTCCTTTGCCTCTTTCGATTGGTCCTTACGATCTGGAAGCTCCACTTATTTTGACGACTGGTTGTGGAGAGAATTTGTTGGGTCTGGTTTTGTTGAAGCGTCTTCATGCAACGTTGTACTGTTCCCCCTCTGGTGTGCGTCTTACTTTGGGTAAGAAATTGGTTTCTCCCATATATCTATCGAAGGATAGTTTTCCACCCGAGTTGCAGTCTCTTCCTTCCACACTTTGGGCTACAGGTCCGAACGATGTTGGTTTACTACAAATTCCTCCTTATGTGGTTACTATCAAGTCTAATGTCAAATTGCCACGTATTCCACAATACAAGATCTCTAACGATGGTGAGCGAGCCTTGATGGCTATTATTTATGATCTGGTTCAGAAGGGTGTGGTTGAGGAAACAAGAGGTAACGTTTGCAACAGTCCTGTTCTCCCTGCTCTTAAACGTAGCGATCCTTCTCAACCACCTGTGTATCGTTTTGTGATTGATCTTCGGGAGGTCAACAAGATTGTTGTCCCCCAGTTTCCTGTTGTTCCAGATGTTACTGCTTTACTTACCATGATACCCGCCTCAGCGGCATGGTTTTATTCTTATCGATCTGAAGAATGCTTTCTTTAATATTCCCATTGCTGAGGAAAGCAGAGATATTTTTGGCTTCTCTCTTGGGGGCTTAAGCTTCCGGTTCAAGTGTGCTCCTCAAGGTTATTGTGAGAGTCCCTCTATCTACAGTCAAGCTTTGAAATCTCAGCTTGATGCGTTTACTTTGCCTTCAGGTGCTACTTTGATACAATATGTGACCTCTGTCCCTCCGGGCAGGTCACCCCCCGAGCACACTCCCCGTGAGTGAGCCCGTCCCCTGGTGCCGCCTCTGCCCTGAGCTGTGCCCTGTGCATCACTGCTGTGCCCCGACCGCCGGATCCGCTTGGTCCGCGGATCTCCTGCACCTCCTGCCACCAGCTGTGCCCTCTGCTGTGCCCCGACCGCCAGATCCGCTTGGTCCGCGGATCTCCTGTGCCCCCTGCCACCAGCTTGCTTCACCGCCTTTTTTCGTCTTTTTTCCACCGTTTGCCCTAGCCCCCTGTGCTCCCCCCCTCCTTCTCGCCCAGCCCCGGCTGCGTTTCCCGCCACCTCCCCGCCGCTGCCCCCCTTCGGCCCGCCCCCTTCCCTTGCTCGCCCTCCCCATTCGCCACCCCGCTTCCCCTCCCAGCTGCCCCTCCCTCCCACGAAACTATTTAGAGTCTTTTGTGGCCAGTGAGGTGCAGTGACCTCTGTCCCTCCGGGCAGGTCATCCCTGAGCACACTCCTCGTGAGTGAGCCCGTCCCCTGGTGCCGCCTCTGCCCTGAGCTGTGCCCTGTGCATCACTGCTGTGCCCCGACCGCCGGATCCGCTTGGTCCGCGGATCTCCTGCGCCTCCTGCCACCAGCTGTGCCCTCTGCTGTGCCCCGACCGCCGGATCCGCTTGGTCCGTGGATCTCCTGTGCCCCCTGTCACCAGCTTGCTTCGCCGCCTTTTTTCGTCTTTTTCCTGCCGTTTGCCCTAGCTCCCTGTGCTCCCCCCCTCTTTCTTGCCCAGCCCCGGCCGCGTTTCCCACCACCTCCCCGCCGCTGCCCCCCTGCGGCCCCGCCCCATTCCCTCGCTCACCCTCCCCATTCGACACCCCTCTCCCCCTCCCAGCTGCCCCTCCCTCGCTCCGCCCCCCCTACTCTCCTCATATGGCAGAGTGGCGAACGCGCAGCGTGCACGCCCTAAGCGCGCCGAAGGCGCGCCAAAGGTAAGCCCGTCTGCGCCCGTCCACGCCTGGACCGCGCCCACCACCAGGACCCCTGGCCCCCGCCGGACGTACGACGCCGCCACCCTCAACGCACTCAACGCCAGCCGAGTCCCGGGCTGCTACCGAGCCACCCCAAGACGCACCCACGGACCCTTCTGCTGCAACACCAGCAAGTTCACCTGCATACGGACCTGTACCACTCCAGCAGTGCCCAAGACCTCGACGAGCAACAGCAGCAGCCACCTGAGTTGCATCCTGCTCAACACCCGCTCCGTCCAAAGGCACGCCATCGAGATCTGGAACCTGCTCGACACCACAGCCCCAGACGTCGCCTTCTTCACAGAAACCTGGATGAACGCCTCCTCCGCGCCTGACATCGCCATCGCCATCCCAGACGGCTACAAGATCATCCGAAGGGACCGCATCAACCACACCGGAGGAGGCATCGCCATCGTCCACAGGAACACCATCCGCATCACGACCAACACCGATGACACCCTCGCTACCGCCGAGCACCTGCACTTCCAAGTCCACATCAACCCCAAGACCACCCTCAGAGGCACCCTCATCTACAGACCCCCTGGACAACGCACACAATTCAGCGAAGACATCACCGACTTCATCAGCCCACACGCCCTCTGCTCCGCTGACTACATCCTCCTCGGGGACCTCAACTTCCACCTGGAGAACAACAACGACTGCAACACCACCACCCTGCTGGACAACCTCGCCAACCTGGGACTCAAGCAACTGGTGACCACCCCCACCCACCACGCCGGACACACACTTGACCCCGTCTTCTCATCCAGCAAGGACATCGCCTTCAGCCACGCCACCGGGTTCCACTGGACGGACCACAGCTGCGTCCACTTCAGCTTTGCAAGGACCACGATCCACCACCACCAGCAACAGGCTGCACGCAGGAACTGGAACAAGATCACAGCCGACCAGCTTGCGTCCTCCCTGAGCACGAACCCTCCCACCATCACAACGAACCCTAGCCAGGCGGCCACCAACCTCACGAAGTGGATCAACGACTGCGCAGACGAGCTCGCCCCCCTGAGGACCCCGCCCAGCAGACCCGGCAGCAAGAAAGCCCCATGGTTCGCCGACGAACTCAAGAGCTCCAAGAAGAACTGCCGAGCCCTCGAGAGAACCTGGCGCAGAGACCCAACACCGGACAACATGACTGCCCTCAAGCTCGCCACCCGGAAACACCACCAACTCATCCGCACCACCAAGAAAACTGCATTCAAGGAACGACTGGACAACAACGCACACAACAGCAAAGAACTCTTCAACATCGTCAAAGAGCTCTCCAACCCCAATGCCGGAAACAACGACATCACCACTTCGCAAGACCTCTGCAACTCCCTCGCCTCCTACTTCCACAACAAGATCGCGGACATACACAACAGCTTCAGCACCCAACCGACGAGCACCACGACCGAACCACCGCCCCTCACCTCCACCCTCGGCGCCTGGACTCCGATCAGCACCGAAGACACCGTCCGCACGATGAACTCCATCCACTCCGGATCTCCGACCGACCCCTGCCCTCACCACATCTTCAACAAGGCCAACGCTATCATCGCACCCTACCTGCGGGACATCATCAACACCTCCTTCGACACAGCTACCTTCCCGGAGAGCTGGAAGCACGCCGAACTCAGCGCTCTACTCAAGAAGCCATCGGTTGACCCCACCGACCTCAAGAACTACCGCCCCATCTCGCTGCTCCCGTTTCCTGCAAAAGTCATCGAGAAGACCATCAACAAGCAGCTGGCCGCCTTCCTCGAGACGAACGGATCCCTCGACCCCTCGCAGTCTGGCTTCCAGGCCAACCACAGCACCGAGACTGCCCTGATCGCAGTCACCGATGACATCCGAACGCTGCTCGACAACGGAGAAACAGCGGCCCTCATCCTCCTCGACCTCTCCGCAGCCTTCGACACTGTCTGCCATCGTACCCTAGTACAACGCCTGAGCAACGTCGGAGTCCAGGAGAAGGCACTGGAGTGGATCATCTCCTTCCTCGCCGGAAGAACACAGAGAGTCCGCCTCCCCCCGTTCAGATCTGAAGCCACCGAAGTCATCTGCGGCGTCCCTCAAGGCTCCTCGCTCAGTCCAACCCTCTTCAACATCTACATGAGCCCCCTCGTAGACATCGCACGCCAGCACAACCTCAACATCATCTCCTACGCCGACGACACCCAGCTGATCCTCTCCCTTACCAACGACCCCGCCACCGCCAGAGCCAACCTTCACAAAGGGATGAAAGAGGTAGCCGAATGGATGATGAACAGCCGCCTGAAACTGAACTCGGACAAGACGGAAGTCCTCATCCTGGGATCCTCACCCTCCGCCTGGAAAAACTCCTGGTGGCCCCCGGCCCTAGGCAGCGCACCCAAACCAACAGACCACGCACGCAACCTGGGCTTCATCCAGGACTCCTCCCTCTCCATGACCAGACAAGTCAACGCCGTCTCCTCGTCGTGCTTCAATATCCTGCGAATGCTACGTAAGATCTTCTGGTGGATCCCCACCGAGACCAGGAAGACGGTCACCCAGGCCCTCGTCACCAGCCGTCTGGACTACAGCAACACCCTCTACGCCGGAACCACCGCCAAACTCCAGAAGAGACTCCAGCGGATCCAGAACGCCTCAGCATGACTCATCCTGGACATCCCCCGTCGCAGCCACATCTCCGGACACCTGAGAGATCTGCATTGGCTCCCGGTCAACAAGAGAATCACCTTCCGTCTCCTCACCCACGCACACAAAGCCCTACACAGCCAAGGCCCAGGATACCTCAACAGCCGCCTCAACTTCTACGCTCCCAAACGCCAGCTTCATTCGTCAAGCCACGCCCTAGCCGCCGTCCCCCGCATCCACAGAGCCACCACAGGGGGACGGTCCTTCTCCTACCTCGCCGCCAAGACATGGAACTCCCTCCCCACCCACCTCCGCCTGACCCAGGACCACCTCCCCTTCAGGAAGCAACTCAAGACCTGGTTGTTCGAGCAGTAGCAGATCCCCCCCCCCCCCAGCGCCTTGAGACCCTCTGGGTAAGTAGTGCGCTATATAAATACGATGATTGATTGATTGATTGATATGTTGATGACTTGCTGATTGCTGCAGATTCGGAGGATATTTGTAAGGATGTGACGGTTTCTTTGTTGCGTCATTTGTCTGACTTGCATCATAAAGTGTCTCCTTCTAAATTGCAATATTGTCGCCAAGAGGTTACCTACTTAGGTCATCTCTTGTCGAAGGAGGGAAGGCGATTGACCCCAGACCGAATTCAAGCGATTGCACAAATGTCTGAGCCAACCACACAGAGAGAGGTACGTGCCTTTCTGGGTATTACCTCATATTGTAGGCAATGGATTCCGAATTTTTCTTTGTTAGCTAAGCCCTTGCTGGCGCTTACATTGAAAGATACACCACAACCCCTCCCTTGGCCTGATGAATGTCAAAAGAGTTTTTCTGATTTACGTGATGCTTTGTGTTCCGCACCTGTGTTAGGTACTCCGGATTACAATAAGCCTTTTACACTCTATGTTCACGAAAGAGAAGGTTGTGCATTTTCAGTTTTAACACAACAATTTGAAAACAAACAACGGCCATGTGCCTATTTTTCGGCTACATTGGATCCAGTAGCCAAGGCATTACCTAGTTGTCTCAGAGCCACAGCAGTGGCAGCAATTTCTATTCGACAGTCTGCTGGATTGGTATTGGACAACACTCTTGTTGTCATGGTACCACATACAGTAGATACTCTTTTGAATAGAACTAAGACACAACATTTGACGAGTGCTCGCTTGTCTGGATATGAGCTAACACTTTTGGCTAGTCATATACATATCAAGCGGTGCAATACTCTGAACCCAGCGACATTGTTGCCCATACTAGATGAGAAAGACATTCAGGAACAGCATGATTGTTTTCTCCGAACAGAGGAGGAGACGAAAGGCAGAATAGATGTAAAAGATACACCACTCGTGGATCCGGATGGGATCCTATGGGTGGATGGGTCGTGTTTTAAGCTTCCGAATGGAGAGACAACTGCAGCTTATGCTGTCACTACTTTGCATACTATAGTGGAGACAGCGCGTATTGCACAGAATTCAGCCCAAGCAGCTGAGTTAATTGCCTTAACGAGGGCATGTGTTCTGGCTGAAGGAAGGAGGGTAAACATCTACACCGATAGCCAATATGCTTTTGGTGTAGCTCATAGTTTTGGTCGCTTGTGGAAGGAAAGAGGATTCTTTACTTCACATGGGATTAAAATACAGCATGGTCAGTTGGTGACTGACCTTCTTGATTCACTTGCTTTGCCTAAACAAATAGCAATAATCAAATGTAGCGCTCACAAAAAGATTATCGACGATGTGGGTCGTGGGAATGCTTTTGCAGACGAGGTAGCAAAAGAGACAGCGAAAGATGTTACGAGTCGAATGTATGTTGCTGGTCCTGCGAGATGGATCAGAGAAGGAGGAATGTGTGAGGACACAAAAGAAAGTTGAGTAAGTGGAAAGAAAGCACCAGGAATGTTGGTCACGACTGGGTGTTGGACGGAGTTGTCAGAGCATCAACGATGGCTGTTACCAGTCGCCTATGTACTACCTGTAGTTACTATGGCGCATGGTCCAGCCCATATTAATGCAAAGGGCATTTGTAAAGTTTTGGCCCCAGTATGGCAGAATGAAGGAATTCCGAAATGTGCAAAAAAACGTAGTGAAGCATTGCATTGTTTGTCTAATGCATAATCCAGGAAAGGGAACTCCGACTCCAGCAGGTCATTTTGCTCCCCCTACGTATCCTTTTGAGATAAACAATATGGAGTCAGCACCCATCTAGGAAGTGTTCTTTAGCACTCTCTGTTGTTCTCAATACATATAAGAGTGCAAAAACTTGTAATAAGAAAAAAGTCCGAACTGTTGCAGAGTTTCTTTTTTCAAATTTCTTTATTGTGGTAATTGAAGACAGGCAAAAAAATCCAAGAACAAATGTGGATTTCCCTTCTTAGCCAACGCGTTTCGCCTCAAACAGCATCAGATGCTGTTTGACTGCTGACACGCAACTCTCCTCTGGCTACCATGCCTATTTCTTGCAGAACAAGACTAAGTATAATGTGAACAGATGTACTTTTTATGTCTTGTTTACAGCCTGACAAGAACAAGAACAACAATCATTGTTATTCCTTGAGTCAAATTATCCTAATCACTCTTTTCAAAGACCTAGAGGAATTGCTTATCTACCAGTCTCAAGGAATCTTACTTTGCTGTATTGAGATTGTTTTTTGACTAACACTGACATTTGAGCCCTGAAGAAGTCTCAGTGTTTGAGACGAAACGCGTTGGCTAAGAAGGGAAATCCACATTTGTTCTTGGATTTTTTGCCTGCCTTCGATTACCACAATAAAGAAATTTGCAAATAAGAAACTCTGAAACAGTTCAGACTTTTTTCTCATTACAAGATTTTGCACTCTTATATGTATTGAGAACAACAGAGACTGCTAAAGAACACTTCATAGATGGGTGCTGACTCCATATTGTTCATTGCATTTTTTGGGCTTTGCCCTTGAAGAAACAGACGGGGTTGTGTTCCTTGGATTCATAAGCACCATCATCTTAACTTTTAAGTCACAGGTGAAAGTAGGTGCTGTTTTTTTGCCTCAACCCTTGTTCTTTGAAATAAGGTATCCTTTTGAGGTATTGCAAATTGATTTCATTCACATGGATCGTTGCAATAACCTCAAATATGTTCTGGTGGTGGTTTGTGCCTTTTTCAGATGGATAGAGGCCTACCCTCTAAAGGACAATACTGCTCTATCTACTGCTAAAGTTCTTTTGAAGGAGTTTTTCCCGAGATTTGGTTTGCCGCGCATTGTCTGGTCTGACAGTGGAAGTGAATTTGTGGGTGAGATCATGCAAAAAGTATGTGCAGGTGTCGGTATCAAACAAAAATTTCATGCGGCAAACCACCCTCAGTCAGCGGGATTGGTAGAGTGTTATAATGGTACTCTCAAGCTCAAATTGGCAAAGATTCAGGCGAGCACAGGTCTGGCCTGGCCTGATGCCTTACCATTAGCACTTCTGTCTACAAGAACCACTGCTTATTCCCCCTTATGTCTAAGTCCGTATGAGGTCGTTTTTGGGTAACCAGCAAATGTTTAGGGAGTGCCTCGCCCTAAAAAATATTCCGATATTCCATACCCACTGTTGATTGACTACTTGCATGACCTCACCACTAAATTGCGTGTTCTTCACCAACAGGTTCAAAACGCTTTGCCCGAGGCTTCCGCAGACCCAGGTCATTCCATCCAACCTGGCAACTGAGTCTGCATCAAAACTTTTCAGCGAAAGCGGAATCTGGAACCTCGTTGGGGCCCGCCGCAGCAAGTACTGTTAACTACGAGGACGGCTGTGAAGGTTTCTGGGAAGAAGAACTCGGTCCACGGCGTGCACTGCAAAAAGATACCCCTGCCCTTGCCTTGTGACCAATGGGTTCGAGAGGGTATAGCGGACAACGAAAGTGAGACAGTGCCCAGATTTGTACCATTCAGTAGTGCACGCCTGGACCATAGGACCTGTGAGAAAGAAGACGACGATGTGTTACAGGAGGCCGGCCCAACACATCTGCGTTTGAACACTGTGAATCCAGAAACCTTGTTTAAGGACCAGACAATTCCCAACAAGAGTCGATATAATTTACGATCAAGAAGGGTGGAGAACAATCGAATTTTTTATGATTTTTCTGGTCATACCTTTTTTTGTTTATAAAACAAAGACATTTTGTGTATGTATTTTTCTTCCACCATCCATCAAGTTGCAGGGTCACGGTATGAGTCTTAAGCTCTGACCTGAGAGTAGTGACCTAGGTTCCACAGGACTTGCAGTGTCATAGGACGGCTAACAACCACAGCTAAGTGATCTAGGAAGATTACCGTGAGGAACACCTTTAGAGTAATGGATGTTGAAATGGAAGTTAATGATCAGACTGTAAATATGAAACACCGATTTAAGAAACCTATGGTTAGTCCATGCGGGATAACCCTATGTATTTTAATATGCTTATGTACTCTATTAGCATGTCGAAGCTGGATCGTTTATGTTGTGCAGCCTTTACCTGTTCCTACTTCTGTCCCCTTATCTTTTTCTGCTACTGCCTCCCCACACCGGTTCTATACATTTTCACCACACGAGCAGATCAGGAGGACCGAATATTTCAACAATTCGTTCATTCAGTTATTACATCAACACCAGTTAGTAATGAATACTATTGATTGTTGGGTATGTGGGCTCATGCCTCATAATACAGAAAGAGGCATGCCATACTTGGTTTTTCCATTCTCCTATGAAGGTTCCGCCTGGGCATATCTGGCTATGTTTTCTAATCTTTACCAGAATCAGTTGCGATACCCTCCTGGCAGTCCATATGGTGGTGGAGCAGACTTTAGTCATAGCACTTTGATTAAGGGAATTGTGACTATGGCCAAGATTGCTCAGATTAGTAAGATTCCTGCAGATGAAAAGAGAGCATACTATGGATGGAACATAACCCGGTATGTTACTACCCTTACTGAAAAAGCTAAATTGAGGAGCTCTCCACCAATTTGGACTGTGCCTCATCGAGGTAATTTCTGTCTACAAATCAATGGTCAGAACGTTAAGAATCAGCCAGAAAGGAGTATCTGTTCCTATACCTATGTTTATACACCTCAGATTCCCTCACCGTTAGTGCCATCACAAGGCACATATTTCATCTGTCATGATAGAGCCTATACATCGCTTCCCACTTATTTCTCGGGAACATGTTATGTGGCTTTTCTTCTTCCTCCAACCTATACCGCTCCTTCAAATCATCACAAAAAGAGGCTTGGTAGAGGAGTCTTTGATCAAAAGGACACAGCAGGACAGGAGGCAGCAGATTTCATCAAAGGGTTGCTTCCTTTCTGGGGCCCAATGGCCAATAGCAGAGACATCAGACACTTAGCTCGTGTTGTTGAGGCTACCATAAATGAAACTTCTGGAGCTTTCCTTGAGTAATGTAACAGCCGAGCTTCAGGCGGATCGTCTTATGACGTTACAAAATCGGATAGTTTTAGATATTATCCTTGCAGATAGGGGTGGAGTCTGTAAATTGATCGGGTCTAGTTGCTGTGTTTACATTCCTGATAATGCCCTTACAGTATACCAAGCTCTCTCTAAGCTACATACCTTCTCCGAGTCTATACATCGGGACAAGGGAGATTGGTCTGTGATGGGATGGTTTTGGGGACTACTGTCCACATGGGGATGGAAGATATTAACTTTCCTGGGAATGATTTTGGGTATTATCTTCTTATTGCCTTTGTGTGAAGTGGACCTGTAATATGTGGCCTGTGTGCCACTATGTATGTCCCGAAGCCTGCATCACGAAAAACGGAAAACATAAGAATGATGTTACAACAACAGCTCGAGGACCTCATGGCCATTGATATCGATTCAGATTGACTTGAGTCCTTGGTTAATAGCCTGAGTAATGGCAAAAGGAGGGCCTGATGTTCTGCGATTTCAGATTTCATCCCGTATTTAGCCGCCATTTTGTGTCCTGTCGCCATTTTGTGTTGCCCTCACTCAGGCGGCACGGCGAACGCGATGCTTTTGCTTTTCCAGCTGCTACGTGTTCTTTCAGTTAATAAGTAACTCCATTGTTCTTGTTCATGAAACCCAATGTCAGGGTCTGGCTGAGTTCGTTAATCCATGTCTGGCTCGATTGATCCCTGTCTCAGCCGACTATTTACTCTCTCCTATTCTTCTCTTATACTATCTTATCCAACTGGCCTTCACTATTCTCTCCTTGTATGCTCCTATTACACAACCATCCAATGAAACACACCAGCATGTCCTGCCACCTGTGAGAGGGGATTGTGAACACCATCACTGATTAATTTGTTGGGAGGGGTAACACACGGGGTCCGAGAAAGAGACGTTTACTAGGATACCTGGTAGCTTGTTTTCCAACTTTTCCTATTGGTTTTTTTGTGTATGCGGGGAGTGGGATATCGTAAATGTGTTTAGTATAAGTGATTGTACGCCACTGATTGAAGTGGCAGTCTCCTTAGAATATACACTTTACATGTACTTCTGGGATAACTGTGCTTAGCTGCAGCTAATAAACCTGACTTCCACGCTCAGCGGAGTGTCTTGTGTCTCTGTTAGTAACAAGGCAGGTGAGCCCGTTGATTAAGGTGTGCCCTGCGCCCCCGGCCCATAAGGCCCGTTTCTCCACGATTAAAGTGGCACCAATTGATGCCTTTGGTTAAAACCTTTTTGTCTTTCTAACCCCCTGTCCTCATGATTGTGCAGTGTGGTGGCAATGACCTAGGCACACTGACTGGAGTAGGACTGGAAATCCTAATGCAGGCTACCTTTGCATGACTGATGTGGCTTTTCCCCGCACACTGTCTTTGTATACTCTAATATATGCCAGAGACAGAAATGGAAGCTGTCAAATCAATTCTGTCCACAGATTGACAAAGCCAGGAATCCTGCTAATAAGCTGTTTCTGCTTACCTCAGAGACCATAACATGGGTCCTATCTATAACAACAATATACGTTTTGACATGGATTACATCTACAGAAGTGATGGAGTTCACTTCACAGATGAAGGGAACAGGGTGTTTCTCAACAACCTCAAGCTGTGCATGCGCAATAACATGTAGCTGCAACAAAGTCATAATGAACACAATGGCTCTTTTTAGAGCAACCCTATAACCCAACAGTGAAAGTTATATATTTTTTAAGACATTTACTCTTTATCAATATTTGCCAGATTTGCGAACCCATCGCAAATCCTCAAAACAAAAGCACAAATCCAATGAACAGAAAAACTTTTCACTTTTTAAGTATATTTTTGTATTTATACATTTTGAAATTATTATTATTATTATTATTATTATTGCATTTATTGAGCGCACAGCTACCCGGAGGTTTCCCGGCACTTGCCTTGGGAACCCGTCCTGGCTTTTCCCTGTGAGATAGCCCCTACAGGGCATCCCCAAGGTGAAAGCCAGGCATCCCGCCGCAGGGGGCCGTTGTGGAGATTAAGCAAGCTTAATGCCCAGAGTTGCAGAGTGAGAACCCCTGATTAGAACAGGCACCGAAGCGAGAATTATCAAGTCCGTGGACATTTGAGCTCAAGACCCTGCCGCGTCGGGAATTGAACCCTGGTCCAGGGTCTGACCTCAGCTTCCGGGTCTGCCTGCTCTACACCGTGAGCCACACTTCTCCACAATTATATCTAACTCTGTTAATTTCAATGTAAGTATTACCTTTACTCATTAGCTCTATAATCACTTTCATCTCTATAAGAGTGGCTATGTAATTATTTAATATTTATTCAAGGTAGATCTGTGACTACACCACAACGTTACACTGTGGGCCACGTTGAGCGCCACGATGGGGTCGCAACACCTACCACATGAGAAAAAAAGAATATTCTTATGAATGCCCCCCCCCCCTTCTCTGGGCTGATATGTGCCCCTGAGACCCCATCAACAGGGGCCCTGCTTTTCAATTTTTTTTATCAAGTAAACAAAAGGGGGCCACCTGGCCCCATTTCCTTTGACCATTTTTGGCTTTGGTACCCCATCCCCAGGGCCTGCCCTTTATTTTATTTTTTTAAAGAGAGGAGGGCCACACCCTCCCCAGGAGTATTTTGGCCCAGGGACCCCCATCCCCTGGGACAGGCCTTTGGTTATTTAATTAAAAGGAGTGGGGCTTGGCGGCCCCCTACCCTGGCCTATTTTGACCCTGGGGACCCCATCCCCAGACCCAGTCCTTCAAATGCTCTTTAAATGGAGAGGGGGGCCAGCACGGCCCCCATCAATGGTCCCATATTGCCCTGGGGACCCCATCAACCGGGGCATGGCCTCTTGTTGGGGGCCACAGGGGGAACATCAAGGCCCCGCGGTCTGTGCTGGCTCCCCACCTTCTGCGGTAACTGGCATTGCTTTTGAGCAGAGATCCATGCTAACATGCAGCTTCCTCTGACAAAAAGCAATTCCACTGACACCAAGCCATAGCAAACTGCAATGTCCGGGGGTGGACACCCCGGCACATTGCTGGAGCTGGCCCTGGGGGGTGGTGGTCCCCAGGGCCATGGAGGGCTCCTGGATGGTGGCCGTGCAGCCCCCTACTATATTTTCATAACCCCACGGTGACGGTGGTCCCCAGAGCTGGGGATCAGCAACAGACCCCCGACTTTACATCATTTGTGCCCCAGGGAGGTGGCAGTCCGCAGGGCTGTGTGGGGGGCCTGGAGACCCCCATGCATTATTTTAAAAATAGCCCTAGGAGGTAGTAGACGCTGGAGCTGTGAAGGGGCTGTTTGCCCCCCCACAGTTCTGTGAATCAGCCCTTGAGAGATGATGGTCCCCAGGCCTGCAGTGGGCCCGCACGGGGGCCCCATCATTATTATTTATTGCCCCCAGGACCTGGCCCACGCGGTGCTTAATTAAACGAAGCATGGCAACCTACACTTCAGTTTTTTTAACCTTCAGCGGGATTCAATGCAACTCCTGCCGGAAATTGAAAAACAAATAAATGCCTTTTGGCCTAGGGGGTCAGGGTGTTTCTACCCTGCCCCCTTTTATTGATTTTATCTTTTTGCTCGTGACTCAGTTCAACCAAGTATCAAGATGGCTGCCAACACCTCCTGGTTTGAAGTGTTGGCAGGCAATGAGATCTCAAGCACGAGATCGGGAGGGTATGCGGAGGCACTGCGGCAACAGATGTATATCTGAGAAATCTTTAAATTTCTCAGGAACTACTGTACAGATTTACACCATTTAACAAAAAGAGTGCTTTCTGGACCAAGAGCTACCTTTTCGCCAAAGTTGGTGTAATTCTGTTCTGCAGTTCGGGCTGTAGCCGTGTCTAAAGTTTCCTATGGAAATTAACATGGAGAAAAAGAAAGGGTTTTGGGACCCCCCCTTTTTTTGGCCCTTGCTTGAAGGATCACCCTGAAATTGTCAAAGCAGCACCTGATGTCACTGACCCATTCATTTTGAAAGTTTTGCGAAGATTCGTCAAATGGTTCCAAAGTTATTGGCAAAAACGCTTTTCCTATGGAAACTAGGTCCTGGAGAAGAAACCAGCGGAGCATAATGGCGCCTGATTTGCTACACCGCTCACTGCTCCACCGTGCCATTGTTGAGCGATGCTCGGATAGGCGGACTAAGTGATTTGGTCTGGGTCTCAAGTTCTGCTGTGCTCGCTGGGGCACTTGTCTTTTGGAGGACGCCTCCAGCTGCACTTCAGTCTGGTATTTGGCTGCAGCGGTTCTGACTCTGCAGCCCTGATTTATTTGCTTGCCGTGGCATCGGTATTATGCCTGTTGACCTTCTCAGATGTTGGATTGCTGCGGATCAGTGGCACCTCCCCTCACAGGGCCATGGTGGGTCACAGCTTGAAGGGCGCCAAATCGTGAGCCGCTTTGCTGTCAACTGACGTGGTGGATGCCCCTGGTGTGGCTCCATCTGATTCCTTCCACTGAGCCAATTCTCTGGATATGACCTGCAAAGGGAAATGAGAGACAGCTGGAAAGAAATTCACCCAGTGGACAATCCACGGTTTACCACAGGAGGAAGGTGGGTGCCTACAGCCTTCCATTGCTAATTTGTTTCCCCCTTCCAGCTCTGTGGCCTCCAAGGGAAAAGCTTTGGAGGATGCTCTGGGGGACACAGCCTCTAATGAGGCACTGGGCTCTGCAGCAGAGCCTCTGACTATCCCTAGCAAGCACTCTATTAGTGACAATCCAGTAGATAGGCAGAACTCACTGTCGCTGCAGACACAAGAGGTACTATTGGGCTCTCTGATGTTTGGAGCTATACCCAGGATAACTCCAAACTCACTACGGAAGGCGACTGCCCTACCCTAGATTTAAACCAGGGAGTCCAGGAAAGAATAGAACGCCCTGTGCTAATGATTCTGCCACTGCCATTATCGGTGCTGGGTGTACCCACGAAGGCCTGAGACAATGAGCAGTTCCCTCCCCTGAGACACTAGGGGAAAATATTTTTAATTGACGGACGGATTTGAGTACTCTGTAGATGGAAATATGTTATAAACTGATGAAGATGCTTCAGACTCAAATAGCAGCCTCTCAATGAAGGATTTGGTTTCAACCCAGCGCAAGAAGTCAACACAGAGCAAAATAAGACAAGGGAAGAGGAGCAAGAATAACTATCAATTAAAATGGGATTATTCTACTACACAGCTCGTCTATCCCAAGGGGGATGAATCCCCTAAAGAGCATGGCCAAGAAGGATCAAACAAGTGAGATACTGAAATGAGGGAGCCCTCTTTGTCTTCTATTTTCCAATTCATTAAACAATTTCAAGAAGAAGCATGAAGTGACAGCCGTCAGATGAGAGTTGTTGCTAAAAAAACTGCAAGGTGGATATGGAAGCTGAATAAAACATGTATCGATATTGTGGAACGCTTGACTATGGTGGAAGACTGGACTGAGAGCCTCGAGGCAGAGGTCACCGCACTAAATACTCAAAGTACTTCCCAAGGTTCTTTTATGTCTGATGTTATGTGGAAATTATAGGACCTAGAAAATAGACAGCGACAAATCAATTCACGATTTTTCTGGATTCCAGAAGCGGTAGAGAGTGGCAATGCTAGGCAGTTTATGGTGAATCTTTTAAAAGACGCATTCCGTGATCAAACCAAATGAGACTGGGATACAGAGAGTCAATGGGCACACCGGATTCTATTTATGCTAAAAAAAACAATAGTCAGACGAAGTTGAGAAACCTGGAGCAATGTTGGTTAACCCCAAAAAAGACCATGAAGGAGTCTCCTTTTAGGTTAAACCCGATTTTGCACATGCCACTGTTGAACGTAGATGGTGTTTATGCCAACTGTTTGTACCATTTTAGAAGATTGGTGCTGAAGTTTTTCACCAAAATCCTGCAAGGTTGAAAGTTATTTTTAATGGTCTTACTCGCAGTTTCAAATCAGAAATCAAAGCCCAGGAGTATCTAAGTGAAGTTAATATGGGCCCCAGAAGTTCCAGGCACTTGACCTGAACTGAGCATGGGGTGGGGGGGGGGGGGGGGGGGGGGGTGAAAAAAAATTTCGTTTTAAAAGCAGGACCGAACAGAAAATGATTTGGGGTTCCCGAAATCAAGTTGGTATTTATATTTTGTTTTGGCACGGAAGGGAAGGGTGGTGGGCTTGCTGGTTATGCGTGCATCATTCAGGCGTGTCCTGATTGCTCAGTTTTTGGAGGGGTTAGTTTGGGGGCTGAGGGTGAGGGTAGGGGTAGGTGGGGTTCTCATAGGGAAAGATGCATGTACAAGGTGAAGTGCTTTTTGATTCTTTTTTGTTATTGTTGACAAGATTAGTTATCTGTGTAACAAACATAGATGAGATATGAATAGGGTGGAAATTAAGTCACCCCAATGCTAGGTAAAGGGAAGCCGCAGATTGCTACTCTTAGTATTTGTGGATTAAATGATGCTTGGAAAATACGGAGAGTATCTCAAGGGTTGCAACTCTAGTGTGCCTACAAGAGACCCATATTGAAGAGACACGGAAGGCCGTGTTAAAAACTCTGTGTTATAGATTAATTGGGGGGACTTCTCAAAGCGTGTGCATGTATTAATTTTAGCGTTTAATAACTATATACAGTTTAGTCAAATTCGAGAGGACCCGCATGGGAGGTGGGTTATTACTGAATGCCAGCCTTTAGCCTATAACCCTTTTACCCTTTGCTCCATGTACAGCAGTATCGCTGATGACCCTGGGGTTTTTGATTGGCTTTCTAACGAGCTATTCCACTGGCCTATGCCAATCGTTATGTGTGGAGATTTGAATATTAACCTACCTTGTAACTGGGTCATGGATGAATGTCAGAGTTACATGGGAGGAAAAACAAAAGTCTTGTAAGCTCTTAGGAATTTAGATTGCGACCACAGGCTTACTGACGTATGGTCTAGCTTGAAACCTACCAAGAATGGGTATACATATTATTCTGCTCCACATCAGTCTCATGTAACCATGGGCGGAAAATCCGTTTCGCTCGCGGATTTTGCGGATTTTCGGTAAATTCGCAATCCGCGAGATTCGCGAATCTCCCGCAAAATCCGCAAATCCGCGAGCAGCTGTTCGCACTGTTCGCGTGAGTTCGCGCCCCCGCGAATAAGTGCAAAATTGCAGAAATACGATCTTAGCAAAACTGAAAGTAACTACTTACCAGGTTCAAAAGTTCAGGCTCATCATTAGTAGCCATTTCCTGTAGTGCTTCCTGAGGGGCCCCTCCAGAGTTCAGTTGCCAGTTGAAACTATTATGTGACCCTGCTCTGAACCTCAGAATAGTTACACATATGCCACAAAGGTCCTGAATTACAGCTAAGGGAGACAAGCAGGAGCCAGGCTGGAAGTTCAAATCCATTAATCAGCCCCTAATGCATTATTGTCAGTTGGGGCAGGGCAGGTGTTGTAACTAATTTTGCAACAATGAAAGCACTTAGCAAGTGCAAAAGATCACTAATCAGGAAGCACTAAGGAAGCAGGTGCCAGCTAAAAAAATATTCTGTGACACATTAATCAGCCCCAAATTAATTCAGGTCACTTGAGGCAGGGAAGGTGTGCTTGCGTTGCCACAATAATGTACACTGACTGGACAACCAGAGGGTGCTGTGATGAAACAGAGGGTGGCATGGGTGGGCCAGAGGGTGGCATGAGTAGTCAGAGAGTGGCAGTGGTGACAGAGAGTGTCCCAAACAGGCTGGACACGTAGAAACAACAAGTTCGCGAAACTTGCGACCCGACAGGTAAGTTCGCAATTTGCGACATTGTAAAAAACCCTCGCGAACTGGCAGAAACCCGCGTAAACACAAAAAAAAAATCCGCAAATTCGCGAGAATTCGTGGATTTTGCGGATTGCGAGTTCGCAAATCCACAAAATTCGCGAACGCGAGATTCGCAAAATTTGCCCATGCTTAGTCTCATGCTCATTTAGATGATTTTTTGTATACTCTTCTTTTACGCAGGATGCGCTTATTAAACTTCACCCTCGGATTCTGTCTGATCATCATCCACTAATCTTAGAGATTGGGGGAGGCTTACAAAGAGGGTCTCTGCTTGGAGCTTTGGAAGAGCTTTGCTGTATAATGAGGATTATCGTAAATATATGAAGGGGTGGATCTCAGAATTTTTGGCAAGGAGCATCGGCACTGCGCCAATAGGAGTGGTTTGGGATACACTCAAGGCATGTATCCGGGGTGAAATTCTTCAGTTTTCCTTGACTGGGTGAGAGTATTCTGCTTAATTCAGAAACTCTGTCCATCACCACCCCCTATTGTTAAATTATTTTGTCCACCATAAGCGTGGAAGGGTATACTCCGACGTGAGTCCCTTGCTCATTGCACCATCAGGATTAAAGCAAGCCGGGCCGAAGACGGCTGAAATGCCAGAAACCGGTCCCCGGTAACTTGTTTCCTTCCCAGTGAAAGAATTGGCTTGGTAGTTTGGTTTGCCCTGTTCCCATGATACACTGGGCCAGGGACAGACTAATTTGCATATAGCCAGGTTCTGAGCTGGGATGGTGCAGTGAGCTAAAAAACGGTGTTGGATTAAGCCCTGATCTCTTGACTGGGTGAGAGTATTCTGCTTAATTCAGAAACTCTGTCCATCACCACCCCCTATTGTTTAATCAGTTTTCCTTGAAGCAGTGGAAAAATGAAAAATGCCTATTATAGGAATTACAAAAAAATCTGGCTAAGGCAGAAGAGAAACTCATAACTGTTGTTCAACAGGGGAATAAAGTGGATGTGGCCCAAATAGAGGTGGTGACGGCCAAAGCAGCAATTGGGGAGATTTTCTCCTAGAAAGTAGCATCAAACTAGCTGCTCACAGGGAGAAAGTTTATGAATGCAGCAAAAACATAGGACATCACCTGGCAATGGCAACACGGCAGCAAACTTCAAACAATGAGATACAGGCTATTAGGGATCCAACTGATGGGGTGGTAACAGAGCCTGAAAGGATAAGAGTATCTTTTCAGAAATACTACCAGGCTTTATATACAGACAGCACAGATGGAGATTCCATTCTATGCAGAAGGCTATGTATTCTTTTGTCTCAATTGACTGCGAAGAGACAAAAGCTACTTGCAGGGTCCCCCTCTTGTAAGGAGATTCTTCTTGCTATGACCAGTCTACCAGAGGGGTAGGCTACCCACACGGATTTTATACCCACTGAATTTTACAAAATGTTCATGGGTCAACTTAAGGAGCTAATAAAGACCCTTTTTGAGAAAATCTTAAAAGGTGTAGCCACCCCTAACTCCTGGTGGTTGCTCAATGTATTCTCTAAAAATAATACACCCATTCAGGAGCTTGGCTCGTAACCCCTGATCACCCTAATCATTGGGGATTCAAAAGTGTATGAAAACATTTCTAGGTTCAGGCTTGTCAGAAGTGATTGGCAAACTTGTCTCTAAATGGCAGCATGGGTTTATTCCCGGGTGAGGCACAATAGATCATATAAGAAGAGCTATTTCTCCGTTTGATGCAACACAGATTACAGGAGACCCTAAGGCCCTAATTCTTCTTGATGCAGAGAAGGCTTTTGATAGAGTCTCCTGGCTCTATTTTTGGCCTGTAATACAGAGAATGAGGATAGGCTCTGGCTTCACACTGACTGTACAGTCATTATATGTTAAACCCACTGCCAGTGTACTGACAAATGGGGAAATGACTGAACAATTTAAAATCTCACGTGGGACTCGGCAGGGTTGCCCCTGTTCCCCTTTGCTATTTGTGTTGTACATTGAACCTTTTATCTGGAGATTAGAAGATAACTTAAGTATTCACCCAATATTTATGCAAGGGTATGATACAAAAATGATGGCCTATGCTAATGACATTGTGTTGGTTACCCAAAATTGGGGCATTTCAATCAGGGTGATTGAAGCAAAGGCTCAAAAGTTTGGGGACATGTCAGGGTACTCCCTAAACAAAGATAAAACACAAATTATCATCAAAGAGAGAATATCTTGGATCAATCCCAGAGTGGTGTAAAACGCAGGGTACCTTGGTTTAAAAATAACGGCCAGAATTGATGTGATTGTTGATGAAAATAATTTACACCTCTCCCTTGTTGGTAGATGTAATGGTATAAGGGTGATATTCTTTACAGAATGTTATACTTTTTAGAGCTATACCACTAGAATTCTCTAACCAATGGTTGAAGAAGTTTGATGACCTTCTTTCTCAATTTCTGTGGGCCTATTCTCAGCCTAGAAGGTCTATAAAATGTATTTCACTTTCAAAGGATATGGAAGGGGGTCCCTTCCCAATCTAAAATTGTGATATTGGGCTTGCAGGAATGCTCGGTTTCATTGCAAGAATGCGTCAATGGACAAAGACCGGAATCTCCCTCTCCTCCAGAATTATTAATTGGCTCTGAAGCATAGGGTTGATTATGGCGGCAATAGGAGCTGGAATATTACAAAAGGGTGAGATTTAGGACCATTATTGGGGTTTATAAGAGCTTTACTTCGGTTCATAGATTGCTGGGCATTGGTAGATTGAACTTTTATACTCCTTTGTAAAATAATGAGAATTTGCCTGATATTTTTGGGGATCATTATATGGCAACGTGGATTTGAGCCGGAATAAATACACTTCAGGTGCTTTTTTCTTCATCGGATATTATTTCATTCAGTGATCTTAAAATTAAAGTTGATCTTAGTCATAAGGAATTTTTTTAATATCTCCAAATCAGGAATCTTATACAGCCCAAGGGGGGCCCGCCGGCTTCGCTAAAAGTGAACTCATTGAAAAATTGATTGAAACTAAACCTCCCTGAATCTGCACAATTTACAGTTGCCTCAATATCCAGATGAAAGATGATCTGGAAAAATACTCGGAGAAATGGCAATCTAAATTAGATATACCCGATATGGCTTTTTATCAAGCCTTTTTATCAGTACAATTAATTTTGTTATCCACAAATCTTCAGGCTCAGTTCCATAAGATCTGCTTCTTCTTATGCTTTACTCCGTATAGGATCACCGAATGGGGGGGATGGTAAAGGCACTCAATGCTCACGATGTTCTTTTTATGAAGCAGACATAGTTTATATGTTTGCTACCTGTGGTGCCCTCTCGCCAACGATAGAGGATATCTCTAGCTACCTTAAAGATAAACTGTCCCTAAATATTTCTCTAACCCCTTCTGAGGTATTGTTAGGGGTACAAGACTATGAGGGGGCAAAATGAGGACGGGGCTTTGATTTTTATTGCCATGGCTATCTTTAGGCTGTGTGTTGCCTCAGCCTGACTGGATGCTAACCCTCCTTCTATTCAGCAATGGCTTGCCCCGTTGCTATTGGTGCACAATCTGGAAAAAGCGATTTACGCAAACAATGGAGCTCTAGCCAGGAGAAAGTGGGTCCTGGTGTGAGGGAAATGAACCCGGGTCTCACGCTGGGGTGACAGCCCTTTCCTATGCCCGTGAATTCACTCCCCACGGGACGACTTCCCGAAATCTTCGGATCCCCCAAAGGACGCGATCTTCATGTTCTTAATGGATGCGCCGCAATTGTTTCCGGACTCGTAGCCTTCACCAAAGTTTCCCAAAGACCCAGGTTCATTACCCTCACACCAGGACTCACTTTCTCCAAAGGGGCTCCTGCCCATTATCGCACACCCACTGGATCTTTGCTGCCTCCAACTCGGGATCCCGTTGTCTCCTCCTCTGGGATTCAGCCTCCTCCACTCCTACTTCACGCGCTGGTTTGTCTCCGGACGTAGCGAGCTCCCTTCCAGTGCCCATCCCATCTCATCTTGAACCTTTAGAACCCCAGCACTGTACCCTAACTATCTGTAACCTGGTCCTGGTGATGGCCTAACTTTGTATACAGGCTAAAACGCCACAGACTTTCACAGCGTAATTTATGGCGCCTTTCTCGTGATTGCCCACCTAAATGATTTTGTACTGTCTGCATTCATTGTATGGGCATCAGTACGAATACACCATGTATATATAATTTGTTATGTTTGCACCCACATTCCGCTGTATATACTTCCTCATGTGTTACCAGCACCGTTCACTCCTTCACAAGCACTTGAACACAGTATAGCACAGGTTACATGTCATTCAATGTAACACATTGCTTCATTTGTCTTTGAATATATGACTAAATATATGCAAAAGTTTCTAATTAATCACATGTCACCACAATGTATTGTCTCCCTGCTCCCCCTCCCTTGCTCACAGCAACTAATTGTGCTCCCTTAGAAATTGCCTTTCAAACAATACACTCTGAGACACTGTTGAATGCTACACACTTCTACCCTGGTCTCTACTGGGTTTATGGGCTACATCCTGTGGTTTATTAACAGACTATGAAAGGCAGGAGGGTGGTGATAGGGGCTCACACATGGAAATCAGAGGGCAGGGGCAAGGAGGCAAGGCAGGAGCAGCAACCTGACCATGCAGGGCAGGTTGGATGGGCACTGGAAGCACAACACATCATGGAGGGCAACAGGGAGACTATAATGGCAAACACACGGACAATGGAGGGAAGTTGGGAGGGTCAAGGCCAGCAGGATGACCACACAGGGTAGGTGGGAGGAGCAGTGGTAGCACAAAGGGCATGGATGGCAGAATGGAGGGGTAGGGACTAGACACAGATAAGAGAGAGCAGGGGAAGGGGCTTCACAACAGACCATGAAGGGCGGGCAGGAAGAGCAGTTATAGCACAACAGAGCATTGAAGGCAGAAGGGAGTGGCAGCAAAATGGACCATGGAGGATAGGAGGGAGGAAATAGGGGCATGGAACTCTGACAATGCAAGACAGGGTTGTGGGCGCAGGGACATGTGGCAATCATAAGACTATGCTGGGCACCCAGGACAGGCAGTGGCAGCTCAACAGAACACTCTACAGAGTAGACAGGTGGGCAGAGGCAGGTCCATGGAACATGGCAGGCAAAACAGAGAGCGCAGTGGCATGCACATAGACATCTGAGGGCAGAGGGAAGGAGGGTAGGGGCAGTAAGCTATGTAGGAAGGCTAAGCAGGAAGGCAGTGATAGTGGCATAGACTCAGGCAACAAAGGGCAGCAGAAGTGGGCCAAATTATCAAAGCTAACTGGAGGGCAGTGGCAGCACATCGACCCATGCAAGTCAGGAGGGAGGGGGCAGGGACATGGACTCAGACTACAGAGGGCAGGGAAGAAGTGGATAGGGCTAGCAAGATAACTGTGCAGTGCGAGTGAGAAGGACAGTGGCAGAACAATTTCCACACAGGGCTGAAATAAGGGGGCATGGGTATAGACTTGGACAATGGAGAGCAAGGAGATCAAGGACAATGGAGAGCAAGGAGAATGTGGGCAGGAGTAGCAAGCTTGGAGGGCGACAGCACAATGGACAATGCTATGACAGATCCTGCATCCAGCCCCCCTTGCATTACGATGGACATGTTACATTACGTTAAAAAAAACTAGAACTTCACTGAAAAAATCAACGGTTAATGAGATGTTATACTCAGTTGAAAATATCATGTAAAACATACCATTTGAAACTAACACCAGTTATAGTTATAGTTATCTCAAGAAGGTATAACTCATACTCTAAAGAAACTATAGTGTGTGCCCTCACCCTGCACTGCTTTTACGCTCGCTGTGTGGGTCTGTGAGTGGGTGGGTGAGTTACTGCGTGGATCTGTGAGTGGTTTTGTGGGTCTGTTAGAGGGTGTGTGAGTACTTGTGTGAATGTGTAAGTGGGTGTGTGAGTGAGTGTGTGGGTAGTTGTGTGGGTCTGTGAGTGGTGTATGTTTTTTTATTTGAAGTCTGGATCTGGGAATTCATGAGGATCCCTGCGGTTCCGGTGGATCCTCACATCCTTGCACGCTAAAAGAAAAAACACTTTTTCAGACAATATCTTCCCCATGTGGGGTCCCTCACAGACCCATCCATCAGTTTCATGGGGTCAGGGTACCTCTACCCTGACCCCTTCTATCACCTTTACATTTTACCCCCCCCCCCCCGCCTCCCCACACCCTGGGAATCATGTCCCAATTAACAAAATCGAATACGGTTGTATAAATCAGGAGAAACCCACACTGATAGCATTATTTTGGCAGCCTAATGGAAAGTTCTCATTTGGGTTGCATAATTATTGGATAGATTTTATGCTTAGTAGAGTAATATGTGTGTATTACTTGATTCACATATGATCACTATAGAAAGTGGAGTCTTATGCATCTGCACTTTATAGGTATATATGTTATTGTATATTGTATGCTTAGTAGAGAAACATGTATGTATTATTTGATCTTCATATGATCCCTATAGGAAGTGGAGTCCTAAGCATTCACACTTTATAGGTATATATGTGATTGCACTTCAGACATGCATTTGCACTTTATACTTATACATGTGATTGCACTTTATACATGCTTGTGATTATGGAGCTGCACCTTAGGTGATAGGAATGAGAGTATGCGAAAAATAATTTGACAAGCCCTTGCACTGTAATTGGACGGCTATTGGTCCTTGTAGGTTATTGTCCTGAGATGGGCATTTGCACTTGAAGTCCGTGCAACACTACTGTGTGGGAACATGATGGTAAACGATCACTGTGTAGAGAAGCAAGAAATTGATTCCACTTGTAACATTAGTGCCATCCATTGGACATGTGCATCAAAAATAAAAAACAAAAAACACATGGCATTGAAATTGTAGAATAAGACCTGTGTGATCTAAATATAAGAATGTTAAAATTAACAAGCGCACTCTCAGAATAGCACAAGTATTCAAGTGCAGAATGAAAATTATATGATGCCACAGAAGGAGTGCTATGCACAATCAGTCAACAATTGATGTGGATATGGCAGACACTTGATTGGAAATGTATTAGTATTGAATAATGCATCTCCAGATGAAAAACTTAAAACTTGTTAATAGTGCACAATTGACCTAAAATGGGTGAAAAAAATCATAACTGAAAATATGGTCTGGCAATGGGGATCATATTACTGCATGCAAATGAGAATACATCTAATGCGGCTGCTCCCACGGGACATGATGAGGAAGTAGGTGGTCTACATGATGTAGACAGGAAGTGAGCAAAGAGGATGTGACAGTCTCTTTTTCCCTTTTTAAACACAGTGGTTGTTGGTCATGGGGTTGCCCGGCTGAAGGCCTAAGCTGAAATGCATTGGTGTTCCATGTTAGGTGTTCCTGTTTAAAGTAACATGAAAATAAATATTGAATGGGCATCTGAATATCGTGCAGCACCTTGGTTGGAGTCAAGAAAGTGCGGCTGGATCACCTGAGAGGTATGGTTGCTAGGAAGAAAAGTATATGTGCGATCCTGCGCGCAGACAGCCAGCACACCGAGAAGAGAAGATTGTGTGTTCTGATTGGGAATTGAAGAGAACGTATCTATCTTGGACTGCTCTCCGACGGTAATTGGAAGAAGATGGAGGATCATGCAGATGGCTGAGGAAGTCCAGGGTAAGTGTTCCTCCTGAATGGTAGAGGTCAAAGGGAAAGGGACACAACCCAGTATCCATACAAGCGATTGAGCAAATTTTGAAGGACACCAGTGTTATGTGGCCCAGCTGCCCGCATATCATCCAGTGGGCATATGAGCCAAATTCCTCCTTTCTCTGTAACTACATCTAGTTAGAGGTGCACGCATATTTGAGAACACTCAGCTGCGTTGAATTTCCCCAATTGAGCAACACCCCCCTACAGCCGTACATTTTCTGGCTTATAAAAAGGGTCCAGCGTTGATGAGAGTGAGATTTGGTGTGCAGTACTAACGGAATAGTGAGTTAATAGAGAATTGTGAGATTGAATTGAGAGATACATATATAAACGATGGTGGAATGAAGAGCCCAGTGGGAGAAACCGGACCTGGATGTATTCAGTGGTGCAACAACGAAGGTGGGAACGTGCCAAGAAAGACTAGGAGCTTGAAGAACACCACAGGTGGTGACTAGAGAATTATAGAAAGCATGAATCATGGAATCCAAAAAGTGGTGGCATATTACATCACTGACAAGATACATTGAATGCAAAGGATAACATGTGGGTTCCGCATTTTTGTAATGCCCACATTTGAGGATATGGATGCTGATCTATTTGAGGAATGGAGATCTAATACAGATGGTTGCTCCTTTAGGCT
The DNA here is from genome assembly GCF_964263255.1 of Lissotriton vulgaris. Taxonomy (NCBI): domain Eukaryota; kingdom Metazoa; phylum Chordata; class Amphibia; order Caudata; family Salamandridae; genus Lissotriton; species Lissotriton vulgaris. The sequence continues at coordinate 771,412,462 of NC_141699.1, read as the reverse complement.
CATGAAAGCCCTCATAACCCAAGCAAAGCGTGGCATGGAGGAGCAAACAGCAATTATAGACATACTTATGAAAGAATTTGAGGCAGTCAAGGAGCAGGAGGAAGTGAAAACCTCCTCAAGAAAATGGCGGAATGTATTGAGAAGCATGAGGAGAAGACACGTATATGCACAAAGCTCACAATTTCAACAGAGACAAATTGGGTAATTAATTTGGGAGGATCTATACATTTGCCAAGAAATATGAGCCTTTTGTAACTAAAAAGAGATTGAATACGATGGGTTGCAACATGGCAAATGTCAGTGACACAGAAGAAAGCTCCAAACCAGGGTCCTCAGCAGATGAAGGACCTAGAGAGAAATTGTATTTTCAGGACGAAATGTGGCTCTTGAGGATGGAGACGCCTCAATGAGGCAGGGGGCAAATCGAAGTGAAGGAAAGTCAATGCATACCAAGGAGGGGAAACTGGAAAAGGAAAGGTGAAAGCAACAAAAGAATCACAGAATTTACATTCTTTAATGAAGTGAAAGAGGATGCTGATAACACTGTGATTAACATCTCAGGCATTCCCCTTACAATTGTTCAATTGAAGATTTTGAATTATGGGTTAGGCTTTTGTCACACAATAGGAACTGATTTTGTGAACTTGAGAATAGAGGCCAACAAATGTGTTAGAAAATTAAAATTGTGTAAGCATTTTGCCATGAAGAGACCCAGAGAAACCACCTGGACTAGGCATCCAGTCTTCAGCTCTGGGCACTTGTTTATTGGTGACATCCCCGACATATTGGAGTCTGGATACGAGAGGTGAGACAAGTGGCCCCATATTGACATCCAATGAAAATAACATCCCTTCACTTAATCAAATGAGGTTTTCAACAAATCACACTATTGATAGTGGATTGAGACCTGGAAGCAGATTTCTATCGCAACTGCCAACTGGTAACTTGGTGGATGTGTTCCATCGACTAGTAACATATGAAATTAATAGATTGAGAGTAGCAGAATGACGGAAGAATCATAAACATTTCACAGCATAGGATTGGCTTGAGTTGAATGCATTGAGGAATAACAGATCCATCATCCTCAAGCACTCAGACAAAGGCGGAAATGTTGTCCTACTGGACACTGGCCAGTATACCAGAGAAATGAATTGGCAGCTGAAGATGAAAGAACACTATCAAGAATTGAGAAGTAACCCTATCTATGATCACCAAAGGGAATACCATACCATGCTTAATGAATGGGCCGAACAGAGGCTACTGTCATTTGAGGAACTTCTATATTTAAAGACTGATCACCCCAAGACACTGGTCCTTTACAGTCTCCCGAAGGTGCATAAGGATTTTCAACACCCTCTAGGGAGGCCAATTGTCAGTATGATTGGGTCTTTCCTAGAGAACAGTTCCATGTTTTTGGATCTATTTCTATGTCATTATGTCACCAGACTTGTATCATATATACAGGATACCAGCGAATTTTTATGTAGGGTTATAACATCTCCTGGCGCAGTGGTTACATAATGGTAACAATGAACATTTGCTCATTATATACATCCATTTCCCATGAGTATGGTATAGAGGCATGCTGCTATTTTTTAAGCTCCAGATCCTAGGCACTTATGCAACACACTTCAATGCTCTTCACGATGCTCTCTTTTTGCCTAACATACAACATCTTTTTCTTTGACAAAAAAAATATATCTCCAGAAGCAAGGTACAGTAATGGGGGCAGCATTTTCCCCCACGTATGCCAACATTTATATGGGCTGGTAGGAGAAAGAAGTTGATCGGGAGGAATGTAATGCGCACTAAACTAGTAAGATCGGTATGTAGGTGTGCTTCATTGATGATCTGTTCATCCTGTGGGATAGAGTTGAGGCATCATTAAGTTAATATGTTGCAATTTTAAATGCCAATGCCTACAATATTAAGTTGACTGTAAAATGGAGCGTGTGTGAAATTGATATTTGGGATGTGAAATTACAAGTGGTAGGTGATTTCATCCAGACCAATGATTTTTTAATTGATCAATCAATCAATCAATCAATCAATCGCACCCCACTGCCACCCTCCGCACCTGGACCACAGTGACCACCGAAGACACAGCCCGCACGATGAACACCATCCACTCCGGATCTCCGACTGACCCCTGCCCCCACCACGTCTTCAACAAGGCCGACTCCTCCATCGCACCCCAACTGCGGGACATCATCAACACCTCCTTCGACACCGCCACCTTCCCGGAGAGCTGGAAGCATGCTGAGGTCAGCGCCCTACTGAAGAAATTAACAGCGGACCCCACCGACCTCAAGAACTTCCACCCCATCTGGCTCCTCCCTTTTCCTGCCAAAGTCATCGAGAAGATCGCCAACAGTCTGCTTGTCGCCTTCCTTGAGACAAATGGATCCATCGACCCCTCAAAGTCCGGTTTCAGAGCCAACCACAGCACCGAGACCGCCCTCATCGCAGCCACCGACGACATCCGGCCCTTCTCGACAACGGGGAAACAGCGGCACTCATCCTCCTGGACCTCTCCGCCGCGTTCGACAGTGTCTGCCACCGCACCCTAGTCCAACGCCTCAGCAACACAGGCATCCAAGAGAAGGCATTGAAGTGGATCATATCGTTCCTCGCTGGAAGAACACAGAGAGTCTGCCTCCCCCCGTTTCGCTCCGAGGCCACCGAAGTCATCTGCGGCATCCCGCAAGGATCATCACTCAGCCCCACCCTCTTCAACGTCTACATGAGACCTCTTGCAGCCATCGCACGCCAACACAACCTCAACATCATCTCCTACGCCGACAAATCCCAGCTGATCCTCTCCCTCACCAGAAACCCCGACAACGCCAGAACCAGCCTCCACGAAGGGATGAAAGACGTCGCCGAGTGGATGAAGAACAGCCGCTTGAAACTGAACTCAGACAAGACGGAAGCCCTCATCCTTGGGCCATCACCCACCGCCTGGGACGACTCCTGGTGGCCCCCAGCCCTGGGCACCGCCCCCAAGCGGACAGACCACACACGCAACCTGGGCTTCAACCTGGACTCCTCCCTCTCGATGACCAGACAAGTCAACGCCGTCTCCTCTTCATGCTTCCACACCCTCCGCATGCTCCGCAATATCTTCCGATGGATCCCGATCGAAACCAGGAAGACGGTCACCCAGGCCCTCGTCACCAGCCGGCTGGACTACGGAAACACCATCTACGCCGGAACCACAGCCAAGCTGCAGAAAAGACTATAACGCATCCAGAACGCCTCCACCCGACTCATCCTAGACATCCCTCGACGCAGCCACATCTCTGGCCACCTGAGGAACCTGCACTGGCTCCCCGTCAACAAGAGAATCACGTTCAGGCTCCTCACCCACGCACACAAGTCTCTCCACAACCTGGGCCCCAAGTACCTCAATGACCGCCTGACCTTCCACACGCCCACCCGCCAGCTACGATCCGCTAGCCTCACCCTCGCAGCCATACCTCGCATCCGAAGAGCCACCGCCAGAGGCAGATCCTTCTCCTACCTGGCGGCCAAGACATGGAACTCCCTCCCCATCCACCTTCAGCTGACCCAGGACCACCTCGCCTTCAGGAGACAACTCAAGACCTGGCTGTTCGAGCAGTAGCGGCCCCCCTCCCCCAAGCGCCTTGAGGCCCTTCCGGGTGATACAAGTGTTATGATTGATTGATTGATTGATATTTTTTAAAAAGACAGCCTGCATTTCAATTCTGCATGGCAACAGTGGTCATCCACGCTCCTTAAAATGGAGTATACCTTACAGTCAACTGTTAAGGGCATGAGGGATCTGTTCAACTGATGCACTATTTGAAACAGAAGCTTAGTTGATGAATGTACAGTTCCTAGAGAGGGGATATCCAGATTGCATTCTCAGAGAAGCGAAACAGAGGGTTCTGAGGAAAAACAGGGATCAATTGTTCATTAAAACTCAGGCTAAACCTACAACCATGCTAGAGGTCACAAGTGACCAGGATCAGCTGATTAGTTTCTTCATGGGCTGCAATATGGAATATGGGTATATTAGTTCCCTGATCACGTGCAAATGGCATATCTTGAAACAAGATGAACATCTGAAAGATGTTATAGGCCAGCATCCTAAGATCACATTTCGCAAGGCACCTATTCTGAGTGATATGTTGACAAGATCTATGTTTATCAGAAGTCAGATTGGCTAACTAGTAGGAATAATGGCTTTAAGTGATGTGCCACCTGCTAAGCTTGCAAGTTTAGAATCAATTTCCTAGAGAACAATACAAGGCAGACTATGCAAGATCAGGGTGAAGATCACATGTGAAATGGAGTTTTTGGTCTATGTACTGAAATGTGGTTGCAGAATGCGTTAGGATGGCAGCACTATCAATAGGCTGAGATTAAGGACTTTACAGCACATCAGGGCTTTAAAGCATCAAGACCGAGCATACCCCATGGTGAAACACTTGCGGGAAGTGCATAAAGGCAATTTAACATCTTTGCAATGTTATGGAATAAAGAACATTAAGTTCCACCAACGTAGAGGCAATAGGGAATCGGAACTACGTCTGTGTGAATTGAAGATAATCATTCTCTTGGCCACTGAGAAACCACTTGGGACACAATCTTGATGCTGAACTGCATGTCCATTTATGAACATTTTAATATTGGTATTTTAGAAAAGGGAATGGCTCTGCTGGCACTTGTTTTTGTTGGTTATGTCATTGTGAAAGGTTAGTTTGGTTCTGCTGCACATTGGATTTTTGCTTGCATTACTTGATGACCTTTCATAACAGTTACTCTAAATGTTGGGTACCAATTTGCATGTATGTTACTCTGTAAGGAAAGGTAGTCTTATATATTGATGCCAGTCATTATTAGACTTACCTTCACCTTTTTTAAGTTGGATTCTTATTGTATCTTGGTCACCAAGGGTTTCCATTGTCAACAAATGTTTCCCTATTTGTTTTGCTTTCTCTCAATGGGGCTCTACAGTGGTTGTGCTACCTGGCTGATAGGGATACCAAACCTCATGTTCCTGTTAGTCTTGAGGGGATACACCCTCTTTCTCCATACCACAGAGTCCTGTCTGATGGTAGTGTTTATTATTTTTGGGGGAGTAGTGTAAGTGTAATACAAGGAAGATGACGACTGATCCTCATATGAACATCCAGAGATCCCAGCATATTTGGAACAAATGTTTCCTCAAGAGTTGAATGTGAATACCAAAGTGATTGTGATAAAAACAATGTGCTAATGATCCACCAGAATGATTAGGTACCAGGATTGATCACAAAAACTGTTTAGGATCTGCATGTGCTTTTTCTAAATTGATGATCACAGACACCCTTTGTGTCAGGGGATGACATGCACCAACCTGCACGTTTCCATTCTGGATACACAAATCTCTCACTCACTTGTGACAACTGCCATAAAGTAGGGACATGTGCAATCATCCAACCATGCTGGGCACCCAGGACAGGCAGTGGCAGTTCAACAGAACACTCTACAGAGTAGACAGGATGGGCAGAGGCAGGTCCATGGAACATGGTGGGCAAAACAGAGAGCACAGTGGCATGCACATAGACATCTGAGGGCAGAGGGAAGGATGGTAGGGGCAGTAAGCTATGTAGGATGGCTAAGCAGGATGGCAGTAATAGTGGCATAGACCCTGGCACCAAAGGGTAGGAGGAGTGGGCCAAATTATCAAGATAACTGGAGTTCAGTGGCAGCACATCGAACCATGCAAGGCAGGAGGGAGGGGGCAGGCACATGGACTCAGACTATAGAGGGCAGGGAAGAAGTGGATAGGGCTAGCAAGATAACTGTGCAGGGCGAGTGAGAAGGACAGTGGCAGAACAATCTCCACACAGGGCTGAAATAAGGGGGCATGGGTATAGACTTCGACAATGGAGAGCAAGGAGATCAAGGACAATGGAGAGCAAGGAGAAGGTGGGCAGGAGTAGCAAGCTTGGACGGCGACAGCACAATGAACAATGCAATGACAGATCCTCCATCCAGCCCCCCGTGCATCACGATGGACATCTTACATTACGTAAAAAAATAACTAGAAATTCACAGAAAAAATCAACGGTTAATGAGATGTTATACTCAGTTGAAAATATCATGTAAAACATACCATTTCAAACTAACACCAGTTATAGTTATAGTAATCTCAAGAAGGCATAACTCATACTCTACAAAAAAATTATAGTGTGTGCCCTCACCATGCACTGCTTTTACCCTCTCTGTGTGGGTCTGTGAGTGGGTGGGTGAGTGGTTTTGTAGGTCTGTGGGTGGGTGTGTGAGTTACTGCGTGGATCTGTGAGTGGTTTTGTGGGTCTGTTAGAGGGTGTGGGAGTACTTCTGTGAATGTGTAAGTGGTTGTGTGAGTGAGTGTGTGGGTAGTTGTGTGGGTCTGTGAGTGGTGTATGTTTTTTTATTTGAAGTCTGGATCTGGGAATTCATGAGGATCCCTGTGGTTCCGGGTGGATCCTCAGATCCTTGCACGCTAAAAGATAAATCTCTTCTTCAGACAATATCTTCCCCATGTGGGGTCCCTCACAGACACATCCATCAGTTTCAAGGGGTCAGGGTACCTCTATCCTGACCCCTTCTATCACCTTTACATTTTACCCCCCCCCCCACACACCCTGGGAATCATGTCCCAATTAACAAAATCGAATACTGTTGTATAAATCAGGAGAAACACACACTGATAGCATTATTTTGGCAGCCTAATGGAAAGTCCTCATTTGGGTTGCATAATTATTGAATAGCTTTTATGCTTAGTAGAGTAATATGTGTGTATTATTTGATTCACATAGGATCACTATAGAAAGTGGAGTCTTATACATCTGCAATTTATAGGTATATATGTTATTGTATATTCTATGCTTAGTGGAGAAACATGTGTGTATTATTTGATCTTCATATGATCCCCACAGAAAGTGGAGTCCTAAGCATTCACACTTTATATGTATATATGTGATTGCACTTCAGACATGCATTTGCACGTTATACTTATACATGTGATTGCACTTTATACATGCCTGGAGATTATGCAGCTGCACCTTAGGTGATAGGAATGAGAGCATGAGAAAAATAATTTGACAAGCCCTTGCACTGTAATTGGACGGCTATTGGTCCTTGTAGGTTATTGTCCTGAGACGGGCATTTGCACTTGAAGTCCGTGCAACACTACTGCAGGGGAACTTGATGGTAAACGATCACTGTGTAGAGAAGCAAGAAATTGATTCCACTTGTAACATTGGTGCCATCCATTGGACATGTGTATCAAAAATGAAAACCAAAATACACATGACATTGAAATTGGGGAATAAGACCTGTGTGATCTAAATATAAGAATGTGCAAATTAACAAGTGCTCTCTCAGAATAGCACAAGTATTCAAGTGCAGAATGGAAATTATATGATGCCACAGAAGGAGTGCTATGCACAAACAGTCAACATTTGATGTGGATATGGCAGACATTTGATTGGAAATGTATTGGTATTGAATAATGCATCTCCAGATGAAAAACTTAAAATTTGTTTATAGTGCACTATTGACCTAAAATGGGTGAAAAAAATCATAACTGAAAATATGGTCTGGCAATGGGAATCATGATACTGCATGCAACTGAGAATACATCTAATGTGGCTGCTCCCGCGGGACATGATGAGGAAGTAGGTGGTCTACATGATGTAGACAGGAAGTGAGCAAAGAGGATGTGACAGTCTCTTTTTCCCTTTTTATACAGAGTGGGTGTTGGTCATGGGGTTGCCCGGCTGAAGGCGTAAGCTGAAATGCCTTGGTGTTCCATGTTAGGTGTTCCTGTTTAAAGTAACATGAAAATAAATATTGAATGGGCATCTGAATATCGTGCAGCACCTTGGTTGGAGTCAAGAAAGTGCGGCTGGATCACCTGAGAGGTATGGTAGCTAGGAAGAAAAGTAAATGTGCGATCCTGCGCGCAGACAGCCAGCACACCGAGAAGAGAAGATTGCGTGTTCTGATTGGGAATTGAAGAGAACGTATCTATCGTGGACTGCTCTCCGACGGTAATTAGAAGAAGATGGAGGATCATGCAGATGGCTGGGGAAGGCCAGGGTAAGCGTTCCTCCTGAATGGTAGAGGTCAAAGGGAAAGGGACACAACCCAGTATCCATACAAGCGATTGAGCAAATTTTGAAGGACACCAGTGTTATGTGGCCCAGCTGTCCGCATATCATCCAGTGGGCATATGAGCCAAATTCCTCCTTTCTCCGTAACTACATCTAGTTAGAGGTACATGCAAATTTGAGAACACTCAGCTGCGATGAATTTCAACAATTGAGCAACACCCCCCTACAGCCGTACATTTTCTGGCTTATTGCATGGTCCAGCGTTGATGAGAGTGAGATTTGGTGTGCAGTACTAACGGAATAGTGAGTTAATAGAGAATTGTGAGATTTAATTGAGAGATACATATATAAACGATGGTGGAATGAAGAGCCCAGTGGGAGAAACCGGACCTGGATGTATTCAGTGGTGCAACAACGAAGGTGGGAACGTGCCAAGAAAGACTAGGAGCTTGAAGAACACCACAGGTGGTAACTAGAGAATTATAGAAAGCATGAATAATGGAATGCAAAAAGTGGTGGCAGATTACATCACTGACAAGATACATTGAATGCAAAGGATAACATGTGGGTTGCGCATTTTTGTAATGCCCACATTTGAGGATATGGATGCCGATGTATTTGAGGAATGGAGATCTAATACAGAAGGTTGCTCCTTTAGGCTCATGGAAGCCCTCATAACCCAAGCAAGGCGTGGCATGGAGGAGCAAACAGCAATTATAGATCTACTTATGAAAGAATTTAAGGCAGTTAAGGAGCAGGAGGAAGTGAAAACCTCCTCAAGAAAATTGAGGAATGTATTGAGAAGCATGAGGAGAAGACACGTATATTCACAAAGCTCACAATTTCAACAGAGACAAATTGGGTTACTAATTTGAGAGGATCTATACATTTGCCAAGAAATATGAGCCTTTTGTAACTAAAAAAGAGATTGAATACGATGGGTTGCAACATGGCAAATGTCAGTGACACAGAAGAAAGCTCCAAACCAGGGTCCTCTGCAGATGAAGGACCTAGAGAAAAATTGGATTTTCAGGAGGAGATGCGGCTCTTGAGGATGGAGACGCCTGAATGAGGCAGGGGGCAAATCGAAGTGGAGGGCAAGTCAACGCATAACAAGGAGGGGAAAATGGAAAAGGAAAGGTGAAAGCAACAAAAGAATCACAGAATTTACATTCTTTAATGAAGTGGAAGAGGATGCTGATAACATTGTGATTAATATCTCAGGCATTCCCCTTACCATGGGTCAATTGAAGATTTTGAATTATGGGTTTGGCTTTTGCCACTCAATAGGAACTGATTTTGTGAACTTGAGAATAGAGGCCTACAAATTTGTTAGAAAATTAAAATTGTGTAAGCATTATGCCATGAAGAGACTCAGAGAAACCACCTGGACTAGGCGTCCAGTCTTCAGCTCTGGGCACTTGTTTATTGGTGACATCCCCGACATATTGGAGTCTGGATACGGGAGGTGAGACAAGTGGCCCCATATTGGCATTCAATGAAAATGACATCCCTTCACTTAATCAAATGGGGTTTTCAACAAATCACACTATTGATAGTGGATTGAGACCTGGAAGTAGATTTCTATGGTAACTGCCAACTGGTAACTTGGTGGATGTGTTCCATCGACTAGTAACATAGGACATTAATAGATTGAGAGTAGCAGAATGACGGAAGAATCATAACAATTTCACAGCATAAGATTGGCTTGAGTTGAGTGCATTGAGGAATAACAGTTCCATCATCCTCAAGCACTCAGACAAAGGCAGAAATGTTGTCCTACTGGACACTGGCCAGTATACCAGAGAAATGAATTGGCAGCTATAGATGAAAGAACACTATCAAGAATTGAGAAGTAACCCTATCTATGATCACCAAAGGGAATACCACACCTTGCTTAATGAATGGGCTGAACGGGGGCTACTGTCATTTGAGGAACATCTATATTTAAAGACTGATCACCTTTAAACAAGACACTGGTCCTTTACAGTCTCCTGAAGGTGTATGAGGATTTTCAACACCCTCTAGGGAAGCCAATTGTCAGTATGATTGGGTCTTTCCTAGAGAACAGTTCCAGGTTTTTGGATCTATTTCTATGTCATTATGTCACCAGACTTGTATCATATATACAGGATACCAGCGACTTTTTATGTAGGTTATAACATCTCCTGGCGCAGTGGTTACATAATGGTAACAATGAACATTTGCTCATTGAATACATCCATTTCCCATGAGTATGGTATAGGGGCATGCTGCTATTTTTTAAGATCCAGATCCTAGGCACTTATGCAACACACTTCAATGCTCTTCATGATTCTTTCTTTTTGCCTAACATACACATATTTTTCTTTGACAAAAAAAATATATCTCCAGTAGCAATTTACAGTAATGGGGGCAGCATTCGCCCCCACGTATGCCAACATTTTTATGGGCTGGTAGGAGAAAGAAGTTGATTGGGAGGAATGTAATGCGCACTACACTAGGAAGATCGGTATGTAGGTGTGCTTCATTGATGATCTGTTCATCCTGTGGGATAGAGTTGAGGCATCATTAAGTTAATATGTTGCAATTTTAAATACCAATGCCTACAATATTAAGTTGACTGTAAAATGGAGCGTGTGTGAAATAAATTTTTGGGATGTGAAATTAAAAGTGGTAGGTGATTTCATCCAGACCAATGTTTTTTTTTTTTTTAAAAAGACAGCCTGCATTTCAATTCTGCATGGCAACAGTGGTCATCCACGCTCCTTAAAATGGAGTATACCTTACAGTCAACTGTTAAGGGCATGAGGGATCTGTTCAACTGATGCATTATTTGAAACAGAAGCTTAGTTGATGAATGTACAGTTCCTAGAGAGGGGATATCCAGATTGCATTCTCAGAGAAGCGAAAAAGAGGGTTATGAGGAACAACAGGGAGCAATTGTTCACGAATACTCAGGCTAAATCTACAACCATGTTAGAGGTCACAAGTGACCAGGATCAGCTGATTAGTTTCTTCATGGGCTGCAATATGGAATATGGGTATATTAGTTCCCTGATCATGTGCAAATGGCATATCTTGAAACAAGATGAACATCTGAAAGATGTTATAGGCCAGCATCCTAAGATCACATTTCGCAAGGCACCATTTCTGAGTGATATGTTGACAAGATCTATATTTATCAGAAGTCGGATTGGCTAACTAGTAGGAATAATGGCTTTAAGTGATGTGCCACCTGCAAAGCTTGCAAGTTAAGAATCAATTGCCTAGAGAACAATACATTTGAAGGCAGACTATGCAAGATCAGGGTGAAGATCACATGTGAAATCGAGTTTTTGGTCTATGTACTGAAATGTGGTTGCAGAATGCGTTAGGATGGCAGCACTATCAATAGGCTGAGATTAAGGACTTTGCAGCACATCAGGGCTTTAAAGCATCAAGACCGAGCATACCCCATGGTGAAACACTTGCGGGAAGTGCATAAAGGCAATTTAACATCTTTGCAATGTTATGGAATAAAGAACATTAAGTTCCACCAACGTAGAGGCAATAGGGAATCGGAACTACGTCTGTGTGAATTGAAGATAATCATTCTCTTGGCCACTGAGAAACCACTTGGGACACAATCTTGATGCTGAACTGCATGTCCATTTATGAACATTTTAATATTGGTATTTTAGAAAAGGGAATGGCTCTGCTGGCACTTGTTTTTGTTGGTTATGTCATTGTGAAAGGTTAGTTTGGTTCTGCTGCACATTGGATTTTTGCTTGCATTACTTGATGACCTTTCATAACAGTTACTCTAAATGTTGGGTACCAATGTGCATGTATGTTACTCTGTAAGGAAAGGTAGTCTTATATATTGATGCCAGTCATTATTAGACTTACCTTCACCTTTTTTAAGTTGGATTCTTATTGTATCTTGGTCACCAAGGGTTTGCATTGTCAACAAATGTTTCCCTATTTGTTTTGCTTTCTCTCAATAGGGCTCTACAGTGGTTGTGCTACCTGGCTGATAGGGATACCAAACCTCATGTTCCTGTTCGTCTTGAGGGGATACACCCTCTTTCTCCATACCACAGAGTCCTGTCTGATGGTAGTGTTTATGATTTTTGGGGGAGTAGTGTAAGTGTAATCCAAGGAAGATGACTACTGATCCTCATATGAACATCCAGAGATCCCAGCATATTTGGAACAAACGTTTCCTCAAGAGGTGAATGTGAATACCAAAGTGATTGTGATAAGAAAAATGTGCTAATGGTCCACCAGAATGAATAGGTACTAGGATTGATCACAAACACTGTTTATGATCTGTGTATGCTTTTTCTAAATTGATGATCACAGACACCCTTTTTGTCAGGGGATGAAATGCACCAACCTGCACGTTGCCATTCTGGATCCACAAATCTCTCAGTCACTTGTGACAACAGCCACAAAGTATCAAGAGGAGGATAACATGTGAGAGGGGGAAATGTGAATGGGAGAGACAGCGAGTGTAACACATGTTATGCTGTTTGTGCTTCATCCATTTTATTGGTATGTATCCACAGCCAATTAATGTCCTGTGTGTTGGATGTGAGATAGTCAGTGCAGGATCACTAATGTGGAAAACAAAACAGCTATTACAGCAATTGTTACTTCACTAAGGTTCTGTCTACCTTTTAATTTGATACCTGTTAAACAGGTTTTCCCGGTCCACTTGTTAAAGTACAGTGTGCAGTATTGGTTAAATACAGATACTTGATAACGCTGAGACTGTGATACAAGTAGGTTAACACGGTTCTTTTAATGATATTAGTAAATAACTAACACATTTTTATACAGAAACATTCACTTACAGGAATAGAAATTTGTTATGGAAGGTTCTTGAATTCCCTTTGCCTTTATGCATCATGTCATGCATTTAAATGAAAACAGAGCACAGGAGTTCTGATGTTGCACTTGGTTAAAACCCATAACCTAGGTTGAGCCAGGATATCAACTAAATAGGATTAGAATGGAAGAATAAAAATATTAATAATTAAAGGAAATGTCCATAGCACATAGACAATTGGAAACTTGTATGGAACAGAGTGAATTTTAAAAGCTGTGTGTATTTTTGAGACTTTCATTTCCAATAGCCTGAGATAAAGGCTGCTGCTGCCCTCCCAACTGACTGCCCTGGTGCCTATGAATAACCAACAGTTTAAAAAAGTGGTTAATATGGACTTCTTAAAGGGTATAAATACAATCTTTAAAAAATCTGGGTAAATCCACTCCCAGTAATCATTCTAGTAAACCATTAAGCACATCTAGCGAATTATTAATGACATATGACTTTATGACAATCACTTTATGATTCAATTCAAGAATAAGAAAATATATAAGCGCTCTAAAAATAACGTATGGCAACCCATCTCATGTGAATTGTGTACAAAGTGAAACAAAATAGACAAAGCAACTTAAAATAAAGAAACAATCTTTTGGCCGCCAACCATGTGGATAATTGATAATATGAGATTATGGTATTGCTCAAACATCATCATTGGGGTAAGCAACCAATACAGAAGGAGTCTAAAAATGCCAGTTAGTTGACATTTTGACCACTGTCCAGGCTTTTGACCAGAATGTTCTGATAGAAAAAGATGTCATGACCAGTCTCCCCTTGTAAGCACTAGAGGGTTGAACTCCATCCTGTTACAGATAAGGGGAGGCTCTTTCCTTTTTCCCTTTCTAATAGTAATTGAAGACCCTAATCTGACAACAACACCTCATTTCACAGTGCTCAGTAACTGGACTTGTGCTTATGAGGTTGTAAACCCACAACCTCATTTAGTTAGCGTTTAGAACTATGTGCCCTTTTCCCCTGCTCATGAGTGGTAAAGAAATTGTGCTCTCTCTTTAAAACATGGTAAAATTGTCCTACACCTGGTCTGTACATTTAATCTACTTGGAATCTATAGAATATGGTACAACCTGTACACATGGCCTATAAATTAAATGCTATTAGTGGGCAGCAGCATTCATTTTGCCACCCACTAAAGTAGCCCTGTAAAAACATGTCTCTTATCTGCCACTGCAGCTTGTAGAGCAGTTTTGGAATGCCATTTTGACCTGGCAGCAAACCTTTTGCCAAGCCTAAACCTTTCCTTTTAATAGTTAGACTTTAGCTCTAAGGTAGGACAAAAAAGCTCAATGGGCAGGCTGCACAGTATTTAAAAAGAAGGCCATGTGTGTTAGAGTTTTACAAGTCCTGAAAGTGAAAAATTGCTAAAGTCGTTGTTCACTGCTTTAAGGTATATCTATCCAGAGACTAACACTGGGTTACCTTGGTACACTTAATAAGTGCTAACTTCAGTGTGGGGCCAGATAGAAATATGCCATCTACACTTAACTTAATTGAAATTTAAAATCCTATTTCATTGCAAAGTCAGAGTTTAAGTTGATTTTAGAAAGTTTGCAATGTTCCTGCCTAAACCAACTGTGCCTTTCTATCAGTGTCCTGGGACCCTTGACTGCGACTGACTCTACTCTAGTGGGTTGAGTTTGCTTCTAGACATACAGAATTAACAGGCCTAAGTGTTAGAAGGGAGGGTTTTCCTGACTTGCTGACTGAGGAGAAGTTGTGCACTACCCTGATTACATTTCAAAGGACCCTGCCTGCAGCACACACAAAGGAACCTGACACAAGGCCTGCCCTTGCCTTCGTCGCCCTAGACAGTTTGGAGCCAATCGAAGGGGAAGGGGAACAACTGACCAGAACCAGTTAGTAGGTGTGGGTCACAGAATTCCCCCACACAAAAGCTGGCACCAGGTATAAATGTGGCACCTTCAGACCTTCTCATCAGAACACTCCTGGGCCTGTGAAAGATTCAGAAGAAGGACTACCCTGCTGTCTGAAGAAGGAAGATTGGAACTGCTTGCCTTGAACCGAGGCACCCTAGAAGTGACTAAAATGGTCAGTTGGCTGACCTCCTGTTCGAGCTACAAGGGCACAAAAAACTTCCAGAGGCTTCCTTGCAACTGCCCAGCTGACGAGCACCAAGTGGAAAAGCCTGGACCTGTCTGAGTCCTGCTGCTCGCCTCTGCTAGGGGGAACAACCTTTATAACGTAACTTTTAGCACGCAATGCTATTACAACGCAGACTTTAAAACGAAAACCATTACAGCGCATTACACTGGGGGGCGGTCTAGGATAGGGAATAGTTTTAATTTACTATCCAACACCTTCCCTAGAGTCCACGGGGACTGGTGTTGGAATAGTAAATTAAAATATTCACTATCCAGCACCCCCCAGTGTAATGCGTTGTAATGGAATGCTTTTTAAAACTTGCGTTGTTTCAGCATGCATGGTAAAAGCATGCGTTGTAACAACGTACATCCTCTGCTAGAGTAAGTCCTGATCCTCAAAGGTGTCCTTCAGGTCCTAGACACCTGGCTGGGTTCAGAGAGCACTCCTGAAGAAAAAGTGAAGAAACAGAAGTTTTAAAGTCCTTGGGATAGTGAAGAGGCCGCATTGCGCTGACAGCAGCTATTCGCAATGACCGCCAAGGCGAAGCTCCAGTGAAACCTTGCCAATGTGAATCTCCAGCAACGATTGACTCTTTTTGCTACAACATCGATGCCTATGTGCCGTTTGAACTAATGAGCTCCAAGTGGCCCGGGCAATGCTAACAACACTCTTTGAACTGACTTCAGCAGAAATAACCTGCGCCCTGTACCTGACCCACGCTTTATCACTGTTAGTCTGAATGAACTTCTGACTTTCCCCCAGTCCAGAGCAACCAGATAACCATGAGTGGTGCACTTTGCCACCATATTCCCCTCAAATGTTAAAGGTTTTTCTCAGGATTTTTGTCATTTTTATGTCATTCTTGTTTATTAACTTTTACTCTATTTTGCTAAATTGATGTGGGTTTGTCTTGTGCTGAGTTTTCACTTTATTACTGTTTGAGTGCTGCATATATATGTTACACATTGCCTCTAAATTAAGCCTGCCAGCTTTTGCGCTGAGCTACCAGAAGGTTAAGCACAGCTTCATTCAGTGACTTTTGCGGTTCACCCCGGGAAAGTATTTTGTGCTTCAACCCCTATAAGCTAATAACCCAGTTCCTTACAGTTTTACTTGCTGCCACCAGCCTGACAACAATGCTGTTGGGATACGGCAGCAGAAAAACCATGCAACTTGCTGGAAAACTTATTAATGGTTTTATGAAATTAAAAGTGGTTTGAGAAATGTCCTGGACTTTTCTTCAGAGATGTCATCCATTTTGTGGAGAAGTGTGGCTCAATGGTTAGAGGAGGCAGACCATGAAGCAGAGGTCAGACCCGGGTTCAATTCCCGACGCGGCAGGGTCTTGAGCCCAAAAATGTCCACGGACTCGATAATTCTCGCTTCAGTGTCTGCTCGAATCATGGGTTCACACTCTGCAACTCCGGGCAATAGCTTGCTTAATCTCCACTATGGCCCCCCGCGGCGGGATGCCTGGCTTTCACCTTGGGGGTGCCCAGTACCGGTTATCTCACAGGGAAAAACCAGGACGGGTTCCCAAAGCAAGCGCTTAGAGACCGTTGGTGATAATGCGCTATATAAATATAAATTACAATTACAATTTTGTGAACTTTATGTACATTTTGCTGGCAAAGCAAGAATAATTTGCACTAAACATAAATTGGCAAAAAAAGTCCCAATTTTACAGTTTTTAAATTAATAAAATTACACATTTCTACAAATAGTTCCGCAGGACAAATGGACAAAAAGTCGTAATTTCAGAGTTTCGAAATGAGTACAATGACACATTTAAACAGTCTGCACTGATTGCATTCGTAAAGGGAGCTGTATTGAAGACTGTGGCGGTGAGACAGCACCATTCTGCACATTTCTGGTTGTCAGACTGCCACCGAAGTAACACGTGCGTGCCTTCTTGAACAGTGTAATACATCGACATACACATATATTCTCCAATCTAGGACAGCTTTGTTTTCATGCCTTGGTAGCAGGTGGCGGGAGCTTATTTTGACGAGGTTAAAACGCTCCTCCCATCTTCGCCCAAACAGCAGCAGTCCCTTCCGCGTCAGCAGTAATTGTGCAGGGTGGCACGGGGAGGGGGAGTTAAAATGAGGTATCAATAGACTGCATTAAAGCCAGAGGTGGAGGGTCCTCGTTTAGTGGCTGCTCACTTTTTGAACCGCCGCCAGGCAGGAGAAGGGTTAACGCGCACGCTGTCTGCGGGCGGGCATCCGTTGCTGCGAGCAGGTTGCTTCAGACGCTCACCTACACAGGCTGGCGGTGGCATGCCGTTGTTCCTCGCCCAGCCTGCCTCATTCGCTGTTCAGACTCCGGTACTGTGGAGATGAAAGGAGGTGGAATCTGTTGCCTAGATAGGATTCTTTAATGAGGACCGGAGCCCCTGGGACCCTGGAATCTGAGCAGGAAGGATAGCACTCCCCCGCCCGTCTTGTTTCCACACTCGCGTCTCCACAGAAACCTGGCCAGCGGGCCTAGGCGGCGGGAGCTGTCCAAGGTGCTAGCATGCTGACAGCCTGCGTGCGGGATACATGCGGATTGCCCAGGCAGAAGCGTGCCCGGTTGCTGCTCCTGCTGCTGCTTTCGGGGGGAAGCCTCGCTCTTTGTTTCAGAATCGTTCATTAATCTGCACTACTACCGCGGCAGCTGGAAAGGACGGCGCCGAGGAGAGCGAGCCAGCCACAGGGGAGGGACGGTGCCTGGATGAGCCGCCTCGCCTCAGACCCCGAGCCCCGCAGCAGCGATGAGAAGGCGCGTACTCGAAGCACCGAGAAGACAGGACTGGAGACTTGTTTCACATGTTGTGGTTAGGGTAATACACATGTTCACATGAGGCACCTGGGCATGCGGGGCGCGATTGCATTTGATGGTGCTGTAATCCGTGTGCCAAGGTGGCAGCATACCATGCAGCTTACTCGCCGGATGACCTGCAAGCAACCCGTTCTTTGCACATTAGACGAGCCCTCTGCTATCTGAATGTGGACTTTAAGTGGCAAGGACGTTTCTGCTTTGGGGACTTCGTTTGCCGCCAAACTTTGAAGGTCATTTGGCTGATGAGCGGGGAAGCTTGTTATTTTAGTAATGTTGGTTTCTACAGGCTGGATGGACACACTGCCACAAAGCAATGCACTTTAATTGAAAACACGGAATTTGAGTGCAATCCAGTTTCTAATGGTGCTTAAAGCTTCTTCGTACTGCACTGAGGTCAAACCCAGCAAGTGGATTTTTTAGGCAACCACCTTTCGTTATTGCACTTACTTGTGTTCCCTTGGACTGTACTTTAGGTATGTACATTATTATTCACTTTTTTTTAGGTTATCACGTTTTGCTTTAGACTTTCTAATATTAAAGTACCCGTGTTTTGTTTTTGATCTGACTCTCTCTCTCTCTCAGAAACTCTCTCAGGTCTCTCTACACTGGCTTCAGGCTCCCTCCCTGGTTCCAGCACTCAAATCCCTTCTAGTATCTTTCTTTTCCAAATGTTCTCACTTTCAATGTCTGTTGTTGCATTCGTATCTATCTATCTATCTATCTATCTATCTATCTATCTATCTATCTATCTATCTATCTATCTATCTATCTATCTATCTATCTATCGCCCTCTATCTATCTATCTATCTATCTATCTATCTATCTATCTATCTATCTATCTATCTATCTATCTATCTATCTATCTATCTATCTATCTATCTATCTATCTATCTATCTATCTATCTATCTATCTATCTATCTATATCTATATCTATCTATCTATCTATCATTGTCGCTCTCTCTCTAAATATACATGTGTGTGTGTGTGTATATATATATATTATGTTGTGACTGTCCGTGTAATACCAGTGTTTACAGAAATTTTGTGTATGCAACATACCATTCGAATCCCACATTGTAAATTGTTATACTCGCTTGATTCGTTTCTAAAGAGTGCATGTCCAGGTATTCGCATTTCATAGCAATGGCGTTTTTCAGCTCAAAAGAGGCTTTTGTCGGGATATTTTGCTATAACATAATTTCCAAAAAGCTCAAATAAGGCAGGCCTTCGAGTTTTTGTCGCTCCGCGTTTCTGTTAGCCAGGCCTGTTTTTCTTAATCTCTTAAAAATGCCGGTTGGTGGATGGGTAACGGCCCCCAGATCTCGTAAATTATTCATGTCTGGCACAGGTGCTGGCCGTTAGAAACCCACCGTGGCTACAAGTGTATTTAAGACTCAGCTGTACAATATTGTGACACGCTCGCACGTTCGTTATTGCCTGGTTAATAATGCATGAGGCCCTCTTGGGGATGCCGTGCTCGGACGGTCTGGTGGTCCTGGTCGGAAACACTTCTGTCTCCGGCTGGAAGTCCCTCCCCCTGCCCTGTAGAGTGTGGGCGCGCTTCTGTAGGCGGCCTCCCCTCTTCCCGCCCACATTTTAATACTCTAAAAGCCTTTTTAATGATTGCATGGAGTCAGTAAGCTACTTTCATTCTCTTCACTTTGAGTGAAGAGCTTAACCCGGATGCCAGGCGC
Organism: Lissotriton vulgaris; assembly: GCF_964263255.1. NCBI lineage: Eukaryota > Metazoa > Chordata > Amphibia > Caudata > Salamandridae > Lissotriton > Lissotriton vulgaris. The sequence continues at coordinate 771,392,854 of NC_141699.1, read as the reverse complement.
TCCATCACTGAGTTTGCAACACGCATGAATCCTTCAGCGGGATGACCTGCGTTGTCATGGAAATACTACACGAAAATGGAACGCAGAGCCGGTTATGCTATGTTGTTTACATTGGAAAAGAGAAGCTTTTCTGTGGCACTATGCAGCATAATCACTTCAGTGTGTGTGTGCTGGGACTCAATGTGCTATCATAATCACGTGATCGAACACAGCTGAATCCCAAACGTACAAAGATGCACGAGCCATTCCTTATTTACACACATCCGTTAACTCTTAATATTGTGACATCCAGGACGCACGAATAAAACAGAGAAGGGCATGTGAAATACGTCTGCAGCGAATTGATGGCACTTTTCCACTATAAAACAGCCAGCAAGCATATGGAAAGCATGTATAGTTGTATTAAGAATTAGTAAACATGTGTATATATTATTTCTTAAAGTGGGCGATATTATTGTAGCAGCACTCCCGCCCCCTTAGCCATGTTTATAAGCTGATTGGTCAGCAACATGAATTAGTGAGGGCGACAACATGTTGTGAAGCGACCCCACCCTACAAACTAAGACTAACCACAGAAACACCTGCACGTGTTGGAATCGTGGTGCTTTGCAATCGATAATATAGAAACACCAAAAAGTGTACGAATAGTGGCGCTTTGCAATCAATGACACAGAAATACCTGATTGTGTCAAAAAAGTGGTGCTTTGCAATCAATAACACAAGAATACCTGCACGTGTACAAATTATGACGCTTTGATATCAGTAACACAGAAACACCTTCAGGTGTACAAATAGTAGTGCTTTCCAATCAAGAACTCAAAACACCTGTAAGTGTCCGAATATTGGCACTTTTCAATCAATAACACAGAAACACCTGCAAGTGTCTGGGAAATTGTGGTGCTTTGCAATCAATAACACAGGCACACCTCCATGTGTCGGAATAGTGGTGCTTTGAGATCAATAACACAGAAATACCTGCATGTGTCTGAATAGTGGTGCTTTGCAATCAGTAATACAGAACTTCCAAAAAGTGTGCGAATAGTGGCGCTTTGCAGTCAATAACACAGAAACCTCTGCATGTGTCAGAATAGTGGTGCTTTCCAATGAATAACACAAGAACACTTGCAAGTGTATGAATAGTGTCGCTTTGCAATCAATAACACAGAAACACATGCATGTGTCAGAATAGCTGGGCTTTGAAATCAATAACAAAGACACGCCTTCAGGTTACGAATATTAGTGGTTTGCAATCAATAACAAAGAAACAACTGCATTTGTCAGAATAGTGGTGCTTTGCAATCAATAACACAGAAACACCTGCATGTGTCAGAAGAGTGGTGCTTTCCAATCAATAACACAAGAACACCTGCAAGTGTACGAATAGTGACGCTTTGACATTCATACCAGAGAAACACCTTCAGGTTACGAATAGTAGTGGTTTGCGATCAATAACACAGAAACAACTGCATATGTCAGAATAGTGGTGCTTTGCGATGAATAACACAGAAACAACTGCATGTGTCAGAATAGTGGTGCTTTGCGATGAATAACACAGAAACAACTGCATGTGTCAGTATAGTAGTGCTTTGCGATGAGTAACAGAAACAACTGCATGTGTCAGAATAGTGGTGCTTTCCAATGAATAACATAAGAACACCTGCAAGTGAACAAATAGTGAGGCTTTGAACTTAGTAACATAGATTCGCCTTCAGGTTACAAATAATAGTGGTTTGCAATCAATAACACAGAAACAACTGCATGTGTCAGAATAGTGGTGCTTTGTGATGAATAACACAGTAACAACTGCATGTGTCAGTATAGTAGTGCTTTGCGATGAGTAACAGAAACAACTGCATGTGTCAGAATAGTGGTGCTTTGCGTTGAATAACACTGAAACAACTGCATGTGTCAGAATAGTGGTGCTTTGTGATGAATAACACAGTAACAACTGCATGTGTCAGAATAGTAGTGCTTTGCGATGAGTAACAGAAACAACTGCATGTGTCAGAATAGTGGTGCTTTGCGTTGAATAACACAGAAACAACTGCATGTGTCAGAATAGTGGTGCTTTGCATTGGATAACACAGAAACAACTGCATGTGTCAGAATAGTGGTGCTTTCCAATGAATAACATAAGAACACCTGCAAGTGAACAAATAGTGGGGCTTTGAACTCAATAACACAGAAACGCCTTCAGCTTACAAATAGTAGTGGTTTGCAATCAATAACACAGAAACAACTGCATGTGTCAGAATAGTGGTGCTTTGCGATGAATAACACAGAAACAACTGCATGTGTCAGAATAGTGGTGCTTTGCGATGAATAACACAGAAACAACTGCATGTGTCAGAATAGTGGTGCTTTCCAATGAATAACATAAGAACACCTGCAAGTGAACAAATAGTGAGGCTTTGAACTTAGTAACAGATTCGCCTTCAGGTTACAAATAATAGTGGTTTGCAATCAATAACACAGAAACAACTGCATGTGTCAGAATAGTGGTGCTTTGTGATGAATAACACAGTAACAACTGCATGTGTCAGAATAGTAGTGCTTTGCGATGAGTAACAGAAACAACTGCATGTGTCAGAATAGTGGTGCTTTGCGTTGAATAACACAGAAACAACTGCATGTGTCAGAATAGTGGTGCTTTGCGTTGGATAACACAGAAACAACTGCATCTGTCAGAATAGTGGTGCTTTGCGTTGGATAACACAGAAACAACTGCATGTGTCAGAATGGTGGTGCTTTGTGATGAATAACACAGTAACAACTGCATGTGTCAGAATAGTAGTGCTTTGCGATGAGTAACAGAAACAACTGCATGTGTCAGAATAGTGGTGCTTTGCGTTGAATAACACAGAAACAACTGCATGTGTCAGAATAGTGGTGCTTTGCGTTGGATAACACAGAAACAACTGCATGTGTCAGAATAGTGGTGCTTTCCAATGAATAACATAAGAACACCTGCAAGTGAACAAATAGTGGGGCTTTGAACTCAATAACACAGAAACGCCTTCAGCTTACAAATAGTAGTGGTTTGCAATCAATAACACAGAAACAACTGCATGTGTCAGAATAGTGGTGCTTTGTGATGAATAACACAGAAACAACTGCATGTGTCTGAAAAGTGGTTATTTAAAACCAATGATATAGAAGCAAGTGTCTGAATAGTGGTGCTTTGCGATCAATAACACAGTAACACCCGCATGTGTCAGAAGAGTGGTGCTTTCCAATCAATAACACAAGAACACCTGCAAGTATACGAATAGTGGCGCTTTGAAACCCATACCACAGAAACACCTTCAGGTTACGAATAGTGGTGCTTTGAAATGAATAACACAGAAGCAACTGCATGTGTCAGAATAGTGGTGCTTCACGAACAATAACACAAAACACCTGCAGGTTTACGAATACTGGTGCTTTTCAGTCAATAACACAAAAACACCAGCAGGTGTACGAATAGGGGTGCTTTGCAATAAATAACACAGAAACACTGCATGCGTTTGAATAGTGGTGCTTGCGAGGAAAAACACAGAAACAGCTGCATGTGTCAGAATAGCGGTGCTATGTGATCAATAACAATGAAATACCTGCAATTGTATGAATAGTGGTCCTTTGCGATCAATGACACAGAAACAACTGCTTGTGTCAGAACAGTGGTGCTTTGCGATCAATCACGTAGAAACAACTGCATGTTATAACACAGAAACACCTGCAAGTGTATGTATAATAGTGCTTTGATGTCAATAACCCAGAAACAACTATATGTGTCGGAATATTGGGGCTTTGCAATCAATAACAAAAAAACAACTGCAAGTGTACGCATAGTGGTGCTTTGTGATGAATAACACAGAAACAACTGCATGTGCCAGAATAGTGGTGCTATGCCATCAATAACAATGAAACACCTGCAAGTGCATGAATAATGGTCTTTTGAGATCAAAGACACAGAAACAACTGCATGTGTCAAAAAAGTGGTGCTTTGCGCTCAATAACATAGAAACAATAGCATGTGTCAGAATAGTGGTGCGTTGCGATCAATAACACTGAAACAACTGCATGTGTCAGAAAAGTGGTGCTTTGCATTAAATAACAGACAGACACAACTGCATGTGTCATACTCATAATAGTGGTGCTTTCAAACAATAACTCAGAAACACCAGCAAGTGTCCAGGAAATTGTGGTGCTTTGCAATAAAAAACACATAAACACCTGCAAGTGTACGCATAGTGGTGCTTTCCGATCAATAACAAAGAAACAACTGCATGTGCCAGAATAGTGGTGCTTTCCAATGAATAACATAAGAACACCTGCAAGTGAACAAATAGTGGGGCTTTGAACTCAATAACACAGAAACGCCTCCAGCTTACAAATAGTAGTGGTTTGCAATCAATAACACAGAAACAACTGCATGTGTCAGAATAGTGGTGCTTTGTGATGAATAACACAGAAACAACTGCATGTGTCTGAAAAGTGGTTATTTAAAACCAATGATATAGAAGCAAGTGTCTGAATAGTGGTGCTTTGCGATCAATAACACAGTAACACCCGCATGTGTCAGAAGAGTGGTGCTTTCCAATCAATAACACAAGAACACCTGCAAGTATACGAATAGTGGCGCTTTGAAACCCATACCACAGAAACACCTTCAGGTTTCGAATAGTGGTGCTTTGAAATGAATAACACAGAAGCAACTGCATGTGTCAGAATAGTGGTGCTTCACGAACAGTAACACAAAACACCTGCAGGTTTACGAATACTGGTGCTTTTCAGTCAATAACACAAAAACACCAGCAGGTGTAGGAATAGGGGTGCTTTGCAATAAATAACACAGAAACACTGCATGCGTTTGAATAGTGGTGCTTGCGAGGAAAAACACAGAAACAGCTGCATGTGTCAGAATAGCGGTGCTATGTGATCAATAACAATGAAATACCTGCAATTGTACGAATAGTGGTCCTTTGCGATCAATGACACAGAAACAACTGCATGTGTCAGAACAGTGGTGCTTTGCAATCAATATCGTAGAAACAACTGCATGTTATAACACAGAAACACCTGCAAGTGTGTGTATAATAGTGATTTGATGTCAATAACCCAGAAACAACTATATGTGTCGGAATATTGGTGCTGTGCAATCAATAACAAAAAAACAACTGCAAGTGTACGCATAGTGGTGCTTTGTGATGAATAACACAGAAACAACTACATGTGCCAGAATAGTGGTGCTATGCCATCAATAACAATGAAACACCTGCAAGTGCATGAATAATGGTCTTTTGAGATCAAAGACACAGAAACAACTGCATGTGTCAAAAAAGTGGTGCTTTGCGCTCAATAACATAGAAACAATAGCATATGTCAGAATAGTGGTGCGTTGCGATCAATAACACTGAAACAACTGCATGTGTCAGAAAAGTGGTGCTTTGCATTAAATAACAGACAGACACAACTGCATGTGTCATACTCATAATAGTGGTGCTTTCAAACAATAACTCAGAAACACCAGCAAGTGTCCAGGAAATTGTGGTGCTTTGCAATAAAAAACACATAAACACCTGCAAGTGTACGCATAGTGGTGCTTTCCGATCAATAACAAAGAAACAACTGCATGTGCCAGAATAGTGGTGCTATGCCATCAATAACAATGAAACACCTGCAAGTGCATGAATAATGGTCTTTTGAGATCAAAGACACAGAAACAACTGCATGTGTCAAAAAAGTGGTGCTTTGCGCTCAATAACATAGAAACAATAGCATGTGTCAGAATAGTGGTGCTTTGCGATCAATAACACTGAAACAACTGCATGTGTCAGAAAAGTGGTGCTTTGCATTAAATAACAGACAGACACAACTGCATGTGTCATACTCATAATAGTGGTGCTTTCAAACAATAACTCAGAAACACCAGCAAGTGTCCAGGAAATTGTGGTGCTTTGCAATAAAAAACACATAAACACCTGCAAGTGTACGCATAGTGGTGCTTTCCGATCAATAACAAAGAAACAACTGCATGTGTCAGAATAGCTGTGCTTTGAGATCAGTAACACGAAAACAAAGAAACAACTGCATGTGTCAGAAAAGTGGTTCTTTGCAAGCAATGATTCTTAAATAACCACAAGTGTCTGAATATGGTGCTTTTCAGTCAATAACACAGAAACACCTGCATGTCTCCTAATAGTGGGGCTTTGCAATCAATAACACAGAAACACCTGTACGGGTACGAATAGTGGGGCTTTGCAATCAATAACACAGAAACACCTGCAAGTGCACGAATAGTGGGGCTTTGCAATCAGTAACACAGAAACACCTGCAAGTGTACGAATAGTGGGGCTTTGCAATAAATAACACAGAAACACCTGCATGTCTCCTAATAGTGGGGCTTTGCAATCAATAACACAGAAACACCTGTACGGGTACGAATAGTGGGGCTTTGCAATCAATAACACAGAAACACCTGCAAGTGCACGAATAGTGGGGCTTTGCAATCAGTAACACAGAAACACCTGCAAGTGTACGAATAGTGGGGCTTTGCAATAAATAACACAGAAACAACTGCATGTGTCAGAGTACTGGGTCTTTCAAACCAATAGCATAGAAACAACAGCAAGTGTCTGAATAGTGGTGTTTTCCAATCAATAAGACTGCTTGCGTGTGTGCACGCCAGCATTCACCTCCACTCTGTGTGCTGTGCGCATAGAACATACTTAACAAATTGCCCTGGGAGATTACATTCATTTCTGAAACACAGGGGGTCAGTAACACGACCTTCAGTCTGTAGCACTTTGAAGTTATGGTAATGCAATCCCCTGCCATGTCACAGCAAATGGCCTCTTTCTTCATACATTTGTGAAGAAGAAAGATGAGTGTCTCCTCACGGTGTCCTCCACGGCTCCTTCAGCACAAGTGCAAGACATGCAGGCAGCGTGTGTTGTGTCACATATTTGTGTCGATGCTGTCATATTTGATGGAACAAAAAGCGTCTGCAGTCTGGTTCTTGTGGCAAAAACGTGAACGTCTTTAGCAAAGAAACACCATCAAAAATGATGACTTCTTAAAGGTGAATTGTTAATGCTGGTTTGTTGTGTACATCTCACTCCCTGTGCATCTTCACTGCTTCCAACGTGGCATGAATTTTGGCAAGTCACAAATGTTTCCTCATTGCAAGAAGGTGGGTGGCACCTAGTTTGAGCATCAAGATGGCCAAAGTCCTGTCTACCGAGTTCTGTGAGCTTTGCCAGTCATTGCTGAATGTGTTTTCTGTACCTCTTTCTTTGCGTGCCATCCTCCCTGTCTGGCACTTTCTCCTTTCCCACCCCCCCTCCCAGTTATGCTGCCTCTTTCTTGTGCATCTCCCCATCTGTCCGAGCTCCCGGTCTTGGCTCCCTCTCGGTGTGCTGCCTTCTTGTGACTCAGTATCTGTGTCTGTCATCTCTGTCTGTCACCCATCCCCTTCATCTAGTCTGTCTTTTCAATTTGTGTCTGGTTTGTCTCTGTCTGATACCGACTGTCTGTCAGTTTCTTTGTTTGCCTCTATTCTTAAGCACCTAATGTCGCGGCTACTCGGCATATCTGACAGTCATGAAGGTGGGTTCATTGAAATGCGAGAGTATATATTCATCTCTCATCAAGGTCGTCACTTTCCTCCAATCAGCAGTCTCAGATACACTTTGTGATGGCTGTGCTGCGGGCAATTAGGCTTGGGGGAGCGATCCATCACCCTTCCTGATTCTCCCGGCTCCCTCCAGTGTCAGTATCCACATACGTTCTTTTGTAATGATTTTAAGTAATTATACAATTAAAACTTACTTATTTACTTAAATATCCACATACAGTTATGTAGTGGGAAGATCTTTTGTTTTCTTTCTTCCTGATTGACACAATTGCCTCTTCCATGTGTTGCTCAGCATGCATCTGGCATGACCGTTGCGATACACATGCAAAGGTTAATCGCAGGAGTAGTGCATGGGATGCAAGTTCGAGGTTGTAGGCTTTCTTTTCATCAATGTGTAGCTGAGTGACCGGGACTCCCTGCTGGGTTTGGTTTTAAGGGAGGTTGGTAAATGTGATTGTGTTGAGGTTGTAGTGGAGTGGTGTGGCTCACTGGTTAGAGGCGGCAGACCCGAGAGCAGAGGACGGCCTGGGACCAGGGTTCAATTCCCGACACGGCAGGGTCATGAACCAGGGTCAGCGGACTCGATAATTCCCACCTTGGTGCCTCCTCGAACCAGGGATCACACTCGGCAACTCTGGGCATCAGCTTGCCTCATCTCCACAATGGCCCCCCACATACGCCAGGGATGCCTGGTCTCACCTTGGAGATACCCAGTAGGGACCATCTCACAGGGAAAACCAGGACGGGTTCCCCAGTGGTCTACTGCGTAGAGATACTCCTTCGGGAGTCGATTCTAGTGCATTAGAAACCCACAATTAATTAATTAATTAGTGGTTTTAACTAGTTATGGGTTGACACACACTGGCAGGAGGAAAGTGTTTGGATGAGAAGTGCTAAAAAGGGCACAGGTTACCAAAATGGTCAACTTTAGTACTCCATGTCATCCCGTGTAAGCTCTTATGCAACTTGGTTAGTTGAATATTATGTGTTCTACACAGGCACCGAGACAGGGATATAGTCAGATGGAATGCAAACAGGATTCATATTTTCACAACTGAGAAACTATCTCACTCTCTCTCACATATATGCACTCACAGCCCCCCACACAAACACACATGTGTTTTCAATTTAATCCGCTGATTCCCTATTTCCCAGAATCTTGATAAACCAAGTCTTTGTTCTAACTTTGCTACATTGAAACCTTTCACATGGTGTCCTGAAGCACCTTAAAGATACTCTACCTGAATCTTGCATCACACGTGCAATGAGACATTCTCCTTTAGGATTGCTTTCCCTAATGTTGACATTATAAATCTTTTACATTCTCTCCACTTTTCGGCATTGTTCACTTTTCTCTTCCCTTCCACTCCTTCTATTTCAATCCCTCCCATTTCATCCTTTCTCCTTCCCTTCCATGCCTATCCTTTCCCCTCCATTTTCCTTTCTCTGTCCCATCCTTCCTTTCCCTTCCAAGTTTCAAAGATATGCCCTCTATTATTCCATGTGCAAATTGTATCAAGTGGTTCATGGTAAAACATGCCCAGGGAAAAGAGATCAGAAGATGGGAAAATAATGTAGTGATCAGGTGTGCAGACTCCCATTCCACATGCTAGCCCTAATTCTGACCTAAACATCTTGAACTCAATCAATAACTTCACCACCACAGTCACAATTGTTGATGTTAGATTTGCCATGGGCGTGAGTTTCTCCAAAGTCGCAACAAGGGTCTTAGTCTTGGGTTACAATGAGGGTGAAGTTAACTACAAGAACAATATCAGAACTGATTACATTTTATTTAGCATCCCTGCAAACTTCTCTTCTATGTGAAATCAGGAAACATATTTAACCGTGCAAATTATTCAATGACTAGGTGATTTCACAAAGAGCAGGTATCCACAATGTGCCCATGGTGTCGCTAGTCAGGTTTCTTGGAGGTCCTTTACTTTATATATGGTGCAAAAAATAGCATATCCATGCCATTAATCATCTGATTAACTCTTGTTATGTTTCATGTTTGGAGGTGAGTTTTAGTGCACATGAATCTGCTAAACCTTTCCTCAAAAGAAAGAATGTCCAAGGTGTGACTTTCACTTTTTCATTGATAGAAGGATTGAAGCTTCTGTTTGACTTGAGCTGGTTTTCAGTTTGTCTGTCTAACAGATGTGTCATATTTCTGAAACCTTTTTTTCTTGCTCATTTTACCTCCATCTGGAGACCTTCACCCCAGGAACTTCAACAGCGATCCCTGTTCTCTTTCTCCTTTATGTGCTAAAAGGCATCAGATTTTCATTATTGGAAACTCAGTGGCACCTTTTTGTCACTGGCCTCTTTCAAGGTTGGGCACCTGGAGATAATCTCTTTGCGAGGTCGCCCATATAGAAACTTGGTACACTTGACTCCTTACTCTCACTTGTTATTGTCAGCAAGATAATTCTCATGGCCAAGAAAAGACTAGTGAACTTGGGCCCTCCTTCCATTAAAGAGAACAGATTTGATGGCCCACAGTCTGTAGCGGGTGATATGGCTTGTTTTAAAGATATTCTGTCTTTAGAGCTAATCCTAACATTTATGTAGGAGAGTTTGTTAGTAGTTCTCTTCAGAGGTTCTATGGATGCCTGTACTTAAAAATATTCATAGGATCATTTGTTTCCTCGTTATTATTGCTAGTGCCAATAAACATTACTAATAGATAACTGCTTAAAATGATATCTTCATTAGCTTGCTTTGCTATAAAAGTATTCCATACTGTAGCCCTGACTAAGACCAAACGGGGTCTATCAGTGCGTATTTTCAGTTTACTTGCAGTGTTATTTGAGTTAATGTGTCTCTTTACTCCACTTAACTCATTGGGTCTCCTATGATTTTGTTTACTGTAGATATTACCTTATTTAGGGCTGATTCATGTAAAAAAACATCCTCTGCCAATTGCAAAGGAGCTTAAGTAACTGTCTGTGTTTTCTATAATCATCATCTCTCGCTATATAGACATGCCATAGCATGTGGGAACAGAATTTAATGTCTGGATGACAATTTTCCATTTTTGCGGAGCTATAAATTATCCTATGTATGATCTCGTGAATCTCTTGGAAAGTTTATGGTGACCAAGGGCCTGATTTCTGATTTGATAGATAATACTTTGCTCCTCAGCGTGGTGGAGGGCATTACCTTCTCCATCCTGACAGACTACCATTCTTCAAATTTAGTAGTGACCCCTTGCCTAGTGGTCCTCTCTACATGGAAAGGAACCCCCTTCACGGTGGTTCATTTCTGTGTACAAAAAGTTTGGTGAACGTCCGCCATTAGTTTTGACAGCCGTTTCTCAAAACTGTTAGAAATAGGGTCTCTAGTTGGCAGAGGTAGGTACCTTTGAACAAATAGGGACCCTTGCTTCTTGTCATGGTAATGGGGAAACACACTCCAGATAACCCTTGCTCACCCCCTTGGTAGCTTGGCACGAGCAGACAGGCTTATCCTCAAGGCTATGTGTGAAGTATTTGTACCAACACTCACAGTAACACAGTGAAAACACCACAAATGGACACCACACAGGTTTAGAAAAAGAAAGTATATTTATCTAAGCTTCACAAGATCAAAACGACAAAAATCCGACATACATAGGAAAAGGTTTTCAGTAAAAATGTCTTTTAAAAGGGTTGCCAAAAATAAACTTGTAGATTCTGTATTTCTTTGGGTAATCAAATAAAATATTACCAGCACAGTTCTCTTTAGCACCTGCACGCAGTGCTCTTGTGGTTAGGTGACTCCCCCACGGGACCGCTGGCTCCGTGATCAGTGATTGCAAAAGTATGCCCCCAAATGCTTTCGAATAAAGTACACAGCGCAACACGGGCTGTTGGAATCTCCCTGAGAGGAGTTGTGGCAGCAAAAGGGGAATTGGAGCAGTCTCTTGCAGACACGCAACCCGCACCAGGCAGGCGACACATGCAGCGGCGATGGACTTCGGTCCGAGCGTTACCTGGGGGTTGCGTTCTCTCTCTTTCCTTCGTGGCTTGCACCCTGCAGGGCGGCTCCGTCGGCAACAGCTGATCTTCGCTGGGGAATCCCGGTTGTCAGGCAACGTCTCGGAGCCGATCGGGTTATGTCACAGCTACTTCTTGGGTGCTCTTTATCTTGGACGGTTGACTCGGGCTGGCAGGGTTCACAGGCTCTTAGTCCTTTTCAGGCTTCATGGCTTGGGCCGGCGGTGGTGAAACCCATGCAGCTCCTCACAGATGATGACTCAGGCCGGCGGTAGTGATAAGCAAGCAGTGCTTCGATGGTCATGCTGCAGGTTGCAGGGCAGTCAGGGCTGTGTCCAGACACACGTACACAGCGCAGACCGCACAATGGTCTCAGTCAGGTAGAGCTGTGGCAAGCACACACACAGCGTCACTTGGGACAATGTTGAAAACTTTGATGGTCCTTATCAGTTAGCAAATTGCACGCAGGCACTGCGGTGGCAGCACTGGCGTACCGAACCTTGAGGGGGCCTCCCCGCAAGTCACCTGGGGACCCCCTCTGGGCTCAATCAGGAGCCCTGCAGCTAGAGTGCTGTGCTGAGGGGGCCCCCTGGAGCTTGGCACCCCGCACTGATGGGGCTGGTGGGCCCTGTATTACCCCCCTGGGTGGCAGGCCTGAGACATCTTTTTAGGGCTACTCATGTGGGTGGCATAATCAGTGCTGCATGCCTACTAGTAGGGTTTGATGTACCAGCCCTGGCATGGGTAAGGCACTTTACTAGGGACCTACTGGTAAACAAATGTACCTATCAGGGAGAACCAATCACAATATCAATGTATACAGAGAACACTTTCACTTTGAAACTGATCAGCAGTGGCAAAAGTGCCCAAAGCATCTAAGCCAGCAAAAACGAAATCCAGCACAGCATCAAAAACCCAGGAGGTAGAGGCAAAAAGTCAGTCAAAACCACGCCAAGGATGCCAGGTCCAAAACAAACTTTAAAAAGTTTTTGTTATTCAGAAACAAACTTCCAAAGACAGAGCTTGTCTCTGAAAAACAAAAAAATAATGATCCCCCCACACTCTGGAAGCTTACTCCGAGGGTGCGGGGATCATTACGTTTATTCTGTGCCTCACTACCTGGCATTTCCAGGAGGTGATGAACAGAAAAAAAGACATTACACTTCCCCTCATCAAACAAGGCAGGCACTCTAATGCCCTTCCTCCAATGGTCTGTACTCCATCGGGCCATTGGAGGAAGATTTTCATTCACAAAGGTAACGGGGGATCCATCAACAGAAAACCTCGCCCATCTCTGAGTGAGGCTGGCGGACCTGGGGTTGTTAAGTAATACCCTATCAGCCAAAATCTAAATCAGGCCTTAAATATATATATTATTTTTATTATGGAAGTTTGCACAAACCACATTCTCTAATACTCTACATAGTCCTATGATTTTCCTCCACTTAACATTGATTTCTAACATCCACAGCATTTGATTGTTCTTTAAGAAAGGGTGAAAGAACCTCCATCTTGACACAGGCTTTTGTCTGTTCACCCCCTATTCTTTTCTTTTGTCTCTGTCACCATGTGTATGTCTTTAGTCAGTGGTTTGAGGGATAGGATTACTGCTTATATGGTTACCTATATAATACCTTTGACGTTTTGCTTCCTTTTTATTTTCTATTTTAAAACCTTTATTAATAAATTGTACGGTACATCAGTGTAATAAAAAACACATATCATGTGTCACATTTTGCACATGTAAATGACACCTTCCCGTACCAGTTTTACTGTAACAGTAACTTCCCCTCCCAAATAACTTTGATGCATGTTCAAGAATCTCATCCTTCAGTCCAACATTTGTCAGTACAATGTATCAGCATATGACGCAGGCAACAACTTACAACAGAATATACGAGGTCTAGGCAATACAGATTACTTAGATATCACAGGTATAGTGTAGCTCCAAACTTAGGGGCATATTACCAACAAGTAGTGATATTTATCGCTAAATAGGCTTAGCGGCGATTTTTTTATTGCTGTCTATCGCTGGATATCTTAGCGGAGAAAACATGCTATTAGCAACGTTTTTCTCCATTGTGCTAAAATATCAAGCGATAGCGGAAAAATGTGCGAATATCGCTGAGAATACAGCGATATTCACGCATTAGCGGCGAAATGCTCTTAGCCATGTTATCCACATCCCATTGGATAACATGGCTAAGAACTGGTCTGAGCAGGCGTTAGTTTTTGGCGATAGCGGGAATATTTCCATCGCTACGCTTGCCTTGCTAATAGGTGATAGCGACGTTAGCGACTGCTTTCAGTCGCTAACTGGTTGAGTACGCTCACTTTGCATGTCATTAGCGATAAATATCGCTGACATGCAAAGCGGGCCCCAAACCGCTCGCTATCGCCTAAAAGCTGTTGCTAACATCAGTTAGTGACAGCTTGCTAATAGAGCGATAGAATTATCGCCGCTTAGCGGACGAAAACGGCCGCTAAACCGGCGATGATTGCCTATCGCTCCTTTGGTAATATGCCCCTTAGTGCCCCAATTTCAACCCCAGCGAACAAGGACACTTTAACACATCCAGACCATGGCCCCCGTCCCCCAGCATTGGCAGTGAACAGAGTAATATCCCAGGCGGTCCCTCCTGCGAGGTTGGGGACTGGCCAGCCTCACAACCTGACTCCAAAGCAGTCCCACCCTCTTCTTCCTCACTCCTCGCCTCTTGAGTGATCAGATAGGAGGTTAGTGGCCCCAAATGTCTTTCGGTCGTGTCTTAGTGGGTAATAGATCTGCATAATTGTGCATGTGTTCTTGCCAAGTGGCCATCGTGTGAATCCAGTCCTTAGACTTGGGAGCCTGGCCTCTCCCCCAGTGACATGTTACTTGCTGTTTCGCTAATAACAACCCCCTCGCTAGAAACTTTTTATGTATTGTATGGATGTTTTGTATCAGTCCCAAGAGGGCCAGTAGTGGGCATGATGTCATCTGGACACCTATCATGTCATAGATCCCACCAAACGTCTGTGTCCAGTATTCTGCCACTGGGGGCCAATTCCACGCCAGGTGCAAGAAGTCCGCCCCCTCCTGGCCACCTCTCGTGCATTTATCATTATCCTTGAGTCGAAATCTGTAAAGTTTAGCCGGAGTGTAGTATAATTGGTGCAAAAACTTAAAATGAATAAGGCAAAGCCTGCTGTTGCTGGTAATGGCATCTGTCTGTATACAGCTAAGTTCCCATTGGTCATCTGTCAGTGGGGCGTCCAAATCCTTATCCCACTCATGTCTAGCCCGAACAGGATGGGATGGTAGTGGGCTCTGTGTGTGCTTATATAGGAGGGATACAGCATGTTGGGGGGGCTCTACCTGAAGGACGGCGTGTAAAGGAGCTAGTGTATTTGGCTCTTCAGGAAAGCCTGGGGTAACAGCCTTCATACTTTGTCGGAGACAAGTGTACATAAATGTGTCCATTATCGTTGGCGTACGTGTTCCGAAGAACTGTTCCTTGAAGCGGAACTGCCCCGCTATATAAAGGTCCCCCCAGGTGTAATACTTGAGGCCATCCAGCATCTTTCGACATATCCCCTCACACGTAACCCGTAACAAGGGATTTTGCGATAGGGACATTTTGGGAGAGTATAACACAGGGTTCTCCAGCTTGTGAGCTATCCGATGCCACGCCAGTATGGTACAGTCCACAGTGGATGGGTCCCGTTCGCGCTCCCTCACTGCTGGGAAAAGGTAGCCTGACGGCGGTGTTGAGGCCATGTAGCCATCTTCCACCGCCAGGTGAGGCATGAAAGGTGGCGGGTGGAACCAGTATATTGCAAAATGGGCCTGTGCACAATAATAATAAAATTCAAAATTCGGGACATCATACCCTCCCTGGTGGCATGGCAGCGTCAACGTGTTTAGATTAAGCCGTAACTGCTTCCCACCCCATATGAGCCTCGTAAGTTGAGATATGAGTGTACTAAAGAAGAAACTCCCTGGTTGATATGGTATATTAATAAAAAGATATAAAAACTTCAGTAATAACACCATCTGGATTAATGAGATCCTTCCCGCCATGGAAAGGGGAAGTCGCAACCACTTGGTGACAGTGTCAGTTATCTTATCTATAGCTGTGCCATAATTGATTCTCATTAGCGCGTCTCTGTCTCTAGTTACATGGATGCCCAGGTATCTCAATTCGTCAGATTCCCATATTTGAGGGTAGTCCAGCTGGTGTGAGGGGGTGCTATCTGTCAGGGGAAAAATCGCAGATTTTGACCAATTTATTTGTACACCGGATATAGCACCAAATTTAGTTATTTCCCGAAATATGGGGTTGAGATTGACTTGGGGTTTTTTAACATACAATGCCATGTCATCTGAATATACAGAAATAAGCAGCTGTCTAGTAGGGTAAATCAATGCTTTATCGTTATGGTGTTGTCTGAGCTTCGCAGCTCAGGGTTCAATGGCAAGGGCAATTAAAATAGGGGATAAAGGGCAACCCTGGTGCATGCCTCTGGAGATAGTAAATGGGGTGGACTTGGCGCCGTTTAAAAGCACTGATGCCACCAGCTGGCTGTAAAGCAGTTGTACCCATTGGAGGAAGGTAGCGGGCATCCCCATGCGTCCCAAAGTACCTAGCAAGTAGTCACACTCCAGAGAACCAAAGGCTTTGGTAGCGTTGAGAAATACCGCCACCGCTGAGCAGTTAGGGTCGATATCTTGTAGAAGTGCAGCAAGGGTTCTTAGATTATGCGACGTAGCTCGGCTAGGGATAAACCCTGCCTGATCCGGAAGTACTAGCCGCTGCTTCAGCAGATTAAGTCTGATCCCCAAAACTTTAGCAAGTAGCAATAGAGATAGGGGCCGATACGAGTCGCAATAAGGAGGGGACTTCCCTGGTTTTATTAACAAGGTTATGAGAGCCTTGCGCATAATTCCAGGCAAGCAGCCCTCCTCCAATGCCACATAGAACACCTCCTTCAGAATGGGAGCTAGGATCGGAGCATAAGTTTTGTAAAACTCTACGGGCAGACCATCTGACCCCGGGACCCGTCCAGACTTCATCTGCATGATAGCATCTGTGATTTAGCCTAATTCCAAATACAAGCTTAAGAATTTCCCCCCTAATTCCAAATCCAAGCTTAAGAATTTCCGCTGAGTATTGCCCAACCAGGCCAGTGCTGTATCTTCAAAATATTTAAACAAGTTAAGCGGGGTGCCTCTTTGGGAAGAGTATAGAGCACTATAGAAACCCCTGAACGTGTTCAGTTGATCAGGAAGATTCTTGTGTGTGTTGCCCTTCGTATCTTGAATCTCCGTTATATAGTTGGAGAATTGAGGGGGCCTAGTCGCATCTGCCAGAGCCTTTCCCGGCCTGTCTCTCTCCCCGTATTTCCTTGCCATGTGTGTTTTCCCCCGAAATTTGCATTCCCTGACAGCAATCTGACCATATTCTGTCAGCTTGCTGAGCATTGTGGCTCTAAGGGCGTGACCATCTATATTGGTGCAAATGTCATTTCTAATTTTTTAAGTTCCACTTCCAATTTGGAGAGATCATTGCGCAACGTTTTAAGGATGCCACCACCTATAGATATACATCAGCCTCAAGCCGTAACTTTGAACGCTTCCCATACTGTGGTGATGCTGGGAACAGATTTGACATTGCACTAAAAAAAATCATGGATATCTTGTTCCAGTTCTGCTTAAACACTGTGTCCTGCAAGTGTAAGGGGTTGAGGCAGCAGCTATTTTACGGGGAGTACTGAAAGGGGGTGTGGATTTCCGCAATAACTGGGGAATGGTCTGAGTACGTTCGGGCTAGGTGAGTTGCCCGACTCAGCCAGTGCGCCATTCCAACAGATATGAACATGTAGTCTAGCCTGCCCCAAGATGAGTGTACTGCAGAGTAGTGCATACCCTCCTGCAGCGTAGGATGTTTATACCTCCAAGAGTCAAGTAAGTGATTATCAGCTACAATACCTTTCACAGTTCTTTGCGTGATTGTATAGTGTGCCGGGGAAGCTCGAGACTTATCCATTCGTGGATGTAACGTCGTATTGAAGTCCCACCCCATATGACATAGGTAGTGCCAATCTCCTGAATTATATTCCATAACTGGAGAAGAACCTGAGGGTCATCGGTGTTGGGGCTATAATAATTAGCAAACGTCACATCATAGGAGTGAAGTCTCCCCCGATCAGGCAGAACCTACCGCCCACATCCGTCTCCATCCCACTGGGCACAAATGACAACCCCCTTTTGAATAAGATAGCAACTACCCGGGAATAACTAGAGTAAGATGCAAAGCAGCAGTACGAGGCCCACCTCGAGGCAAACAGAGGCACAGTTCCAGGGCTCAGGTGTGTTTCCTGCACCATAGCAACTGTGATGGGATGCCTATCTAAATACCCAAGTATCTGCCTTTTCTTCCTGGGGTTGTTCAGACCCCGCACATTCCATGATGCAATGAAGAAGTGTGGCTCACTGGTTAGAGCAGGCAGACCCTGAAGCAGAGGTCAGACCCATGACCAGGGTTCGATTCCCGACGCGGCAGGGTGTTGAGCTCAAATGTCCACAGACTCGATAATTCTCGCTTCGGTGCCTGACCTAATCATGGGTTCACACTCTGCAACTCTGGGCATTAAGCTTGCTTAATCTCCACAACGGCCCCCCGCGGCGGGATGCCTGGCTTTCACCTTGGGGATGCCCTGTAGGGGCTATCTCACAGGGAAAAACCAGGACGGGTTCCCAAGGCAAGCGCGGAGATACCCCTTCGGGGGTCGATTCTGGCGCTATATAAGAAATGTAATAATAATAATAATAATAACCTAAAAATTATTAATATTGCGTGTCTAGCGTGCCATTGCCGCTATTATAAGAAGGTGTATTCAACCATACATCGATAACCACAGGTAGTTGTAAAGACTGGAATATTACAATCATATACCACCCTCCCTCCTCCCACACCGGCTTCCCCAACTTCACGGGCACATGAACCTTTCCCACCCAAAAACTCATCAGTACACAACAATTACTTTCCCCCCTTAACGTAGCTTTAGGGGTATGCCCTCATGCGGAAATACTAGGGGCACCCGACCCGCCATCTCCCACCCTACTCGCACCCACCTACTACTCCGCTGTGAGGCGGGCAGCTACGGCCGGACAGAGGTAAGATGCAGAGCAGTAAATTTTACAAAAGGCATAAAGAATGATAATACATCACCAGCTTCGAGCAGTTTGTTAAGAGTAGAGAATCAATGAGAGTCACAGGAGAACCAATGTCCATTATGTGTCTCAGCCTGTGTCCGACTAAGGAGAATGGGATCTAGAGCACCCTTGCGCCCCCGACTCCATGCACGCTGCCCGGCGGTCTCGCTTAATTTAGTCTTCAGCCTGCCGCGGGTTCTGGAAGTAGTGCTGTTACCATGATGAGTTATGCTCAATTTCGCCGGGTACAACATAGCATAAGGGATTTCTTGCGATTTAAGCTTTTTCTTAACAGCAGAGAATTTACGTCTGGTAACTTGTACTGATTGTGTGAAATCCGGAAAGAACGCCAGCTTAGTGTTTTAGTAGTGAACCTGTTTCTTTTCATGGGCCATATACAGGACCGCATTCCTATCGCGGTAGTTCAAAAAGTGAGCTATCACCGGTCTTGGTGGCGCCCCTGGGGGTGGGTGGGCCACCAGGTATCTGTACGCCCTTTCCACGTGAGATGCGCTGAGATAGATTCACAGGTCCACAGCCAACTTTTCGATGAAGTCCTCCATACGACCCACATTGTTTGCTTCCGCCAGGCCAAGGATGCAGACATTATTTCTTCTAGAGCGGGCCTCCAAGTCCTCGTTTTTATCAGCGATAATCTTGAGCAGCTTGTTCATCTGCGATATCTGCCCCCTGCTTGTGGTGGCGCCATCTTCGAGATCTGAAACCCTAGTCTCGGCCTCCTTTGGGCGCAGCTCATGTTGATCCTATTTGTTGTCCATAGCTTCCATCCGCATGTTCATCGTGTCCATTTTAGCATCTATGGATGTGAGGCTTTGCTTCATGCATGTAAGGCTTTGCTTCATGCCTAGCAGGAGGGCCTTCCAGTCGTCCTCAGGCGCATCTGTGGCATCAGAGTCTGCATGTTCCAACGAGTTCGATCTAGTTGTTTTGAGCGTTTCAAATGGAATTTTAGTCTGTTTGGTGTTGATGCGCCCCATATAGTAGGCCGGTAAAGAGAGCAGAGGCGAAAAGCAGGATCTCCAGGGGCACCCTCAGCGCTCAAGCAGAACCCAGTGATCAGAGATAATCAGTAGTGGTAACTTCCACGTGTAGACTTAGGCGATCAGTGCTGTCAAATTCGTGCTCAGGAGCTATGCACACAGCTGCAGTATAAACAATAGCTGGCCAACCTCCAACTCAGGCTATTTTGCATGCGTTTGTGCAGTGTCTATGATAAACGCAGGTGGGGGCGCACACCCAGGAAAATGCAATGGTTATATGGGGATATCAAGCGTCAAAGGCTTTCCGTTGGGGCCCAGAATGCTGCCAGGCTGCTCGGGAGGATAGTAAAGTATCCGGGCGTAAGCGCGGAGTCTCTCTGCCACTTCAAAGCGAGAATACCTGCCCTTCTCTGCTTAGGCCAAGCGCCACTGATGAATCTCTTTGTCCGACCGCCCCAAAATGGCCGCTGGTACCAGTACCTGCAGCAAGTGTAAGGCGCGCTGTAAAACCTATGTGTAGCACCGGCAATATTTCATGTGCGCATGGAGCAACTGAGTGACAGTCCCGTCCGACAACAAACAGCCTCGTTCAGTCCCCAGGGGTCTGTGTCTCTACCTTGGACCGCGGCTCTGCGGCAGGACAAGATGGCAGCTGTGCCGCTCAATGTCTGTGGCAAGGTAATGGTGCCGGCTCGGGACAAGGTGTATAGAGGCCAGGTATGTGCGGGGAGTGAGTAAATGCACTGCGTCGAGCGACTCCGCCCCCCCGAACGTTAGTTCGCCACCACCTCCTGCGACCAAGTCGCGCTGTAAGCCACCCACTCTGTAGCGTTGCGTGCTCCCGAGCCGCGGCCCCAGTTCCAGCAACTCCACATGCGACCCCAGGCAGTCCATCACAGCACAAATGTTCACTCGCACCCCGGAGCAGGCACCCACCTCATAATGTCAGTTATCTCGGAGAAAAAGGCGACGGTGGAAAATCGTTGATGCCTGCCATCTGAATCTGCAACTCCCATGCCTCTACAGCCCCGGACTTTCCCAGCAAAGACACCCGCACCTCAGGCTCCAGACCGAGGCATGGTAGTCCGTATTATAATTACGGTGATCGAATTCTCAGCTGCACTCCAGACTGGACACACAAAATTGGTATCTCCGGTATCAGCATCAATTCGGGCGTCTCGCAGTGAGGTCAGGTAT
Source organism: Lissotriton vulgaris (assembly GCF_964263255.1). Classification (NCBI taxonomy): domain Eukaryota; kingdom Metazoa; phylum Chordata; class Amphibia; order Caudata; family Salamandridae; genus Lissotriton; species Lissotriton vulgaris. Next base: position 771,371,860 of record NC_141699.1, on the reverse strand, counting down.
TCACATTTTCAATACAGGATGAGGTTAAAGGATATTTCCATGCTCGGCAGGGCTGGAGCCTCAAAGGCGTGCAGCCATCTTGGTCATGCGCCAACTAACGGCCTGATGTTTTGCTTCCTTCTTTACCATCTGCTCTTGCGATTTTCCAAAGAGGACATCAACATAAATATTTTAAGATAAGGCTCACTTTTAGAAAAGCTGCCATTGGAAGGTATACAATTAAAAAAAAACCACTCAATTAGCTGGAACTGAGCTTGTTAAAGCTTTAGCATCACTGGCCTTGTTTGAAAGTATTGGTAGAAGCCCTCCCTTAAATTTACATCGATAATATGTACACTCCCTACCTACCCACTCGTCAGGGGTGCTGGTGTGCTAAAATCTGATTGGTGTCCGGTACGTATATAGGCAGCTAGTAGGCCTGGGCGGTAAATTCTGTTCCCCTCGTGGAGTTTGCGGAATTTGGGTAATGTTGTGTTCCGCGGAGAACGCAAAATTGCCCAAAATTCGGCTTTCCGCAACTTTGTGAAATGTTTTGCTTGTTCGCGTTCTCAAATGCGTGTTCATGAGATATTTCCTCCCGAGCACGCAAACAGCGATTGTGAACAGTAAAAAAAGCATCACGAACAAGCAATTCCGCGTGTTCGCGGAATTTCTGCGTGTTTGCTGAGATTTTTTACCGTTTCGCTGAGATTTGCGTAACACGATAACGCAAATTTCGCCCACCCCTAGCCAGTTAGCATGTGATGAACATCCATTTAAAAACTAAATTTCCCAATCCAGTCTAAGCCACCTATATGCTGTATACCATTTTATGAGCAAATTCCTTCCTTAACTCCAGCAGTCTTGACATTATCAGAGGATTCTCTTTTTTTTTGTCCTCATCAGCCCAGGTCCACAAAAGATTAAAAAAACTGTACTCCAGGGTCACCCTAGAATGTATCACCGTCCGAAGCCCTTTCGTTATTAGACGTAAGATGGATCACTCTATACCTTGCTTCTCGTACTCCAACCATAGGTAGCCTTATTATCGACCAGACCCTCTCTGAGGCCACCACCGGAGCAATCACGCAAACTGGTATAAAGGCCTAATCATCAGACTATGTATGTGCAAAGGAGTTTACCCAATTCTCATAGGGAAGCCAAAACTCATTACACCTAAGCTTAGAAGCTCTAACTAGCAGGACCGTATATTTTATTGAGGCCAACCATTCTACTTTATTCTGGGGCATAGCTTTTATCCAATTCTTACATATTTCCCTACGGGCAAGCAATATTAGATAGAAAATAACTTTTGTTATACTTTGTGACAAAGATTCATTTTTATCCGGGAGCCCAAAAAAAACAAGAGATTTGCTTACCTGGAGAGACCCTCCATGTATTAAGGATATTGTGTTACTCGCATCCAGCCAAAAACCTTGAACCATCGGACAGTTCAAGAACATATGTTCATCATCGCCTTTGCAAGTTATTGCAAAGCTTTGCAGAGTCTTAAGCCGCACTTTAAAAAAGAAATGTGGGTCTCCATATTTATGTATAAAATCGTGCTCGCCCCCTTGCACATAGAATAACATAGCTTAACACATTTTCCCAATATCAGAGCAAAGGGGTTTGCTTAATAGATATTTTCCTCCCTTTAATAGAAAAACCCAGGCATAATAAGATAGATCCGGCAGTCGTTAGCCTCCTTTATTATATTGCCGTCTAAGCTTTTTCCAAGTAATTCTTGAAGCTTTTGAAGCCCAGATAAAGCTAGTAATCTTTGATTTGGCCTTTTTAAGCCATTCTTCCTTAAAGGCCAATGGGATATTTTGAAACAAAAAAGTGAACTTGGGGAGGATTACCATCTTTACAAGATTTACTCTACCATAAATAGTTAAAGGAAGGTCAAACCAGCTAAGTAAGACTTTCCCCACTGCCTTATAAATCTTTTGGAAGTTGGATTCCGGGATATGTCCTATTTTCTGAACAATTTTGATGCCTAGATACCTCATTTATTCCTTAACACATCTCTATTGCGAATTAATGTTCCACTTCATTACAACCGTCTTATTTTCATTAATCCCATAACAAGAGAGCCGCCCAAACCGTGATACCAAATCATACACTGCTGGTAATGCTACGTTAAGATCTGTGGAGTATACCACTAGATCGTCGGCTTATAGGCCAACTTTTTCCTCCCATCCCCGAAATCTAAAAGGGAATATGCTCTTGTGCCCTCTTATCTTTTCTGTTAGTGTTCAATATACAAATTAAGAAGTAGGTGGGATAACGGACAGCCTTGCCTGGTCTCCCTATAGATGTTAAAAGTATTTGAGATGTTTCCATTCACCAAAACCCTAGCTGTAGGAGTCTTATATAAGAGTGCTATCCCTGCAGAAATTCTCCCCCAAATTAGGTAACCGCAAAATTTCCTGCAGGTAAGACCAATTAACCCAGTCAAATGCTTTAGTCGCATCCACGGTAGTAATTGCCATTGACACTTTGAATGTGGTTCCACAATTTGGATCGGTTCATATGATCAAAACTGGAACTTAAGTCCATGAAAGCCAAATAGAGACTATCCTATTTGGCTATGGAGTACTAATTTATTAAGAGATATGGGATGAGGCATTGGTCGTTTGAACTGAGGCCTTTGCAAAATCCAAATTGAAGGTCAGAAATTATGTGATTCTCCTGATACTCCAAATGTAGGTGATCTTGGAGATCACTGCCCATAACTTTGGCAATCGGAGTAATAAGAGGTATTGGGACACATTCAGTTCCGTTAGAAACTCTGTTACTAGCATCTGTTTACAATTGCTCATATCTGTGCTCATTTTAGCTTATCTAATTAACACATTTCTTATAAACAATAAAACAACATTAATGAAGGCATTAGAAACTTGATATATCTTTAATTATTTCATTTAGTGGTGTTTTATGCTAATTATTTGTTTCCTAATTACCAGATTATGCGGCTGATTAATGCTACATTTACAAATAATGAACATCGTAGGCAGTCTCTTTGATGACACAAGTGCACACAGTACGAAAGCTCCAAACTACCTGAAACAATTTCAATCAGTCAATCAAACATTTGGTAGGGAGTTAGCCTGAATTCATACCTAACTCTACAGTCACATTGTGCAGTAACTGATTGCTTTGAGGCCAAATTGTGTGATTTGCAGCTATGTTCTTGTTTGCTCTAAAATTGTGAATAGTTATATTAATATTATTATTTCGCAAGCTGTCATCCTCGGCAATTGTATCATTTGCAAGTTTGTCCTCTAAACTTTTTGAAAATAACTATGTTTACCAATTTATGATTTTGTGAGAAAGAGTTGGGTTTTTACTTATTCACACTTTGCCAGTATGCCTTTGGGGCTCAGAATATAGAACATGCAAAGATATGTTATTTTTTGTTAAGTCTATATGTATAGCCAAAAATGTAAAAGTCCCTTACCACATTTGAAATCAAACTTCCTATCTGCCTTGAAGAAAGCAAATCAAGTTTAAAGTATTGGCTAAATTGTTTTAGACAAGTTTCTGACTAGATATGTAGAGACACGCAAATCCAAATACTAGGAGCTGTGACATAGATGGGTCTGTCATCAAATGCAGATCACAAGCTTCTCATAGGTCGGTACAATATGAATTTAGAGATGGGCTCAGTGACAGATGGTTTTATTAACAATTGTCATAGATTTAAAATGTGTTCTGCTTAAAATGGGCAATGAGGTACTGGAGCTCTTTTTTTAATTTGTTTTCTTCTGTTGAAGACAGCATATATATCCACAAAAAAAGAAGGAACAACATTGCATAATGTACAGCTCATCAATTACTTGATAAAGGTGCACAATTTTACAAGCTTAACCCCTCCCCTGCTGATGACGGAACCGCTCCGTCATCAGCTACGGTTGGGCTGTGCTGATGACGGAGCGGTTCCGTCATGTCCCGGCCGCCGCGCCTGCGCGGCGCTGATTTTGCGCCTGCGCGGCACTGATTTTGCGCCTGCGCGGCCGTTCTAATGTGTGAGGCGGGTCATGACGGAACCGCTCCGTCACCAGCACAGCTCAACCACGGCTGGTGACGGAGCGGTTCTGTCACCAGCATGCGGCCGCCGCGCGGCCGCCCCACCCCGTTAGCGCTGCGGCCGAATAGCCGCCGCAGCGAAAGGGTTAAATCAAAATGAGCACGGAAAAAAAGAAATATAAATAAAGCCGTAGAGAAAATCCTTAGCAGATAGATCCACATTTCTGCATCATTTGTACAGATTTTCTAACACAGGACTATTCCTAGTGCATATTGGACCAGATCCCTTTCAACTTCATAAGAGAGTGAGGGCCTCTGACCTGAGCCAAGGCCATTTGAGATTCATAAACCTATCGCTGTATTGCCCACTCTTTCTTTAACAGACGATGCTATGGGATTTACCCAAATTCTGGTTATACATACGCGGGCACTCACAATAGTAATCAAGACCAATGACCCTTTGTAACCTGTATACCCTTTCTTATGCCCCAGAAGAATTTCTTTATCAGTTAGTTGGAATTTGTGACCAAAGCTTTCCATAAGAAGAGAGGATAGATCTGCCCAAAATTGCTTAAGCATTGGGCAATCAGCAAACATGCTTTAAATCTGCTGCATACAACTTGCATTTCAGGCAATAAGATTTATGAGGAGCTCGGGACATTGCCCATTTAGAGATGCGTTTGGCGTATAGTATAACATGTAGACTGTCCTGAAATGCTGAAGCTTAAGACTAACAGAGGTCACTGACCAGTCTAAGTTTACTAAGGCATTGTCATTAGCCGTTATCTCAAATGCTAGAAGCCGGCTCCATTTTGAAGCTATTTGCTAACTATCATCTTGTATCAATGAGATACGTTTCTGATAGAATAAATGAAGAGAGATCCTATCAGACGTACCATAGAAACAGGAAAGTATTGCCAATGTAGCCGGTTCAGCTTGAAGTTTCCTCCTATACAAGAAATAATCCCTTACTTGTAAATACTCAAAAAAGAGTGCTGGGTAGCCCATATTCCTTTTGTAATTAATAAAATGTATGAAACCCCCTAGTTATCATACAAATGGCCTAAGTTATTGATGCACAGACATTGCTAGGCTTTCCCCATATTTTCGTGAAATATGTCTGGGAGTAATGGATTACCCCATAGTATAGTAAAATGATGCAACATAGGTGGGGCGCATTTCTTGCAGATTTCCTGCCATATCCCTGCTCTGTCCCTAACTATCTTGAATTAAACCCTCTTTTAATAATTTGGGTCTGTGAGCTTATGAAGTATAAATCCGATTATGGCCCACAAGCAAGTTGATAGGCCAGTGAAGACAAACCAGCTTCGCAACCTGATAGCAAGCTCTGGATCCATTATTATAACTTGAAATCTGGGAGCTTGACCCCCCCCCACCCCACCCCACCCCACCTGTTTATGTGTCAGTTTCATGAGGCTTAAGGCCCTTCTGGCCCTTCTGGCCCTTCTGGCCCTTCAATACCCCCAAATAAAGCTGGCAATAACACTTTCCAAACACATACAAAAGGAGCCAGGTACACGTATGGGGATTGAACAGAACAAATATAGAAATCTTGGCAGTACATTCTTTTTTTATAACTTTACATCTACCAAGTGTCCTGAGAGGAAGCCAATGTCAGTACCATAATTTAGCCGTCACAAGTTTTAGGAGTAGCTCAAAATTGATAGTCACTATATATTCTACATGGCTTCTAAGCCACATACCTAAATATGTGGCTGTATCTGTGATCTCTGGAACTGATAGCAAGATGCCTACTAGAGAAGACTGCGATATCATCCACATAAGCAGTTAGCTTAAGTTTTATACCACTTAGGTTTACTGGATGACTACCCACAATCTGCAAAAGTTGGCTGATAAATGGCACAATATATAAAGCAAATAATAAAGGAGAAAGTGGGCTCTGTGTACTGAAAATAAAAATGGTGAAATACTATTCAACATAACTTTAGCTACAGGTTTCTCATACAATGTCTGGACAAGCGATAAAACCCACTTCTGAATCCGAATGCCCTCATTGTTGTCCATAGTGCTTCCCAAGTTACTCTGTCAATAGCCTTGTCAGCAACTAGCATTATCATGCCAATCTGTTCTTTCAATTTCCCTGATGCATCGAAGTCTGCTATGGCAGTGCTAATATGGGCTGTGGTATCTCTTCCGTGGGACCAACCAATGCTGTTGGTCTGAGACTAAACCATGTTTAAGAGGGGCCAGGGGATTTTCCAAGATTTTAGAGAAAATGTTAGCATCGGAGTTAATCAACGAAATTGGCCGATACAAAATTCTCTCCTCAGGTGGTTTGCCCTTTATGAGAGATACTACTATATTAGTAATTCTCCAAGATACGGGGGCATCCTACCCCATGAGATATGTAATTAAGTTGGTAAACTCTGGTGCTAGGATATCCTTGAAAACTTTGTAAAACTCAAGGGGGGTTGTATCCTTGCCCGCAGCCTTACCTGAGGGCAAAGTACTAATAGCATCCTCACCTCACCGAGCACCATGTCCCCTTGAAGCTGTATCTTCTCCTGAGATTCTAACCGGGGTATTTGGCTCTCTTGTAGATATTCACAGAAGATAAGATTAGAGGGAGATGCTGGTTCACTATAAACTCTTTCAATAAAAAATAATAAAATTGTTTGGCGATAGATTAAGGTTGTATATAGCACCCCTCCCTCCCCATCAATATGATGATGTTAGATCTGGCCTTGTTATCAGATATTTGGCTGGCTAAAAGCCAACCCACTTTCTCACCATATTCATATTGTAACATTCTGTTTTTATTATAGCTGGCAGCTACTTTTTCAGTTAACCCCCGATTAAGCTTGTGCCGCTATCTATCAACATAGGATATATGGACCGCTCAGTCAAATCCCTTCCAATGAGGACCTGTGCATGCTAACATTCAAGGTATAAGCAATCAAAACGACATTGTCCAGCTTCTTCATGCGGATTCCTGTTTTTATCTAAGATAAACTGGAGGGTCACTCCCCTGACATATGCATTCATGCAGTCCCACACTACAGCTGCCGTGGTAGGACGCATATTGTTAGCTATGTATTCCCCCAATGCCCCTCTGTGGCATACAGGATACTCCCGGTTACTAAGTAGATGACTAGGACACAATACTCCGGGTTACTAAGTAGATGATGAGGAAATGAAAATGAGTGTCTCTCCCTCCTATTCCTACCTGTATTTTTAACATGATAGGGTTGTGATCTGGTGTGATTTTTTTATAGACCTCAATATGGGCATTCTCCAGAGCCATGACCTTAGCAAATATCATGTCAATACGTGAGTAATATTTGTGGGGAGATTAATAGTATGTAAACCCTGGTGGTGTCCTACAAGCAGCATTTAACTGATGAATGCTCATAACTTCTAGTATAGAGGTGCAAGCCTTGCCCATCCTTGCATGGACCTTTTGATAGTATCAATCCTATAATCCATGAAACAGTTAAAATCCCCCATGATTATTAAACCCCCTGCCCAATCTAGTAATTCTGAGAATAGATAGACAAATATGTCAGGGTTGTCAAAGTTTGTACCGTTTACCACACATATAGTTACCTTCTACCACAGGGTGGTTAGCTGCACTAGCGCCCATCTTCCTTTAGAATCTGCAGAAGTCCGGAGTATACTTATAGCAACATTTTTAGATTTCATTATGGCAACCCCCGAATTGAAACTGTCTGAGAGGTACATGTTAAAACATCATATCCCAATTGTTTAAATACCTGCCTATCTTTATAGGATTGATGGGTCTGAGTTAAACCAAGTAGCTGTGGTTTAAATGCTTTAGGCTCTTCAGGTATCAGTTGATGCTTCCTGAGTTGGTTCAGTCCTTCAACATTCCAACACATATACTTCACTTTAGACATTAAATGATCTTATTCATGTTATCTTTCCCTTTGTTCTGTTTTAGTTGCTTCACCCAGCTCTTTTTCAGAAATCTTTATTTGTGAATAAAAAAGCACCTTAGCTGGCTCCTTTGCAACTCTCCCTTCCCTCCCCATCCAATGACGGTGATAGAATAAGACAGAACCTCTCTCTAGCCCACCCATCCCTTACCCCCATATCAAGAAAAGGAATTCATCCTCTCACCCTTCTGTCAGTGACTGACAGCCTTCAGGGAGCAGATCCTCCCAAGCTCCCCTGCATTCCACCACCCCACCACTAGGCCACCACCAGATAGAAAACAAGAAAAAGAAAAGAGAGCAAAAAAGGGGGGGAGGCTACCCGTGGATTATGGCCACATTTTTGGACAGATAAGTGGATGATACTCCCCAAATGTTCTATGAAGTTTCTGATTGCCAGCTGGACAGGGCTTGTTTAGCTTCAGTCTCTGTGTATAAAAATTGCAAGCAACCGTCTTTAATAATTGTGAACCGAGCTGGCTCTTGCAGGAAGACTTGTGCACCAACTGCTTTTTTTAGGATCTATCAGCTGTTAAAGCTTCCAACTCTTGTCCATCGTGGCTTTGCACAAATTTGGTCTTACAAAGATAGAAATTGAATCCACCTTTATAGGGGTTGTGGGACGGGCCTTGGCAAAGATTGCTTGTCGAAGTAGGAAGTTGCTGATGTATTCAAGCATTGGACAGGAGAATGATTACTTTGTTCGTGGTCCCTGGGTTACGAACGTTGGTAGTCTATGTGCCCGCTGAACCTGCAAATCCATAACCCAGTCTGCACGATCAGGAAATGCTTGCTGAAATAACCTGACCATTTAGGCTCTAGGACTCGAGCCTTCCCCCCCCCTTCGGGTATGCCAAAGGCCCTTGAGTTATGATAGTGTTGCCGGTTCTCAAGATCTTCAATTTTGCCCTGCAGAAACACAATCTGGTTTTCCTGGGTTCTTATTGATTTGATCACCAGAGAGCTGTTCTCCTCCGCCACTGCCACACACTGTTGTAAATCTGAGACCTCTGCGGAAAGGAGTACAACTTTACTAGTGACATCCGTTAAGGCCTATTTTATTTCCTGGCTGTCTGTATTTGCTTGTGTGGAATTGTCGTGTGCCTCTGGTAATTGAGAATGCAAAAACTGCAAAATTGTCGATAATGAGGGCTCTTCCGCTTCAATAGATTTGGAAATCTCAGCACTGGACACCACTGGAGGAACAGAATGATCCAACAGTAAGAGAGAGTGTCCTGGTGTATCAAGAGTCCTTCTAGGCTAATCTGCTGCTCTGGGCCAAATATTATATAATCCTGGTTAGCTTGGTCGGTCCTCGAAGAATTCCCCTCCCCAGATGAGATCATGGGAGGCTCTGTGTAGCTGGTATTGGACAACCAATAGATTATGGCTCTGACTTCACCTTTGGAGGTAAAAAAGAAAGCAAAGCGAAAGAAGGGGGTTCCCCGTAGGGTTCACCTTTGGAGGTAACCCACTTGCTTAAAGGACTAGCCTTAGCTTTTGAGCCATTATGCTGCTTCCCCTCAGAGTCCCCTTGGGGGAGTTTAGGACCTCCTCAACCTTTTTCTCCTTTGACTTTAGACAGCCTATTGCCTGGGAAATCACCAGGTTTTTCAGCTGTGGTCCTCAAGTCCTCTGTCTATACCAGATATTCCCCACTAGTGTCAGCCATACCATCTGTTGCCACACTGGCACTGCTGGGTGCACCATTACTGACTATAAATCGGGATCGGTTGGAGCTGCCAAGCCCTCCACACTAGACGACCCTGGGCCTACCAAGCCATCTGCTTGCATGCTGACGTCCCTGGCTTCCCTATCAGGTGATATTCCCTTCCCATTACTCCCTACCAATTGTTGAGGTAACAGTGACATAGAGGGAGAGTTCCAACGGGGCCCAACAGTGTTTTGACAGATTACAGTTGCAGTCTGTCCTGTACCTTGTTGTAGGTCACTCACCATACTCAAAATCATTACTCAAATTGTCTGTTCAAATTGCCTCCTTCAAGCCATCCTCCAGATTCTTTTCCCCAGTGAGCGTTGGATATTCAGCTGCTCCTGAGAACATTGAGGATGCCACATTGAAGCCCCAGCATTCCTGCTCAGCGCTGAGTAGAGTATCAACCATTTCAGAGGCCGTAGTGGAGTTCTCTGAGCCACAGGACTGGAGTAAGCCTGATGCTTTTCCCCAGCAAGAGTAACTTCAGGATCGTCTTCCCCAGCAGTGAACAGGGAGTGGCGTCAGATGTCCGTCTGCCCAGCACTGCTTGCAGGGGTAATGCCGATGCCATCACCATCTTCGTCACCACTGCAGTGCCCTCTGAGCCTGTGGTCGCTGCTTGGACTGTATGGCTGCTGTCTCCTCCTCTTTGTACCGCTGGGCACTGTGGGCCATTCCAAAAGCTACTGCTGACCTTCCAAAGCCCAAGGAGGCATCAAATGCCAGGCTGATCAGCTGTAGATGGCCATAGGTGTGTCAATGTGTCACCAGCACATCAGGTACAAAGTCGCCGATGGAGCCACTCAGCCCTTACGGCACATCGAAGCAGTCTGTGGAGTGGAGTGGTGGTGCCTGAGCAGGTTACAGGAGGTGCTTACCACAGCGGAGTCAATCTGCCATGTTTCTTTTTGTTGAGTAACTAGATCTCAAAGCGGATATGATATGCTGATGTCTCAAGCACACTTCTATCAGATTTACTGCTGCATTATAAGCTAAATGATGATGCTGGAGAACTTTAGCTTGTGTTGCTAAACAGATAGCACTTCTCAACTGGATTAAGCCTTGCTCAGTGGTACATGATGTTGAGAGCGTACAAAGGAAGGATTTTTTTTCTTCCAAAATCCTCATGTGAAAAAGCTGCTACCGGCTACTTGCGTGGTTAGGAGTGAGATAGGAATTTAAAAAGATGTTGTGACTTACTTATGATATGAGACAGTACAGGACAAGGCCCAGAGAACAGCCAGAAAATGTTGTTCCAATGGTTCATGTTTGAAGGAGCGAGTACTACTGTTAAAGTGCATGTGCGCTCTGACTAAAAGATGGTAACATTGGCTTATATTCAATTGCATACTTAATTTACTTGTGTTCAGGGCCTGTAAATTAAGTGCTGCTAGTAGGCTGCAGCACTGGCTGTGCCATCCACTAATGGAGCACTTTAAACATGTCTCAGGCCAGCCATTGCAGAGCCTCCATGTGCAGTTTTAAACTGTCATTTCGACCTGGCAAAAGAAACTGTTTGCCAGGCCCAAATCTTCCTTTTTAATACATATAAGCCACGCCTAAAGGAGACCCCAGACAGCCCCAAGGGCAGGGTGCAGTGTATTAAAAAAATTGAACATGGATTTTAAAGTTTTAAATATCCTATAAGTGACAACTCTCGAATTCGTGTTTTACTACTGCAAGGCCAATCAAATCCTATAGAATAACATTGGAGTGGCCTCATTACATTTTATGTGTAATTTCAAAATGGGAACCTGTTAATATTTGGTGTCTCTGGAATCCCAACTTAAAATCCTAATTCATGAAGAAGTCAGATTTTAAATTCCAATTCTGAAAATTACACTTTCAGAATGTTGTCATTTTCTTGCCTTAGCCATTTGGTGCCTGCAGTCTCTGGTCACATGGCTGGGTTTATTTGGCTGTTGGGAATTGTGTATTCCTCCTAAACAGGCACACACAATAGGAGCCTAAGTGTGACTGGATGTACAATCAATGACAGCATGGGAGGGAGGAACTAGACACACCCTAACTTACACCTGAATAGGCTGTGTCCTGTTGCCACAGACAAGGCCTAACGACCCTGCATTGTCACTTCAGCCAGCTTGAACCAAGGCAGGGAAGGCAGAGAATTCCATGTACTTCACAGCTGATGTCTAGAAGCTTCTCCCACCTTCCAGAACCAGGCCACCAGGGTATAAAAGATGGACCTCGGACAGCACCACTTCAGTACACTCCTGGACCTGTGGATACTCTGCCAGAAGAAGGACTGCTGTGCTGCTAAAGAACTGCCACTCTGCTGGACTCCTACTTTGGAGTGCTGACCTGCTGACCCTTGCATGTGTGAGAAAGATTGGACCTGCAACTGTTGAATCCAGAATCCAGAGTGACTCCAAGGGCTAGTTGGCTGGTCTTCTGATCGTAGCCTCAGAGACATAACATGATTCCAACAACCTTGCATCTGCACCTGGACTCTGCCATCTGTGACTCTATCCTGATGAGAAGTGGTGCCATCCTGGTTCTGGATCCTTGGAAGTGAGCTTAAGGTGTTTTTCCAGGTGAACCAACGCATCCCCTCTGCTGCAGGGTGCAAACCTGAGCAAATCTGATGCATCTCTGCTGCTGCGTGAATTGGACCCGTAGCAAATACTTGCAACAGTGCTACAGTCTACATTGCCTTCAGTATCACAACTGTGCAACGTGTCTTCGACACGGATCCCCGCAAGGCTATACAACACAGGATTTAAGGTACTCTGTTCAGCTGACTTAACTGGGTCCCTGTAGCCGGCCCGTACTCCATCACACTAGGCCTGAACCTGTGACTTTGTCAAGGTCCAGCGCAACCAGATAGCCACAGTTTGTGCGTAATGCCTTTTGGTGCTATTTTCTCCAAAAAACATCAAAATTCAATATCCCCAGTTTTCCTAATTGGAATGTTGTCATTTTGGTCGTGTTGTATTTATTAAAAATTACTTTAATATTCTATAACTATTGTGGGCACCTTTTGTAGTGTATTGTCACTGTGGTACTGTTTGAATTGCGGCACAAATACTTTACACCTTGCATCTCAGATAAGCCTGACTGCTTTGTGCTAAGGCACCACTGGGCTGAGCACAGGTTAATTTAGGGTTTCCTTGTGCCTTACCCTGACATGGACTGTGGTTTTTGCTTGAGCAAGGCTCACATCCCAGTCAACCTACAACCCAATTTCTTACAGAAATGTTCTGCTAGAGGGAGTTCATGTTTGTTGTTCGACCTGGCTTTTACAGTGGGTTTGTCCCCCGAACTTTTTTGCTTGGTGGCCTTCTGATTTTGACCTGTTTTTGTTGGTTGTATGACTCTGTGCACTTTACCACTGCTGATCAGTGCTAAAGTGCATATGCCCTCCCTGTAAATTGTATGTATGGATTGGTGTTTCCATAATTGGCTAATTTGATTTACTAGTCAGTCCCTAGTAAAGTGCACTGTGTGTGCCTAGGGTTAAAGTCACAGGAGAGAGCAATGCTCCTGATGCAGCTAATGAAACGAGTCAGCCCTGTATCCTCCCCTCGATCCAAATGCCGGAAATATCAATTTTGACAACCGAAAATGTGGCAGAGACAGGGGCAGAGGGGGTAAATCCAGCTCACATACCTCTAAAAAAAATTGACGATGTAAACTTGATAGCAACCGAAACTCTACCGGCTCAGGAGCAGGACATAAATACTCAGCTCCCTCAGGCAAATCATACTAGGGAGGATACCATTAACGCTGAGGGAGAGCCAATTGACCCCTTAAACCTCCTAGCAGCAAAAGAGGAATCAATGCCAAATGGGGCTACAGGAAGGATCGGAGGCGACAAAGAAAATGACCCTAGTGAAGCCTTCTTCTCAGTTTCAGATGGGGGTGAGTGGTCCGAAGATGAAGAGGAACATTGCTCATGTGTGGAGACGGACACCGACCTGGAGGATAATGTCCCGACTATAGCGATGAAGGCAAAAAAAGCTGATTGGGGTCAAGAGATGTAGCAACAGGAGCTAACTTGGGATCATTCCTCTACTCAGCCCCTATTAGGTGGCCCCTTGCTGAAACAAGCTCAAATGTCACTAGTTGAGACAATACATCAGGAGATATTAGCACACCGCGAAGAAACACGCCAAGACAGTCGAAAATCACAGGCTGCAATGAGGAAAATGCAGGGGGTAGTAAGAAAGCTTTCTAAGGCCTGCGCCACCACTGGGGACAGGGTATCAAATATAGAAGAGAGGGTGGTCGCAACAGAGACTGAGATGGCAGCGGCCACATCCAAAGTAGATGCTCAGAGCTCTCAAGTGATAGATATGCAATGGAAACTGGAGGAAATGGAGAAGAGGCTCCGAAGAAACAACCTAAGAGTCCTAGGAATTCCCGAGGGAACAGAAGGATCAGATATTCGAGCTTATATTGTAAAACTCTTCCAGCAGGCTTTCCCCGAACTGCCCGGGTGGGATTGGATAAAAGAGATACAAAGAGTGCATTGCACCCCCTTCAAAATAAGAAAAAAATGCTAAAGAGGGAGATAAACCTAGGGCGGTGTTGATTTTTCTGGGCAATTCTATACTTCGACAGGCAATCTCGGAAATGCCTAGACCGGATGCAAGAAAGAACTGCGATGGGGTATCCTTCTTTGTACGCCCGGACTTCCGCCATGTGACAGTAGAAAGACGCTGGCGGCTAAGGGGGCTAATAAAGCCCTTTTAAGATAGGAAACTTCAAGCGTATCTAATAAATCCAGCCCAGCTAAAAATCATCAATGAAGGGAAAACATTATACTTCTCATCTGAAATTAAGGCCAAGGAGTATTTGGACAGCCTTGACAAATAGTCATGTTCAGTATCTACTTTTTTTTACAGTTTAATGGTCAGAGCCCTCATGTGTGTTAATGCTTGGATTGTTGCTGTTTAAGTTTGATTTCCACTACTTTGTTTCTTGTTTTCTTTCCTGGGTGTTTTGTAACTAAATGGGGGTTGGGTGGAGGGAAGGGAGGCTGGGGGGGGGTGGGGGGGCCCGTGGGGGGTGGAAAAATGAAAAAAGACTTAAAATGGAGCTCAGAGTGCATCGCTACGGTTTGGATTATATTTGGACATAGGAAGCAGTTGAAATTGAACAACAGGACTAAGTGGCAGAACAGGATGGCAGGTCAAATTAAAAGTAAAGATGTCAGACATTAGAATATGTACATTGAATGCTGGGGGGTTGAATGATTGGAGGAAGAGACAAAGATTGGCCCACTTTGTCAAGTTTAATAAAATCGATGTGTTATGTCTCCAAGAGACACACCACCCATTGGCAAAAAGGAACCTTTTGTTAATGAATGGGTTTGATTTGGTTGCCTACTCATTACAAACCTCTATGGTTAGAGGGGTTGCCATTCTGTTAAGGAAATCTCTGGGAGGGGTTAAAAAGGTAGATAGCTGTGGTAGATGGGTGATCGCCGAGCTGGAGTTAGGCTACACCATCTGTGTAATTTATGGCTCGAATGGAGATGACCCGGAGATCTTTGACTTTATGGAGATCGAACTCGTTGGCTGGGTGGTACCTATAATAGTTTGTGGAGACCTGAATATCTCTGCTAGTTGGGAGGATAGCGTAAAGTATACTGGTCGGAAGCCACGAGTGTACAGGGCAATTAAAGCTATGAAGGAATCAATAGATTTAGTGGATATTTGGGGCGTCAAGGAGCCTCTTAATTCTGGTTTCATATACTTCTCAAACCCAGCTCAGAAGCACTCCAAACTGGACTATTTGTTTATCTCCTCATCAGAGATCGATAAAGTAACTATAACCAAACTGCCGAGAGTGCTTTTGGATCATAATCCCTTAGTAATTACATATCAGAGGAGCTACTGTAGAAGAGCCAGACCCCCATGGTCTTTTGAGAGGAGACTACTGGAGGATGCCAGATTTATCGCCCATATCAAGAGCTGGTCTGATGACTTCTTGTCTGCTAATAGATATAGTTCCTCCCGGAATATAGTATGGGACTCCATTAAAGCGGCTCTGAGAGGGGAAACTATCAGTTACTCGACTAAATTAAGGAATGAAGATAGAAAGGCCGAACTGAAACTACTAGATAGACTTATTAATATAGAAGAAGAGCATGTTAAGGTTATTGAATTGGGTGGGGATGGTAGTAGCAGCCATAAAGTACTTATGAATATTAAGGCAGATCTTCAGAAAATGTCCATTCAGAAGGCGATGGGGGAGTACCAGGCTACAAGAGCTAATCGGTATGAAACTGGCGAATATGCCGGTAGAGCCCTGGCTCTAAGACTTCGGCAAGAGCGGTCTAAAAACACTATTAAGAAGATAGAAGAAAGGGGCAGAGAATATACAGAAACCAAAGATATCTTGCGTGTCTTTAGAGACTTCTATCAAAGGCTATATGATGAGGAAACAGTGGATGGGGAACAACATACAAATTTAGAGGATTCAGGCCACACCTTGATGCCTCTCTCCAAGAGGAACTGGATAAGGACATTACCGAATTGGAGGTCAAAACCGCCCTCCAGGAGCTAGCCCCAGGGAAGGCCGCCGGTCCGGATGGCTTCCCCCTGGAGGTATATAAATGCATTGAATCTGAAATTATAGGCCTCTTGGTAGATCTTTTTAATGGGATAGTATATAAGGGAGAAACCCCGGATTCTTGGAAAGAGACAAATATCATCATCTTTCACAAAAAAAGGAAACCTAGTGAGAATCCGGGGCCGTACAGACCGATTTCTCTAATTAATTCTGATACCAAGCTATACTCCAAAATATGGGCCTCGAGACTGGGCAGGATCATTGGTGGTCTTGTCTTTCCTTGGCAGCATGGGTTTGTTCCCGGACATGGCACAACGGATCACACAAGCAGAGCAATAGCTATATTTGATGCCCATGCTGCCACGGGGGGGGGGAGGTCGCCATGATCCTGCTTGATGCGGAGAAGGCTTTCGACCGCGTGGTTTGGAGATATCCCTGGAACATTCTGCTAGGAAGAGGTTTTGGGCAAAAAATTATTGGAGCATTGAAAGCAATGTATCACGATCCCGTGGCTAGAGTCATGGTTATGGGCTAAAAATCTAATATCTTTTCTATAAAAAGAGGAACACGGCAGGGATGCCCATGCTCCCTAATTCTTTTCTCCCTATATATTGACCCTCTCATTCAGGCAATATTGGGGTGCCCTAGGTTAAAGCCAGTTATAAATAATGGGTTTGAAAA
Organism: Lissotriton vulgaris; assembly: GCF_964263255.1. Classification (NCBI taxonomy): domain Eukaryota; kingdom Metazoa; phylum Chordata; class Amphibia; order Caudata; family Salamandridae; genus Lissotriton; species Lissotriton vulgaris. Next base: position 771,354,976 of record NC_141699.1, on the reverse strand, counting down.
CAAAATATTAGCTTATGTGGACGATCTGGCCGTATTTACTAACGATCCCCAGCAGGCAATGACAACTTTGGTTGACCTGACAAAACAATTCGGTGCTAATTCAGGATATCTACTGAACAAAGCAAAGACCCAGATAATCTGCACAAGGAATATAGTAAAGACAGATTCCAGATATGTAGATGCAGCAGTATACCTGGGGGTAACAATTAACGCTGCAGTAGAGAAAATAGTGGAAGTAAACTATTTACAACTTATTAAATCAATAGAGACTGACCTGAAAAGATGGGATGGCCTACACCTTTCATTGATCAGAAGGATAAATGCAGTCAAGATGGCAGTGTTCCCAAAATTATTGTATCTTTTCAGGGCCATACCGCTATTCATCGAGGAAAAAATAATGTTGAAAATGGAATCTGTGTTTATTAAATTCATCTGGCAATATGGCAAAATAAGAAGGTCAACAAACCTTCTCTCTCTCCCAAGGGAAAGGGGGGGGTTAGCTCTCCCAAACCTAAGGCTCTATCATTGGACCTGTCTTTTAACACAAATGACGATACTCTTCCAATCAGATGCCCATATCATTAATGATAGATCCGAAGCATACCAACCCCCCCCTATCTTTGAGTTATTGCTGGGAAGAAAGGCGACGGGTATTTTGCTATGTGAAGTAGATAGAAGATTTTATAAAAAAGCGAGATACAAAATCATCGAGAGTGTTTGGAGGGTATGGAAGGCTAGTAGAATCATGTGTAACATCCCCAAAATGAATGCATATATCCATATTTGTAATTTTAGTCTCTTCTCAAGATTAGGGATTGAGAGGATCTAAAAAATCTGGAGGGAGCTGGGTATTAAGACATTATGGGATTTAACGGATGCAGATGGGATTATAAGCTTTGAGGCTTTACAAAAGAGTTATGGAATCCCAGACAATCAATGGTTTGCTTATACCCAGGTTGATCGCTCCCTGAAGGCTATTAAACCAAAACCGCCTTCTCCAGGAAATAGTCCCCTCCTGGAAGCATTGATCAATGGATGTAACAAAATTAAGCCCATATATAATATCCTTCTCTTAGAGATTCACGATGATGTCGATAAGACTGAGGTTGCATGGTCCAACAAACTTGGAAACCCAAACATAGATGTTGACCTGGCTTTGGCACTGAACAAAAGGATTTTTAGAGCCACAAATTTAAGAGCTCAACATTATAAAACACTGTTTAACCTATACTATACCCCAGCTAAATTATTTGCATGGGGGGCTAGAGCGGACTACATTTGCCCAAGATGTGGGGGAGCACAAGCAGATTTACTGCACATGTTTTTAACTGCAGCTCTCTGACCCCAGTGAAGGAAGAGATCGGGAAATTTTGGGAGGGGCTGCTAGGTCACAAGATCAATCTATCCCCTACCCTGATGATCTTGGGCACAGACTCTAAGCTAAATTTGGGCAAGGAAGAAGAAGCCTTGGTTTTTATATCTGTGGCCGTCCTTAGGATCTTGATCTCAGTGGGATGGAAGGATACTGTTGCACCGTCCTTCCAAATGTGGCTATCCAGGTTCCTTGGAATACAAAATATTGAGTCATGCTTATATGAGCGTAAGGGGGTGAAAGTACAGGACTTTGGAAGACGGTTTTGGGCCCTGGTTACTAATTGGAGGGAGACTATTACAATTGATGTATGAATTACTACTTCGCAGAATATGTTGATATATATAGTAGAATTAGGCTTATTTTTATAACGATATATTGATGGTTTTATGCAATTTTTTTCAATCATTAGTCTTAAGTATTTATTTAATGAATTTATGGATAAACTGCTACTCTTATGTCCAGGTTAATCTAAAAATGTATTTTTCTTTACTTATGTGCTGATGTCTTAAGCTCGTATTTAATGAACCTGTGGATCAATTGCTATTCTTATGTCCAGACTAATTTAATAAGGTATTTTAACTAATGTGATGTATTCTGACTCCAAATTAAAAAAAAATACTTTTTTTTAAAAAGTGTGTGCCCAGGGCCTGTTAATCAAATGCTGCTAGTGGGCCTGCAGCACTGATTGTGCCACCCACATAAGCACCCTGTATATGTAACTCAGGCCGACCATTGCAGACCCTGTGTGCAGCCTGGTACTGCCATGTCGACCTCGCAAGGGCACACACTTGCCTGTCCCTAACCTTCCCTTTTCTTACATGTTAGTCACCCCTAAGGTAGGCCCAATGTACCCCTGTGGGGAGGGTATAGTTGTGTGTTAAAGATAGGACATGCCCTGGTGTGTGTGGCATGTCCTGATAGTGAAATACTGCCAATTTTGTTTTTTCACTATTGCATGTCTACCTATTCCCATAAGATAGAATGGGGAGTTTGCTTATAACATCTTATAAGCATAACTACCCCTAGGAACAAGGAAGGAAAATAAAGTTTAGTATGCCTGAACTCAGATTGTTAAAATGCATCTTTTAGTTAGGTTGATTTATTTATTTATTTATTTTTCGGTGCGTGAGGCAAGATGGCCACTGCAACGTTGTGCTGAAAGGTCGCATCTTCTCCCTCTCCCGCACTGGATGAATGAATTGTTGAGTAAGATGCTGTGCTACCCGTGAAATTACCCCTGATGGAGATCGGACGATGGTGGCATAAAGGGATACCTAAAGCTCAGCACATCAAGAAGCAAGCGCTTCGGATCGGACAGGTTTGGGTCCGAGTTAAGACAGCAATTATGAGATTCCTAGACGGACATCCCATGGCTCCTAAAATACCCGCTCGCGCTGTAAATCAAGAGAAGGCGAGCGAGAGAGGAAAAAAGATATCGGACCCTCCAGCAGCAGCGAAGACAGGAACAGCTGCTATTCTAAAAATAGACACTCCCGCAGGGAAGAACACCGGCGCGATCAGGAAAGTATTCCCCCCCCCCTCTGCCGGAGAAAGTGAAGAAAGGAGACACGCGGAAACCGAGCATGGTTTCTAAAAATAGCAGTGGAAGTACAGTGGAGGCTCGCAACGCGAACAAGGTCAACCCCGAGAAAGGAGACGAGAACAGGAATCGGGACACGGGAATGCGGCAACCTACCATGACAGAGATCCTGTCAGCGAAGATCCCCGAGATACCAGATGCCCTCTGTGAAACTGACGACGCTGTCATTCTGGCCTCGGGAAACGTCCTCGAGGACATAATTGATGGTGAAGGCTCAGAGAGTCTGGCTGCTAGGCAACAAGCTGAGCCGGCGCCAAAAGTGAAACAGAACACTGCAGAAGCGCAGATACAAGCAGCAGGCGGATTACACGCTGGAGGTGAGCAACCAAATGAGACTAAAATTGGAGGTAAAGGGGAGCCCGGAGGGGGTCTAGCTACTGGTATGGGGAATACGGGAGGCACGACTGCTGACATGCTGGGAGCTCTAATGCTTGTGGAGGAAGAGATGAATGCCTCTAAGAAAATGGTTGACACCTGGGGCAGCAGGGACAGCTTAGCAAACCAGAACTTCTTAGGGGAATCAAACACCGGCAAGCACCTCCAGGGGGGAGGGGACTGTACCTCTCTAGAAGGGGAAGGAGAATTTTATTCAGTAAATGAAGACTCGGGGTCAACACTTTCATCAGAGTCCAATACAGAGGAGGATGACCAGGATGATCAGGAAGGTACTGAGTCAGGCATCAGTACATCGGGGAGAGAATCCACAATGAAGAAAAGACATGCAAAATTAAGGAGACAGTACCCTGACTCACCTAGACACTTAGAGAAGCGGCTATTGTGGGATTATTCTGCGACCTCGCAAGTATACCAGGAGGATGATAATCCCGGCAATACTGCTGAGGGAGCAGCAGCTGGCTCTACCTCTATCCTTTTCATACTCTGTTTACTACCCTTAAGCAGATGCAAAGCGAAGCAAGGGAAGAAAGCCGCAGAGCGAGACAGGCCTCAAAGAAAATTCAGAGCAGCTTAAGGAAGGTTAATAAACTATACGATGAACCTGTGGATCGTGTAACAGAGGTTGAGGAGTGCACTGGCAAACTTGAAGATGATATTGGGAGCTGGCAATCATTTAAGACAGAGCAGGAAAAAATGGCTGAGGATATGCGCTGGAAGATGGAGGATTTTGAAAACAGACAGAGGAGGAACAACGTCAGACTGCTGGGTGTGGCGGAAGGGTCAGAAGGACAGGACGTTAGACAATTTGTGATAAATCCCTTGAAGGGGGCCTTTCCAGAATCCCAGTGGCAGTGGGAAACAGAAATACAGAGGGCGCACAGGTTCCCGTTCACAATGAAGAAAGCCCGGGCCACAGGAGGAGCAGGGAAAGACGGCCAGCAAAACCACCCGAGGGCAATATTAGTGTACGTTGGGAACTTCTTGCTCAGGGAAGAGATTATGAGTAAGGCAAGGCCAGACAGCAGGAGGACTTTTGAAGGCAACACTTTCTTTGCCAGGCCTGATTTCTGTCATCTTACCATAGAGAGGAGATGGAAGTTAAGGCAGATGATCGCTTCCTTTTAAACCTTAGGCTTGGAAGCATATTTACTGTACCCTGCTAGGCTGAAAGTAGTTGTGAGGGGGAAAATCTGGATGTTCACTTCTGAGATTAAAGCCGAGCTTTTCTTGGAGAAAATGAGGAAGCAGAAGGGGGGTTAGGAGACATGGGTATCTGCACACATAATAGTGTCACCTGAATACGGACAAACGGGCTAGGGGTAAAAGTATAACACAGCATAGTTAATGCACTTAGTGGGAGAGGGATGCGGCTTGCACAACCTAAGGCGGGCACACATAGGTCTTCTGACCTATTTGCCTGTAAAGGGGAGGGGGGTGGGGGGGGCAGTGCAGGGGAGGAGAGGGAGGGGGTGGCTGCAGGGCGGAACAGCAACAATTTTCTCTGTTACACTATAAGATTTGGCACATTGTTACTTATTAAGGAAACACTGGATGTACACAAACTGGTTTGATGATGGTAAATAATGTTCATCTTTGGTCGCACTTACCAATACTAGCAATATGGCGTGCAGGATAGCATCAATTAATGTATGCGGTCTCAATGAGATGAGTAAGAGGATGAGAGTTGCAGCGTACCTAAAAACTATGCGATTGGACTTAATATGCCTGCAAGAGACTCATATAGAATCGAGCAAGACATATCTTTTGGAGCAACTAGGGTTTAAGGTGTTGGCAAGTACTAAACAGGGGACTAGGACCAGAGGGGTAGCGGTCTTGGGTAGGCAAAGGGATGTGGTTGTAGGGAAGAAGAAGGAAGATCAATGGGGTAGATGGGTTATTCTGGAAGTATGTTTTAGGGGTCAGAAACTAACCCTTGTTACAATTTATGGATCTACGGAAGACGATCCAGATGTATTTCAGTTCCTTGATACAGAGCTTGCCCAGTGGCCTGAGCCCATAGTATGTTGTGGGGATTTTAGCATTCATGATCTAGAGAGCTCATTTACACGTCCAGGTGCGATATACCGGGGTAGGAAGAGTAAAGTATATAGGGCATTAGCTGCTATGGTCACACACAATGCCCTGGTGGATCCATGGGTAAAGTTACATCCCCATTTAGATGGAAGCACCTTCTTCTCCGCCCCACATAAAGTAATGGTTAGGCTTGATTACTTTCTGATATCTAATTCTTTACTCCCTGGGTCTCAAGTGGAGAAGCTACCTAGGGTGATTTCAGACCACAGTTCGGTGATCCTCACTTTTAAAATTAGCCAAACACCAAGAACACCCTCACAGTGGACTTTCGAGAGAGGCCTGTTAAAGGATCCTGTATATAGGGAGCACATGACAGCCTGGATCAAATGCTTTTGGGATATTAATAGGGGGACAGCAGCTCCAGGAGTGGTCTGGGACACTTTCAAGGCAGGAGTACGGGGAGAAACAATTAGTTTTGTTTTGGGAAGACAAAAGAGAGAAAGAGATAAGAGAGAGCAGGTTGGGCAGAGACTATTAAGAGAAGAAGGAAATCTAAGTAGGGCCATAGTACAAAATCTACCTTTAGAAGAATTCCTGCTTAAAATCATAGCTCTAAAAGCTGAAGCGGTGGAAGGGTTGGCTAGGCAAGCTGCATATAATTTCCTGACAAAGAAGGAAAAGACGTATGAACTTAGCGAGAAGGTGGGGCGAGTGCTGGCAATTAGAACTAGGCAGAGAGCGGCTGCAACTGGAATAAAAGAAATTAGGGATGCACAGGGGAATATGGTTATGGATCCTAATCTAATAAGGGAAATGTTTAGAAAGTTCTATGCAGATTTGTATACCCCAGAGGATCCAGTGAGCTTACTAGAGGTTGAAAAATATTTAAGAAATATCTCTCCACCGATAATGTCCGAAGAAGACAGGGAGATATTAGATGGACCCTTACAGTTGGAAGAACTTAATGAGGCCCTCAGTAGTTTACCAGCAGGTAAAGCAGCAGGGCCAGACCAAATCCCGCTTGAATTTTACCAAATATTAAAAAATTTGCTTTTGGCAGATATGTTTCTATAATGCAACAAGCGCAAGTAGGGGAATCCAGTCCGGAATCATGGGGAGGGGCTGATATAATTGTAATTTTGAAAAAGGGGAAGCCGCCAGAAGTACCAGGGTCCTACAGACCAATTACATTAATGAACTCTGATATTAAAATATATTCTAAAATCTTAGCAAAGAGGCTGGCAGGGATCATCGAGCAGCTGGTAACCCCCATACAGCATGGATTCATTCCTGGAAAAGGGACAACGCAGCACGTTAGGACCGTTGTTACTATGTTCGACTCTGCAGGTATCCTAGGGGATCCTGTCGCAGCACTTTTCCTAGACGCTGAGAAGGCATTCGACAGGGTCTCCTGGGATTACCTTTGGCAGGTCATGAGGTGGTGTGGGATGGGGGAACCTTTTATAAAAGCTATACAGGTACTCTATAGCATCCCAACAGCGAGAATTAGAGTGAATGGAGGGCTGTCAGTTACAGTAAAAATTGCTAGGGGGACCAGGCAGGGAAGACCCTCCTCTCCCCTCCTTTTTGCGCTATATCTTGAACCGCTATTGCGATGACTCGAAGCTAATCAAGAGATACCACCAATGAGGGTAAACAGCTGCACGGTGAAGACCTTAGCCTACGCAGACGATGTAGCTATACTAACCCCGAACCCCACTCTAGCTATAAAGGAGGTTGAGGCAGAGGCCCAGGTGTTTGGACAGATATCGGGGTATAGTCTAAACAGATTAAAAACGCAGATTATAAAAAATAGGTATACTATATGTGACGATAATAGGGTGGTTAATTCAGCAGTGTATTTAGGGGTCTCATTAATGGCGGACCTGGATAAGATTGTAGAAATGAATTTGACTCCTCTGATCGATAAGGTTAAGAGAGACCTGGAGAGGATGAACAACTTACATCTCTCTCTCATGGGGTGTACTAATGTGATTAAAATGCTGATCTTGCCCAGATTTTTATATTTCTTTCGTTCTATCCCTTTGGTTTTTGAAGTCAAGTGGTTTAATTTGCTAGAGAGAGTACTGAACAGGTTTATCTGGGCGCATGGGAAAACCAGGCGGGCCTACAGGTATATGACTCTCCCAAGAGAAAGAGGGGGATGGTGGGCCCCTGATTTTAGGCTCTATCAAATGGCTGCAGCACTACAGTATATGCAGGGGCTAATTGGGGGTGGGGGACTCGACACAGGGGTTACGACCATGTCCACGGAAATAACTTCTTAAACAGAGTTGAGTTTGGATACCACAAAAGGCCCAGATTCAAGACTGTAGTGGCAGCATATAGGATTTGGAATGCCTTCCTAAAAAAATGGGACTGGGAAGATATAATAGATATGTTAGGCTTTATAAGAATAAATCCTTCCCTGCAGAAGTATTCGCTGATTCGACAATGGCGAGATGGACTCAAAAAGGGATAGCACAGATTGGAGATTTAATGGACGAGGAGGGGATAGTCCAGTTTGTAGACCTCACCCTCAAGTATGGTATAGAGAGAAAGGACTTCTTTAAATACCTACAGGTAAGGAGTTTTCTATGTCGTAAGCAGGGTGGTAGCGTGGGGTTTAACAGTAATGAAGTACTGGAGAAAGTAAAACTAGGAGGGGACTGTACAATTAGATCCTTCTATGCCTGTCTAGCAAAAGGGAAGATAGATGATATGGAAAAAGTTAGTAATAAGAGGGTTGAAAAACTGAGGGGGGGAGCCTGGAAGCTTTCAAGAATCCTTGGACATGGGTTGTAATATCTTGTGTTCGGGTTCCCTGCAATCGCAGCACTACAAGACTCTATTCTCATTGTATCACTGGCACCACCTGCCCCTGATGTAATGCAGGGGACGCAGATATAATTCATATGTTTGCTACCTGCCCCCAGCTGTATACCTTGATAAACAATGTAGAAGATTTTCTTGGCAATACACTTGGTATACGAATAAAATTGTCACCTATGAGGATTCTGTTCGGGAGAGACAATCAGGACAGACCTGACCACAAGGAATTTATGTTTATGGCCACCGCAGTCCTGAGACTGACAATAGCAAGAGCATGGTTCGATAAGATACCCCCGGGAATGCAAACATGGCTGGCAAATTTATTAGCTAGCTACAACCTTGAGAAAGCAATATATGCACGTAAGGGGAAAAGGGGAAGAAGGCTAGGGCTAAAAATCTGGGAACCAATAGCGAAATGGAAAGAGAGTATGGCACTGCAGGATAATGCAACATAATATGAAATATAGGTCAAATTCTTTTTTTACCTGTTGCTTAATTTGTGCTTTATTTTATTTTGTATTGTTTAAATCTCAAACCAGACAATGTAAATTATGGATGTAAAGGTGATTGGAAAATGTACAAATGTATGATATGTAATACAATGTGTATATTGAGAAAAAGGGGGGGAAATAAAATATATTTTTTTAAAAAAATAGTTAGGTTGATTTTTACATTCTTTGTTTGAAAATACCACTTTTAGAAAGTAGGTATTTTCTTGCTTAGCCTTCCAGTGTGCCTCTGCTAAGATATGTATTGATTGTCTGGCTTTGGAGTGACAGGGGCTGGTGATGTGCAGTGGCTCCAGAGAGTCTGGATGAGTCAGCGCTAGGCTGAATAGGCCTGGTCTGCATTTGCAGTGGTGGAAGGAGTAGCACCTGCACCTGAATACGGCTGTGCCTGTATTCCACAATGATGGCTCCACCCCCCTGTGGTGTGTCTGGAACCAGTGCTGACACTGACAATGGAGGTTGGTGTGCACTTGCAAAGTGCCTCCCAACATTGTTTGGAATGGGTTTAGAGCCCTGGACCAGGAGAGAACAAAGAGATTTACTGTATAAAAAGAGAGGCCCAGACCCCAGACTTTTAGATAATTTCTGGGAAATCAAGAGGACACTTTGCCAAGGAGAAGAGCTTGAGAAACTGAGGAGGCGTACTGCCCCTGTGCTGTTTGCTGTCTGGATTGGCTTGCAGTGGCTACTTTTTGCCAAGGAAAGGGAAAAGGACTTTGCTGTTTGCTGTGTCCCATGCTTAAGGAAGATCTACAAGGGCTTGAAGAAGAGCTTTCCTCCTGTTCGGAAGTCTCAAGGACACAAAGACTTCAGTCCCAGCTCCCCTGAACTTCCTTGCTGGGAGTTCTGACCTGCCAAGATGTACCTGTAGCTGTTCTGGGCCTCTGGCGGTTGTTCTGGCTGTTGGGAGCTGGAAAAGCAACGCAACAACTAAAATCATGAGGCATCCACACCTGTTTCCGACGCATCGCCGAAGAAATCATGGCAGCGCCTACCCGCGGCTCAAGAAATTGATGCACGCAACATCCAGTGTACCGATCTCCAAAGTCTGAGATCACCACACCGATTCCAACGCAAGCCCTGTTATCCGGCTGCAAGAACCCACGCATCGTCCTGGATCGTCGCATTGCATTGAGGCGCCAAGTCTGGGGGATGCAGTAAGAAACTGACTCATCACCTCCCCACATAGTAGCAAACCGACGCATCACCTCTTCTCCGTTAAGGACCCGATGCATTACCTCCTCTGTGCAGCACTAAGGAACTGACGCATCACCTCCCCCAGAGTAAGGAACCAGGGCATCACCTTCCCTGAGTGTAAGGAAGCAACGCATCACCTTCCCTGTAACCCTTTTTGTTTGTGTGGACGACGCATCCAAGATACTTTGTGTGAAAAGTGTTGCATCTGCAATTTGCTTTGAACTGAACTGTTTCTACCATTTAAAAGTCATATTTGTATTACTGTATTGTGGATTTTTGTCGTTTTGGTCTCGTTTGGTTGAGATAAAAATTACTTGTTTTTCTAAACTGGTGTGGTGTCCATTTGTAGTGTTTTCACTGTATTACTGTATGTGTTCACACATGCTTTACACACTGCCTCATATATAAGCCTGTCTGCTCGTGCCTAGCTACCAAGGGGGTGAGCAGGGGCTATTTTAGAAGTGTATTCCCCTTAACCTGACTAGAAGCAAGGGTTCCTATTTGGACAAAAGTACTTACTTCTGGCAACTAGAGACCACAATTTCTAACATGTGTCCTTATGGATGTTATGGTAATATTCCTGGATTCTTAAATCATTGTCAAATGATGATGTATAGTAAAGGTGTTTAGACAGACTATCAGAACCACAAAATATCGTAGTACAAAATATTGTGTCAAGAATATTGAGGACAAAAAATTGTAAAGGTAAGTTTCATTAGATCAGCAAAGTTTGACTACATATATCTCCACATATATGTACCTTGACTACGTATATATATATATTTTGTCAAGTTACATAGATGTGTAGGTAAGAATAGTAAATCTATTCTTATTTATGTGCACTTACCATTTCAATATTATTGTCCTCGATATTTCTGACATGATATTCTGTCCACACAATATTATTGGTGCGTATATTCTGTCAATAATCCATGGTACACGTGTGCTGTTGCAGGTTAACCAGTGTTCAATTTTGTTTCCATTTTGATTGGAGAAACGTGTTTGTTTACTGACACTTAATTTGCACATGGAGCAATTTGCAAATCCCAATGGTTTTGGTGAAAAATGGGGATGGATTTAAGTTTCTCTCATGGAATTATGAATTGCAGTGACTTTAAATTGCTGCTTCCAGTATGCAATCTGCTTTGAAGTTATTATCACGTTATTCAGTAATTGATTGGTGGTTTTCCTCAGGATATTCTTTATCCAGTATTGTCTCTCATCAAAGATAGTGGTGAATTGTATTGTATGGTTTCAGAATGATTCCTTTCCTTTCGTAGCAGTGATGTTATGCATATTCTTTAACTTTTTTAATTGCTTCTTTGATGTATTCTGGTTTACAGGCCCTTGCTTGGAGCCTTACTGACGCTTTCCTACTCAATTTCAAACTTGATGTCTTCACAGCAACCTCTTCTGAATCATATAAATTCCCCTTTCAGTATATTTTGAAGATGTGTCTTAGGTGGATTCTGTCGTTATGCAATGTGAATTGCAGATGTTTTGTTTCTTTATAATATGGTATGCAGTTGATCGTTTTTAGCATATAAAATCAAATCCAAGAATTCCACCTAACATTCTGAAAGTGGTATGTTTATTGTTTTTCAAAATAATTGCTGTCCATTTTATGCATATATTCTCTCAGTAATTTAATTTGTCCTGTCATCTGTCCAAAGTATCATCAATACACCTCCTCAGGCAAACTTCATGGGGTGTATATTCTGTAAAGGATTTCCTCCAGAGCCAGTGCCTTTCATCCTGCCACATGAAGAGACAGGTTTATGGTGAAGTGCATTTGGCTACTATAGTGGTCCCTTGATATTGTAGATATATCTCTTCATTAAAGGCAAAGAAGATGTTGTTGAGACTGAGGACAGCATGTCCAGAAACATGTTGCTACTGGCTAAAAAGGGTGTGCTGCATAAAATAATGCTTGCTTTTTGGCTGTCAACCAATCCTTTTTTAATAGTGGTTTACAAATGTACTACATCAATTGTAGCTAGTAGGCAGTCTGATTACCTGTTAGTATTTTTTCATATCAAAATGACATATTTTGTATATTTAATGTAGGATGGTAGGTCTTTCATAATTAGCTGTACTCAGTGGTCAATGTACTCAATTTATTGCCCTTGGGGGGTGCTCCACAAAAAGATTAGTATTTTGTTCACTGGACAGTACATCTTTAAAAAAAAAATGTGTCCAGTTTTTCTTTTAAGGCAAGTTGTGTGGCTGCCATAGGTTCACAGTTGAGTTTTGTGTAACATATTTGTCTTGCAGTTGTAATGATGTAATTGTTGGTATGGAGGATGAAAATGTTTTTCCTTTGTCAGCCTCCTTTATTGCTAAGTTTGTAAATGTATTTCTGTTCCTGGACAGTTATGTTTTTGAAGGAAAGTGTGTTTTTCTTTTGGTACCTCTGAAAAACGTTATTACAGTCCTCAAGAACTGCTGTATGAAAAAAGATCTATATAATTACTTGCTGGTAAGACTGGTGTGAAGACACCTTTCAGTTATCGATTAGATTCTCCAGTATGATAAATATCTAATCCAATCCCTCTGCAAAGTTTTCCATACGGCGCTTAGAAGAAGAGTCTGTAGTGTCTTGTGAACCAACAATGACGTAACACCTTTGGCTCCTGATTAACTCCGTATGGCTATAACGTAATGAATAGAGTGTATAGCAGTGAAGGTTTCTTTAGAATTTTGAGTTTGAGTTATAAGCAGATTAATAAAGATGTGCATTACTAACCCCTGTGTCTGGCGTAGTCATTGAAATGTACCCCAGCTGGGAAAACGCTACGAATGGTGACGAGATAGAGTATAAGTACCCCAAGATTGACAGTGATCTCTCAGAGAGCTTGTTATGGTCCAAACAAACTGCTCATGTGTGTCCTGTGTGCCGGTGTCAAACTACAGAATCAAAGTTCAGTACATGAGGAGTCAAAGCGCAGTTACAGCCACTGTTGTTCTGTTGAAAATGAAAGCATTTATAGAGAATCTACATGCCGATGATCAAGAATTGGGCATGCCTTACCTAAAGGTACTGCATTATTACCTAACATAGAGCTATACATAGTATGGAGTGATAATGCTACAATAACGAGTGCTGCCAAGCAGAAATCAACCTGGTGTCAAAACATACAATGTGCAAGATAAGACTGTGCTTATAAGTGCTGTAAGGCGGAGATCAACCAGGTGTAAGCAAGTAGAGAGAGACATGAGTAGCAAAGCTAACTAGATGCAAAAATAGCTGTCTGCTCACCAGAAGCAATTGAAGAGAGTCTTCGTGCCGCGGTGCTGGGCATAGTAGCTCGAGGAGAAATGCCTGGGGTTGTATTTACAGAGCTGTTCATAGCTGAAGAGGTGAGCCACCAAAGCTGCTGAGTGGGGCTTGGAAAAAACTATACAGGTCTTTGATAAGTGACAGTCAATGAGTAGCCTGGAATAGGGGCAGGTTGTTGTTCCGATGGAGACCAAGAAACAAAATCACATTTCCAGTTATTACCAAAGATGTCCCAGAGGCCAGTATGTCAAAGGGCCTCAGAGAGAATGAGCTAAAAGCAGTGGCTGACAGACCACCATGTCCCACCTCAGTAAGTTCCACACTGGTCTACAAAGTTGCGGCTTTCTTGAAACTACCATCATCATTCGATACCACCAAAAAACTAAATATTGGCAACCGATGAATTACGTGGCTAGTGACATTTGAAGATTTCATTGGTATACTTGAAAGACTGATAACAAAAAGATTATTAAATAGTCATAAAGAAAATGCCATGAACTGACAGAATCATATACCGTCAGATTAAAGAAACCTTGAATCTCAAGTTCAATCCAATGCCAAATGTTGACTATGAAAGGTATATTTTTTGTCAAAAATGACAGAAAGTTGGTGAAACCATAAATGAATTTGTAGAGACTTGACACACTCATCAAACACTATAGGTTCAATTAATTTAATGATGAAGAGAAATATAATGAATTGCATCCCTTACCACAACTTAAGGCATCGAAAATCAAAGTGTATACATGGGTTGTGTTAAAACCCTTAAAAAGTCATGGTTGATTTGTAGCAGCAAGGAAACACAAGAAAACAAAGGTGCAAGTACCTAACCATGTGCTTTAAGAGAAAGCGTCAAGTGCCTGTCTACTCAGCTGTAGAAAAGGGGGTGGTAATGGACGGAGCATCTGAACCAATCAAACACTCACACCCAGTCAAAAGATCTTGGTTTAATCCATCACCATTCTTTAGCCCACTCTGCCACCCCGGTTCAGACATGGCTATATGCAAATCAGTCTGATCCTGTGCCTCATGGGAACAGTCCAGCCCGAACTGCCAAGCCATGCCTTCCCTGGACCGAAAACAAGCTTCCGAGGACCGGTTTCTGGCATTCCAGCCGTCTTCAGCCCGTCTTGCTTGAATCCAGAGGCAAAGTGAGCAAGGGACTCACGTCTGAGCATACCCTGCCACACTTATGGCAGCCAAAAGCGACCCTTTTCTACTCAGCTTCAGCACAGCTGTTGATGTGGAACTGATTTCCTTGAACTACAACATGAATGCTCACCATGAAATAGTAAGTCAGTTCCTTTCAATATTCAATGTTTCATGGACAGGGAAAGCTTAGGACTATTAAAGTAGAATTGCATATTAATGAGGACGTCCGTCCTGTTGCTCAGAGACATGGGGAAATTGCTTTTCATTTACAAAATCCTGTGGAAAAAGAACTTGAATCATTACTTAAGCATGATATCATTGAGCACTCTATTAAGGCTGAACTCTGATCTCCAGCAAAGGAAATGTTATGGCAGCTGTTTTTGTGTATATACATCATTAGTTCTATCTGGGTCACCGTTCGATATTTAAAAGTTATGGATAGATGGATTGATTGTATTGATATCCTTTGGTTTAATTATATAGATTTTTAAATATATAAATTTACAATCTAGCTTTGGACTTTGGAAACTCTGATTAAAAACGTGGATCATAGTTGAAGAATGTAGGTCTACTGCAGAGTTTTCTCTCCTTATCTACTCCACAGAAAGCAGTAAATGTTAATTTACCGGAATTTATTTGGGCCCCTTGAGCACATGGTGTTTTCCTCCTATTATGATGTGGTCCTTCATTTAGGATGTTACTTTAGCTAGTTTTTCTCTTCTTCCTTTTTGGACACTGGGTACTTTGTTATGATTTGTGCTTGACTTGAATAGAGGTTGAGCACCTTAAATGGCTATTCACGTTAATCCCGCCAGCCTTCATCTGTCTTAAATTACTTGGCAAATTGGTTTTACAAGCAGATTTGAGGAGTGTGTTTTTTATAAACTAATAATCAAGCTCCATCTTAAATCCTTATACAGATTTTGCCTGTAGTCGTCTCATGGGAGACTCTAGCAGAAGGGAGTAGAGTGGTGGACAGGAGAAATTAGATCAAACCAGCAAGGTTCCGTCTTTTGGTGTGCATCCCTCATATCCCTCTGCACAGTCCCTTGTTTTTCAAATTCCACAACTGCGATCCCTAACAAGAGCGTGGCTTTAAAGGGACTGTGATCTTGCATCACACATGGAATTTTGATCAGTCAAGCAAAGTACACAGCTGTTAAGTTCACTTTCAAAAAGTTAAGGAGCACCATTTTCACTCACTTCATGTTCAGGCTATGCCTTGTTTTCACTTTGTTTTGCATGAATTGTTGACATTGTTTAACTCGGGCCCAGTGTGGCTTGTGGGCTTCTATGCTGATCTATCTGAAGAGGGCACAAACTTGAATGTTTTGCTGTGCCCTTGAAGGCAAGGAAACAAAGAGCATCTCCAAACAAAGATCTACATTTCTACTCTGTCTTTCTGATTCTGAATGTTGCAGATATGGTGGTCCTAGACATAGAATTCCACACACAATTAATCCAAAATTACTCAGCTCAATTATTTTTCATATGAGAAATTAATTCTTAAAGTGAAAAAACAAAAACACAATAGCCCAAAAGTACACAGGTGTCCAATACAAACACACAAACAGGTTTGTTTTAACGTTTTTAAAGTAGAGGAGAGAACTCTACTATTTATTCATAATAAAAATCTCCTCATAAGGCAGTACACAAATCTACAATATCTACAATTCGGAACAGAAGGGGTTACCGAGAGAGAATAAAGTGCATAGAGTGAGAAATTCTTGTGCTCGTGCAAAGGAAAGAAAGGACCAAGCGGTCAGGGGATACTGAGTAGTATGGTCATTGAAGAATCTGTTGGCTTTGATTCTAGACAGAGCCTGCCCTCAAAGGTTAGTTTGTAAAGGAATTGTAATTGTCTTTACAGCGATCACTTCGCTCAGATGGTTTTCGGTCTTCAGAGAGGGTGAGTGGGCAGGGGCATAGGAGATGCAGGCTCGCTGTATGGAAAGGATGTCGACGTTTCGACCCAAGGATAAAAAGGGGCAATTTGTATCCTCATAGGCGGGTCTTCATCAGGACGGGACGGTGAAGGGAAGGAGCATAGTTACATTGCATTCATGTAACCCCAGAAGTGTAGGCGGACACCCTGTTAGTGGTGCGCCTATTTGCCAACTGGTCAAATCGTTAAAAGAGAGCCGATCAAACGTGCTCTCGAGTACCTCGCTCTTTTGGCGACAGATGATAAGTTGGATATTCAATGAAGCAATATACACGCTGTGTCTCCTCCGTAGAACTGCGCGGCCTATCAATGGGGCTCTGTCTGTCGGTGACAGAGCCCCATTGATAGGCCGCGCAGTTCTACGGAGGAGACACAGCGTGTATATTGCTTCATTGAATATCCAACTTATCATCTTTCGCCAAAAGAGCGAGGTACTCGAGAGCACGTTTGATCGGCTCTCTTTTAACGATTTGACCAGTTGGCAAATAGGCGCACCACTAACAGGGTGTCCGCCTACACTTCTGGGGTTACATGAATGCAATGTAACTATGCTCCTTCCCTTCACCGTCCCGTCCTGATGAAGACCCGCCTATGAGGATACAAATTGCCCCTTTTTATCCTTGGGTCGAAACGTCGACATCCTTTCCATACAGCGAGCCTGCATCTCCTATGCCCCTGCCCACTCACCCTCTCTGAAGACCGAAAACCATCTGAGCGAAGTGATCGCTGTAAAGACAATTACAATTCCTTTACAAACTAACCTTTGAGGGCAGGCTCTGTCTAGAATCAAAGCCAACAGATTCTTCAATGACCATACTACTCAGTATCCCCTGACCGCTTGGTCCTTTCTTTCCTTTGCACGAGCACAAGAATTTCTCACTCTATGCACTTTATTCTCTCTCGGTAACCCCTTCTGTTCCGAATTGTAGATATTGTAGATTTGTGTACTGCCTTATGAGGAGATTTTTATTATGAATAAATAGTAGAGTTCTCTCCTCTACTTTAAAAACGTTAAAACAAACCTGTTTGTGTGTTTGTATTGGACACCTGTGTACTTTTGGGCTATTGTGTTTTTGTTTTTTCACTTTAAGAATTAATTTCTCATATGAAAAATAATTGAGCTGAGTAATTTTGGATTAATTGTGTGTGGAATTCTATGTCTAGGACCACCATATCTGCAACACTTGATACCCAGGTCCTAGGACTCTTCTCGGGTTACCCCATATATAATAACGATTTCTGATTCTGAAGGCAGGAGAATTTTTTTGGGGAGGCTTCCTTTTCAAGTACTTCTTTATGCAGTTCTGCAGACACATCCTTTGTGAGGGTGATGCTCCTCATAGCAACGTGTTCTCCACCCTGGATTATACACTACAGAGGCACAAACAGATGTGAACTATTTGCTTCAGGCTATGAAGAGCCACAAAGACAGTGATCAGGAAAGAGTCAAGAGTTTGGTTTTACCTAACAGACCCATCTCACTCTTTATAATACTATTCAGCCCCCTTCCCACACCATCTGACAAGTGCAATGTCCACAGGAAGGACCTCATCAATTTTCTATAGGAGAACCATCTCCTTTGTCCTCACTTCACTGGCAAGGTCTCCTCCCTCCTGCATCCTGAAACACTTCCACTGTATGGGAAAACATCATCATCCCCATCTTGTACACAGAAGCAGGCCTGGGGCATTGAAAGTAAAATCCACAGGCCTTTATAACTCTGCTTCACATAGTCATACAATGCATATACTAAAATAGTACAGAAACACGCACAACATACTCATAATGGGATTAGATAACAAAACAGAGTATAAATATGAGTGAACATTGGTGATATGCTCTCAGCAGAGACAAATAATTAATTTTTAGTAAGTGTGTGGAACAACTCTGCATGAAAAAATGACCTTGACATACTTTCTTTCTTCAGAGTGACCCTCTCTGTATATTTTCTATTTCTGAATATAATATCCTGTCAGCGTCATGCACTGAGAGGATATTTCTAAAGAAACCAACATCTGATCCCACAGACCTGCTTAACTTTCGCCCAATCTCCAACATCCCCACCCTGGCAAAGCCCATGGAAAAATGTGTGCTTGCCCAACTCTGCAACCACATCGACCATTTCCAACTCCTGGACCAATCCCAATCTAGTTTCCACCCGGACCATAGCACAGAGTCGGGACTAACGCATATTGTCGATGATGCGCTAAGAATGCTGGACCACAATGAGTCGTGCCTACTGATCCTTCTTGACCTCTCGTCAGCATTTGATACTGTCAAACACAATAACCAAATTTACCTCCTGGAACACAGGATGTGGTTGTCTGGGCTGGTGCTTAAGTGGTTCTCTTCGTTCCTCCTGAATAGATCTCAAAGCTTCAAGGTGAACCAATCCTTGTCCCATCCTGCACCAGTTACGCTGGGGGTTCCACAAGGTTCAGCACTCTCTCCCACGCTCTTTAACTTGTTCATGGAGCCTCTAATAGAAATTCTAATATCATCCAGCATTCACTATCACATGTATGAGGATGACAACCAACTTTATTTGAAGAACGCCCCTGCTGAGGATATTCACTCCCTCAATTCAGTTCTGCTGGAAACACAAAGCTGGCTGACACAGAACCACATGAAGCTAAATGCTCTAAGAACAGAATTCCTCCTAATCTCACCCCACAAGCAATCCCTGTCATGGAACAATGGTTGAATTAGCTTATCGCTCTCAATAGTAGACCTCACCTCGTGGACTCGGCATCCTCGCTTGGTATTATATTAGACAAAAGTCTGAACGTGCAAAAGCACATTCGCTCCCTCACCAAAGGAGCTAATTTCCAACTCAGCTCAAACCCTTTCTCCCTGCTCATGACCTAAAGGTTGCAGTGCAAGCATTAGTGATCGCAAAGATGGACTATGGCAGTGCAATTCTGTGTTGCTTGCCCAGAGGGGAAACGGCTCCTCTTAGGGTGGCCCTCAATTCTGCTGCTAGGCTCTTAAAAGGGACTAAAAAATACAACCACATCTCTCCAGACGTGCTGGCCCTGAAGTAGCTCCCATATGAAGCTCCGATACAGTTGAAAATTACATGCATGTCACACAAAGCCATCCACTTCAAGAGCAGGCTGTACCCCGCTCAGAAACTGGAACTCTCATGTGGTACAATAGTCTCCAGAAGTGCCAGCACGCTTTTACTGAAACCACAAAAATTCAACAACAACAAAAAAAACGTACAATAAAGCCTTCTCAGGCATGGCCCGAGGATGTGGATCTCTCTCTTCCCCAGAAGTCAGGGTGATCCCTTCCACTGCCCGCTTCATAATGGAAGTTTAATGACTCTTGATGAAGAAATATCTGCCTCAGTCCGCCTTCCCCACTTGACCTGGGGTCCATAGCCGCTGGTTATAGCCTAAAGGCTTTGCTGGCGTGATTGCTGGACATTTAAAAACATTTTTTTACTTTTTGCTTTGTTGACTCTGTATGTTTGCCTATACCCTTCCTTGCTGCATAATCTGTAAAGCGCTCTGATATCCTCGGTGGTCATGTTCACGCTAGATAAAACTTTTTAAATAAATAAATAATAAATGCATGCCTGCCCAAATCGTTCTTATTGTAAGTCCATCATTGGCTAATACTTTATATCATAAATCATAATTTCTTCTCTTTAAAACCCTATCTCTGTAATCTAACATTACCTAAGCTCCCCCAGCCTATGTATCTCGCCAACCATTCACCTGAAACTTCATTGTCCCTATTAATGATCACACCCATCTAGTATTAATATATAATACATGGAATTCTTTATCCCTGTATAAACTGAAGTCACTAATTTTGTAATAATTGGTGACTTTTGACTCAACAAATAGAGCAAATACGTCAAAACCTGATTATTATAAGGTTATTACAGTCGAGTTCTGATGTCACAATGCCTCCTGCCAGAGCCAGCAGTCACGGTGAAAGGTAAGTTAGGTCGCAGCAGAAACTTAAAGTCACTGTTTAAAGAAACAACAGAACATTGCTTTTCTTTCTTCTACTCTATTTTAATAGTAGCTTGCAATGACAAGCAGAGAGAATATTTTCTTTTTTGCACTCCTTAGATGCACAAAGGCCAGAATTTTTCTACATGTTTCTACATATTCCAAACTACTGCAGCTTTTTTTTAAAACTGACTTTTATTGTACTGTTTCTAATATCTGTTTGTATCAAACATCTAACAGGTTTTTAATGTGTTTCATTTTGCACTGGAGGTTTCATTTTTATTTTTCACGTTTGCAAACGCACAAAGGCTTTAAGTGGTTTGTGGAAAAGGTGATGGTTGGATCATGCATTATATGGGATAAAGTACTCACTGGCATACATGGCAAAGATATTGCAAGTCATCTCAGAGTTCCATAACCTTATAAAGGAATTCGGACTTTGGCCTTGTTCCTCTGTATGGTTATGTAACTCCTTGGTGACTTGCAATATTATTATAAGATACAGCAGGGGGTACTTTGTCCCTTATTTCACAAAGTATTTGGAGTAGGTGCATGCAGTTGTGTCTTAAGAGCACATGACTAATCTCAATAGCTAACAATAACAACTGGAATTAACCACCAACTTTGGGTTCTGGAGTAGCAAGCTACTTGTTGTAAAGTGCTTCAACGCCTCGTCAGAAGTAGTAAGCCCTATATAAATCCAATTGTGATAACAATAACACAGCAGCCAAAGATACAGAGGACCACAACCCCAAGGACATTGGAGCTACTCTTTTAACATCTTAATCACACAAGCCCAAATTTAAACTTACTTGTGCCTACACTGTTCACAAATCTTGATTTGTAAAAATCTAACCTGTCAGCAACTTTGGAAAAAAAAAAAGCAATACGTATCCTTAAGTCATGTACACGTTAAGTGTTTATGATGGTATATGTATGATATGATTTTAAACCAACATATGTAAGATTATACACTTCAAAATCATGAGAGACAACAGAATATTAGATCATCAATGACCACTTACTCCACGGAGATCAAAAATACTTTTCTTTACTGTTTTATCAATAGTTAGATCAAAATGTTTTATAATCTAGCCTAAAAGCAATATAGATAGTCCTCGGGACTGAGAAAAATTAAAATAAATAGTGTCTTCAACCAGAGGGGATAGTTAAATTTGGATGGGCATGGGACAAATTATAAAAGCATATCAAGCGAGTCAGAGATCAAGACTATTTGAAAATGGTATAATAATTGAAATATTATAAAAAGGATAGTACAATCTATGAGCTCTAAAAACAATGGGAGAAAAAATCATGAAAGAAAGTCAAATGTTCAAATGAAAGTAAATAGTCTAAATTGTAACTCAAGTCACTCCGCTAAAAGAGAGGGGAAATCCTGGTTTCGGGGCAAATATTTCAGCCCATCCTCAGGTTCACCTATTACAGCATTTACTTCTCCTCATATGGAATCATGATATGTCAGGCTACAGCAAGACTCGACTGTCCTGAAGAATGAGATACACAGGGGTTGATGAGAAACAATATATATATATATATATATATATATATATATATATATATATATATATATATATATATATATATATATATATATATATATATATATATATATATATTCAATGAAAAAACCATTGGTTTTAGGCCATATATAGTTAGGGATTTGCATTTACAAAACCTTATTTTACTCGCATAAAACCATTGAAATTCCATATATAGTTATAAGCGCTAACTATATATCGCGCACCCGCAATCCACTGCTGATGATGTCACATATTACATCATTCATGACATGGTTAGTGACATCACTGATGACATCACTGATGACATCTCAAATGACATCACTGATGACATCACTGATGACAACATGCAGTGACTGTATGTTTCTGTAAAGTTAAAATATCTCTTACATATTGAAGAATGAGTGGATATATAAGTGTCTGGATGAAGGATTTAGTAGGTGCATGACTGACTGTATGAGTGAGTGATTAAATGTGTCTCACTGAGTGCATGGGTTAGTGACTAAACTGTCTTAATTTGTGCATCATTATGTCTGTTGTTCTGTGAACTGTTGCATGTGTTGATAAGTAGCTATATGAGTAACTATATGGGTTATTGATTGGTTGCCCAAGTATTTGTATGGGATACTGAGTGTGTGTGTAGGTGGCTGGGAGGTGTATGACTCTGTGCATAGATGTGTGAGCAGTTGATTCACTAGATGTATGGTTTCAAAAGTGCATGTGGAAACAGCTGTATGGGCGGTTGACTGTGTGCATGAGTGCATTGGAGAGTGAATGGATATCTCAGTGCTACATGTCAAAGTAAGTACATATGTAAAACACAGTACATGTGAGAGTTGACATATATAAATAACTGTGCATAAGAGCCAGTGAATGTGTGAGTGGCTGTATGGATCATTGTGAACTTGTATCAGGGATTGTATAATAGAGTAAATATGTGTTAGTATATGTTTGAATAAGTACATTTTGTATAACTGTATAGTTGAGGAAATGGAGGTGTGATTGATTCTTTGCATGACTGACTAGGTGTGTGAGTAACTCCATGGATGAGTGACAGTCTGTGAGTGTCTGTTTACACTGATTGTATCTAAGGTTATATTAGAGTCTGAAGAGGTTCATCGTATTATCACATGAATGATATCATCAGTGATGTTATCAGTCATGTCAAATGAGATGTTTTCAGTGATGTCATCAGTGATGTCATTTGAGATGTCATCAGTGATGTCATCAGTGATGTCACTAACCATGTCATGAATGATGTAATATGTGACATCATCAGCAGTGGATTGCGGGTGCGCGATATATAGTTAGCGCTTATAACTATATATGGAATTTCAATGGTTTTATGCGAGTAAAATAAGGTTTTGTAAATGCAAATCCCTAACTATATATGGCCTAAAACCAATGGTTTTTTCATTGAATTTTCAAGGTTTTGTAAATGCAAATTCCTAACTATATATCCACTATAACCTATGGTTTTTTCTGTGAATTTCATTGGTTTTTTAATAGCAAATATGAAAAGCTTTAAAATGTCAAGTACGTGATAGATAAAAACATTTTCGTATTTATGCACGCTGATGTGCTTTGAACGCTGCACCCCCCCCTCCCCTCTTTTGTCTTAGTAGTACTCTCTCTTTGCAGATAGTGAACGGTAGTTAACGCAAGCCTTTGCCCCCGTTGTAATCCGTCGTGCCTGCTTGTCTCTCCATTTGATTGATTGTTGTCCAAGCATTTACTGTTTTAGAATTGGTTCTCTTTGGATCATTCTCTATTTACAAACAAGCACAAAGTCGCAATACTCTGTTTAGTCTTTGCAGATAGTGAAAAATCGTGTAAAAAAATAAAAGTAATCGAGCAAAATCAGTAGGCCACTAATTGGATCTCTTTTTGACCTCGCTAAAATAGAAATATTAGGAACAACCCTACATGAGAAATACGAAAATAGTGAGATGAACTGAGCTCCACACCATGAGGGCTGCAAGACAGCTCGGCTCCATCACCCATCCCGCACAAAATAATGACAAACCCTATGCAAATATTAAAAATATAGACAACACACCAGCAAAGAAACAGGGTAAAACATTTTATTAAAAAACTATTTACATAACGTTGGTTTATAAGATGATGTCAGTAGTGGACCGATGTGTGAATAGATCGAAAGCAGCACAAGGCTCCAAGATCCGGATGGCAAGCTCCTGGATGTTGGGTGCCATAGTTCAGAGTTCTGAGTTTGAGCCTTTTTCAATGCCTGTGCTTTGTTGAATCAAAATGGCGGCTTGACACAAAGCTGACTCAAGCGTTGCTACTGATGCTAAGCAGACCAAAACTGGTTTTCAGTTTGTACATTTTTCTAGATTTTTCAATCCAAGTTTGGTTGACTTTGTAGAACGATGGCTTCAAATTTTCAACATACGGTGTGGTGGCGCTGACTGGGAGGGGGCGCTTCGCTCCTGCCCCCTCCCCAAGTAAGATTTTCATACGTGAAAGTACGTTAATGGTTTTGGTCCCTGAGTTGCTTCGATGTCACTGCCATTCTCAAATAGCATAAGTTCTGGATGTTGGGTGCCATAGTTAAGAGTTCTGAGCAGTGCTTGTAACACTGTCTGAAGCTTATTTCCACCTACTGCAGCTTCACTATTCTCAAAGTAAGTGAGTGTCGTTTGTGGACCTGACTGTATTAGAAAACAATGTGATATGTTACCTTCCTAAACAGCTTGACGGAGGCCCCTGAGGGGCGGTGTGATGGCCATGGACTCGGATAAGACGCTTGGCTCCGACACCCTCCCCAAGTCTTATAGCACTGGTGTAGCCTGAGATCGCCCCCGACATAGGCGGCCGGCTCCCGGGGTCCGGCGGAACTTTTTGCCTTTTGATGACTCTTCAATTCTGGACCTTGTCCCACAATCCGTTTCACCTGAAGACAAGCTGTAGTGGGGCGCCCCTTTACCGTTTTAGTTGCCATTCCGCCCGCTTTTGCTACACTGTGCCTCTTCCGCCATTCAGCTGTTTACCGCCCGCTCTTGCGACTACAGCGTCTCGCTCACCATGTAGTTGAGTTGCTCCCGCTCTTGCGGTGCAGCGATAGGCGGCTGCCACATGGCTCTTAAAATGGCGGCCGGCTCTTCGGTTTTGGGCCTGGTCCACTAAAATGGCCCTGGGACACATTGCAACTCGGACGCTTCCCTGATAGGGCTTGGGTCCCATTCTCGAAAACGTCCCCTCAGCCGTGAAGATTCTACAAAAGTCTTGGGGGCCTCCGACTCCCGCAGGCTTCTGGTGGGGAGCGGCTGCCATGATTGCTCGTGGAATGGCCACGACGGAGCTACGAGATGGTAGTGGTCTCATGCTGACGCCAGCTTTAGTCTGAAACATCCAGAAACACTGTAGACTACCAATTCGATCAGTTCCGGTAGCGCCCCAACATGACCCGGAAGAGAAGAACTTGCCCTCCCCTCTTTGACTGATGGTTCTTGTTGCCTGTCCCCTCTGTTGTCATTTAACAGAACTTTTTGGACTGCTGAAAGGGGTTGTGTTCTGAACGCTGGTTGGTGGAGACATTTTGACTATATTCTTGACCTACGTTGTCGCGTAATGCGTTATATGACACGCCGCGTTAGCGCACCCAAAAGTGATCCGAGGCGCAGCGCGCAGCGCGTAACGTAAGCATAACAGGTCATGTGACTTGTTAATAAAACTTTTCATTGGTTCATTTTACTTTTGTTAATTTAATGATGAAATGCTTGGTCATATGACCTAAAAATTACGCTTTTTATTGTTTTCGAATATTTTTTTTTCAAACATATGTTATAATATTCCAGGCTAATGTACTTTCCCGGAAAATTTACAACTGTCTTGCAAGTAAAATATATTCCTTTTTCGAGAAAAAGGGCGTTTCTTCCTTCCATGACGGAACCGTTGAGTAAAAGAGATTCGGCCTGCTGTCTTAGTCGCCGATACGCCTGATTATCAGATTCTTATCGATCACTTTATGTTGCAGACATGAAAAACACAACTGCCCTTGACCATTTATCTTTACTGCGTTCCTACATATTATACCTTTTATCCGTCATGTAATTGGACTGCTTTATTTCACTTGCCTTTTACTGATTCGAAAACAGTGACTAAAAGTAAAAACTTTACCAATGTAAATACTACTACCGTGTTTTGTTTTAAAAACCTTTATTGTGAAAATGTCAGTATACAAATACGGGCCTATAACCACGTGGGCCGGCCACGGAGCAAACTGAAATCGTATATGATGAGGAGACATTTACACTGTAGAGGAACGTAACGAGCGGGCCATTAGGTTGCAAGAACTAAGGTGTCTAACAGTTGCGGAATCGGTGGACATACATTTTGTAATTAAAATAGGACAGGGCCACTTACAATAACATTTTCTAGATATACATTTGCGGGCAAGGAGTTACGAGTCCCATTTATACCGGCGCCATTTTGGGCGAGGCCGGGCAGGTCCAAAATATAGTCAAAATGTCTCCACCAACCATCGGCCAGACCAGAACCCCTTTCGGCCCTTTATGCTACAAGATGGTGTCTTCCATTCAGAAAATATTGTTGGCAGCATTTTGAAAGGAAACAGAAACAGCCGTTCTCCTAGTGAGTTTCACATTGTTACATTTAGGAAGAATGTTGAAGAGTAGTATGTGGAAAATCTGAAGCCATTTTTCTACAAACTCTTAATCAGACTTGGATGGAAAAAAAAAACATGAAGAATGTACAAACTGAAAACCAATTTTTGTCTGTATAGCATCAACAGTAACGCTTGAGTCAGCTTTGTGTCAAGCCGCCATTTTCATTCAATCAATAGCGTCCCCCTGCACACATTCAGGGACCTGGTCGTGTCTTCAGATGAAACGGATTGTAGGAAAAGAAGCAGAAAGGAAAAGGCAAAAAGTTCCGCCGGACCTCGGGAGCCGGCCGCCTATGTCATGTGCGACCTTTGGCCACACAAGGGCAATAGTGAAGCTGCAGCAGATGCAAATAAGCTTCAGACAATCTTACAAGCACTGCTCAGAAATCTCAACTGAGGCACTCAACATCCAGGACTTGCCATTCGAATCTTGGCGCCTTGTGCTGGTTCCGACCTATTCACACATCGGTCCTGGATCTCGGCGCGTTCGACTCACTGTACCGCAACAGTGACCGCAATTCAGCTGGACAAGCCGCCATTTTCATTCACTCAATAGCGTCCCCCTACACACATTCAGGGACCTGGTCGTGTCTTCAGATGAAACGGATTGTAGGAAAAGAAGCAGAAAGGAAAAGGAAAAAAGTTCCGCTGAACACCACCTTGGGCAATAGTGAAGCTGCAAAAGGTGCAAATAAGCTTCAGACAGTCTTCAACTTACTCTGATTCTTATAATAAACTTCAGATAGTCTTACAAGCACTGCTCAGAACTCTCAACTGAGGCACTCAACATCCAGGACCTGCCGTTCGGATCTTGGCGCCTTGTGCTGGTTCCGACCTATTCACACATCGGTCCACTACTGACATCACCTCATAAGCCAACGGGGCACCCCACGCCGACTTTCGGCGCAGCATTGTAGGATGGCCACACCAGTGCGGCAACTTGCTGGACACAACATCGGGGCCATCCAGATCTCGGCGCGTTCGACTCACTGTACCGCAACAGTGACCGCAACTCAGCTGGACACGCCGTCTTTCGGCGCAGCATTGTAGGATGGCCACACCAGTGCGGCAATTTGCTGGACACCACCTCGGTGCCATCCGGATCTCGGCGCGTTCGAGTCACTGTACCGCAACAGTGACCGCAATTCAGCTGGACACGCCGTCTTTCGGCGCAGCATTGTAGGATGGCCACACCAGTGCGGCAATTTGCTGGACACCACCTCGGTGCCATCCGGATCTCGGCGCGTTCGAGTCACTGTACCGCAACAGTGACCGCAACTCAGCTGGACACGCCGTCTTTCGGCGCAGCATTGTAGGATGGCCACACCAGTGCGGCAATTTGCTGGACACCACCTCGGTGCCATCCGGATCTCGGCGCGTTGTGCTGCCTTCGGCCTATTCGCACATCGGTCCGCTACTGACGCCGCCTCACGTGCCAACGGATTTTCTACGCTTTTTGTAGCCCTATGCCGCATAACAGGTCATGTGACTTGTTTATAAAACTTTTCATTGGTTCATTTTACTTTTGGTTTCCTAAAGATGGAAGGCTTGGTCATATGACCTAAAAATAACACTTTTCATTGGTTTAGAACATTTTTTTTTCCCAAACGATGAAAACCCCACCTTGTTTCTGGATCATTCAGACTGAAGCTGGCGTCAGCATGAGAGCACCACCATCTCGTGGCTCCGTCGTGGTCATTCCGCGAGCAATCATGGCAGCCGCTCCCCACCGGAAGCCTGCGGGAGTCGGGGGCCCCCAAAACTTTTGTAGAATCTTCACGGCTGAGGGGACGCTTTTCGAGAATGGAGCCCAAGCCCTAGCAGGCAAGCGTCCGAGTTCCAAGGTGTCCCAGGGCCATTTCAGTGGACCAGGCCCAAAACCGAGGAGCCGTCCGCCATTTTAAGAGCCATGTGGCAGCCGCCTATCGCTGCACTACAAGAGTGGAAGCAACTCAACAACATGGTGAGCGAGACGCTGTAGCCGCAAAAGCGAGAGCAACTCAACTCGATGGCCGCCACCTGGGGAGGCCCGTTCACGCCGCCTCCCCCACCCCCGGGCCGCCGCACGCCAATTTTCGGAGCAGCATTGTAGGATACCAAAACCAGTGCGGCAGTTTACTGGACATCACCTGGGTGCCTGTCGTACATGTTGTGTCAGCCATGTGACACTGGACACAGTCCCATCAACATCTCAACGCGTTCTGCTGCCTTGGGACTATTCGCACAACAGACCGCTACTGACGAGGCCTCCCCCCGCACCACCCGGGACGCCCCACGCTGTTTTTCTGTGCTGCATTGTAGGATCCCAAAACCAGTGCGGCACCCAGGCGACATCACCTGGGTGCCGTCCAGAACTCTGCACGTTGTGCTGCCTTGGGACTATTCGCACAAAAGACAGCTTCTAACCATTGTTGCTTTTTGTGTTGAAAAATGTTTAAATGTTTTAAGTTTTTGTTCCGTTCGTTATAGTTAATAGTTAATAAAGTTTTATAATCTTACTTTGTTGGAGTGTTATCTATTTTTTTTAAAACGGGTGAATGGGGCCTTGAATCGGGTTATTGTCATGTGTGGGCTTTGGAAGTGTGCTGCTGCAGGATCGGACATTTCAAACTCAAATGCACGTTCTTTTTCTTACCTTTCCGAAGCATGGAGCGCAATAGCAGGCAGAGAAAGGGTGATGCACGTGTTGAACACTACCTGACCTGGCAAGTTGCTGGCAGTGCCCCCCCGCCCGCTCCTGAAAGAGGGCACACACACACCGCCGCCCCGAGTACTTCACAAATCTTTAAAAGACCATGCGCTTGTTCATGAGGCTTAAATGGTTTATCACCTCTTCTAGAACCCCTGCATCGACCCTCTGACGTTTCCTGGAAAAATTACCATGTAACACAATACCAAGCCCTGTCAGCTGAAACCCCCAAGGAATCGTGGGGCATATTATCAAGGGGGTTTATCTCCGCTTTTTTGGCTTTAAAAGCCAAGAAAGCGGAGATAAAAATATCTCCCTATTACCAAGCTGTCGCTAACACCAGTTAGTGTCAGCTAAAAGGAGATAGCGACCATCTTGGGCCCCGCTTTGCATGTCAGTGATACTTATCACTAATGACATGCAAAGCGGGCGTGCCAAGATGTTAGCGACTGGAAACAGTCCCTAACACCGCTATCTCCTATTACCAACTTTTGGAGATATTCGCGCTAAGCGCGAATATCTCCAAAATCTAACACCTGCCCTGAGCAGTTCTTAGCCATGTTATCCAATGGGAGGTGGATAACATGGCTAAGAGCATTTGCTCGATAATACATGAATATCGCTGACTTTTCTGCGATAATAGCAAGGTTTATCTGCGATAAAAATCGCCGATGTGCGGCGATAATTTTTGTCTCTAAACAAATAAGAGACAAAAATTATCGCTAGTTGTTCGTAATATGCCCCCGAGTTTTTGCTTGCAGAAATCGGGAGGCGGGAGACTAGCACTGAAATCAGTAGTCACACGCCTGAATCGGGAGGGTTGGCATGTCTGAATTCTCTACAGCTGGGGCCATAAACTACATCCGCAGGGGTAGGTGATAGCCTAGGTCTGGCCTGGACAATCGGACACAGAGGAAGAGGAGTGTCAGAGGGTGCGGTAGTGAATAGGGTGAAAGAGAGGTGTCGGGAGGGCACAGGGTGTGATTCTCAGAGAAGAGCAGCGCAGATGGGGGGAAGTATATGGCCCATGCATGAGAGACAGAGCGGGGATGACCAGTGCGTGGGGGAGATGCTTGCGAGGGTGGGAAGCCATGCTGAGGATCGGCGGCGTGCAGAGAGTGGGCCTGGTCAAGGCATCTAAAATGGCTGCCGTGCACGACAAAATTGTGGCATTGGACAAAAAGGCAAGATGGCGCAGACAATGTTTTTCAATAAGGATTCATTTATAACAAAATATTTACTCGCAGTGACAAAATGGTGGTCAACACTTCCTGATTTCCATCGAATCGAACGTTAACAAACGTCACGCAGCAAAAAAAAAAAAAAAAAAAAAAAAAAAGCTCACGCACAGAGCAGTTTTTAACCATGTTATCCAACGGAAGGTGGATAACACGGCTAAGAGCATTTGCTGGATAATGCATGAATATCGCTGACTTTTCAACGATACTCATGCATTGTGGCCGATGTGCGGCGATAATTTTTATCTCTAAACAATTAAAACGAAGCACAAAATGGCGAATTCCCGTTTCGCTACCAGTTTGCGGCCCAGTTCGCGGCCCGTGAAGCGCTTCTACCGTGAAAAATCATTTTTTTTTCTTTTCCCCACGGGACCCTTTAATAACCCCAACAACATTCCTAGGGGGTCAAGAGGGGGATACCTTGTCCCCTTTCATTAAATTCCCCTTTCGTTTTTCACCTCTTCTTCTCTCTCGATCCTACCGAGAGACAAGATGGTGGCCGCTCCGGACTGTTTAGAATGTTGACAGACACCGGAGAGCCAATCAGCTTTCTGCACGCAAAGTTCCGAAACGCGAAAAGTAAGCGGACCGGATCGCTGCCCGGAGCGCTGTTACAGATATATATCTTGATTTAAACGTTAATTTCTCAAAATCCACTGAAGCACATATATTGAGACCTAGCAAAGGCACATCGGGCTAACAGTCCCTACAATTTTGCCAAGTTTCGTGCAAATCCATTCAGCCGTTCGAGCTAAAAGTGAGTCCAACCGCCCTATGGAAAACTCAATGCAAAAAATGCGTTTTGGGACCCCCCTTTTTTCTCAGCCCCCCCTTGACGAAACCCCACCAAATT
This sequence comes from Lissotriton vulgaris, assembly GCF_964263255.1. Taxonomy (NCBI): domain Eukaryota; kingdom Metazoa; phylum Chordata; class Amphibia; order Caudata; family Salamandridae; genus Lissotriton; species Lissotriton vulgaris. Next base: position 771,323,722 of record NC_141699.1, on the reverse strand, counting down.
TTCAGGGGCTGCTCAGAAATAAAATGTGCCATTTTCCTGAAAATTTCAGCCGATTCCGTCCACAAACGCCAAAGTTATTAGACATAGAATTTTCAGAAATCCCATAGGGAATTAATCCTAACTATATATACCTACTGGCGATAGCCAGTAGGTAATATATATATATATATATATATATATATATATATATATATATATATATACATATATATATATTCTCCACCAAAACGATCCTCAGACTCTAGGCGCTCGACTGTGGGTGCTCTGCAAAGGGGCCGGATCAGGGCCCAGTAACAATTTTCTCCCCAAGGATGCGGCACTCAGCGTTTGTAAGATTTAAACAGCTTGTACTTTATTTCTCCAGCTCGGACCAACGCGTTTCAGCCATCACAGGCTTTGTTCATGGTAAGTGAGCTTTTTTCTATGTCCACTATTTATCCCATTTTAGACAATTATGGTGCATTATGGGACTTGTGGTCAGGTTACATTTCAAATGAATTTTGCAGATTGCAGATTGCAACGTATACTCATAATATTTACAGATCTTGATACATACGCTCTGCTTTACGCGCACAATGCATTCCTACAGTCTCATATTATTCTCATATGTAGACATTTTCTCAAGTATTGGGTATAGTACCCATTCCCATTATAATGTAGTTCTCATTCGACATTATTGATCTCCCGACATATATCAACTTTAGCCGTTTTCAGCATAAATCATAAATCTTATGGAGATTTTTCAAAGTATCGAATTATCAAATATCAAACATAAATCATTTATCAGGGTATAGTACCCTATAGTGCAATAATCGATTTTCAGTCTGCATATGAATTAAGTCATTATTTCCCAATTATTCCAAATGTACATAAAGTTCCTCATCAAAATTCATCCCTCTGGGCATATTGGTCTTTAATCTGATTATAAATTTGGATTCGATTTGTCGTAATTTGCGTAGTCTATTTCCTCCTCGTTCTCCCAGGTTGACCATGTGTATGCCAAAGTACGACATTGCTTTCCAGTCTCCTTTCTGAAATGATATCATGTGTTTTGCTGTCGCATAGGCCAAGTCTTTGTTCTTTACAGCTCGAATGTGCTCTAATATCCGTTTTTTCAGGGCACAGGTAGTACTTCCAATATAACATGATCCACATTTGCACTGTATCACATAGACTACATATGTGGAGGAGCAGGTGATCTGTCCTTCAATGAGTGTTTTTTTGCCGTCTGGTTCATCGTATGTGTTTTTGTTCAGGCCAATTTTGCATGCTTTGCAAGCATTACACTTTCGAAATCCATTTCGTTGGTTCGTTAACCAGTTATTGGTTCCCCCCGGTTTTTTGGATTTAAAATGACTCTTTACCAATTGGTCCTTCAAGGATGAAGGTTTTTTATAACTCATCTTTGGTCCGTCACCTACAATCTTCTTCAAATCTGGGTCTCCAGAGATTAGATGCCAGTATTTTTGGATCTTGTTCCTAATGATGACACTCTCTTTACTGAACATTGTCACAAATCTTGGTGCTTCATCAGACTTCTCTTTTACTCTTTTTGTAGACATTATCATGGATCTCGTTTTCAGTTCAACTTTTTTCTTGCTTTTTTCAAGTATTCTCTTACTGTATCCTCTCGATCTTAGTCTTTCTGTGGTTTCCATTATTTTGTTTTCAGCATCCTGTTCTTTGGAACAATTTCTTTTCATGCGAATAAATTCGCCATATGGGATACTAGCCAATAAGGGTTGTGGGTGGAAGCTTGTCCCATGGAGGATACTATTGGTGGCTGTCTGCTTCCTGAAAAGTGTAGTTTGTAACTGTTCATTTTCTACATACACCTTGATATCCAGGAAGTCAATTTCCTTCTCACTGATGGAATAAGTGAACTGTAGCCCGATGTCATTATTGCACAGTTTTTCAAAGTATGCCTCAAAATCCTTTTTAGTGCCATTCCAAATTAAAAACAGGTCGTCGATATATCGAACCAACAGTATTATTTTTTCCAGATCTGTTTGATTAATGGGATCCCATGCAACGGTTTTCTCCCACCATCCCATAGTCACATTAGCGTAGTTGGGAGAAAATGAAATCCCCATTGCAGTTTCACATTCTTGTTTGTATAGTTGAGTGTCAAATAGGAATACGTTGTTGGTTAAACATAACTCAATCATTTTCATGAGCATTTCTGTGTGTCTACGTTCTCCGATGTTCCGTTGCTTTAGAAAGTAATTGCAAGCCCCTAAGCCAATGTCATGTTTTATTGATGTATACAGTGAAACTGCATCAATTGTTATCAATAGGTAGTTCTCGTTCCAAGCAATGTCATCCAATATCTTTAAAAAGTCCCCAGTGTCCTTGATGTACGAACTCATACTTTTAGCAATGGGTGCTAGGAACAGATCTACGTATTGTGAGATGTTCTCGTAGAGGCTTTCACATGATGCCACAATTGGTCTGCCGGGAGGGTTTGTCAGGGTCTTATGAATTTTCGGCAGAAAATAAATTGTGGGGATTACTGGGTGCTCATTCATTAGAAATTTCTTTTCTTCCTCATCTAATAATCCATCTTGTTGCCATTTGTGAATTAATCCATTTAGTTGCAACGTCATTTGGTTAATCGGACTTGTTTGTAATTTAGAGTAGTTGTCTCGGTTGTCTAGCTGTCTTTTGGCTTCTTGTACATAGTCTGTTGTGTTCATTAAGACGATGTTTCCGCCTTTGTCCGCCGGCTTTATCGTGAGATTGATGTCATCATTCAAAGTCTTTATAGCTCGTCTTTCTCTTTGAGTGAGATTTTCTCTTTTACTTCCTTTTCTTTGTGCCGTTAGTTTTTCAATCTCCTCAACCACGGCTTCTGAGAACATATCAATTCTATTGCCTGGTGACAAAATTGGACAGAATCTCTATTTTCTCTTTAGACCGCTTTTGACTCTTCGGTCAGTTCTAATGTTCAGGTCTTCTAGCAGCTGTGTTCCCGAGATTTCTGATGTTTCTGCTGTGTTTGGTTCATATAGGAGTCCGAATATGCTCTGGAGATCAGGTAGTTCTTCAATCTGCCAGTTCCGATGCTTGTCTGATGACTCTCCATTTTCTGTGTTCAACGCCAATTTGGGGCGCTTAGCATGAAACTTCGCAAGTTTGAGCTTGCGAATGTATTTGTATAAGTCTATTCTTGTTTCTGTCGGGTTAAAGTGTTTCTCGGGGCAAAATGAAAGACCTTTATTTAACAGTGTTGTTTCTTCTTCTGTTAGCATATGCTCTGAGAGATTTATTATAAGGTTTTCTATTTCCGATTTCTCAGAGGATATGTCTTTTTCTCTTTTTCTTTTGGCTCTTCTGGTTTTCCTTGTTGCCCCGTAGCGGGGTTTTTTCCTCTTCCTCTGGGATGGTATGATCCTCTTCCACGGCCTCCTCCTCTGGACATGGATTTGTCCATGTTCCACAGGAGGACCTCGTCTAAAAAATCAAAACCCTGGATACTTGCTCCACTGTCAGACCCTCCGTCTTCACTTAATTCAGATCCACTCACGCTGGCTGGTGCATTAGGTATGACTTGATGTTGGTAGTTCTTTTTGAGATGGTCAAATCTTCTTGCAAATGTGAGAATTCTTCCCACTGAATAGTCTTTTTCATCTCTTTTGAATTTTCGCTCTTTGCGCTCCTCTATTTCAGTCTCATATTTCTCAAGTCTGTCGTCCATTTCTTTACTCATTTTAGATGCTTCATCCTTGTGTATTTGTTGCTTTATATTTTCTTCTAATTCATTTATCTTAATAGTGATGTCATCTATGTCAATTTTGGCATGTTTGATTAGAATTCGCATCATGTTCAGTGAGCATGCAGTATTGTTTTCCAGCCATTCCATAATTAGTTCCTTTTTTGTTTCCGGATGCGTTGGCATCGTAAAGATTCGGAGTCCTCTAGGAATTCTCTTGACCTCAATATATTTTTCAAGAGCAAGTACCTCCCAACTTTTATTAATTTCCTTTTTATACAGTTTTCAGCTAGATTAAACATTTGTTTCCCAGTACTTATTTGGGTCGTATTCGCCGTGCTCGATGTTTGTGGCACATTACTTTCTTTTGAGGAACTTTGGAATATTGCATTTGCCTTGTCTGCGCGTTTCGCTGCTCGCGCTTCCACTGTCAATATTTCTTTTTGTATTCTTTAGAACGTTTATCTTATGTTTGTTCCGTTGCATACATGTATCTTCTCACAACCGAGCAGACAGGAGTTTACAGCAGATCGCAGTTGTGTTTATACAAACTATCTCCCCTCCGCAGGACCTTTCGAAGACGCCGTACAGTTACGGCTCGGCTTCACTTGTCGGCCTGCAAGGGATGCATCGCTCGACACAGCTCGTATTCACTGGCTGACATTGCCACTCACCTCCGGGAGACTCCCTCTTTGACGGCGTCCTCCGACCCCGTCTTGGAGACGCTCGACCTTCGGCGGTAATTCCAGAGTTGTTTCTCCACGCTGTGAAGGCGGGCGCACCAGAGCCACTCGAATTCTCCACCAAAACGATCCTCAGACTCTAGGCGCTCGACTGTGGGTGCTCTGCAAAGGAACGGATCAGGGCCCAGTAACAATTTTCTCCCCAAGGATGCGGCACTCAGCGTTTGTAAGATTTAAACAGCTTGTACTTTATTTCTCCAGCTCGGACCAACGCGTTTCAGCCATCACAGGCTTTGTTCACGGTAAGTGAGCTTTTTTCTATGTCCACTATTTATCCCATTTTAGACAATTATGGTGCATTATGGGACTTGTGGTCAGGTTACATTTCAAATGAATTTTGCAGATTGCAGATTGCAACGTATACTCATAATATTTACAGATCTCGATACATACGCTCTGCTTTACGCGCACAATGCATTCCTACAGTCTCATATTATTCTCATATGTAGACATTTTCTCAAGTATTGGGTATAGTACCCATTCCCATTATAATGTAGTTCTCATTCGACATTATTGATCTCCCGACATATATCAACTTTAGCCGTTTTCAGCATAAATCATAAATCTTATGGAGATTTTTCAAAGTATCGAATTATCAAATATCAAACATAAATCATTTATCAGGGTATAGTACCCTATAGTGCAATAATCGATTTTCAGTCTGCATATGAATTAAGTCATTATTTCCCAATTATTCCAAATGTACATAAAGTTCCTCATCAAAATTCATCCCTCTGGGCATCTTGGTCTTTAATCTGATTATAAATTTGGATTCGATTTGCCGTAATTTGCGTAGTCTATTTCCTCCTCGTTCTCCCAGGTTGACCATGTGTATGCCAAAGTACGACATTGCTTTCCAGTCTCCTTTCTGACATGATATCATGTGTTTTGCTGTCGCATAGGCTAAGTCTTTGTTCTTTACAGCTCGAATGTGTTCTAATATCCGTTTTTTCAGGGCACAGGTAGTACTTCCAATATAACATGATCCACATTTGCAGTGTATCACATAGACTACATATGTGGAGGAGCAGGTGATCTGTCCTTCAATGAGTGTTTTTTTGCCGTCCGGTTCATCGTATGTGTTTTTGTTCAGGCCAATTTTGCATGCTTTGCAAGCATTACACTTTCAAAATCCATTTTGTTGGTTCGTTAACCAGTTATTGGTTCCCCCCGGTTTTTTGGATTTAAAATGACTCTTTACCAATTGGTCCTTCAAGGATGAAGGTTTTTTATAACTCATCTTTGGTCCGTCACCTACAATCTTCTTCAAATCCGGGTCTCCAGAGATTAGATGCCAGTATTTTTGGATCTTGTTCTTAATGATGCCACTCTCTTTACTGAACGTTGTCACAAATCTTGGTGCTTCATCAGACTTCTCTTTTACTCTTTTTGTAGAAAAAAATATATATATATATATATATTACCTACTGGCGGTCGCCAGTAGGTATATATAGTTAGGATTTTTTCTCTATGGGATTTTTGAAAATTCTATGTCTAATAACTTTGGCGTTTGTGGACGGAATTGGTTTTCAGGAAAATGGAACATTTTGTTCCTGAGTAGCCCCTGACAATTTGGGGGGGTTTCCTCAAGGGGGGGCCGAGAAAAAAGGGGGGTCCCAAAAGGCGTTTTTCCCATGTTAATTTCCATAGGGCGGTTGGCCTCACTTTTAGCTCGAACGGCTGAATGGATTTGCACGAAACTTGGCAAAATTGTAGGGACTGTTAGCCCGATGTGCCTTTGCTAGGTCTCAATATATGTGCTCCAGTGGATTTTGAGTAATTTAGGTTCAAAAAAAGATATATATCTGGGCGGAGCCTAACCACACATCTGATCTGATTGGCTGTCAGCACTTCATCCAAGAAGTGTTGGCAGCCATCTTGGGACCAATATACATGATAGCACCTCATTAAAAAGCATTGTAGTTAATAGAGGGTTTTAGGACTTTAGTTACATTATAAATCATTTGTTGATGGTACCATACTCGTTTTAGGAATTGTGGTGGGTTCTAAGGTGATTTTACCATGTGAAAAAACCTTCTGCTGTGATATCATGAATATTGTTTGAAAGAAAACTAATATCTCATGATTTTCCCACAGTGGTTTGGAAGGGGATCTATAAGCTAAACTGAAAGCATATTTTCTGTAAATTCACATTATCTTTCTCAGTCATGTGAAAATGAAGTCTGACATTCTCAGTAAAACAAGTACATCCAACAAGGACAGAGACTGTCAGTTGATTCCTTTGTGCTCTACTGCAGCCTCCTAGAGTGTTCTAAAGAACAACTAGAGCGCTAACAGTCCTACTTATTACAAAGGTATGGCACACCTGAAGCCATCTTGATTGGAATAAAGTGGTAACTCTTAAAACATTTAATTTAAAAAGAAACAACATGAGGAGGTATATTTTGCCATAGAAAGTATGATTAGTGCTGCAGAGTGAAAAATTAGGGCACATTTTGAGTGACTTCTCAAATCCTTTTCTATTTCATTAAAACATTCTGACATGCAGTCTCCCAAAATGGCCACCAGAGACAAAAGAGCCCAAATGTAGCCCAAATATCACCCAGATGTAGCCCAAGTATAGCCCAATGACAGAATGTCCCAGAGTGTTCTAAAGAACAACTAGAGCGCTAACAGTCCTACTTATTACAAAGGTATGGCACACCTGAAGCCATCTTGATTGGAATAAAGTGGTAACTCTTAAAACATTTAATTTAAAAAGAAACAACATGAGGGGGTATATTTTGCCATAGAAAGTATGATTAGTGCTGCAGAATGAAAAATTAGGGCACATTTTGAGTGACTTCTCAAATCCTTTTCTATTTCATTAAAACATTCTGACATGCAGTCTCCCAAAATGGCCACCAGAGACAAAAGAGCCCAAATGTCACCCAGATGTAGCCCAAGTATAGCCCAATGACAGAATGTCCCAGAGTGTTCTAAAGAACAACTAGAGCGCTAACAGTCCTACTTATTACAAAGGTATAGCACACCTGGAGCCATCGTGATGGGAATAAAGTGGTAACTCTTAAAACATTTAATTTAAAAAGGAACAAAATGAGGGGGTATATTATGCAATAGAAGGTATTATTAGTGCTGCAGAAAGAAAAATTAGGGCACATTTTGAGTGACTTTTCAAATCCTCTTCTATTTCATTAAAAAATTCTGACATGCAGTCTCCCAAAATGGCCACCAGAGACAAAAGAGCCCAAATGTAGCCCAAATATCACCCAGATGTAGCCCAAGTATAGCCCAATGACAGAATGTCCCAGAGTGTTCTAAAGAACAACTAGAGCGCTAACAGTCCTACTTATTACAAAGGTATGGCACACCTGAAGCCATCTTGATTGGAATAAAGTGGTAACTCTTAAAACATTTAATTTAAAAAGGAACAAAATGAGGGGGTATATTTTGCCATATGAATTATGATTAGTGCTGCAGAAAGAAAAATTAGGGCACATTTTGAGTGACTTCTCAAACCCTCTTCAATTTCATTAAAAAATTCTGACATACAGTCTCCCAAGATGGCCACCAGAGACAAAAGAGCCTAAATGTAGCCCAAATATCACCCAGATGTACCCCAAGTATAGCCCAATGACAGAATGTCCCAGAGTGTTCTAAAGAACAACTAGAGCGCTAACAGTCTTACTTATGACAAAAGTATGGCACACCAGAAGCCATCTTGATTGGAATGAAGTGGTAAGTCTGAAAACACTCAATTTAAAAAGGAACAACATGAGGGGGTTAATTTTGCCATAGAAAGTATGATTAGTGCTTCAGAAAGAAAAATTAGGGATCATTTTGAGTGACTTCTCAAATCCTCTTCTATTTCATTAAAAAAATTCTGACATGCAGACTGAAACATGCACTTTGAATACCAGCAGCAGACGTCCCTGGTGAGCAGTAGCTTTACTACAGTGATCTAATGTGCAACTAGAGTGCTAACATTCAGAATTTATGGCAAATGTGTGACACATCTGAATGCCTTCTTGATGAAACCAAAGTAAACAAGCATTGAAAATGCAATAGATCTCGCCCTCGTTTAAGTTAAAGCCATTCTGTTTGTAATGAGGTGGCTTTTTAGCTTTGCTTTTATTAGTGTTTTTTCAACTTTCATGTAAATAACATGCATCTGTATGCATATAAGTATATGTATGCATGCATTTATGTTTGTATTTATATAGATATACAGATGATATATGTTTATATATGTATGTATATATATATATTCACTGAAAAAACCAAAGGTTATAGACCATATATAGTTAGGAATTAGCATTTACAAAACCTTGAAAATTCACTGAAAAAACCATAGGTTATAGACCATATATAGTTAGGAATTAGCATTTACAAAACCTTGAAAATTCACTGAAAAAAACATAGGTTATAGACCATATATAGTTAGGAATTCGCATTTACAAAACCTTATTTTACTCACACAAAACCATTGAAATTCCATATATAGTTAGTTGCACTAACTATATATCGCGCACCCGCAATCCACTGCTGATGATGTCACATATTACATCATTCATGACATGGTCAGTGACATCACTGATGACATCACTGATGACATCTCAAATGACATCACTGATGACATCACTGATGACAACATCCAGTGACTGTATGTTTCTGTAAAGTTAAAATATGTCTTACATATTGAAGAATGAGTGGATGTATAAGTGTCTGGATTAAGGATTTAGTAGGTGCATGACTGACTGTATGAGTGAGTGATTAAATGTGTCTCACTGAGTGCATGGGTTAGTGACTAAACTGTCTTAATTTGTGCATCATTATGTCTGTTGTTCTGTAAACTGTTGCATGTGTTGATAAGTAGCTACATGAGTAACTATATGGGTTATTGATTGGTTGCCCAAGTATTTGTATGGGAGACTGAGTGTGTGTGTGGGTGTCTGGGAGGTGTATGACTCTGTGCATAGATGTGTGAGCAGTTGATTCACTAGATGTATGGTTTCAAAAGTGCATGTGGAAACAGCTGTATGGGCGGTTGACTGTGTGCATGAGTGTATTAGTGAGTGAATGGATATCTCAGTGCTACATGTCAAAGTAAGTACATATGTAAAACACAGTACATGTGAGAGTTGACATATATAAATAACTGTGCATAAGAGCCAGTGAATGTGTGAGTGGCTGTATGGATCATTGTGAACTTGTATCAGGGATTGTATAAGAGAGTAAATATGTGTTAGTATATGTTTGAATAAGTAAAGTTTGTATAACTGTATAGTTGAGGAAATGGAGGTGTGATTGATTCTTTGCATGACTGACTAGGTGTGTGAGTAACTCCATGGATGAGTGACAGTCTGTGAGTGTCTGTTTACACTGATTGTATCTAAGGTTATATTAGAGTCTGAAGAGGTTCATCGTATTATCACATGAATGATATCATCAGTGATGTGATCAGTAATGTCAAATGAGATGTCATCAGTGATGTCATCAGTGATGTCATTTGAGATGTCATCAGTGATGTGATTTGAGATGTCATCAGTGATGTCATCAGTGATGTCACTGACCATGTCATCAATGATGTAATATGTGACATCATCAGCAGTGGATTGCGGGTGCGCGATATATAGTTAGTGCAACTAACTATATATGGAATTTCAATGGTTTTGTGTGAGTAAAATAAGGTTTTGTAAATGCGAATTCCTAACTATATATGGTCTATAACCTATGTTTTTTTCAGTGAATTTTCAAGGTTTTGTAAATGCTAATTCCTAACTATATATGGTCTATAACCTATGGTTTTTTCAGTGAATATATATATATATGTATTACCTACTGGCGGTCGCCAGTAGGTAGTTATAGTTAGGACCTAGTTACCACAGTAAATCCGCAACATTCTATTGGGAATAACTTTGGTGCCGGTTGAGGAATTTGCGTGTAATTTTCCCAAATTTTGGACAGCTCCGCTCCTTCTCTGTAAGTTTTAGGTGGATTCGTGAAGTGGGGGCTGAGGAAAAAGGGGAGTCCTAAAACGTGTTTTCCTCATGTTAATTTCCATAGGACCGTCTGACAAGTCTACAGCCCGAACCGCTGAACGGAATTACACCAAACGTGGCAAAATTGTAGGGACTGGTACGCAGATGTGCCTTTGCTATGTTTGGTGAAAATTGCTCCAGTGGTTTTAATGAAAATTAACTTCTAAAACACATATATATCTATAGGCGCGCTCCGAGCGCTCACTGGTACGCGTAACGGGGACCGCACCCGGCGCGCTACAGGAGTGCGCTAGCGGAAAGGTGATTGACTGTCGGATGTCTGTCAACATTCTAAACAGTCCGGAGAGTCCGCCATCTTGTGTCTCGGTAAAATAGAGACACCTGAGGTGAAAATAAAAAGGGGGAAATGATTAAAAGGGGGCATGGTAGACACCCCTTTACCCCCTAGGTTTTCTGAGGGGGGCCTAGAAGGACCCTGAAGGGGAAAAAAACTATTTTTTTTTTAATTTTCGCGGGGTAAGCGCAGGGTGCGTTCCCATGTACGCTTTCCGTTACGCGGACCCTGAGCGCACCACAGGGTAAAAATGTGAAAGAAAATAGTTTTAAATAAGAATTTGGATTGCTTATAACAAACTATTTTTTACTATTTTTTTTTGCCATTTTCGCGGGGTAAGCGCTGGGTGCGTTCCCAGGTGCGCTCTCCGGTGCACGCACCCTGAGCGCACCACGGGGAAAAACACTCACCCCTTTTGTATTTGTTAAGAATACAGCTCTTTTTGGAGAATTGGAGGTAGTTCTTAAAAGAACTGTTTTTTTTCTTCTTTTTAGGTTTTCTTTGTAAACAAAAACAAAAACAGGGAGTGTCAAACTACTCAACAGGAGCAAAAAAAAGTAAAAATTAGGGCTGGCTACGGCAGCGATGGTTTTCCCTTGTACGTACAATGTTCATGATACTTTGTTCTCCATAACAAAGCATTTCATCACAGTCCTTACATTTTATAGTGATGCCATGAAAAACAGGCTGAATGTTAGGAATTAGTTTTTCAGGTCTCCCTCTCACGATTGATGTAGTTGGTCCTCCAGTAGATGTTGAAGTACCATCCCTTGGGGGATTTCGTGTCAGGGCCCGGACACTCTCCTGGGCATAGTTCTGGGGGTGCCTCCTCTGAACATGGCGAATCATTGTCAAGTTTCCAAAACTGTACTTCCTTGTAGGATCACCCCGTGAAAGCACAGTTTTGCAAATTTTGCACTCCACTTTTGGAGCATTCACCTTTTTTTCACCTGGTGGTATGGTGAAAAACTTCCAAATAAAGTGCTACTTCACCTTGGGCTCAGGAGGCACCTCCTCAATGAAGCCATCTGAGTCCTCACTGCTGCTGGATGGTCTAGCAGCCATTTTTTTCACAAAAAGGAAGAACAGAAAAGAACAGGTCTTGCTGTCTCCAAAGTGAAAGAAGAAGTGAAGGAAATGGGTAGGGTTTTCATTAGTTGTAAAAAAACCTTTTAACAACCAATGAAAAGAGTTATTTTAAGGTCACATGACTTGACGCGCTTACGCTGCGCGCACCGAAGCGCTTCCGGGGGCGCTTACGCGGCACGAACGTAGGCGTTTCCGGGTGCGCTTACGCGGCACGTACATAGGCGCTTCCAGGGGCGCTTACGCGGCGCGTCTAAATGACGTTTTGCTAGCATTACGGAAATACGTTTAAAGATATAATACGGGTATTTACAATCAAAAATGCTACTTTTATAAGTATGCTACTGAATGTCCTGCATGATTATTAAGTTAAATACATCCTATTTTTTCCGCACGCGGCAATAGCGCTCTCGCTGAGCTTACCAGTGCGCGCACCCTGAGTGCCCCAAGACAATATGATAAAAATAAAACCTACATGAAAAATACATTGAAAAAATTATTTTTGTGAAAAAAAAAAAAATAATAGTTATAAAAAGCAGGTAATAAAAAAAAATTCAGTTTAAAAATCGTAGGTTACAAACTCAATACAAAGGAATTAGCTTTTAAAAACCTTTGAAATTCACTGAAAAAAACATAGGTTTCACAATTGTTATAGTTAGGAATTAGCATTTAAAAAAGTTATAGTTAGCTAAAAATGTTACTCATACAAAACCATTGAAATTCCCAGGTTATAGTTAGTGGACTCACTATAACTCGCGCACCCGCAATCCACTGCTGAATATGTCACATATTACATCATTCATGACATGGTCAGTGACATCACTGATGACATCTCAAATGACATCACTGATCTTATCACTGATGACATCATCCAGTGACTGTGTGCTTCTGTAAAGTTTAAATTTGTTTTACATATTGAAGAATGAGTGGATGTATAAGTATCTGGATGAAGGATTTAGTAGGTACGTGACTGATTGTATGAGTGAGTGATTAAATGTGTCTTACTGAATGCATGGGTTAGTGACTAAACTGTCTGAATGTGTGCATAAGTACGTCTGTTATTGTGTAAGCTGCTGCATGTGTTGATCAGTAGCTATATAAGTGGCAATATAGGCTATTTATTGGTTGACCAAGTATTTGTATGGGAGACTAAGAGTATGTGTGGGTGGCTGAGAGGTGTGTGACTCTGTGCATAGATGTGTGAGCAGTTGATTCACTAGGTGTATGGGTTTAAGAGTGCATGTAGAAACAGCTGTATTGGCAGTTGACTGTGTGCATGGGTGTGTTGGTGAGTGAACGGATATCTCAGTGCTACATGTCCAAGTAAGTACATATGTAAAACACAGTGCATGTGAGAGTTGGCATATATAAATGACTATACATAAGAGCCAGTGATTTGCCTGCTTATAAACTTAAAGGTGTGCCTGACTGTACCGGTGCCACTGATTACTATCTCGTTTTAGGCGGCCGTCCATTTTGTTTTTGTTGTTGTTGTTGTGTGCCTCCCTGCCTGGGTCTCCGCCCCGCTCCCGCCTCCCAGCTGACCCTCCCTCGCCCCTCCCCTCCAACCATCCACTTATGTCAGATGCTATTGCGCGCAGCGTTCACGCGCAGCGGATGCGCCCCAAAGGTGCGCCAAAGGTAAGCCCGTCTACGCCCGTCCGCGCCTGGACCGCGCCCAGCGCCAGACCCCCTGGTCCTTGCAAAATCCATTCCGCCCGCATAACGTATGACGCCGCCACTCTCCTTGCCCTTAACCCCGGACGCACCCCACAATGCTGCGTAGCTGCCCCAGGACACACCCATGGACCATTTGCCTGCCTCTCCTGCAAGTTCGCCTGCATCAGGACCCACAGCAAATCCTCCCCCTCCAAACACAACTCCGACTCCAACCACCTGAAGTGTATCCTGCTGAACACCCGCTCGGTCCACAAACACGCCACTGAACTCTGGGACCTACTCGACACCACATCACCGGACGTAGCCTTCCTTACAGAAACCTGGATGAACGCATCATCAGTGCCCGACATCGCCATAGCCATCCCGGACGCTTACAAGATCATCCGAAAATACCGCACCAACCAAACAGGAGGAGGCATCGCCATCGCTCATAAGAACACCATCCGAGTCACGACCAACTCCGACGATAACCTCGCTACCGCTGAACACCTTCACTTCCAGATCCACACCGACCCCAGGACCACACTTAGAGGCACCCTCATGTACAGACCACCAGGAACCCGCACACAATTCAATGAAGACATCACTGACTTTATCTTACTGGGAGACCTCAACTTCCACCTGGAAAAGAACAACGACAGCAACACTACCACCCTTCTGGACAACCTGGCCAATCTCGGACTCAAGCAACTTGTTAACACCCCCACCCACCTCGCCGGACACACACTCGACCCTATCTTCACCTCCAGCAAACACATCTCCTTCAATCAAACCACGGCTCTCCATTGGACGGACCACAGCTGCGTTCACTTTAGCTACAAAAAGACCTCGACCTACATCCCACCACAACCTATTCCTCGAAGAAACTGGAACAAAACCACCACCGACCAACTCCTCACTTTGCTTAATCAAAACCCCCCGCCATATCATCGGACCCAAACCAAGCCGCCTCCAATCTCACACAATGGATTACCCACAGCGCTGACGAATTTGCACCCTTGAAAAACCACCAGATCAAACAAGGAAGCAAAAAGGCCCCTTGGTAAAACGATGACCTTAAGAAATCCAAAAAGTTATGCCGTATCCTCGAGAAAACCTGGAGAAAAAACTCATCCACTATCAACTTGACCACCTTCAAGGACGCCACCCTCAAACACCACCAACTGATTCGATCCACCAAGAAATCAGCATTCAAGGATCGACTCGACAGCAACACCCACAACAGCAAGGAATTATTCAACATCGTCAAAGAATTTACCAACCCCATCGCCGGTGCCAACGACATTACTCCCTCCCAAGACCTCTGCAACTCCCTATCCTCTTTCTTCCACAACAAAATCGCCGACATTCATAACAGCTTTGGAAACCGATCCGAAGAACAATCCACTCCACCCACCTCCGAACCAAAACAGCACTATCACAACCTATGCGCCCGGAACCCAATCACGACTGAAGACACCATCCGCCTGATGAACTCCATCCACTCGGGATCGCCAACCGACCCATGTCCCCACCACATTTTCAACAAAGCAGACTCCATCATCGCACCCCATCTATGCGAGGTCATCAACTGCTCCTTCAACTCCGCCACCTTCCCAGAAAGCTGGAAACATGCCGAACTCAGCGCCCTTCTGAAAAAACCAACAGTGGACCCCTCTGAACTTAAGAACTACCGCCCCATCTCACTCCTCCCCTTCCCGGCCAAAGTCATCGAGAAAGCCGTCAATAGTCAGCTTGCCGCCTTCCTTGAAACCAACAATTCACTTGACCCCTCACAATCCGGCTTCAGAGCCAAACACAGCACCGAAACCGCTCTAATCGCCGCTACAGACAACATCCGCACGTTACTGGACAATGGAGAAACAGTTGCCCTCATCCTACTTGACCTCTCCGCCGCCTTCGACACAGTCTGTCATAAAACACCCTCATACAACGCCTCAGCAACATCGGAATACAAGGGAAAGCGTTGGACTGGATCATCTCGTTCCTCACCGGAAGAACCCAGAGAGTCCGCCTCCCCCCATTCAAATCAGAAGCAACCAAAGTTATCTGCAGCGTACCACAAGGATCATCACTCAGTCCTACTCTATTCAACGTGTACATGAGTCCCCTCGCATCCATTGCGCGACAACACAACCTCAACATCATCTCCTACGCTGACGACACCCAGCTGATCCTCTCCCTCACCAAAGATCCTAACACCGCCAAAACCAATTTACACGAAGGAATGAAAGAAGTAGCCGAATGGATGAAGAACAGTCGCCTAAAACTAAACTCGAACAAAACGGAAGTCCTCATCTTAGGATCATCCCCCTCCGCATGGGACGACTCATGGTGGCCACCGGCTCTAGGCACAGCACCCATACCCACAGATCACGCACGTAACCTAGGCTTCATCCTAGACTCCTCCCTATCAATGACCAGACAGGTCAACGCCGTCTCATCATCATGCTTCAACATCCTACGCATGCTCAAAAAAATATTCCGCTGGATCCCCACCAAAACAAGAAAGACAGTCACCCACGCACTAGTCACTAGCCGACTAGATTATGGAAACACCCTCTATGCTGGAACCACAACCAAACTACAGAATAAACTCCAATGCATCCAAAACGCCTCAGCCAGACTCATACTTGACATCCCCCGTCAAGCTCACATTTCCGGTCATCTGAAAGATCTCCACTGGCTTCCCGTCAGCAAAAGAATAACGTTCCGTCTTCTCACCCATGCACACAAGGCCCTCTACGACCTAGGACCCGAATGCCTCAACAATCGACTGTCCTTCTACACACCCACCCGCCAACTACGTTCATCCAATCAAGCCCTCGCCACAATCCCGCGCATCAATAGATCCACCATGGGAGGAAGATCTTTCGCCTACTTAGCGGCCAAAACCTGGAATTCTCTCCCCACTCACCTTCGCCTCACACAGAACCACCTCTCCTTCAGAAAGCAACTAAAAACCTGGCTATTCGAAAAATAATGCACCCACCCTCACTCAAGTGCCTTGAGACCCTCTGGGTGAGTAGTGCGCTATACAAATTTCTGAACTTGAACTTGAACTATTATCGCAGCACATGCGTTTCATACAAGAATAACGTTGGTTCAGTATATATATTGAAAAAGTTCAACTGTGTATTCTCTGTATATTGCTCTGAGCACAAGTAAGCCTGCGTGACTGAGCGAAAGTTTCTAATCTGTTTCCACAATCCCTTTGGCATCAGGGTTGTCATGCTCAGTGGTTGCTAGAAACTATTCACTCCCTGGTAAGGTTAGGGGGCTTATGATGGCACCATGAGCCAGCTGGTCTCTAGGCCAACATATCCTGAGTGCCTGCTCGTAATTAGTCCAGGCACCTCACCCAAAGTTTACGTTGTCCAACAAGGCGCAGGTCCTATGGATTAGTAGGCACTACACAACAACTCTGCTGCTCCAAAGCTTCCAGCTGAGCATAGGTGAGCCTGGCTGTTCACAGAACCCGCATGCGCAGTGGTATCATTCAAGGTGTCGCAAAGTTGGGGAGAGAACAGGCCGAACACATTCTGGGCCTTTGTACATGCCCAGCACCAAAGCCCCTCCCAAAGTTTCTGCAACCCACTGCACTTCAGCGCCTGCTGATCTCCATCCCAATCTGGACCAGCACTGCAATGCTCAGCTAGGTCTTTGGACTCCCAAACAGTTGAGGATAATTTCGGAAACCCACTGATAAATGATGAATTCTCTTTCAGCTTTTTGGGGAATTTAGAATCACTTAGGAGTAGCAGGATGGTGATGTTGTGGCTCAGAATGAACAGAAAATGGCTAGCTTCATGTATATAATTACCTTTTGTAGGGATAGGTAGAGATCTGTGCCCCTTGAGAATGGGGTTCTCCTACTGATAATGTGGAGGTCATTGTCATGCATGAGGATGTGTTCACTACAGCATGCAGAGGGGTCTAAAAACAAACAGGTGGATTTATATGTGAAGCATTTTTAAAGGTTAAAACAGTGTAATTGTGTAAAGTATGTGAATGACTTTAGTTTAGTGATGTGAATGTAAATGCTACATTGTACCTCTATTGATGCAGTGTGCTTGAAAGGGTCTGAGGAGATGGGATGGGGAGAGGACACATACCCAGAATCATCTGTATCGAAGATGTGTGATGTTTCCTAAGATGTAGGTTTATTCTAAATGTAAAACATTATTGTGACTTTCAGGGTAATATATTCCAGTTGGGTTGTAATGAGGAATAGTGAGAATGTTTTTGATTCCATACCCCCAGTGAAAGATTGCGAGAAAATGCCATGTTGTGTGGTCAACCCCACCACCACTTTTTGCTAGATTATATTACTGATGTATGGAATCCGTGTGGCATCTGAACACACTAGGGCAGGGCCGGCTAGTGCTCAGTGTATATGCTCTGACCCTCAATAACATGCAAAATTGGCAAGTCCCTGAATGGTGTATTTAACTTACCTATACGTCCCTCATATATTGTACTCTGTGTACTCAGGGCCTGTAAGTTAAATGTCACTAGTGGACTGCAGCACAGATTGAATCATCCCAAAAAGTGACAAGTGTAAACATGACTCTAGGCCTGCCACTTATTCCCCAGCTAGGCAGTTTTAAAACTGCAAATTTAACCTGACAAAATAAACATTTGCCAGGCCTAAACCCAGGGGTGTCTCCTCCGCTATGGCGGAGAAGCATAGCCCCACTACTTTTGAGCAGTGCAAAGGAAAGGAAATATAAAATGATAATAACTAACCCTGGGCAAAGCACTACGCTACGCTCGCGTAGTTTGCGAAGTTTGCTCTACTTCGCACTACGCGAACAGCACGTAGCACAGTGCAAACACGTGTAGCGTAGCGTAGTGCAGCGGTCATTTTTTGCTTGCTCGCGGTCCTCAATGTCAAGTTGGCGACCGCGAGCAGGCAAAATGACATCCCAGCGAGACTTTTTCCTTGTTCGCGATCAACAACATCAAGTTGCTGATCGCGAGCATGGAAAATAAATCTCCCAGCGAAATTCTCAACGCGGGGAGGTCAGGTTTCTCATTGCGAGTGGTCACATATGCTAGCGACCGCTCGCGATGGGAAACTACCAGTCTGCGTTGAGAAAGCTGTCGCTCAAGTATAAATCTACTCGAGCGGCAGTAAAAGACAGCTCGCACTGTGCAAGATGCCGTTTTCAATGATTGCACAGTGCAGACAAGCATCCGCACTGTGCAATCATCGCAAACAGGGTACTACGCAGTTCACGTAGTGCTACGCGTAGGTCGCATAGTGCGAAGTGCACTTTGCGTAGCTCTATTTCGCAAACTACGCCTAGGTTAATAATAACTTTTGGTTATCATCATTTTATGTTTCCTTTGCGGGCGGGCGGGTAGATGGGGCTACTCTGCTTTCGGAGCAGGGCAGTGGAGGAGTGATTTTCCCACTCCTAAATGCCCAATGACTGTTTGGTCGGCCCTCAAGGGCCTGCGAGGAGAACAAGCCTAGGCCCCCATTCCCTGGGTGAGTATCGAACAAGGACGCTCAAAACCATTGCAGCATTGTGATTGGTCAGGGGAGCCCAGGTGCTTACCAATCACAACTCTGCATTGCGGCATTGTGATTGGTCAGAGGAGCCTGGGTGCTTACCAATCACAACACTATATTGCAGCGTTGTGATTGGTAAGGGGAGCCTGGCTGTGCTTCCTGTGCCTCAGTTCCATGGAGAGCAGGAGCAGAGATGCGGGACCCAGCACGCCAACAGAAGTGTTTTTTATTATATAAATTTTTCTTAATTGCGCACCATTCCCCCCATGCTCCCCCTGGCACTCCCATCGACCCCGCGTGCCCACACCCACCGCCACCCGCGAACCATGCTGTTCGGCACTGCCTAAACATTACCCTTTAATAATTATAAGTCGCACCTGAGGTAAGCCCCAAATTCCTATAGGTCATGGTGGATGGTATTTAAAAAGTAGGACATGTGTACTTAGGTTTTACACCTCCCGGAAGTAAAACATTTCCAAAGTGGTTTTTCACTTTGGAAAGTCTGCTTCTTCTTAGAAACACACTGATTACCTTATAAAACTTTATATTTAAGGCTCCCGGCTGTATGGTATTTATTTTTTTGATGTTTCCGTCAGTATTTATCCATATTTATTTTTTGCTAATTTTATCTGTATTTATCCATATTTAGGGGCCGATTATGATTGCGGATTTTCCGCATCCTCGGGGCCGGCGGAAGCCACCGCCGGCCCCGAGGATGGGGAAAATCCGCAGCGGACTGACCAAAGACCCACCGCCACATTAGGATGGCTGGTGGGTCCTGGTTTCCGTCCGCAGCTTTTCCGCCGCGGTCGGATTACAACCGCGGCGGAAAAGCTCTGATATGGTGACGGTGTCTCTCAGACACCGTCCGCCATATCAGGATGGGATTTTAAAAGTGCTTTTCCGCGGCGGGTTTTCCGCCGTGGAAAAGCATACGGATCTTCACCTAGGGGGCCCGTTGTGGGCCCCCTAGGTAAAGGGGGGGGTGGGGGGTGCACATCGGGGGTACCTATGGTACCCCCCTGCATTTGCATACAGAAAGCGGCAGGCACCACGCAGTGCCTGCCTCTTTCTGCATGCAAATGCAATGCGTGCATTTTTAACATTGCCGCGGGTGCAGCTTGAAGCTGCACCCGCTGCAATGTTAAAAATAGAGGATGTGACCGCCAGGGTGGCGGTCACATCCTAATCGCACAGGAGGGGACTCCGCAGCCCATGCGGACGTCCCCTCCTCCTCAATGATCGCGGATGGATGCAAGTCCGTCCGCGATCATAATCGGCCCCTTATTTTGTGCTAAATGTGGAAAATGAAGATGCAGGGGTGCATTTCCACATTTATTTAATCCACAAATATTTACTCAAGTTTGAACCTCCAAAGGATTTTAGTCATTTACAGCACAATACAGTCCTTTGAAACCATTTGTGTTGTAGAACAGCTTAAACACATGTACAGCTGCAGTTAATTCAGCTTTATTAGGAAATCGTTTTTTTTCCAACTCCCCTACCTGTCAGTCTGCACTGCTATTCAACGAGCACTCATGATTGACAGTAGTGTGAATTGACCAAAACAAAAACTATTTTCTGTATTTATCCATATTTAAAAATAAATACAGACAGGAAAATAGAAGGGAAACTGGGAGACTTATCATGCATAGCTTGGGAATAGTTAGAACCATGATTCAAGGACTTAGGTTAATAGTTATTTAAAATCTAATTTAATGGACAAGTCAAATTTTAAATTACTCTTTTGAAAACACTTCTTTTACAAATTTGGCATTTTCCTATCTAAAGCCTCTACTAGCCTTTTCAAAGTGAATCTCCAGCTGCCACCTGGCATGTTTCATTTATTGGTTTGAGGGGTAGTTCCTCATTTCCCTAGACATACCTCAGGGGTGTGCTCAGAGCTAAGCACAGGCAAAGAATGGAACTGTCATGTTGAATTTGGGCTGGACAGTGCACTGTTGGATTATTTAGGGCCAAACTCCAAAGAAGTGATGCCAAAGTGGGTAGGTATGTCCCTTGAAACCTTTTCCCTTTTGGTCAAGGAGTTTCCCCACCCATAAGCTAGTGCCAAGCATAAATGTGGCACTCCTGGATGGTTTCTTCAGAGCACCTTTGGACCTGTGGATGAAAGAAGAACAATTGCACTGGCTATTGAACCCGTGGAGAGAAACTCTAAGGGCTGGATTTACTCCCACTTGTACCAAGAACAAAGAAGTGGACACCAAGGGTTAGTTGGTGGATCTCCTGTTAAGCTACAGGGGCACAAAAACTACAAAAAGCCTACTTTCCTGAAGCTTAACAATTTCAACTGGACCTGGACCCCATTGGTGGCTTCAGTCAATCGGTTTCAAAGGGATGTCACAAAAAGGTTTTCCGGCCTCATGGAGCCTTTTGTGGCTACAGCCTTGCCCCATTGGAGGAATCTATGCTGCAAAAAAGTGACTTAGTCCGAAGGTAAAAAAAATTTCTCTGCAAAGCTGCTGGTAAGAAACCTTCTTTGGGCACGGATTTTTAATTTCTCCCACTGGGGACAATCCTGTCAAACGTCAATGGTTCACAGGGACATCATCTGACTGCTATCCAGCCTTGTGGAACCCATCTTGGCCACAAACTGCTGCCTTGCCTTCCCGAGACTTTTCAACTTCCATTTCAGAGACTAAATCAGAAGGTAAAACTTTTGACAGCGATGATCTTAAATTTCTGTATCTGACCTGCATTCCATCACAGTCAGCCATAACTCACGGCTACCGGTCAAGAGCAACCAGAGGACTGCGGTTAATATTTAGCGCTTTTGGGGGCTATTTTTACATAACACTTATAAAAATCATATTTCCAGTTCCCTACATCCGATTTTTGTTATTTTGGTGCCTGTTCATTTTACTCTATTTTACTCTATTTTTATAAATTGGAGTGGGATTTGATTGTGTTGTGTTCTCTACTTTTAAGTGTTTTGGTACTTTTAAATGATTTGCAAATCTCTTCTCATTGAAGCCTGTCTGCTCTATGCTGCAGCAGCCAGGGTTGAGCTTAGATTGAGAGCCAGCTTGGCCTAGTAAAGAATAGTGCACTTATTACCTGAAGAGGATTACCATTAACTTGAACTAATAATCCACTTTCGCACAGATATTTTAACTTACCTAGGAGCCACATGTCTGCAAAATCCTCAGCAAACAACCAATGTGAAAGAGCTGACTCACTGAAAATATAGCTTTCATATTTGCTTCCAGGAAAGGCAGCATACACTTTGGTAAAGTAGCCAATGTCATACCATTCAGCTTGCTGGTTATGAAGTGTTTGCAGTGTCTGTTACAAAAAAGGTGTCCACTTTCGTGAAGTGGCTAAGAGCCACTTGGGTACAATCAATAGCACCTAATTAACAAAGAAAATGGGCTAGTACATAGAACTACTTTGCCATCCTTTGCCTTTCAACTAGTGACTGTGGTATGATGAAAAAACTGGTGCACACCTCTGGTGCTGCATCTGATTAAACGGGTGCAAGCATCAACATTTCTAAAAGTGACCCTCTGGAATGATCCTGTGACTATGAATTCAAGTGCTGCCAGTGGTTTACCATTGGTAGTGATAGCCTGGGAGTGAACTGTAGGTGTATCTAGCTCATGCTCCCAATCTGTAAGTTTCTCAAGCAGTGTGGACTCCTCTGCTAGGGTGGAGGAGCGTCGCCCCACCTCTTTTAAGCAGTGTAACTAAAGGAATGATAAAATGATTATAAAGCAATAATATTATCATTGGATTTGTTTGTGCCGCTTTTCGGTAGGAGTAGGTGGCACTGCTCTGCTCTCCGAGCTGGACATGGGAGTAATGGTTTGCCCACTCCAAGTGCACATGAATGTTCGGCCAGCCGCCTCGGGCCGGCCAAACAGTCTTGCGCACTTTGCATGTTCTCCACACAGCCTGCATTACAGCCATGGTGTAGAATAGCCCAGGCTCCCAGTACCCATCTGAGCACCAAATCATGGCGCTCATACCAATCACAACACTGCATTGCACCGTTGTGATGGGTCAGGGAAGCCTGGGTGTTTCCTGAGTGCTTCCTGTAGTCCAAGTCCGACACGAAGGAGAGACAGAGAGATGCAGCGTTAAGGTTTTTTTGGTTTTTTTTACATTCTGTCCCCCATTCAGCCTGCCCGTCCCCCCATTCACCCTACCCATTCCCCCATTCCCCCACCTGTCCCCACTCCCCACCCCCCAATCTGTGCCAGCCACCTCTATTGCCATGTATCACTTCATGGGAGAAGTGGTATCTAACAATGACTGCTTCCATGGACACCTAAAAGATGTTGATCCTTTACCTGTAAATGCTCTCTCCTGCTGAAATTATAGTTCTTCAAAATTAGAGGCAAATGTAGAAAGACTTTCATTGCCACAGTGAACTCAAAACATATGCTTGGTTCATGAGTTTACTTGTTATGTGATCTGCCTGCATATAATATGTAAATGTTGCAATGAGTTTTAGATAGATTTGCTGATGGCTTAATCCAAACTCAGGCAAATGTACGATGGGTTAGAATACTACCCTGAACAATGCCAGTGCCCCACTACTTTGCTGCAGTGAAAAAAAAGGAAATCGAAAATTATAATAACTCGAGGTTATCATCATTTTATTTTTTCCTGCTGTGGCAGTTTTGCGAATGGAGTGGGGCTGCTCTGGTGAATGAGGAGAAGGGGGGGAGAGGTG
Source organism: Lissotriton vulgaris (assembly GCF_964263255.1). NCBI lineage: Eukaryota > Metazoa > Chordata > Amphibia > Caudata > Salamandridae > Lissotriton > Lissotriton vulgaris. The sequence goes on along the minus strand of NC_141699.1, from coordinate 771,299,984 downwards.
GCACACTGTAAGTGCGCATGACTGTTTGTCCAACCGTCTGGGACTGATCAAACAGTCTTGCGCACTTTTCATGTTTTCGCCCAGGCTACATTACAACCTAGGTGCAGAACATGCCCAGGCTCCCATTCCCTGGCTGAGCCCCAAACCACAGCACTCATACCAGTTACAGTGTTGTGATTGGCTGTGGGAAGCCTGGGTGCTTCCTGTTCCATTCCGGCTGGGAGAGAAGACTGAGGGACGAGGGAGGAGAGACGCGTCGGGGACGTACGTTTTTTTTCTTCTTTTTACACCTCCTTACCCCCACTACTCCTATCCCACCATGCATGATCCATGCCAACTGCCATTGGTTTGCTGTAATGCCCTAAAAAGCAAGGGTATTCCCAGATATGGGTCTCTTGCTCACTGTGCCACTGGAACCCAATCAGGGCAAAACTAGTCTTGTGTTGCTCCTGTTCCAATTCAGAAAGGACCTGTGGAATATGCCTAGCAATTTAAGCTAGACTGTTCCTATTGGAGCAGGATCAAGACTGTTTTGCATATGGCTGGGTCCAAACCGAGGTGGCATGGTGGGAAAATAATGAGCAATTACCAGTGGTTAGACTTATTACAAGCATTCCTCCCATCACCTTTTGCATGCTTGAAAGTGGCAAGAGTATGAGCAGACGTGGTTCTCTTGTTTGCTGTGCCACTGGAAATAAGTTACACCAACTGAAGAACCCAAATCCAGGCAAAACCAGTCTTGGCTTCCTTGTGTTCCAATGCAGTGAGGACCTGTGGACCGGGCCTGTCAGTTTTAGCTGAGCTGTTCCTATTGTAGCATGGACAAAACTGATTTCCATATGGCTGGGTCTAAACTGAGGTGGCATAGTGGGCAAAAGAACAATGGGTTGGAACACTACCTTAAGGAATTACCAATGGTTAGTCTTATTGCAAACATTCCTCTAATCACCTTTACCTGTTTGGCGGTTTACTTACACCAATGTTTGCCTGAAGCACATTTGAACCTTTTTGTCTCTGTTATACCTATAGTAACTTAGAAGTGGATTTTGTGAAAAGCAATTGTTTTTCTCTTTTGTGGGTGTGTTTTTGAGTTAGCATGTCCCTTCATAACCCCCCTTTAATGTCCATAAACCCCATTCATTTTTTAAATAATTATTACTCATTTTCTAGCCACTTTCCTCTCACTTTTACTACAACAGTACATACCTACATGTGCCGAAAGCTCCACAGAGGTGGCAAGATCTCCACACAGGAGAAATAAGAGAGATGCAGGCGTAAATACTAGAGGTTTCTAAATTGCATTTTGCAATAGGTAAATAGTACTACTGGTTTACTATTTAACATATTCCAAAATGCAGCCTGTGAAACCAGGCAAAAGTTTCCAGGCCCATAGGAATTACCAGGCTACTTGGAAGGAGGCCCTCACAACCTTCAAATCAGCGGGGATTACTTCTTTGATTAGTTATAGCCTGTTCTAACCCACTATATATGCTACTGAGATGTGTGGGCTCTCCTTCATGCTTCTGAGATGTCCTTTCTTCGGGGATAGGTCAATTACTGACTTGATCACTTTCAGAAATGCCTCCAAGTACACTCACATGTTTCCCTTCTCAGCCAGCAGAATTAACGTCAACTTTATATTTTCATCCCTTTCATATGTCACAGATTCTGTCTCTTGTCCTGCTTTGCTTTTTTTCTTTACTATTGTATTGTCAAGACTAACAATGAATGGTTTAAAATCACAGTGGTTTCCTAATGAATACAGCTGACACTGCAGCTCTGCTTTAATATAAATATACAGGAATATATTCAATCAGCACAAAAGAGAGTCAAGCATAATGCCTAGCAAAATATCTCCAGGGATTCAATACTACAAATTTAAGAATATAGCAGCCACCTGGTAACAATGTCAAATGAACTTTCTAAGTCAATACAGGCACAGTAAAGAGAAGAACTGTTCTTCAATCGGTCCAGTGAGGTGAAATTATTGCTAACAAAGCAAATGTAGTGTTAGGGTGCTACTTACAAAATCATGTTAAAAAAATGTGAAGTATATTACCATTCTCAACCCAGTTTTCAATCACTGGCTTGATAAGCATACCAGCAGACAAATGTAGAAGATAATTTATCACCCTTTGCATATATTGGGACTGTTATTCACCCAGCACAGTTTAGAAGCATTTTCTCTTTACAAAGAAACTGCTTTAAAACATTATATAGCATACCATCTACATTTCAAGACTGCACTATAGTGAAAACCCCCCTCCCAAATGTCAGACCCTAGTCCTCTGGAAGATCAATAAGAATTTCATTTTCCCAGTCATTCTATCCAAGGCTAAGGGTAATCTAGCTCCTAAGTGTGGCAATTCAAGGTATTCATCACTCTTTAACAAATCAGCATTTTTGTTCCTGTATATATTTATTGACGATCCTATTCCTGTTTGATTTGTAATTATTGTTGGGGTCCATCTGTATTAGTTGCGCGAATTTCCGGGAGTTGTGATTCTTTGAACAGTTTGCATATCAGCCCATATTTGCCACATGGAGTTTTTTTTATAGATGTTATCTTATGTTATGTTAATAAGGCTCTTTTATAGCGCACGGCTACTCCTAGGAGTGTCCTGGCGCTTTGACAAAAACCCGAGAAAGAAAAAAATCCGGGGCAGATGCAGGGCAAAAGAAAATTACTAAGTGAAAAGCCATGTCTTCAGCTCCTTCCTGAAAACCAGTAGATTGCTGATTTTCCTAAGGGAGACGGGCAAAGAGTAGATATAATTAGGATTTCCAATGATTGTTTTGTGACATTCAACTATTCTTTTCTGACCTCAAATATGTTACTGCTACCACTGCATTGCTTGAATAGGATGGTACAACTGAATTTCAACCCCCCAGAACATCGTGGTACAAGAATACGAAGACAGAATATTGAGGGACAAAATATCAAAAGGTGAATAAATATAGGGAAGTAAAGATTTACTCTTCCTAACTCCACATGTACATACCTTAAAGACATTTCTACCACATAGGTACATGTATGCGGAATTAGGTATAGAAAATCTAGACTTATTTACCTGTCAATATTTGTTTTTGATATTTTGTCTCGATGTTGTGTTCCATCAATATTCTGGGGCCGCTTTATCGGGTGCACACCACTGAATAATATTGTGCGCCTTTTTTGAGTAATCATAGTCTCCCCAGTCATTTTAAGAAGTATCAGTACGTTCCCTCCCTTTGACTAATACAGATTGAAAGCTAGGCTTCCTAACCAGCTAAGCAGAGATTTAATTAAAAACTGCTAAAATACTATTATTTAAATAACCTTCATCTACTAGCATTTTTGTAGGTTTTCATACAATTGCATTATCAAATAGGCTATTTAGTTTATTTTGCAGCCTGTCCAACAGAATAAGCCATGTCCACCTCCTGAATCCCTCCTAACCGTGTGTGAATCAATAGATACTGGGGCCGTGATCTTAGTCTCAAAATCCACGCTCAGTAGTATTATTCCATTATCTCTAACTGTATTGATCGTGGAATAAACTCTTTCTGGTCAGACAATTGAGTCTTTGTCAGCTAGAAAGATGGGCAATAGACATTAATTAGTTCAACATTCAATATTTCTTCCCACACTTTCATGCCATAGTTTATCACAATTAGGCAATCTTGAATACAGTCTATTGGTAGATGGCTCTGGAAACGACAGATTTCAGACCCCATGTTGGAGGCCTATAATCATTTGTCACACATGGACACTTAGGGCCTGATTACAACTTTGGCGGTGCGGCGCCAGGTCCGCCCCACCCCCACACTGCCAAAGTCGTGGTCAGGCCGCCCACCAGATTAGGAGTTTCCTCCTGTCTGGCGAGCTTTGTTTTTGAAGTTCCCACATCAGTGCCCTTAAAATGGGTACCGCAATGGGAACGCCAAAAACAGTTCTGTCTGGCATGGACTGAAAACTCCATGCCGCGCAGGAACTGAGATTCATGCACGCAGGGGGGCACATGTTGTGCCCCCTGTATGCATCCACATGCGGAGGACGCATTTGTTTCCTCTCCGCCATGGTGTTCGTGGAGTAGGACCCTCCATGACACCGCCTACGGAGCGGACACTCCTAATATGCTTGGCAGGATCGCTGAGGTCCCCCAAGCAAATTGCTGCCTCCTGACTGCCACAACACTGCCAGGGAACGGCAGTTCCATAGTGGCTGCGGTGGGGGCACAGGCAGGCGAAACAGCCTAATCGTAATAGAGCGGTCGGGAGACCTCCGCCGCCGCGCGCCCCCATGAGTCTGCCGGCCCAGACTCATAATTAAGCCCTATATGTCACATAATCTTAGATCAAAAAGGTAGTTTTAAGAAAGTTTATTGAAAAAGGAAGTACAGTAGCTTATGGTGTAAACAAACACTGAATGGGTAAAAATAATCAGAAATGTACGCATAAATGAATTGCGAGCCTCAGCATCGTCACACAATCTTAAAAATGTCAGTGCAAATTATCAGCATCATTGCTGCGAGGTGTCTCAACACAAATACAAAACATATAATCGGCCCCAGAAAACACAATCATACCTTGAATTGTTTAAATTGTGATTGTGTTCTGATGAAATACACACATCCGAAACCAGCATTAAGAACATTGTTGATGAAATCTCTGTCTGTACTGATTTTCTAAAGTGGGTTGAACAATGTTCACAGTTCAACAAGTAAAAAATGAGAGTTTATGTCACAAAAAATATCAAGCCATTTTTCTGCAGTTTCTAATAAAAGGATTTCTTCCCCTCTACCCTGTATTAGTCACCCTCTGCCTTCAATATAACCCCAAAGGAGGCTGACTGATGTTAGTGCATGACATGGTGGGGGGTCTGGAGAACAGACAACAGGACTTAAAGTGGCGTCTGCAAAACGCGTCAGACACTAGGAATGTTACTCATGTCCTTAATACTAATCAAGTCTGAGGTAATAATGCAAATGGTTTCTGCGTCACTGTGCCCTTGTACTGAACCTTCAATATCCGATAGTGACGTCCAGTTTACAATCTGCATCTTTCCTTCAGAGCTCATGAATAACACGGGGGCGCGCTGTGGCTGTCATTAAACAAGACATATTGGAAGTTTGACCACCGTGTCATTGCACCTACGCATTTTTATTTTATGCAAAACGAACACTAAACTACGAAGGAGGAAATTACATGTCCCTGCATTAGCACAGAGTTATTTTTATTATTATTTTCAGGGAATTAACTCAACTTATCTGCCCGTTTTTTTTTTTAAAGTGCTAATTAAAAATGATAGATTTAACAAAATGGGAGCACGGGGAGCTCGGTGGTACATTAGGTTAATTCACTAACCTCGCTCCCCCGAGACCCGGTCTTAAATCTTGCTTACAAATGAAATGACGATGGGGGTCGTAATCTTGTCCCCAGTGGACATTCGTTTACATCAGAAACCGCCGTTGGAATTTGTCATGATTGACAGGCACCGATCAGCAGAAGCCTTGGGCTCTAATAAAAGTGCTGCTGCGGGTCTTAATTGAGAAGCACAGCCTGGCGAGAATTCAGGGCATTTTACAATACAGACGGTTTGGTTTTATGAGTGCCTGTACTTTTTTCTGCAAAAAAAGAAGTGAAATGAGGACACGAATTTAAAGAGCAACGAGGGAACGCGTAGATCCATGTTTTACAATGGTTCTTCAAAGAAGCAAGCTTGCAGCTCAGGTGCGGGAGTCCAGTTGTGGGTTCAGTGCTTTGCTGGTGGATAGATTTTTTCCCACGTGTTTCTTCCTTAGCTCACGTGCACACGCACAAGATTTGCACATAGGACCTGCAGCCAGATTCATAATTGTCCCGTTTTGCGAGTCCTTAATAGCGATTATTAAGGAATCGCTATTAAGGACTTGCAAAACGGGATTCATGTAGGAATCGCAAAATAAATTGCGATTCCTACAGCTTCCTTATTTGCGATTAGCAAATTGCTAATCGCAAATAAGGAATAACTCTCCATTCATTCCTATGGGCCTAAAGGCGGCCCATAGGAATGAATGGGGAGTTATTCCTTATTTGCGATTAGAAATTTGCTAATCGCAAATAAGAATGCGATTTCAAGGGTGTCAGGGGTGTCCAAAGGACACCCTGTAGCACCCCTGAACTGAAAATGTAGACTGATGTTGCGCACACACATGTCCAAATGACATGTGTGTGTGTAACATACAACTTAGAAAAATGCACTAAAGTGCATTTTTCTAAGTTTTCCCTATTTACCACGAAGTCAGACTTCGCTGTAAATAGCGGCCAAAAATTGCGAATTCGCAAAAAAAAATGGTTAATGAATTGCATTTAAGGAATCTCAAATAGAGATTCCTTAAATGCAATTCCTCGTAATTTAGCGATTTTGCTATTAGCGATTATTGCATTTGGGATGATGAATCCCAAATGCAAAAATTGCGCTCGCAAAGGGTCAGATTCTCAGAATCTGGCCCTTTGCGAGCGCAATTTTCAATGATGAATCTGGCTGCACAATGTACAAATGATTTTTATAGACGCAAACACTCTGATTCAAAGTTTGCGAGCACAAAAATACTTTCTAAAATGTTTTAATCCCGCTTTGGGAATTTGTTTACTGATTCTTAAAATTAATTTGTGACCCATTACTGATTCTGTAATTAAAAGGGCCGGTTCTAGCCGTCTATTTCAAATATCTAATAAGAGCAATCTACCGATTTTTTGTGATCAAAATATAGTTGTAAAACATTGATAAATTACTAAATCCTGAGTGTCGGGGGTAATGCATTCACAAAAGGGAAGGGATACCCTTGAGTCCACTTCCCTTTTGTGAATATAAAGAAAAGTTTTTTGGGAAATAGGCAGTGGTCCAGGTGACATCTGTGAAACAAACTTTAAAAATATATGTAAATATATATTTTTTTGAAACAACCCATTTTATTTTAAAGAAAACGTGCTGCATTTTAAAAGAAAATGTTCACTCTATTGAAAGGCGATCACTTGTGGTCTGCTGAACCTATCAGGCAATCACCCCTGTGAAGACTATCAATCAGAGCAAATTGTGATTGACGGCCTAGTTGATAAATATAATGAGTAGCTTTGAATAGCAACCCACTCCAAATAGCAATTTAGCAAACTAACGTACTGGTACATAGGTATTTAGTACCTGGTATATCAGGTCCTTAGACTCCAAATGTACATACCACACATAAAAATCACTATTAGCCACCCTTGTGTTAGAAAGGGATGCAGTCTTGTGGCTAACTTGTTGTCTTTGGGTACAGGGAAACAGAGTTTTAGTTTCAGATTTTAAACCGCGCCGTGTGATCCTTGGCCAGCCATTTCACCGACTGTGTACCACTAAAATCTGTTGATGCCTGACAAAGAAGAACCTTTTAAGATATACTTATAAGCTTCTTGGTATGTATTGCTGCAATGGGAGCGATTAGTTTATTTTTAATGAGGTATTTGGAGGTTCACACCCGCACAATATAAAAAATGTCTTTAGAAAAAGGGGCAGATATGGGAAAAAGAAATTGTCCTCAGGTTGTCCTGCAGGTGTAATGTGTTTTTGTGGGGCAAAGAGAATTAATACTACAGTATCCATCCATTTATTTTACGCATTTTTACAGGGGAAAGTAGGAAAAATTGTTAGAGCACTCAATTTATATTTCATCCTACCTAGCTGTTACTTATTGGTAAGACAGTGCACATTTTACTATCTGGAACAGTGAAGGAAAGTCCTGATTGTATTAAAGACAGGGAGGTGAGTATTACTCTTTCTTAACGTATTACTTTTATTATAGCGGCCACTAACTACACAAAAATTGCACTTCCCAGCAAAACCAGACCCACAAACTAAGAGTTGAGGGGAAATGAAACCAAAAATCAGTGAATAGTTTTGTGTATATATAGCAGTCTTCAGGAAATAACAGCCTCTTTTATTAATGTAAAAACGCATTTTCTCTATGAAAGAAATGGAAGAAAATCAGAAGAACCACAACAGAAGCCGTACAACAACTTATTTTGAATTCCCAGAGGACTAGTCAGGAATATCAAGAAGCCTGGATGCGTAAGATACATATGTGTTCTATTCAGGTGGAGTCTTGGGGAGGACCAGCTTATTTTATTTTATAGCAAGTGAAGCTGTAATAAAGAATCAAGGACATTTATAGTATAGAAAATGTCATGGGAGGGAAACAAAACACCTGACAAGTTACAGACAGTGATAATATTCTCTTCTATGTCTTTAATAAAATCAGGACTTTCCTTCATTATTCTAGCTAGGGAAATCTGTATTTTATTACAAGACTGGAGAGTCATATTATGCTTATTTTAAGCCCATTCACATCTACCACTCAGTCATGAGCCACTGGTTTGCAATAAAATGTCCTGAAAGTTGACACACTTGACCAATCAGCAGACATAAGGCTTTCCTTTAACTTTGTTTAAGCTAAATAGCTCTAGAAGCCATGTCTGCTCTAGTGGAATGAGTCCAAAAGATCTGTGCATCTTTTTCAGCTGAAGAAAAGCCTTATCCCTTCTGGCTAAAGAAGGAGAACATAAAGGAGATTGGAGTGTTTAGAAAGTCAAACAAAAGAGGAGAAGACACTGCTAGGAACATATTGTCAGGCTACTTTTGGAATAATAGGAGAATTAGATTAACAGCCCATGTTGCGGAATAACAGTAGTAGCATAGCTGATAACCTACAGCAATGTACAGAGTGAAGGTTGCCCCCCATGAGTTTTCCCTCACAAACCACAGGAATAGCAGAATAGCTGATCCATTAATCGCCCTGGATGGCTTGACTTCGGATGCCAATGAGGCAATGAAATTCAGAAATGGAGGGGCATTTGCTAAATGAGGTAGTGATTCCTTTCCACACACAATCTAACTCCAATCTCACTACTTCTTGAGGGGCAAGCAGAAGAATCAGAGAGCCACACCAGATGGAAGGAGCCATTCCCATCCTTTTAATATAAAACTGATTCCAAACAATCCTTCCCCCCTTTAAGGTCTATCATCATTCTTCACCTTGAAAATCGACCATAGGACACCAGCCAGATGCCCCTTCTGGGAGCATGACCTAGACACATTATCACAAAAATCTTAAATTTCCGGGACCAAGACACAATATAACAAGCTTTCACAACAAGCGGCTACTTTGAAATGGATACTGCAAAAATAATAACATTCCCTGACTGCACTCTGGTGGTGAAATATCATAAATCCTCCTTTATGGGCGTAAAGAAAGAACTAAGAAAAATGGGGTTCAAATTATGCTGATCTATTTTCTGTCAAGCTTACCATTTTACATAAGCAGTAAGCACAGTTCTTTACAGAACTGACGGCTGACAGGAATAATACAGCAATACAAACTCATCATGCAGACCAACCCTACCCAGCAGTAATAGGCCTCCCATAATGGACCCACACCCTCAGAGACTAGCAAAGAATGTAAGGCAGACCTCACTGTAGCTTCAAGTATCTGCAGCAAGAGTAAGCAATATTGACCGCTCTGATGCATCAAAAGGTAGCAGTGTCTCCATCATACTACCAGTTGTGATTCTACAGTCTGCTGAAAGCCTTCTATAAAATTGATCTAAATCAAGTCTATTTGGGGCTAGGTTGAAGAATAACTGAGTATCTACATGGCCAATATTGCATTCTTTACGACTAGACCTAAATGTATAAACTACATAGACACAAGAGAGACATATTCAATAGCCACTGGTCCCCGCAACCTGGATCATAGATAACCTATTGAGTTGTTTACTGAAGAAAATTGGAGCACTCTTTCCTCCTCGTCTAGCTTATTCATTTTCTTTTGTATTTGTTGTTATTCTGTTTTTCAACAGTCGACTGTTGTTACCTTTTGGCAGATGTAAGGGGGTTGATGATAAGAATCTCAAGTATACCTATACAATGAAACCTAGTAATTCCCATAACCCAACATGGGCACCAAACCAAACCACAAGACCCTGAAGACATTCGTTAACAAGACCAAAAGTGGCGGGGTAGACTCCTTAGCTATTGCGTCATGAGTCCAGAGGCAAGTTACATGATTATGACATGGAATATCACTGAGATAAATACAGCCATAAAAAGATACCAAATCCACACAAAGCTGTAGAGAACATGGATTCAAATGTTGTTTTTTGTAAGATCCACATATACACAACAACGAAGTGGGTAAATTGCTGAGAAGATTGTGAGGTCCGCTCCTCTGCACAGCATTCCCAGCTTATGCAAGAAGAGCAGCAATCTGTAGAAAGGATACCTTTTGTAGCAGAAGAAGTGCCTATTAATGAAGATGAACTACATGGCATGCTTGGAGGTAAATTAAAGGGCCATTTTTTGGGGTTGAGCTGTATATACCCCCCAACACAGAACAGTCCTCCTCCTGGTCCTTGATCTTGCAGAAAGTTTCACAATATGTAGACCTCCCAGGAATCCGGCTGGAGACTTCAAAAGTATAATAGATATACTACTACACACATCTCATTCCCATAACCCAATATTCTACAGTCACTAAAGCCAAAACACTTGAGCAATGCCTCAGCAATGCTCTCTTACTGACTGCTTCTGCTGTTTTAAAACCTGGGTCTGTGAATACTCATTCAATTCAATAACACAAACTACTTGTGCAGTTAGACCACATTGTTTTCTCTTCTACACTACAACCCAATGATGTCAGGAAAACTATCCTTCGCTGTAATTCCTTCGAGCTGCACATATATTGGGGCATAACTCCCACACCAATTCCAACTCGGAGAATGCACCCAACATGGTTAGAAGATCCAAACTTTAGAGACATGCTGAGGGACACATATATAATTACTTCACTGACAATGAAAGTACAGCATCCTTCCCCTTAGTGGAATGGGATGCATTGAAGACAGAATTCTGAGGAGCAACTATCCGATCCATGACTGCGGTATGTAAAAAATTGAGTGTGAACTTAGGCAAGTGACTTAAAAAACTCAACACTTACCCCAGACAAAATGCAACAGCTGACCCAAGCTCTAGAAACATACGCTGAGTTCCGTGACACGCTAAAGTTATTATTATTATTATTATTATTAATTGAAATTTATAGAGCGCAACTAAACCCATAGGCGCCAAGGCGCTGACGGATGGTAAGCTAAATGCTCAGGAATCGCCGGGGGAAGAGTTACAAATATGCTTCTTGAAATAACCATGTCTTGAGTGCTTTACGGAACAGGGCATGGGAGGGAATCCCCTTAAGATCGTGGGGGAGCGTGTTCCAGAGTCTAGGTGCAAGGAAATGAAAGGCCCTTCCACCACATCTAACCTTGGATATTCGGGGGACAGCCAGCAAGTTTTTACTGGATGAGCGAAGTGCCCTACCATGGGTATAATAGGCCACAAGAGCACGGATGGCTTCCGGCCCAGTCCCATTCAGGGCACGTTGCGTGAGGCAAAGAGCCTTAAAGTTAATCCTCGCCTGCATGGGGAGCCAGTGCATTTTTTTTCTGATGGCCGTGCCCGAGGAGCGTTTAGGGGAACCACAACAAACTGGGCAGCCGCATTCTGCACGGTCTAAAGGCGCTGGACCAGACCGCTGTTAATGACCAGGTACAGTGCATTGCAATAGTCCAGCCTGGATGCAATAAGCGCAACTGCAACCTGGTTGCGTGCATCAGGGGAAAGATAATGGACAATTTTCCTAAGGATCCTCAGAGCATTACAACAGGTGGACACAGTCCTGCTGATCTGTTTGTCAAGCGAGAGAGTAGTATCCAGAATGACCACAATACGACATTATATGAGGGTCAAAAAGAGGGGAATATTTAAAGACCACTGTATCCCAATCCCCTGCTACAGCTAAACAACAAGAAGGGGGACACTAGGGTCTGGAGATAGGTGTCGCAGAGTGAGAGCTAGAACGGGACAGGTCATACAACTCCACCTTTTGAGTGATACCCAAGGCTTGAAAAATTCTCATCAGGCCACCCTTAATGGTGGAGTGTCGTCATATGAGATTAGAAGAGGATCCAACCATCACCCTGACCATCTGCTGATGGTACGGAGGTGGATACCAATGGTGCACTCCAGCCAAAGGTTTCTGTGGGTGAAGACCTTACCTCTACCGGCATCCGCTCGGGTATGTGAGGCCCCGCTCTATCCGTCGGTACCTCTCTCCGGCATCCACAGAAAGCTGGGTGAGAATTCGTGGTCTACTTCGCAAGGACTCATTGGGGCTCCAAGGTCCTGGTAGTAAGACTTTGTGGAAAAATATATATTTCTTTGATCACATCATTACACATTTTTTCATTTATCACGAACCATTGTTGGCTCTTTGCAGTAGCATTCAATCTTTTTAGGTCCTGATGAAAGCCGGATAGTAGATCCCCATGGCAGAAACATGTTGACCTTCCTGCATCACGCAACGGGGTAGCCATAAATTCATAACTACCCTCGTGCCTGTTTTAATCATTGACACTGGAACAACTCCCATTAAACATATTTTTGCTCCACTGATCAATTTTTATTTCACTTCTTTATTGCACTGCACCACATCAGCACCACCTTTGAGAAACCTTTGGCTGGAGTGCACCATTGGTATCCACCTCCGTACCATCAGCAGATGGTCAGGGTGATGGTTGGATCCTCTTCTAATCTCATATGACGACACTCCACCATTAAGGGTGGCCTGATGAGAATTTTTCAAGCCTTGGGTATCACTCAAAAGGTGGAGTTGTATGACCTGTCCCGTTCTAGCTCTCACTCAGCGACACCTATCTCTAGACCCTGGTATCCAGAATGACCCCAAGATTGCGGGCAAAGAGGTACGGCAGGGGGCAGGCGCCAAGGGCGGGAGGCCACCAGTCCATTGACCAGATCTCACCTTTGCCCCCAAAAATGAGGACCTCCGTTTTCTCCCCATTCAGTTTAAGGAAGTTCTTAACCATCCATCCAGCGACCGCCTCCATACAGTTTTTAAAGTTATGAGCAGTGATGCTCACAGATTGAGATATGGAGACCATAATCTGCGTGTCGTCGGCGTAGGAAAGAACTTGTAGCCCAAAAGATCTTATGAGCCTGGCGAGTGGGGCGACATAGACGTTAAAAAGCGTCGGGCTCAAGGAGGAGCCCTGAGTAACCCCACTCTTCACAGGCTTGATGGGTGACATATAATCGCCTAGCTTAACCCTTTGCTTCCGTTGGTCAAGGAAGGATGTTTAGAGGCTGAGTGCTGGATCCTTGACTCCCATCTCGCTGAGTCGGTTAACCAGAATGGTAGGGGACAGGGTGTCGAAAGCCGCCGTTAGGTCTAATAACACCAGTAAGGTGGTCTGGCCGGCGTCGACCTTGGACCGAATGCTTTCGACAACCACTGTGAGCGGCGACTCAGTGCTGTGAGTCCTACGAAAACCGTGCTGAGATGGATCCAGGGAGTTGGTACTGTCGATAAAGGCACTCAAATGAAGGTTAAGGTGTGCCTCCAAGAGTTTAGCAGGGGCCGAGATCTCATAGGAAAAACACACTCAGTGGTGGTTAAGGCTGGTAGGCTGGTGGCTTGGCTACTTAAGCCCCAATGACAAAAAAACGACTGTTGTCAATAACAATTAGTCAGACGACACCCTACAGATATAATGGGAATATATAAGGTGTTCCATGTTTATTATACAGAACTGTAGATGGATAAAACCTATCCTAGCAACAAGGTGCTGAAGAGATAATTTAACCAAATGACTTTATCACATTTGCCACAAGAAGTGCTTTTGCACTACTAGAAATGGAGGCCCATATCACAGAACTGGTAAAAAAGGTAACAATACTTAGCCTGGCAAACAGAAAGACACCTGGGACAAACAGGCTACAAGCAGAGTTTTAGAAGATGTTTGTAAAAGTGCTAGCCCCTAAACTGGCCAGTTTGAAACAGCTTTCAACTACAGCTATCTACCATATTTAAATGATGTGTCCAAGAAGGTACTATTTCCTAGGAGAGGAGACTCCCCCCCTAATGTATATTCATAGTCGCTTACTTGGTACATTTTAAATATGAATTCAAAATGCTGACCATGATTTTCTGATTCTTTTGATTTCTGAACAGTCGCTACTTTATATATGTGAGCAATGTTGAAAAATATTCTGTCTGTTGCAAATGAGGTTGATGCTGCTATGATGTTTTGGAGTAAACGCATTTTGCTCATGCTTCTGAGTCCTTGGAACACTGTATCAGAACTATACGTTTAGGGCTTTTTTATATTTTTAAAACGTACATGTACAGATAGAGATGTATATCTCTGCCCCAGCGTAGGTGTATGTTTGTATTCTGTCTGCGAACATTCCAAGAAGTATGGCTGTAAAGCAACACCAGGTGAAGGTTTACAGGCACAGTCCATTGCTAGGAATTTCTTATGACATATCGCATATTGTCCTATCCCCCCCTGTCTGGAAATAAACACAGTTTAGAATTCCAGACGGGAATGTGTAAACAAACACCTTTTTTCATGTTCCCTCAACCGAGAATTTTCGCCCTTACAGTCTCAACAAATTTGTGTCTGATCCATTCTCCTTCACCTTCACCTTCTGGAAGGGAGGTTACTCCAGCCCTACTCTTGATAAACTCTCTGGCAATTTCCAGGATTGAAAAGGGCTGATCGAATTTGGAAAATGCCAAATATTGGCCAAGCAGGGCCAGCACTAGGCATGGGCACTGTGGGCAGCTGCCCAGGGCCTCACACTCAGCTGAAAAATCGGGGGCCCGCTTGAATGTGAAAGCCCACACTTTCACAATTAGCCCACCTGCTCCTCCAGGGCCCCCTGCCTCACAAAATCACATTAAAAATACAAGCTGTATTGACCTTGCTGGTCAGGGCATGGTTGCATTCCTTGGGGTGCAGGGGTGGGTGGTAAGGGACAAACAGAATGGGGCAGCAATTATTTTGACTCAGTGTCAGGTGCGGGGCAGCGCCTCTGTAAAGTTCTGGACATTCTAGGCTCCCTTTTTGCATTTTGTTTCTAGTTGACAGAAGGCCCCTTTGTTTCCAGGACAAGTTGGACATAGGTATGGAGGGGTGGGTGAAAGTTGGAGGGAGCAGCCACATTAACTAGTTTTTGTTAACCTTTGCGTCACCCATAGCATAGAGTTTTTGGATGTGAATGTGCATTTAAAATGAATCTAGAACTGCAGATGGTAGGGCAGTGTTTTGCTAAATGCCTCATTTCTGCTTTGAGGCCCAGGGGAGGGGTCCCACTTCCCTGGGCCTTGAAGCACTGGAGCAAGCTGTAAGGTCCAGGTGTGGGGGCCCCTTTACCTGGGCCTTGTAGCCATTACTTCCTCTTTTCTCTCCTTTCATGTATTTGTTCCTCCATGAAATGGATCCAAAAAAGAAAAACACTTTTGCTGAAAATGTCTTTTTTGGACATTTTTCTATTCCAAAGTGCAGCCTCCAAACATAGAGAAATAAAACGTTCACAATATGAAAAATAACTAAATAAAGCAAGACAGAGTGGGTCGCAAAGTGGCCAGATTGATTTTATTCACACACAAAACACATTAGCGCCACTTTACAGAGTTTGCCAGTGAAGCACTACTTTTGTTTTCTCGTCTCTCTTTGAACAACATTGTTCTCGCTGGGTGGGGAAGTGCACCAATCCTGGAGTACTGCAATACCTGGTTAATGGGTGGATTGGAAAATAAAATGCGTACCGTGGCTCTGTGTTCACAAATGTGGTCTTTTTAAACCATACTGCTTACGTTTTGTAAGGATATAAGTAATGGACATTGAAATGAGGCCCTTCTGGGCCCTGTAGTAATGTCCTTAACTTTTCAGGCAAAAGCACACACTGATTTCTGAATAATGAGTGCAAAAGCGTTAAGGTAATCATGTTGTCCTTACATTTCACATGCTTTACTTAATATTGCATTCTCGTGGGTTTTAGCTTTATCCATGATGTTGTTACTTTCTTTTATGTATGCAGTATATTACTGTTGACTAGTGCATAATTTGGACTGAGTCGCATCCAGGTGTTTATAGTGGGGCACATTTGGGTTGTAGTTAAAAGCAGTGAGACTTTCTCTCAGTAGGATGTGACACTATCGTCAGAGCTGACAAATTTGGGACTAGGGAACCAGGTTCAGCATTCATGACCAAACCCCAGACCACTCTCCTGAGGGAGCATATTCCCGTGCTAGACCTTAGAAGGCCCTGTTAGCCCTTAAAAGCCCTGGAATCTTAGCAGCAGCAGGTGGACCCTAGCAGTGGCAAGTGTGGGTTAACCTTGAAGTCCTGTCCACCACAATCCATACTGAAGCTCACCCCCAGTCTTGCGGGCAGGCCTACAAAGTAGCAAACCTTAGAGCAACGGTGGCTCTGTCTCTGAGGTCACAGGACCCTTGCGCAAGGATGCTCTAGGGTAGTGCGACAAGTAAGATCACACCGAGCCATGACTTCGGGTGGAGGCATCATGTTTGCAAGTATATTATGTTTTTAAAAGCACTTGCTAATTCCTTCCTGGATTCCAGCAATTTTCAGCAACAATAAAAATGTGATGATTAATGTTCCTCCTAGAGAGTGATAGAACTTTTTCAACTAGAAGCTTTGACTCAAATAAAAGGTAGCGCAGAGGGTTAATGTGCCTGCTGCAAAGAAACTGGTTCATTATTAATAACAGGGGGTACCCGGTAAACCAAACGGCATCTGGGTAAAATAAGTAAATTACGAAAAAGTGATGCCAAGGTGATTTCTTCAAGAAACTTAATTATGAGGACAAAAACTATTAATTATCTATCTCGTCACACTATAAATTGTATGATATATATCTATCATCTAATTAATGTTCGTCCAATGGTTACTATCAGCAATTGCAAAAAAATATATATATATATTAAATAAGGAAAAAACACAACAAAACAAAAATTCGATTTGTCAATTATTTTTTTTTAAAAGGTTCCTTTTTCATTTTATGCATTATTAATACAAATCAGTCAACAACACAATATTCAATCTTGTGAGGAATGACGTGTTTGAATCCAAAAACCAAATATTTTATTCTAGATCCAAGCGGTCCAAATGTCCTATTGTTGTGGACCCTAAATCCAAGGGTTGTGTGAGAAGCACAATGTTATTTTTTACAAGGAAAAATGGCAATGTCTTTTCTTAGCCTGATTTCCTTTTCGAACACCAAAATAGCAAGGAGCATAAGAAACTAAACAAGTTTTTTGTAGCTTCAAAACCAAATGATGCTCCTAGGGAATATATCCACACAATCTCCAAATCAAAGCAGGTGTCGAAATTAATAATAATAACTGTCGACGCGTTTCGGCCTTTCAAACAGTATTAGGCCTCATCAGGACAAAGGGCAACAAAGTTTCATTTAAATTATCCAAAGGAATATTATCCAATTACAAAAACCAATTTGGGATATGGTCGTCCAATACTGCGGATATATTAGGAAATGTCACTCAAGCCAGGAAGAAATTCCTATATTGTGCACACCTATGCTTATTCAGATTTCATTATAATCTCAAGCCTGTGATCCAATCACCGGCAACCGCAGGGAGTATAAACCCACATCAGTTTAGGGAAACGGGCCAGAGTCTCCAACTGCTCGGCGTGTATCTCAGCCTGGTAGCATGCAGATCACAAAATGCACATAATGTAAATAGGTCAGTGCCTTACTGCTTTTGTCAATGAGATCCTTTTGTTACTTGCAGTTTATAAGTCAAAATCCTAACATATAACAGTGAGCTATTAACTATCACCTTAGAGCTGCATGTAAACTGCAAGATATAAATTAGAGTATTATGTTTTTCCCCAGTCTTTGTTTATCCTAATGTTGCAAAAAAGGGTTCATTTGGATAGAAATTAATTCTGGTTATTAGAGAGAACCCCCAACCATGGTATTACACTCTAAATTCAGAGTTTGTGTTTCTCCAGACCAATCACTATTAAACTACACTGCCTATTAGCATAATTGTCATGTGACTCCTACACCTTGTAGTCCTTTGTCTTATGTAACATTTCCTATACAGCGATTTAAACATATGAGGTCAATTGTCTCTGTGTAATGTGTGGGATATAGAGTGCTCTGCCACCCTACACTGGTATCAGTGGCACTGCAAATTAAATTAAATGCATCTGAATGAGAATGTGGTTATGGAGACTTGAGGGACACTGTTAAAGGGTGGTAGTGGCAGAGTGAGTCATTGGGAGGCACTAAGAAACATTGTTGCACAGAGCTCTACCAGTGCTAAAGCCGGCCACTACCACTTCCTACAGTTCTAACATCAAATCAAAAAAGTTGATTTGAAAACCCCTTGAATCTGCAGCATACTTTCAAGTCAATGTATGATTTAATAGTGGTCTTGGTTGTACTAAGTCCTTATTTATTCATGTGCAATCTTTATTTGTTTGCAATGGTGTCTTGTATTTTTGTATTATATGTGTTGTGTTTTTACATAATTCTTGTGAGTATAGAGCCCACACACAAAAAAGATTGCCCTACGAGTCTTAACATGTGCATGTGGGGTACTGGTGAGAGGATTCATGTTAAAACAAATGACTAAGTATTAATGTCATCCTAAGGTTGCACAATAATGACACAGAAAGATAACTGAGCCTTTTGAAATTTGCAATTATATCCATGGTGTGAGCGATTTTCTCTTGTTTAATTTTACATTTTGAATGATCCCCTCCTCATTACCTCAACAGGATCTCTCCCCTTTATGAGACAGAACTGGATTTATTTATCATGCACTCATCTGGAAACATCAGTTAACATGGATTAAAAAACATCCATCTTTGTGAGACCTCCCCCCTAGCTTTTCCATCCCATGTGACAAATGTAATCTATTTAATACGGTTCTAAAATATATGGACTTGTTTCATTCGTATATTTATCTTTTTGTCCATGTTACTGTTATCCACCTTAGGTCTCTTCAGTGATGCCAATTAAGATTGATAGTCCTGCGATGTCACTTTCTGTGATGTCACTTCTTGTGATTTTACATGCAAATTAGAGTGGCCTCACATCTTCCCTTTTGCCCAGGCCCAGAAGTTTTAGGACCTGCCCTGTGGCCAAGTATTGGTTTGTGAACATTCCCAAACTTCTCAGGCAACCAACATCTTGGAAAGCCCTCTTCTCACCACTCAGGAAGGGGTCACTACTGTGAATTTCTCTGCACTTGTGGTGGAGAACTCTGCAGTAAAAAATGCATTTACTCCTGCCAGGAATCCTTTTGTGCTTGACTGGCAGATGTAAACTGAAGTATGTTCGTCCTACATATACGTTTACAGCCCAAAATATTTTTATGAATAGAGCCCTTAGTTGTGAAACAATCATCATAAATGGCAAAATATTTTCACTAACCTCTTTATTTTTTATAACGTTTTTGGGGTTCACAATGAAAAAGAGTATCTTGGATAAGGGTATTCTAGAAACAAATCACATTATTCCAAAGATTTAACATAACATACAAGCCTCCGCATTCCATTTTATGTAAAGAAATGTGGATATCTCTGCTAAATAATAATGGATTAAAATGTTATTTTAGAAAGAAATATTCATTCCTCAAAATAGGTAAGTAGGGATGATAAAGCATAAAGTTCACAAATGACAAGGGACATGTTTTTTAGGGAAAGTGGAAGCAAACATGACAGCTTTGTCGTACATTAATGAAGAAATTGTGTCATTCTAAACCTGCAGGAATACTCTACTTTCTTTGCCATCTCCCGCATAATGATGGGGTCCAATCAGGACGAGGATGCACTGGGGACGTTCCTGCAGTACATCGAGGACATGGGCATGAAGGCGTACGATGGACTCGTCATACAGAACGCCTCGGATATTGCTCGCGAGAACGACAGGATGAGAAACGAAACAAACCTAGCCTACCTGAAAGAGAAGAACGAAAAACGCCGCAAACAAGAAGACGTGATCAAACGGTAAGTGCACAAGAAAAAAAACAGGAAGAAAAAGCAAGCTGTGTAATTATAATCTAGCCTGTTGCTAACAGGCCCTCAGCTTGTTTTCATTTACTGAAGAACTCTTATGTGTTCTGGATTGTCCATCTTGTAGACTCTGTTGATTAGAACTTTAATGGTCAGTTGCTCTTGGGGTGCCCTGTTGATAGGACGTTTCTGTGTATGAGAAGATTATCAATCAATAAAGGGATATGGTACACTGATGGGACTGTTGTACTTCTTCACACTGTCTCTCCGTGGACTACTCTAGTAAGAAATAATCTCAAAGGATGTTGCATTTTCTGAGGCCAGCCCAAAACGAAATCAGCATATTAAATGGCTGTCTTCAGAAATAGTTAGAATTAATTTTCATTATGTTGGCATTTATTGTATATCTTTATCAAAGGCGTCACTTTGGGTTCATACTATATTTCTTGCTCTGTAGAAAAGCGTTGCTTTCTCGGTATTTGACAGTACTGATCTTCATCAAACGCTTTGTTCAAGGTGAAGATCTTTGATGGTGTTTGCCTGAAAGAGGTCTTTGGAAAGGTGGTTCTGTGGTTAAACGGAGACATGTTGCTTCTTGATTTAAAGGTCATAGCTGTCTGAGCACTTGGATAATTGTGCTACACCCAGTTAGTGCACTGTTAAGATAGCCAGTAATGATCTTTCTTTCATTAACTGCAGAAATTAATGTTAAGGTTGAGTACATGAAAGCTGATTAATTGGAATACAAGATGTTAATTGTCAGTGACATCTCGTTGAGACGCAGAGCAACTTGAAAAACAAATTAAAAAACAGTTTAATATAAAATTGTGTGGCATGGTATTGCCGAGAGGAACGCAGCTTAATGCAAGAAATGCTATTAATCGACTGACTTTTCCTGGAAATACAATTTTTTTTTGCATGCAGTTTGCTGGATGGCAGCTCTTGGCACTAATTGCCAGGCTCTTTTGCAACAAGAGATCGAGTTGGGTGCATACAAAGTGTATAAGGGCCCATCCCTTTACCATAGTTGGGAAACTATATAAGTGTCGCATATTCAAGAAGTAGTAAAGCCATAAACACTTATAGATGGTCTTCGTTAAACAGATTAATTTCTTTTTCGAGCCAGCACTTACGGGTAACAACATATTTTATCATTTTATTTTACAATTCGACTGTCTCGGCCTAAGTTTCACCTCATAAGTACAACATTGATACCTAAATACAGCAATTACCAACTACATGTTGACCAGTTAACATTTGAAAATGGTCTGCTACTGCATGTCACCATGTGTGATATATATTTAGTAACTTTTGATCCGACTGATGTAGAATTCTTCATTTTTTTAAACTGTAAATCAAGCACCAGATGTCAGGTTATGCTCAAATATGGTAAACGCATAAATTAAGTACCCCTAAACTAACTCAAAAATTGAATTAAGTTAAATTAATCTTAAACCCTTAACGTAATTTTCCTCAAAACTAACCATCCTTACCTTGTTACCCTATTCGGTAATTATGATGCAGTGTCTCGGAAGTAGTGGATTAGCATCAGAGTGGATGCACCTTATGTTGGGTTTAACAAGCACTGATTGTTTCTGCAAGTATGTTGGGCCTTTGTCCTAAGGGGCTTCATGTATTTTGGTTAGAACTTTGAACTTGATTTGAGTGTCTACTGGAAGCTAATGTAGCACTTTCACTATGGTTTTATATGGTCATGTATTTACAAATGTGATCATATTCTTGCTACCTGGTTTCTAAACCTTCATAGTTGATGAGTTTTTTGCGGGCCCTTTGAGGTTGATATCCATGAGTTCAAGCATCACATAATCATCATCTGTTCCCGACGGTAAATTGAATTAATTTGTTTCATCCAAGGCTAGTAAGAGCTCTTCTCATCTACAGTTTGTAGAGTAGGTCCAGTACACCTTATCTACATGAATCCAGTTTGGTGTTCTGGCAGGGTTTTCATCATTTCACGGAAATCTGGATGTTCTTGCAGAAACTTCATTACCAGAACCTTACTGGTAAAGTTAAGCTAGTTGAGGATCATCCGTAGTTAGCCAAGGCCTATGTGTCATCCACTGATTTCTTCAGAAGAGACATAATGTTGGTAAAGAAAATGGGAGAACACATTAATTGATGTGAAATTTGTATTAAAAACAGGAATTAACTGCTTCAGAGCACTTCTCGACAGGGCTCTGCAAGCAGGTTAACCACTTTACATTCTAATGCATGTTTATTCATGCCTTCATTTGAAATTGGGGAAAATGCAGTTAATAAGGAGTGAAGTGCACAAGGAGTGTTTGATAGGCAAGTTTGAATGCGTAAGTCAAAGGTTGCTGGGGATAGTCGCACATTTTGCAAGCTGTGAACTCAAATAGCATCAGGTTTTCACCATATTGTTAGGTTGCAAAGAACAAGCTTTTCAGAGTTGCTGGATTGTCCAAATCATGAAGTCAACATCACATAATGCCCATGCCAGATTATCTGTAGATGATATTCATTTTTATGACAGGTCAGTATAGTAGGGGTAAACTGATATAAAAAAGGCTAATTTTCCCTCAACACACTGATCATACCTCGAGAAGAATTTTAGAAAAGACTAAGGGCCAGATGTAGGTGGCCGTTTAAGGCCATTTACCAACCGGTAACGTCCGATTTTGGCCGTTACCGATCGGTAAATGGGTGACAGGTATGTAGGGGGCATTTTTTTACCGATTCAGTAAAATTACCGAATTGGTAATTTTACCAAATCGGTAAAATAAAAATTCGGTAAATTTACCGAATCTGAGGCACCCAGATGTAGGTGGGACTCTTCTGAGTCCCAGAGGCCTTACCGAATCGGTATTTTACCATCAAATCCAATTTGATGGTAAAATACCGATTCCGGTGTGCATGCACATGTGTGCATGCACACCTATGCCATGTGACAGACAGACCTGCCCTTAGGCCACATGGCACCCGAGTCTGTTTTGGGGGTGCCAGAGGGTGTCAAAGTGACACCCCCTGCACCCTTGTGAAAATCGGTATTTACCGATTCGGTAAATACCGAATCGGTAATGCCCATTCATTCCCATGGGCTTCAAAGCCCATAGGAATGAATGGGCATTACCGATTCGGTATTTACCGAATCGGTAAATACCGATTTTTTCCGATTGGTTATT
This sequence comes from Lissotriton vulgaris, assembly GCF_964263255.1. Lineage (NCBI taxonomy): Eukaryota > Metazoa > Chordata > Amphibia > Caudata > Salamandridae > Lissotriton > Lissotriton vulgaris. Next base: position 771,276,897 of record NC_141699.1, on the reverse strand, counting down.
CCAGCACATCTGGAATACCTACATATCCACCCCTCAGATTTACCGATTCTTAATTACCGAATCGGTAAAATTCGGTCATTTTCAGTCATTAAGAATCGGTAAATGTATTTTACCTACATCTGGCCCTAAGGGCTTGGCTTGGGAGAAGATTGTAATGTTAAATCTTATGACTTGTGGAAGAAGTAGTACTTGCTTAATTTTCCTCTGAAATTAGGAGATTTTCTATTATCATGCAAGAACAACCTAACTCAGGCTCTTGTGTGTTTTTGTGGCTACAGGGGAGAACATTAAGTTCTATGTATAATCTGGAAACTGCCCTTTCAATAATGGCCCCAGTACCATGTGTCTTCTTACCCATCAAGGTCAAATGAACACTGAAACGTATATCTATTGTGTAGAGTTATTTTGTAAAGCTTTGTTCTGTGTGTTTTATATCATCTACATAAGCTGATATTGAAAGGCAGATTGTTTCATGTACAATAATTCAGGATATTAGTGCATTTATAGCTGTCACAAAATCAATGGAAATTTAATGTAAATATGGTTGATATTTTATGTGAAGTCCAAAATGTTCAAAAGCACTTACTGCCACCACACAAAACAAATGTAAAACATGTATTCATGATTTAAACCTTTCAGAAAACATTGCAACATTTCCTGAAATTGTGACTGCCTCTAAACATTTCAGGGCTCACTCTGTATTCTGACCAGTTGTGCTTCTGCAACATAAGCTGCCTACAGGTGTGATACAATCATTTTTCAACAAAGTACAATCCACAAATGCTATTCTTTTTTTTTGCAATGTTAGAATTTCTGAAGATAAACAATGCAAAATGAATTGTTGATACAAATGCAATACAACCTTGTTCTCGAGGCCATGTGTTTACAACTCTACCTCTGCCATGCCCATGACTGATCTATAGAGCAGTGGGCTGCTTCTATCCATCAGTCATCTCACAAAGGAACTGTGAGCTTTTAATGTAATAAAGGAGCACACAGTGTATTGTGATATTCATTTTTTGCTATATGTGTAATGGTTTAATTTGAATATGTTTACACTAATGTAACTGTTAGAAATGGGATCTCTAGTTGGCAGTGGTTTGCACCCTGTCCAAGTAGGAACCACACTCCTAGTCAGGGTAAGTGTAGTACACACTAGGTTTACCTGTGTTCACCCTTTGGTAATTTGGCTCAGAGCAGGCAGGGCAACCTAAAGAGGCAATGTGTAATGTATTTGTGCACACACACACAGTAACACAGTGAAAACACCACAAAAGTACTCCACGCCAGTTTAGAAAATAGCCAATATTTATCTGAGTGAAACAAAACCGAAACAATACAAACCCAACATACACAAGTTGAGTTATGAAGTTTAAAGATTAAATGCAATTATAGTGCTTAGAAACCAAATAGCTCTGGCTGTGGCTATAACGATGTGCTTGACGAAGTCGAATCTCAAAGTTTGAGGCCAACCGCGATAGAGCACTTGCCAGCTATGGAGTCGTACTTAGGTGCTGGGGAGGTGAGGTGTTGCTGAGGCTGGTGCTGCATTGGTTTCTTACTGTTGGTGCAGGTCATTGGCACGTCAGTGCTTGGGATGGTGCTTTGCACAACGGAGGTGAGGCGTCACTGAAGCAAGTGAGGCATCGTTTCCGAGCTGTATCTTCCCTCCCCTGTGCTGGCTCCACCTGCTGTTGCGCAGTACTGGCAAATTGCTCTGTTGATTATTATTGTGGCGCGGCCTTGCTGCGTTTTAGCCAAACCCTTGTTGTTTTTCATCCACCTGCTGTGGGGCGGCTGATGTCTCTGCTCTGCACAGTTAAAGGAAGAAGAGAGTCATGTAAATAAAGTGCTCAGGAACTGGTTTGAACTAGGCAGAGGCCTCTCTGCCTTCAGAGAACAAAGGATTTTGGGGTTTAAATATTGGGACCCTGACCCCAAGAAGTTAGATCACTTCTGGAACAAGAAACCTTTTGCCAAGGAAAAGAACCAAGGAAGCTGCAGGAGTTTTACTGCCCCTCTGCCAGTGTGCTCTTTGCTGGGTTGGCCTGCAGTGGTTGCTTCATTGCCAAGGAAAGGAGAAGGAACTTTTAAGGACTTTCATCATTTACAGAATATTCACCAAGGTTTGAACTGTGCTTGCCTCCTGCTGAAGTCTCAGGGACAAATGACTTCATCTCCAGCTCCCCTCTGAATTTCCTTGCTGGGAATTCTGACTCCAGGCATTTGCGTGTCGCTGGGAGCTGCAAGCGTGACGCATCGTGAGGAAGCGTGCCGCCGCCGCAGCTGAAATTGTTGCATCGCCGAAGAAGCGAACCTTCGCCGCATCTCCCTGGAAGCGTGTGTTCATCGAAGCTGCCTGTTGTCGCATCACTGGAGAAGGCGCCATCGTGAGAGTTGCCATAGCATCATCGGAGAAGCGTGTCACAGGGCCTGTCGCGGCTCCAAAGTACAGAGTCGTCGCAAGGCTGCCATGGCATCTACACATCTTCATCGCATCATCATCGCATCGTCATCGCATCGCCGCGCCAAGAGCGCCATCTTCTCGCATCGCAACCGGATCATCGCATCAAGGCGCCATCTTACGCACTGCAGCGGGGCAGCAGGCCGAGAATCTACACATCACCTCCGCCCCGGTAAGGATCACGACGCATCCCCTACTCTGTGCAAGCATTGAGACATAAAGCATCATCTTCCCCGGATCACGGAACTGACGCATCTCCCCTTTTGCGAGCCTTTTGTTTACTTTGAGTTGCGTATCCAGGTACTTGTTGAGAACTTTGTCGCATTTATCAACTTGAACAAAGCAACTTTAATCATTTTTTAAGCAATCTTAAGTGTAGTATCGTGGATTTTTGTTGTTTGTGGTCTTGTGTTAAGTCTATATAAAGAATACTTATTTTTATAAAACCTGTGTTGTGTCCATCTGTAGTGTTCTCACTGTATTACTGTGTATATTCACAAATGCTTAACACACTGCCTCTGAGATAAGCCTGTCTGCTCCTGCCAAGCTACCAAGGGGGCGAGCAGGGGTTATTAAGGAGTGTAATCCCCTTATCCTGACTTAGAAGTAAGGGTCCCTATTTGGACAAAGTTGAATACTATTGCCAACTAGAGACCAACTAGAGACCCCCAGATTTTACAGACACTGACATTGTGTTCTTGGCACACCATTGACGGGTTGCCCACCCTATCGCTGGGGTCTCCACTTCTTTGAACGTAGGTTCCCTTTATCCCTGTCCTGAGGAAGACCCGTAGCTGAGAAGATTAATTACCCTTTTGCGTCTGGGTCGAAATGTCGACGAATTCACCCCATTGTGCATGTACTCTATGTACCCCATCCCCCTACCCCGGTCACAGATGAAGTATCACTGTGCTTTGACTAAGAAAAGTAACAACTAACAGGCAGATGCATCAAAGAAAATACCTGGAGCAAATGGGCAGATTCTCAGAATCTGGCCGTTTTCTCCCGGTATTTTTGCATTTGGGATTCATCATCCCAAATGCAGAAATCACAATTTAAGGAATCTCTAAATAGCGATTCCTTAAATTGCTCTTGCATTTAAGGAATCCCAAAATGAGATTCCTTAAATGCAATGCATGAAACCCAGAAAAATAGCGATTTCGCTAATAGGGGGAGCAAATTACCATGAAGTTGAACTCCGTGGTAATTTGCTAAAACTTTGAAAAATGCACTTTTCTGCATTTTTCAAAGTTACATGTTGCGCACACACATGCCCTTAGGGCATGTGTGTGTGTAACATTTGTGCAGAGGTCCATTTCAGGGGTGCAAAAGGGTGTCCTTTGGACACCCTGGCACCCTTGAAATAGCGGAACATTAGCGATTCGGTAATAGCTAATCGCTAATAAGGAATGGCTTTCCCATTGGGCCTTTAGGCCCATAGGAATGAAGGGGAAAGCCATTCCTTATTAGCGATAGCTATTACCGAATCACAAATAAGGAATCTGTAGGAATCGCTAATAACATTGCGATTCCTACATGCATCCCGTTTTGCGAGTCTTTAATAGCGATTCCTTAAAATTCGCTATTAAGGACTCGCAAAACATAACTTTGATGCATCTGCCAGTAAGACTTGAATGACATTAGGGGCAGGCCTGCTAACTTAAGGATTTTGGCCTTGGCAGATACTATACATTGTATAAAATATTGCTTTTCATTTTTTTCTGATTCTCTTCTTTCACGTGAGCACCGACTCTTCACTTTTCTTTTCACCTCTTGGTAGTAAAGCCCTCTATTTTAAGAACATTGTATATTTTGAATTCAACTATGGATAATTGCCTACGAATTAATTAATGTTTTTGCGGCATAACTATACCAGTGGGTACTGTTTCATTGAACAAAGAATGTATTTTGGCTGTGTTCTTCTTCTTTTCCATTTCAGGATTTCATTGTTTATGAATAGAAACATTATCAACATTGATTCTAACATTTAATAATATTGTCTAGGACCTATTGTTTTCTGTACCAATTGATACCCAGGTCCTTTGACGTTTTTCTGGGTCACCCCATTTATATTAATGACAAACTGCCAGATTCATCAAGGTAAGGAATTGCGAGTCCTTAATAGCAAATTTTAAGGATTCGCTATTAAGTACTCGCAAAATGGGATTCATGTAGGAATCGCAATTGAATTTGCGATTCCCACTGATTCCTTATTTGCGATTAGCTAATTGCTAATCGCAAATAAGGAATGACTCCACATTCATTCCTATGGGCCTAAAGGCCCATAGGAATGAATGGGGAGTCATTCCTTATTTGCGATTAGCAATTAGCTAATCGCAAATAAGGAAGTGATTTCAAGGGTGCCAGGGGTGTCCAAAGGACACCCTGTAGCACCCCTGAAATGTAATCTACATTGGTGTTGCGCACACACATGTCCAAAGGACATGTGTGTGTGAAACATACAACTTAGAAAAATACATGTAAATGCATTTTTCTAAGGTTTCGCTATTTACCACGAGGTTTGATCTCGCGGTAAATAGCGGCCCAAAATTGCGATTTCGCAATTTTAAAATGGTTCATGAATTGCATTTAAGGAATCTCAAATAGAGATTCCTTAAATGCAATTCCTCACAAATGTGCGAATTCTTTAATAGCGAATTTTGCATTTGGGATGATGAATCCAAAAATGCAAAAAAATTGCACTCGCAAAGGGCCAGATTCTCAGAATCTAGCCCTTTGCAAGCGCAATTAACCTTGATGAATCTGGCCGTAAGTATTTTATGAGCTGGTAAATTAAACGATTCAGTTATTAGGTACGTTTAGGTGTATTGCTATATTTTCTCCTCCACGACCGAAAATAAACCTGAAAATTAGCATTACAGTGTATAATTTATACATGCACAGGAAAACTTTATATTCAGATGGCATATAGTGGATGCATATATGGTGACTGCTTATCATAAAGCCTAACTCTATGGGTAGGGCTTGATGAGAAAATGTTTCTGACTGTGTAACACATTTCATAATCCAAAATGCCAGCGTGATTCAAACCATATGCTTTGTAATCAATGATTAATTGGAAAGTGATGCAAGACTGCTGAATCTATTATTAATGATACAGCTCTAATGGCAGTTATTTTGTAGGATGGAAAGAATGAAACTACAAAACAGATTTAGGTCCCAGTTTTAAACACAGAGAATGATTCACAGAACCTTTACACAGCTGTGTCCCATGCAGGTAAGAGTGGTTGGGCAGTGGGCCAGGTGGGGGGGGGGGGGGATTTCGACAGACGACAAGGGAAAATTCATTATTTATTTATTTTCCCTCGTCTTCGTCTGTCAAATCCCTCCCCAACCCAGCCCCACCGCCTCACCGCTCTTACTTTACATCACCTACATTTCACTGTGGTGTGCAGAAACAACAATTTGTGGGAATCTAAATTGGTACAATTCTCCTCTTTTCTGTCGCACTTCTGTCTGAAATCTGCAACTATGATGCATTTTACTCATTTGTAAATGAAAAGACAGTTGGAGTGTGGACATTTCTCAGGGTTCTAGAGGGGGTGTGACACTATAAATGCAGTGAACACCCACAAGCTCTTAGGTTTGGAGGTGCTCAGAATGTAGTTGTAGACAGTTTCCCACCATGGAAAGGCATGCAAAACTATTCCTGTGAAATGTTGGAGTCAGTCAGGAAGTCAAGTGAAGAAAACATATTCACAAATAATCTGTGTCGCAAAGAACTTTTCTGTGGTGAACCACAAAAAAATTGTTGGTAACATGTCCAAATAATTTACTCATGCTGAATTTTCTGTATATTGTACATTTATTTGTGGGAAGTTTGTGTCATGGATTTTCAGGATGGGATCATTTGATTGTCCCCAAAATGTCAGCCATCTGTATCAAATGTCAAGGTAATTTTATAGGAGTATTTTTCCAATTTTCATGCCCAGTGATTTGAAAATCAAGGTCTTCTTGCTTTGTGAACTATAGTGTATTTATCTATGTGAAATTGTGTATTTCATATGCTATTTCGTAAATGTTTTTGAGCTCTGCAAACCACAAATACAACCACCTGGAGGCATGTGTAACACAGAGTGCTCAGTCTTTTCGCACAGTTGCTAGTTACTCTGCAGAACCCTAGTCTTTAAACGCAGTACAAAATATTGTTTTCTGCAGCATATAAAAGTTTTAAATAAGATTTTTACACAATGCTTAGAACCTTGGAGACTACCATTTCTTTGGAGTCTTTCTGCAGACTTTGAAGTGTATTTGTAAATGACTGCTAGGGCTGTTGTCACCCGAACAACGTCTAGTGGTTTTATTTCAACATGTTTTAAAGATACTAAGTAGGCCAGTAAAACAGCCTATTCTGCTAAGATTATTGTGACTTCCTGGGAGAGTGTGAATGAAGATGAAAAATAATATTGACCAGTGGCGTAGTTAGGCCTTAGGCCGCTCATGGCAGCCCTTGCGTTTGCCACCCACGGCGGCCGGATCTAAGAGTGGGGGGTTGGTGGTGCTGGTGATTCGTGCGCCCGCTGCCCCACGACGTCTACAAGGGAGAGCGGGGGCCGCCGCCCCCAAAACTCGTGCACCTTGGGGCAGACCAACCTCCCCGCACCCTCCCCCTTGCTATGGCAATGATATTGATACGGTGAAAGCTCTGCTTATATAAGGTCTCCGTGAGCAATTTAAGTGTTTAGAACATCTTATGAAGAATCAATAAATCGTAAGTGTCTGCATGCAGGGATAAGATGTGTATGAGGCCAGCTTCAAGTGGCAGTAAACACTCATTCAGATCTCTAATATATATTTGCACTTGAGTAGAAGAGCATGGGTGCATTCAATTAATAAGACTTATCGGGCGATCCACAATTTGCAGCCTTGATTATACAAATCCTCTAAAAACGTACTAGTGCTACAAACAAATCAATGATTTCAGTTTAAGGTACCCCCTTTTATGGAGCCTATCTGGGGGCACCAATCCTAACTTTTGCCATGGCTGAACTATTAATCCCTCTTTTTTTGCCAAATTGACTTTTCCAAAATGGAGCATCTGAGCTCACATGCTACACTTCCTCGGAATTTCAGAAAGGCTCCTAGCATCACTTTATCCAAATGTTCTGATCTCCTCCTCTGTAAGATAGAAAGAAGGGCTACCCGTCGACACAAGAGGCTGCACCACCTACTTCGCCTTGACTTGGGTCTTCCTAGAAGCCTTTCCATCCAGAGTCATTAGTGCAACTCTAAACGTCATTAGTACATAGATTACTCCCGATGAACTGCGCTACACTAAACGCTCCCTTTACATATCCATTTCAACACATGCTTTAGAAATGTATCAGCCCAGAGCATTGCAATATATCTTCCATCTGCCATTGATTAAGACTTCTAAAAGTAATGTCTCCAATGCAGTGGATTTCACTATTCACTGTCCTGCAAATAGAAGTAGTGGACAAAACATTAGGCTACAAAGTCAGTGATCCCTAGACCTCCTTCTATTAAGGGCAGTTTCATAACATGCATTACCAGGCTGCATTTGCCACAACCCCAAAGCAGCTACAAGGAGTTAGGTGAATTTTGTAAAGAATCTGTGGGCTATATAGTCTACAAATTGCAGGAAAACATGTTTAAAATTATAGTAACATCATAATTGTGTTAAGCAAACTTTCCTCCATTGCCAACATGAGTAACATGAGTAACATGACCCCTCCCCCAAGCGCCTTGAGACCCTCTGGGTGAGTAGTGCGCTATGCAAATCTTTGAACTTGAACTTTAACTTGAACTTAATAAGTGTTATTGGCCCTCCAACCTTATCCCCGTAATAACTATAGAACATTCTCTAAGTAAATAATGAATCCTGATTTCTAAATACATAGGGTTGGTAATTGTGGGAAGCATACTTTCTCATTGCCTATCCCCCCACTAATGGGATGGATTATTCCAATTAATTCTGAATCTTCTCACCGGAGTTAGTGTTCACTAAGCATTACTGAACCATAATTCTTAGTTACTTAAGACAGAAAAACACCAGCATAAAATGGTGTATCATGCATTCAGCCCATCACTGTTATATCCCTGAATGCTAGTGAATTTGTACGCTATTTCCAGGGTGTCCTACTGACAATGTAAACAATGGTAATGTGGGATATATGGCCTAGAACCCACATTATCCTCCAAAAAACATAGGATAGGCATCCTGTTTATCACTCTTACTTTCAGCTTGGTATACTACATTCTTATGTAGGGTAGCAGGGAGGGGCCTAAGGTCACACGTTTTAGTTTTAGTTGACTCAGAGTCCATTTTGCCCAGATGGCTGGCTGCATCCACTTCTCTGGGTAGCCAAGCAAGACTTTGGGCTGTGTCCAAAACACATCTTAGGGACCTATCAGTTTAAGACTGTATTGATCAGGAGAACCATGGGCTGCCACCACATCATATCTGTAGCTTCAGATAAAAAACCCATGATTTACTGGGAGCTCTTCCAAGCTCCACAGGCAAGAGCGCTGCAGTCCTTTTGTAGAACACCATTTGTGGGTAGCTCCATATCACTTCTTATGCAATACCAAGTAGTTATTTGGTCGCAAGGAATTTGTTTCCACCTCAGGGGCTCTAAGTAACCAACAGTCTTACGACTTTCCACATTGTTACCCACAACGGCTTAACCATAGCAACTCTGTAGCCTATTCAATGCTCTTTGGGGTGCTGGTAAAACGTATTGTTCTTCCTGAAGCAATTACAATCACCACCTAGCAGTGAGTAAGCCACTAAAAGCTCGAGCCAGGCTTGGGCCTAAAGCCTGGCTCTGGCTCAGCTCGAGGTTCAGTTGGAACCTTAACCCCATAACGAGCTGAGCTTTTATCTGTCTGTCTTCTGCCTGCCTCTCTATCCATACACAGGACGTGGCAGGGCCAGAACGATTGACTTTGGACCTCGGGAAACCAGTTTGAGTCTTGGAGTCAGCTCAACATCCTGTGATATTGCACAAATCACTTCATTTCCCCATCCCCATCAACGATTCTATTCTATTCACCGAGTTTTATATAGCGCATGTCTACCCAACTGTCCTCCCAGCGCTGGCAACAACTTCAGCTATAGTACTTTGAATGACTAAAGTTTGGCTAGAATAGATAGGTTTTCAGTTTTTTTTCTAAAACTAGTTTCTGATGTGTTCAGTCTCAGGTGTGTTGGGTGGTCCATTCTACAGCTTAGGGGCCTGGTATGCAAAGGAGCTCCCTCCACATCTTGTTCTTTTAACCCCTTGACTGCTGCGCAAATTCCACTGCGGTGCTGGGGAAATAATGAGTGGGCGGGGTTTGGACGGCCCCTGGCCGTCCTCCGCACACGCCCCCTTTGACGTCGGACGGCCGGGGCCGTCCGATGCATGCAAGGGGTTAATCCTAGGAACCAGCAACAGATTATGACTCTCTGACCTGTGTCCTTTTTGGCCTGTTAGTGTATAATTGGCACTGTATGAGCTGGGGTTCTCTTTAGTTGATGGTGCGATGGACAAGGCAAAGGGTTTTAAACTGGATTCTCTTTTGTTTTGGCAGCCAGTGCAAGCTTGCCAATGCTGTAGCTGCTGATCTATGCCTAGGGATTTTATAAAGAATCTGCGCTTTGGCATTCTGTATCACCTGCAGTCGATTCATAACATATTTCAGACTCCCTAGGTAAAGAGAGTCTCCGTAATCTAAGTGTGAATGAATTAATCCCTGTACCACCACTCTGCAGAGTGGGGGGAAATGTCTGTTTAACAGTTTCCTCTGGGTTGGAGTAATCCATTGCAATATATGGACAATTTCTTAGCTGGACCTCCATGGTAAGCCTATCTTTGAGCCACACTTCCAAGCTATTGACTGTGGGAGAGGGTAAGGGGTGTGGACCACGCTCGTCTGGCCAGTTAACCCCTTCCCTGCGGGGGTAATTCCCCCACGGTGCGGGGTCGGGGGAGCGCGGCGCCGCGGTGCTAGTGACAAGACCAGCTAGTCATGAGTCACAGTGGAGCTGTGCTCATGACGAGCTGGTCTCGCCATGTCCCCGCCCACTGATTAATTCACCCGCACAGGCAGGGAATCAATCACGCGTGGGCAGCGAGGAGCCGTTGTGATGAGCCCAGCTCATCATGAGCACAGCTTCATTGTGATTCATGACGAGCTGGGCTCGTCATGAGCACGAAGAGGTTAAGTCCCTACCAACACGAGGGGTTGCTTCCTGCAACCTGGACCTCTGTTTTATCACTGTTCAGTTTTACACTACTGTTGGGCATCCAGTCAGTAACTTGTTTTAGACAAGCATTTAATCGGTTGGAATTTTTGTTAGATTCTCCTGTAAGAGATGTATCAATAAATGGTGTCCTTGTGTAATGCAACAGGTGCTAATTACGTACTTCTCAGAGCAGTGCTATTATGTGATCTATTAATATCAACGTTTCCACATGGGAAAGAAATACAAAATGTTGCATTTTTAAGAGATTTTTTTCATATTTTACGTGATGTTTGCTGTATGATTTAAATAGCAAACCTTTTCGAGAATCGACGTGCAAAGGGTCTAAGATCCAAGCCAGATCCTTGGCTTGGATCTGGCTCAGCGCGTCTCATTAATTTGTTGGCTCGCCCACCTCTATCGCCACCTCTAGCTTTTCTTTGGAAAGGTTTTATGGACTTGGACACCAGAAGGTGCATACCCGCACTCAGATACCATTGTTCCAAATTCCTTCACCTTCACACATTCACGTTTGACTTTGAAAAATAAATGTGCTCCTGTTTTTCAAGTAAAAGGACTGTTCTGCAGCTCTTTGAGATCACATTTTCACTGTAGCGTCTTCCTAGCATGCCTAACAAACTTTTTTGTATAAGTGATAACAATTCTGATTGAGCTTACAGTCATAGAAAGTTTTTTTTAGCCAGAAATATACTTGAAGGAAACGTGAATAAGGCCTCCCACAGCTGTTTAGAGAGACGAATGCTGTGCTAATTTTTGGCTCTTAGAATATCCTTATGACTGGCAGACATTATAATGGAAAGCAAAGATAAACACTTGTTCCAACAAAATACTTTTATATGTGCAATGAAAAAATGTACAATATATAGCCAAAAACTGATATCATCAATGGCGGATCATGGTTTTGATCTGAGTTAAGCAGGTTGTCAGCCATCCTTTTTTTAGGTCTATTTTTAGCACCGCAGCATGCCTGTAAACTGAATTACAGCTTATCTTCCAACACGCCTTGCTGTCACATCATATCCCAACATGCTTTGATCTTCTTTGGGTGCCTTTTATTCAAGTAACTCGTAAACATGTTTAAAGCGGACAGCAGCTGGAACATCAAATACGAGATCGAATCACGGATACGTAATTTTCGTTTAAATTTCACGTGCGCTCCTGTGCGACAGCTATAAACAACCTTCCTCTTTCAAGTGTAGTACCGAGCAGCTGTCAGAGCTCGCCCCTCCCCCACAGCTCTAAGAGTAAAGCCAAGTGAGGCAGCCTTGTTTCTGTTCATTATTTGTAGTAAACAGACAGACGCAGGGGGAAGGGGCGGAGCCTTCGGCAGGGCGGCCTCGTGCTTGGCTGCAGCGATTGGTTAGCCAGACGCTATCCCAAAAGGATGCTCAGCCTTTAGAAAGGGGTTCTCCCATCTGCGTCGACAGTAATCGTGTTTTGAAAGGGAGGGAGAAGGGGCCTTGATGTATTTCCAGTCTAACCTCTTTTTCCGTAGAAGAGATTTATTTAAACATGGAACCGTGGTTATATTTTTAATCTACATTTTCTCACATGTTAACTTCTTCAAACCATACCTCACCATCAATCATTTCTGATGTGTGCAGGTTGTTAAATCATTTCTCATCTGTACAGGTTGCTTGAAGCTTCACCTACAGGAAACGTGCACCGGAAAAACGCTGTTTGGAGGATACGTTCCTTTTATTTTCGTTGCTGAACTAACGCTTCATATTCCCTGGTGGATATATAATAAACACGGTATTTTAGTATTGAACAAGATTATGATTGTAAATAGCTCTTGTAAGACTGACAAGGTAATAGCACGCGATTTTCACAATTTAAAATCGTGTATTTGAAAGATAAAATGGATATAAATAGCAAAACATCCGCATAAATAAATTTAAACTTCCTTTTCTTATTTAAATAACAGCTCGGAGCTGCTCATTTTTTAAATATGCAACAATAACAGACAAACTCTCCAGGGAAATGCAACTGTAGTATTTTTTCCCGGCATACACCTTGTCTGTCCCAGTGCTGGTATTGCAGGACGCCTGCCGAGCATCATCCTAGTGCTAGCGTCGTGTGCAGTAGTAATTTTTTTTCTTTACGTGGAAAACGTTTTTTCCATATTAAGAAATCCCTTTTGCACACAGCACCTGTCATTAGGTGTGCAAGTAGCACCCTCCCACACTCTTCCTTTTACCCCCGGTTGGCGTACATTTTGAAGCGCAATTAACGTGGGAAAATGTTTTTTTAGTTGCTTATGAACACCCAGAAATGTATATCCTTATGGGATTTCACCAGTTTGGCAGCACCAGCTCTAAGTAACACTTTTTGGGAAGCACATTTTCCATCTCTTCGCCCACACCCACACTTCTAACTGTGGAAAATTAGATGCTTGGTGAGTTTTTCCAGAAAAATAATTTTCCATAGGTAGTGGTTTTCCTGGAAAAATCTGCAGATCTTGACTCTTGCTTTCAGAATCTATCATTCATGGGCGTGTCTACATTTTTTGTGCATCTAAGTATGACTTGGGTGTGCAAAAGGTTTTAGAAAATAGACCTCAGTATGCCTTCCTTATTTCATAGCTCCCCAGGGTTTCCATTTACTGACCTTTGTAACCTGTAAGAAATTTCAGGATTGAGTCGGGAGTCGAAGCTAATCCATTTTTTTTGGGTGGCCAAGAGGCTGTTTTAGCCACTGCTTGGGATGTCTATCCTTTAGAATCCTAAAGGGGATTTGTATCAAATGGACAGGTGAAGGCATCTGTAACGGTATGGAATTCCATAAGAGAGCAATAGTTTATTTTGGGGAGGGAATGACACATTTTATTTCCAACGCTGACTGTCTCGGAACTCCATTTGCTAGTGGCACTGCAGGATGAGAGTGTCCAGGAGCAGGGCCAGACTGGCCGTAACAAGCACTGGGCGTTTCCCCGGTAAGCCGCCAGCGTGTGGGCTGGTTTTAGACACCTGGGGGCCATTTTTGTTAACGGGGGCCCATATCGTCCCAAAGTAACAAAAGCGGCACAAAAATTTCCACTAGCACCCGCCACCCCCAGGGCTGACTAAGCTCTTTGCCAGGGCCACTTTCGGTTCCCAGTCTGGCCCGGTCCAGGAGGAGAGAGTCCAGGAGGAGAAGCCAGTGTGTTCCTGTTCGGGGAACATCCAGAGGAAGCGGACTGAGAGCTCAGCCAGGAGCAATCCTTACTGCAGTGGGTCTCATGATCTCACTTCACGGTTCTCATTGAGAACTGCACCAGCCCTTTGTCAGGCTGCAACTATTGTGCTTCATGTGTTCTGCACTGACCAGTTTTGGGCTACAACTGCCATATACCCTGCACTGACTGTGGTTGGGCTCCAACTGCCATGATGTGTGAACTCTTGTCTGGCTGCAACTGCCTACTGTATGAAACCTGCACTGGTCCTTGTTAAACAACAACTGGTGAAATACGTGAACCCTGCACCAGCCTGAGTCAGGCTGCAGATGCTATGCTGAGTGAGTTTTCACTGCCCTAACTGGGGTTCACATGCCGTACTGCGTCTATTCCGCACTGGTCCATGACTGCCTTCTGCGCTGTGTGTTTGTCGGCATTGTCGCAGAAGAGTGTCTTAGCGGTTGAGGACTATGAAGGAGCTGAGCGATCCATGGTCACTACTCTGAGAGGCAGGCAACACATGCCGAAAAGTTGGGCTGCACCCAGCCTCCTCTGCAACCAAGCCCATAACAGCGTGCAAAGATTGATGGCCTCTTCCTGCAGTCAGGAACCATCTGCTGCAACATGCAGCGGTGAGTGTGAGGCCTTAGGACTCTTCACACACTCTCTGCAACACCAGAAGTAAGGAAAAGACTGAACAGTGGAACATTTGAATTTGTGGGGAGCAAAATGTGCACCTCTGCCTCACTCATGCTCCTGTCACAATTAACTGGCGGTCTATCAATATTGGGTCGCCTGGATAAGGAGGAGTGCAGAGGGAAAGTAGAGGAAGTATTGCCTGTAGGGAAACTGTGACCAGGTGTATTACCCTGTACACTTCATATGGATTGTGTGGTATTTAGTATTGCTGTATGATTAAATTACCCTTCCCCAAAAAGACAAGCACAGGGCCGGAGATACATCTATTGTGCCTTTGGGTTGATTTCTGACTTGTGAGCTCATCCACCCCACACTATTTCCCTGAGAAGTCTGTGACAGTTTGCCATCCTGATAGTCAAGTGCTTAAACGGTGCACTTAGCCTGGTTTGCAAAGCCATGGACCCCAGGACACCAGTGGCAGACAACCTCAACCACAATGGCTGGGTCCTAGTGCCCAGTGCCCCTGTTAAACAGTGTAGATCACAGTGGTGATATTTGAGAAGCCACAGTTCTGGAATATTGCAGTTTCAATGTGGATTAAATTACCTATAGAAATGAAAAACTTAAAGGGTGTCTCCAGTTCAGAAAGCAGTTGACATTGTTTAACTTTCACAGTGTCTCTTTCAAGTAATGTAGATTTGATTGTTCTGTTTCTTGATATCGTATAGTGTTTGAGTTATCTTTTTATAGTTTACTATTTATTCATGACCTGTGAAACTGCAGCCCACGTATTCTCATGGCCAAATAGTAAATGGAGAAGAAGTTATTTTGTTTGGCATTGAAACTGATTCATTCATTTCTCCCCAATCACCATTGTCTTCATTGTGGCTTGGACCGGTACTTCTCTCTTAACCCTTTCGACGCTGATGACGAGCTCAGCTCGTCATCACCCACGGGAGTCGTGTGCTGATGACGAGCTGAGCTCGTCATGACACCAGCAAAATGGTAATTCCCAGCACACAGCGGGAAAACGACTAGCAGCCAAGAGGTTAATGTTCCTGTTTAGCACATTTAGCACATACCACTGAGCTTTGATAGATGCAATAATGTGAAACTATACATAGTGCTAAATAAATATGGATGGCACACAAAACCATCACCGGTCCGTTTACAAAATAACAAACCTATTGGGTTGCCAGTTCTGTCTGCTAATGCCGACAGCATTTCCAAAATAATTTTTTGCTTCTGCTATACAGCCATGGGTAAAAAAAAATTGCAATGATGGAGCACAGCTTCACTTTGTATGTACGTGTTCTTGATGACTTGCAGGTGCATTCATCATAATGTATCCATGTACTAAGAAATGATGTGGGTGCCATTTTTTTTAATTTAACAATCTGTAAGTTAAAAAAATGAAATGTCACTAATGCGAAAGAGCTTTTTTTAAGATAGAGGGGCTATCAGCAATTTACATTTAAAAAAAGGACTGGGTGTGTTGGGTGGGCAATTGAGGAGCAGGTGGAGGGAAGCAATAGGGATTGGGTGGAGGGAATGAAAATAAAAATTAAGCTGGGTGGAAGAGCCGGGGAAAAGCACCACACAAAGGAAAGAGGACCACAAAGTGTGGAGTCAGAGAAGTTTAGTGGGGGAGAAGCACGTGAGAGAGAGAGAGAGAGAGAGAGAGAAAGAGAACAGGACACAAGGGCACCGTATAGCAGAGTGGGCATTTGGCAGAGGAAAAGCATGCAAAGAAGAGAGCTGTTGAGCACATACACTCTCATGGAATGCTTAATTGCTAAGAAAAACAAGCATTTACAATGCAATGGTCTCGGCATTATTAAAGGTAGAGCTATTGGCATTGCTCATGACATTTTTTTTCATTTTTTATTTAAAACATAAATAAATGGTATTGTCATTTACAATGGCAATAGGTGAGCAGTAGAGAGTATTCGCGGACACAGAGCCATTCACACACACACAGACAGAGCTGCGCACACACACACACAGACAGAGCCACGCACACACACACACAGACAGAGCCGCGCACACACACACACAGACAGAGCCACGCACACACACACAGACAGAGCCATGCACACACACACAGACAGAGCCACGCACACACACAGACAGTGCCACGCACACACACACAGAGAGCCACGCACACACACAGACAGAGCCACGCACACACACAGACAGAGCCACGCACACACAAGGAGGGAGCTGAAAAACATGTTCTCTTGTGAAGTGCTTAACGAAAAAAGAAAAATGTAATTCACTAAAAGAGCAGTGGACGGATACAGGTAAACCAATCAAAACCATGTTAAAGAGGTTATTCTCAAGCAAGGGAGTTGCCAGCAAATTAAATTAACCCCCACTTTGATCCAAACCTCTGATGGTACCATGTAAGCAAAGCAAGTGAGCCTGACCCTCAATAGAAGAGCTTTCTTGACTCTTCCATCCAAGCAGATATCTAACTATCCTTTCACCCTCCCATCCAGCACTAATAGCCACTTTCCACTTTCACCTTTCTGTCCATTCTTTCACCCTTTCCTTTTTTTCACTTGAATGTCCTTCACCTGTCTTTCCTTTCTTTCACCTTTCTTTCCATTCTTACACCCTTCTGTTCTATCACTCTCCTTTCCTTTCACCCGTCCTTGCTTTCAGCCTTCCTATATTACCTTTTCTGCCTACCCATTTTTATTTTTTCCTTGTCTCACTTGCTCTTCCAGAGAAGAGAGGGTGTGGCATAAGGGCCATACCTGCTGACTTCGAGTCTCAGCATCCGAGCAAAACACTTAATCTCCCTGTGCCTACAAAAATGCATGTCAATTCACAACTTTATGTCAGTCTTCAAGAAAGCTTCATATAACACCAGTCTGGGATGCCAAACTACATCATTCTCCTGATTGCAGGCAAGTCTTCAACGCCTGGCTTGCCCCTGACAGGCATGCGTCCACGATACTGGACAGAATAAACTCAACCATCAAAACCTTAGAACTTAAAAATACCTATGTTTTACCTCCACCTCGGGCTAGGAAAGAGGCTTTTCTGCGAAATCCACGACCCCTAGAATACTTCTAATGGACCTTAGGAAAGAAGGCAGTATTCTCCCTTCCCTAAAAGTTTTTTTTTTTAACTGACAATCCAGATTCATAAGTACTGTGTCCGAAAACCTAGGTGGCGGGTGGCTGATTGAGTTGAAACACAGTCCATCCTTTATAAAACACCACAGGCATATTCGTCTGATAGTGGTGCTCAACCAAAGCGTGGCATTAACCTGAACTTCCAGTACTGGTACTTTGCCCGCGTACCCACTTCTTACATGCAGCACCTTGCTGAGTTATTTGTGCTGGAAACAGCTCTCTCTGCTGGAGCATCACCATACCGAACCACAGAGCAGTCGTGCACTCTGTTGGGAAACCAGCACATCAATCCTGACCGGCACAACAACCTATCTTAGCAGTAGTGAGACAAGCATTCCCAAGGTGTATAATCTTAGCAAGCAATGAATGCTTCAAGCTGCGCAAATGCCATTTCCCACATAAAGCATCATGCTTCAACATTCCAATGTATCTAGAGAAAAGTGCAGAAACCGGCTTACATGTACTTTAGTGAATGGAGTGCAGTGCGGTATATGGAATGGTTGGCACCTTGTTGCACTGTCACGATAGAGATCTTTTTCCACTATATTTAGCACTTTATTGCATTATATTGAGCTCTGGGGTGGTAGTTGACCCGGTGTGCCCTGAGCTGACGAATGGGCAGCATACCACGACGGGTCCCTTTAGGGCACCCACTAAATCATATATCCCCATACGCCACCTGCTGGAGCTCTCTGAAATAACCCTTTCCCACCCCAAGCACTATGGAGCACTCACTACTTGTGTCTAGCGTGCCCTCTGGGGTTGCTATGGCTAGGGCAACATTACCTGGTCAAGGGGCAGGACGAAGCTCTCGTTCAGTGGCCGAAGTAGGGTGGACCCGGTGGTCCTGTCCGGAAGTCCCTCGTCTCCCATGTTCTCCTGTGAACGCTTGCTGGTTCCCTGCCGTCAAAGCGCCTCCTCCACTGGGCAGCACAGAGGTACCCGGCTGCGCCCACAGCATCCCCTGAAGTGACGGGCGCCCGCCCGCCTTGCCGCCCGCCTCGGTGCGCCGGAGCACGCCCAGCAACTCTCGCTCTGTTAACAGACGCACTCTGCCTGCAGCCAGGGAGCACCGAGAGGTGCCCGCTGGGCTGACACAGTGCGCTGCAGCCCTGAGCCACCCACAGGCGGCGGCCCTCCTCCTGCCCATCGCAGAACCTGCAGGGCGGGCTGCACCACACGCGCAGCTCTGGCACAGAGACAGGTGCTACCGCCTGTGTCAGTGCTCAGGAGGCTGGGGGCCTTCCCTGAGTGCACAGGTGCTGTGCAGTGTACTGAGGGGAGACTCGCGCACATTCGGAGGAAAAGTCCCTTTTCAAAACTTTAAAAAACTTTTTTTTCTGTCACTCACAGCTTGAAGCCAGCCCTATTATACTTTTGTGGAAAGTTTAGATTGTAAACATTTCTAATATATGAGCTACAGATTTTTGAAGGCCCAACCAGAGAATGGATTATTATTATTTTGTACTAAAATGAGAGTAATGCCCTGAGAGTTTTTTGGGGGAATTCATGCTAGTTAACAAGAACAAACAAGGGATAGTTACCTCATGTCCTCAGTAGACGCTGCTCTCCTGGTTTTACCGAGCAGGAAAATGGCGGCCGCAAAGCTCAGAAAATTTCGGAATTGGGGGCGTATTTTTTGCGTTCTGAGTGACGGATGACGTCACAGGGCGAAAGAACGCAAAAACATGCCCCCGAATCCGAAAGAGACGGGGCTTGAACGGAGTAATGCCCCTCTCCTCCAATGGCTGGCCTCCGTTTAGGAAGCCAGCCAATGGAGGAGAGAGGCGGGTTCAAGCCCCCCTAACCTAAAAACATAAAATCTTTGGACTCCGCCCACTGCTTCGCAGTGCGACGGTCTTCGACCTAATAGGTCCTGAAAGTGAGCACTTGAAGGATACAAGCCAGTCACTGAAAAGGATAGTAAAGAGACGGTGCTCCAGGAGAGAAATACTGGGAACAAGGAAGGGTTTGGCTTAAGCGCAGTAAGGCTACGCCACATCTATATAAAACAAAACAGTTGCCAGTACTGCTCAAACGATTTGATCATAGAATCAATAGGTTGAGTTAATAATTCTCAACTTAGAAAGACCACTCTTTTAGTCAAATGTATCTCAAGAGAATTGTATAAATGTATTTTATTTCTACTAACAATTTTTTTAGGGGTTGTTTTCTTATTTATATATCTCAACAAAAGACGTTCACAATTAAATTTTTTGTTATTCTAGAGTTACACTAAAAAGAAAGTCTAAATCTTTGGAAGAAAAATGTGAATATGTACAATTTAGTGTGACAAGGGGTTGTGTAGGCGAAACAGGGGAGACGAACTACATATATTTCAAGCGCTTGCTCATCAAACTCGCAAAACATCACTCATCCCACAAGTATTCTAGACAATACATGACACATACAAGTGGTGGGGAATTGGAAAAGTATGTGAAAAAAGTGAAAGGTACTGAATTAATTATACTCGTTAATAAGGCCCCTCTTAAATATGTACAACTAGGGTGGGCCTAGTGAACTGAATTCGCGAAACAAATAATTATCTAATTAAACACCAATTCAATGAATCAAATGCACAACATGCAGTCATCTAGTTGCAATTCAATGAATCAAATGACATGCGGTCATCAAATCAGTACAAGTGGAACATGTACAGGTATTTCAGTGTAAATAGGTCAACGCGTTTCGAATCCGTGGGATTCTCCTCAGGACCAATACAGATATAATCTGTGGGGGTTTCTTCTGGGTTCCTTTGGTGGAAGTGAGGTCTATTCGTGCATTCTCCTATATCAATGGTGTCTGTAGGTCGGCCTCAGTGAATGATGAAAAAAGATGCGTACATTCTGAATTTTTTCATCGGTCTTCCTTTTCCCATCAATCTCATTTGGCAATAGACTTTGGCGCCGTGCTCCGTTTAGGAAGCAAGCCAATGGAGGAGAGGGGCGGGTTCAAGCCCCCCTAACCTAAAAACATAAAATCTTTGGATTCCGCCCACTGCTTCGCAGTGCGACGGTCTTCGACCTAATAGGTCCTGAAAGTGAGCACTTGAAGGATACAAGCCAGTCACTGAAAAGGATAGTAAAGAGACGGTGCTCCAGGAGAGAAATAGACACAAGAAGAGGCTGAAACATGTATCCTATTGGCTCATAGAAATAGGTTTATCACACTTCTGGGAAACACCAGCTACATCTATCACTTCACCAAATATCTGTAAGATCCAAGTAAAATCCGCCTACTGGAACTATGTGAATACACATATATATGATCATGCTACTGGTTCACTAACGTGCACATTTCTGCAATTTAAGGACCACCCCGTATTTGAATGTTTCATGGATGAAATTGAACCCCCCCCTGGCTAAATCTGTCTTCCTCAAATTTAGGTACGGGGTTCTACAAATCAATGCAAACACTCATAGGTGGGGAGGTGTAAGTAAAGTTCCTTATTGCACCTGCTGTGACTTGCATTTGAAAGAAGATGAGGCTCACATCCTCTTTTTCTGCCCGCTATATGTCGCACCTCGAAAAAAATGGATTATACCCCTTTGCAAAAACTTGGGGGTACGTCCATACAAAGAGGCAGAGCGCATACTCAGATCCTCGAACAGTAGGTTAATAGTATTTGGGTTGAGTAGATACCTTCACGGTGTTTGTATAATCAGGAAGAAACTTGGAATGTTAACTTAGGGAAAAAGTTTTTGATTTTATCTTCTGGCTTTTAATTATTTATTTCCAAATGCATATAACTGTCTTTTAATAATTGTCTTGGTCTTGTCAAAAAAACCCGGCATATACATCCCCTTCTTTTCTTTAAAATATATGATCGATGTACTATAGCACAACTGTATTTTGCACCTACCCGCATATTTGCACACTATGAATGACTGTAAAGTTTTATTTATTGTAACCAGTTTTTAATGATATTATGTGTAATACATGTATTTTATTTTGTATTGGCTTTATGACAAAAATGTCGAATAAAAGCTTTAACAACAACACAAGAAGAGGAAGAAAAGCCCTCGAATAAGAAGCAAGCAAATGAGAGCGACAATAAAGCCAATCAATTGTAAGCATCGGACTGGGTGTAAGGCCACTGAAAGTTCTAGATAAGCCCAAGACGGGACTGGGAACTGAAATCGGCCCTGGCAAACTGCTCAGTCGGCCCCCCTAGTGGAAGGGGGGGGTAAGGCTGTTCTGTTTGCAAAGGCCAGTTTGGGACGCATTTGTTACAGGGGGCCAATATTGCAGGCGCCCAGTAACAAAAACTACCCCCCAGCGCAGCAAAACAGGCCCCCGCCCTGGCAGCCCACCAGGGAATCGCCCGGTGCCAGCTTTAGCCAGTCCGGCCCTGGATAAGCCCACAATAGGACTTTCGCACCCAGACAGGTTGTGCTCTCTGGTAGATGAGACCTAAAAATAGCAACTAAGTTCAGGGACCCACTCTTCCATTGATTTGACCTAGTGGGAACTTACTTGTCTCCCCTGAGGGATCAGATCTAATCTTATCTATCCGGTAAAACTGACCGCTTCTTATAATAAGGTAATACAACCTACACCAAAAGTTCACTTTCATTTGTCTGTTCAATTCCGGATCACTTCACCCATAAGTATTGAGAAGGGCAGGATCCACTTGATACAGCTGTAGAGACTTCCCCAACAACTGCAGGTCTTGTGTTGAGAAGGGCCAATAAACTACCTGTTGGTCCTTTATAAATATCCCATCTAAATTATAAATGAAAACAAGTGAACACTGTACAACCAATTGACATTTAAGATACTTTGCATTATTGACAAATTAACATCAGTTTTAAATTAAGAACAACCAAACACGTTTCCTGAAAAATTTATTGAAGGAGTACCATCATACGCATTTTGAAAAATTCATTTTGGTATTAAATAGTAAGAGCAATATTGTGCCTTATCAATAATAGCATTTATTCACAGAAATTGTCAGAAAATAGTGAATATTATATTTGCCATCAAAATTAAGAGCATCATGTTTTTAAATTGGCTGTTCTTATTGGAGTACATTATTTAATTTGAAGGAATTATATATTTTCTATCTGATGAGTTTGTGATACTCCTGCCACTCTTGGGGGATGGTTATACAAAATTCTTGGTCATGGCGATCACATACTTTTAGGACAAGGCTGTGTTAATACTGGCCCTTTAGGGTAATCAACCTACTAATTTAGATTTAAATTGTATTTAGGATTTTGGCCTCCTGGAATTTGCATACAAAATGAGTCTCATCTTGCATTAAACTTGAGAGGATGAAGGAGGAAGTTCAAAGGTGAACATAATATTAAGACTGGATTTATTAAGAATTTTATTAGTTTGCAGGTAAGCAAGGAATACCCAGTGGCAATAAGTAAAATGATAGCCCCCGCAGATTGTGATGCGATGCTACTGAGCCTCCCATATCTCAAAGATATTAATTGGCCCTTGGCTAAATGGGGGCCGCCTGAAGGTTATGCCCGTGGGAATACCAAGTGGAGATATGTTTATCAAGGTGGAAGGCTTTTTGAACTCTAAATTGTGCTGCATGAACCCACACCTGTGTCTTAAGATAAATGGCACTTATAGTGAAAGGCTTTTTTAGCCAGTCTTAGGGTAGAGAAACATGCAAACCCTTTTTTTTTAGTTTCAAGCAAATATAGCAATGGAGCAAAATACTGTAAAGCAAGAAATATTCATTGTTGTCCGGTTGCAGCTCCTGGCGAACTTCTGCATCTTCTATAGGACAATTTAAGAGAATGTTTTCTAATCCACAAAACGGATTTAGTACATGTAAAAATATCAATTTGCGGTCACAAAGCCTTTGATTTTGGGAATCACACTGTTTATAACTGCTTTCATACATTTGGCCCAAAATGTATTAGCATATGTGCAAAATTAATTTGTGGCTAAGCAAAATGTATTAATGGTAGTGTTAATGCAGAATTCCACTAATTCACATATTCTAATGCCATTTTTTGCGCTATTTTCAAGCACAAAATTAGTCTAGGGTACTTTTTGGGTGCAAGGCTACATTTTGCAATAAAAGAAATAAAAATTGCTTGTGATGTGCACAGCAGCTGCTCACATTCAGTTAATTCATGTTGTTCCAGTCCTCCTGCAATATAATTTTAACCCGTAGGACCACTCCATTACAAGACGTGGCATAATTGTGTAATTTCAGGCATTTTGTATAGCAAGCATAATGCGCAATGCCATAAATTATGCAAGATTGCACCAGGGTAATGAGAATTTGCCCTGGCCTAATCTATACACTGAAGGTATATACAGTGAGAGTGTATATGGTTAATGATATTCAGACCTATTGGAATGGCACAATGAGGGATTGTTAACATAGGATAAATAATTACTCCTGAGGAATGACCATCCTAGATCACCAATCTCATACCTTATTCCCAAATTACATAAAAATGCCTTTATGCTGCCTGTAAGGCTTATTATATCAATCATTTATGGCATATTTGATAATACTTCCAAATATGTGGACTATTTCGTATGGGATTATGTTCAAAGCTTATCTTCCTTTATACAGGATATAGGTGATTTTCTCAAAATTATTTTTGATAGTATCTTGGGTGCCAGAATAAATTCTAATGACTTTGGACATAACCTCATTGTACACTAGCATCTTGCATCATGATGGTGTGAAAGCTGTAGAACATTTTCTCAGTGTAAGTTCGCTGACACTATGAAAGCATACACAGACATTATTAAGCATGATTCAATGCTGCCTGCATAATCATTTTTTCCTGCTTGATAAACAGATTTATACACAAATCAGAGGAACAGTGATGTGAACCGGCTTAGCTCCTAGTTATGCTAATTTGCACTTGGGATGGTGGGAGGAGCAGGTGCTACAGAACCAATTTGCTACTGAGTTGATGGAACTTGTGGTATTGTGGACGCGATTCATAGATGACCATTTTATAATCTGGAGTCGGTCTGTTAGTAATGCCACCGAATTTGTTAGCAAAATCAATATTAATGACCTTAATCTTTATTTCACCAGCTCCATAAGGCCCCAGGAAGTTCACCGTTTGATTTAACTGTGTATGTTAGCAATTACAAACTGCAAACCAAACTCTATAGGAAACCAAGTAGTAGACAACACTATTTTGCATGCCTCTAATTGTCACCCCACCAACCTGAAACATAGTTTACTATTTGCAGAGAATCATTGGTTCAGGCTCAATTGTAGTGATACTGTGGAAATGCAGAAAGCACAGGATGAATTGGCAGAGAGGTTTGCACAAAGGGGATACAGCCATTAAATAATTTAGATTGCTAGACACACGGATAATACTAGAAAAAGAGAGGAATTACTATTCTCTAAGAGATGTAAACCTCCGGGTACAGATCATGAGCTCGGGTTCATCATGGCATTCACCCAAGAATATGGGGCTATTTGGAAAATACTTACCAAACTTTAGCATCTAATGAAGAATGATCCAATAATCAGAAGAAAGGTGCACTATGGCCACTAATGACTTTCAAAAGAGCAACATATATGAGACAAGAATTAGTTAAGAGTAGCCCTGAAACTAATCTACATGGTACCTGGCTGTCAAGTCAAGTCAAAATCACTTTATTTGATTAATTTCAAATTAATCATAAAAGAACATATAAACATCGCATAGATAAAAAAAGACAGTGATAAGACCAATTAAAAACAGAAAATACTGTACATTTCAGAAAGTGTGCAAACTCCTGGTTTTTAGAGAAAGACATAAAAAGGAAACATCAGGGTAGCAGACTAGAGGACCAGGCAATAATGGTAAGAAATATGGTCCCGGATGGCATTGCCTGAATTTAAATTTGCGCATGATTGGAAGTATAAATCTCTTGCGATGCTCAGAATAAAATGTACAAAAAAAGAAGATATGCAAATCAGAATGGGGGGAGACATCATCACATGGCAAGTATGATGGCTCCCCCTCACTGAGCATTGGGCCTTCAAGATAGGCTCGAACCATATATTTATTGCTATGATTTTTAAGCCTAATTTCAGCCATGCAATTTAAGAAACAAACTTTTATATCTCTTTTGGATATAGTGGAGCATTTGTTTAGGGTTTCAAAGATAATTCCCAGAGCATTTAGGGTGTTTTTGACATACATAATCGAGGGGATCCTCTGTGCGTGTTCTAAAGTGAGGCAATCTATAATAATCTATTGGGTCAGGTTAACTGTTTCTCTTCTCCATATGGAGTGCCATAAGAGAATTGCTGCCAAGTTTATCTGGTCTGTTATGTAGGGGACATTCAGCTCACGTTGGCAATTAAAATTAGAGCATGTATTTGGGAGGCCCATCATTTTTTTCCAAAATATGTCCTCTATTGATTGAATTGCCTTTGGATTACTATAGCCCTATACTCCAGCTCCATTGGAGGTTACTGCACTGGATTTTGCTGCATAAACATTTTTGACTATGTCTGTCTGTTTCGAGCCTAACCTTTTCATGAACAAACATATGGAGTTAATGCTTTTTTCCAGAATTATCCCTCTATAAGACACCACATGGGACCATGTTTGTTAAAACTTAGGCTGCAGCATCAACATTATCGGCGCCATCTTGCCCCCTTTTCGAGCCCATTCGTGTGCGTAAGCGGCAGCCATTTTGAGTACCATGGCCTCTCTGCCCATCGCTGATAGCCAGCGCGTCTCTCTCTCTCTCTCTCCTGACCTCGCAAGCATCCCCCGCACGCTGACAGCCCCCGCTCTCACATGCCTTGGGTCATAAACCCCTCTTCAGCGCAGCTCTGTCTTGGAACCCCATCCTGTTCCCAGCGCGACACCTCCCTCCATTCCTTTCATGGTCCCGGATCCTTTGATAAAACCCCCTTTTTCCTGTGAGCCTGTTTGTCCTACGCGTTCTCAGGCCGCCACCTGGCCCTGCGGATACTGTTTATTGCCCCCCCCCTGTACAGTAGGAAGCTTCCCCCATCAAAGGATCCACGAGTTGATCAAAGCCCCCACCCCATGAGATCCGATCAACCACCTACATTCTGTGAATCGGCGGAATGTCCAGCTGCGCGATAATCATCACCTGTTGTGACCGGGGTGGGGACTTCAACTGTAAATATGTGTGGGAACAGGCCTGAAGCGGGGATTCCGAGGATGTCTTTCCGTACATCAAAGTATTGACAGAGATGTGTTTTACGTAATAAAACAATAAACTTGTGTATAAGAGGCTAAGCCTCAGAGATGCGGTTAGAGCACCTCGAGAAGATACCCTGTTGTCTGATTTGATGTGTTCTGCTCCGTCGGAATAAAACTTCTGTTTCCTGCCTTCCAGTCTCCAGCGCCTGCCTCTTTGTTTGGTAAATTGAGTGGGTATAGAGGCGGTTAACGCCGGGCAACTCTGAAAAAGGTCATCAGCCCTACCTTTTTCCACAATTGGCGTCCCAAACGTGGGGCCCATCAGCGACTCGTGGATCCAGTGGGAGAGGTCCCGAAGACAGAGTGAACGACTGCAACGATCGGGAGAGCTCCTGTCCGATAGACCCTCGTCTGACAGCCGATCATCCGAACTTCACTGGTTCCCAACAGACCTCTCTCGAGTGATCTACGGTCCTGACTGGGAACCATCAGGAGTGCCGCGAGGATCACGAAGAATAGAGGACGATCGGGCGCTGGATTCGGAAGACAAGAAACCGTCGATGCGGTCCAGGTAAGGTTGTGTAAACACGACGAATTGCGAAATGATTGTTTGATTGTTTGGAAAATACTAGTATTACTCTTTTGATTGATTTGTTTGGAGATTCACTGTCTGCAAACGGAGAAACAACAGGCTCTCTCTTTTGCAAGCAATGAAGGATAGGTAACGCAGACTTTTGTCCCCATTGTAATCCGTCGTGCCTATCTTTTCTCCCCCACTGATTGATTGTTTGGCCCGAACTGTTGTTCGCGGATTGTTTTCTGGAGATTCTCTGTCTGCAAACAGGGAAGAACAGGTTCTCTCCTTGCAGGTAGTGAAAGGGTAGGTAACGCAGACTTTTGTCCCCGTTGTAACCCGTCGTGCCTACTTATTCTCCTCATTGATTGTTTGATTGACCGAACATTGACTGTTCGATATTGGTTCTTTTTGAGGTATTCACCGCCTGCAAACAACGAAGAATAGAAATATTCTGTCTAGTCTTTGCACGCAGTGATAAGATAGGTAGTGCAGACTTTTGTCCCTATTGTAATCCGTCATGCCTGTCTTCTCCCCACTGATTGGTAGCCTATTTAGCCCGGACCGCTTATTAGAGATGAACCATCCGGCTCCACTGGAAGGCACCCCTAATAAGGACATGTTCATGAAGCATGGATTGACCGCTATAGCGTATAGCAAGCTGTGGCATAAATATACAAAAAAGGATCGAGAAAGTCAGTGGCCACTGATAGGGTCCTTTGATGAGGATAAAATAAGCGCGCTAGAAACAGCCCTTGGGAAACACAAGACAACGCCCACTATGCTTGATAGTCTCGGCATGTGGCGCAAAGAAACCGAACAGCGTAAAAAGAGAAACGAGAGTAGGTTGGGAAAAGAGCTGTTATGTTATGTTATGTTATGTTAAACTGGGTTTTATATAGCGCACGGCTACTCAAAGAGTGTCCCGGCGCTTTGATTTGCACACCGGTCTCATAACATAACAAGAAAAGAACAGATAAAAGACAGAAAAACCATAAAAAAAGCCCAAGAAAAAACTAAGAAGTAAAAAGCCAGGTTTTGAGCCCCTTCCTAAAAGCCAACAAGTTTGAAGTACTGCGCAAGGCCACTGGCAACGTATTCCACAACTGGGGCGCCAGCAGTCTAAAAGAACGACCTCCAATGCGTGCCCTCTTAACACGAGGCACTGCAGCAAGAAACAAGGATTCTGACCTCAACGGCCTGGCTGGATGGTAGAAGGTCAGCCTTTTTTGGAGGTATTTTGCTCTGGAGGCATGCAGAGCTTTATGCGCCAGAGTCAAGGTCTTAAAAATTATCCGCTTCCGGACAGGAAGCCAGTGCAGTGCCTGCAGGAGGCCCGAGGCTCTAGCACGGCGAGATAGTCCAAAGATGGCCCGTGCTGCCGAATTCTGGACCACCTGTAACCGTTGAAGCAGATATTCTGGCAGGCCGAGATAAAGAATGTTAGAATAGTCAATTCTCAAACCAATTATCGCCTGCACTGTGATCTTCCTGTGTTCCTCCGATAGCAGAGGGAGAAACTTACGCAGCATCCAGAGCAGGCCAAAGCAGGTGCCCGTGAGGCCGATTATCTGTGAGCGCAGTGTAAGGCCATTGTCAATCTTAATCCCAAGGTTTTTA
This sequence comes from Lissotriton vulgaris, assembly GCF_964263255.1. Classification (NCBI taxonomy): domain Eukaryota; kingdom Metazoa; phylum Chordata; class Amphibia; order Caudata; family Salamandridae; genus Lissotriton; species Lissotriton vulgaris. The sequence goes on along the minus strand of NC_141699.1, from coordinate 771,247,951 downwards.
GCCACCTGGGACGAACTTGCTGGTGGAAACATGTTCTCTGGCCACCATACTTTCCAGTCCGGATCAGAACTGCACCCGAAAAAGAGGACCTCGGATTTATCCGAGTTGCACTTGAGGCTGTTATGTTGGAACCACTGAAATACAGCCTCAAGGCAACCCTGGATCATACCTCCATCGAAGTCCGCACCCTTCTCACAGGTGAAGAGGAGCTGGGTGTCATCAGCGTAGGAAACGATCTGAGCCCCGAAAGACTCCGCCAGAGCCGCCAGAGGGGTCATGAAGATGTTAAATAGAGTTGGGCTCAATACTGAGCCCTGAGGGACTCCGACACCCAATGGCGACATCTCGGCGGAGCAAGCAGAGGCCCAGACCGTTTGTCGACGGCCTGCCAGGAACGAACGGAACCACTTGAGCACCGTCCCCCCGAGCCCAATCTCAGAGAGCCTTGCGAGGAGACCCTCATGGGGGACGGTGTCAAAGGCCGCCGACAGATCTAACATCACCAGCATCGCCCTGCCACCCGAATCCAGCACCTCCTTAATCGCCTCCGAAACTTCCAGGAGAGCTGTTTCGGTGCTAAGATTGGTGCGGAAACCCGATTGAGTGGGGTGCAGTAGATCATGGGACTCCAGGTAATCGGCGAGCACCTTGTGCACATGTTTTTCAATGATCTTAGCGAAAGCGGGCAGGAGCGAAATAGGCCTTTAATTCGCCAGCACCTCCGCATCCAGACCAGGCTTTTTGAGCAGGGGAATAATCATCGCCTGCTTCCATGACTGAGGAACCACACCCTGTACAAGAGAACAGTTCAGCAGGGGGTTCACATATGGATTAATGGTAACTGCCATTTTCGCCAAAAACTTGGCGGGGCAGGCATCCCGGGGAGAACCTGATTTAAGACAGGCCATCAGATCAAATGAAGCGGCCATAGAGAGAGGAGGAAAGACTGCCAAGGCCGAACCTGCACTAGGCAGGGTAGCCGCGGCATTCTCCGCCCGGCAGGGCACCTCAGGCTCCTGCACAGGGAAAGAGTCCTGGATCAAACGGATCTTAGAATTAAAAAAGTCCGCGATCGCACTGACCCAAGGCGCAGGAGGGGGAGTCTGAGTCGATGCAGCGCGTGAAGTCGTAAACTCCCGCACAATGGCAAAAAGCTCCTTACAGGAATTGGAGGCAGCTTCGATTTTTCTCGCGAAATAAGCCTTCTTCTCAGAAAGGATATCACGATGATAAGCTTTCGCCAAAGACCTGTAAGCAAGTTTAGCTGTCGGGTCGTATTTCACGCGCCATGCTCTTTCCGCTACCTTACATTGTCGACGTGAAGCCGCCAACGCTTCCGTGAACCATGGGGCGGATGCACCTTTGTCAAGTTTGCGAGGAGGCAGCCCACCTAACTGCTAAGAAACTAGAAGAAGAGATTAAGGAAAGAGAGGAAACCAAACAGAAACCAGAGGTAGAAACGTCAAACCAGTGTCCGGTTAGAACGCCCTCTACGCTCTATCCTGAATTGCCCTTGAAACAGAGGGCCAACGATGATCTTTTGTTAGGTCCTCCGATCATCTACATGCCCCCTCCATATGCCCCTTCTCAACCCTTAGCACAGCACCCGCTACCCCCAAGCACAAACGAGAGTAGCACCAAAGCTTCGGCCCCCATGGCCTCTGTGCCGGCCGAACTCCTTGTATTAGATACAACACAAGCGACAGCGTTAGGTGACCCTGAGACCCGAAAGGCTGATTCCGCAAGAACAAACAGATTAAGCAAGGATGAGCGAGCAGGGATTGACAAGATAGTGAGGACATTGGTAGAAAGAAAGGAAAGTGAAGAGTACATCACGGATATGTTCAACTCGTATGCAGGGAGTCACAGACGACATTTTACCGTACGACTGTGTTATCATGTCTTGAACGCATACGAGGACCGATATCGAGACAAAGGTCCCGAGAGCCTAACGACTCTGTACAGGAAGGTCGATATCGGGGATGAGGGCGAGTGTGATGTGACGGACCTCCTTACGCGTACGCTTGAGGTTTTCCGCCACCTCACTGAACAGGAATCGGAAGCTAAACCCACGACACCTATGGCAACCGAGCCACAAACTGAGTGAGCTAACGCCATGATGCCAATAAGAGAGGCTGCCACTTACTGGGTTCCTCCACGAGGTGAAGGAACTCACGATGACGTCAACCACAAAGATGCAAGAGGGAGAGTAGTGTACAACTGGGTCTACCAACCATGGGATCGGCAAGATATTCTGACGTTCCGGAAATCTCTGCCTGATTTACGTAAAAACCCCACTGCCTTCTATACTGAACTAGGTACAGCCCTAGGTTCAACCATTATGACCCTGGCTGACATCGACTTGTTTTTCGGGTTATGTCTACCAGCTGATGTGTGGAAGCAAATCCGGAAAGTCGACCACCTTGAGCTGTTTGGACATACCTGGTCACAACTCGATGGCATAGATAGACAACGGGAACCTGGACAGAAACCTTTGAAATCCATTTTAGACCTCCCAGATAAAATCGTACAGAAATTGAAAACCCTGATTCCAGAAAAGAAAGTGGACTGGTCGATAGTAACGGCTTGCCGTCAGAAACCCCAGGAGGATGTATCGGACTACTTCTCCCGGTTTGAAACGGTGTGCTCCGATTACAGCGGCCAGGACATGACCACTGCAACCGGACACCATCTGTTCGTCCAGAATTATGTTAAGGGTTTGTCACCGGAGGTCTCCCAGAAACTGCAGGCCAGCGAGAGTAGTTGGGCAGCCTCCAAACCTGCGGCTATCCTTCAGATGGCCCAATATTACGAACACCAGAAAAATGAAAACGATAGAGCAACAGAGAAAAAGAAGAAAGACTTGAAAGAGAGGGTGATGATTGCACAACTGCAAGGGGTGACTATAGGACGAGACCAATACAAAGGAAACTATCAGACGAATGTCCCTAAGACCGCACCTCCTAAAGACCGCACCTCGACACCCCACATTGGACGTACAGACATTAGAGAGGACCAGTGTGCTTTCTGTAAAGGATCCGGCCATTGGAAATCCCAGTGCCCGGTTCTTTTGGAGATGATCAGAAATAGGGACCCCAAGGACGTAGCAGGTGGACCGAGAAATAGAGGACAGCAACGAGGGCCCGCAAATGACACGACTAACGATAGATCAAGCAGACCAAATACATTTGACCGACCCAGACAGAACCAGTACCAGCAATCTGACTGCGACGATGCCCACGACTTCGCATAGGACTGCCAAGGGCAAGGGAGGGATCCAGTCGAGCTCTATGTTGACCAGCAAGGCCCTTATGTCACTGCTAAGGTCCTGGGTACAAAGTCTCCATTTCTGGTAGACACTGGCGCAACACGTAGTGCGTTATCTAAACGACTGATTCCAAGTGCACCCTTGTCTGGCTCACTTATAACATCGACAGGTTTCGATGGAACGCCCTCCACTAACCCTTTGTCTGCTCCGATCCTCTTCGACTTAGAAAACAATACCACTGACACAACGTTTTTGCTTTCCTCCAATAGTCCTGACGCCATTATGGGACTTGACTTACTGAAACACTTCCGAGCGACCATTAGATGTTCCCAAGACGGAGTTCGAGTTTTCCTGTACGACAACCCCGTTCTGCTTAGACATTGCCCTTCCCGACGCATGTTTTCCATCACTGACGCTGACACGTCCCTGCTTGACACTCTGCCTCCGTATCTGTGGGCCAAGACAGATTCGGACGTAGGGCGCATGATGATTGACCCAGTGCACATTACTGTCCGACCGGACGCGATACTCCCAAAACTTCCACAATATCGGATATCGCCCGAGGGCGAGAAGGCATTGGTAAAAATTATTCAGTCACTGATAGACGCAGGAGTGGTAGAGGAAGTGGTTAGCAACGTTTGCAACAGCCCTATCTTGCCCATCATCAAGAAACAAGGAGAGGGAGATGAGAAAGCATACCGCTTCATCATTGACCTTCGAGAGATCAACAAGGTGGTTGTACCCCAGTACCCCGTGGTCTCAGACATCACCACTATCCTGACTTTGATTCCTTCTACTGCCACCACCTTCACTGTCATTGACCTTAAAAATGCATTTTTCTCTATCCCCATCCACCCAGACAGCCGATATCTCTTCGGCTTCACCCTAAAAGCCCGCTCATATAGGTTCTGCCGAGCACGCCAAGGCTACACGGAAAGCCCCAGCATCTACAGCCAGGCCCTCAAGAGACAGCTGGATCAAGTCCAGTTACCCGACGGAGTGGTGTTAGTACAATACGTCGATGACATCCTTTTGGCAGCCGACACCACTCCACTAGCAGTCACAGCCACCATTCAACTCCTGCACTTCCTTGCGGAAAATGGCCACAAGGTCTCCAAAAAGAAGTTGCAATACTGCCAACCCCAGGTCACTTACTTAGGCCACCTTCTGTCCAAAGACGGAAGAAAACTTACTCCCGACCGGATCCAAACCATTCTTGAAACCCCTGTCCCTAAGACTCAGAAACAGGTTCGCTCCCTACTAGGCCTCACCTCCTTCTGCCGACAGTGGTTGCCAAACTTCAGCCTCATTGTGAAACCGCTGCTTTCTCTGCTAGCCAAAGATGTCCCTTTCCCCCTCCCTTGGACCACCGAATGCCAATCCTCCTTCACGGAATTACGAGATGCCCTTTGTTCGGCCCCTGTCCTAGGTACCCCCGATTACACAAAGCCCTTCTCCCTCTACACTCACGAAAGGGAGGGGTGCGCTTTATCTGTCCTGACCCAGTCCATTGGCCCAAAGCAACGACCGTGCGCTTACTTCTCTGCCACTCTTGACCCTGTAGCCAGAGCCTTACCTGCCTGCCTTCGAGCTGTAGCTGCCGCTGCTATCTCTATCCGACAGAGTGAGGGGATCGTGCTCTCGAATTCCCTCACGGTACTAGTACCCCATGCAGTTGACACCCTCCTGACCCAGACCAAGACACAACACCTGACGAGTGCACGACTGACTGGATACGAACTGACTCTGCTTGCACCCCATATCACCCTGAAAAGATGCACCACCCTGAACCCAGCAACTCTGTTACCCCTACCAGAGAATGATCCCGATGTGCCCCCAGGACATGACTGTGTGACCCTCACGAACGAACAGACTAGAAGTAGGGTTGACCTCAGAGACACAGCTTTTCCTGACTCCGACGGAGAGCTGTGGGTGGACGGCTCTTGCATCAAACTCCCCGATGGCACCACTTCAGCTGCTTATGCAGTCACCACGGCACGAACTGTAGTCGAGACAGCCCGCATCACGCAACGATCTGCTCAGGCAGCGGAACTGATTGCCCTGACACGAGCCTGCATCCTAGCAGCAGGAAAGACAGTGAACATTTACACCGACAGCCAGTACGCCTTCGGGTGGTTCACCATTTTGGGCTCCTTTGGAAGGAAAGGGGATTCTTGACCTCAAACGGCACTCCCATCCTACATGGAGATCTAGTCTCCGCCTTGATCGAAGCTGTCCTTCTCCCCAACAGACTTGCGGTCATCAAATGCCAGGCACACAAGAAGGTGACAGACATTATTGGACAGGGAAATGCACTAGCCGACCTCACTGCTCGAACGACAGCTGAAAATAGGACGACAACACGTATGTACGTGACCAGGTCACAAGCAGAAAAATGGACCGACGCTAGGGACACTATTAGAGTCATTCAAATGGCTAGCACACAACACGAATTGACTGAATGGGCACGGGTGGGATTGAAAGACGACGAAGGCTGCTGGCGGACAAAAGACACAAACAAATGGTTGCTACCTGACTCATACCTGATTCCCACACTGACTATGGCACACTCCCCTGCTCACATAGGATCAGCCCCCATGATTGAACTTGTCTCCAGAGTTTGGCACAATGATAAAATCAGAGACTCTGCTAAACGTCTGGTCCAACAATGCTTGATATGCCTGCAACATTACCCCGGGAAAGGAACTGTGGTACCCCGGGGAGGGTTTGGAGTCCCAAATCACCCGTTTGAAGTCCTGCAGATGGACTACATCCAGCTAGACAGATGCCAAGGCCTGAAATACATACTTGTTGTGGTATGCGCATTTAGCAAGTGGGTGGAGGCATACCCAACCCGTGACAACACTGCTATGGCCACTGCAAAAGTACTGTTAAAAGAATTCTTCCCTCGCTACGGCCTTTGTCGAATTTTATGGAGCGACAACGGCCCCCACTTCATAGCCGAAGTCATCCAGCTCATCTTACAGGGGCTGGGTATCAAGCAAAAGTTCCACGCAGTCTTCCACCCCCAGTCTGCTGGACTTGTCGAGCGGCACAATGCCACACTAAAGCTAAAACTGGCCAAGATAGTGGCTACCACAGGACTAAAATGACCAGACGCTCTCCCACTGGCATTGCTATCGATGCGTTCCACCCCCACCAAACACCACTTGACACCTTACGAGGTCGTTTTCGGCCGACCCATGAGCGTCTGGTCTGCACCAAAACCGACTTCCATTCATGACGTCACGGACGTCCTAATGTCTGAATATTTGTATAAGTTGACTGAAACTCTGTCTGTCATTCATCAGTAGGTGCAGCAGGCCATCCCCGATGCTTCCAGGGGTCCGGGCCACGACATCCAACCGGGGGACTATGTGCTAGTCTGGAATTTTCAACGGGCGAAGAGTTTGGAACCTCGGTGGACGGGCCCCTGGCAAGTACTGATCACCACCCGGACGGCTCTTCGAGTGGAAGGGAAACGGCACTGGCTGCACGCGCACCACTGCAAGAAGGTCTCCTCGACCCTGGCCACAACAGAAAACATCGACAACCAGGAAGAGCTCCTGAACAAAGACCGACCATCACTGAACTGCTATCCCGATACCGAGGCACTTGAACTTGCAAAATTCCCTGATCCCACTGTGCCATCAAGAGAAGGGTATTTCCTGCGTCGAAAGGAGGGAGCTTCGGCTAAGTAGACCACGGACTAAGTTAAATCTCAGAACAGTGACCTAAACACCACCAAGGGTCACCCGGAGAGAAGCTAAACGAAGTCTGTGGTTCTGCCCGCTACCGAGCACCTTGAAGATGATGGAAGCGCCAGATAAGAAGATGATGGAAGCAACTGGAAATACCCACTACAGAAACCCAAAAACAGACAGACTCCACAGCTCAAAGACAATTGCACTTTTCATCACAATCCTTTTCTGCTTTCTCCTCATGACCACACTCTGGATTGTGAAAGAAAATGCACCTGCTCATGAAACATTCCTGACCACTGCACAGCCTACCACCATGAAGGAACATTATCTGATTTCGCTCTCTCCTCAACTCAGAGAGAGGCGAAAGGAGTTTTGGAATAACTCCTTTGTACAGCTGCTGCACCAGCACAATCTTGCCACCAATGCCACCAACTGCTGGATCTGTGGGTTGCTACCCCATGCCACTGGACATTCGATACCTTTCATCCCTTCACCCTTCTCAATTCACGGCTCCTGCCTTGCTTGGCTGATCCTCCTGCAAGAAAGCTATAAGGACAATGCCACCTCCAGCAAAACCATGACGCATTTCTTTCATGAGGTCTGGCGAAACAAAACCAAGACTCACTTCTGCCCACAGACCTCCAACGACTCTATCCACATGGACATCCCTGCCAAAGAACGAATTGAAATGCAGGTGTTCAACAATCCAACCAGACCCACCTTCTCCTACCTACGGAAACGAACGGCTGCCACCCTGACTGTGGCTCTATCTGTCATCAACGTCACAGGCCACATGTGCATAGAAGGGCTTGGGACACAGCTGGTAGGCCACAGTGCTTGCCGTTTTACCAGAACTTTGGACTCCACCGATCCACCTTCCTTCGTATCGTCTCCAAACATGTACTTCGTCTGCGGCACAAAGGCTTACACCTGGCTCCCCAAAGGCTGGGGGGGCACTTGTTTCATCTCCTTCATCCTTCCTCCGACTTATGTGGCTCCAGCGAATCACCATAGACAAAAAAGAGCCAAGGACATTGAACAAGCCGACTCAACAGGAGCACAGTTCCTCGATGCTATGAAGGGACTTGTTCCACTCTGGGGCCCGATGGCAAACAGCCGTGCCATCCGACATCTGACTCAGGCAGTCGAGACAACAATGAACATCACAGCTGGTATCCTTGCTAACAACACTGCCGAGCTTCAAGCGGTCCGCCTGGTGGCTCTCCAGAACCGCCTTGTTCTATATGTGGTTCTTGCGGACCGTGGTGGAGCATGTCACATTATTGGATCCAGCTGCTGTACATATATACCGGACAATTCACCCTCAGTGTACAAGGCCATCGAACACCTCCACAGACTCTCTTCAGAAGTCCACCAGGAGCAGGAAGAATGGTCGCTTGGTGGATGGTTCTGGAGTACTGTTAAGAACTGGGGCTGGAGACTGTTTACCATTATCCTGATTCCTGTAGTTGTAATATGTGGACTATGCTTAGGAATTCAATGCCTGCCGCCTCTGTGTTCATTATGTACGAATTGTATTTGCCCTAAGACTGTGGACTTTGGAAATGAACGCATGGGAGCATTGTATGATGCCGAGATTAGGAATTTAATGAAGATCGATATCGAGTAGACAAGCTGGCTAGATATGTTGAAAAGGGAGGACTGTTAAAACTTAGGCTAAAGCATCAACATTATCGGCGCCATCTTGCCCCCTTTTCGAGCCCATTCGTGTGCGTAAGCGGCAGCCATTTTGAGTACCATGGACTCTCTGCCCATCGCTGATAGCCAGCGCGTCTCTCTCTCTCTCTCCTGACCTCGCAAGCATCCCCCGCACGCTGACAGCCCCCGCTCTCACATGCCTTGGGTCATAAACCCCTCTTCAGCGCAGCTCTGTCTCAGAACCCCATCCTGTTCCCAGCGCGACACCTCCCTCCATTCCTTTCATGGTCCCGGATCCTTTGATAAAACCCCCTTTTTCCTGTGAGCCCGTTTGTCCTACTCGTTCCCAGGCCGCCACCTGGCCCTGCAGGTACTGTTTATTGCCCCCCCCCCTGTACAGTAGGAAGCTTCCCCCATCAAAGGATCCACGAGTTGATCAAAGCCCCCACCCCATGAGATCCGATCAACCACCTACATTCCGTGAATCGGCGGAATGTCCAGCTGCACGATAATCATCACCTGTTGTGACCGGGGTGGGGACTTCAACTGTAAATATGTGTGGGAACAGGCCTGAAGCGGGGATTCCGAGGATGTCTTTCCGTACATCAAAGTATTGACAGAGATGTGTTTTACGTAATAAAACAATAAACTTGTGTATAAGAGGCTAAGCCTCAGAGATGCGGTTAGAGCACCTCGAGAAGATACCCTGTTGTCTGATTTGATGTGTTCTGCTCCGTCGGAATAAAACTTCTGTTTCCTGCCTTCCAGTCTCCAGCGCCTGCCTCTTTGTTTGGTAAATTGAGTGGGTATAGAGGCGGTTAACGCCGGGCAACTCTGAAAAAGGTCATCAGCCCTACCTTTTTCCACATGTTGATATATGACCAAAATTCACCCCTAGGAAAGAAAACAGTTATGTCCTGTAACTAAGATAAAAGACTTTGCCTCATTTGTTTGAAGGCCCAGATTTTTCATAAAATCTATGTAAGTGTCCGAAAGCTTCTGGAGGGCCCTACGTGGCTTTCATGTAGCTATGGCTTTAGAAATTGCTATAAATGCAAAATCTGCAAATGTGGTTTGAACACAACTGAGGTTATGCCACCTTTTGCCAAATCCACTCGGAAGACAAGCAAAGCTTTTTGTTGTAAGACTGATTAAGTTTTGTACATTCTGTCATTCCTGTGTGTAAAATTGTATGTGGGGAGTACAATTCTGCAGGCGCATAAGAGTGTTTTACACCATGTGTGTGGAATCAAAAATAAAGATTATAGCTCCTTGTAGCTCGACATTTTAAATTGCACAACAGTAATGACTGGGAACTTAAGTATTTTATCATTTTCTCTGTATCAAGACATTTAACCAGGGTAACAGAGAGAAGCAACTATGAAAATTAGAGTCCTGGTACATCCTTGAGCTGAACACAAAGGCCCCAGGAGGCTGGATTATGGAAGAGCAACTATATTTTAATTCATATTTACCAACCAAATCTTTAGTCATAGAGTCTGGTTTCACTCACATTGATTCATATATTTTTTTTCAGATTTTTATGTTTTAACTTTTAATTTTGTATTTAAATATGTATTGTACTTGAGAGGTTGGCAAGTACACCCAGTCTATTCACGATGCCTCAATATGAGATTTATGGTATACTGGGCTGACTGTGGTTAGATAAAAAAAAAAGGATTTGCAATATTTGGATCAATTGATTGCCTGCTAGGGCAAGATACGTTTTTTCAGTGCAGCTAAATGTAATCAAATTTGCAATTTAATTCTGAGATTTAGAGGTGGTTACAACAATTAACTAGGTGACAATAGTTATGATGCTTAGAGTAAAGGTTATGCTCACAAGAATTTATTTAATTATACTTGTTTGCATTTAATCTGCAAATGTGAATATGTGTTACAGGCACCACTCTGTTCTAATCTCTTGTCGTAAGATGTAATAAACTTCTAAATTGCATTGGAGAATGTAAATATGATTAAGTGTGATTTAATACAACTATCTGATACATTTTGACAATTCATGAAATGAATTTGTGTATATAAAATATTTGCCAACACTTGATGTATTTGTGAGCACTTTGTATTTTGTTTGTTTCTATTCGGGAGTGCAATAGGTAGAGTTTAAATACCACTACCAAAATAGCGCTTTGACATGTGACCAAGACCTCTGCAGCAGTTGAAACACATTATGGTGATCATCGTCAGTACATGAATATCATTTCACCTTGTGAATCGTCAGAGGGTTTTTTTGTATTTGCCACCAGAAGTTGAATATTACAGAATTTGCCGGCTCTGTTTGTACCGAAGCTCCCCCTTGCTTTGGATGCACCGTGGCAGTCAGCGATTGTGTGAGACAGTATATGGTTTATGACTATTGAACATTTCTGTGGAAGATCATGAATATGTACATAATCTGTTTTCAGATCTGGTGCTATTAGACATTTATTTGGTTGGATGAGGGTGCTTTTGACATTGCAGTCAGATTTTACTTGGTTGATGTGAGGTGTAATTTAAGTTGTTGTGTGGACACTGATGGTCTAGAATCGATCTAAAAAGCCTTTCTCCTTTCATTTCTTTAATTTACAATGGTTCAGTGTAGGGTTATCATTTCGCAGGAAGCTACGTCACAAGCAAAAGTAAACATACAGCCTTACAATTCAAGAACACAAGCTGCATTCTGGTGCATTGTATGAGATGGTGTAATATGTTTTTTTTCCAAAGTTCACCCAGTCACTGAATGTGCCATTGGAAATCTAATTTTATGAAGCCAGAGGTAAGGAAGACAGGGCGTGGATCTATGTAGAGAGCATCAATGTTGAGTTGGCCTCTTGACCTGAAATTCTCCTTAAACATCCATGGGTTAATGTAGGTGCCATCAGCATCTATACTGGAAAGGAACTTCTATTGTCTAGCTGACAAAGAAAAACTATTTTCTAAACTATGGAATTCATTTCTGGATTTGTACAATTCATTAATTTATATCACACTACAGTAATCATAAGTAGGTTGGGAAAAGTAACGTTTACATCGTAAGAGTCCGCTCTTTTTGTGTGTTGTTGGTGGTTTGTAATTCAACTGTTGTATTAATCAATGCTATGCCAATTGTAGAATTGCTCTCTAAGTATCCTTTTTCACTTTTGGGCTTTTTAGCAAACCTTGCCTCTGTGTTTTGCTCTGCCAATGTATTGAGACACTCTAACAAAGTCTTGTTTATGGGAAAAAAATACAATGTTCATTAAATCAGAGGGGCTATTTCGTATTGGAGGAAACAGCCAAACCAGATATAACACCAGACACATTCAGGGCAGGAATAGGTAGAGCTGTAAAGGAGAAGCAAATATCAAGCCCTAAAGCAGAAGGACTTGTTGACCAATGGCTAAAATCCAGATATTGAGCTCAGCCTGTGCTCTTACAACCCATGCAGACAAAAGAAAAACTGACTCAGAATGGGTTTGAGTGATGTCCTGCATTCCAATGACTGAGAAAAGGTGCAGACCCAGATAGAGGAAAAGATAGAATTGTCCAAAGGTAACTATATATTTTGGTGGAACGGAAAATAGATTTAAAGATTGTCGATGTGGTGCAAGCATATGATGTGATACTCAAGTTTCATGAGAGTTGTAAGCAGGGGCGTCTACTCCATAGGAGAGAGGAGGTGCGTCGCCCCACTTAAAATCGCAGCAAAACCCCATGAAAAATAAAATAGTAATTTATTACCATTTTATTTTTCATTCCTGAGCCAAGCATTAGGACGGAGGTGGGGCTGGAGCTGGGTGACAGCAGCAGAGAGGAGGATGGGCTGTCTATGCACGTATGTTTAAAGTGCACCTCTTTTTGTTTTTGGCCATCCGGCTTTAGACAGACAGCCACACATGTGCACTTTAAACATCTCTAACCCAGCAATCTGAAGACAGCTGTGTTAGAGTCAGTGCAGGTCTCTAGGGTGCTGTGGAGCGCCGAGTGAGATGGCTCCCTCCAACGAGAGCGTTGTTCTCACAGCATGAGAGCAGCGCCCGGATTGGTCAAAGGAGGTCTAGGCTTCAGCATCTAGCTCCTGTGGAGGTGTGGAGCGGAGGACATCGCATTCGTCCGTTAAATTTTTATTTGTGTATGTTTGTGCGCTCTCCTGCCCCCCCCCCCCCCCCCCCATAGAAGCCAGCAGCTACTGGCTACAAGAAAGGGTGAATTCCTATGTGTGAGAAGAGAAGGGATGAAGGAGTATCCTCTGAGTTCTTTTAGAAAAGGTGTGTGCTCTCTTCTCTGAGTTTACCGATTTTCAAGGTTTTATTTTGCACAGGAATCCTGGAAGGGCATCGGAGATCCTTTTAGGAAATGACAACAAACAGAGATGAGACAGGAAGTGATGTTTCTTCTAACAATTGTGAACATTGAAATGACATATGAATTGATATTGCAGTGGCCTTGAAGAGAAAATGTACACATTACATGATGTGAATTGGGCAGAGTAAGACAAAGATGTACACACAAAAACACATAGCTAGTGAGTGCAAACTGAAGGAAAGGCCTTGGAGTTGTGCAATGTTTTGTCTAAATCTGTTTTTCTCATTGCAATCTGTATTTCATATAACATGCTATCGTAATATAGCTATCTTATTAGTCATTGCCTCAGTTTAATATATGTATGATCAATCAATCAATCACAGCATTTATATAGCGCACTACTCACCCGGAGGGTCTCAAGGTGCTAGATGCAATGGCATAGCAAGATCTTTCGCCACCTGCGGTGGCTCCTGAATTTGCCTCCAGCGTCTGCATTTAAAAGCGGGGCGAGGCTGGCTCCCCCAAAACTCATGCTGCCAGGGCAGATGCCACCCGCCCAATCCCCCCCTTGCTACACCACTAGTTTGATGGTGAATGCCTGTGCAAATATACATTTGCAAGGAGCAGCGGGACGCTGCTACCAATAGTGCAGTAGGTGTAGTGGCACCGCAGGTCTGAGTTGGCATCAGCACCTCAAATAATTGTCTATTTCAGTACCTAATCAGGGATTGGGCGGGGCCTTTTGCCTGCCTGCAAAAGGGCCCCTGGCATCCCTGCTATGCTACTGATGCCCAGCAGCACGGATTGTTAATAACGATCGAGTAATTCACTGATGATTTGTATGCATGCGCTTCACCACTCTCGTTTTTAGAGAAACATTATGCTGAAGGATAACATGGTTTGTATATTTGCAAGCCCCTGGGGCATGATGCAGTGCGTTAAGTGAAATTTCAGCAGCCTGTGTGTGCAGCAAATGCCAAAGCTCTGTGGCAAATAAAAACAAAACTAAGAGGTAAACGGTTTATTGGGAAGGTGCCAGCCCAGTGAAGGGTGAAGCGTCCTCCACCCCCGCGCCCAAACATGGCATGGGCATCCCTCAGTCGCAAGTGATGGTGATAACGTCTTCTGAGAACTAGGCAATTGGCAATGATAAAAGCACGAGCGAATTAAATATTGAGTGGTTTGGCACAGCTCCATCATACTGCGGCATGCACTTAAAATTGTTATGGGTGCTATTATGCTTAAATCTGCTTATGAGGATAAAAAGAGAGACACATGAGTCCTTCCCTATCACTGCAAGACACAGTATAACCTTTATGCGGTGTTGTGTATTAGCCCAAATAAAACGAAAGTAATGTACTTCCAAGCTGCATTAAGAGTGGTATAAGGTTGTATGCCCACCATTTACTGAGGAGAAGGAAACTTTATTATATTTCCACAAAAGTAAGTCTCACTGTACACTTTTTAAAGTCAGCCAATGGCCCTGAAGAACACTTCACAAAATGTACTTGCGATCTATTTTGTGTCATATTCATTGCACGGCTGTGAGTAGTTTTTATTATACAAGCGTAATCTAGCGCCGATGTCCCTACAGGATTACTCAGTAGTTTGCAGAGTTTTTACATTAACTGTGCCTATGAAGTAATGTCACTTTTTTGTGTGTGCAGCGTTGTCGAGTAGTTTTGTTATATTTGTGTTACACATGAAACATTTTTATTGCCATATTTTGAAATTTGCTAGAAAATAGCATTTTTTTCATAAGCACTTGGTAAAAACCAGACTTTACAACTGTGGCGGCTGCTTGCAATATAAAGTGGTGGGGCAGCCTGTGGGGGATAATAACGAATAAAGAAATAAGACTTCCCTGCCGCTGCTGCACATACCCGCCTTGATGCTCCTCTTCCACACAGCACAGGGTCCCAGATTCCCACAACCAGCCCAGACCTGCAGCGGCCAGTGCAGGTAAGTGCGGTGGGGCGGCGTGGGAGAGGGGGAAGTCAACAGATGATGGAATAGGGAAAATTAAATAAATAAATCCTATTCCATTGTCTGTCGACATGCCCCTCCCGCCCTGCCCCGCCCCAGCCCGCTCCACCGAGCTGACCTGCACCGGCTGCTGCTGGTCCAGATGCTGCTCTCATGCTATTACAAAGCATGAGAGAAGCACCAGGATTGGCCTGAGTGGACTGACTTGCCGCTCGCTCAGGCACTGGTAGCATGTGACTAATCTTTATCTGGCTATTCAACACAGCTGGGTTGGAGAAATATAAGTGTGCATGTCATTTTGGCCTTCCTAAGATGGCCGTTCAAACCAACATGCACACTTACAGTGCCCACCACTCCACCTCTTTGCCATGGCCTGGTCTGCCCTAGACTGGCATAAGCTCAGTGAGCCATTGAAAAATAAAATAATAAAATTGTTTTATTATCATTTTATTTTTCATCTGGCTCTGAGCAGTGGCGCGGCGTTTCTCCACCATTACAGAGGAGCCCAGTGGTGGCTCCTCCGCTATGGCAGAGGAGCGTAGCCCCACTGCTTTCAAGCAGTGCAAGAAGAGGAAACATAACATGATAATGCGTTTCATTTATTATCATGTTATGTTTCCTTTGTGGGGGGGCAGGTGGATGGGGTTCCTCTGTTCACAGAGCAGGGGAGGAGTGGTTTGCTCACTGAAGTTTGCAATGACTGTTTGGTCTGCCATCTAGGGACGCCCAAACTAGTCATGTGCACTTTCCCCTTCTCCATGCAGGCTGTATTACAGCCTGCCTGGACAACAAGCCCAGGCTTTTATTCCCTGGTTGAGCGCCCACCCAGGACGCTCACAATCAATCACAGCACTGCAATGCAGCGTTGTGATTGGTCAGGGGAGCCTGGGTGCCTACCAATCACAACACTGCTTTAAAACTTTGTGATTGGTTAGTGGGGCCTTGCTGTGCTTCCGGAGAAGAGCAGGAGCGGAGACGTGGGACCCGGCGGGAAGGTAAGTTAACTTTTTCTTTGTATAATTATGAGTGATCAACGCCCCCCGCACGCAACCTTCAAGCCGCTTGCCTCGCCAACCGCTAGCCATGTCGATCGCCGCTGGAGGAGCCCCCTCTTCTTTACAACCAAAAATATTGTAAACTACAGAATTTTGTGTGAGCACAGTATTTACACACAGTACACATAATACTCAAAGTTCTTGCAGAGCGGCGTGTACACCGCCTAATTAACACAAAATGACTTCACACAGCACGGATTTCTCCCCTGACCTGAGACTAGGAGTGGGTGGAATTTCGAATTCCGCTGGTGAAATTGGACGAATTTAGTAATTCTGCATTAGTCTTGTAACGCAGAATTACGAATACATTCTGACACTCCGCCAGCTGAATAAATCTGCACTGTTTGGTTTTTAAACAGTGTTGGAAGAGATAGAAATTCCTCTATGTTTAAAAAAACCCAGCAGATGAAACTTTATTCTGCAGCTTTAATCTGCAGTGATTTTTAAACATAGAAGGACAGCTCCTCTTCTGGCCCTGTTTAAAAACTACTGACTTCACTGTTGTGTGTAGTGATTACTGCAGAGTATGTAAGGATGCAGAGGGGTTTGCACTGTAAGTACTTTTGGTATTTGACAGCCCTATTTCTTAGCACAAAATGCATCCTTGTGTCTTTTTCCAGAAGCAAGGGTACATTTTGCACTAAGAATATAGCGCCAACATCCCACTCAACTCACAGCTAAATTCCACAGAATCATGCAGAAATTTAAAGTAGTTCAGCGGAGTCAATTCCTGCCCATTCCTACCTGAGACAATAGCTGATTGAAACAGCAATTAAAAAACTGTTTTCGCAATTGTTTTCTTAGCTCTCAGTCACAGCTCACTGATCTCTGTAAACAATAACATCTAAGGAGATGCTCCTTTTTGCATGTGCATTCTGACATCTTTTGACTGTTGCTACTGGTTTTCCAACTCTGAAAGTGCACTGAGGCCTGCTAACCAGGCCATAGTGCCAGTCATCTTAACCCTTGCAAAGTCTGTATCAAATTGGCTATACCCAATTGGCAAGTACTGACTTACTTATAAGTCCCTAATATATGGTACCCAGGTACACAGATCATGTAAGATAGTGTGCGCCCAGAAAGTGAAAAGGGACAAATGGCTCCCTGCCTGCTACTGCAGACTGGAAGAGCAGTGTGTTAACTGTAAGTTTGACTTTGCCATCGAACCCAATGGCAAAGCCACCACACCCTTAATCCTATATGTAAGTCTCCCCTAAGGAAGGTCTATGACACCCTATGGCAGGGAGCTACATATTGTTAAGTAAGACAGATATTTTTTCATATGTCTTAACAGCAACACTCCAAAATTGCTGTTTTGCTTGGGAAAGGTTAGTAGCTCCATTGGCAAACACAGTGTTACTGACTGGCATCCCAGCCTGGCTAACGTCTGAATGGGACTACCTAACTAGTTAATGTAAGGTATCAGATTAATTGTAGCATTAAATCTGACTTGATGCCCAAGTCAAATTTTTGTCACTTTTAAAGTTATGAACTTTTAGAAAGTTGCCTCACTGTGCACAGCTCAGCTAATCCACTGGCCTCACAATGGCCTTAGCATGCAGACAACTGTCTGCCCACCTGGGGAGATGTGCAAATGACTCCCAGGCTGTGGAACAAAGGTGCTTTCTGCAGAGTGAGGTGTTAACTCCCCTCCCAGGCATACAACTCATGGTGTTTACCCAAAAGGTGAGCTTCAAAGGTGAAGTTGCCTTTGAAGGGCCACCTGCAAAAACACTCCTGAGAAGGATACTCCTGAGAAGGATACCTTATATTCCTTCTGACAAGTTGGAGACAAGGACAGAGAGGGGAAACCCATCTCTAAACTGGTTTTCCCATGGGCTTGTAGCCCACAGATAGCCACACCCCTAGGGTTGGCTACCAAGCTCCTGATGACTGACGATGGGCCCTGACATTTTGAGAGTGGCTAGAATACTGCACTCTGGGATAGCTAGATGCCACACATTGCAGGAAACACATCACCACAAGGCTAGTGACCACTTTGTCCCCTCAGGGCACTTTCTTGGGATAAATATGGCACCCCTGGAACCCTGGTCGTTAGATTACATTGGATTTGAAGACAGGCCTAGAGAAGGACTGCCCAGCTGCACTTGACTGTGCTCAAAGAGGGGTTGCACCATAAGAAGGACTACACCTGCTACAGTAGCAAAGTTTGGACTGCGCTTCCTGCTCCTGACTTGGGGAGAAGTCAATTCCTGGCTGCAGATCAAAGTAGTGACTCAGAGGATCAGGTGGCTGATCCCCTGGAACCAGTTCTATGGACACAAGAGATGCAGAATCCCAAGCCAAAGTGTTGCCACTACCAGTCACCGGGCACACAAAAGGACAAATCTGAGATAGCCAAAAGTTACACATTTTCTGACAAAACCGGAAGTGCTATTCAGGTCCAGATTCTTCATACTCAAGGGACACTAGCCCGCACCTAGGGAGTTTGCCCAAAACACAGTGCATGGAGACCATTAGCACAGCATCGGCTGGCCTGCTACTACAACATAGAGGGCTTCAAGGGATGCCGATCGCTGTGACCAAAGCCTCCCCTCATCACCCATGGACTGAGCGACCACCACGAAGCACAAAGACACCCCAGTTGACGCACCTCAAACGTTGCATCCTTTGAGCATCTTTTGCCTGTATCCTCAACCTCAGCAAACTGGTCCTAGGATGCTTGTTTACGGTCCAGCGAGGACCTAGTTTAGCAGTTCGGGCTGGACTGTTCCCATGAGGCACAGGGTCAAGACTGATTTGCATATAGCCAGGCCTAAACTGGGGAGGCATGGTGAGCAAAAGAATGATTTATTTAACCCAGATCTCTTGACTGGGGGTAAATGTTTAGATTTGTTCTGCATTCCGTCCATCAATTGTGTGTCTTTTGCTTTCTCAGCATCAGGACCACACCATTATAGTCTATAGCAGTCGACCTGTATAGTTTGGAACTTGCCTTAAAAATGTCTAGTCACCCAAGCCGGGCCAGAGTTGCCAAACTAACTCTTTCAAGCTTTACAAAAGTTTACAAACTTTTGGTTGACCAATGCGTATTTGCAGTTGTATTTAAAATTATTAATATCTTCAAAAATCTGTATTGCCGTTCTGGTGGATTGCGATCATCAAGGTCTCTAAAAATTCATTAAAATATGCTCTATTAGTATAAATTATCATTTCTCTTTCTTGTTGTGTGACTTCCTAATTTCGTTGTTTGGTATCCTTGCTGCTTGAAACCACAGCTACCCATGGTTGAGCCTAATGTTTACTCACAAGCCTAAATTTCCACGGAGTGCAGGGCGAGACCCCTCCCAGGAAAAGCCCTTCCTTTACCCAGTACGAGGAGCTACACGAGGAAACCCAGTGTCAGGAAGTAACACGGAGGGGGCACGAGGCACATTGTCTGTGCCTGCTCCCCACCGCACGTCAGCCCCGCACAAGCCGACTCCAGACACAGAGAAGTCCCGGAGAGCGAGTGGACCCCCACCGGAGGAGCAGCCAAAACAGTCCGAGCCCGATATTCGTACCTGCCGAGTCAATGCACAGTAACTTGCCGCCAATGATGGGGAGAAGGAGCCCCTGCTGCGTCACTTCCCTGCCATCTGTCATCAACGCCGGGGGAAAGGAGGCTGCTGCACGGGGCCCGGTTAGACGCCCGGTTAGATGCCGCTGCATATTGTTTGCGGCAACTGTGAGGGGACTACATTTCGCATAAGCCTGCGAGGCGCTTCATCGTTTGAGCTCCAGACCCTCTTTTGAAATACTTTTTAAATACTTGCTGGACTGCCCCGTATATTTATTGCAGCCCAGGAATTAAAAGGTACAGTTGCAAGTGACTTTTATTCATATGGTTTGTGTTCAAGAACATCATGTCAGCACTTCAAACAGACTGATTCTGGTAGAGTCCAGGAATTTGGTTTGCGGTTTCTGGGCAGTAACTGAAGATTGGGTTTGGAGACAGTCAATTGCTCCACAAGAGTTTAGTGTTTTGTTTCTCCTTCTTTTTTCAAAATTACTGTGAAGGATCTTCGTAATGAATAGGGGTAAATATTCCACGGGGCGGGGGTGGTGGGAACTTTAGATGCGTTTTTACTAAGGGCTGAGTCAGCGTTAATTCACGAAATACAGCTAACTGAAGGCAGGCTCTCGCTGGAACCACAGAAATATGCTGTATGACCTGTATCAACTCCAACGCAGTAGTAGTCCCTCAATTTAGTATTGATAGTAATCCATGTATAACTGTAATATCTCAATCTATTGTAGAGGATCCAGAGGATGTAGTTCCAACAGAGAACTTAGAGCCCAGTAATAAAAGGCCTAGGCCAAACGTGACCACCAGAGGTCAAAAGGCTAAATCCATTGAGCATAACAGACTTATGCCCCTATCTAAAAAGAGAAAGGGTCAGAGCATAAATAAATTAAGAAATCCTGCAAAAAAACAGGTAGGTAAGAGGAGGCCTTTGGGGTAGCCATCAAATCATGACCAGGTCCCTACTACAAGTGGTCCGGATATTTTATGTCCAGGACCTCAGTCTGAACCTGGGTGGGAGATCTTTTTGGCAACAATTTAATAAACAGTGGAACTCCTGCGGGATCTCATAAAGCAAATGCTTATACAAATTAACAACAGGTTGGCAACACTGGAGAGCTCTCTGAATACTAATCTGACGGTGTGTGCCGTAGCCAAACAGCCCATTTGAGTTCAAAAACAGGAACACAAGGCAGCCATGTTTTAGCGAGGAATGCTATTGGGGTGGCACGACAGCAGCAGACACAGCAGATTCAGCTAGATCCTAACATTTCTAATGTTCGGAATGGATCAGAGACGGTTAGAGTAAGAGTTACCAACACCTCTCATAACCAAGTGCCGTCAATCCATGTCAGGCAAGATATACGGCTTGAGGTCTGTGCGATATCAAGTCAAAATAGAAAGGTCTCCATCTTTTGCATTTTCATCCATATGAAGTAGAGTAGTACTGCATTTGACCATTGAAGTCAATATATTTATCTGCCATGGAGTCTCTTAATTCAAGCAAAAAATGGGCTGAACAATAGAAATAAGCTATGTGAGACAGCGGTCACAGTAATCCAGCTTTTTAAACACAGCAACACCAGGACCTAGCCCGAGGAGGTTAGACGACAGTAGCTACATGGGATATAAATTTTTGTCAAATAACCGTTCATAACACAATAATATCTTCAGAAGTCAGCTCTTGGAGATCAGACATCTCTGCCATAGCTTAGTGTTGAAAGAATCACAAAACTCCTTGGATACCAACTGCCCTGAATAAATCGCTGGGTTTGTCCAACTGGGCAACAGATCCATAAAGAATAAAAAGGAAAGGATTTATCGCACTGTTCTGTTTACCACTGGTGAGAACACCCTGAGGAAGGCTAAAACCCGAAACGTGTTGGTGACAATAACTATTTGTAACCAGTGTTGTTTTTATGGATGTAGACAACATGTGTGGTATTCACAAAATTATAGTGATATTTAAAATGACTCATGTAGATTGCGAACATCTGTGATCACCCACTTGTCTGAATTTCAAGCCATTGGTGCCTTGTGGGCAGACCATACCTCATTTATATCTTTGTGGTAATTTATGTATAGGAAACATTATATATGTATTTTTTATAACAAATGATGACTTTATGTATGTATGTGTCTTTATATTTGATATCAACAATGATAAAAAAATGAAAATAAAAAAATGATATACTTTTTTCAAATACTGAAGTATAAGATTTATGATTATACAGTAATCCTTGTCACAGCTGCTGCACAACTAAATATTTAGCCCTATGCCTGGTGCATGAATTTTTCGCCAAAATATAGGCAAGATATATCACCAGGGTCAGGAAGAGGAAGGCTGATGGATAACTCAATGCCAACCATTAACATGGTGAATATCCCCCCAGTTACAACAGGTAGTCTAACATCAAGGCAGGAATGCCCACCAGAATCTAGGAACTTGACCCTCCCGCCCGTAGCTACTCCATATACCATTATTTTAGCGAATGTCCCCCCACTCCCAATTGGGACAGAAGAGCATTGGACAACCCTGAGAAACAAGGCTCTACATTTTTTGGGGGCAAGGACGGGGCTTACTAGCATTCTGTTCGCTGGATTTAAAATGGCTAGACAAATTGCCTGGGTTGGAGGATCAGTTAAATCCCTGCCTGGCGATTGTATAGTGTTAACTTTTGGCTCACCTAACCTGATTAAAGCTATTCTGGGGAGAGTTGGATCTAGGTGTTTCTCTACAAGGGGTATAAATATCATACCACTGGGGTTCTTCTATCAACATTCCAGGTGTCCACAGTACCATAGTGAGACAGAGAACAGCTTAGGAGGTTTTCAACAAAGATTCTATATTCCAACTAGTAACCAATTTGAAGCCCTAAGTTCCCTGGAGGAAATAGACTGACTGAATGCGGTTGCATATAATCCGGCTAAGAATATTGAGGTAGTAAGGATTTTTGGGGAGGATCTCTTAAAATCAGGGATAAGTAACAGGGTGTCAGAAGGTAGCAAGTTTGTAAAATCAGGGGTTGAGTGAGTGGGGGGTCATGAAGAAGGCGATGAGGTACCCTCCACTCATAACATTGCTCCTACCACACAACCATTTGAACTTCCCTACACCGGGGATAGTATCAGCTCCAGGAACACGCTACTGCTACATTCGCCGTTCGCGAATGGTAATGCGCCCCCCTGCGATATTATTTCCTGGAATATCGCAGGATTGCAATCGAAAATAGATAACCCAGAATGGCACAAGTTTATCTAGGATAGAGCTATTATAGGATTACAGGAAACTTGGGTCAATGAGCCAATCCATATTAATGGGTTTAAAATTTTTCACACGTCAGCTGTGAAAGGCCTTGGGGGCAGGCTTAAGGGTGTTTTGAGTCTGTAGTTCTCTAATAAGCTGGTAGTTGTTAAAATACAGGCCTTTTTGATTAGCAACTTTTATCAGATAATTAAGGTGTCTATACCTATGAACCAATGTGTAATACTAGTGAATTTTTATAACAATGTGATTTCAACAGAACTTTGTCTGGTTTTAAGAAATCTAAGTAAAGAGCTATGTGCAATTTGTAATAGTAGCCCTGCCAATGCTGTGATAATTATGATGGGCGATTTTAATTGTGCAATGTGCTCTATTGAGGATAGGAGATTGTGTGGTCCTTCATATGAGGAATCAACTCATTTAACTAATTTTTGCCATTCCCCGGCGGGAGAATTGTTTAAAGAAGTATTAGCTACATTTGATCTAGGCTTTGTGAAGGAGCTGATGGAGCCCCCAGTAATGATGCCTTAAACCTATAATGGAAGAGGTCCCTCTACAATTGATTACATATTAGTCTCCTATAATCATATTTTAAGACTACTCAGTTTTGAGGTTGATCATAACACCTTAAGTGACCACTTCCCGCTACACTTGGTTGTTGCTTTGCCAGTAAAGAAGGTTTCCAATATAAATAAGGATGAAAAGGAAGCGGGTGATCTGACATTAGATAAACATAATGTGTATACACTCAAATGGTCAAAGGTAGATCCCTCAGAAATAACCTGATCTCTCGTGGTTAATTGTAAGACAGCAATCGAAACTTGCCTGTCCCAGTAAGCACCTGCAGAAAGTATAGTTACATCTTATGCTGAAATATCACACACCCTTAAGAATTGGTGCAGCATTATAAGAAAAATAAAGATTCAGGCTGGTTTAATTCAATATGTACTAAAGCTTATTGTAATCTAAAACTAGAATTACACAGGCATCCAAGAATAGTGGAAATATTAGACTTGCGAGGATGGAATACCGACAGGCCTTAAGGAAAGGAAGAATACCTTGAGAGACAAAGCATGGGAAGCATTACACACAGCGGCAGTCCTGAAGGATAGTGCAGCTTTCTGGAGGGCGGTGAAGTTACCATTCCTAACCACACTCAAAGGTCCATCAATAGCTATTGCTATTTCAGAGGAGGAGTGGATAACCCATTTCATGCAGGTATATAATGGCACTGATGCTGTCCATATTACTCCTGTCGAAGATTTAGAGAACGACCACCCAAAAATAAATTTAAATTTCACTCTAGATGAAGTGATTAGAGCATTGCACAGGAGAAAGTCCGGAAAAGCACCCAGTCCGGACGGCATCCTGATAGATTTGTTTTAATTCAATGTCGCACTATGGAGGCCTATCATAACACAGGATATAAATGCAAGCTGTCAAACAAAACTTGCCAGAATCCTGGGGTGGGTCAATAATAGTACCGATTTTCAAAAAGGGGGATCGCCAGAATCTGGGCTGCTACAGACTGATCTCCCTATTAGATTCAACAGTGAAAGTGGTGGGGCTAGTGATTTTAGAATGTCTGCAGGAATGGTCAGAAGAAAATACAATTTTAACTGACTTACAATATGGTTTTCAAAAGGGGCTTGGGACCATGGAGCAGTGCTTAAATTTATCCCTACTTATAGGAAAATATACGAAGGCTAAAAATAGCAGACTGTACATGGTCTTTGTAGACCTAACCCCTGCCTTCGACTCAGTAAAGCACGTAACGTAAAATTCTGGGAAATTCTTGAAGACTTGAAAGTAGATCCTCAAATTATTTATTTTTAAGAAATCTTTATAGCAGCGCAAAAGCTAGTGTGCGTTATGGAACAGGGGGGGAACGTACAGCTAACTTTCCCGTCTGAAGGGGGGTGAGGCAGGGCTGCGTGCTCGCCCCCTTTCTGTTTATCTTGTATACGAATGGATTGGTGGAAGCATTAGCAAAAACTACACAGGATTTTAACTATGTTGCCGGCCGGCCCATTCCGGTACTTCTTTATGCATATGACGCAGTTATGTTGGCTAGAACTGAAGTTGCCCTCCCAAGGGTCCTTAATGGATTCTTTGTTTTTATGAAGGACTTAGGGATGCGCCAGTTATTTTGCGTTGCTGCTCCGCCACACATGGTGCACCGCATTTACAATGCCGTAAAGGTGGCGCATTGCTGGAGTTGCGTCGCCAGCGCGACGCAGCTCCAGCAAGGCTCGGGGGTGACCCATCTTTACAATGCTGCGTCAAGACCTACGCCTGCTTCAAGCAGGCGCAGGGTTTTGACGCAGCATTGGTCTGAAAGTGACTGAGTGAAATCTTATAGATTTCACTCAGCCACTTTTGCGAGGCGCACCTGCCCCGGAACGTATTAGGGCATTTTGTTCAATCAAAATGAATTGTGGGCCCAATCTATACTGCCAAAAAACTGACGCTTATCCGGACTTCGAACACCCTGATGAGGTTTTCTAATAAACTGGTCTGGAAACCCCCTGCGGAGCTGATCCAAATTTACAAAGCGAGGTGTATCAGCTCCAGGATGTATGGAGCAGGGGTTTGGGGTCTAACAAACACAACGCAGCTGCAGCAAGTAGAGAATTTCTTTTTAAGATTTATATTGTCTGTTCCCCCGAGTACATCAGCTTTAATTTGCCATGAAGAGTTGGGCCTTCCTTTTCTATCCGACTTATTAAAAAAGAACCAATATTATTGTGGCATAGTGTCTGGATTAAGGAACAAACACAATTGTCTAGCGAACTCATCAAACCCACTGTTAAACAGCATCAAACTATTGTAACTACTTTTGGAATGGAACCATATTTGTCATTTGTTCCTGCTACATTTGAAAGAATGTTACTGACTAGATGTAGGTTAAATATATTCCACCGAATGGTTTCGTGGACCAAATTGAATGACTGGTCAAGAAATCTTGCACTGTGTCCGAGTGATTACCACTCAAGTCAGTCCACAATCCATACTGTTTTTTTCTGCAAATTTTAATCTGAACAGAGAAAAGTGTGGCTGGTCCCGCTTGTAAAAACGTATGGATTAAGACAGTGTTGTCCCGCTTTTTTAAAACTTCAGCAATTAGAAAATGACC
This sequence comes from Lissotriton vulgaris, assembly GCF_964263255.1. Taxonomy (NCBI): domain Eukaryota; kingdom Metazoa; phylum Chordata; class Amphibia; order Caudata; family Salamandridae; genus Lissotriton; species Lissotriton vulgaris. The sequence goes on along the minus strand of NC_141699.1, from coordinate 771,222,071 downwards.
ATGCAGTATGGAGACTTGCCATGTTTTTAAAGAGAGTATTTTATCTAAGGAAAAGAATAAGTAATACTGTTGGCCTATACATTTTTATCTAAATGGTTTTTAAATTTTTAATGGAATAACCCTGTTCATCTCGGTGATAGTATTTTTGCACATTATGAAAGCTGCTACTCTGTAACTTTTTTATTTAACTGAATGTATTATAATAATAATTTTTGAATTTGTGCTTTTATGATTGTAAATTTGTAACAATCGAATAAAGCTTTATGAATGAATGAATGAACACACAAGCCTGACTGAACCTAAGACAGTTTTTTGCAAGTGTATTCCTCAATGAGGTTCCACAGCCATATCATATAACACACCCACATCCTCACAGAACGTAAATGAGCAATAATTATTTGCTGTAGCAAATGTTTTATGTGTACTGTCATTTGGCCAATGAAGGTCAAGGAAAAAGATATTCTGGATGTCATACTTCTGGGAAGAACAAGACCTCTGCTGTGAATACAAAGAGAACAGTACTTTGAGCCCACTGACACATTAAATGCAAAAAGCGTAGTATTGAAAATGTGCCAAATTATGATACACTTGCAGGGGCGGCTCTAGGCTCATGGCGGCCCTGGGCAGGGAGCGTAAGTAGGGGGCCCCGAAACAGGGGGTCCGGGTGAGTGGAGCGCGGAAGCCAGTGAAGAGGGGGGGTCACGGTGTTTGGAAGTGGAACAGAGCCGGAGGCCGCCAAATCCCTGCCAGAGGCCGCCACGCAAATATGTATCCATCCTCAGAGGATTATTATATTAAGGATATATATTGACATGGTGGCCCCTGGGGTTTGGTGGCCCTGTGCAGGTGCACAGCGTGCACATGCCTAAGGCTGCCCCTGACACTTGAACCGTGACACATTCACAAAGTAACCCAGGGCAAATGCAGAAGAAAAACTGTTGAGTGTATCTGTTCTTAGAGTCACAAGAAATGCGTTATATCAAAAAGGGCCAGATATATTAAAATAATTTACAGTCACAGTCTGAAGCAACCTAAAAAAAAAATGTCTCATGTGCTAAAGGTTTTCAGGAGCTGGTAAACATATACTGACTCCTGAAAGGGGTTTGCGACTCCATACAGAATAGCTTTTTTGAAGGGGCATATTGTAGACATCCTTCCAAATAGCGATCATTATGAGATTATCAAAGCGTTGCCAAACATTGTAATATCACTGGCATGTTTGTTGGGGAGTGGTCCAGGTTAAATATTTTGGCCATTTTTTAATGATCAGTTTTTAGTACATTGGGTTGAGTGTGTTTGAAATGCAAGAATTTGTGCAAGCACCTGCTATTAAAAACTGGCTGACTGTATAGCAACCACATTCTTTATTATGATCTGTATGTTTGTGACACATTATGCAATCAGCAGTGTGTCTAAGGGGCTCATTTAAAGCTGAACCTGAGGCATGCCAGTCCAACAGGTCAGCAGACTCTCTCTTCTGCATCCCAGGGTGGAAGGCCACCAAGAACATAGCTAGCGATCCGTGTTTGCATGGCTTGATTCGCTATGAAGAAAGTCCATCCACTTGTGCCTGGGATGCACGATTGTTGTTAGTCCCTGCTGAGCTGTTCACCATGTTTATTCAACAATACAAAAAACGTTTTGTTTTTTCAGAAACACACCCAAAGGCATGGGTTTGTTCCTAAAACACAATAAAAAATGTCCTGATGTGCTGAGCTTTCTCTCTGCACATCAGAGTCCACCATGTCCACTGTGGTCCTTGGATGAAAAAGTTAAGAGAAATGCCTGCCATCACTTTAACCAAATCACTTTAATCAATTGAAGATGGGCCATTGGGTCAAAACTTTCTGCCCAGCAGAGCCAGCTGATGCCCTGGCGATCAAAACCCTGGGGTTCCACTCTGGGGTTTCATCATCTCTAAATGGAACCTCAGGTTGGGCAGTATGGAATCATTGCCAAATTAAAATGACTCTCGCATCAACACAAACTTGAAATAATAAATCCCTAGGTGTATTTATGAATTAGAAAGTACAGATAGGAGGAAGGCAAAGTGTACCCACCATACTTTCACATTCTGAATTCTATCATGGAAGTCCAGGAAACAAATGGCAAGAAATAGACCCAAACATACCAGAAATAAAACAGACCCACATCCAAGTGTGCAAGCCACAGTCAAAGGATCACCACTCGAAAACGTACTGTGGCTTGTACACATGGATGTGGGTCTGTTTTATTTCTGGTATGTTCGGATCTATCTCTGGTTTAGTCTTATGTTTATACAAAATTGTATTATAACTATTTTAAGAGGTATATACAAGTGATTTTAATGTTGTTATTATTTTGTTTTTGTTTTTTAACTGACTGTTAACCTTTATGAATTTGATGTTGCTAACTGTCTGTTCTGACACTTTGTTGAGTTTAGATATTAGGCCTGAAGAAGCAGATTTGATGTCGCGAAACTAGTGTTGGCCAGTTTGTTATCCAAAAGTAAGAATAAAAGATGTGGATAGAAACATTTTCGTGCAAGATCACTTTGTCTTCAGACTTTAAATTAAGTCTGATTTTGTTTTTTGATTTGTGGTGGCAAAGGGGAAAGTCCCGGTCACTTTAAGGTGTTTTTGTCTGATCACAGGAGCATTCTTGTTCACCTTTCAGTTAGTAGCTTTCTATGCATTTGATGGCATCCTTTGTTTTTTTACTCTTGACCTACCCGACTAGCAACTGCCCCAACTGGCTCCATTCCTTGTGTAAGGTTTGCTGGTATCATGTTGTAAAGTCTGAGTGGTGTGTTATTTTTTAATTATCTTCATTATATCAGAATAAACGTATTTCACCTAACACCCCCCCCCCCCCTAGCTATTTTATACATATGTCTTTCATGAGCACACCAAGAAATTAAGAAACCTTGCATCACAGACTTTAAGCTATCCCAGACCACTGGCTTATTGGTGCTAGCATTGTTATCTTCAAAGTAGTGTTTAATTATGTTTCTTATTTTGTATCCGCTGTTATAATCTAATCCGTTTAACAGTCCCGCTTACCAAGTGTTTTTGTAGCTTTGCTTCTCTACCAAAGACAAGTTGCAAGACATTTTTCACAGTATCTGAATTTATTGTTCAATACACTAGTTCATGTTTAAACCACATCAACATCCAATCCTTTAATAAAGGCTTGATGTACTTGCCCATGACATCCTTACCAGATCCGGACTTTGCCAAAACATGCACACCCTAAATACATATACAGACAGGTCACAGAATTAAACTGCATGTGTGCATACTATTGAGTAACTAAACTTACCTTGGTAACAGCAACGTGCTCAAATATCCTCATAAGCCATGCTAACTGTTGTCCACCCAACAATATTAAGTAATCAGCAATGTATTTTATTGATGCCTTAAAAGTAAAATAAACAAGCCACTTTTCAGCAATGATGCATTGCAGATTAGTGTGTACTGAAAAGCATAATCTGTAATCATGCTATTTGAGCAGTGTAATTGCTTCTAGGTTTAATTAAGTGCAAGACAAATAGTATTGCAAAGTAGACATTTAAAATATTATAATCTGTTGGCAACTCTGGTGCTACATATCAGAAGGCTTGAGGGTAGGCAAGGACAAAAACAATCAACTATATTTGTTGCCTTGAACATGCTATATCTTTCAAGGGGAAACGTTTTGAGATTGGGTGCTTTAAGCCATGGTTTTGCAAAGAGACCCATGTAATAATACATTGCTTCGTAAAATCACCATTTGCAGGGGGTTGTAGAACTGCTTCCCCTTTGTGAATCCGTAGCCGCCTCCTTTGAGGTGTTGAAGACTTGCTGTAGGACTCAACCTTTGGGGCTGAGTAGCAGGATACTTGGATTGATGCAAATGTACTTATTAATAATATCTTCTGGCAGGGGCGGCCTTAGGCATGTGCAAGCTGTGCACCTGCACAGGGCCACCAAACCCCAGGGGCCACCATGCCAATATATATCCTTAATATAATAATCCTCTGAGGATGTATACATATTTGCGTGGCGGCCCCTGGGAGGGATTTGGCGACCTCCTGCTCTGTTCCACTTCCAAACACCCTGACCCCCCTCTCTTCACTGGCCTCCGCGCTCTGTCCTGCCCGGACCCCCTCTTCCGGGGCCCCCTACCTACGCTCCCTGCCCAGGGCCGGCATGAGCCTAGAGCGCCCCTGCTTCTGGCCATTGATAGCTGCTCTGGCGTATTCACAGACAGGGATTCCTCAGCCATAGAAAAGAGAACTTGAATCGTCACTTCCGTCATACAAATCACAATGATTAGTTGTTTTTATTGGTTATTTTGATTCTTTACACTCCTGCAGTATGTGCCTTTTAGCACACGTTCTTTCCTGCAGTGTTCCTCATTTACTGCTGTGTGCATTCCTGCTAAATTGGCTGGCTGCATTAGCAGGACACTGCTTAATGGAAATGTGTAAGCTGAAGTGCAGGCATTTACACTGGATTTCCCCCTTCAAGTAATGATTTTAGAGATCGTTTCAAATCTTAATGCACATTTTACGCATATAATGAATGCCGAAGATATAAAATGAAAACAGGAGCCTTGGAAAAAATCCCCTGAATGAGGGCAAATAAAGAGAGGGAGAGCAGTAAAGTAAGGAGAATCAGAACTGAATGATGAGCAGTCCTGTCGGTAACCTAAGCCCGAAGAACACCGCGGTGAGGGAAGCTGTGCGTGGCAGGGTTCAGACAGTACAAACATGAAAAGAAATAGCCTGCCGCAGGAAAATCGTCTGTCAAAGGTGTGCAGACATCAAACGCATGGGTTAAGCTCATGCAGTTAGTTCTTCCTGGTAATGAGCTGCAGGCATTTCCTACAAACCACTAAAATACACTCACCGCAAAAAAAAAAAAATTAGCAAGACCTACGCACATCTGAACAGTAGCTAGGGAAATGGAGACTCCGTTTTAAATGAAAAGCTTCTTAGGAATAAAAGAGACGTTTGATCAATCGTAGGTGTTATAGTTTGTCAGTGACAGAGGGCAAGTGGCATAAAATCGATAAGGACTTTTTTCTGTACTGAGGAAAGTCCTAGATGAAAAAAAAAAAATCCGCGTGTGTTTTCAGAAGTAGAATGAATGGTGTGGAAGTGAAGTGGTGACCTTTTGCCGGCCTCGCAGGCTTCAAGTGAGTTTAGAAGGTGTTGACACAGTCTCCTGGGAGTCTCGATGCGAAAAGTGGAGTAAAGGAAGCTGGAAATTGAAAGAAGTTAAAATGGCTGACTGGCTGCCTTCAATTCAGATCACTATTCAGAGACCATTAAGGAGTATTTGCAGTGAAATATATTTTAGATATTGCTTCATTAATATTTTATCTGAGCAAGATATTATGACCCAGTAAATCTAATTAATGTATGTATTATGGACATCCTGCATTGGTGTGATCTATTTTGCTAAATACCAGTTGCTTAAATTGTGAATTTTGGAAAACTAATGACATAGGGGTGATTTAGGTTTTGGCCGACAGGGTAGTACTATGTCTGCCAAACTCTCAGTCCACCCACCTCATTTAGAGTTCAGCGGACCATAAGCGTTCTATCACTTGAGAGCCCGTTTTCTCCGTTGATGGAAATCTTTCCCCAATGGCTCCACGGAGTAGAGGAGGTCAGAGGAAGGGCAGTACCTCACTGCCCTACTTAGGGTGGAAGGCGTAAAGTCACCTTTTTCCTCAGTCCCATCCGGGAAAACCCGACAGCGAGAGATGGAAGAAAATTCTGACCCCCACACCATGGGAGAAAACTCCCAGGTTGTGAAGATCATTAGTTTTTTGTTTTTCTACAAACTGATATTTCGGGACACCAAACCTTTTGTACCTGGAAGGGAACAGTTCTTTTCAAGGTATAGAGATGACCGCTGGGCTGGCAATCACCCTCCATAGTTGGTGGATGGCAGTCCATCTGGGTGGCACAGGTATTGTCCTCTGCCACCCTGACAGATTGTACTTTATCTACCAAAGTCCAAATCTGCCCCAGTGCCTTGACTATGAGTGCACATATATCACACCTATTCAGTGTTTTTTTTTAAAACTGGGGGTCTGATTACATGTTTGGAGGTCCGACCGCCACGGCGGCAGTTCCAGGAAGACCGCAGCAGCAGCAGTCTCCCGCCCACCATATTACGATGTTCCTGATGGACCGAAGTCAGTGTTTCTGGCAGCGCTGTCTATTTTTTCATATGTGTTGATGCCTGTGTGTATTTTTTCACTGCAGTGTACACATATGACCTTTGGAAAGACGTTCCTGCTTTGGAGAAAGGATCCCTTGTTTTATCCCAACCGCTATATGAACTGCTGCATTTTAAACTCTCTGGAAATGTGACATGGCCTATGCAGGGAGAATATAGTTGCAACAGTGTATACAGGAATTAATTAAACCCCCTATGAACAAGGCTATATGAGTTGTGGGCAAAGGAAGATGGAATGTTGTCAAGTTGCCCAGTGTTTAGATACAATTGCCCACCACTTTACCGTTTTTGTTTTTTTGTGTCTTCTTTTTGTCAAAGGTGAAACCCAAGTTTTTTTTACCCAGGAGGCTAACAAAGGAGTTTGATGTGGGAAGATGGGAGGATGTATATGGCTTTGCTCTCCCACATTTTCCCTCTAAAAAATAATATAGTCAGATTTCTTTCTGTTCAGTTGTAACTGACTACAGGGCATCTATTTTTGCATCCTAAGGAAGCATATGTAGAGAAGAAAGAGAGGGAACACCTCTCCCGCTTTATTGTTGTAAATATGCTGCATGAAAAGATGTTGCTGGAATGCCTTTCTGACATATTCATATGCCAACCCCCATTCATTGATGCCCTTTCACTCACGAAAAGTGACAAGTTTCTGTTAGTGCTGGAGTTTTTTTTATGGAGTTTGCCATTGCTTAATCTCTTCTGAGCACCAGCAAACTTCAGAATAAGGCTACCCAGCGTCTCTTCTTGACTGAATCATTAATATGCGTGTGACTTCACAAGAGATGTCACACACAGACACACACACGATAGACGTAGAAGGGATTCGCTATTCTCTCCCTGGTCCATCGAAGGATAGAGCTGAGGATGCCCAGGAGAACACAGACAGCGGACAAGTTTTTCCAGAGATATGTCCCTGTGTGAGATTAAATGGAGAGAATTGCACTTTTTGGGGGAATAACTGCTGAAAATCAGAAAAACATCTTGTTCAATACATGGTCCTGGTCATCCAGTCAGGGTGAGGGAGATCACACACCCTGTTATAGAAGCCTTAGGGTGTTTAGAGGTTGAAGATACGTTTCCATACATCACAGGGGTGCTTCCTGAGACCAACATTCAGGTGCCTTAAAGTGAGAATGCATTACACCCAGTTTTTATATCCATAAATATATGTAATTTATTTAAATATTTCATAAACATTTACTTTGAAAAGTTAACTGTACTAAGATTTTATATTATGTTGGATTACAAATAAATATTTTAAATTATTTTAAATGTATATTTTTTTAAAAAATAAATAATAAACTTTATTATAGGGAGATCTTTGTGACAGTGGCAGAGATTACCATCTATATGTCAAAGGTTACTAGAAGTAACTTTACACTGGTTAATTCAGCCTTAGATGTCTCCACCACCTAAAATGAAGAGCTGGAGACATATGCGTTTACACTTAGGCGCAAATCTACACTCAGTAATGTTTAAATGGCCTACAGCATAAAAGGGTAGATTTACACCTTTGCGCAAGAGTTGATTTACATATAAAGAAATTTGCATATGCAAATTTACCTGTTACTAGGCCCCATAGACAACACACCAGATTGCCTGTGGTTTTACGGCTTTACATGGTTTAAGGACCACATGCTCAATCATCCAATCTTAAGAGTCAATTGCCACTTGACGACAGTCCCATATCACTCTCTCTGCATTACTTTCACCCCTTGGTAATGTATTCCCTGGTATGAATTCATGTGTTTCGTTCACCTGGAGTGATGCAATGCCACTGGCCATCCCCGCCACCCAGTCCCTCTAGCATACCACCTTTATTTACCCATAATTTGCCCATAAAGTAAGCCAGGATGACTTTTAGCCAGAGCATTACTCAATGGACACGATTTAGAGTGCCCCCACATTCTTCATCATTGTAAAAATAGTGTGAATTATGAGTGCAAATTTATAACTCACATAAAATCAACTTTCTCACAGGTAATGTTACACTTGTAGTATTACATGAGAGTTAACTAGCTTCTAAATCAATAGTGGGAAGTGTGCATTCTACGGCCTTGCTAACCTCCATCTACGATGAGTTTTGGGGATTCACACATAAGACTCGTAACCACCTTAAATTCAGTCTGAAATGTACTTCTGTCAAGGGATGGAATTAACCTCTATCAATGTGGAAATGGGGAGGAATCACCCACAATAAGGCTGATGTACAGGAAAGGACTCTGTCCATAGCAAAATGATTTTATCCAGTGAGGGAAAAAATAGTTGGAATATGTAAGCGCACTTGTGCTAAGCATTGACAGGTACACATTGGCATCTATAAATGCTTACTCTGGGGCTGCCACATCTTCCTGGGAGTACTCGTGGAATTTTTGGATAATTAACCTAAAGTTGCATAGGTTAATACAAGTTTAAACCTACAAGTGTAGATTTATATGTTTTAGTAGGGCAGTGGGAATACATGCACCTTTCACTATGTATATATGTTATGTGTCCTAGATTCCCTTCTTTCCTCTTTTCTATATAGTAAACTTAAATTCACTACAATGTCAATAGGGAGAGCACTTAGAGGCAGATAATGACAAGGGTAGACTCAGAAGACACAATCACAAGCCAGAGAACCTAATTGGCCATCAGTAAACACCTACCTAGTAGTATCCCCTTGCCTAATAGTTTTAGTGTAAATCAGACCCATTGAACTCTGGCTGAGGTGTTCATATTTTTTAGGATGGTGTGTTTTTTTATGACATATGTTTATAGTGGAAGAATAATGGCGATGCAATGTTTTGATGACTTTAACCCCTTGCGTGCTCCCGTCGGCCATTGGCCGACGGGAGCACTACCTCCCTAGTGGCCGATGGAGCCCCGCCCACCCTTTAGAACGCCCGCACCACGGCGGAAAAACCGCCGTGGTTAAGGCGTTAAAGGAATAACACTCCACAATGTTGTTATTGCATACTGTTTATCCTTGTGTATTATTCTTAATCAGGAGTCTTTGCTGAGTGCTGTAATCGTAGGTATCTTGAGGTGTGAATGGCAGCATTTTGACATATGTATATGTAAATTAATAAGGCAACCATACAAGGACTTTAGAGATGTGTAAATGTCTTTGTGATCTGTAAGTCGAAAATACTTTCTTCAGTTGGTCAGATTCCATTCCAAACCACTGCTTACACAAGTAGAACATAAAAACAGTTTTCGTTTTAAAATAAACCTTAGAAACTATTAATTTTACATCCTGGCCCTGTGTTTAGAGAAGCAATACATTTTTATTCAAGAATCTGTTTTATGTTTAATTCAATAGTCATTAACAAATTCCTCCATGTTAGAAAAGAGGGTCTCTAGTTGGCAAGGGTTTGCACCTTTGTCCAAATAGGGACCCTTCTTCCTAGTCAGGATAAGGGAGTTATACTCCTAAAATAACCCCGCTCACACCCTTGGTAGCTTGGCACGAGCAGTTAGGCTTATCTTAGAGGCAGTGTGTAAAGCATTTGTACATAATCAACAGTAATACAGTGTAAGCACTACAAAAGGACACCACACCAGTTTAGAAAAATATCCAATATTTTATATACTTAAGACAAGACCCAAAACGATAAAAATCCACAATACAGTACTTAAAATTCTTCAGTTATCAAACAGTCCCTTGATGTCAATAGCCATCCAGGGCTATCACTGCGACGTGAGCAAACAAATGCAAACAGTTCTGGCTATCCGCGGTATCACGGGACAGCTATGGCGTAGGTAAGACCCGGTAACAGTACATTTCAGAACTGCAGGGCGTCGGTGACTGCTCGTTGAGCTTCCGAAAGCACGGCGTCCGCAGGCATGGGTTCCAGAGGTCAGTGCAGGAGTCTTCAGGGCCCTCGAAGTCACACGCATTTCAGATCGAACTCCTCTCTGTTGAAGTCAGGAGCGCTGGCGTCGGCAGGCATCGGGTGCTGCGGTGCAAAGTGCAGCGGTGCAGTGTGCGGTACCCTCAGGTCGCGGTGTGAGCAGCGGCTCCTTGGCGGCATCAGATGGTGTCATCGGTGAGACCAGGGTCACAGTGCGAAGTGGATGCAGTGCTCATTGCTGTGCTGGAAGGTCAGGGTGCAAGCAGCGGCATCGTCGTTGCTGAAGCGCTGTTGTCGGTTGATGAACTGGAGTTGATGGTGTCGGCGTTGGTATACCAAGGCTGCGGTGCGGGATAAGGGCGGTGTGTCATGTAACTTTACGAGCCGTGCCTTCGAAACACGGTGCAAGCAGCGGCGTAGATTTCAGTGCAGAGCTGCGTCATCAGGGATACCAAGGGGTCGTCATGACGCGAAGGAGGTGAAGATTGCGGTGTCCACAGGTCGCGGTGCGAGCAGCGGCTCGGTGGCGGCATCAGCAGGTGTCGTCGGTGAGACCAGGGTCGTGGTGTCACGGAGCCCTCTACAGTGCCAACAGGACACGGAGTTGACAGCGTCGTCGTCAACGTTGTCGGGTTGCAGCACAGAAATGTCAGTTCCCAGTGCTAAGGGCAGAAGAGCTTGAAGTCTTTGCTGGCCCTGAGACTTTTTGTACAGGGGGCAAGCTCTACCTCAAGCCCTTGGAGAAACTCACGAAAGTAGATTGCCGAAAGTTCAGTCTGGTCCTTTCCCTGCCCAAGACAGAAGCAGTCACTGCAGGCCAACACAGGAAAGCACACAGCAATGTACTAGTTCCTCGTCACAGCTTCTCCTGCTCTTCTTCTTGGTCCAAAAGAGTTCTAAAGTTCAGGGGTCTGGGCCCCAATATTTATATCCCAAAATCCTTTGATCTCTTAGGCAAAGAGTATCTGTGCCCAGCCAAAACCAGTTCTGCCTTCTCTGATGTGGCTTCCTGGCAGGAGGTGGAGACAGACCAGGCCCATTCAGGTGCAAGGATTTTTTCTCTGCCTACTCTAAATGCAGCCCAGGTCTATTCAGCCCTTTCCTGACCCACCTAGACTATCCAGAGCCACTCCTGCTCCCCAGCCCCTGTCATCCAAAGAGCAGACAGTCAATCCACAAACCCAGCAGAGGCACACTGGATGGTTAGGCAAGAAAATACATTCCTTCTAAAAGTGGTATTTTCAAACACAGAATGTTAAAATCACCTTCACTAAAAGATGCATCTTTAGATTCTGAGTTTAGGCATACTTAACTTCATTTTCCTACCTAGTTCCCAAGGCCAGTTATGTTTATAAGATGTTATAAACAAACTCCCCATTCTGTCCTATGGGGAATAGGTAGTCTTGCAATAGTGAAAAACAAAATTGGCAGTAAGTCACTATCAGGACATGCCACACACACCAGTTCATGTCCTACCTTTCACATACACTGCCCCCTGCCCACAGGGGTACCTTGGGCCTACCTTAGGGGTGACTGACATGTATGAAAAGGCAAAGTTGGTGCCTGGCAAGTGGGTGCACTTGCCAAGTCGAAATGGCAGTACCAGACTGCACATAGGCTCTGCAATGGCAGGCCGGAGTTACATTTACAGGCTGTTTCGGTGGGTTGCAAAGTCCAGTGCTGCAGCCCACCAACAGCATTTGATTTACAGGGCCTGGCACACGCACTGCACTTTACTAGGGACTGACACATAAATCAAACAGACCAATGATGGAAACACCAATCCACAACACATTTTACCACAGGAACACTTGCATTTTACCACTTATCAGCAGTGAAAAGAGTGCTCAGAAACACTAAGCCAGCACAAACAGAGTAAAAACCGGGAGGTCGAAAGCAAAAACTCAGAGGAAACACGACAAAAGATGCCAAGTGTAACACTCCAACTGTGTGACTAATACCTGATCCTGTGCAATTGTATTTATGAAACTGCCAAAACCAAAGTACCGTTCCGAGGTGTAAAATATCCAGCAGAAAAATGAACGCATCACAAAAATACCTTTATAAGAGTGAAGAAATGGAGAATGGAAAAGGCAGGGAAAATTGTCATTGTTTCACATCTGTGTGCTGCAATAAATATATCAACATGTTTATGCACCAAGACATCAGGCAGATTGTCATTTGGTTCGACAGTTTTTAGTATTCATTGACAAGTGTTATGTAAACAAGGCATAGTGATATGTGTGTCGTGTTGGTAATGAGGCCTGTTGCAGTTTATGACTATGATACTCCCCGGAAGTATCCACTGAATAGCTATCAATCAAAATACTGCATTTTGGCATTGCATAGTAGTTTGATTGACAAATGTTTTTTTTTAATTAGTCTTCTAGGTTTGTTTCACAAAAACAATTTACATAAATTAATTTCAGTGCGAACAAAACATGATGTGGGTTTCTTTCTAAAAGTACAAATTAAATATTGGAGTTCAATTCTAGTTTGAAAATAAAACACTTTCTGAGCTGATATTAATACAACAGTATTTTAAAATCATTCGTTTTCAATGCTGTTTTTAGTATTAAGTATTCAAAGACTAAAATCCTGCATATAATGGGATCTGTGACAGTTTACGGCGATGTATCTTTTGAGCTACGAAGTTGTTTAATAGATACTGGAATCTCAGTTTTGTAAGCAAAGCTTCAAGAAACAGAAATGATTTGTCTATGTCTTATAAAAGAGGAATCTGACCTAATAATCAAAGTTCATTCAGGAATTTGAAGTAGTTATCTGCAAAGGTAATCATGCAAGAACATGCAGGGCATTTAGACCTTCGCTTTGTGGGAAGCCTTCCTCTAGCTAGGACAGTGAGGCCATGGCCTTAGCTCTATGGCATTGGACCACCTGCCACATTAATAGATCTTTAACTGCCTGGCGGGGATATCATTGCCTTCTTGCGTTGACTGGTGTAGCTTTTGCCCATAAGGCAAAGAAGTTTGCAGAGCATGCACCTTGTTTTGTCCAGGCTCTGGAAAATCTTTTGTTTTTCTAGAAAACTACCTGAATATTCATGGAGTTATCTCCAAGCATGCAGGGGTCATTGATTTTTTAGTATTGTTTCCTAAGTGGATCCAAGAGCTTTTCCTAGCAGTCCCGACGGTCCTTTGTCAGATGAGCCTTTAATCAAATGTTTCAGATGTTGGAGAGTTGAGCTCCCGCCACCAGAAACCTAACACTACACCTACCTCTATCTAAGTAAGAGAACCGGAAATTTGATGGAGAAGGAGTTTTATGAGTTAGATTTAAAATCGTTACTTTGGATTCCCTACTTAAGGACTTTGTTGCACAACAGTCTATGTGATCTTTGGGATAGAACCTATCTACAAATCTTTTCTGCACCTGAAGTCATTTATAAACATTGTTGAACTGCAATTATTCATTTCAGGTGCAAAACTGTGCATTGTTCCAAAGTTTGTCCTAAATGATGTCAAGAATTCTCCTCAGAGGTGAAGTACTCTGTCTGAAACACCAGTTTTTCTCCTGACTATCAATCAGCCACACAGCACCCCTACCAAACCATTATAGAGCTCTTTAAAACCTTAGTTTCCAGCTTCCCAACACAGGTACAACTTCCAGAGGCACCACAACTGGCCCAAGCACTCTAGGAAGGACAGAACTCTTTCAGCAGAGTTCAGGGAAGCTGGGGGTAAAGTCCTTTTGGTCCTGGGACTTCTTAACAGGGAGCCAGCTCTTCTCACGCCCTTGAAGTTTTCTTCAAGCAAGGGGATACAGCACAAAGCAAAGTTCTTCCCCTCTCCTTGGCAGCAAAGCAACAGCAGGTCAGTCCAGCAGAGAAACAGCAGGACAGTCTTCCTTCTTCAGTTTCAACTTTCTCCTTGGCAGAGGTTTCTTCTTGATTCCAGGATGATCTCATTTTCTGTAGTCAGAGGTCCTGTACTTATACCCCTAAAAGCCTTTGTTCCCTTTGTGCAAGAGGGCTCTGAGCCAGGTCTGAACCAGTTCTGGATGTTCCTTGAGCACTTTGTTTTCCTGGCCTCTCCTTTCCTTTCAGAGAGAGGGGCAGGGTAATCAGCCGCCCAGCAGTAGGTGGAGCCAGCATTGTGGAAGGCAGGCACAACCATATTCAGTCCCAGGTGCTACCACCTCCCACCACTCTAGATGCAGATGGACCTATTCAGCCCAGGGATGGCCCACTCAGCCTCTGCGAGCCACCCAGCCCCTGTCACTCACAAACCAGACAGTAAATTCACAAACAGGCCAAGGCACACAGAAAGGTCAGACAAGAGAACAGCAACTTTCTAAAAGTGCTGTTCTCAAACACTGGATTTCCTAAAAGATGTGATATTAAATTCTGAGTTCAGGGATACCATACTTTTATGTCCTATTTGCTCCTATGGGAAGATATGCTTATAGCCACTGTAGCCAGCATTCCCCATGATAGCCTATGGGGCAAGATAGCCTTACAATAGTGAAAAACGAAATTGCTGTAATTCACTACCAGAGCATGTCACCTGCACTAGTAATTGTTCTACCTTTCACTTACACTGCACCCTACCCAAGGGGGTACCTTGGGCCTTCCATAGGGGTGACCAATTTGCACAGAAAGGGAAGGGTTAGGCCTGGTCAGTGGGGACACTGACCAGAAGGACATGGCAGTTCACAGACTGCACACAGGCACTGCGGTGGAAGGCCTGAGACACCATTTTAGGGCTACTCATGTGGGTGGCACAATCAGTGCTGCAGGCCCACTAGTAGCATTTGAATCACCAGCCCTGGCACTCTCAGTGCACTTTACTAGGGACTTCTTGGTAATACAAATATGCCAACCATGGATAACCAATCACAATAACAATTTATACTGGGAGCACTTGCACTTTGACACTGATCAGCAATGGCAAAGTGCCCAAAGCATCTAAACTAGCAAAAACTAAATCCAGCGCAGCATAAAACATACAGGAGGTAGAGGCAAAAAGATAGGGGGAAACCACGCCAAGGATGCCAGGTCTCACACATACCATCATGTACCTCATAAGGATTAGAGGTCCAGATAGCGCGTTGTGAGCTAGCCAGGACTAAGGTCAACATATCCTGATGGTGTGAATCAACTCAGTCCCACACAGTTTTAACATTTTTTCTTAATTGTAGAAAAATATAATCATCTCTCCACAAACACTGGTATTCACACAAAACCTTTCTCACATGCTAATATCCAATAATCAGATTGTAAGATGTTCATTGAAAGTCTAAGAAGACAGTTGTGCCTGTGCCCTGTTAAATAGAAGCAACAGTGTCAACACTTTATCACTCAAACACATACTTCCTTGCACATATGGCTGAGATACCCGCCACCCCCTCTCAACACAATCCCCAAGAATTGGGAAACCGGAAACAGTTCTTGAATTTTTGGAAGGCGGGAACGGAGTAAACCCTTCCCGGCCGTATTTATTAAAAATATGAAACAAAATTAAAACATTAAAATAACAGTTTCATATTATGTACAATTTCATTTCCACATTACGATGTTTGGCTAACCTTAACAGATCTCTAATACAGAGGTTCTCCTAGCCGAACTAACATCCTACAAAACATTTGACTTGAAATTGTACATCCTAACGTTAAGGGCCAACGGCAAGGTCGTAACCGGTGTCAGATCCCTAAACCAGACATACCCCCCTCACTTGTGAGAGGAGCGACCGCACCGAGGCGTACCTCAAGTGCATCTACCAATTTCCCTTTGTACTTGACGGGGGCCCCAATAAACTCGACGCCATTTAACGGTCGTTCGAGGACTCGTGTGAGGTGTCTAAAAGGTAGCGTAAACTCCCTCCCGCACCCCACACAACTTACCCATCTGCCGTCGCAGATGTCCTGGCCCCGGGAAATTCTCCAGGAGGGGCCGTAGCCCCTCCTATCCAGGAAGGGGCCTTGACCACCTTTCCTTTCCTTCCGGCGGCCTCTCCTTAGACAGGACCGCCTCCCCGTTGAGGGGCCAATTGGCCACCTCCCCCGCGCGCTCCCATCCGTAATGGGTGACGCCCCCTCATAGGGATCTTCCAATTACTGCTCACCGATCATGACCTTACCGCCCGACCAAAATAAATACGACAATTCTACCTAATTTACTAAGAATAAAACGAACATGACTTATTACAAGCATGAATACTGATCAACATTAGTGCAACATTACTTTATTTGCAAAACATACTGAAAATAACCATTCTTTATTGCATATTCAAAATTTCACGACGATCATCACAACCTGCAAGAAACGGAGTTACCAGATCAAAACTTTATTCAAAAACAACTAGCTGTCCTCAGGGGCTGGTGGGTGGGTCAAAATTGGCTCTTCGTTCCGTCTCGAGCTCACGTGCAGCGGGGAGGTGCAGCTTCAGAGCACAGGAACAAGAGGATGCTTTCTTGGCTTCCGCTCCTTTTATCCATCTTCAGGGTGGGCGTAAACCCGCCCCCGCCTGCCTCCGAGGGCGTGGCCGGCCGCGTCGGTGTCTAGGCCAGCCCACTCTAGGGCGGGAAAAAGGCGCGCCCCGGCTACGCCGCTTCGGGCATACCAGCCGAGACACGCCTCCCGCCCAAGATGGCTTCCCGGGGGGATCGTGGTACTCCACCATACGTTCGGGGGGACCGAATGGTCGCCCCTTTCCATATGGCTGAGATACCCGCCACCCCCTCTCAACACAATCCCCAAGAATTGGGGAACCGGAAACAGTTCTTGAATTTTTGGAAGGCAGGAAGGGAGTAAACCCTTCCCGGCCGTATTTATAAAAAATATGAAACAAAATTAAAACATTAAAATAACAGTTTCATATTATGTACAATTTCATTTCCACATTACGATGTTTGGCTAACCTTAACAGATCTCTAATACAGAGGTTCTCCTAGCCGAACTAACATCCTACAAAACATTTGACTTGAAATTGTACATCCTAACGTTAAGGGCCAACGGCAAGGTCGTAACCGGTGTCAGATCCCTAAACCAGACATACCCCCCTCACTTGTGAGAGGAGCGACCGCACCGAGGCGTACCTCAAGTGCATCTACCAATTTCCCTTTGTACTTGACGGGGGCCCCAATAAACTCGACGCCATTTAACGGTCGTTCGAGGACTCGTGTGAGGTGTCTAAAAGGTAGCGTAAACCCCCTCCCGCACCCCACACAACTTACCCATCTGCCGTCGCAGATGTCCTGGCCCCGGGAAATTCTCCAGGAGGGGCCGTAGCCCCTCCTATCCAGGAAGGGGCCTTGACCACCTTTCCTTTCCTTCCGGCGGCCTCTCCTTAGACAGGACCGCCTCCCCGTTGAGGGGCCAATTGGCCACCTCCCCCGCGCGCTCCCATCCGTAATGGGTGACGCCCCCTCATAGGGATCTTCCAATTACTGCTCACCGATCATGACCTTACCGCCACAGGCCGGATAGTTGACCGGCTATCCGGACCCCCCACAAAACGCTCCTACCTAAAGGTCATGCTGTAAACCCTTTAACCAGGCTAAGAAGTCTCCTATGAGTAACTCGTTCCCCACCCGGGACAAATGAACGCCGTCCCCCAAATACATACTGTCCCCTTTGATACAACCATGTGAAACAGAATGCAGTGTATTTGAACGAAACAATCTACTCACTTTGTTATTTATCTTCCTTACTGAATGATTCAAAGCAGTAACTGAAATAGCCCCCCGCCACACTTTCCGTGGGATCATATGGGACCATGCAATTGTGCACCCTGGAACTCTTCTCGCCAACCAACTTACCGTGGAAAGCATTGCCTCAAGAAGAAGTCGTCTACCAGTGGTCACCAAATCATTGCCCCCAAGATGTACTATGACTACAGACGGCGGTGACCTTGTCCGCCCTAACAAGCCCTCGAAAAATGATCGAAACTGGTCAATACAGAGCCCGCCCTTTCCGTAGAAGGACACCCTGTACCCGTATTCCCCAGCCACGTGAGTCATGTCACCTGCTTTGAATACGTCCGCGGCACGCCTCACGTATGAGTGGCCCACGACCCACACTTCCTTTTTCACAGCCGGTAATGTCTGACCGCTGGCCCCCCGGTGTTGGGTCGACTGGACAGTCCGCCCCGCCTCGTAGGCTTGCGCAACTGAAAACCAAACAAAAACAAGAAGCGTGAGTACACGTTACAGCTTCACAACATGTGCAACCGTACATACCTCTTATAACAATTCGAGGACCAACGCCCCACACGTTTTATTTGATCAACATTCAGACCCCTGGCTGTAGCTTCCGTAGCAGCCCCTATCCTAAAGGAATGGGTCCCAAAGTCGCCGGGGTTCAAGCCCGCGGCAGAAATCGACATTGCAAGCACCCGCTGAAACTGAAACCTCGTCAGTGGGGTGGCGTCAGCGTGTCTTAACAAGGTCCCCCCCCATGCTGCCACCCTCTGCGCTAAATATGTTTCTACGCACCCAACAGGGCACATGGCGGACCCGGGGATCCTCTGGATGATTACACAGTCCCCGATTGCATCCTGATCGGATTTGGACTTTACAAACGAGACCGTCATCGTCTCTTCTCTGACCTGAATGTGTTCCCGGCACAGTCCCCCCATCGTATCCTGCTTGTTCTTTGCCACTAATTCGCTGACCCGCATAGCCCCATGGAATGCTAATGCAAATGCGGCTCGGAACAACACTGCTTCGTAGTGGGATGAACATGTTACCGGTAGCACGGATAATAACAGGGCCAACCTATCCAAACCTATCGGGTGCCTATCGTCTACTCTGCGACCCTCAAGGCGTTGCCACCCCCGTAGCGCTTTCTGCACCACGAAAGACGCTGTCGGGTCCTGGATCCCATGAGCCCTTGCCATGAAGGAAATGGCGGCCCGATGCCTCTGGGCCGTAGCTACTGACTTGCCTGCGTGACGTAAAGAGAGCAGGAATCTTACTACAGACTCTTCCAGACCCCAAAGCTCCCTCCCGGAAGTACCCAAAAAGGCCCATTAGGAACGGAACGCCCCTTCATATGCCTTCCTCGTCCTGGGTGCTAAACTCTCTCCCACGAGGTCTTGTAGTTCGGGGCACCGAGAGACCAAAGAGCTTCGGGAAAGGGTGCCGCCACCGGGTCCGCTGTGGGCAGAAAACCCCAGAAGGCCTGCATACGGAAACGAGAGAGCGCATCAGCCGCTTGGTTCATCACCCCCGGCACGTGCCGCGCCCTAAACAGTACATTTAGTTGCATGCACAACAACACAATTTCCTTGAGTAATCGGAGAATCAATTTGCAACGTGCTGCCTGATTATTGATACACTCAACCACGGTCATGTTATCAGACCAGAAAACCACAGAGTGACCCCTAAACCCTTCTGGCCATGTTCTCAAGGCCACCAGAATAGGGAATAGTTCGAGAAAAGCAATGTTACTCGTCAACCCGCACTCATGCCACCATGACGGCCATTTTTGAGCCGACCATTGTGTACCCAATATGGCGCCAAAACCCACACTCCCCGCCGAGTCTGTCCATAGTCCCAACTCCTCGGAAGACACTGCTGGTTTATTCCAGACAATTCGACCATTGAAATCCGCCAGGAATGCAATCCAAATGCGCATGTCCTGGCGAACCTCTGCCGAGAGTCTCGTACGATGATGTCCTTCCTTCAAGCCGACCATGGACTGTGCAATCGAGCGGGAAAAGGGGCGCGCCACCGGCATTACTCTCAGGGCAAAATTCAACTGACCCACCACCTGTTGTAATTGATGCAAGTTCACTTTCGTTGCACGAATACATGTTTTAAGGGATAACCTGAATTTTAACACCTTTTCTTTAGGTAAACGAAAACAACCTTCCACTGAGTCGAGCTCGATCCCCAGAAACTCGATCAAGGTCGAGGGGCCGACCGTCTTAACTGGCGCCAATGGCACACCAAATTGATTCATTAGGACACAAAATTCATGTAAGGCCTGTCCACACTCAGAATCCCCGGCTGCCCCCAGAAACAGAAAGTCATTGAGATAGTGCATAACATGGTGAAAACCTGTCTTCCTCGTGAATACCCACTGCAGAAAACAACTGAATTTCTCGAAATAGGCACATGAAATCGAGCATCCCATTGGCATACATTTATCCATGTAATAGCGACCCTGAAACTGGAAACCAAGGAGACGCTGATCGTCTGGGTGTACCGGGAGCAACCGGAACGCTGATTCGATGTCCGATTTGGCCATCAGCGTCCCGGGCCCCAGGCGATTCAACATGGCGACGGCCTCATCGAAAGATGCGTACCGCACTGAACATACTTCCGGATCTATCGCATCATTTACGGAAAGACCATGTGGGGCTGACAAATTGTGTATCAGCCGAAACTCCCCCGGGTCCATCTTGGGAACCACCCCCAGAGGAGAACACACAAAATTAGCAACTGGCGGCAAATCGAATAGACCGGCGACACAACCTCGAGTCACCTCTTTCCTAATCTTTACTTGAACCACCGCCGTGTGCTGTAAGACCGACATTTGCTTCTTACAGTCCGGAACCCCCTGAAAATCCCCCACTGGGATGCGGAAACCATATGAAAACCCGTTCCGCAACACCCCAGCGGAAGCATAATCTGGGTATTCGTTGAGCCAAGGAATCATTGCCATGGTATCAATCGGGGTCGGTAAAGGCGCCCCTCGGACTACATTAGACCTGTTTGGCGCCTCCCTTGCCACCGTTATCACCCGTTTTGGCTCTGCACATGGACTCAGGATGGGATGGCTGCCCGCATCCCCCACACTCATGTCTGAATTTGCATGACCCCTGGGGCCTGGTACATTTGCCCCTGTTAAAATTCCAACATATCCCCCTTTTACCTGTGTTGCCACTCGGCTTCGTGTGGGACTCGTTACCTGTACCTGTCCGAAAGGGCGTCCCAGAGTTTTGGCGGGAGGATTCCCCCCCGTTACTCCCTACTAATGGCACCTTCAACATCCCTGTACTCTCCATTTTTTGCCAAGACACAGAGTCGTAACAGTCCCAGGACAACAACGGGTTGTGTTCCTTAGCTTTTCTGAACAGATTATCATAGCAGAACCACTGATTGCCCCCATATGCCACAGAATACTCCATAATACGTGACTGATAGATGGGTAACTCGGTCAACAACTCAGGTCTGCGTTCCCCCATGATAGAAGTAAAAATTCCCCACGCTCTGCCCCAAGTACCAATGGTCTCATCAACCTTAAAGGCGGCCATTTTAGCGCGCCAAACACTCGGATGCATGAGCTCCTTTTGACTCTTTACATGCTCGATCTCGTAATGGTCGGTAAGCAATGAAAACATGTTTACATATTTGTCCGCCCAAATCAACTCCTTGACTTCTAGTGGGACGTGCTGGGCAATCTTCTCCTTTCGAGAAGGTGCAGAGTCCCCCCCCGCAATCGGCAATGGCCGCTTACCTGAAGTAGACCCCACGCTTGTCGCCGAACTTGGGCCTGCTGTACCTCCAACCGCTGGGACCTGCGGGGGAACAGGAGATGGAGCTTTCGCCGCCTCCCTCGATTCCCGCAGTTGTCTCATCACTGCCCGGGCGTCGTCAGCCGTGGCGCCCTCGCTATCGTTTCCCAACCACGCTGCCAATTGCGCCGCTAACTCGGGGGGCATATCCTCCCTGTTCGCAGGGGTGACCACCACAGGGATTGGGTTCCCCTCCTTTGGCGCCGGGGTTGGCTCTTCTCGTGGCGCTTCGGGAACCGGGGTCTCCCCCCCAAGTGCTCCCCTTCTGGGCCTCTTGCTCTTTCCACCGGGGATTGTTCCCGGTAAAGGCCGTTTCGGTCCTCCCTCCCCGTCCTTGGCCTCAACCTTTCTCTTCAGATCGGATATCTCCTTCATGAGCATACGGAGCATCTCATCGGTACCGACCCGCTTTCCGACCTTCTTGGGCATTCTTAGACGGGATATCTGTAAGACAAAAAAAAAGGATTACAACGCTCAAAATTGGCTCTTCGTTCCGTCTCGAGCTCAGTGCAGCGGGGAGGTGCAGCTTCAGAGCACAGGAACAAGAGGATGCTTTCTTGGCTTCCGCTCCTTTTATCCGTCTTCAGGGTGGGCGTAAACCCGCCCCCGCCTGCCTCCGAGGGCGTGGCCGGCCGCGTCGGTGTCTAGGCCAGCCCACTCTAGGGCGGGAAAAAGGCGCGCCCCGGCTACGCCGCTTCGGGCATACCAGCCGAGACACGCCTCCCGCCCAAGATGGCTTCCCGGGGGGATCGTGGTACTCCACCATACGTTCGGGGGGACCGAATGGTCGCCCCTTTCCATTAGTTATATCTTGTCAGTCAGGCTCACTTATTGTTCACCTTGGGTCAAATAGTAAAACATGTTCTTCCATATGTTATCAATTGTATCTAGGGAGAGTTTGGTTTTTGGGTTTTCTCAAACAGCTTTGTAGCCACATTTTCCTGCCCCTGTTTCAATTTATAAAATACTGACCTGGCTGTCTACCAGAAATGTAACAGACTTTAAGTTCTGGCCATTTGCTGCATATACCTGTTTCTAAACATTTTGGAGATCAGCATAACCAACAGATTAATTCTTACTCAAAATAATGCCCAAAGAAGAAAAAGTTGAAAATTACAAATACATTTGTCATAATCTAACAATCACTATGGGTTATGTATGATTCAAAAAAGATTGTTTAAAGTGCAGTTTGGCTGAGAAATACAATCATCTGGTACTTGGGCTCAAAGCAGTTACTGGCTCATTATGTACTACTTTATTTATAAAACCAATGGAAAGAAGAACTCTTCTATCGTATAAATCACTAGCCCAAGATCTTCGGGGTGATGTGTTCTGTGAACAGTTTTGCTGCATTCGCCATAACTGTAGACATAAAGATGAAACCCTTGATATGAAACTCATGGAAAGAGGTCACTCGTGAAAATCAGTCAAACTTTTTTTTTAATGAAGCTTAGCTTTGTCTCCATGAGGACCGATAGATACTCAGAATGAAGACAGAGAAAGAGGGGAGATTAATATGTGTCTTTTCATTTAATCTGAACATTAATTAAATGATTTGGTAGATCATGCAAGAGTGACATATACTTTTTCTCAGAGTCCTCAGTTTCTTGAAATTAATGTTTGCCTTTAAAAGGTTAAAACCTTTACTGGATCCCTTATTGAGAGCATGATTGAAATCCCCAGCACACGTTAAAATCAAGACAGAAAATATGACAGCAGATGCTATAGTAATTCCGATGACCGAGAGATGGATCACTAGAAATTTACCGCTTTTACTTTTCCTATGCCGGAGGATCGTGTGGGTTGGAATTATCACCACACATGAAGTAGGTTAATAACTATTGATGTATTGACAATACTTGAGAAAGAATTTTTCGTGAAGTGGTTTAGTGGCCTTTCTATTCATATATATTTTTCTATCTTGTGTGTTTCTTTATTATTGTAAAGTCGATATGCCAAATTGAAGACAGTAGAGGTTGGTTTGAACTTCATTTTCTCCTTGTGTTTGTGTTGTGGCACTCACAATTGTGTTGGCTATGGTGCTGGACTTGTAGTATTGACTCACTGGATATTAGGAATAATGGTGAGATAGGCACACATACGAATTTAACCCTGCACATAGCACATCACTGTTAGTAGTAGTGGCAGCCAACTTTCAGACTGGGATGAGAGCCATTAGTCGCTGGATGGACAGTAATTGTCTAAAACTGAACACGGATAAGACCGAGGTGATGGTGTTTGGAGACCTAAAACCATCTTGGTCTCCGATCTGGTGGCCACCGGAAATGGGCAACCCACCCATCCCAGTCCCAAAGGTTAGAAACCTAGGAGTGTTGTTCGACAGCAAACTAAGTTTCACCAACCACGCAAATGCAGTAGTCTCCTCTGCCTTCTTTACGCTGCGGAAGGTGAAAAAGATACTACCCTACCTTCCACTATCGGCAGGGAAAACCCTGATGTCCTCCTTGGTGTTATCCAAGGTGGACTACTGCAATGGGCTTCTGCTGAATGCCCAGGAGCAGGTCTTTAAAAAGCTACAAATGGTGCAGAACGCCGCAGCGCGAATTCTGACCAAAACTCCCAAGTTCGCACCGATCTCATCAGTCATTTACCAACTGCACTGGCTCCCAGTAAAAAGAGAACAAAATTCAAGGCTTTGTGTATCATATACAAGGCACTGAATAGCCAAGGACCCGACTTTTTTAGGGAATCACTGCAGCTGTATGCTCCCAAAAGAGCGCTAAGATCTGCCTCCTCCGCATCACTATGCATTCAACGAGTGAGAACAGTCACCTGGGGAGATAAACGCTTCTTGGTGGCCGCCTCAAGGCTCTGGAACTCCCTGCCCCATCACATAAAAACCAGCCCCTCACTGTTGCTCTTCAGAAAGCAAGTGAAGACATGGCTATTCACTCAATAATGCACAGGTAGTGCCACTATGTCTGCCCAGCGCCGAGACACCATTCGTGGTATTTGTTCGCGCTTTCGAAATTTATAAATAAATAAATAATAAATAAGTATGTATAGTGTCCTAATGTTACAGAATCATCAGACTTTCTTGTGTGGTTACTCACGTTTGTGGTGATGTCAAGACCAGTTTGATGGTCATAATATGCATGACCCAAATGGAGATGTTTAGATTTACCGGCAACATGAGAAGGAGCCACAGTGGAAGTATTACAGAAATGTAATTGTAATATTCAATTGTAATCTGGATCGCATAAGTGATGATTTGACTCTGTGTTTCCACTTGACCTTGAAAAAGTTGCATGTACATACTAACTGAGGTGACGAAAAATGTGTTGATTAAGATCTGTTTATGAAGAACCTGGTGAAAAGGAATAAAGATACAAAGAAGCCTCTCTGAATACTGTTTACATTTGTTCTGACTTACAATAGCTACTCCTGTAATTTTTTCTGTTTTGATTTTAACTTGTGCTGTGGATTGCAATTACGTTTGTTTGTAGCTTAGGCCACAGGATTTGGAGAGGCTGGTGGTTCTCTCCACCCTTCAGCACCGTGATAGCTGGGGTCTGAAAAAGATATTGAGTGGACACACCTTTTAGGCGCCATTTCCCTATAAATCATACCACCATCCTTTCTTCCCTTATTGAGAGCACCAGCAAACCCCTGTCAATGAACCACCAGCTGCTGGGGGGGAACATCCTTTACGACGCGGATGTTACCCCGCGCTACCATTACGAAGCGTCTCTTACAACGCAAGTCGTAACCACGACTTGCGCTGGAGGGCGCTCAAGGACAAGGAATAGTTAATTTACTATTCCAACACCTTCCCTACTATCCACGGGGACTGGTGTTGGAATAGTAAATTAAACTATTCCTAAGTCCGCACCCTACAGTGCAAGTCGTGGTAACGACTTGCGTTGTAAAACACGCGTTGTAACGGTACGTGTGGTGATAGCCCGCGTCGTACCGTCTATAGATGTGAAAATTGCAATGTTCGTAACATCGGGTTTATTACCAAACACATAACAATAATGCCTAAGTGTCAACAAATCATACCGATTGTAAAATTAGTGTGGTCATTTATACTAATTGGTGCCCATGTGAATTTATCTACAGCGGACAGATCAGACAAAAAATCAAATTATGCACAGGACAACCTGACAACACAATCCAATGTTGAAGTGCCAATGTTCTCTTGATTTAATCGTTTGGAAAGTTTTAATCACTTTGCGCCCCCACATAATTCAAACATGTACGATAATCCTGTTACCCAACATATCAGAATTATGAGTTATCAGGACTTTATTGCACCCGATAAATATTGGATTTAATAAAATCTTCATTACCAAGATAAACTTATAAAGGATAAATATGCCCAGAAAACTACTAGATCTGTGGATTTTGATGCTGTAAACATAAAAATGCACCTATGCCACATTTTATGGGTAAAACTTGCAGTAGGTGATATCGGATTATGTAGTGTGCAATTATTATCACACGTCACTTGGGCACTCAAAATGCGGCCTTCTTGCAGTTGAACCAAGTGTGTGACACTGAGCACTGCATCTTTAAGGTGCACACTTTAATGCAAAGGATGCCTTTCTTATCAGAATTAAATGCATTGCATCTGACTAATGGAATCCTTGTAGACTCTGCACATCAAAAATTAAGAAGAACTAGTGTAAATAAATCCAAATGAACGAATGTTCCTCCTATATTATCAAACACCCAGGGTTCGTGTTGTGTGATATCTTGAGTCCTATATGTGTTATACATATGCAAAGGATTTGGTGCATGCTTTCACGCAAGTGTGCATGATCTGCAAAATGTAGAGTTCAAACCCCAGCTGACATCATCAAAGAAAGGAACGTTCTAGACTGACTATTTTTGTTGATAGAGAAGCAGGACTGCGCAGAGAGAACTGTTTTTTTTCTCTACACTTGCTGTACTTGTAATTATATTTTCAATCTAAATACCCTGCAAAACATATCTGAAATTCCTATAGGCACATATTGTATTAGCGGGCAAAGTATTTTATACTCTATAAGGACTTCGGCCTGAAATATTAAGTGCAGTCTCTGTTACATCTAGTATAGTATATGCTGGATTATCATTGTTTGTATGTTTCCAGAAAATCAAGTTTCTGACATGCATAAGAAATACAGACATCCCCTTTTACAGAATTGTTTTTTTCCCCTGAAATTGCATGAAGAAGTTGAATGAGAAATAGCTTTGCGTGTTGGCACCAGTCCAAAATATATTCAAAAGCCCAAAATATAATATAAACAATTAGCATAATGTGTAGGAGTGCCTTCTACCGTTAAGCAAGCAGGTGAGTGAAATGACGAGATCGTTGGTGACAGTTGTACATTGTTACAACGCATGCTTTTACCACGCATGCCTTTACAACGCAGGTTTTTCAACGCAAGTCGTTACAACGACTTGCGTCGAGGGGTGCTGGATAGTGAATAGTTTAATTTACTATTCGAACTCCAGTCCCCGGGGATAGTACGGAAGGTGTTGGATAGTAAATTAAACTATTACCTATCCTAGAGCGCCCCCCAGCGCAAGTCGTTGTAATGACTTGCGTTGAAAAACCTGCGTTGTAAAGGCACTGCGTGGTAAAAGTTGTGTCATAAAGGATGTTTCCCGTCGGTGACATGTCATTATTAGAAGGCTAACTGTGAACTGGTGTGCCTACATACTCCCACTGAACAGAAATGCCTTACAGTGGGAGGGAGGTCTGTGTCTGCAGGCCATCGCAGCCAATGAAATTGATGCACATGAGCAATTGTCCTGGTGGGTACCTTTGATTGCCTGAAGCCTGCCTGAACTACAATCCTGAAAGACTTACCACAGGCATTGAAATACTATAACTTGATTTGCTTGGACCCAGAATCTTTGAGGACTAGATTCCCTTGTACATTTCCTTTAATGCAGGCTGTGATTTCTTTATTCTCTGTTTCTTTTATATTTTATGTGTGAAGAGTGAGCAACCTTGTTCTGATGAATGCCAGTTAAACCTCGTTTGAGTGTGCTACAATGGCAGAAACATGTTGACCTCTGCAAGTGGGTCGAATTAACACCGCCCCACATAGTTTTAACGCTAAACCTGGAGACTTTATAAATTACATATTGTCCACCAATGAGATAGTTTTATATTTTCCACTCACAAGTGTAAATTACTCAAAAGTCACCTTTCTGGCTCATGCCAGGACTTGGTAATTTGTGCACTCTAAAACTGTCCAACTCACACATACCAAGAATCCAAGAGCCACTGCACTGGTTCTCTGTAAATGGTCCATGCAGCCATAAGCAATAGTCAGTGTAAGCCATTCACCATCATCATTGATAAAATATACCTGTAGCTTTTATTCAATATCATAAGTAGTATCACCTCACTAGTGAGTGGGGTGATGATCAGAAAGCTCAAATTGCATGAGCTTATTTGACTACAGGGTACGGGGGTGCACAGGACTCGGGTAGTGAGGTGGCATTATCGAAAAATGCAAAGAATTACCAGGGACAACCCCAGGGTTGGATGTGCTCTAAAGATTCCCTAGATCAGCTGAACTTCCTGGTTCACTCAGCGCATGGCTCAGACTTTTTATGATGTTCTTCGGTGCTTTAAAATTGAATAACACCTTATCGTATCAAAGGTGCCAGATTTACACATGATATACCCAAAATGTACACACATTAATGTGTAGACATGAATGCCAAATTGAGCTGGTGGATAATGGAGGTTCTAAATTATCAACTCATATTTTTCTACAAAACTTCTATTATCACAAATTTTGAGGAATTTGAAGTAACCCTGCACCATCCCTACATTTTCCTCAGCGTTTATGTGTGTGTAAAGCTTCTGGGTTTCTGATAACCTGCCGTGATATTGATGTATCATAGCTCCTGTTCATGTTTTAACATGGCTCATGGTGGAAGTCGTGCCATCGTGCTATGAATAAACTCCGTCTTGCTAAATATTCATATAAAAAGTTTCCTTGACAAGGCATATTACTTAATTATTGTAGGTCTTAATGCATTTGGATCAAGTTTAAAAGGCCCATACGTATTAAAATTCTTCCCCTCACGGAAAACATGATTCAGCCAACGATGCATACAAGTCTGCGGTTTCACAACTCCTGGCAAATGTCTTGCCCATCCCTGAATTTCTTAGTGCGTAGTTGTGAAATTTATGGGCCGACACAACAAAAAGCAGCGCTGGCAGTTGTTTGATATCTTATTAGAGCAGTATTTAATGCTTTGATGGTGAAAGATTTGCATTAACTGCATCTGGATTACTGTTCACCTGCCAGAGTCAATAAATGTTCTGGAATTTTATTTAAAACATATCAGGATTTTCAATTAATTTTCTCAAGCAGGATGACAGCACAATAGTACTGATCATTGCCAAAATTGACCCAGCAGCACCAATCTTATGCTCTGGTTTGGACCGAAAAGCAAACCTTCTCACTAGCCACTGCGAAAAATTAAAAGTGCTGTTCTTTGGTGAGAGATTTCTTGCAGACATATTTTTCAAACAAGTGGAAAAATATGTATCGCTTGGTATCATTTTCTCAAGATGTAAAACTAAGCCTTTTGTAAACACGTAATAGATTGGTCCACCAGGTTTGCCTTGACAGATTTTATTAGCCTTGCTCAGAGATACCATTGACCCTCTGTAAGGCTTTTCTCTGGCTGGTCATATCTAAACTTTTATATTGATCCATATTTGGACAAGGATGGGCATTCATAGGCTCCGGAAAGTCAAAGCGGAAGTGTGGAAGTTTGCCTTGAGGTATGCGAAGCATCCCCACCTAGAACTCTCAGACCAGACCTACGTTTCCAGTGTATTGATATGCGTGCATAGACAACCAGTATTACGTTTTATTCACTTTTTGAATACAGTGCTGGCTGGCACATGAACAGTTGTAATTGCATTACATTTTTATTGCACTTACTAGCCCTGATGAGGAGTTGAGCCTAAGTGAGGAAGGC
Organism: Lissotriton vulgaris; assembly: GCF_964263255.1. Taxonomy (NCBI): domain Eukaryota; kingdom Metazoa; phylum Chordata; class Amphibia; order Caudata; family Salamandridae; genus Lissotriton; species Lissotriton vulgaris. Next base: position 771,192,575 of record NC_141699.1, on the reverse strand, counting down.
TATAGTTGGGCAGGTGACTAACAAATCTAATTTATTCTTCCGGGATAAGGAAGGCTAGCTCAAAACTAAACATCTGAAGTCAAAGACGTGTTAAGCTGGGAAACCGATTTTGATTCTTCATGGTCATCTGTTCAAGGCTATCTAAATGGGCTACATGAGGGTTAAAATTATCCAAGGTCTTAAGCCATATCTCTCAATCAGAACCACCCCAATCTCAAGAAGAATACGTCTAAGAGGTTGACTCAAATTCCAGTCAAAAAGGCCACTGAGTCTTCGGCATTAGCCCTGCAACTATCTGCTGGTGTCATTGCAGTAGAGGGGAGCAGATATTGGTTCCTAAGCTAATGTTTGCATGTCCATTCTTTAACATCGAGGCCAGTTTTATTCCATTCCGGACACTAAGTGGAGTGTTTCTTTGTCTATCATCAGGCTGGGGTTGATCATTAGTCACTTCCATGGGCCAATTTTCTCGGGCCAATGGGACACTGAATTTGGCTCCTAAAATGATTGTCGCAAGAGGCGACATCTACATCTAGCAAATGTATTAAACATGCAAGGTTACCTTAGAATGGGACTTTTATCTGGTTAGATACTAGTAATGTGTTTGTGTTTACTAGAATAGTGCTTGAATTTCTAGAAATGTCACCTGGCTCATGTAAAATAAAGAAATAAGAAAATAATTAAATAATTTATTGCATGATCTCCAAATACTTTAATGTGAATATACTACACTACCTGACAAGGAAGAACATAATCTCTTTCAGCACCTGCATGACAGACAGCTCAACATCTGCTTCAAGAAATTTACAAATAAACATTTAAAATGTGCATACTGTACCAGCATGCTCACAGATCTGAAAATGGCCACCCACTACACCAAAGACTTGACCTGTCCTTATAATGTATTAGAAAACATATCAAGTCACACTGCTTCTGCATCAACACATCAACAAATATTAACCCCTCTCTTCCTATATGGCATCCTGATATATGCCGCTCTTCCCATGCTCTGTAAGTCTTGCTGTGGGCGTGTCATGCATCCTTGTTCCTACTTACAGTGCTCCAGTGCTCCTCAAGTCCAGGCCCACGCTCTATAAATAACCATTAGAAAAATGAATCAATACAACAAAATCTATATTTTGTAAGTTTTAATTACAAGGTACTGTGACATCTATGGGCATTTTGCAAGTTAATGGATTGGTCTGAAGTATTAAGATTTGGGTTGCATTTGTTTAATTTTGAATATATTCAAGGAATGCTTACTGTAGTTAAATTTCATATGCTGCTAGTCTGTTAGTACTGTAAAATATTTTGGCAAAACACAAATACATTAGTAGAACACTGAGTCTGTAGTAGGTCAATAAACAGTGAGTTCTAACTGGCAGAAGCTACAACTCCAAAACTTACAGTCAGATAACGGTATTACTTGTAGGGAGCCAGGGGTGCTGATTTGTACCTAGAGGAGGCCCCTCACTATGCCAAAAGGTTGCACTTATGCAATGCTAAGTTTGTAGAAGGAATAGAAAAGATTAGATCAGAGGCTCAAAGGGAGCTCACATCTGTTGAATGCCTGGTCATCATGAATGAGTGCAAGTGCCCGCTTTCTGCACAATTTAGGCAGGGCATAACGCAGAACCCCGCAATCCCTGTGGGACAGGATGTCCCCCAACACTTCAGGAGTCCCCTTAACCTTTCTGAGTGCCTCCATTCAGCCTAATGCTAGTAAATATCGGTGAGATATTGGAGACTCTGGAGCCCCTTACCACACTCTGCAGGGGGAGCCCATCCTTTTGCGTTATTCCACTGTCTATGACTATAGAGATGTCTAGGTGTGGGAGTCATCGGTAAATGACCTCCGGGTAGCAGGTGCTGTGGTGTTTGTGCATGTGAAGGAGTACACAAATTCATGGTTTAAGTGGGCCGGGTCCTGCCTGTGTTCAGCACCGGCACTTCTAAAAAGCAGTTGCTGAGACGGGTCTCCATCGGGCTCTCCATTTTTGCCCAAACCCTCCAGGTGAAAAAAACTATCTTAACTCTGCATCAGTACCACCCTTCACTGCCTTTGATGTAACTTCAAAGAGACTCATTATAGTTCTTTCACAGTCTCATCATTTCAGAACTGAAGCATTTTTCACGTTCTATAAAACGAAGCCATAGTTGTTGCTTATTTATCTTATACAACTAACAACCATTGGCAAAGCGAATAGTCTTAGCTTGTTGTAGGTGTAATTCTGCTTGTTGTATTATATATTTAGGTGCAATGACAGAAGAAGCAAATTCCCAGTGGGGCGACACTGATTTTTACCTTACTTTTTAAGCCACAACGTAATTACATTGGCCACGCCCCTTAGAGAGACCCCCCCAAACCCCCCTACCCCCAGTTTATTCATCCCACTTAAAGCCTTAGATGAATCTAAACAGTTAAAACGACTTCGCCACTGAATTTGTAGTGTTGAATCTGCTGCGGCCTTTCAGTGTATTAACGTCAGAGAAACGTACAGCACTGACACTTCCTGTCACGAAAATGGGTCACTTTAACACTGATTTGACGAGATTTGGTCACACAGCCTTTCTTTGACTTATTATGCTAGTCGCTATTATTATCAACACCATTTCCCAAAAATATTTTGTTTTATGAATAAATATGCTGTTATTAAGTTGCCGGGTTTATGTACAGCATGGAATATTCTAGAGGCTAATTCCATTTACTTACTGCAATTATTTCACGGAATTCTTAAAAAAAAAAATGAAATTGACCATGTGTCTTCAACTTGTGGCCCTTATTACTCTCTGCTGGGGGATGGTCAAGTGCAGAAAAATCCCTTCCCAATCCATTTGCAAAAATGTGATTTGTTGATACCATTGTAAAAGCAGTGTTAGTTTTGGACTTCGTGAAATCAGTCTTTCGTCATTCAAAGTGTGGCCGAAATGGATCTTTTATTTTTATCAGATGTGAATTGGAATGCAAAACCCTGGTAGCTGAATTAAAAGGGCTTGCGGTGACAGCCTTACTGCGTTCATCTGAATTTTTTGACATCTGTGAAAAAGCAGATCAAAAAATTCATCTGGAAAATATGCATTTACCATGGCAACCTCTGATCCACATGTTAGACGTGGCTGCCACTGTACCCAGCCGCACGCCGAGCGCCCCTCCCCCTCCTTCTCAGGCATACATTGGACCATGCGATCTTTCCCAACCATGCCTCTAACTAGTTTTGCAAAGAGGATGCCAGCCCTAATGCAAAGAACTGACGGATTATGATGTAATATTTAGCGGCTTCATCATTAGTGTGCCAAGGCCTCTGTAGGCATCTAGTGATCCTATGCAGAAGGAGACCGTGACCAAGTTGGGCCGTATATTTATATTTACTAACGTTGGCGTAGGGGTCTGCTCGGGCAACTCAATTTTACACTCCTTTTACAAGCCTTTTTTAAGGTACAAATTTTGCACTCCTCTTACAATCCTTTTTTAAGGTACAAATTTTGCACTCCTCTTACAAGCCTTTTTTAAGGTACAAATGTTCCACTCCTCTTACAATCCTTTTTTAAGGCACTAAGGCCCAGATGCATCAAACAAAAATCCGCTCGCAAAGGGGCAGATTCTCAAAATCTGGCCCTTTGCGACCGGTATTTTTGCATTTGGGATGTATCATCCCAAATGCAAAAATCGCAAATTGAGAATTCGCTAAATTGCGAACACTTGCATTTAAGGAATCTCAAATTGAGATTCCTTAAATGCAATGCATTAATGTTTAAAAAATAGCGATTTCGCTAATAGGGCACGCAAATTACCATGAAGTACAATTTCATGGTCATTTGCAAAAACTTTGAAAAATGCACTAAAGTGCATTTTTCAAAGTTTCATGTTGCGCATACACATGCCCTAAGGGCATGTGTGTGCGCAACATATGTGCACAGATCAATTTCGGGGGTGCAACAGGGTGTCCTTTGGACACCCCTGCACCCTTGAAACCGCAATCTCAATTTGCGAATCGCTATTTCCGATTTGCAAATTGAGATTGTCTTCCCATTCATTCCTATGGGCCTCTTGGCCCATAGGAATGAATGGGGAGGTATTCCTTAATTGTGACTCGCAATTTGCGATTCGCAATCAAGGAATTTTAAGAAATCGCAATTTTTTTGGCAATTTCTTGATGCATTGCATTTTGCAATTCCTTATTTGCGATTCCTTATTTTTTGCAAATAAGGAATCGCAAAATGTATGCTTGATGCATCTGGGGGTTAGGGTCAGATTTATGACCCTGTCACACAACCCCTCTCAAGACCCAAAGTTGCTGCACAACAGGCAGAGAGGAGGGAAGCGCCACATCTCCCTACTGTCGGCGCACAATCAGGTTGCTAAGCGCCATCCACACATTTTTGCGCCAGCGTGCAATGGTGCCTGCATGTGTCTCGCATGGGTTTTCTACTGGAAAGGTACCCTGCCAATACGAAATACTATGCCTAGACAAACTGTAAAACTTGTCCTACTATGTATGTGTGCTGTAGAGTGCAGCATGCATGCCTTGTCAGAAAAGGAATGAGAAATTGCAGTATTCTTCCTTTTGACACCGGATTCAAATGGCATTATGTTTAGGTGCAAAACCCTGACTATTGTCAGTAGACAGGGATCCATATTTATGACCTGCAACATGGTGCAAAAGCAAGGCAATCCTTAAGTCGTAATTCTTAAAGCCACGCAGCGCCAGGTTGCGTGGGTTTCAATGGCTTCAAAAATCTGGAGTAATGCAGCACAAATCGCTACGTTGCATTACTCTGCGCAAGGGAGGTGTTCCAGGGGAATTGTGTGGTTGTTCCCACACAATTTGTATGATTTTTGACGCAATTTCAGATTTACCAAACCTGGGAAACCTGGGAATGTGTCAAACAGATATACCTCCCCAGGAGAGGCGTAACTAGGAGAAATATGTTTATTTATAATAATTGTTTACCTCTTTCTATGTGTGCGGATTTCTACAGAACACATAGAAAGAGGAAAAGTCCTATCAGGATTGTTTTTGTACGGGAGGTGCTGCTTTCTGCACAAAAATAATTCTACCTACAATGCAGGCAGCCTTGCACCATGGGGCAAGGGTGCCTGTGTTAGGGCTAGGGTTCCAAAATGGCGCCATTTCGAGAAGAAAGGACAGGAATTCACCGTATTGGATAAATACGGTACATCCTGCTGCCCTTTCACCATGACACAAGTCCGCACAGCAGGGTGACTTGCTGCGTTGCACTGCACCTCTAGACTTGTAAATATGACTGAGGGATTTTGCAGTTCAAAATATAGGTGATAGTACAGAAACGCCCATGTACCACCCATGGAACGCCCCTTTGACACACAATAACGCAAATCAGAGCTTTCCACTGGTTTGCTTTACTTTTTCCTGCAAACTAACACAAATATCAATTTGCGTACATTTGTAAATCCTGAAAAGGATTTTGTATCCGGTCTGCATTATAAAAGTAATGGAAACCCGACGCAAAACCTTTGTAAATCTGGCCCTAAGTTTTGTGTTGCGTTGTGCCATACGAGCATTCATGTAAAACTTTAATATATGTACCACTGAATAACTAGAACCGCAGTTAGGAAATTGAGACCCGGTGAAAACTATGAACCAGACATGCATAAAATTGACCAGCATTGGTTTCTCACAGTGGCTTAATTTGTGCTGGTGGGCACCAGTACTCATTTTTGCGAAACAGGACTTATTATCAGCGTTTGATCAAGAGCAACAGTGAAAAGAGGGGAGCAGGTGAAAGAAGACAAAGATGGGAAAAGAGTGACAAAAGGAGCTAGCAATGATGAAAAATAACACACAAAACAAAAAACTGCATAGTGGACATTGGTGGAAGAAGGGGACATGGGGTGGATTCAAAACTAGATAACGTTTGTATTTGGCAACATTTGCCTTCAGCAGCTCTGACTGCAGGGTTGTACAAAAAACTTTGGAACCCGCAATTATTCAGTTAAAAAACAAAAAACAAATTGAGCACTTACTTTGCTCATCCATTTATTAAATTCCAAGTATGTGGCCGGCAGGAGTGGATTACAGAAAACAAAAAACACAAGATGACATAGACCACTATATCTCACAGGCTCCAGACTCCAAATTCCCTCCACCACACTGATAATGGCGTTTAAAAGTGTTCAAGGTATGCCAGTGCTTAATTTGTAAAGAAAAGTAAGTGCCAGGTCCCTCGTCAGGAGGCCTCTGCAGCTCGCACCACCCACAGCTTGTGCCAGCAATGCAAATCAGGGTACCTGTGTGTAAGTGTGTCAATTCAGACTGTTTGAGGGGCAAAAAACTCTAAGAATGGCTTGTGCAGCAGGCATTAGTTGCTTTTACTGTATATTCAAATAATGAATAACTGTTGTATTGTTCATCTCTAAATAACACAAACCGCACCACCATGTGGCAGCTGTCATAAGTGCTGGTGTTGCCAATTAAGTGCCGGTCTTGAGGACCGGAAAGCACCTGCTCAAATTAAGCACTGGAGTCTGCTCATGTGATACTTGTACAGTCCCAGAGTGGTGCACCAATGTCTGGATATATTTTATGAAGGGGAAAAGTGTGCTGGCTACGAACTTTGCATGCCATAGTGTGTCAGTCAACCGAAACCCTGCATGTAATCTTGGGGGTTGTGGGCATGTTAAAATCGGTACCAGTAGAAAGGTCTCCTATCTGTCTGCAACCTAAATGATTAAAGAACTGGCAGAGTAGCATAACCGCCGAATGAAAAGGAGCTATGAGGTATATGGTGTCCCTTGCATTGATAAATCTTTGACCAGGGGGACAGCATACTGACCAGACACCCCATACACACCATGCTTTGGCAAATGTGTATTCAATAAAAATGTATGGTAATAGCAACACCTGCTGAAATTAGGAACACGTTTGCATTTGAATTATCAAGAGATTTGACTGCCCTTTGCATAATTCAGGCTGTAAGTGGTACATTTTAAATTCTATAGGCTCGACTCATAAAAGTTAATATAGACATGTATATTTACTCATGTGTATATTTACTCCTACTCTTAGGTGCAACTGTCAACTTTTTTTCTATTCATCTTTTACGAGTGGAGATTTCCACCTAGCTGTAGATATGTCTCCATTCCCTAAAACGAGGTAGTGGAGTCTCCTACAATAGACTTTTGAGTGTAAAGTTGCTACTAACAACTTTTCAGAGGTTGATGGCGATCTCCTTACCTGAAATTATAGGGAGAATTATTATAGTTTAGTATTCTGTAAATCAACAACTAAATATTTAAATTTACATATAAAAGTGTAATTTATTTCATTTGCATATTAAATGGGTATTAAATGATAACATAGATTATCTATAGCAATTTAATGTATCAATATTATTTTTAAACATTGATTAAAAAAGACCTCATTAACATTTTTCTTTCAAATATTTAGTAAACTTAGTTATTAGTTATATATTTAAGTAATTTAAAAACGTGATATTTTATATATATATACATATATACATATATATATATATATATATATATATATATATATATATATATATATATATATATATATATATTATATATATATATATATAATATATGTATTATATATATATTCAGTTTTAAATAGGGAACATATTTAATTAATTTAACATCAAATCAGCTCATTTGCTGAGATATTTTAATTTCTTTACTCCATTGTTTTATTTGGAAGTGCGTTGTAGTACCTGTGGTTGACTATTTGTGGTGTGTGACTTACTGTGTTAGGTTGGAGTACATTTGGGTTTGTTTTGACACTTTATGGCTGTAAATGTCCCAAACCCATCCCTAAATTGCTTAAGACCCACACAGTTTGCTGTAATGATTCCCCATTTTTTCAACCACTCCCCGTCCTTCCCACATTTGTTCCCAAAATGTGCACCCATGTGTGCCGACATCTCGGTGACTGTGGCATACATTTCTACACAGAAAAGATAGGAGAGGCAGAGGTCTCTCTCGAGATAGGTTTGTGAATTGTATTTTGTAGTACACAAAGTCATACTACTGTAGTACTGCTTACGTACTACAAATTGCAGTTTATAACTCAGGTGCTGGAACTTTTTGAGGCTTTCATTCTGAAGAAACTTACATTTCAGTCTATCCTAAGGACATCTGACTTGCAGGACTCTGTGGAGACATCTTACATGGCCCTTAACCCTTTCGATGCTCATGACGGAACGGTTCCGTCATGAGCATCGGTTGAGCTGTGCTCATGACGGAACCGTTCCGTCATGACCACGCCCATTAACATTGGGGCCCAGCACCGGTGGTAAATCGGGGCAGGACGGATGCGGTTCAGAAATAGAGCTATCTGTAAAGATTTCCACATCTCTCTCTCCACCAGCACACTTATTAGTGCTTCCAAAACCGTTCTAGAGCCTCTTCTATAAACAATGTGGACACTAACGCAAAAGATCTATAGGCCTGTCTCTGAATGTACTTATCTAATACAGTTGATAAAGTAGTCAGCGCATGAGCAAATTCATTGAAAAAATGGAAGTCGTATAGCATGTGAGTTGGTAGTAACAGTAATACTTTATGATCTCTTAAAAGAAGTGTGGATCGGTGCACTTATACAGTTAGATCTTTCAGCTGAATTCAACACCTTTGACTACGCCACACCCCTTAAAATCTTGCAGAATTCATGGCAGAACTTTGCCTTTTTATTCATGTCTATACTTGTTACATACAGACAAAGTTGTGCAGGTCACAAAACGAGATGTATTATATGTAATAGATTGCATCACAATTACATCGGATGTCTCATATCTTGCAGTCAGAACCATAAAATAGCAGCGGCGGCTGCCAACTTGAAAGAGTGGGGATCGGGTAAATGGATGGTGGGTGGGTGCATACAAGCAAGGTGAGTGCGACCATAAATAAAAATAAATATCCACTTATTATGCTTGCTGCACTTCATCCATGTTCGGCTCTGTCTCCTCCAGACTCTATGCACTCCAGCAAATTCCTCTCACCAATCTTGGCACTTCTCTCATGCTGGTAACCAGCATGAAAGAAGTGCCAGAATTGGAGGGAGCGGCCTCTCTCAGCGCTCTCAAGACCACTGGATGTCTGTGATTTCTGTAACCCACCTGTCTAAGATAGCTGGGTTAGAGAAGTTTAAAATGCGCATGTCTGGCGGAACATCTCAAGACAGTCAGACAAAGAGACATGTGCACTTTAAACCTATGTGCACAGCCAGCCCAGCACTCCTCCCTGCTTCGGGACGAGTAAAATGGTAATAAATAAACTTTATTACCATTTTATTTTATATCTCTAGGGCTTTTCTGTGGGCTTTTGTTGGTAGTGGGGCAAACTCCTCGGCTCTAATGGAGGAGGCGTTCCTGTAAAATAGTCTTTTGAAGTAGCAAGTAGGTATCTGAGGACATATCAATGTTCATGAGGTCATGTACGCAAAAAAAATGAAAGACAAAACGAGAAGCATAAAGGAAAAAGTGAATGGAGTTCATGGATATACAGAGTTAGGGGCGATTGAGAATGGTACAAATACCTTTCTTACCATAATCCTGGCTAATATATTACGGCCAAAATTCACATTATTCATGTTATAAAAATAGAAAGCAAAACTTTCAGAGATCAATGCTAGTATCATGACAAGAAGGCAAAAGGAAAAGTTGATAGCAACACTGAAGTGGAATATCTTGTAGGGAAATGTATTGATAATCATCACACACTACTCTGGCTTGTAGCAAAAAGGAGAAATTGGAAAAACAATAATGGCACTTAACAAAGCTGAAAGGTAACTGTAATTGAAGAAATGGAAATAAAGATACATGTCCCTTGGTGTCAGGAGGATGAATGTGCTGAAAGATAATGATGTTCGTCAACAAGACCATAAGCAGAGGAAAAACTATTGTCATAGTGGCGTTGTCAGTCCCTTCATGAAAGTTACCCATGAGCATTCAGATCCTAGTAGCTGGCTGAAGATATGGGCGCCACGTCTGTTCAGATGTTAATGGGCAACTTGTAGTCTATGTAGAATATGTTTGGATGGAATATGTCTCCTTTTCACGCATGCCTTCACTCCACATGCAATTACAACGCGGACATTGCAACAACTGCATTGTAACAACGCATACCATTATCCCGCAAGTTGGAACATCGACTTGTGGAGGGGGGCGCTGGATGTTGGAATAGTTTAATCTACTATTCCAACTCCAGCCTGTGCGGACAGTAGTGAAGGTGTTGGATTTTAAATCCAACACCTTCTACCCCCTCTGCAAGTCGTTGTTTCGACTTAAGGGGTAATGGTATACGTTGTTACAATGCGGTCATTGTAACGACCACGTTGTAATTGCATGCTGGGTGATGGCTTTGTTGTGAGGGCTGTTTATCGTTTGAATGAGGCCTTAAAGTATCATTCAGATAGCCATTTCTTTAATGTTGCTAGAACCTTAAACAACTAATGTCTCAATATACAGATCTTTGCAATAGGCAACTGTATCATTGGTATAATACCTTGTCAATGGCAGTAATATCATGTAATTGTGATTGCATTTATATAGCAAATACTTCCCGTATGAGGCTTCGAAGTGCTTTTTGAGCAAGTAGCACGCTACTTCCGGAACCCACAAAGTATTAGTGGTGAATTAGTATAGGGAAATATGAAATTAATTTGAGAGGTAGACATGTTAGTCTGTTCTTTGGATTGAAAAGGATAGTGGAGGGATAGAAGAGGGAAGGGTTTGCATTTATTTAGCTCTTGCTACCCCGGATGAGTGTTGAAGCTCTTTTTGGTGGCTAGCGCACTCCTCCAGAATCCAACACAGGATCAGTGGGGAATTACTATAGGACAATATGAAATTATTTTGAGCTGTGGACATGTGAGGTTGTTATTTGTATTAAAAAATGATAGCGGAGGGATAAAAGAGGGAGGGGTTTGCATTTATATAGCGCTGGTCATACCTGATGAGGTGTTGAAGTGCTAATTGGCAGGTAGCACGCTACTCCAGAACCGAAACAATATTAGCGGGGAATGAGTATAGGAAAATATAAAATTATTTTGAGAGGATGACATGTTAGTCTCTTATTTGGATTGAAAATGATAGCAAAGGTATAGAAGAAGGAAGGGTCTAGAATGGGATGAGTAAAGGTGAGGTGGAGGGGGAAGAGTTTCAAAAGGCTTGTTTGGGAGATCTGAATAGTAAAAGAGATTGAATGAGATAATGCGCAGAGGGGTAGAGGAGGGAAGAGTCTAGAAAGGGTTATTTTGGGGATCATAGTACCGTAGTAGAATGGGGTTTTGGATGAGCGAGAGAGTGTAAGTAGAGGATATATTGAGAGAGGTATAAGGTGAGACATGGGGTAGTGCATTGAAAGAGTAGTAGGCTGAGGTTTGAGATTAGTCAAATTGTAGGTAGATGATATATTGAGAGAGGTATATGGTGAGGAATAGGGTAGTGCATTAGAGAGAGTAGCAGAATGATGTTTGAAAAGAGTCAGAGTGGAGGTAGAGGATATATTGAGAGAGGTAAAGGGTGAGAAATAGGGTAGTGCATTGGAGATGCTAAATTAGACGCAAAGTAATAAATATAAAAATACATAAATATATGGAAGGTATATATGTATGAGGAAGGTACTATATATGAAGATTTAAGTTGTATTTAATAAACTCAGACTTTCAGGTGTTGCTGTACTTTAAGTTAATTTATTTGGTTTTATTCATTGTTTGTAATTCAGCAGTGAAGCAATTGTAGGTCACATGTTATGATAACATTTTTATATACATTAAATAATATAACTATAAACATTTTATGTACATTTGTTAAGCAGAACTAACGAATATCTATATTTTTAAAACATAATTATTATACACATTTGTACAAAGCTATACACATAAGTAGGTACACATCTATAGTCCAAATAAGTGCTTACATACAGAGGGATGTGCTGTATATTTTTGTTTGAGAATGGTGGTTATGTGGGAAATAGCCAACATTTGAGTAGTCTTCTGAAGATAAGGTAGTTAGCCGTGGATCTTATGTTTGGGTTAAATAGTTCCGTAGTTTGGCTGCTGAGCAGAGAAGACGTGCCACCTATTTTATTTCTTGTATGTTGGGATTTTAAGGCGAGGACCGATCTAGAGCGGAGATTCCTTTGTTGAATGTATTTGGTGGTTTTGTTCCTGGTGAACAGTGGTCCTGTTCCATGTATTACTTTGTGGATGATACAGAGCAGCTTGAAGGTGGATCTTCGGGCAACCAGTAACCAATGCAGGGCTTTCACGGCAGGGGAGATATGGGCTTGTATCTTTATATGTAGGAGTAGTCTGGCAGCAGAGTTCTGAATCTGTTGTAGTCTTTTCATAGTTGTTAAAGATGATACGTGGTAGAAACTATTGGTGTAATCGAGTTTTGACAGAGCAAGAGTGATGGTAGCCTCAACATTGTGTGGAAATCCCAGGTGGGGAAAGATTAGTTGCAGAGTTCTTATAGTAGCAAAGCTTGATCTTGCTAGCTTTTCCACTTGGGCATTCATTGATAGCTTGGAGTCCATGGTAATTCTGAGGTTTCTTACCTAGGGAACCATTCAATACAGATACTTTAAAATCCAAGCATAGCAGTTTGACCACCAGAAGTCTTTTGATACTGAAACTCACTTGGGAATTTGGAGGCACTTTGGAATTAATAAAATCATTCTTGGAAAGCAGATCCCAGGTTGTAACAAGTCCACCTCTTATTGTAGACCATATATGATGTCTTGTGGAGTAATAACGAGCTTGTCTTCATCTCCAGTATGTTTAATATCTTTCAAATCCTCTCACTGCAACTATTGGGCATGTCTGGTTTGCTTTTTTCTCTATATTAGTCATACTCAGCTTCTGACTGAGAAATTCTCAATATCTGCAGATGGAAAACAACATTTCTCTTCTTGACTTCTGGCCATTGGTCATTGGATGGTGCAAGTAAATGCTTGATGTTGGTGCCTGTATAAAACTGAAATCATGATACTGGATGTTCCTTCCCTCATGTGACTATCTCACATCTGGCCAGAGAAACAGGGAGTTTCCTTTATCCTTGGAAAGAAGGTATAGAACAAAGGGCAAATCATTGACTCACACTTAAAATACAAGGTCCCTGCCAGTATTGCCTTTTTACAGCAAAATCATAAATAAGTCTTCATATTTTTGAGTTATCCAAACTAAATTAAGGCAATTTATGGCAGTGGTGATTTGAGTAAGCAAAAAGTATTTATAAGGAATGCTCAAGAGCCCTTCATAAGCATGCCCATATTACAGAACGCAAAAGCAATCACTCTTGCAGAAATGCGTGGTGCAATGGCCTACCATCTACTCTGTGGTATCAACACCAGTTAGTCATGCCAGTAAGATTGAAGGGGCATATTTACAAGCCCCTTGCGCAGCCAGTATGTCACTTTTTCCTACATTAAAAGCAACACACTGGAGCCACAAGGGGCTTGTGAATAAGTCCCAAAATACATAGCCCTGTCCATTGTACAAAGGAAATTTCTCCAATTTGGTCTTCATTTCCTTGTAGTAAGGTTTAACATAAACCGTTCAACATGTGACGTAATACAGGCAATGCTTAATCATTGCAAATTTTCTGAAAATGAAGCTGGCCGTGTTCTGCTCTTTCAGAACAGGTGGCTCAGTCATGAAATTCTATTACTTTTCAGACCATTGTCAATAATGATCATCTTTTCTCTCTGTGAAAATTGAAGACTTGGATGTTTTCTCTTATTTTTACCATCATTTTATGTTTCGGGTCTTTCAGGTGTGTAAATATCAATGTGTGACTTCCACAGACCCTGTCATGAGGGCCTTAGTATGTAAATACAATTATTCTAGGTTTTCCTGGCCTCTTAGAACCAAGAGACCTCACTGGCACTCATTACATGTGACCTGTTAAATCTAAAGGTTCCTTTATTGTAAGGGCAGTTAAAAGGCCTATCGGAATTTTGAGTTCAGTGGGAACATCGGTGGTCAGAGGTGTACCTTTCCAAGATTTCACCTGCTTCAAGCAGCAATATTTCCAGGTGGAATATGTGGGAAAAGCAAGTAGATATTGGCAGAATAAGTCTGACTGCCTCATGTTGTTCTTCAAAAATTCATAATCACCGTTATTTCCTCATTCTAAAATTACTGGAACAACTGGTTATGGTAAATATCGGAGTGTGGAAGCAACCAAAATCTCTGGCCGAAAACATGGGCAGAATGATTAACTACCCGGGAGATCAGACCGAGAATTACAGATTTTTTCAGTAATTCTATGTATAGCTCAAAAGGAGAGGAGGGAAAGAATTAACTAGCGTCCCAGTCATTCCTGGATGTGAACTTTAAAGGGATGACAGGTTAAACACTGAGACGCTCATGAAAAATGTGGCAATGTTAAGGGACAAACACTGACTTAAATCTAGAGGAGCATAAGTGGTAACCTGGCACTGAAGGTGTAAGTCAAGATTTGCGTTTTCAAAGGGCATATCAGGAGGACAGTTAGTCAAAGGGGGGACATTTATTTGATTGGAAACGGGGCCCTCATCCACCATTGGGTGGCATGCCTCATCACAGGGCCCACACCTCACCCATGTGTAGTGTTGTAAAACATGGCAGGGCTCACTTTAAATTAATGGAGCTCTTTAAGCGGGTATATAGATTTAGCTGATCATGTGAAGTATGGATGTGCCTATCAAGGTGACTTGTAGTATAGAAACATACGATCCTCAACCCTGATACTGAGGGGAAGTGAAGAGATCACAAAAAAGTGAGTTAAAATACCTCATGCTAGACCTGGTCAAAGTTTTATTGAGGTCATAGGACAGTAAAGTAAGACAACTGGGGAGTCAATCGAAACCTTAATGATGGTCAACGTTTAAGCATTACAATAATTCCCACACATTTGTCATAAGTCACGATTCAGGACCCTGATCACAGCCATAGATTGGCCAGACAGACATAGGAGCTGGTAGCAAAAAATCTACCCATGAAGCATTGAAGTGATGTGTGAGCTCTAAGAATATTTTCTCAGAGTAAAAAGGTTAATATTGGACCAATATTTTCTAATGCAGACGGGAAAAGTGATGCTTTGAAACGTACCCATTTTGCATCCTGTAATAAAGAGAAGACCCAACGTAGTACGAATCAAGCAATTAAGAATTTTAAAAAGACCAGAAATTAGAGGGGAATTCCAGGCCCTTCATTTGTAGAGTGCTGAGGTTCCAAATACATTTATTAACAACAGCTCAGTGAGTGAGGTTTGCACTATCATTTTTCATAAGCCACAAACCTCTAAATTAAAACAGCTGTTTGGGGCACTTTCTGAAACTTGAGTTGGTTTTTTACCACAAAGCTGTGCTTAGAGGTGTTTGCCCAGAGAGGAGCCGATGATGAGTAGTGGGAAAAACAATTGGGGAAATAAAAAGTAAAAATAATATGGAGCAGACAAGTCTGGACATGTTGACCTAGTCCCCGCATTTATAGGGCATGAAGATCATCTGCTGAAGGAATGAAGCATTACATCAATGTAATCCCCACTGTTTAATCTTTCTCACCATTTTGATTAAAAAGAACAGACTCCTGCTGCAATTACTAAACTAGCCAGTTCTTAGATCACAACAAGAGTGTCAGACAGAAGGTGTTCTGATATCACTATAAGCAAGCATTAGTAAATGCATTAGGTTTCGCCTATGTGGTTTACAATAAGCATTTTTTGTTGTAAGCATTAGCTTGCTCAGTAGTTGTACAATATAAGTTATAGAAAGTCTGTTACAGTGTTATGTCTAGTTTATGTACAAAAAGGCAATATATTGTGTTGTTACTAGTGGTATTATAAAGTGGGTAGATTAGGTAAATGGTGGAGTAAAAAGATTTTAAAAAATTTACCTAAAAAGTAGGCTTGAAAATGGCGCTGCTACTGGAAGAATAGGTAAAGGGTGGATAAAAAATATCCGTTCAAATACAGCGTAAGTGCTGTTTTTGCAAATCCCCCAAAAAAGAGTCCGAAAACTAAATGAAAAGGTGTTGTTTGGTTATTGTCCATTGTTAAGTTAAACAAATAAAAAATTATTTACATTTTTCAAATGAGCAGTTGTGCAATATAAGTGAAAGAAACACACTGACAGTGAGATTATTGTTTTATTACTATGGACAAATTTCTTTTTTATTACAGATTTCCTTCACAAAGTTTTTTTATTTATTTTGCACTGCACATTTTTTATATTATTGCGAAAAAACTTAAACATGAACATAAACTCTAAAAACAATAATGAGCACATACTAAATATTTGAGCTTGCATTGTCATTGACATTGTGTTACTTACGGTTTGCAATTTTTCTTGATTTAAACAGAACTCTGTGACATTTTCAGTTATTTTGTGATATATTTTGAAGTCTGCATGTCGTAACAAATACTGTATTATTTTTAATGCCTTTTTTGTAACAAGTCTCGGTGCCGCTGTACCAGCTGCACCATTGAAATCATGATCCTAGTGCCTGCTAGATAACTGCACTTTGCCTGTTTTAAGAATGTGCTGTTGGTTTTCTTTTTATTATACAGCAACAAAAATACAATAGGCTGTTTAAACTACTTTGAACAACTCAAACCCTTTTTAGCAATTTTTAAGTCTAAATACCAGGCGTAAAGTGAGCTAAATTAGACAAAGCGTTTGCCTGTTTTAAGAATATGCAGTTGATGTTCTTTATATTATATAACAACAAAAATACAGGAGGCTGTTTAAATTACTTTGGAGAGCTCAGCCCCTTTTTTAGCAACTCTTAAGCTAAAATACCACGCGTTAAATGTATGCAATTAAATATGAGTGCATTTTATATCAATGGAAAGATGAATGGCAAACTTCTCGCTATTACAAAATAAGTTCTGCTTCAGTTTACAGAGTACTGCTCAATTAGCATGTTGCTTATTCATATGACCAATGGAAAATACAGCAAACGATATAAAATATTTTTGGTGCTAGAACAATACAATCTGCACAGTAAAGGCTTGTATCATCTTTAGTAAGTTGAGCCATACAAGGCTGGCATGCTACTTATAGATTGTGGCATACAAGCATGTCCGGGCCCTCTCCGAGTCCCAACACTCGAACAGCATATCCACAATCCTGTTTAAAAATTGATAATTTGCTGTCATAAAATGATGCACCTTGACAAAATAAATTACCAATAGAAGTACCAATAAAAGTATGTAGTGGGCTCCTGATCTATCCATTAGAATCAATTACCAAAAGTAAGAGCTGCTGCGGCCACTCAGAACCTCTTCTCAGGATACAAAAAACCTCAAAGGCTGGCGTGTGTAAAGGCGTGCAGTGTAGAGTGCATAAAACATGTAACTGTGAGAGAATGAATCACCCAGCCCTTCTTGTCTTGTGGTTTTATTCTCCGGAGAATACTTCAATTACATTAAACTTTTACAGTATCTGGATGCTGAATGGTTCACATTAAATGCACTGCACCTGAATTTTCTATATTGAAAAGTATATTGCTGAATTGTAGTCAAACAATATCGCACGTGAGTGCGTCCCATTACCCTGGGAATACTGCGTGACAGCAAGTATGTGACTATTAAAAGTAAGCAGGCATTAATTTCGAATCTGCTGCAGCTATAAGAAAGGGGACTTGAATGTTCTATATTTTATTGTAAGCTTTGCTGAATGGAGCAGAACAGAGGTAAACGAATAGCATTAATGAAGTCTGGAGTTCAGCACTTACAAAATACTGATGTGGTACTTTTTTCCCCCAAAACTTCCTGTCGGCACAAAATCCAATTTAGATCCAGGCATCTTCTGTTATAGCCTGCAAATATGTTGTATAATTACTTGACTGAAAAAAAAGCTGTCCATTTCAAAGCAAGTAGTATTTCTCTCACATCCCGATGTAGTGACTCTTTTATGGTGCTTTTTTGTGTCTTCAATGATGTGTAAACATCAGCCATTGGAAATGTCTGAAAGACAAGCAGAGTCAAATATTTTGAACAGAAAATGTGCTTTTCTCTCATCTACACGTTTGCCAAAGGCTGTTAAGAAACATTTTTAAATTGGTTTCAAGACAGCAAACTGACATTAAATGCAATTGTCAACATCACAACTATTAGATGTATTTTTTTGTTTTGAAAATGAAGCCTTAAAAAGTTGATGTATGCAGACTTCGTTCTCAACTAGGGCTCTTAGATTGCTGCTCACAAACAAAGCAACACGGTTTCATACTTTAAGATGTATGATGAATGTTCCTGTAATTGTGTCTGTATGGATGTTATCCATGTGGCCATATATGTCTCTGTGTATGTTAGAGATTGCATGTCTGGTGTCAGCATGTATGTATGCGTGCTGGTCCATGGCATGGGTGCCTATATGTCTATCAGCTCTGCGCATGATTCAATCAATGATTGATTGATTGATTGGATATTATTATATGATTACTTAAAATCATTGCATAGATCAAAATTAGTCACAATGATAAAACATAAAATAAAAAATTATTCATATAAAATCTAACAAAGCCTTTTCCCTTCTAATTAAAAGCCTTACCTAACAGTTTATGTACATTCAGCATACCAAAGTGGGCAGTGCACTATCCGGCTATTTGTGAGATCCACCTATTTTTCGTGTATGATAGCAGCATAGCCTCATACAAAACAACCTCATACATTACATCACTTAACCCCTTCGTTGCGTGCGTCAGCCAACGGCCGTCGCGAGCACTACCTCAGTAGTGCTGCAAACGTCAGCACTGCGGCGGATTCTACGCCACGCTAAAGGGGTTAAAGTTCATAGGAGCTGTAGCCAGAAACAGGTGGGGACAGTTTCTGACGTCATGGAGCTTGAGGAGTTCGACAATGGGGCCTCGGTGTACAGTTCGGATAATCTTTCATGTAACAAGGTTCACACCAGGTAGATACATTTGCCAAACTTTACCAAGTACGACATTGTTTCCATACAAAATTCGAGGTTGTGCACCATGCTGTAGGAAGGTTGGCTTCAGTAACCTGCATGGGGTATTGTAAACTGCAGTGCAACAGCATATCAAGTGTGTCATTGACTCTTAGTTATAACCACACAATCTGAATCTTACAATGTTAGTAAGGGATGTCCAACATCTATTCTGCTCTTTTCTTGGGTGTGGCAGCAACCTGGCCCACAGTATTTGTTTAAGACATTGCTTTAACAATGCTTGATGCAGGTGTGGTTGTGTGCTGTGCTTCACATAAGATGCTATTATTGGAGAATGACTGCTTTCTCAGACAAGGCCTTGATATCATGTTCTCTTGGTAGTTGGTGCAGTTGCTTTTTTTAATAGAGGCTCTAATTGCAGTGTAGGTAGGTGATCGATTCGTCGGCCCAATTTTATATAGTCAGGTTTAACTTTTCCACAGCTGTGTTCAAATAATCATGCCAGTGGTGAAGATTGGCTTTAAATCCACTTTCATTGATCTGGCAGATGCTGAAATTATCCGATATGAGTATTTCGGGTGTGCGGCCATGCATTCAAGTTTTTGTGTTACGAGGCCAAACTCCAGACGAATCAGTGTATCCTGTGCGTATGGAGGTAGTTGGAAGATTTACTTGTACCCCGTGCATCCTATTTTGTCTAATTGTAACCCAAGTTTGCCAGGAAAAGCCTTTTGGTCGTAGCTGACTGTGGGCATGAGTTCTGATTTTATCACCCACCGAATGCCCTCTGTCATGGTACTGAGCAAGTTGGCGTTTAGTTGGCACAGAACATATATCACCACCTTTCCTTTTATTTTCATCTTTTGCTGGTGTGAGGTGGACTTCCCAGTTTCAATGTCTATTTTCTGAGTCCCGCACCTCCATTTCTGAGTCCTTTTTTGTGGGTAGCGCCCAAATATCACATCTTTTGTTTTACTTGGTTGGCCACCGAGTTGTTGCTTTTGTTGTAATTATTCGACGCAGCCAATGTTTCTGGAGCCCTATTTTCGTATGGTCTGAAAGGAAAAGGTAATTGGCGTATTGCATGAGAAAAACCTTGTTTTCCAATCCTTGGAGTAGCCAAGTTGGCTCTTAATAGTGTGGAGCCAAAGCCTGCTGTATATAAGTTGGATAAAATTGGGGCAGTAACATAACCCTGTATGAGCCCACGTCTGTTGGAATTTTTGAAGTTGCAGTATCACCAGAGAGCTTTATATGCACCCATGCCTTGCTGTAGAGCAACATAATGGATTCAACAGTTTGTTTGGTATGTTCCAGTTTTGCAGCCTCTGCCAAAGTTCGTTTTGCACTACTCCATTGAATGCAGCGAAGTAGTATTTGGCAAAGGGCTGTTCGGAATGGCTGCTTGCTGTTCTATGTAGGTGATGGCAACAATGTTATCTATTGTGAAGCCTGCCCTCACAAAACCCAGGTTGGTAAAATGGCAGCAGTTTCTCTTCTGCAACCCATTTGACTAGCTCTTAAAATAGGATGCTTGCGTATACCTTCCCCTGATGTCCAATGGGATGATTAGTCTGTAGTTTTCGGAGTCTGTATTATCCCCCTTATTTTGTATCAATTGAAGTAAGGAGCCCCGCCTTGAGTCTGAAACGACTTCTATTATTTTCACTCTAGGAAAAACAGAGTGAGGACTGCGGCCCGAAGAGAGGGCCTTCTCTGAACAGAGATCCAGGGAGGCCGTTAGGGCCTGGTGCTCCCTCTCTTTGTATCTTCTTCAGGATTTTAGTTACAGCTTGTACGTTCAGTGTTATCTGTTCCATCATTACAGGATGTATTATCTCTTTTGCATCCATTGCAGTGTTTGGAGTCTATAAAGATTCTCTATGCTCCATTAAATTAAATTAAGTCTCGGCGCATGGGCCGTGATGTGTGTTAGCCATTTGTTTGCTGATACAGAATTGCGCCTTTCACTCTTACTATGAAGTAAGGTGTTTATATAGTACCAATATTGCTGCTGTTTCTTTATTGGTTGAAGGTCATAGATTTTGCTCCATTCTTCCTCTTGATGTTTTCTCTTTTGGGGCCATACAAGATGATTGTGATTCTTTTTGGCCTATACTAGATGTTGCTGGGTGGTAGGGATGTATGACGTTACAACGCATACTTTTACAACGCATACCTTTACAACGCATTTTTTACAACGCAACATCCATTACAACGTATTCCATTACAACGCATGCCATTACAACAAATTTTTAAAAACTACCTTTACAGCGCATTCGATTACAACGCATACTACCTTTACAATGCATACCATTACAATGCATACCAATACATTGCATGTATGGTAAGTATTGGATAGTGTAGGGGTAAAAAATACTATTCTAACTCCAGGGGGGTGCAACAGTAGGGTAAGTGTTGGATAGTGTAGGGGCAAAAATTACTATTTTAACTCCAGGGGGTGCAACAGTAGGGTAAGTTTGGATAGTGTAGGGGTAAACATCACTATTCTAACTCCAGGGGGTGCAACAGTAGAGTAAGTGTTGGATAGTGTAAGGGTACTATGCGTTGTGATGATATGCGTTGTAATGGTATGCGTTGTAATGACTGCGTTGTAATGACATGCGTTGTAGTGGTATGCGTTGTAGTGTCATGCATTGTAATGGTTGCGTTGTAATGGCATGCGATGTAATGGATGTTGCGTTGTAAAAGTTTAGTTGTAATGGTAGTGCGTCGTAAAAGTTGCATTGTAAAGGTTGTTTTTCCGGTGGTAGTGGTTCCTAGGGCCAAATGTACGACTCACCAATTTGCGACTCGCAAATTGCATCGCATTTGCGACTCGAAACTTGGGATGTATAACAATGTCTCAGACGCTGTTTGTGATTCCTAACGCGGTCGCAAATTGCATGTCTCATGAATATTAATGAGCCAGGCGCAATATGCAACCCCATTATGAATGGCTAGTACTCCCAAGGATGGTGGCCTGCTGGGGTCAGCAGACCACCATGTGTGGGACTGCTTTTAAAAAAAGCTTTCTTTTTTTTTTAATGCCACCGTTTTTCTCAAAGGAAAACGGGATGCATTTAAGAAAGAAACGTTTAACTTTTCAGTTTCATGTTTTTTAAGGGTAGGCAGTGGTCCCTGGGACCACTGCCTGGGACCAGTGCCTGCTCTTAAAATAATGTTCTTACATACCCTGCGGACCACTTCCTGTTTCTGAGTGGTTTACCACCAACTTCAAGTAGGTAGTAAACGGCGACTGTTTTGCGGCCGCAAATGTAGTCGCAAAACAATCGTTCATGGTATGGTGACTCAGTATTAGGAAGGGACGCCCCTTGCAAAATGCTATTTTGCTAGTTAATGACTCGCAAAATAGCATTTGTACATGCCATTACCCTTTTCTGCAGTCGCAAACGGGAGAATCTCCTGTTTGGGGGTGCAAAAAGGGTCGTATATCTGGCCCCTAGTCTTTTGTTTACCTGCAAAAATGCCCCTTAATTTACAGGTGCTTATTTTTACCTCCTGCATGTGACCCAGTATGTAGTTATTTGCGAGTTATGATTTTGCTAGCGGTTTGGGTTTTTAGACTCTATTAGAGTAGAACTTAGGTCAGAGACCTTTTTTAGCAATCCTTTGATGATGCATAGATCTTGTGATTTGGTTGACCAGCCTTCCAACCGACCTTTCCAGCCCGCTAGCCTAGGTGTACTTTGTGTCATTTATTTTTTCCAATTTATCAGATTGTGATGTTCTTCATTTTTTGATTTGTCAATTGCTGATATCCTGTCACAGATTCTTCCTTGTTAATTCAGATGAACTATCAGCAAGGTGTGATCCCGTTCCGCCCACTGGGCTATCTGAAAGCCCAATAGTGCTTCGATCAAGTTGCCACTCAAAAAGATGTAATCAATTGTGGTCAAGTTGGTAAAGGAGTAGTGCTGTGTAGTGATGGTTGGATTTTCATCTCTGTGTTCTGTGCTGACTCAAGTTTGAGTGGGATCAAAGGTGCTCATTTGACAGGGTGTCCCTGTTCTGGTACTATCCACTCTGAGACTATGCATATTGAAGTCGTCCGTTAAAATTATGTCTAATGACATGTGCTTGCAAATCAATTCCTCCAGAAAGTCGATCATATTTTCATTTTTTTCCAGTTTCTTTCTCCCATGGAAGCTGAAATATGCATTCATTTATTATTAAGGTTGCCAATTTGCCTCAATGAGCTCAATAGCCTTCGACAATACCGGCTTGCAACATTTCTGAACTGACTTTTATTTCAGCGATTGTACGTTTTGTCGAATGTTTTACATATATTGATATGCCACCTGATGTCTTCCAAAGAGATGGACTTTTTTGTGGGCTTGTGGATCTCTGTAAAACATGGGATGAGTGTAGGTGTGATTGACCAAGTTCTGGAGACAGACAACGTCCTCTTCGTTCAATAAGGTGAGTGTGGCCTTACTCTATAAGATCTCTTTAATTCCTGCTATATTCCAGGACATGATTATAGTTGTTGCAGTTGGGAGGGTACCTGAATGTACTCTGACTTGTATGCATAGAGCCCCTTATGCCTTTGAGTCTGTGTGTATGTGTTTGTGCATGATGATCTGTCTGCATGAGTAGCTCAATATCTTTTGGTCTCAGTAAAAGGGGGCTGTTGTGTCTGTTAGTCTAATTCCCTGAATCCTTTAAGGTCTTTATTTTGGTGTGTACAGGTGCCTGTTTGTATGTTGATTTTTGTTCCAGGATGTACTAATGTTTTTGGCTAGTGTTCATGAGTGCCTATGTACTGGTTTGTGTATATGGAGTTTTCTGTATCTGTTGGTCTGTGCATATTGCTTCCTTGGATTCTGTTGGTCTTCTTGCACAGGTGCCTGGATATTAGCATGTGTATATGTGTGCATTAAATATGTCTAAGTGTATCAATGTGTGTGTGTGTTCTGTCTCTGTGTATTTCTTACTCCAAGGTCAGACATACTGACTTTGTCACACATAAACATCAATGCGTGTTTTCTGTTGCACACTATTCAGGTTTTCAACTGCTGCAGCACTTTCAATCTCATTTGCAAATATTGGCCAGATGGACCCTGTACTATAATTTAACCACATATTTTATATGTGGTGTCCATCATTCAATTTGGACAATTTAGTAGTTTTAAGGGATTTACAGGACTGTTCCATCTGAAAATGAAAGACACATGGACTCTCCATTTAGTAAGTAATATTTGTTAACTGATATATTGTAAAAATTATAGACTCACTGTAACAACGTTTTTATGTTCATGCTTAACATATGGACAATTAGTATTCATAGTGGTATCAAGACAGCCAGCAGCTTTCGGTAACTAAAATACTGTTGATTAGAGAAGGAAGAATTTCTGAAAGGGTGACATGGATAAGATAAATCTTGCACGTACCTCTGAACAGCTGGTGAGTCAACTCGGTCCTCAAAGTCAATGAGAAAGAGCATTAGATAGTGGCTGCACTTGGTAAAGGTCCCTCTGTCTGGCATTCTGTTCAGTGGCTGCGTTTGGGCACCTTTAGAGACCAAGAAGTCTCTCCCCCTGTAATCAGCATCACCAGAGATGACTGCAAATGGTTAACTCTAATGTCACGTTGCTGTTCCTATGTTGTACCTGATATACAAATGTATAGGGAGTTAGTGAAGAAAACAGTACATATTTCTGGCTGAGCGACACACTTCAGACTTTCAAAAGATACTTGAGTCTTAGCTCAAGTATTCACAGCAAATTAAGAATTCCCCTGCAACTCTTTTTTGAACACTTACTGCACACTCAAATACACCGGGGAAATGCTATTAAAAACTGGATAAATCCAGTATTCACATACTATGTGTTAGAAATGAGATCTCTGGTTGGCTAAGGCTTGCGCTAAAGCCAGGCAGAAACCACCACTTTAGTCAGGGCAAGGGAGTTACACGCCAAAGATAACCAATTGCTCACCCACTTAGTAGCTTGGCACGAGCAGTCAGTCTTATTCCGGAGGCAATGTATAAAGCGTTTGTGCAACACCCACAGCAGCAACACACTAGGCACACCACAAAGCAACTCCACACAAGGTTATATCAAAAATAACCTTTGTATTGTCATAAACACATTAGATCATAATCACACAATGTACACTGTACCAGCTGGCACTAGGCAGTATTTACAGGGGATTATGTACAGCTGGCCGAGCCAATCGGGCCAAGGTCAGAACCTTTAGAAATGCACGCAGTAACACATATAACGCACAACCAGTAACTACTTGCAAAATTAGAAAAGTAGCATCAAATCCTGCAACATAAACCATAGAATGCACAAATCATATTATGCAGGAATCTCATCAGGCATAAAAATACATTAGGCGCCAACTTCATAAATATAATTCACATGAGGTATCAAATCACAAGATGCAATGGGCATCGCACACCTAACCACCTTAGGCAATAATTAGCATGAACACAGTGTGCCCCAATCGGGGGCACAACACACTGAAAATGGCCTCAAGCCCACTGGCCTCTCACAAGGGCTCAAATGCCCATTGTCCCGCAGTCAGGACTGGCTGCAAAATCAAAAGTGCACCGAGCGCTGGGGCAGGGCAGGAGTGTTTCTCACACCTATCTCGTCTCCTTAGGAATAAAGATTCCCCCAAGACGTTGTAGCTGCCTGTGCTCTCGCAGGGAAGCTGGGGAATTTAGGCCAAAAACAAGCACCGGCACTCAATGTGCCTGAGGAGCACTAAACATGCTCCCAAACTTAGCCCCACCTTGCAGAGGCCAGCAACTGCGGTGTCCCTGTGAAGATTAGCAGACTCTGGCCAGTTGGAGCCCCCTCGGGGACTCTAAAAATAAACTGTGTCCCACAAAGTTGGGGTCCCGCTCTGAGACTCGGAAATCAAAAATGCCCCCACTGGGATTGTAAAAACAATATCCTGCCCAAAGTTGCAGAGGCCTGCAACTGCGGTGCCGCTGTGTGTCCCCAGAGGAGTCTTGCACGTTGGAGTCCCTCTTCGGGACACTAAGGTGGGAAATGCCCCCCACAGAGCAGAACACAAAATGGGCGAACCAACACAGCCACCAACCATGCACCTGACCGGCCCCCACTCCCCATGGCCTCTGTAGACTCCTCTGGTCCTTCATGGGCTGGAGATACAAGGCGCCGTCTTTCTCTGGACGACCCGCGGGGCTCCCACTTGCACACGGGGGCCCGCTGTCCTGCAGACACTGTCGGCCAGGTTGCGGCGTCACTCCGCCTCTACTTTCGGCACCATGTGGACTGCTTTCCTCCCGGCCGCAGGCCTTACTCCTTCCGGGCTTCCTGCCAGTGCGCAGCTTCTTCCTGCTTCGGGGACCACTCCCGCCCACAGTCAGGCGAGGAGGCCTGGTTACTGGTTTTGTGTAACTACGGCGCTCTGTCTCCCTGGGCTGCGGTGGTGATTCCTTTTAGTTAGAAAGTGCAACTATGCGGGGTGGCCCCCCCGCTTGGAATGGCAACACGGGGTAGGCTCCCGTTGCCCAAATTAAAGATATTAGCAGGGTGGGCACCCCCTACAACACGCAGCCATGCGGGGTGGGCACCTGCTTTTTCAATGAGCTCCACTGCGGCTGAAATCACGGGATGGGCTCCCGCTAGAGAGTACCAATGCGGAGTGGGCAACTGATTGTAGAAATTAATCCCAGAGGCGGCAACAATGCGGGGTGGGCACCCGCTATTAATTGAATTCCCCAGGCAGCCTCTCAGTGCTGCAAATTATAAATAGAAGCACCCTCTAAGCGCTAGGGCCCACAATTCAGCAACAAGTCAGAGGGGCGAGCTGGACAAAATTAAAGCACTGCTCCCAAGAAGCACAGTGTTCCTCAGCAATAAGGATGTCGCACTTTTCAGCAAGAATCAAGGTAGGGCGCTCAGTCCAGAGAAAAGTCCTTTCAGAGGAAGGGACAAGGCTGGGCCCAGGCAGGCCAGAACACAGGGCCCCGAAGCAGGGAGGCAGTTCCTCGTGGCAGTTCCTCCTGGAGCCCAGAAGCAGCCCCCCCCCCAAGTCAGGAATAGCACAACAACATTCATGGGCTCACACCCCCTTCTTTTATACACCCTTTTCCTTTGTGTCACAGCACAGGGCTTGGGAAACCAGATGCAACTGGTTTTGGAGCACTCTGTTTACCAGGCTCCTCTTCCCTATTGTTTGGTGGGGGCTCAGTGATCAGACGCACCACAGGGGGCGGAGCCAGCATTGTGGAGGGAAGGCACAGCCCTATTCCGGTCCCAGGTTCACTCCTCCCTCCTATCTAGATGGAGATCTCTCTATTCACCACTGGGCTGACTCACTCTATCTCTTGGAGCCACCCACACCTCTCAGCTCCTATCAATCACAATCCAGACACGCAATTTACATCAGGCAGGCAGACACATAGCACACAGAAATGCCAACTTCTAAAAGTGGCCTTTCTCCACCAGTCACCATAAATCTGTGCACACCATTGTGCAGCATTTATTCTCACAAGTTCATACGTACTAAACTTGCCACTGCACTCCTCTCATACCAGGAATTGCCAGGGACACACATATCCCCAATGCATTCCTATGGGAGGGCAGGCCAATATCACCACATTCACTCAGAGCGCGTGTGCACTTTACACTGGGCAACGGTGCTAAAGTGCGCAGAGGCCAAAAACTACCAATATCAGGTCACAGAAAAGGCAAAAAGTTTAGAGGTGAACCTGCCAAAAGGGCCAAGTCCAACACTATGTGTATCCGACTATGCATGTACAGTCGGAAAAAATAATTTTCGGAGAAAAAATCTTAGTGTTAAAAATGTTGCTCCACGTTCATGAAATAATGTATGCCCTACGTGCATTAGACACAAGAGGAGGTATCTAGATACTGTAAGCTGCCATTCTAAATGAACACCATTCAAATACATGTTCAGCTTTCACATTACATACTTTACAAGGTGCTCACGTTGAAATGTTGTGAATTGAAACAATCTCAAAGTTATGTATATTTACAAGCGTAATGTAATGCTGGCACACAAACTCATATTGCATTAGCACTTTGTCTCGAGGATTCTTGAAAATGAGGCAAGTCGGCTCTTTCTGTACCCAAAAGAGCTTTTGTGCAATACTAGTTTGCTGGCCTAGTGAGGGAGGGTTCTGTTATGTGTCAGATTTGGTCCTTTTAGAGAAGGGTGATAGAGCATGCTCCTCCAAAAAGCAGTGGTATCCTTCATTCCGTCATCAGTGCAATTTACACTGGACAATTCTCGGCCTTTGGAATTATCACTGTCACGCTGTAGAAACTCTTCCTTAAAAAATTCCTCAGAGGAAGTTACACTTCTGAAGGAAGTTATTTTTCCCCTTTCTTATGGTCTGGCCAGACAGGGCATCTGTCCTGAGCAACACCAGAGAGGAGCTTTGGCAAACCCATGTATTGGGAGCAAGGAGTGCATGTTTTGTTTGGGTAGAAGTTGTGTTCTTCAACAAAAAAGCACTTGCCCTTCACACAGCTGTGATCGATTTGATTATTTATCCTGGTGCTTGAGGCTGAACTTTCAGGGAGACACACATGCTATTGTAATGTTATTAAAGTGTCTTAGATAAATGGATAATTTAAGTTATTTTTCTCAGCAGCAGATTGGAGGAGACAGTCATTAACCTACAAGGATATTCAGGGTTGGCTTCACTGTACAAATGTCACGTGACAGTTTAACCTACACCAATATTATTCTACAATTCTTTGCTGCCACACAAATACCTGTCAATTTCCATGCTATTTACTTGAAATGCTTCAAATTACCATCCAGCATTTCTTTACAGCCAGGCCCTTTGGTATTGCCTGTGCTTGTTCAGAGGATTGATTGCTACCACTGTTCTCCAATGTATGTTTTGATCTTCGAAAGCAGATCAAACAGGAACTTAGCAATGTTAACTCTATATGCATTTACAGTTGTGACGCACATACGCTTACCATATGGAAAATCTTTAACCTGCCGGCCAACTCGTCATTTGAAAATGTTCTGCATAGTCATGCGCTGCATCTGTTGGCCAGTATGAACAACAACTGAATTCACTGGCAGCTCCCAATTGTCAACTATAATGTCACTTAGCAGATTTAAAATGAAAATTGGATTGAGCATATGCTATTTTTTTCTCTGGTCGGTAAACAATAGGGGCAATGTGTTGGGTAGGTCCCACTCCAGGCTGGTTATCCAGTTGATTCCCACCAGCCTCTGGTAGCCAGCAAACAGGGGTGTAACATGTGTATTAATTGAATGCAGTCCACATTGTGCTTTTGCATAGAATTGATGCTGGATTGTTTTGTTCATCATCTTCTTTATCCATAGTTGATTTCATGACCATTGGTGGGTCAAACTGTGTACCTCCATTTTGTTGTCACCTAGATTGAATTTCTGAGCTATTGCTTCAATTCGTCATTTGTGCCATTCTCCGGCTTGTTCCCTTATTTATTTATTTATTTGCGTGCTTATATAGCGCTATGAATAGACTCCCGAAGGAGTATCTCCGCGCTTTTGACACCTGGGATAAGAGACTTAGAAGAAGCCACATGGAGGAAGATTTATAATCGAGGCCTCATATGAGCTAGCAGATAATTGTTTAGCATGAGCTGAACAGAAAGGTTTTCAGGCATTTTCTGAACTGAAGGTGATTCCTGCACTGTTTTAAGGAAAGCGGGAGGGAGTTCCATAAGCTGGGGCCTACCACAGACAAAGCCCTGCCTCCTTGCCTGGATTTGGTAATTCTGGGAATTTTTAGCAAAAGTTGTTCGCCTGACCTAAGGGTGCGAGTAGGAGCGAATGGAGCAAATTTTGTAGCTAGGTACTCTGGTCCCAATTCATTAAGGCCTTTGTGAATAATACAGCAGGTTTTGAACTTCACTCGTTGCCGAATAGGCAACCAGTGTAGTTTATGCAATAAAGGTCTGGAGGGAGACCTTGGAGGTGCATTAAGCACCAACCTCGCTGCTGTATTTTGTACCACCTGTAGGCGGTTAAGAACCTCTTCATTGGCTCCTGCCAGGAGACCATTGCAGTAGTCAAGACGACTGATAATCAGAGCCTGAACCAGGGTTCTCCTATAAGTATCAGGGAGGAAAGGAAAAATCCTCCGAAGGAGACCTATTACGTGAAAGCATGTTCCTACAGTAATGGTGACGTGATGTTTCATAGTCAACTCTGGTTCCAATCTGACTCCTAGATTCTTGATCACAGTTTTGGGCTCAGGAACCGGGCCTAGATCGAGAGGCCACCAGTCAGGAGACCATTGGACCTTTACATCGCCGAAAAGCATCACCTCCGTTTTTCCAACGTTGCATTGAAGGAAATTGGAGGACATCCACCTAGCAACTGCCTTCATTCCGTCGGAGAAAGATTGTATTATCTCCGGTGTAAGATGTTTAAAAGGGAAGAGCAGCTGCGTATCATCAGCATATGATACTGGGTGGAATCCATAAGCTCTGGTTACAGCTGCCAAGGGGGCCACATAGGTGTTGAACAGAGTCGGGCTCAGACATGAGCCCTGTGGAACCCCCTTGGTGATGTTGACCTCCTCCGACCTAAAGTCACCCATGGTGACAGATTGGGTGCAGTTGGAGAGAAAGCTTCTGATCCATTCCAGTGCAGTACCACCGATTCCGCTCTCAGACAGGCGTTCGATAAGGATGTTATGAGAAATGGTATCGAACGCTGCCGATAAATCTAGTAGTACCAGGATTACAGAATAACCTTTATCCTGGTACAGCCGAAGATCGTCTGTTATCGACAGCAAGGCCGTTTCCGTACTGAATTTTGGCCTAAAGCCTGACTGGGAAGGATCGAGGCAGCCTGATTGTTCCAAATAGGTAGAAAGATGTTTATTAGAATGTTTTTCGGTGATTTTCCCCAAGAAGGGTAAAAGGGAAATAGGTCTAAGATTAGACAGATTGGTCCAAGGAATAGATGAATTCTTCCTGATCGGTCTAACAAGAGCTTTTTTCCAACACTGTGGGACTACTCCAGATGTTAATGAGAGGTTTACTAGCCTCTGAACGTCAGGGCCCAGAGTGCTCCCTAGTGGGCCCATGAGTCTGGCTGGAAGCCGGTCTGCCGGACTTCCACTTTTAATATCCATAAGTAGTCTTTGGACCTCACTTAGTGAGATTTCCGGAAAGTCATTAAATGAATGAGATTTTGTAGCTATAATGGATGGCATATACGCCAGAACAGAAGGATCCTGGTTACTGTTATCCGTATTTGTCAACTCTATTCTCCTATATATAGCGTCAATTTTGTCAGAAAAGAAGCTCGATATACTGTCACAAAGATGTTGTGAGGCCATGTCTGCGCTCTCGCACGCTGCAGGTTTCAGAAAAGTGTTGACAATCTGGTACAAGGTCTTTGAATCATTACCAGCTGCCTCTAACTGAACGGTAATATGATGCTTGCGAGCAGATCGTATGGCTTTATGATAGGTATTAAGAGCCATCTTATAATTGATCTTATCTCCTTCTAGGTGAGAAGTTCTCCATGTCTTTTCAAATTTCCTGGCTATACGTTTAAGACTACGCAAATCTTCTGAATACCAAACTTCATGTTTCTTAGCAAGGCTCATTTTGAAGGTTTTTATTGGGGCAAGTTGTTCTACTGTATCACCAACAGCTAAATCCCACTTTAGAAGAGCACTATCAATGTCGTCTGTGCATACGACTAGGGGGGGAAGATATTTTTGTTCAAAGGTAATGTTGGTGATTTTGTGCCACTGCCTTCGTTTAGATGGAATATGGGCATGTACAGTGGCTCGCGGAACATTTATTGGCATGAAAAATTCAAGCATAAAATGATCTGTCCAGGGATATTGTTTGGGTACATTACATTCAATACCGGAAAAGTTGGTTATAATCATGTCCAAAGTATGTCCCGCTTGATGTGTAGGTCCGCTATTAAGTTGTTTTAGTCCCAGAAGAGAGATATCTGTCTTGAAAGATTGTACCTCAATGTTATTTTCCTCCTCACTATGAATATTAAAATCCCCAAGTAATAAAAAGTCTTTTTCAGGGCTTATATGTGGTGCTATCGTTTCTACTAGCAATTTTGACATATTTTTCAAAGGGCCAGGCGGGCGGTAAACCAGGGCTCCTTTCCTACTACATTTAGTGGAAGAATCCATTCTAAATACAATCATCTCAAAATCAGATGTGCAGCATTGATCCAAGATTGCGACCGAGATCTCGTCCTTAAATACAATTGCTATCCCTCCACCAGTCTTTTTCGGTCTGTCCTGTCTAACAATCTTATAACCCACCGGTATGCCAAGGGTAATGGCAGGGGTGGTATGAGGCTTAAGCCATGTTTCGGTTAAAAAGCACATATCTGGCTTGTGGGTAGAGATAAGGTCCCAAACCTCGGTAGAATGCTTCACTAAAGATCTCACGTTACACAATAGGTTGCTACCCCCAAAAAGCTGAGTAATCGTAATGTTATCAGAGCATTGGTGATAGCAAACACTATGCGACAAAAATTGTGTATGGCAGGAACAACACGAAAATGGCCCTTCAGGGCAGAAATGCAATGAAGGGGAACACTTAGGTGAAAACAGAGTGGGACGTAACTGACGTAAAGAATAGGAGGAATATACCAGCCTAGTACCTGTAGTATCACCAGGCGGGAGTGCCATAGCCCCTAGCCACGTCCTGTCGCGGACGGGCGCAGACGGGCTTCTCTCTGGCGCGTCTCAGGCGCTTCACTGCGCGCGATCGCTGCGCGCTTACAGTGACGAGAGGGCTAAATACCCTCAGGTTACAGCAACTAGAGCGCTGCCCGCTCAGGCTGATGCGGAAGTGACCTGGCTCTGCCTGACCCGCCCTCCGCTCAACGGCACTGATTGCCGAGTCGGACCGGGGCGGTCAGGACGCGATATCGAGCCCAGGCTATGCACAATTAGATTTAATCCTTTTTGACCCAATAGCGAGTAGCGCTTAGTAAAGCTAACAGAACAATTTCAGTTTAAAATGCAGCGTTAGTGGAATGCGTACATTTAAAATCACAGTTATCATACAAAATGGTATGCAAGCATACAAGATTAAAAATCATTAGCTGCAGTGTCTGCTTCTAAATGCCAGAGCGCCAGCGGGTCGGGAAGACGCTCTCACAGTCCCCTTACCGCCTTCCCTACCCTTCCCTTCCCATCCACAGAGCACATCCATTATGGTTACTTCAAGGTAAGCACAGTATTAAGGCCCAGCTTTAAAAAACATGGGCATATTTTTTTATGTTTTAAAGTTCATGTTTGATATTGTAAACACCAACAGGGTGGGCAGCTGTTCCTTACATTTGCTGTGTTTGTAGCCAATCAGATGAGGTTGAAAAAAGCAACCTACTTTATGAATATGTATTAGGACGGTCATTCTATGACCCCTGCACCTGAAAACTTTGCAAATGACCTATTAGTATATAGATTGCATTCCAGAATTGAAGGTTGCAAATAGTCAGTGTGCATTTTGATCCCACTATTTGCAACCTGGCCTTTCGTACATCTGTCCCTTTAGCTCCTGTGTCAATCTCTAATGTTACCATTACACCAATGATGAACAAATTATATCAATAATTGATAATCTGTTTGAGCTGAGTTACTGTACCATGGCCAATGCCTCTGATGTTGACCAATGGGTGGTAATGAATCACCTCAAGATAAATACATAAAAAGAGATACTAACCTGTGATTAATGCCATATGTCGGTCATCTGTCAAAAAGAGCTTGGCCCACCTCTATACCCATCACATCAAGTAAGGAATCCCAGTGTGATTATAGATATGAAATTCTCTGATTCCAGAGTTACAGCTGGGACCTTTCAAATTATGAGATACCTTCTTCTAGCATTTGTTTATCTAGGTGTCCAAATTGCAAGTCTCCATTAACTTAGTACTGGCCTGTCTAGAGTATGCCAATGGAATATATGGTAGATCATCCCTCAATGGATCACGCCCATCAGAGCTGACCACGCCCACCGCCAGCCTCTTAAATACGATTGCGCTGCTTACTAGCGCTGTTGCCCTGACTCTCTCCTGAGGCGGAAGCCGGGAGATTTTATGCTCACTTTATTTTACTTGTGTTCACTGTGATTGTTATTACCTGAGTCACTTGCTTCGCTATTCGCGCCCTACCTCCCAGCAGATTGATTGCTGATGCGGACAGGGTTGCCATAGCAATGCCGCCCTTCGGCCACAGGCCACGCCCATCAGAGCTGACCACGCCCACCGCTACCCTATCCCACCACTATTTACATGTACAGGAACCGGAAGCGCAGCGGACGAGCGCAGCGGGCGCGACGATTGCGCGCAGAAGGCGCGCATAAGGCAAGCTCGTCTGCGCTCGTCCTCGCCGAGGCCAGGCCTAGGGCCCCCCCCCTGTACCACCGCGTCCCCGGCCCGCCACCAACTTATCGCCACTAACCTACTCCTTCGCTGAACTCCTTAGTATCAAACCTAAAGCAGAGTTAGCCCACTCTCTACCTCATTTCAACTATAACAACCCTTGTATAGGACCGCTCAAATGTCCCACTTGCACTGAGACTTTGCCTGCTCATCCCATAACTCCTCCCCTTTTAGTGTCAGCAGCACTCATAAACGTATGCTCCCTGCCAAGACATAAACATGAAATCGCCGATTAGTCTTTTCTAAAACTGACTATTGTAATGCCTTGTTACTAAACGCACAACAAAAGGTCCTTAACAAATTACAGACAGTGCAAAATGCAGCAGCCAGGACTCTGCTATCCATAATATCCCAAATTTGCATCTGTCTCCCCCCTACATCCGAAAGCTACACTGGCTGCCGGTGAGGAGCTGCATTAAATTCAAAGCTTTATGCATAGCTTACAAAGCTATCCATAACCACGGCCCTCTATTCCAAAGACAAGCCTTCCGCCCGCTCGAACACCCAAGAACATTACGTTCATCCTCGGCTCACCTGCTAAGAGTCCCTCGCACAAGAAGGGCTAACTGGGGCGACAAACGTTTTTCTGTTGCCCCAGCCAAATTGTGGAACACACTCCCTCTCCACATCAAATGTGCTCCAACTCTGCTCAACTTCAGAAAAAAACTGAAAACTTGGTTGTTCCCAGCCTAATTCCCTCCCTATCCGCCAGAGAGTTCTGCAACTATAGCGCCGAGACACCCTTGGGTATTTGCGCGCTCTAAAAATCGCAAAATAAAATAAAATAAATAAATAAAATGTGATTCAAAAGCGATGGAGACTACAGAACATAGCTGAGAGACAACTTTTTAGGCCTAAAATACAATTTGGCATTTCAACATATTTTCAGTGCCTATCCTGACTCCCATGCCCAGGCCTATCATGGCTGTGGGCATCTTTTTCTTCAGCAAGAACCCCATAGCTTCCATCAAACAAGACTTCTTTGATCTAGATTGTCCCAACTCCTGGCCATCACTTACTTCAAACAATCTCAGACAGGGTGAAACTCCTCAGTCCAGATATGCAACTTAACCCCTGCCAGACTGTAAATAAATTATAGGCAGCTTAAATTCTAGAGAGCTATGAAAATCCAGCTTTATCCATCTTCTCTTCTAATGAGCTATAGTTAAGATCTAGGTAAAAGGGTAGGTATCCACAACCCTCATTGCATCTACCTTCACACTATTCCTCTACAGCTCATGCCTCTGCACAGCGCTACACCATGATTTGTACATGTCTCAAAATATCACACACCTCACAAAACATTTCCAATGTAGCTGCATCTGCAACAAATTCCTTTGTTACCATGCACTACATGAGGACACCTAGGGACCTGATGCAAATTGGAATGCATCATTGCTTCTTCGCAGTATGAAGCATTTTCCTAATGCCACAATAAAATAAACTACAATACAAAACAGTAAAATACAGTTCAATACGTTACAACACAGGTTGCCTCAAGCTTAGCTGATGGATATGTAAGTGTTCCCAATACTTTTAGTGACTGGACTAACT
This sequence comes from Lissotriton vulgaris, assembly GCF_964263255.1. Taxonomy (NCBI): domain Eukaryota; kingdom Metazoa; phylum Chordata; class Amphibia; order Caudata; family Salamandridae; genus Lissotriton; species Lissotriton vulgaris. Next base: position 771,156,700 of record NC_141699.1, on the reverse strand, counting down.
TGCCTAGTGCAATTTACATCATCAATATGCATCAGTATCTGAAGACTTTACTAAGAAGCATATAGACATTTAAGAAAAAGCAGTACAAGGAAAGCCATAGTCTGTGATATAGCTAATCATAAAGTTATAAGGAGAGGAATGAAAATAGGCAATTGAAGGCAGTGCAACACAAAGAACATGCCTCCTCATATATGGTGATTGCTTCTGTCTGGGATGGTCAAGTGCTGGTGCATCCTTAAATAGTCGGAGGAAGGACATAGTGGCTCCTCTCCTTGACCAGGTTGCTGGGGGCTTAAATGGACACCAGTATATATTTAATTGTTTATTGGAAAGGGGCAGGCATGCTAATATACACAAGCGGGTGGTTCTTGTGTTTGCTTGCTATTGTGGTAGAGGCTGGGACCTAGATATACAAAGAGTGTGCATTGGTTTTCTGTTACGTTTTTCTTCATAACCTGATGTAAAGTCTTCTGCTGAGATTTACAAACCAATGTAAATCACAATTTGTATTGGTTTGTAATCCAAAGTAAGGCAGAATGCATCCTTGCATTGCTGTGCGTCAAGGTTGTGTTCCATGTATGGTGCATAGGTGTTCCCTAGGAGTACTAGGAAAGTATACTCTGAGACTGCAGATGATATATGACTCTTAAAAGAGGTTCATTCATTCATTATATTATTTATGGATTATGCACTTACGATCAAGTGGTTCAAACGTAGACCTGATGCACCTGTTAGGGCTAGTTTGATCAGCAGTGGCCGCTGTGAAACAAAAGAGGTGAGTCAGCAAGGGGGGAGAATGGGGCACTGTGTAGCTGAGTGGATGAAGAACAGCCAACTGAAGCTGAACTCGGACAAGACAGAACTCCTCATGCTCGGCTCCACCCCCTCTTCCTGGGACGACTACTGGTGGCCGACCGCACTGGGAACAGCTCCAGCACCCACCGACCAACCACGCAATCTATAGTTCATCTTCAACTCCACTCTATCCATAACAAAGCGGGTCAACCCGTCTCGTCCTCCTGCTTCAACACCCTCTGCATGCTCCGCAATATCTACAAGTGGATCCCCTCCAAAACGAGAAAAACAGTCACCCAGGCCCTCATCAGCAGCAGGTTGGATTACGGAAACGCCCTCTACGCAGGAGCCTCAGCAAAACTCCTGAAACAACTTCAATGCATTCAGAAAGCAACTGCACGTCTGATCCTGGACATCTCTCGCCGCAGCCACATCACACCCCACCTGAGAGACCTGCACTGGCTCCACCGTCAACAAGAGGATAACCTTCAAGCTCCTCAACCACGCACACAAAGCACTCCACAACACCAGACCAGAGTACCTCAACAGACGGCTCAGCTTCCACACCCCCACCTGCCAGCTTTGCTCTGCCGACCTCGCCCTCGCCACAGTCCCCCGCATCCGAAGAGCGACTTCCGATGGCAGATCATTCTCCCACCTCGCCGCCAAGACTTGGAACACCCTCCCCATCCCCCTACGACAGACCCAAGACCTGCTGACCTTTAGAAGACTCCTCAAGACTTGGCTCTTCGAGCTGTAGCAGTATCCCCCCCCACCCCCCAGCGCCTTGAGACCCTCACAGGTAAGTAGCACGCTTTACAAATGTACTGATGGATTGATTGATTGATTGATTGTGGGGGGAAAAAATACAAAAAAAAGAAATAAAAAGGCACTTACCTCCTGGCTGCGGCCTCAATGCTCTTCTGCACCTTTCCTCTCGTCTCTTGGTAGTCATGCAAGGCTCCCAATGCCGTACGCCAATCCAGACACTGCTCTCATGCTGGCAATACTATTTACCAGCATGAAAGCAGCACTGTGATTGGCCTGAGCAGGCTGGTTTGACGCTCGGTTAGGGTGTGTACAAAAAGAGGGTATCCCCGACTAGAGTTCCTAATTCGGGATAAATCAAACAATTGAGAATACGATAAATTAGGAACAGGTTGAGTTATGGACTTAGACTGACATTAGACAACAGAAAATGTATCTAAACCAAATTTTGGGTACAAAAATATTTGTTCTTTATTAAATCATGATAAGTTTTAAAAGGAGTTACAATGATCTTTGGGTATATGTGAAGAACTTTCTACATATATTGCATACTGTTAATTCAAATTTATGGATTTTTAAAGTGCTTTACAGTAAATATTTAAAACATGGCTATAGGTTACAGTTTAGATACATTTTCTGTTGTCTACTGTCAGTCTAAGTCCATAACTCAACCTGTTCCTAATTTATCGTATTCTCAATTGTTTGATTTATCCCGAATTAGGAACTCTAGTCGGGGATACCCTCTTTTTGTACACACCCTAACCGAGCGTCAAACCAGCCTGCTCAGGCCAATCACAGTGCTGCTTTCATGCTGGTAAATAGTATTGTCTAATGTCATTGACGCTCGGTTAGGGCCTGGGAGCCTGTGCTTGATCTCCACCCAGTTGTGTAGCACAGCTTGGGTGGAGAGATCTAAGTGCGCATGTCGGTTTGGCCTTCCTAAGACGGCTGGCCAAACCGACATGAGCACTTCCAGCAATGCCCACCACTCCTCCCCTTGCTGCTGTCCATCAGGATGGCACGGCCCAGCCCCGCCCTCCACTTGACTCGACAGAGCAAAGAAAAATTAAACAATACTAACCTGTGTTATTATAATTTTGTTTTTCATGATTTCACTGCTGAGAGAGCAGTGGGGCAATGCTCCTTCTCCTTAACGGAAGAGCTGAAGCTGAGTGCGACACTTGAGCTGTATTAAGATTTTATACAAATAGCTATCATGTTGTATGAAGGAGTCATTTCATTTCTGAATTGCCTCTGAAGGTATGCCAAAAGGGGCAGCCGTTTAAGAGTTATACCCAGGGTCAGACTACTCCCTGCCATCTCAGAAGTTGTGAACAGAAGTTGCTTGAGTCAATTTCAGAAAAGGGAAATTAAAAGTGTTTGTTTCAGCTGAAGGGGGATTTTTTGCACCCCAGCTCCCAACGTTGATATCTTCTATCAGCCATCTTTGTTGTATGGTCATGTGGATTTTCAGAATGTAGTTACGCTTTGAGACATCTGAATATCTGAGTGACTCCAAGGGTTTGTTGACTGACCTCCTGTTTGAGCTAAAGGGACAGAACATACTTCAGAGGCCTGCCTGCACCTGCTTAGCTGACTTGCTGCCACTGGAACTGGCTGAGTTCTGCTGACTTTTGCTGGAGTGAGTTCCTGATCCCCAAGAGGTGTCTCCCCAGGTCCTGGACCCTTACTGGCATAAGTCTGAGCTCCTACCAAGAAGAAAAGGTTAAATAATAAGGTTTGGGCTCTGCGACAGTGAACAGACCCCTTTGTGCCGAAACTCTGCCACCCACGAGGAAAGACAACGCAAAGCTCCAGTGAACACTTGCTCTTCGCATTACAGCGCACAACAGCAAGGACCGGCAGCATGACATCTCCACTTTGTGCTGCAGCAACGTAAACATGCAGTGGCCACCAGTGCAAATCTCCAGCAACAACTGTCTGTGATGCCCAACCTGCTCTTTATGTTGCAGCAATGAAAGCCTATGCCACCCTGTCTGCTCTTCACGCTACAGCGACAGCTATTCACGATTTTCTCCCTGGTCCTCGCTGCTTCCTCCACTGTGAATGGAACATTTTGTGCCGGACTTTGAGAAGGTAACTCTTTCACCAGGACTAACCTAGCCCCTGAGTTTGACCCATGCTCTATTACAGTCCAGCTGAACTTGTAACTTTACCCCCGTTCCAGCATGATCAGATAACCATAAGTGGTGCTTTGTGCTTTTAGGCACTACGCGTACTTAAAACTGAAAACTGAATATATTTGGTTCTACTGATTGGATTTTTGTTGTTCTAGTATCATTTTATTTATTAAACATGCTCTTTCTTTATACATTTGTTTGGAGTTTTTGTTTTGTTGTATTTTCACTTTATTACTGTTGGTGTAATGCATAAATACTTGAATACTTTACACCTTGCCTCAAAGTTAAGCCTGACTTCTTTGTGCCAAGCTACGGGAGGGTTAAGCACAGGTTAATTTAGTGACTTTTGTGGTTGACCCTGACAAGGATTGTGGTTGTTGCCTGAGAGGGGCTTCCACCTTCCTCAACTAATAACCTGATTTCTTCAAGTTACCATCATCCCATGTCTGAGTGTAATTGTGAGATGGAAAGAGGCAGTCATCATATGTAGGTAGTTAGGATCTGCAGGTGTAGACCAGAGTCCTCTTACTGGCCATCTGTATGTGTCAGATCTTCAGTTATTTCATGTCTGTTCGGTTTGTGATGGATGGCTTATCTGCTGAAACAGTCCTGAGTGAGGAACAAGACTCATAGGAGATATGTCGTATATACGGTGTAAGAGGATTGACACATATAAGGGAGTTATAGTGCAGCCTGTATGAACTACAATCAGATGCCGACCACTGAGTGTTATGGAATTAGTATTAGTGTGTGCCAGAAGGGTTATATATGAATTTAGATTAATATGTAATTCCAGGGTGACCTTAGGTCAGCCCTTCTTAGCTTACCTGATTAAATAAAGTAGTACCCTGGTTGAGCTGTTCCAGATCTGCGGGATGTTAACTGCAGATTGTACTTAAAGATTTGATTATCATTAGTTTCTATCCCACATTAACTATCTTTAGAAGTGCATATGCTGCTGAAGTCTCTCAATCTTGGCCCTCTGTATGAACCTATCCTGAACACAACAAACAGCTAAAAGCAGAGAGCACAGCGGCCTGTGTAGTTAACCGATAGAGCAGAGACAGAAACCAGAGTTTTATATAGCGTGAATTTGACCCAAGGGTATTGGGTATCAGAGCACTTTACACGAGCACCAGTTGCGTTACATGGGGACAAATTCATTTTTGTTAGGCACAGAGAGATTAAGTAATTTGCCCAGAATCACAGGACGTTGTGTGTCCTTACTGAGACTCAAACCCAGTTCCCCAGATTCGAGGTCGACCGCCCTAGCCGTTAGGCTAACTCCTCAAATCATTTTCATTGGAAGGGAAATGGTAATATTGCTGTATAGTGTACAATATGTTTAACATTCTTTAACTGCAACACATCAATTCTACAAAGGGGCAGAGTTATGATCTCTAACAGCAAAGCCATATACACACAGTTCTAGAGTCTGTCAGGGAGGCCTGCAGATGCTGTCAGTAATTAATTTGTAAAAAAAAAATTGAGTGCCAGGGCCCTTCTTGGAAAACCACTGCTGCCTGCACCACCCATACCCTGCCTGGGCTGCCAATGACAGTACCAACGTTATACCTATCCGTCGCACTCCTACTAGTGTGATAATTTCAGGCCACACAGAGCTTGATAATGTCATGAGAGGCTGATATTATTCATTTTCAATGTATTATGACTTAATAAGCACGCTTACCGTGCTCGTCGCAAAATTAAAACATGTGGCGAACTGTCACTAGAGCTGTTGCTGACAATTAAGTGCCGGTGCCGAGCACCGGAAACCACTGCCCCAAATTAAGAACTGGATGCTGTTACAGCAGGATAAGTTTTACAAGGTCATACAGATTCTTGGTATAGCGAAGGACTACGGTTTCTCATCGGAATCTGCATTGAGACTTCGAACCTGCTTGTACCAAGAATGCTACGAACTCAAAAGGAAGGCCTGAATAGGCATTTACAGCCAGGGAAGGGTTATATTATATTTCTTTTCAAGCCAGGCGACTTTGAGTCAGATTGGCCCTTGCGGACTACTGGCTCTACTTAATGCTAATATTAAAGTCCTGGCAGGCAGGTTACATGAGTAGATTATCAGCCTGGTATGCAAAATGGAGTTAGAAAAATACTTTTTTACAACGTCACACTATGTCGCATTTAAAAAAATACCCATTTAGAGAGTTTGGAAATGTCTGAACCATTGAATTCTTCCAACCACTGGCAAAAGGCGGAAGAACACACGGTTCAGCAGGCAGCAAGCCGGTCACATGGGAACCCAAAAGGTACCCGCCCCCCACCACCTCCGTGCGTGTGCATGCTAACTCCTCTGCCGCCGTACCAGATGTTCCTGTTGTGATAAGGCTTCCAACGGGATTCCAGCAGTTTATCAAAGGGGGCTGACCTACCTCAATGAAGTCTGAGCAGAAAGTGTACGCGGCCTGGCGTGCTCGCTAAATGCTGCCTTGTGCATCAATTTGTGATTCAACTTACAGAACACACTCTCCGTGTGCTCAAATGAATAGGCTGCCCATAAACACGTCGCGTTGATTTTTGATGAATACGTGTGACGTGACTTTTTAAGTGTGTTTTGCTTGTCTGTATTAACGATGACCTGATTTGCCTGGCTGCTGGATGAGCCTTTTAGAATCAAATGCCTCTTAAGGACATGGCCTGGGCTGTCACAAACCTTAAATGCCTTCAATCCAGAAATTACAATTTTTCTGACTGTGAGCAGACGGTCGTCTCTTGTAGTGTTTGCAATTACTGGTTTGACCGCACTGACTGACTGCAGTGGGTGTTGTTTTCTGACAGTCACGTGGGCTCTGCGAAAAGCTTAGGATTTGAGATTAGAATGGATCATTATGCTTGCTTAAGTTCTAAAAATAGAACTCTGTCTAGAAGGAGTTGGACTACGAGCAACGCATATACATATTCATTTGGAATAGCGACTCATCACCCTTTCTTAGTCCTTGTTATATCTATGTTCAGGCCTCCGCCACCAAAATCTTCGATTGGAAATCTAAGGCCAGCACATTGCGCCATCGGTGTGTCACTTTATTTGACGTACTGGCGATGGGCTTGGCCATATCTCTAAGGCCACGTAAAGTCACCCTGCATTATTTTTCATGGGCTTGTAAATATGGGCCTTTTTCATGCATTACTCTGCATGGAAGGGTCGTGCTGTCGCTGTTCCCACGTGACATCCATGGAAGCGGAACATTCCCAGATTTACAATGTTTTGTAAAGCTGGGAATGCCTCAGACTCCCACGCCTCCCCAGGAGAGGCATAGGAGTGGCGCAACGAGTAGAAATGCATTTATTTATCCTCGTTTTTTCCTCTTTCCATGCGAGCTGCTGAATCAGCATGTATAGAAAGAGGAAAATGCCCTCAATTATTGTTTTTGTGCAGTAAGCTGTCCCTTCCTGCATAAAACAATCATACCCACAACGCCGGGACACCGTGCAACATGATGCAAGAGTGCCGATGCTGGCGCATGGCAGCCAATGTGCACCAGCACAGGGGAAAGCACACGGATGGATCGTACTGTTGTTAATACAACACATCCCTGGGCTTTTAAAATGACACCACTCAGTGCAGCATAATGGCTTGCGGAGCCATGCTGCGTCATTTTGTTGTAAATGAGGCTCCTAGTTTTGTAGCCTCCTCCGAAAGATACCTACAACTGCAAAAACTGGTCTTGAGGAATGGGGCAGGAAACAACCCTTAACTAATCCATGATTGCTCATAGTAGGCATGCCTGTTCCCTGGTTAGATTTGGTGTTTTGGGCATGTACAGTTGCAGGACAAGGTGTAGTAATAATTATTGTGCCATATTTACTGCTGTCCCAGTTTAAAAAATAATTTAGTGCAATACCAGCGTTAGAAGGGACTTGGCAAAATGCAAGAGTAAAGTGCAGCAAATTCTTCTTTTTAAGGAGCCCATCATCAATCAATCAGGGAATTGTGAAGTTTGCTACCCACCCCTGAGGGTCTCAAGGTGGTGGTGGGCGGGTTGCAGGTCCGGTTCAGTCGAAGAGCCAGGTCTTGAGGCTCCTCCTTACGGTGTGCAGAGTAGGGAAGAGTCTGATGTTGACCAGGAGCTCATTCCAGGTCTTTGCCGCAACGTAGGAGAAGGTTCTGCCACCCGTTCTGGTTCTGCAGATGCGCAGAGTTTCAGCTAGGGTGAGGTCGGCAGTGTGGAGGTTTCTTTTGGGCACGTGGAAGGAGACTTTTTTTGTTGAGGTGTTTGGATCCTGTGTTGTGGAGATATTTGTAGGGTGGGTGAGTAGCTTGAAGGTTACTCTCTTCTCGACGGGGAGCCCGTGGAGGTCTCGCAGGTGTTGAGTGATGTGTTTATGTCTTGGGATGCCCAGGACAAGTCTGGACGCAGTGTTCTGGAGTTTGAGTAGCAGGGATTTGTTGATTCCAGCGTAGAGGGCGTTTCCGTAGTCCAGTCTGCTAGTAATGAGTGCGTGGCTGACCATCTTTCTGGCTTTGAAGGGGATCCACATGAAGGTCCCGCGAAGGATCTGGAGGCTGTTGAAGCAGGGTGAGGTGACAGCATTGATCTGGTGGATCATGGTGAGGGAGGAGTCGAGTATGATGCAGAGGTTCCAGGTGTGGTCTGTGGGGGTGGGGTTGTTGCCGAGGACGGTGAGCCACCTAGTGTTGTCCCATGCTGAGGGGGTGGGTCCAAGGACGAGGACGTCTGTCTTCTCTGAGTTGAGCTTCAGACATCTGCTGCTCATCTAGGGTGAGATATCTTTCATTCCTTACGGAAGCTGAGTCTGGTGGCTTCAGGGTCCTTCGTTAGGGAGAGGATGAGCTGGGTGTCGTCGGCATAGGATACTAAGCTGAGTCCACGCTGTCTGACGATGGCGGCGAGCCGGCCATGTAGATATTGAAGAGCGTGGGACTGAGCGATGATCCTTGGGGTACTCCACAGTTGATCTCGGTGGGTTCGGAGAGGAAAGGAGGGAGTCTGATCCTTTGGTACTGCTGGCGAGAAATGAGCAGAGCCAGTCGAGGGTGGTTCCCTGTATGCCGGCATCATGGAGCCTGGCTGCGAGAGTGCGGTTGGAGACGGGGTTGAAGGAAGAGGAGAGGTCTAGTAGGATGAGGGCTGAAGTGTGGCCTTGGCCCAGGAGCATGGGAATGTCATCTGTGATGGCGAGGAGGGTAGTCTCGGTGCTGTGGTTACTGCAGAATCCGATTGGGAAGAGTAGAGGATGGCGTTCTCTTCGATGAAGTTTGTCAGCTGGGTGTTGACGATCTTTTCGATGACTTTTGCTGTGAAGGGAAGGAGAGAGATGGGGCGGTAGTTTTTCAGGTCCGTAGGGTCTGGAGAGGGTTTCTTGAAGAGGGGCTTGACTTCTGCGTGTTTCCAGTCGTTGGGGAAAGTGCCAGATTCAAAGGTGGCTTTGATGATGTGTCGTACTTCAGGAGCTATGGTGGCGGCCGCTCTGTGGAAGATGTGCAGCGGGCAGGGGTCCATGGGGGCTCCTGAGTGAGTGCTCTTCATGGTTGTGGAGGTATCTTCAGTGGTGGCCAGGGTCCAGGCGGTGATGGTGGGTTGGCTGTCATTGGTAGAGGGAAGGTGGTTTCTGCAGTCTATTCGCTGAAGTTGTCATAATGGATCTTGATTTTCAGGTGGAAGTAGGTGCCGAGCATGTTGCAGAGGTCCTGGGAGGGTGTGACATCAGTGGCTTCGCTGAGGGTTTGGTGAATTGCTGGAGAATGCTGAAGTTCCTGAAGTTAGTGAGGATTTTGTTCTGGAGGAAGATACTTTTGGTGGATGTTATGAGTTGGAGGTATTTGGTTATGGTGTTCTTGTAGGTGGTCTGGTCTTCAGTGGGTCTGCTGTTCCTCCATCATCTTTTGAGACGTCTGCAGGTGCGTCTGGATTCTTGGAGGTCGGGGTGAACCAGGTGGCCTTCAGGGGGCATTGTCTGTTGGGTTTGCGGTGGAGTGCGAGTTTGTCTGTGCAGTTGGTGATCTGCCGGTTTATTTAATTGGCATGGGGTTGAGGTTGTGTTCTTTTTGGTGGGTAGGGGTGGTGGTGAGCTGTTTCAGTCCGATGTTGGTGAGGTGGTCCAGGAGGGCAGTGAAGTTGGGGCCGCTGAGGTTTTTGAGGTGGAAGTTCAGGTTTCCGATTAGTATTTAGTCCAAGGAGGCGATGGCATGGGGTGCGATGTGATCTGTGATGGTAGTGATGAATGAAGCACGGTGCCCACGGGGTCTGTAGGCGAGGGTGGCGTGAAGAGTAGTTCTGGGACAGGTCCGGATTTGGAAATGAAGGTATTTGGTGGTGGAGGTAGATTCGCTTGTGCTGGAGGTAGAGAGTCGGAGGGAGCTCTTGTGTGCGATAGCGAGTCCTCCTCCTAGGCGGTTGGGGCAGTTCTTCCTCTGGATCTTGTTTCCATCAGGGAGGATGGCTCAGCATGGCTGTGCTGCAAATGCACATTGAGGAGGATGCACTTCTGGGCTTTGGTGGTGCAGGTGTCTGGCGTGGGCGCAGCAGTCGTGGGGAGGACAGGCAGTGAATGATTGTCAGCAGTTTCTGCAGGAGTACTGGCCGTGGATGGTGTTTGGCATAGACCGCTGACAGTTTTTGTTCCTTCTGGGGTTGAGTGCAAGGAGGGCAGCTGAGTCGTAGCGGTGGAAGGTCAGAGAACAAGGGTCCCTGGAGCTGTACGGGGTCTGGGATGGGCTCAGACGGGCTTGCCTTTGGCACACTATTCACCACCCCAGTGGCGGGGCCTCACAGCGGCCATCATTAAATAGGGAAGGAGAGAGGGAAGACAAGCTGGGAGGCGGGGAAAGGGCAGTGAGAATGGGCATGGAGGACCAGAAACAAAGGGCACAGGCACAACAATGAGAAGAAAGGGCAAAACAAAACAGAACCACAGAAAATAGACCAACACCAGGCACAACACATAAGAGACAGACAAAAGAAGATCGATGGGCAGAACACGCGACAAACAACAGCAGGCCTTGAACACCTACCGGCGAGGGGTAGGCGGCAGTGGCACAACAGCTGCAGGGGAAGAGAGCAGGGACTCTGGCCAGGAGGTCAGAGGTCCTGCTCAGGCACCTGAGCAGCCGCCACTGCCAAATACCAGAGTCGCTCAATACCAGTGCTGTCCCACCACTTATTCTTCTTGTCTGATTATCCCACCTTGCAAGTTCTTTTCAACCTTACGTTCGCCAAGTGTAACATTTTTATATACCTTTCTCTTAGTTGTTCTTTCCCTCTTTTCTTCCTTTCCCTTACTTCCTCTGTGACAAAGTCTGATGATGAACAGAATAACCAATCCCCAGAAATTAGTGGCAATACCCACCACCTGCAATCACAAGCTCAAATTTAGCACTAAAAGTTAAATACAACTGCAAATGATTGTTGAGTGAATTAGGTCCTTGAGGAAATCATTCTTTTTTAACCTTGCTGGAAGAGAAAATAATTGTGGCACATGTTGATATTAACTTCACCCTTCTGAGGGCCCGGTATACAATGTTAGAAGGCACTCGTGATGTAGCAGGATAAAGATTTTACCCCAACATGTCTGTACTGCCATGCAGTCGTGGCCATTACATGTAAGAGTGGTGTGATCGGGGGGGATGATTTCGATGGAAGATGATGAGGCAAAATGACTCATTTTTCCCTCACCATCGTCCGTCGAAATCACGCCCACCCACCCCAACCGCCCCAACACTCTTACCTGCACTGGCCGCGACTCCTGCCATATGGTCTGTTAGGGGTTGTGATGGCCTTATGCTCAGCAGCCCCATGGGCCATCACATTCACATTCTTCTGTAGACCTGAATGTTCTAAAGGTCTGTAAACATGAATGTTTTCCATGAGATACTTTGGTGTTGTAAAGGTCTGAAAAGTGTATTGTGTTGTTTACCACATTTTTTAGGTCGAGCATTCGAGACCTCTTGTATATACTTCAGTATATACTTATTTTTGTATGTACTTTGTGGGCTCTGGAGATCTGCCCTAGGACTTGAATGCTTCCGCTTAGGGACTTTTCTTCTGTTCAACTGCCTCTATTTAACTGTCTTGCTAGAAAATGACCAGCAGAGGTCAGTAAAATACCAGAATCACTTTAGCATTTTCTAAATTCCAGTCCATAGAAATGTCTTCCACGTGTACCCGTAGACAATAATATTTTTTTCAAATCTTGTATTTTCAGTGATATGACCACAGAAGGCCCTGATTTTATATTAAAAACAGATCTTTGGACTATACCATTTCCCGCTGAAAGGAAACATTTCTCGCCATATGTTCCCATACCTGGCATGTCACGCAGTTTGGAGCTTACTTTCCCAAAAGGCGAGACCGATTGCATTGCAAATGCTTGTTTATATTTCATTTTCACCATATCAACTGTGATATTATCCAAACCAAGCACCTCATAATGGTGAAAAGATATCTGGCAAAATTGAATTTCAAATATCATTCAATGTGATCTTGAAGTCATCCCAAGCCATCCCAAAACTAAGTACTTGAAAGATTATGGGAGTCATTTAGAGTTAGGATGAGAGGGAGGAGCTCCTCCATACAGGGAACCAATAAATCATTCAGAAGAGGGAGAATGACAAGGTTTCTGACAGCAGATCTTCAGCTTAGTACACCCTTCGACCACACATCTGACTGGTTAAATTGCCAGTTGCACCACTATATTTAGGGCAGGGTGAAAGTCACTGATGCGCCTTACCAGAACAAAATGAAATACTGATCAGGCTGAAAAAATTATTCGCCCTTTTCATTTTGCTGTGTCTACAGAGAATTTGTTGTGCCTGTAAATTTATTGTAAGGACAGAAATTTCCACTATGACAGTGGGTAACTCAAACATATGGCTCAATAAACATACAAATTACTCCATTCATCACCTTTTGCCAATCAACTACAGTGCTAGATAAATCTACTGCTGACATAGTTTGCTATAGAGCCTGCCCTGCACTTTCTTCAAAGAAACAATTCACCAAGTATTTCACTGTAACACTCCACATGCTCTTAGAACTGTGTAGTCAAGGGATCAGCCAGAAAATTAAAATATCCCCCACTTTGAACCAGAGTGCATTTGGCACCCAGCAGATGAAGCAAGTCACCACAACCCTCCTAGAAAAGCTCTCTTGTTTCTTTCATCCAAGCATCTATCCATTCACCCTTTCATCCTTCCAGGCACCTGCTGATAGCTACCATTTCACCTTTGCATTATGTCATCTTCTCATTCTTTCATCAATCATTAAATCTTTCACCATTCTGTTTATCCGCCCATCCATATCCAAACATATTCATCCATCTCTAAACCTAAACATTAAACCTATCCATCCATCCATCCACCCTTTCACCTATCCGTCTCTGCATCCACCCTTTCACACATCCATCCATCCTTTCAGTCATTCATTCATCCATCCTTTTGCTCATCCATCCACAATTTCACTCCATCCATCCACCTCTCCTCCCTTTCACTCATACATTCACCCGTTCCCTCGGCCATCCATCCTTTAAAGAATCTATCCAACCTTCAACCAAACAGTCCATTCATTTACCTTTTCACTCATCCATCCATCCCAGAGGGACCCTGACAGGGCCAAAAGATAATAAATTTAAAAAAATTGCAACAAAACTCCACAAATCTGCGGCAAAAATGAAAACAAAAAACAAGTGCAGGCTCCCGCGTTTGTTTTAAATACAGCCGCCAGGTGGGCCAGTTCCCAGGGGGCATATGGGCTACTTTTTAAAAAGGAGAGGGGAGCATAGTGCCCCCTCCTAGGGCTTAGTGTTGCCAGAGTGACACCACCTCCCTGGGGCTTTTTTTTAGGTCTCGCTTAGCGATGCAGCGCTTGCGAGATCTATTGTTGTCGATTTCTTTGCCGAAGGGGGACAGGACATGTGCACTCGTACGGAGGACAGGAAATATGCGTGCGTACGGCTCGTGGCGTTAGCACAAGGGACAGCAGATGTGCATGCGTACAGGAGATGTGCATGCGTACGGCTTGCGGCTTTAGCACAACTCCTGCTTGCTCGCTCCCTCCCTCCCTGTCTCTATGACGCCCCTTCTGCTTTTATTACATGCCGCTGTTATTTGCTTTTCGTCTTACACACTCCCTCCCTCCCTGACTCCATCAGGCCCCTTCTGTTTTTAATTTATTATATTCCGCCCCTTCTGCATTAATATATGCCCACACACAAGCCCTTTAATGTGCACGTGTTAGCACTAGGGACAGGAGATGTGCATGCGTACGGAGTGAGGAGTCTCTGCAGCCGCTGCAGCCCGGGCACCAAAGGAGAGAAAATAGGCAGGTGTGTACTGCAGAGCGGGCGCCAGGGGGTGGGTGGTGTACTTCAGGGTGTAGGGGAGCTGCAGCGGGTATCGCAGCCTGAGGGTGTCACCTTTAGTGTCGCAACAGCAGCTGCCATGCGTGTGTTGTTGTGTTTGCGACAGCAAGGCTGCCTGTTTGCGGAGCGCTTGTAGTTATTTGTGTACTACGCATACTATTACTAGTGTGCATTTATCCATCCTGCAAGAGCGCCGCGTCAGCTGTGATCCCCGCTGTGTGCATGTGGACACTGTGAATGTCCCTGCGTGTGCGCTTCACTCGTGTCTTTCTATGTGCATGCATCTGCTGTGTATGCCCGGTCATGTCTGCAGTACTCGCAGACTGCATGCGTGCCTATTTATGACTATGCCCGCTGTGTGTGTATGTGTGTGTGTGCGTCATGTCGTGTATACTCTAAGTGTGTGTTCTCTAAAGGAATGCATTTACTGTTGTAGGTGCAGTTTGTGTGTGCATTCACACCGTCATCTGCTATGTGGGTATACCTTATGCACGGTGTCTGCGTGCGCACTCTATGAATGGCGCACATGCAACCTCCTGTGTGTTTATGCGCCGTCTGCACTGTCTGCATACTACAAGCATGACGTTTTGTACTGTGAGTTATCCGTAGACATACTGCATGAATGTCCCGAGTAGTATATAGGGTGATCTCAGTGTGTTGTTTGCACCCTCCGACCATGCGTACTGTCTCTATATTCAGTGTGATCTCTCTCTAGGCCCATTGCGTGTTTGTTCGTACACAGTTCTCTGCTGCGCATGCACACATGCTGGGTGTGTTCCATGTGAGATTGCACTGCACCCAGACTGCGGACACACTCCGTGAATGCTCGAAACCCAGCCTGCATATTTTCTACGTATATTTAGTCCAGTACACTAACGCGAAGTGCCAACATGTAGCCTTTTAGCCGCTTCTCAGCGCTGTGTCCTCACAATCGTGTTACTAAGTGAGAACGTCTATTTAGGGATGGAAAGGGTGACATCCCCAAGTTTTCACCCATTTATTTGATATTTAATGTTGAGCACCTTTGCCAGCTGGTAAATTGGGCTAACCTTCGCAGCTGAACATCGGTTCTATGTAAAGTATTACTGTACAGATGACTGTCTCTTCATTCGACACCTGCCATAGTGTGTAACTGCACCGCGAGTGTCTGGTCAAACTCCATGTGTTAGGTGGTTTCAGTACAGCACATTTTAAAAATAATGTACAATCCCTATCAGTACACTGCAGTTAAGTATACGGAGAAAGGGAGGTGGGTCTATCTAGGTAACAAGCGAGCTAAGACACAAAGCTGTAGGAAAAACTAGGCTGATGGCAACTGGTGCCAGTAATTCCTATAGCGCCATGCTGCCGGGGTCAAAAGAAGCGCTTAAAATCCACATAACATGACGGATCCTGACACCCAATGATCCCTTAAAATAGTAGTGCCTGTGCCTTAATCTTCTGGATGTACTGTATCCAGACAGTCGGCTATGTATTACTACATTCTTCCGGATGCACTTTCAAATAGTGTAGATTCACAATTAGCTGTCTGTGTCATGTTAAATACCACAGGCCTAGTGAAGGAGGCCAAAAGCTGTCGTTCCATGGGTTGGCTGCTCCACCCACCAATACAAGCTCAGTCTTGGTGGGGTTTAATTTAAGTTGGCTATGGTACATCCATTCTGAGATCTCGAGCATAGTAGACTGAAAACTGGTGCGGGAGGAAAGGGAAGTGTCAATGGGAAAAATGTATTTTAAATCATCCGCGTAACTGAAGATAGTAGCTGCGGATTTGCGGAGAGAAACAATCAAAGGTTGCATGTACAAATTGAATAATAAAGGAGATAGAGCGGAGCCCTGATGGACACCGCAGGAAAGGGGAGAATAAGAAGGAGAAAAGGTGGACAAGTGCACTGCCTGGAACTGTCTGTCCAAAAAGGATCTAACCCACTTGAGAGCTATGTCCTGAATACCAGCGTTCTCGACACGGTCGATCAATATTGCATGCTATTGAGCTCAAACACTTCATTTGCATGTGTTACTGGCCGCCTTGTCGCCACCAGAACCAAACAAGCATTTGCAATGCAATAGGTCTCGCATTTATGCAGTTTGAGCTTTTGACTATGCAAATAACAATACATTTTATTTTTGTTTTGTTTTAAAAACATAAAGAAGAGACCTATTGCATTGCAAATACTTGTTGTATTGTTGGAGGAGGTGTGTTCGCAGAGAGTTGGACAAAGGTGAGATCTCAGCAATCCCGCTGTGTGGGACATACTGATGGTAACAGGAGGGGCTCTTGTCACCCAAGTACAATCAGCATCCTTGGGGACGTCTTTCCCCAACCATTAGTGTACCAGAAGGCCCGTTTGCAGACTGGTGGAACAAGGGAGCATGGCCTCTGGCGAGATCTCATCAATCCCGCTGTGTGGGACTTACTGGAGGTAGGGTGTATGTACTCACTCACACACCCAGTAAGACACTTATGCAGACACTCCCAGGCCCACTCAGACACTCACGCACTCACTGCTACACTCATGCACTCACTCACACACTCACTCTCAAAGGTTATAGGTTACAGTTAGGGAATACAATTTAAAAAACCTTCGAAGTTCCCTGAAAAAAACAAAGGTTACAGGAACGTTATAGTTAGGACATTAATTTAAAAACCATGGAAATTCACTGAAAAAAAAACATTACAAGAACGTTACAGTTAGGCTCAGATTTCACTCATACAAAACCAGTGAAATTCAGCAGTTGTAGTTACCTGAACTTACTATAACTTACACCCAGGCAATGCACTGCTTATGACCTCACATATTACATCATTCATTACCTGGTCAGTGACATCACTGATGACATCACTGATAACTTCTCAAATTACATCACTGATGACATCATTCAAAGAGCCACTCACACACCCCCTCACGCCCCTATAAAACCTCACTTACACCCACTCTCATACCCAGATAAGCACTCACAAACACAATCACAGACCCATACAAGTACTCACACACCCACTCACTGATTCATAGACCCACTAACACATCCACTCACTCATACATCTACTCACATAACAACTAACTCATCCAACCACTCATGCACCCACTCACAAATATAGCCACTCACACAGATACAGATACTAACACACCCATTTATACCCCAATGTTACCACTCACGGCTACTCACACACCAACTCACTTACCTGAACTGCTCTCAAGTGGGGGCCTTCTGTTTGCCTTCTCCATGGTCACAAAAAGCCGAAGAATTTTGACTCCAAGAGAAACCTGCTGACCACAGGGAGCTCAACCCTGCAGGAGACCTGACTGACTGCAAAGAGATATAATGCATAGAAGACACATGTAAGGACCAGAGAACTGCAGGAACAGTTGGAGAAAAGTAGGACTTAGTCATATTATTTTTTTACCTCCGGAGTACTGTAACAAAGTTCTGAGGTTCGTCTACGGAGCTTGCACAGTGGATGGGCAAGAAAACCAGGTTCCTCCCGAGTGTTTTGCTGCCCTGAAAATGTGTTCAGCTGGACTTCTGGGTAAAGATATCTTGTATTGATGATCTTTGTCTGGCTACAGCCTCCAGCCTTGCTCCACTTTAGATTTTGTAGGACAAAAAAGTGACTAACCTTGAAGTATAAAACCTTAGACTGAGGTGAAGCAGCAAATCCATCACAGCAACAAAGCTATCTTGGTGACATATCTAACTTCTAGTGACTCTCATTGGCCCTAGCCTTGACCTACCAAAGGATGTTGCCTTCCAATTCAGAGAGCAAGGGAGTGATTTACAGTTTTGCAGACAGGGGACGCAGCCCAAAACATTGTGGAGTACCTTTTATCCCAAACTGATGGTCTGCCCACTCTATTTTGAGTCAGACGGAGTGTCATGTTTCCAAGGCACTTCAGCCACTAGCTCTGTAGAGGTAAACCCTACACTGATGGAGTTTAGGGCATTGATGCAGGTGCATCAGATCATGCACCATATTTACTGCAGACCATCTGATGTATTTTTTTTTTAGCTCAGGACCGATGACTCACAAATACTGTTTATTTGCCATTTATGTTTTTTTGCAAAAACGGACTAAAGTGATTTGATTGATTGATTGATTGGTTGATTGACTCCCACGGCCTGGGGAAAAACTCCCTGGGTGTCAGATTTATTCGTTTTTATTTTTTAACATCAAACTCCTGCTTTTGAAATTTGAGAGTTTGATTCCAACAAACAAAAATAGCGCAGAGCAGCCAACTGAAACAAGATGGGGCCGGCAAACATCTCTAAATATGGGGTGGTAGTCCAGCCACGGTGGTAGAGGTGATAACCTCCACCACCCTGACAGACAGCGGGCCACTCCCCAAACTTTAAACAGGACATACGACTGAAGGTGTAACATTTGTCCAGGATGACCCCCTTCATTATTCAAACCCTGCTCCATCATAGCATGAAATCACCCATAGGTTCAAGTCAACCGCAATATGCTTTGCTCCCTTTCTGATTTTAAAGAAATATGAGTCTTTTTCCTTATCACCTTTTTCACTATGTTCTAAATTGTATTGGGATTTTTTTTATACACTTTGAAATTGTTGCTACTGCTTGAACTTATCTAACAGTTCTGTAGTGATTGCCTGCTACTTATGCAAAAAGAACAAATGATGGACAGAATGCAGAGCAATACGCACATTCGCCCCCAGTTACGAAGATCTGTGTTTAATCCATCATTCTTTTGCTCACCATGCCACCCCAGTTGTGACTCAGCCATAAGCAAATCAGCAAATCATCCTCATGGGAGCAGTCCAGCCCAAACTGCCAAGCCAGGTTCGCCCTAGACCAGAAACAAGCATCCTGGGACCGGTTTCAGGGTATTTCCTCTCATAAGTCAGGCCTGTTGAATCCAGTGGCGCAGTGAGCATGGGACTCTAGATCTTGAATCTCTCCTACTTCTTCTCAGATGTACAAATGTTAGCACTTCCTCACATCAGTAACAGGAATGCAATGTTGCTGGTGACATGAACATTGTGCTTGCCTACCTCCAGGCAATCAGCATTCCACTTCATCCTCCTGTTGGTCAAGAAATCCTATCATATTAACCCTCAATTACATACTTTTTGCTAGTTACCACTAGAAACATAAAACAAATATAATCTCCCCTGGGTTTTGTTAAGAGCATTACGTTCAACAACCTTTATGCCTGTGTGACAATATTTTTGGCTGCACAAAAACAACAATGGAAAATCCAGTTGGGAATTGGATATACTACAGATGAAGTATCCAGGGCCTAGAAGCATTTTTTCTGTTTTGCTGTCCCAGGTTCCTGGACATTTGTAACTAGCTATGTAACATCTTGGTAATCGTCCTTATGACTTGATATAGCTGTGCGTCTATACTGTTTAGATGCCAGGAAAGTGAAAAAAATAGATACAAATTAATTAAAATGCTAAAGAGGTTTTGATGTAGCTCAGCAAGGTTTTGCATATGTTGAAGAAAGTTGTCACCCCATTTCACTTGATGCCTGGGTCCGAGTAACATCTCCTTGTGGACACAGTGGGCCTGATTCACAAAGCTAAAGTTACATGTTTGTGTAAGTTAGCATATTTTAGGTATTTACAAACTACCTGTAGAGCTTTGCGAATCCACACTCTTTATACTTATGTGTGTGGAGGTTTCCATACCTGAAGATTTCCTAGTCATGGTAGGGAAATCTGCACACATAATCATAGGGGGTCGGGAGTTCTAAAACCCTGTAGATAGTTTTGTGACTAACTAAAAGTAGTAAACTTATACAAAAATGTACGTTTTGTGTTTGTGTATTGTGCTTCTTTCAATTATGACTGATTTCCTATAACTACAATTGAACTTAGTGTTCCTTTTTATTTCAATGGGGATCCACTTGCTTTACAACTCTTTGCCACCTTCGTTTTTTCTTAATTGTTTCTGAAACTACATCATATTTCTAGGATTTAAATAACCTTGGCTTGGACCTATAAGTTCTTTGTTTCTATAAGTTTATACTTGTTTGGTTAACTTGTTACCCACAATGAAAGCCCATGGTGCTTGAAAAGGGGATGGAATCTCCTTAATATGTTGTGTTGCGATGTCTTTGAGGATTGGCTTGCTGCTCAGGCCAACATTGCTCGTACTGAAACCTGTTTGCTTTCATAAGGCCATTCTTTTTAGGAAGTGTAGGACCTTACCCATAGCTCACTTCAGGATTGTGACAACACTTTCCTGTCTTCAGGCTTTCAGCCATGTTTTAATTAATATTTAAAAAAAACTCAGTTAAGCACTTTCTAACAAATACTAAGGCCAAATAATGTGTTCTGTGCATAACTGGATCTATGCATGTGGTCATGTGCGCTCAATACCAAATGGCCACGCAAAATATTGCCAGAAATCAGGGCTTTAAGTGGGTCATGTCCTGCCGGGGTTCAACACCAGCCGTTCTAAAAAGTAGGTGCTGAGACGTGTCCCTATCGGGCTCTCAATTTTTGCTCTCATCATCAGGGTGAAAAAAAATCTCAACTATGCAGCAGTACCACCCTTGTCTGCCTTTGAGGTAACGTCAAAGAGATTCGTTATAGTTCTTTCAAAGTCTCATCATTGCAGAACTTAAGTATTTTCAATTTTTTATACGACGAAGCCATAGGTTTTGCCTATTTATATTATTCAACTAACAACCACTGATAAAGTCAACAGTCCTGGCTTCTTGTAGTTGCAATATTGCTTGTTGTATTATATATGAATTAATGAATGAATGAATGAATGAATGAATGAATGAATGAATGAATGAATGAATGGGATTTTATAATGCAAAAACTTAACCCAAAGGGTATCAAGGCACAAAAAGACAGACATACAAGAATCCACAAAAAATGTAACCTGTAGAACTCACACCCTATAAACTAATCAGGGTCAGGGGCCCGAAACAACTATCAATGAATCTCATTCTGTGAGTGCAAGTGTTCTTGTGTAAAGGAAGAGAAAAAGTACTCCAATCCACCAAAGACTTTCTTCCGATGGCCCCTTCCGACAGGAACCCTCTACAAGGACCCCTCCCCCACCAGGAGATATATCTGGATGCAATGACAGAAGCAGCAAAATATCAGTCGATTGGCACACTGTGCTAAGCACAGGGACGGCTCTTCTGTAATGGCAGAGGAGCGTCACCCCACTGACAGCAAATCATAAATAAAACAATTTTAAAACATTGTTCTTATTGTTTTATTTATCTCTGTTTGCACTGCTATGTGGGAGTGGGAGTGGGAGGGGCGGCGCAGACCGTGACAGGCAGGAGTAGTAAGTGCGCATGTTAGTTTGGCCGGCTCAGCCGGTTTGGAGAAAACCCACAGGCTCCCAGGAATTGTCTAAGTGGCAAACAAGGCCGCTCAGACCAATCCGGCTTTTGACTGATGCTATGAGAGCAGGGTCTGGATTGGGTGGGCAGGTTGTGCTATCAGGCGCATCCACTTCCGGAAGAGGAGATCAGCAGAAGGAAGGAGGTGACCGGGAGCAGAGTGGCAGAGTCGCTGCCCTACCAATTTCAAATGGCGGCAGCTGTCACTGGCTAAGCAGAGATTTGTAGCTTACCTGTTATTAAGCCACGGCCTTAATTACATCGGTCGTGCCCCACTGAAAGGTGGGTCCCCCAGTTTTTTCATCCCACTTAACCCCCTGCCAGAAATATAGAAGTTGAGAGAAAGCTGCTCTGTCTTCATCTCCGTGTCTTGAGCAGCGCGTCCTTTGTCATCATTCTTTAGCCGGACACAGTCGTCCTTTTTCATTAAAGATAAACTTGACCCATAGCCCCACACAGAGCAAGAATTATGCGGTGTTTTATGCGGCATCATCAAAACGTACTGGCCATGTGACAAAGCTATATGAAGATTAAAAGAATGATTTAAACAAGGGAGGCAGAAATCATGAATTATTTCTCTTCATTTCATCAAACGTGACCTACTGAAGCTGCAGGTACTTTAGAGGGGCCGTTTTTAAAACAGAGCACTTTGCCAGGCTTTAAGCTCGAGTGATTGATGTCTGCAGTGATTTGTGATAAAGGTTTTTACCATTTAGAAGAAGTAGTGGCCGTTTCTAATTTAAGTAGCTCTAAATGGGAACTATAATTCTCTGGCCGCCCCACACGTGTAAATGTTTCTCCTCTGTCTTTATTCCGCGCGGCAGCTCGAGAATGATAATCAGTTCGGCACATGCTAAAAGTGCAGGACTTGAGAAGCCATTTTGTCAATGAGCCAAAGTGGAATGGAATCAGCATGTGTTGAAAAGTAATTTGCAAATGCACTGTACGTTTCTTTGAACAAGGTCACTGAAAGGGAATTAAAACTCGCCTGCAGCCTCCCGCACGTTCTTTGAAAATAGAAACTGAGCTCTGGTATCTTGCCGAGTAGCTCTACAATTCGCTGTAGTGCTTTCCTCAACCATGGCCCTGACACACGGTTACCTTTTACCCACGCGCATCTTCACTACTTGTGCTCGACCTCTCGGTGAGGACAATCTTCACCGCGTCCCGTCACGTAAACGCCTAAGTATTTGCATACGTCGTTTCAGTCACACTAGACAATTAGATCGGGTGTTACATCTATTGATAAATAACACAACTGATACTACTACTACTACTACTAACCCTTATGACAGAATATTATTGCTAGTTTTATTAGTAGTGATATTATGTTCATGTCGTTGTTTTGATTATTTTTATCAACAAAATATAACAATAATAATAATTATAATAATTATAAAATTGGTATTATTATTATTATTTGTAGTAGTAGTAGTGGCATTCGTATTAGTATTGTTGTGTTGTTATTATGATGATTATTATTATTACCATCAACGAAATATAATAATATCAACATTAGTATTACTATTACTATTATTATATTAATATTATAAATATTCTTATTAGTAATGATAATAATAATCCCGCAGGTAATAAAACTAGTAATAATAACACTAATATTAACATAACAATAATAATAATACCATTATCATTATTATTATTATTATTATTATTATTATTATTATTATTATTATTATTATTATTATTAGTAATAATAATAATAATAATAATAACAATAATAATAATATTAATAGTACTATCTAATATTCATTATGATTTCATGGGTGTATTTTCTGTGCTTTAGTCAACCACAAATGGCGACCCATAGCCCATAAAAGAAGCACGCTTTACAATGTTGTTAAATCGTTGGGGGAGTGCAGTTTTTAGGTCACGCCTGGGCTGCAAGGCATGCTGTATTATTAGCGTATGGATTTGAAGCCCCGCCCACTCTCTGCCCATATTTGTCATTGGCTTGTGTCATTGTCCTTTGTAAATGCTGGCTTCTGATTTGTTAATAGGCTTGTTAGTTCCTCCTTTAGTACCACCTTGTCTTCATTTGCAGCCTCCCATGAGGGCTGGTCCTTTTACCTTGGTTTTTACACGCTGAGTCGTATTTAGTCTGTTAGCACTATTTTCTGTAATGAGTTTCTCCTACTGCAGGCACGACATGCTTTTCTGCAAGTCATCCGCGCTTTCACTTTCCAAGAAATAGGTCTCGCATTTACAAGAGTTTGAGCTATTGGCATTGTAAATAACAAAGCCTTTTATTTAGGTGTTAATTATCAGTACAGATAAATAAAAGGCACTGTCATTTACAATCCCAATAGCTTAAATTCTCGCAGATGCGAGACCTATTGAATTGCAAACACTTGCATATATCTGTTATGAGTGATCCTCCTGCCATGCTGTTTTACACTTAAAATAATTCACATAGATGCAGCCATCACACAAAAAAATCCAGAAAGGATCTCTCCACTGTCTGGATAGCCACCCTTTGTGTCAAAGCAAAAAGTGATCTGTGCATCATCAGCAGGCAGTGGCACCTGCCAAGCTAGGCTGCTTCCTACAGATCTAAAAAGGAAAAACACTTCTCGGTTGTTGCCATCAGACATTAAAAAAAACATCAGTACACAAACTGTGTACTATAGAAAGAATGGATTGGGAACCAGTCCTTCATATCCTTTTGACAGGATTGTGGCTCACTTGCCAATTTTACTAGGGTTTATCCCCTTCGATTTTGGACTCATTTAGACATCCGTAGGAGGAAAGATATCCATCAAAAAGTGATAAGTTTATCATCTCAATAATTAGCTCTCCTCTACTCTGGAGGTGGCGAATCCACTGTGTTTCTGGTGGCAAGCCGTTAAGAGGCTCTACTTTTGGAAGCACACCAGACACAAGGGCCTAGATGTAGGTAATTTTATTTTACCTCTTCTTAAATACCGAATTTTACCGATTCGGTATTTAAGAAGTGGTAAAATAGAGGGGGGGGATCTCGGTATTACAGAATCGGTAAATACCGAATCGTTAAGATTCGGTATTTACCGATTCTGTAAATACCGATTCGGTAATACCCATTGATTCCTATGGGCATTGAAGCCCATAGGAATCAATGGGCACTACCGAATCGGTATTTACCGATTCGGTAAATACCGATTTCAGCAAGGGTGCTGGGGGTGTCACTTTGACACCCTCTAGCACCCCAAATACAGGCATGTGTGCCATGTGGCACACAGACATGCCCTAAGGACATGTCTGTGTGTCACATTGCACAGGTGTGCATGCACAGATGTGCATGCACACCTGAATTCGGTATTTTACCACAAAATA
The DNA here is from genome assembly GCF_964263255.1 of Lissotriton vulgaris. NCBI lineage: Eukaryota > Metazoa > Chordata > Amphibia > Caudata > Salamandridae > Lissotriton > Lissotriton vulgaris. The sequence continues at coordinate 771,131,989 of NC_141699.1, read as the reverse complement.
GGATTGTGTGGTAAAATACCGACTCTTAAGGGCCTGTGGCACTCTTAGGAGTTTCACCTACATATGGATTTACCGATTCGGTAAATATACAGATTCGGTATTTTACAGAATCAGTATATTTACCGAATTGGTAAAATTACAGATTTTAAAATAACATGCCCCTACATCTGAAAACACTAATACCGGTCGGAAACGGCCAAAATCGGCCATTTCCGACCAGTATTAGGGCTCCTACATCTGGCCCATGGTCTCCTAGGGCTTGCCCTAGCTGGCATGTTTTTTACTGCCTTGCACACGGGCAGTAAAAACATTTCTCTTTGTCTGTAATGCACTGGGAAAAGGATGTGTGCCTGCCATGTTCACTTTTTTACACTTTTCAAAAATAAATCCTCACCTTAGACATTTAAATGAAAGCAATGTCCGCCAGGGCGTGATGCTTCTACCGCATGACTGTCTATCTCCCTCTGTTAGTGTACCATGAAGGTACCATGAAGGTACACTTGGTGAAAATTCTCACGAAATTAGCCGGAACTCTATATCGCGTTGTAAATAGCTGCCTTCTAATATTAGTATTAATTACTAATACGTCGATCCTATGCTCTATCATTGATAATTCTTCTAAATAGATTGTAAAATAGCACGCACTCTGCCTTTCCTCTCTATAATTAAAACGTTTGTGATGTTTTGTTTCATGTAATTTAAAAAAAAGACTTTAATTAAAACAGTAGATGTTCTATATTCTGACTTAACCTAATGTAGGTCATGCGTGGGAGGCAAACTGCTGATGTATTTTGAATGAATAAAACATGTTTCAATGAGGGTGTTGAAACAGGCTGGCATGATTACTAGATGTACATATAGCTAATGGCACACTCATGCTGGTTTATTCTCTCCTTTCTCTTTTATTCTTTCGCATCAATATTCTCACTCTTTTTTCACTCTCTCTGTTTAACTTTAGAACTCATCCGTCTTTCTCTGCCCTTCTCAGTTATTACCACTGTTTATCCCTCTCTCTTTGCTTCTCTATCCTTCTCAGTCTCTCTCTCATTTTCTCCCTGTTCTTTCTCTCCTCTATGTCTGTGTCTCCCCTACTAAAGCTGTGTCTTGTGCACATATTAGAATGGCTCTATTCTGAAATGTAGTGTATTGTCTTTTCCTCAGTACTGGGATTAATTTCTGTCGAATTTACGATGTATATGTGGAAAAGAGTAGGGCTAAGGGACGATCCCTCTGGGACACTGCATACAGTTTCTTGGTCTCTGATGTGAAGGGTGACCCTTTGGGTTCTTCCCATTAGGAAGGAATAGATCTATTTGAGAGTGGATACTTGTATGACATTCCTAAGGAGTCTTCCGATGAGGGTGTTGTGGGAGACTGTGTCAAAGTTCAATGAGAGGTCAGGCAGGATGATGGCCAATAATTCTCCTCGGTCAAGGATGTTGCGATTGTCGTTGGTGGCCGTAATGAGTGCTGTTTCAGTGCTGTGGTTCTTTCTGAATCCTTATTGTGTGCTGTCTAGAAGATGCTGAAGTTCGAGGTGAGTTCTGAGTTGCTTGTTAATGGCCTTCTCAATCACCTTGGCTGATTAGGTGAGTAGAGTGATCAGTTGGAAGTTGCCCAGTTGATTCGGGTCAGGTGTGGGCATCTTGAAGGTGTTGATTTCTGCAGGTTTTCATACATCTTGGAAAGTGGTGGATATGATGGAGGTGTACATGCTGTGGATCTGGGTGGTGCTGATTGGTAATATTCCCAGGTTGCAGATGAGGTGGGAGCACAGGTCCGTTGGGGTCCCCTGAGTAGATGATCTGCATGAATGCCACTGTGTAATTTCCCTTGTGATGAAGTTGGGGTCCAGTGTGTGTCCTGAGGTGTGATTTGGTTCTGTGACGAGCTGGGTGAGTTCGATGTTGCTCAAGCTTTCGAGCAGTGCTATGGAGCAGGGGTTATTTCAGTCTTCCAGGTGACAGTTGCGGTCACCACAGAGAATGCAGGCTCTGGAGTCGATAGTGAGGGGAGCAACAAAGTCAGTGATAAGGGTGGTAAAGGTGGCTCGGGGCTAAGTGGCCGGTAGGCAAGGATTCTGTTCAGAGTACATTTTTCCGAGAGTTGCAGCTTGAAGTGCAGATACGCCATGAATTGGATGGCGTCTTCTGTGGATGTGTGCATATGAAGGAATTCTTGTAGATGATAGCGAGTCCTCCTCCTGGCACGTGAAGATGGTCCTGACGATCGACAGTAATGCCTTAACTTTAGAGGCCAATGAATCTTTTCTCTCCAACATGCAGATTGTTCAGAACACTGTGGCCTGCCTTGTCAACTCCCTCCAGGCATGGCAATGGCTTCCTTGGTTAGAGCCCTCAGCTGGCTTTCCATCAGGAAAAGAGTAGTGTTTAAACTGCTCTGTATACCTCATAAGTCCCTGTTCTGTAAGGGACCGAGATACCTACAGCAGAAACTTACTTTTTATTGCCCAATCAGAAACTTAAGATAATATAACAAAGGGCTACTCTGCCCTTGCCGTATTCATTCATCTAAATATGATGGTCAGGCCTTTTCTTATCCAGCCGCCTATCATTGTAATAGGATCCCTTTGTACATTCACTCATGCACTAACTTCTCTGGTTTTAAAAAACGTCTCAAGATTTGGTTATTTCAAGCTGCCATCCTCCATCTTACTCCTGCCACAGCGCCAAAATGTCCCTTCGGGGACAAGTCATTAGCGCTATATCAAATACTTATTAAAATAATATAAAATGGTGTGTAGTGTAGGGTGGAAGAGTAAGTATTGTTGCTTTTGTGATGTGTATGTTGGAGGGGTGTTGAGGTTGTTGTAGTATTTGTGTGGGCGGTGTGGGTGGGAGGCTACTGGAAAACCGACAGTGGGTACAGGTGAAAGCTCCTACCGTGTTGTGAGATGCGGCAGCAAATGAGAGAACAGCGTCTGGGGTCTAACGACCTAAGAAGTGCTGCAGAGTATTGCAGAGTGATTATAGGACCAGGATTCCTGGAGCTGGGTGTGGTTCAGGCACAGATGGGCATGCCTTTGGCTCACTACAAAGACATGTAAAACTTAAAAGTACAAGTCCAACCTTTTAATCAAAATGCACCCTGCCCAATAGGATACCTTGGGCCCACCTTAGGGGTGACATATGCAATAGCAGGGGAGTTTAAGGCTTGGCACTAGGGTTATATTTCCAAGTCAAATTGGCAGTTTAAACTGCATTCAGGCTGAAATGTCAGACCTGGGACATGTTTTAAGTGGCTACTGATGTGGGTGGCACAATACGTGCTGCAGGTCCATTAGTAGTTTTTCATTTACAGGCCCTGAATTAAAATGCCAATCAGGTGTAAGCCAATTTTACCATGTTTAAAGGGGGAGCATACGCACTTTAGCACCTTAGCAGTGATAAAGTGCTCTGAGTCCTAGAACCCTTAAAACAAATTTTAGCAAACATAGGAGGGTAAAGTGTAAAGGTTTGTGGGAAGTCCACCCTAAGGCACACAGGTTTAACACCAATAACGAAGAATGTAACAACTTCATCTGTATTTTTTCATAAAAAAGAGTAGAAATCAAAATGTAATTCAGCTTCAATGACACCTAGCTGACAAATAAAGGTGTCTATATTTGAGACCGCCCTCTTTATTGTAAATCAAAACAATGGTAGAAGACATGATCAAAATGACATATAAAGTACTCATTTGTATGGAAACATCAGCAGCTCAAAATAATTTATTTGATCAATTCCCTCAATTTCTTCTTCTAATTAACTAATTAGATTCTTTATTACAAGTGGTGTAGGGTTGGATTAGAAAAAAGCCAATCCAATTTCAAGCAATGTATTTTTGCTACGTTTAGCCTAAGAGATGGGAATTTCACATTTTAATAAATCCGGTAAGGTGGACTTGAATTTCTTGGCAGCATCATTGACCCCTCCACACATGCCCATCATAAGATTGGTATAAGTATTGCGGAGCAACTCCATCACCAATACCTAGTTTATACCATAATTGTCTAACAGTGGTAGATTTTTCCAAAAGCCACACCTATTTTTTATAATTACCCTGTGTCTTGGTTATGCACTCTAATTTCAAGCAGCTCTTTTCATTCTGCAGCATAGACAATATTTGCAAGTCTTTTCCTTTTTAAACTTTAGAGGTGCCGAAAGAGGTCCTGAACCCTATATGCTACTATATGTAGAATACACATTGCCTGACTTACACAGGATCTTTTCTCTCTTTTATACTTGGAACTTGAGACAGACCTTCATTGGAAAAACATATACTCAGATAGTCAAAAAAAGAGACCATTTCTGATTCCTTTTAAAACAAGATAAATGCAGGTGGATGAGGGACAGACAGCTGCCTTGGTATTATTAGACCTGAGTGCAGCTTTTGATACCGTCTCGCACTTCTGGCTGCCAGCCCGTCTCAGTGAGGCCGGAGTGGTTGGACAGGCTTACAATTGGCTATGCTCATTCCTTGAAGATAGGAGTTTCCAAGTTCACTGCCCCCGTTCAAATCAACATCCCAGTGTTAAGGCTCTATTTTGAGCCCCACGTTGTTCAACCTCTATATGGAGCCCCTTGCGAGAATTGTGGAAACATATGGTGTGGAAATTGTATCTTATGCCGACGATACACAATTAGTGATCACTTTATCTCAAAGCCCGGTTGAGGCGGCAGCTAATTTCTCCGCCTGTCTAACTGATTTAGCTGGTTGGATGAATAATAATTGCCTCCGCCTTAACGGGAACAAAACCAAGTTGCTAGTGATTGGTAAGACACCATCTATTTGGTCGTCGGCCTGGTGTCCTCTTGAACTAGGTCCCACACCCACTCCTTCGGCCCTTGTGAAGAACGTAGGTGTTTACCTGGATACTAATCTCTCTTTTGAACAACACATTGGAAGTATGTCGGGCAAATGCTATGGCATTCTGAAAACCCTTCGAAAGGTCTTAGATCTTCTTCCCATTAAAGCAAGGAAAACGTTGATACACGCCTTAGTCACCCCTCATCTGGACTATAGGAATTCTTTGCTTATTGGTCTTAACAAGAAAGGGATGCACCAACTCCAATGTGTCCAAAATGCGGCTGCCAGACTAGTCCTTAATTTGCCCAGAAAGACATCAGGGAAACAAGCCTTAGCTTCTCTACACTGGCTCCCCATAGGGGAACGTATCCGGTTTAAAACTATGTGCATGGCTCACCATATCGCACAGGGCAAAGGCCCTTCATATCTTCAAAATTTGCTGACCATTTACAGTCCTAAACGCATCCTGAGATCTCTTGGAAGTATGCAATTCCATGTTCCTCGCATTCATAAAGCGCGGATGGGAGGTCACTTCTTTAGATACTTAGCCTGCAAACAGTGGAATGAACTTCCCATTGAACTCCGGATGGAGCCTTCGGAAACAAGGTTCCGCCTGAAACTCAAAACTCATCTTTTCCCGTAGAACTAACTTTGAATCTGTGTCTTCCGACCTCTACTTGCTGCTGATTGTTTAAATATCTACCTTCCTTTGGACTGCGTTCATAGCGCGAGGACATACTGATTATAGTGTAACCAGGCGCTTTATAAATGTTTTTATTATTATTATTATTATTATTATTAGGTCTGTGGTTATATAGCCTACAATTAAAATGTAACATTTTGTAATATTTACTTCCAACTTCTTGGAGATACAGTATTCCAGAAATGATCTCAGTAATCTAAGTAGCCCCACATCTGTGCATGCCACAAGTATTGTGTTATTTACAAATACTAAGCACAGGACCCTTTTATTATTTTCATTAAGACATTCCACCTTACTTGGTCTTAGATAATGAGCCTCATTGTTTATAAATGCATCCAAGAGGTGGTGTTCTAGTAAGCACAAAATACAAAAAGGAGCGGAACAGGTCCAGGAGATGGTGTGTAACTAGACCAGTAACCCTGGAGCAACAGAATGCGTAAGCGAACCCATGCTGCTGGAAATTATTGGTAACCCCATGGCTGGTACAAGACCCATCAGACCACCCTTACGGTGGAGTTAACGTCACGTGGGAATTGCTGATCAAACCAAGCCACATCAAGCCAATCAGTGCCGGTGTGAGAATGGATGTCAGAAATCCAGCCATGATCTATTACCATAGAGTGGACAAAGTAATATGCAGTGCTTAGGTGGTTGTGATAAATTAAAATTGGCTACACAGATACTGACGGAGCGTGTATGCAGAGATCTATGTGTCAAAGTTTAAAAACACGCCAGGTAGTAAGACTACCTCAAGGCGCTGTGCAGATTGGTCGACATGTTTCAGCTTGCGGGGGATTACCCCAGCTTTCTTCAGGACCTTAAGTATAAACTAGCTACTGCAACTGTAATTACGAGATGGTATATTAGGTGAAAAAAGGGGGGGGTTTTACTACTAGATAGATTCATAGATACATATCTACCAGAAACCTTAGTGCTTGAACGTCCACTGGCGGGAAAGAAGCTCGTCTTCTTCCTAACAAAAAACAAAGATAATTGTACAACAACACTAGTTCACGCATACATCACTATTAACATCCAGAGAGACTGTACGAGAACACACCTGCATGAATAATTGACATTCTGCATATATGAAAGCATAATAGCTTAATCACTTAGAGGCATTTCCTCCCAGTGATACTCACCCAGCCTTGTGTGGGTGAAGGCCCCACCTCACCCGGCAACCGCTCGGGAGTATGAGGCCCCGCTCTGCGGTGTAGAAAAAAGGGAACAGTGAGGAACTCTACCATGCCCAAGCCAATTGCTCTACACACATAACCCAAAGAACGTATGGAGGAGCCCGTCTGTCAAGGCAACAACCACACACACCATCCCCCTTGACACATAGCATGTTTAATATCTAATCACACATGACAAAGTCTGGGTGTTAAAGAGTACAGAGTGCCTCTAGATAGTCTAATGTAAGGAATATATTCAATTATATAGACTCTGAAATACTGAACAACCCAAACCAGAGGAAAGACAGTGGTAAAAGGACTCCTTGAATGTCAGAGAATCCTAAAGAACAGGGTCCCTACTTGTAGGAAAACGTATCAAGACTAAGGACCCATCCTAACCAACTCTAATGGTGTGAAGTCAGCAACATTCTGACTGATATTGCCAAAACTAACGAGACTGCTGGAAAGGGCTGAGTCTAAAAGCCACTCACCTATCCGTCGGTGCCCCTGGTCGTGTAGCCGAGCGGCAGTAGAGGTGAATGCGGACCCACCCTTCAGGCTTAAGTACCCGCCGGTAGTGTAGACACCGAGGTAAAAGGGGGCGTTCACTGTGCCGAATTCACGGAGCAAACGCGGAAGCAAACGCTGCCATGTCGCGCATGCGCACTGATTCGGACCATCCCGATATCGATTTAGACGCAGTTCGTTGTTTTATAAGTAAGGGGTTCATATGATACAACACTGATATGAATATCATGTTGTTTAGTGCGCCTGCTACTGGAATAGTTCCTATATTGGAAATAGTAATTGCCTCTGAGCTCGCGCGCATAAGCAAAAATGGGAGACACTGCTCCCCTGAGCATGCGCCCGGTGTCGGGCGCTGTACTAGACCTTGAAGTACACAAAAAAGAGGTGTATTGGCGAAAAGGAGTCACCAATCACCTAAAAGACAGGTGGTCTTGTTATAGCATAAAAATTAAAAGATGCTACAATTTCGTCGTGGCAATATCTACATTGTGTCCAAATTAAGTATGTTTATTTCACACATGCCCATTCTGCAGAGAATTACTAAACCCCACTGGAGAGGAGTACAGATTATCCCAGAATAGGGTCATTTTTAGTCTTAGAGAGCGTATGGACCAAACGAGAGTCACTCAGTGATGGAGCGACCTTCAACCTCATGAAGAGTTATATGTATATAAACAATAGATATCAAAGATAATGCACAAATGCCAGGTACTGTGGACATTGTTAAAGTGTCATAAAGGAGGGATAGCGGCTGTGACTGGGCAGACTAGGGCCACACACACAATTAATTTGGGTGAGCTATGAGGTGCAAATAAAATATGTTCGCAACCAAATTACATAGACCCGCAACTGAAAAGTTGCTCTAAACACAAAATAACAAACGTTATGGAGGGTCAAGGGGAATATATTTAATGACCTGTCCGCTCACACCCCTATTATCAATACAAAATACAAAAAGGAGCGGAACAGGTCCAGGAGATGGTGTGTAACTAGACCAGTAACCCTGGAGCAACAGAATGCGTAAGCGAACCCATGCTGCTGGAAATTATTGGTAACCCCATGGCTGGTACAAGACCCATCAGACCACCCTTACGGTGGAGTTAACGTCACGTGGGAATTGCTGATCAAACCAAGCCACATCAAGCCAATCAGTGCCGGTGTGAGAATGGATGTCAGAAATCCAGCCATGATCTATTACCATAGAGTGGACAAAGTAATATGCAGTGCTTAGGTGGTTGTGATAAATTAAAATTGGCTACACAGATACTGACGGAGCGTGTATGCAGAGATCTATGTGTCAAAGTTTAAAAACACGCCAGGTAGTAAGACTACCTCATGGCGCTGTGCAGATTGGTCGACATGTTTCAGCTTGCGGGGGATTACCCCAGCTTTCTTCAGGACCTTAAGTATAAACTAGCTACTGCAACTGTAATTACGAGATGGTATATTAGGTGAAAAAAGGGGGGGGTTTTACTACTAGATAGATTCATAGATACATATCTACCAGAAACCTTAGTGCTTGAACGTCCACTGGCGGGAAAGAAGCTCGTCTTCTTCCTAACAAAAAACAAAGATAATTGTACAACAACACTAGTTCACGCATACATCACTATTAACATCCAGAGAGACTGTACGAGAACACACCTGCATGAATAATTGACATTCTGCATATATGAAAGCATAATAGCTTAATCACTTAGAGGCATTTCCTCCCAGTGATACTCACCCAGCCTTGTGTGGGTGAAGGCCCCACCTCACCCGGCAACCGCTCGGGAGTATGAGGCCCCGCTCTGCGGTGTAGAAAAAAGGGAACAGTGAGGAACTCTACCATGCCCAAGCCAATTGCTCTACACACATAACCCAAAGAACGTATGGAGGAGCCCGTCTGTCAAGGCAACAACCACACACACCATCCCCCTTGACACATAGCATGTTTAATATCTAATCACACATGACAAAGTCTGGGTGTTAAAGAGTACAGAGTGCCTCTAGATAGTCTAATGTAAGGAATATATTCAATTATATAGACTCTGAAATACTGAACAACCCAAACCAGAGGAAAGACAGTGGTAAAAGGACTCCTTGAATGTCAGAGAATCCTAAAGAACAGGGTCCCTACTTGGACCCTGCTCCCCTGAGCATGCGCCCGGTGTCGGGCGCTGTACTAGACCTTGAAGTACACAAAAAAGAGGTGTATTGGCGAAAAGGAGTCACCAATCACCTAAAAGACTACACGACCAGGGGCACCGACGGATAGGTGAGTGGCTTTTAGACTCAGCCCTTTCCAGCAGTCTCGTTAGTTTTGGCAATATCAGTCAGAATGTTGCTGACTTCACACCATTAGAGTTGGTTAGGATGGGTCCTTAGTCTTGATACGTTTTCCTACAAGTAGGGACCCTGTTCTTTAGGATTCTCTGACATTCAAGGAGTCCTTTTACCACTGTCTTTCCTCTGGTTTGGGTTGTTCAGTATTTCAGAGTCTATATAATTGAATATATTCCTTACATTAGACTATCTAGAGGCACTCTGTACTCTTTAACACCCAGACTTTGTCATGTGTGATTAGATATTAAACATGCTATGTGTCAAGGGGGATGGTGTGTGTGGTTGTTGCCTTGACAGACGGGCTCCTCCATACGTTCTTTGGGTTATGTGTGTAGAGCAATTGGCTTGGGCATGGTAGAGTTCCTCACTGTTCCCTTTTTTCTACACCGCAGAGCGGGGCCTCATACTCCCGAGCGGTTGCCGGGTGAGGTGGGGCCTTCACCCACACAAGGCTGGGTGAGTATCACTGGGAGGAAATGCCTCTAAGTGATTAAGCTATTATGCTTTCATATATGCAGAATGTCAATTATTCATGCAGGTGTGTTCTCGTACAGTCTCTCTGGATGTTAATAGTGATGTATGCATGAACGAGTGTTGTTGTACAATTATCTTTGTTTTTTGTTAGGAAGAAGACAAGCTTCTTTCCCGCCAGTGGACGTTCAAGCACTAAGGTTTCTGGTAGATATGTATCTATGAATCTATCTAGTAGTAAAACCCCCCCCTTTTTTCACCTAATATACCATCTCGTAATTACAGTTGCAGTAGCTAGTTTATACTTAAGGTCCTGAAGAAAGCTGGGGTAATCCCCCGCAAGCTGAAACATGTCGACCAATCTGCACAGCGCCATGAGGTAGTCTTACTACCTGGCGTGTTTTTAAACTTTGACACATAGATCTCTGCATACACGCTCCGTCAGTATCTGTGTAGCCAATTTTAATTTATCACAACCACCTAAGCACTGCATATTACTTTGTCCACTCTATGGTAATAGATCATGGCTGGATTTCTGACATCCATTCTCACACCGGCACTGATCGGCTTGATGTGGCTTGGTTTGATCAGCAATTCCCACGTGACGTTAACTCCACCGTAAGGGTGGTCTGATGGGTCTTGTACCAGCCATGGGGTTACCAATAATTTCCAGCAGCATGGGTTCGCTTACGCATTCTGTTGCTCCAGGGTTACTGGTCTAGTTACACACCATCTCCTGGACCTGTCCCGCTCCTTTTTGTATTTTGTATTGATAATAGGGGTGTGAGCGGACAGGTCATTAAATATATTCCCCTTGACCCTCCATAACGTTTGTTATTTTGTGTTGTTCTAGTAAGCACACCACAGACCTTTCTCCACTTTAAAGTGATCATTTGTTCCATCCTGTTTAACAAAGCAAACTGCATTAATCAAGAATGGCCTTAATAGTGTTCAATCTTCGAAAGGATAGTATACTCTATCTCCTTAAATACACATATTGCATTATAAAACCATACAATTGCAATCCCTGTCCAACCATGCCAAAATTACTCTGGAAACCACCTTGACAGATGATTATTATGCCCTTTTTAACCAGATGGGCGAAAAGCCTGATGGCCAGTGTTTGATCTTGCCATTTTTGTGGGGTCGCTCCAAACGTTTTCATTCTTATATTTTGATTTGCTGAACCCATTTTTGTAAGGCTGTTAGAACTCTTTAAACTTTTTCATTGCTAACCAGCGTTAAAGTGCCTGTGTTCTCCTTTTTAAACATGGTATAATCGGAATACCCTTGATTGCCATATTTAATTTACTTGTAAGTCCCTAGTTTCATTGCCTGTATATTAAATGATACTAATGAGCCTGCAAACATTCATTGTGCGAGCTACTAATGTAGCCCTTTAAAACATGTCTCAGGCCTGCCACTGGAGCCTGTAGTGCAGTTTTAAACTGCCATTTTGACCTGGAAAATAAACCCTTTGCCAGGCCTAAACCTGCCTTTTTAGGTCTCGCCCCTAGCGATACAATGTGCAGCAGTGTTTGCGCAGTGAGAGTCCCGTTTTCCGGGTTCTGAAAATGGACTTGGAAAATGCGCACACTAGTGCATGTGATTTTCTATTTGCGGCCTGCTATTAGCCTTTCTCTGCGTGTTGTTTTGTAAAACAGACACCAATAGGCCAGAAGCGGGCGCATAGCTCCGCCCCTGGCCTATTGGTGTCTATTACGCGCATTTCCTGTCATATGGTTTAAATTATCATGCCCAGACACGGGCACGATAATTGAAAGCATATGGGCACGTGCGCACCACTCGCGGCTTTGTTTTTACGATCGCTTTCAGTTTTAACCTGTGGACTTTTGAATATGATTGTATATTGTCATAACGTTTAAAATGAACTCTTCTGCAAATTAGCCGTCTCGGTGCTCTGCGTTTTTCGCCCAAAGCCGGGTAACTTGTTTGCAGTCATTTACTCCTTAATGCAGCGCTCCCCCGTTGTCCGCAGCAACAATTGGGGAGCATTTAAATTCCAATTGAGTAGGCCTGTAGCGTGGAGAGTCTGGGGCCAGCTAGGCCTGGAGAATGGGATTCTGGGACAGGGGACACCAGTTCATGCCCCCCCCCGGGTGCAAGGCGCAAGCTTCCTCCTCGCGCTCCCAAGTGATGCGCCTGCGAGACATGAAGGGAGGGGGAGGGCTGTTGATGCGCACGACAATGCAAGGGCGATTGAGTTGTGGCGCGTCCTAGGACAAGGTTCGCCGGCACAAGAGCGCCATTGAGGAGCTGTGAAATCTGGAATTGAGCCATCACAAAGAGCTACCGGGCCGCATGCGTAATGGGCCAATTGTCTTCCGGGAGCACCGGATTGGCTGCCCTGGCCCTTCCCCCGCCAAGCCCCGACCTCGGAGCTTGAACTTGAATGTGGTAAAGGGGGTGTGCAAAGTTGCTGTTCAGTTTTTTCTAAGGGGGCGTCAATGTGATGCCTGTGGATTCAAGGCTCGGGGTTAGAGGGCCTGGCTGCTCGGGCAAAAAGCCCTCTGAAGGCCCTGCAGCTAGCGGAACAGGTGGAGGGAGGGGTTTAAATGTCCTATTGTAATACTCTGGGGTAGTGCCGTGGTATGTGTTTGTCGGATTACAATGGCAATGTCTCTATTTAGGTGGGTTTGCACTTGCCGCTTTCCCACCATTGTTCCATGTTTAAAACATGACATTCATTAATAAAGTCATATATAGCGGCGCGCACAAGGTCACACATGCTAGCAGGTAAATTGGTCTAATTCACATTTACTGTCATGTAATGTATTCGTTCTTATGTAACCTGCCACCTCCTATGCAATTGTTGTTTTTATAAAATTGCATAAATTGATAAATATAACATTTTACACATTGCCTAGAAAGGGCACCGCTAATAGTTCGCACAGTACTGATCATGTAAGAAATGCAGAATTACTCGATTATACAGCAGGCTGACTAGATTATGCAGAATATGATGCAATTAAATATACATTATGTTGTACAGTCTGTGGCATTATTCTCTAGCTGATATACCTTCTTACATGTAAGGGTCTCCAGTTAAAAAGTCTGCTGACTAATGTTCAGCATTCTTTCTTTAAATGTTGCCAATGTTTAGAGGCGTGAAGCTTGTTAACACTTAAAAATGAAATGAACACCTTCAGCAACATTTTTGTTTTGAGGGCTACCTATTGGTTGCTGGCAGCATTTGGCAGCTACCTGCATGCCCTATGTTCCGCAGAGCCCGTTCACAAGAAAACTCACATAACTACCCACAACCCCAGTGAAGGTTCTCTCTGTTGCTTATAGCAGCCCGATCCTGCCTCCCCTCATCCTCTTGGTCACGTTATTCCCAGTCCACCTGGTCCTGCGTTATTAGACATGGCCCTGCTTAAGGAATTTCTCTAAAACCTGTTGCTTTTTTAGGTCTTGCGTGCGAACGCAGCGCATGCGCTGCTTTGCTTGTGAGACTCTATTGCTGATGCTTTCTGTCCCGAAGGGAGACACCGCACTCCCAAATGCCCTCCTCCTTGCCCACAGGGCGGCCTCATCAGCAGTGGGTCCGGAAGTAGGTGCCCCAACCCCTCTCTGAACACTGCTGCCTCTTTCCTTCTGGTCCCGGGCGCATCTCTCTCAAACTGTGCCTCTCCCCTCCCTCTCACCAGACAGCGTTTCTCTCCTCTCTCATGGCCGCCTCTTACCTAGTGTCCCCTCTTACCAGCCAGCGTCGCCCCCCTCATGTCAGCTGTTTCCCTACGGCTCTCCCTCACCTGCCAGTGTCCCTCCCTCTGATGGCAGCCTCTTCCCTGGGGCCCTCTCCCCTCAACCAGCGTCTCTCTCCTCCCTCTGATGCACTGTGTGATCCACTGGCTTGGTCCTTAACCTGGGTGCTCCACCCTCTCCTCCCTGAACCCTTCCTGTTCTGCCAGTGATGTATCTCACTGCAGGTAGCTCTGCTGTACCCCTGGGTGTCCCCACACCCCACAGGGACACAAACAACCACCCCCAACTCCAGAGAAAGAAGCTGAGGTGCCTGCAGGGTGTGTGAGGTGTCTTGAGGGGTGTGCATGGCCCTCAGAGCTCTGGGTTTGTTTGGGGTAAGCCAGGGTGCGTGTTTGCGTGTGGTGCTGTGTGTCTGTTGTGTGTGTACAGGGACGTATCTTCAAGCAGGAGTATATGGGGTGTACGCAACCCTATAATGAGCCAGGGTTGGGTCATGACAACTCTAGTCGGCCCTGCGGTGACCAGGTTCATTTATCACCCCCAGGCTGGGGGCTTTGAGAGGGGGAGCCGGGGCATGCAGAGGTAGGGCGTGTGCACCGGCACCCAGGAGCCCATCCTCCGAGGCGCTACATAGGGAGTCTCCATTCTCCAATGACTCGATGTACAGTAGCAGGGCTGTGTGCCATGTGGTGGTCCGTGGGTCAGAAATCAGGACACACTTCTTCTCCCACATACAGGCATAAAATCCCACCTCAGATCTCGGTGCCCGTGTTTTGGGGTGCCCGTGTTTTGGGGTGCCAGTGAGTTTGGGTGCCAGGGACTTTGGGCGCAGTGTTTTTGGTGCCACCTGAGGCTGGGGTATAATTCTTCACCTTCACCACCTTTTCAAGTCGAGCCTTTCTATTTAGACCTGCGTTATTCAAAGCCCCCTATATCAAGGATTCCCTCGGGCTCTTATTCCCCATCCCCCCGCCTGGCCCTGTGTTCAGGAGCCGCGCGGCCTTCTAGGAACAGTAAATATTATGTGCAATGAATTTAAATTTGAAGTTGCCTCGTTGTCCATGATGAGTTTTTGTTTTTTATAGGAGCGCTTTGTGCTGCTGTGTCATTTTGAAATGCTGTAAAAAATGTAACAAAAAATGGGTGGTTAAGCCAATCGGAGTACCCAGAGTTTTATTTGTAATTGATGGCCACTCTTTTGAATCTTCAAACAATGCCCCTTCAAGCTAATGTGCCTTTCAGAGCAAAGCACGCGACTCAGGGTTTTGATTTGTATTATGAGAAAGATACCTCAGCGGGTTAATGCTTGTGTTGCAGTGATCCTCGCGCACCTGGTGGGTCACAGGTTCTGATCTGGGTACAATAAATTACTAATTGAGTTCTACTCCCACCTCAAACATCTGTACGGGGTGCTGAAGGCAGAGGATTGCATTCCTGCAGCTTTATCTTAATCTTCCCTTTGTCCAATGTGCATACGATGGATTCATTTGTCTAGTAATAAACACAAGTTGTTAGTATTAGCCTAAGGACATGGCTAATATTAGTGTCACATCATGCAGAGCTGTTTCAACCCATTCCTGCTTTATCCACCTCTGCCTCTGGTGCTGGTTCCCTCTCTCAGGCCTGCTCCGTGCAGAGGTTGGAAGGGGGCACCCACCCAGTCTGCTATGGCGGGGTAGCAGGGCTACCCCGTGCGTGACCCAGGCCTTGCTTACATTTTCCATCCCTAGCACGTGGTTGGTAGTCTGCTGTCCTACTGGAGAGAGGGCAATAGGACACTTCTCCCACTATGTGTTGCACATCAAATCATGTCCTACGTCCTTTGTTCTGGCCTCTGCCTATCAAGTTTGCTTTTTAAGCTAACATAACGTGTATTTTGTAAAGCGCTAAATAACAGATGTTTAATGTTACCCACCTCAATGGTACTCATGTTATCGACCTCAGAAGCATGAAAGGCTGAGTGGCCCCACCTGGATTTAAACGTGTGACCAAGAGGTCGAGCGCAGGTCCCTACAGTGGATGCATTAGGCCTCTAAGCCCCCAGTCCTGGCTCTTATAGATTCCTGTGAGGTATATTTGCATGGGGTCCCCATTTTCCCATGCCCCCTCCACCCCAGTGTACCCTGCCAGTTTCCTCATTCCTTCGAGTCGTGTTCTAATGAGGGGTCTCTTGAGGTTGTCCTTCACAAGCCTGCTTCAAACACGAGGTGAGGTGTTGAGGAATATTGGGGGTCTGTGTTCAAGATAGAATGTGTGGCGTGAGTGTGCGTGAACCCAACATCCTGGAACCAAAAAAGAGGGGAACTCACCGGATATTCCTGCAGGTTGCCTGGAGGCGACTGCAGACGCACGGAGGCAGTTTGGGAGCAGAAGGAGGGCGCAGTTGTAGCGGGACCTCGCCGCCGCCGCCAAACACACCTTCAGCGGCCGCGGAGCGGGAGGACCACAGCCCCCAGAATCCCTGGCGAGACTGACACGCCCACCGACACGAGAGCTTTGGCGCCCGGAGGCGCATTTAACAGCGGCGCTTCCCCCGCGTCGCGGGACGCGCGCGGGTTGCGCCGGGCTAAGCCCGGGCAAAGGGCGGGCCCTCTGTGGCCCTCAGAGGCACGAGGAGGACGGGACGGGGCCACCCCTTTTTAACCCATTCGTTACAACTTGAAGGTACTGTTCATTGGTCCATTGGCCATTCCTCATTCGGGAACTGTGGGTACTGCAATCATTTCCAGGACTATCTGCCTTTTAACTATTATGTTTGCTAGGTGTCATTGAAATTTGTGTCTGTAGTCCTGCGTAACAACCCAAACCGCAGAATAGGGGTTAGTACCTGCAAGCATGTCCCCAAGAGGCACCCGCAGCAGAACTGCTGCCGCTGTGACTGGCCCCATTGACCTTTTTATATCTAAGGCCAATGATGCCATCAATCAGGGCATTAACCTACTAGAACGCAGGGTATCACAAGACCTGGCGCATGCCAAACGTTCCTCGCTTGGCCTCATTGCTACCGCCACTACACCTGCACAAGCTATGCCTAACAACATCAGACCCCTACTTGATGTTTGTGCTGATATACACACCATTCCCAGCGAGGTTAACCTCTCAGCCTCCATTCCCCTGTTAGACACAGACACCGACACTAGCACAGACCTGGAAAAAACCCCTGACCTACTAATTAACCCCTCTCCCAAAGTAAAATCTGCTGATAACACCAGGCATGCTAGAGGTAGGCGAGAGGGGGCAGTTCAAAAACTGAAGTTACACGCACCCAAGCCCCGGGTCTCTACGATCAGGAAATATGGCCGGGCACAAAGGAAACCTGGGAAAAATACCAACTTTGTCCCTAACAATAATCATAACGCGACTAAGGTTACGGTAATATCCCAGAGGGATGATAGTGAAACTGTTCAGCAGGGCAGAACAACGAACACTAACGGAAATATAGACAAGGCATATGACCCCCTGTTGGAAAGACTGGGGGATCTATTAAGCATTTATCTATCCCCAATCGAAAATAGGCTTGCTCGATTAGAAAAACAGCTAGATGAATTGAGCAACCCTCTCAAGAATTTCCTAAAGGGAGGCCCTGCAACTAGTACAAAAAATAGCAACCCCACCAATATAGCAGGTCCCAAAACAACTATTTTACAAGTACCCCCAGCCGCCCCAAATAACTTAGATAAAGTCGTACCTGTTGCGCTGGCCAATGGCCTAATTACAAAACAAAAAACAGCAACATCACACACTAATAGCAAATCCACAGATAAAAGGAAGGATCCTGGCACCAATACCCCCACGAATACTATACTCCCAAATGTGAGCACCACAGGTCACCCTTCAATTTCAACAAGCAATCCTATCTTGACCCAACCCATCCCAAAAACACCCAGACAAGTTCCTGCCCGCATTCACCTTCCTCCGGAATGCGGTGCATATGTATTAGTGTTAGTAAATGTTACCAAACTAAGAAAGGATCAGGATGAAAATCCCACATCACTCAAAAATAAAACCCTGCACTGGCTAATTACTAACTGCAATTACCCGATTGATGGTGCAAGGGAGATTATTAACACACAGCGGGTGGGTTGGATTGGACCACTTAGGAAAAAATTTGAGGGCGACTGTGTCATTATTAGTTTTAGAAAACCACATTGGGCAGAGAAAACATTAGCCAACGCCCCTCTACCATCGCCATGGGAATTTAACACCACGCTCCTTCCCTTAGGATATTTTTACCGACACCTGATACCCCCAGAACAAGCCATGGTTAACTTTCCCAACAATTTCCCCACTAACTCATACCAAGAGATGAATTTTGGTGCAAGGGTCAAATCACCCCTTTTTGTCCAAAACCAGAACCTAAATGCCGCCTTTTCCAACAACCACAATTGGCATCCACAACCCCCAATGCCAATCCTTACCCCCAACCATCCGCAGCATTTTCAAGCCCCAACTATGCACCAGAGCAATCACAGGGATAGGTCTTACCCAATCCCCAACCCATTCCAGTTTGCACAGATGACACAAGCTAGGCCAATGTATAATATCCCAACTTTCAATCGGTTCGACTATCTATCATCATTAGACGAACAGGATTGACTGAGCACACCCCTCAATAAAGAATTATGCAATAATGCAAAAGCCTGTAACCAAGAGGATGCCACAATTATAATTTCACCTGCATCGCTCCATGTTAAAACAGCAGTTTCAGAAATTATATTGTCGGATAGTATTCCGGCCATTTCAAACGAACCAACTATCTATGATAATGGGAATACTAGGTGCACATTTATTAACCAGGGGTTCAAACACGGCCTATCAATTCTAAGCTGGAATGTCGCAGGTTTAGAATCTAAGCTCTCTGACCCTGCTTGGACCGAACTAATTAATGACATAGACATACTTATGTTCCAAGAAACTTGGGCTGTTGATAACCTGTATATTGAAGGCTACCACTGTTTCAGCCTGACATCACCAAAACCCAGTTTTGGCCGAGCGGTGGGTGGACTCTTCACGGGGATTAGAATTTTGGCAGGCGGTACAATTAATGTTTTGAAGCCAGATAACCTTGCCAATTCCAATATTCAAATTCTGGAATATAAATTGAAATCAAAGACCACAATTTATTTAATCAATTTTTACAACAATGATTTTTATGGTGTACCGAACAAAAATTTTGTTGCTTTATCTAAGGTTTTAAACATGATTGATTGTTCCTTGTCAGTAGACACTAAGACTAGTATTCTGATCGGGGGAGATTTTAATGTGAAACTTATAGATAACTATGGATCCACTAATCTTGATCAATGTAATGACCGCAGGGGTTTGGAACTGATTAGCATACTCTCTGATTTTAATCTTGTTGATGTAATGAGTGTAGGGTATGATATGAATTTTCCCTATGCCCCTACGTTCAAGGGCAGGGATAACGGTTCAATTATCGATTACATTTTTACATCACCTGTGTTAACGGACTGTTTTATCAAATCTTCTGTGGTGCAAACGTCCTTCAGCGATCATAATCCATTGTTTGCTATTTTTAACCTCGCACCCAGTCCGATTTTTATGAATTTAAATGGAGCAAGGGATATCACACCCTCAATTGATGGCCTTCGCCTTAAATGGAGAGGAATTGATTGTGGGGCCATTATAGACACGATTCAGGAGGCACATCCGGATTTATTGAAATGCCTCTCCTCCTCAAGTACAAACAATGAAGAACTGATTACTGATTTTGAAGCTTTATGCACCAATATAAAAACTCTCCTGTCAGTCCCACTCTCTACTGACCATAAAGAGCCACGGTGGTTTGATACATCTTGCTCCGTGGCCAATAGAGAGTTAAGAAAGGCCCTTTCTGCCAATCCCAGGTGTAAGGCCGTTGTTCGAGCTGCCAGGAAAAACTATAAAGACAAAACATCGAAAAGGAAGGCAAATTTGCTCTCCGATCACTGGGATAAGCTGGTTATCAGCGCCAATCTGGGTGGCAGCGGCCTATTTTGGTCGGCAGTTAGGAGAACGAGGGAAATGGGCAAAGAGCTTACAAAAATTAGTTGCAACATAACCAGTACAGCCTGGGAGACCCATTTTTCTAATATTTATGCCGCCCCCTCTGATGAGCAACCTCTCCCTAACCTGAACCAAACAGAAGGCTTAGAGATCTCGGACTTAGAAGTCAGGAAAGCTACCAAAGAGAGCCTAGGTAACAAGGCGCCCGGGCCGGACGGCCTCCCTATTGATATCATCAAATTTAACGTTGATCTTTGGACACCAATACTTTTAAACATTTTTAACAGTCTTCCACATGTAGCCATGCCTGCCACCTGGGCTACTAGTATTATTGTCCCCATCTACAAAAAGGGAGACAGATCTGACCCAGTAAACTATCGTCCCATCTCCCTCCTGGATAATACTTTAAAAATACTAGGACGAATAATTTATAACAGGGTACTGGAATGGGCGTCTGATTCTGACTTTTTAGACCCCTGCCAGATGGGGTTTAGGAGTGGGGTAGGAACAGTCGAGCAATGCCTAAACTTAAAATTGATAATAGATAAATACTGCATTGCTCGCTCATCCCCCGTTTACCTAGCTTTTATGGATCTTTCATCCGCATTCGATCTTGTGAATAGATCCAAGCTATGGTTAACTCTCCTGTCAAACGGTCTCGATGCCACTCTTGTTAGATTCTTAGCCTACCTCCATACTGACTTGAAAGCTCGGGTACGTATTGGGATGGGCGGAGAGGTATCGGGAGCCATCAAGATAGGGAGGGGGGTGAGACAGGGGTGCGTTTTAGCACCCCTGCTGTTTATCATCTATATTAATGGCTTGTCCAACTGTTTAAAGAAAGCTACCCCTGATGTCCCAATTATTTTAGGAAATCCCTTACCCGTACTTTTATATGCAGACGACGCTGTCCTTATGGCACGTACACCTAACGCCTTACGTCTGCTTGTACATAGTTTTGTAAATTTTATGGAGGGACTGGATTTGAAAGTTAATTTTAAAAAGTCTTTTATTATGCCCTGTGGGCCGGGCAAAAGGAAACTCGGCACTATTCAAATTGGAACAGATAAACTCGAATCTGTCCATAAGTTCCCTTATCTGGGGTTGGTTTTCGCTGCGAACGGCTCCTGGAGTGGGCATGTGGCCCACGCCACGAGCAAGTTCTCGAAAGCCAACAATTCTGTCCTGAGTCTCCCCCGCCCTAAGAAAATCGGCGCCACTAAAGCTATTGTTAAAATTTTTAAACTACAGTGTTCCCCTGTTGCCACGTATGGAGCCGAAGTTTGGGGATCGGCCAGCAGCATTGGCATTCAAAGAGAGGAAAACCGTTTTTGCAGGAAATTGCTGGGAGCACCAATTTCCTCTTCCAATTTCATCTGTCATAACGAACTCAACCTCCCTTTCATAAACGACTTTATTAAAGTAAGACCAGCACTCTTCTGGATCAGAATCTGGAGGAATGAGGCTGCTGCCCTTACGCAAAACATCATTAGGGACTGCCTTAATAGTGAAAATGGCATGCAGATCCCCTGGTTTAAAGAAGTTTTTAAAATATTTAATGAAATTGGTAGAGGCATTTTGTTTACTGAGCCAACGGCTATTGAACTAAAGGACAAATATGAGGTCCAAAAGGCACTCTATGCACTTTACCGTAATGAACGGCTTGGAATTGAATTACAGAAATCAGGGGTCAAAAAATACATTGGTAATGGTCTTTGTATGCAAATCATGCCACCCTACCTATCACTGCCTATGTCAAATTGGGAACGATCTCTACTGTTTCGTCTAAGGGCAGGATCTGTGAAATTTTTGCTCTCTTTTCCTCTGGGGTATCAACACCATACTGACCTTACCCCCTGCCCCTGTGACGGTACAAGCACTCAAGACGATTTGCACTTTCTGTTTTTCTGTAAATTTTATGTGAGATATACCAAATGGCTTTTAACCCCATATTTTAGAAAACTTAGACCTCTTACACTTCAGGAATCCTATATGCTGCTGCTCACCCTGGACAATGATGAACTGACATTTCACACTAGCACTTTTTTAAGACTAGCCATACGCGCACGCAAGACTATGGAAAGTCCTTGAAATCAGATTCAGTCAAAAAATACTACTGCTAAAACCTTATAAGTTAATGAAATTTATTGTCTAACCTCTGTATGAATTGCTTTGTCACTATGAAATGTAAATTATTTAACTGTTTTGTATTATGTGTATGTATATGTTCTTTGATGTGTTCGGTACTTTTATGAATTTTAACAAATTCGAATAAAGGTCTTTTGAAAACTGAAACAAAAAAGAGGGGGGGAGGGGTTCTCTTTTTTAGCTGAAAAAATCTAACAAGCCGAATAATACATTACCTGGGATGCAATAATAGGACCGTCAGTTTGATTGTTTTATCAGCGGGAGAGTCCATCACATGACAACCAACAGGTTGGAGGAAGGTACCTTAGGACTGGCACCCTATGTGACATGATGAAAGATAAATGCTGTGATACAGAGTCCTTGTGAGCTCAGGTGCTGGCATTAACCTCTCTATAATATCTGTGTGGTGACGCAAGCAGCCCAGGAACTGGCAAGTGAGGTTTTCATTTGGAAATTTGAACTATTTTCTTAATGTTGTTCCAAGAGTGTTCTTGGGGTGCAACCCCTTTCCCTAACACCAAGCATATTGTGAATGAATTTTGGGACTATGCCAACAGCGGGACTGCCTTCCACAAAGGCTTTAAGATGCATAAGGTACACACCAGCAGAGCGCACACACAGCTGGGAAAGCCAGAAAACGTAAACACTTTCAGACCTCGGTAGCTTGTGACATGACACACTAATTGTATCTTTAATCCCCTTAATGAGCTGTGGAGCCTTTGACGCCGGGTGCGAGAGACGAGCAGCATCATTTTCATCTCCAAAGGCTCCCAGAAACAATCCAACTAAGACAAAAAGAATGACGTATTGTAAGTGAAATGAGACATGAGTAGTAAATAGGGATACCATAACTCATCACCTACAAATGACAGGAGCCACGCCCCAGAAATGACGTAGGTTGGCCTGTGAGAGCCCTCCCTGGAACTGACAGATGTGTGGGGGTCACGTGTGTTGTGACATCATGTGAACATGTGTTGGTCCTGTTTTAGGGTCCTAGCACTGTGTGTTTAGGGTTGTGTAAAATTGTAGCCCTAGCTGGGTGCGTGCAGAAGTGTCTGAGCCTAAGAGGGAAACCTGGGCAAGTCAAACTGGGGCAGCAGAGCTTTGCCAGGCGGGGACCTCAGCAAGAGGAGTTGGGAACAAACAGACAGACTCCAGCCCCAGCCCTCAGCCTCGTGTCTGCCAAACACAGAAGGGGGAGTTGGTCGGATGCAGCTTTAAAAAAAAACATTTACAATGCAGTAGGTCTCGCATTATTAACGTTTGAGCTATTGGCATTGTAAATGACAATGCCTTTTATTCATTTTTCTTTTAAAATCTGCAATCGGTACATAAACACACACTTTGAAAGTATAGTCCATGCTTACGATGAGCAAGGCTGGCAGTAAAGGAGACTGCCAGCCTTGCTTCTCATAAGCATGGACTATAAGTACAAAGTGCTTGTTTACGCACGGATGCAAATGAATAAAAGGCATTGTCATTTACAATGCCAATAGCTCAAACTTTAATAATGAGAGACCTATTGCATTGTGAATGCTTGTTAATACATGTCACCCCTAAAGTAAGCCTTAAAGGGCCACGAGACAGGGAGCATTGCATTTAAAAAGTAGAACATGTGTGTTTCAATTTTACATATACTGGCAGTGAAAAACACCTAAAGTCATTTTTTACTGTTGTAAGACTTATCTATGACATTGACTAACACTGGGTTACCTTATTACATTTAATAAGTCATAACTTTAGATTGGGAGCAGGTCAAAATATGCTGTGTATACTAAAATGAATTATAATTTGAATCCTATTTAATGGTAAAGTCAATTGTAATTCACAATTCAGAAAATGCCCCTTTTAGAAGTTGGCATTTTCTTGTCCTAACCATCTGTGCCTTCTTCCAGTGTCCTTGGTCACATGCCTAAATGACTCTGTTGGTTTATGTATTTCTGCCAGACATTGACACAAAAAAGTAGTGGGTATGGGCAGGATGAGCAATCCTGCCAGGTTGGCTGGAGGAGGAGTTGTGCCCTGCCACATTTACATTTGTGTTGTCTTTTGTCACCCAGATGTCTAGGAACGATGACAGGGGAAGGGCAAACCTTCCAGAACCAGATGGGGAGATAGTATAGGGAATTCCCTCAATTCAGATGTTGGCACCACTTATAAATATTGGACCTCTGGAGCCATTCTTGAGTACTCTCCTTGACCTCTTCACAGCAGAAGAAGAGCTGCACTTTTCCCTCGAGAAATGGCCTGGTGCTTGAGGCCTGTCTTGTTCCCCAGAGGACTGCCCTGCTGCTACCTGAAGACTACCCTGCTGCTTGATGCCTGCCCTGTTCCACATAGGACTGCCCTGTTGCTTGAGGCCTGCCCGCTGTCTGAGAACAAAGACTGGACCTGCTCAGTTAATTCCAGACTAACTTGAGTGGCTCCAAAGTTCAGTTGGCTGGCCTCCTGTTCTGAGTTACAGGGAAACAACAGGCTCCAGAGGCCTCCCTGTAACTGCCCAGCAGGCCTTCCACAGCTGGACTTGCATGAGCCTTGCTGACCTTTGCTGGAGTGAGTCCCATAGCCCCCAGAGGTGTCCTGGACCCTTGCCTAGCATCAGAGTGCACTCCTCTGCAAGAAAAGAGACATTCAGAGATTTTGGGCTCTTCACAGCCATAAACAGACCAGTTCACACCGAGACTATATGACAACCAGCAATGCCAACCCCAGGTGAACCCCACTCTTCACACTACAGTGACAGCCAGTGAGGCCCCACAACACACATGAACTGCACCTTGCGCTACAGCAACAATAGCCCAAGGTGACTGCCAACTCAAAACTACAGCAATGTCCATCAACGATACTCGACCGGCTCCTCATGCTAAAGCAACAAGAGCCTGCGCTGCCAGGCCTTCGCTTAGTGCTACAGCGAAGACCATCCTCGATACTGTCCCTGCTCCTAATAGCCTTCTCCACCACAAACTGAACTCTTTGTGCCAGACTTTGAGAAAGTAACTTTTTAAGCGGACTAACCTGGTCCCTTTATATGGCCTGTACCCTGTCACAGTGGTCTGAAGTTGTGATTTTCCCCCGCTCTAGCACGACCAGATGACCATGAGTGGCTCTTTGTGCTTTTAGATGCCATATCCATCTAAAATACAAAAACTGCATAGCTCCGGTTCTACTGATGGGATTTTAGCCATTCTGTTCACAGTTTATTTATTAACTCTATTTTTCTTAAAATTGGTTTGGGTTTTTCTTCTGTTATGTTTTCCCTTTATTATTGTTTTTGTGCTGCATAAATACTTTACCTTCTGCCTCGAATTTAAGCCTGGCTGCTTTTGTGCAAAGCTAGCAGAATGTTTAACACAGTATAAATTAGTGGCTTTTGTGGTTTACCCCGACAAGGACTGTGGTTGTTGCCTGAGTGGGGCTTCCCTCCTTAACCTACAACCCAAAATCTAAGGGCCACCCCTTCCAAAATATTTTTCCCACCTCATCTAAAAGCGAGATGGGGAGATAACTGGAATGATCTATGTGGTTAACCTTCCTATATATTTGCACTATCAGTGTATGACATTGTGATGGCACCACCTCTCCCTATTCTATAATAATGTTGGAAAAGAGTGGCAATAAATTCACCCATATATAATATATATAAGCCAAAAAAAGAATTGCAGGAACATGGTTTTAGTCTGGACCAACTGTCTTTTTTTAAGATTGTTAATCCATTTTTACATCCTTTATGACTAATGATGCATTATTCAATCCAAAATAGATTGACCTCAACTTTAATGTTGTGGATATCATGTCTGTAGAGATTTGAGACATGTGCAAACCAGACATCTAACCAGTGGTGACTCACACAGGTAACGCTGTGGGGTGGCGAGGCGGGGCGGGGGTGGGGCTGGGTGTTGGGGTATTGTAGTGTGACATAAGACAGGAAAGTGGAGAGTAAAGAAATAAATAAATAAAAGCACTTAATTTATTAAAGCAGAACAAAATAGAAAAAGTAAGCAAATTTTAAATATGAATATATAATGTACCTATCATTCAGCCATGCCAAGCAGGACCAATTGTATGTGATTACTTGCCACCCCCAAAAAAAATATGCATGCCACTGTGTTGCTTAAAATCCTGCCCTGACTTCCCAAATCCAGTAGGGAAAGACCTTAGAGCATGCTCTTTAATTTATGGTAGGTGCAAGCCTAGTAGGGACCTAAAAACGCTTTGTAAAAACTCATCCTGTGTTCTTGTACCTGTCTCAAAGAGAGAAGAAAATATCCAGAAGGATGCCCCTTCATTCAGCAGATGATTGAGATGAGGGCAGGCTTTTACCATTCTTCCTATGTTATTTTCCTGTTTCATGAGAGGTTGGATTCACCTCATAGTTAATCACTGCTGTGCGTGAAAAGAGCCATTGTGGTAATGGAGAATGTGGTGTGGCTGATGCTGAATCCAAAGCCTCATATGATTTTACCAATCAGAATATTCAGACACTGTTTAAAATAGGGGTCTCTAGTTGGCAGTGGTATGCACCCTGTCCAGGTAGTGACCCTTCCTTCTAGTCAAAATAAGTGGATTACACACCTAAGATAATCCCTGCTTACCCCCTTGGTAGTTTGGAACAAGTAGTCAGGCCTATCTCAGAGGAAATATGTAAAGCGTTTGCACATATCACTCACAGTAACCCAGTGAAAACACTACAAATGGGCACCACACCAGTTAGGAAAAATAAAGTATCTTTATCTAAACCAAACAAGACCAAAACTACAAAACCCAACATACAGAATTATAAATATGACTATTAAAAGGTTTCAAGCAATTCTGTCCATAGAAATCTATGGATGTGTTATTTCTGCACAAAGTACCTAAAATGCGTCAAAATCCACAAGGCAAAACAGCCAGAGAGGTGGAACTCATCGGAAAACACAGAGATGAATCAGGTCCTGAGTCCTTGGGTAGGTGATGCAACAGTTCTGATGCAGGCAGGAGAAGTAATGCATTGAATCCGGACTATAGGGGGGAATTATGTGTTGATTTCAAGATGGTTCTGGTCTGCAGGTGCTGCGTTAGAGATGCTTGGTGCACAGGCATGATGCATGGAAATCTGGGACTCGCTGGAGGTCGATGCAGTGGCCGCAAACAAGCACTGCATCGAATTCTTCACCCGCGGTTCCATGATGCACCGGTGCACTGTTTCTTTTGGTCACACAGCAGGGCTTGCGGCGGAGTCAGGCCGGTGCTCTCAGGCTTCAGAGATCGGTGCACAGGACTCGGCATGTGGAAATTCTTCGGGCCGCTGAAAGGCACTGCGTGGATTTCTTTGGCCAGAGAGGGCTGTGCATTGGGAATTTCTCCCACACTGCGGTACTGCATCAGAAATGTCAGCCGCAAGAAGAGTGAAGCATAGATTTTGTAGGTTTTTAAAGTTTCTTGTAGTTCTTTGCTGCCGTAACAACCTCCAGGGCGCTGAACTGGATTTGGTACACAAGGCAGGTCAGAACTTCCAGCAGTGGAGTTCAGGGAAGCTGCAGATGAAGTCTTTGTGTGCCTGAGACTTCTTAACAGGAGGCAAGCTCTACATCAAGCCGTTTGAGATCTTCTTAAGGATGATACCAGTGCAGGGCAAAAGTTCAGTCCTTTCCACAGCCCACAGTCAGAAGCAGCAACTGCAGGTCCAGGCAGCAAAGCAACACACAGCAAAGAAGGCAGCACATTTCCTGTCAGCTCTTCAGCTCTTCTTCTTGACAGGGTCCTCTTAGTCCAGAAGCAATCTAACGTTTTGGGGTTTTAGGTCGAATACTTATACCCCTTTTTCCATTTGAAATCTTTGGTCAGAAAGTCTCTCTTGCTCAGTAAAACCAGTCCTGTCCTCCCAGGTCCAGCCCCACTACAGGGGGTGGAGACAGCATAGTGCAGGGAAGCCACCACCTATTCAGATGCTAATGACAACTCCTCCTACCACTCTAGCCCAGGCTGGCTCATCGGCATAGGCAGGGCACATCTCAGCTCTTTTTGTGTGATTGTCTGGAGTGAATGCACAAACAGCCCCTGTCAGTCTAAAATGAGACGGTGAATCCACAAGCAGGCAGAGGCATACAGGATGGTTAAACAAGAAAATGCCTTTTACTAAAAGGTGTGCTATTAAATTCTGAGTTCTGGGAGCCCAAACTCCGAATCTCTAGCTGTTCCCAATTGAAAGTTACACTTGTAAAATATTACAATCCAGCTCCAGGGATAGCCTATGGGAGATTCAGTCCTTGCAATAGTGTAAAACTAAATACAAAGTATTTCACTATCAGGACAAGTAAAAACACACCAGTAGCTTATATTAGGGGTGACGTACATGTAAAAAAGGAATGGTTAGGGCCTGGCAAGTGGGTGCACCTGCAAGGTTGACATGGCAGTTAAAAACTGTGCGCGCAGACTCTGCAGTGGCAGGTCTGAGACACATTTTAAAAGCTACTTATGTGGGTGGCACAATCAGTGCTGCACTCCCACTAGTAACATTTGATTTACAGACCCTGGCCACACAGTTCACTTTACCAGGGACTTACCAGTAAATCAGATATTCCAATCATGGATAACCAATCATAATCACAATTTAGACAGGGAGCACTTGCACTCTGGCAATGGTCGCAGTGGTAAAGTGCCCAGAGCACCTAAAGCAGCAGAAACGAAATCCAGCACACAGTCAAAAATACAGGAGGTAGAGGCAAAAAGGCAGAGGAAACCATGCCAAGGATTTCAGGTCTAACAGCCACTAGGATTGTGTTCTTGCACATGGTTCGGGAATACCAGGCTATTTGTGATCAACGGGGCAGTATCCCACCTGGGACACCACTTCGGGCTACTAGTCTGAAGATAGCAGTGATTTACAACATTTTTTAAGCCATTTTTCACAATTTTTAACAGATTTAAGTTACACCTGAGGGATTCACTTATAGGTACTGTGGAATGTCTGATAAATTGCACCAAAGCCGTGTGATAATTCCTGGACAGGGGCAGACATTAGGATGATTGAAAAGATAAAAGTTATATTTCCAGATGTACATATATTCAGGAAAACTGGGTTACTACTGCTGGGAATAATAGTACTAATAATAATAATCTTAAGAAATCAACATAATATTCGCAAAACAAACATTTAACGTTCCGGATGTGAGTTAGAAAATAAAAACATTTTGGGAATTCTTAACATTCTATAGTTATGGAATACAGACCTGGCGCTGTATCACGAAGGGCTGCGTTCGTTCAGCACAGTGCAGAGCCACTGTTTTTATGAGCCTGCAGTGTGTTGTGAGAATTTGTTTACCCCACATTTTCCCGAGTTAGTGCTTTATTTTTAGCCGGCTCATCGATCGAGCCCAAAGTCTGAGCAATATTGGGTTAAATTAATTCGCTTTACACACTTCAGGGGCATTAAAAACAAGCGCTCAACTCTGCATTTAGCACGAGCGCCCGTTCACACAGGCGCTCAACTCTGCATTTAGCAAGCACACCAAATCACAGTTGCTCAACTCTGCACTTAGCAAGCACACCGAATCACAGTTGTTCAACTCTGCACTTAGCAAGCACACCGAATCACAGTCGCTCAACTCTGCACTTAGCAAGCACACCGAATCACAGTCGCTCAACTCTGCACTTAGCAAGCACACCGAATCACAGTCGCTCAACTCTGCACTTAGCAAGCACACCGAATCACAGTCGCTCAACTCTGGCACTTAGCAAGCACACTCAATCACAGTCGCTCAACTCTGCACTTAGCAAGCTCACCCAATCCCAGGCGCTTAACTCTGCACTTAACAAGCACACCCAATCATGATACAACTCCTGGAAGTTGTGGTCAGTGGAGGAGGGTTTAGTTTAATGTTTATCTGATGTAAGTATACTTCATGTGCTAGTGCCTAATTATATTGGCATTCCTAAAGTCTTCTTTTAAGTGACCAGTAAATGTTGTTATATTTTTTTTTCCCTGCAGTAAATCAAATAATGACGGATGCACAAGTGTCTTGTACCAATGACCAAAGGCGACCTTTTTAAACATAATCCTCAATGTTTCTATTGGATATTGTCACGTTCAAACGTAAGCAAAGAGAGTAGGGTCACAACAGATGACAAAAAAGGCTGGCGGTCTGGTGACAGTTGTAGAAATATTCGATGTCTTGTACGAGTCTCAAATTGTGATGGATGTGTGCGTTTTTTGCTCTGCTCAGCAACAAAAACAGCTTTCCTTATTGGATGCGACTTTATTAGGTTACTTGACATTTTATAGAGGAATGATTTGTTCAGCATTTGCCGCCCACTAATCTAGAATTCCACAGTACATTGCTAAGCAAAAGGCTGCGCAGGTAATTGCATCTCTGTGTGTCATAAAGCAAATGGTTTAGAAACACTAACACACATTCAAAATTAAATCATTGCTATGGGGTCCATTTCACTCTGGATATGTGCACCTTTTATTGAAAAACAAGACACTTCTATGAGGAACATTTGTCACATGGCGTAGGAACATAGCTCCTCTGGGTTTTCCTGCTCATATATTCGTCTGAAGCAAGCGTCGCCAGGCAGTGCAGAAGCAGACACGTCGCGCCAGCTGAAGTGTTACACAAGAGACAGGTTTGGAGGCTGAGACACAGAAAAAAGTGCCGGAATCCAATGAACTCCTCAACTCAGCTGTCTGGTCAATCTTCGGTCAGTGCTACGGTGTAAATAAGGGAACAAAAAGGCCTGTGTGATAAAAGCATCTATTCAGGTTACTAGCTCAGCAGGGGCAGCTTCTCCATTTGAACGGAGGAGCGTCGCCCGACAAGCCCCAGAGCTGAAAAATAAAATGTTAATGAAGTTTATTTATTACCATTTAATTTTTCAGCAACCCGTCCCAAATTGAGTGTCAGAACAGGGTGGGCCATTGTTGCTGAGTGGCAACATGGAGCTATGCACTAAAGTTTGAAATGGACATCTCTCTTTGGTCGGCCATCTTGCGACAGCCAGCCAGACATGCACATTTTAAACCTCTCTAACCCAGCTTTCAAAGATAGCTGGGTTTAAGAAAGTGCAGCCCTCCGGTGCTCTTGGGAGCGATGAGAGAGGCCGCTCCCTCCAATCCTGGTGCTTCTCTAATGCTGGTGAGAGCAGCACCAGGATTGGTTAGGGGAGCTGGCTGTGTCCCATGTTGGAGCCTGCCTCGAGGATAGCCGATCCAAGTGAGGATAACGTCTCACAGGAAGTCAGGAAGGTAAGTCCATTTTTTCTGTGCCCCCCAACCTCGGTACATGCCAGCCACTCATGACTAGCTGACTCTGCGTCAATAAGCATATGGTGCAAGAGTTCTAGATTTTTATTTTGCCAACTAATGCATTCCAGGAGTTGTAGTCCTGGGGCTCTATCATACATGTGTGTACTAGTGCAAAGTAGAGCTCCTTTTTTTTAGGACTAGTGTTCTCCAAGAACTTTATTTTAAAATACATGCATATACCTACAACAAGGGTTTTCAGCTAGCCCTCATCATCCATTGGTCTGTGTAGTGTTATTCACAGTTTGCTTCCATCCGCCACACAACACACTATATGTCAAAGGGTTAGCATACTTCAGGGAAGAGCAAAGTGTTTTGAGTACTGTACAGTCTACTACAGGATGCAAAGTTGCAAAAATGTAACATTTTAAAACTTGCTCTACAGTTACTTATGCTTGAGGATGATAACTTATTGGTGTGAATCCCTGTCTACCAATGTTAGTGATAGGGATTTAAAATCAAATTCAAGGTGGTTGCATGGGGACTTCCTTGCAGAACCCATGGAACATTCTCTTTATGCAAAGTAGTGCAGAATAGTGCAAAGCAGTAGTGTACGTCACTTAAGCATGCTACCAAAGTAGGGTAAACTCAGTGCAAAGTGTTAGTACATCTGGGTTTTAGTTTTCCAGAACTTGGGTGGTGTAACTCAGCAAAAGGAAAGTACTGAAGGATTAACTATAATTTTATGAAGTTTTTGGCATGAACGTGAAGTGAAACAAGAAGCAAGGCTGAGATGTGCCTTGGTAGGAGGTGCTAACATTCTTTAGATGAGCTGAACCCTTGAAGCGTCGACTCCAACATCTATCTCTGTATTACATTCAGTGTTGAAATGACACCGAGAAGGTGTCAACATAGTTTTTTTGTATAGGTTATCTGACGTCACCTTACATGCTATGTTTTGTTGCTTTTCCCTGACAAATTTGAAAATACATATATATTAAATATATGAATGTTTTTTTGAAAGATATTCTGTTGCCCCATGTATGATGTATGATTCATTTGATAAATTGTGATCATTTTGTATACTTATTTTGATTTATTCTATTTTCCACCACTGTTCAGGGTGGGACTTTAAAAAGTTGTTATAAAAAGTTGCTAAAACTTCAGATAAACAAAATCCCTTGTAGGTAAACCTCTTCTCTTTGAGAACCCTGAAGCAGCAGGAGCCCATGACTAGTCATAAAGAAGCCTTCAAGTAGTCAACAGTGAAGCTTCACAAAGTGTGAACACGCTTTTGCCTGATCATGAGTTATTTTGACTAGTAACAATCTTGAGAACCAGTCCTTACAGCCCGTGAAAAGAATGAGAAGTGTAAAAAATTGGCTTATTAGTTGAGGGGGGAAGTACCCACCTCAGATATTAATCACAATCCTTATCAAGGTGAAACCTTAAAAGTCACTAAATTAGTCTGAGCTCAACCACCTGATAGGTATGGAAGATAACAGACAGGCTTAACTTAACGGCAATGTGTAAAGTAATTCAGTTGTAAAGAAGTGACATAGTCAAAATCAATACAATAATAATCCCAAACTGAATTAGAAAAAATATAGTAAAAAAGTAGAACTAGCACTATGAAAAGCACAGTGTCAATGATAGCACATGGATGCAATTTGACGCAGACCGAGATGGGCCACAGTTTGGATACACTAACCAGGTTTATCCATGTCAAAGATATTACCTTACGGCTTCAGGACTTTAGGCCCAGTCTACAACGGCGGTACTCTTCAAAATCCCACCAGGACCTCATTGGAGACACTTAGAGACCCATACAGTGCCAGGCATAGCCCAAAAGGAGAGTCCAGTCCAGGCGTATTGTAGCCTGCTGTGTCACTATAGCCTGAATAGGATGCCAGCTGTCTGACATTTGAAGTTCACTTCTTTGTCCTGCTTACATGAGAGAGATCAGGTCTGGTCCTCCAAGGCTTTTCTCAGGCTGCAGACAGAAGGTTTACTCCTCTTCTGATGTTCCGGGAGGTGTTCTCAAGAGGGTGCCTGGAGATGCCACATTTATGCCTAGCAAAAGCTAGTGGGTGGAAATGACCCCTAGGGACCACACTAATCATTGGGGTTAGGATTTCCCAGACTAAGCCCATCCACTTTAGGCATTTAAAAGATGTCCAAAGTCTTCTTTCATGCTCGTCTTTGGCTTTGTGGGCTAGTGGGTTGCGAAGAGTGTACAATGGTAACCCTAGTGTGCCCCCATATAACATTAAAATCAAGTTTTGGGCAGGCTGTGTACTCCCAACAAACCCAAATACAGACGTCTAGAAGAAAAAGCTGAGTTTTCAGCAACCCTCCTCTGAAGTGCACTTCAAATATTATGTGTAAACCAAAAACATATCAAGCATGCAATGACACTGTTATGTCACCAAGAGGCCCTTTGTGATGGGAGGACAAATGAAGGGTGCATGTCTGTTGTTAGCTATATCTGCTTGTGACATGATAGGCCTGTTTGAAGTTAACCAAGCCCTTGGGCCCAGCCCACAGGTCAAACTGTTAAGGGCACTCCCCACTTCCCCACACCAGAAGTATTTGTCGCTGTCCTGGGAGCCAGTTAACAATTCATTAACACCTAATGACATGTTGATTACTGGCTGACAGAAGTGAGATTTAGCTTGCAGGGACTTCAGGCAGTGCAAAAGTGACATTTTAGAAGTCCCCTTTCCAAAATATTTATCCTAAATTCAACTTCACCGGTGAATTGGGCTTGTAATAAGTATTTTAAAAAGTCTAAAACTGAAATCTGTAGCTGGTTTTTAGGTCGAGATAACACATACTGAACCTAATATGGTATCCCAATGCTTTCCTATTGGACAGCTTTGAGGTATTAGTCACTGTAAGGACATATTTAAACATTAACACTTACATTTTCCACTTTTAAACAGAATGCACCCTATCTTATAGGCGATGAGGCCCACCTAGGAGTTACTTATTAATATTTAAAAGGAAAGTTTAGACCTTTCAAAGCAATTCTTTGGATAGGTGAAATTTGCAGTTTTAAAACTGCAGAGCCGGCTACATTGGTAGGCATGGAGACAGGTTTTACAATGCTACTGCATTGAGTGGCACAATGAGTGCTGCTACTCACTGGTAGCATATAATTCACATGCCCTCTGTACACTTGTACCTTATACTAGAGACTTATATGCAAATAAATTAAAACCAATAGGGGAGTACCAATTTTTCCACGTTGAAAGGATGAGCCCCATAACGTTATCACTAGTTTGCAGGGGTAGACTGCACAGAGTTCCTTAGCCATCAAAAATAGGGTTCAGCAAAAAACATTGGAGCAGCCCTGCAGAAGGGGCCAATTTCTAATAAGAAGGTATTGAGTGTGCAACATGGAAAAAAGACTTGCATGGACATGTGATGCTCAGCAAAGGACCTGGACAATTAGTGATCAAGACATTTCTTAAATGGAGAGTTTTCAGTGTGCTGTCCAAACTGCATACAGTGGGGTGAAACTCGATGCAGACCTAGGGACATGGTGCTGCATCACACGGCTGCCCTTCCGAAGAGTGCATATGAAGGCATAGCTGGACTTATCTCAGAGTGGGTCTCAGTGTAATAACAAGAAACAAAACATCTCAACATCAGACTAAATGGAAAGTATTGTGTTATTTGAATGTAGATTTCTCTCCAATTCTTAGTATATTATCTGCTTTATTTAATTATAATAAATGCATGCTAAACACCTCTACCGCAGCATTTGGCTTTGCTCCTTGACTTGGGGATTTCTAGATCACATCTCTGTCCGGAGCACTCAGTCAGTAACAGGACACTGAAATTATTTCAGGGCTGGGTTAATTGCTAAGTAACATACTCATGCGGATGGGTTCTTCCTGGTATATATAACATTTGGACTGAAATTACCGTTCATCACCCTTTCAAGACATAACATTAGCAATAGAATAGCTGTAATACACCCATGTTTTAGAAAAAAAAATGTCATTAGGAATTCTTTTGGAACTTTAATTAAGTTCTAATTCTGCAACCCTACAACAACCCCAATCTGCATGCAACTCACCGGCATCATCAACATTTTCATCTCCACAGCAAACCTCCAGGACAGATGGAAACACAAAAATATCAGACCTCTCCTAAAGAAAGCCTCCGCTGACCCCAACGATCTAAAAAATTATCATCTGATCTCCCTGCTCCCCTAACCGGCCAAGGTTTCAGAGAAAACCATGAACCAGCAGCTCACTGAATTCCTGGAACAAAAACACCTACTGGATGCCTCTCAATTAGGATTCTGTGCCAACCATAGCACTGAGACCGTACTAATTGCCGTCACAGACTCCGTTAAACCACTCCTCAACCACAGAGAAGCTGGGGGCTGTGGCCTTGATCCTGCTCGACCTATCTGTGGCGTTTGACAGTCTCCCACAACACCCTCATCAACAGACTCTACAACATACAGCAATGTGCCCTCAAGTGGATCACCTCCTTCCTTGCAGGATGCACACAGAGCATCTGACTTCCTCCCTTCACTTCCTCACCCAAAGATATCATAAGCAAAATGCCACAACAATCATCTCTCAGCCCCACCCTGTCAACATCTACATGACCCCCCTCGCAGACATCGTGAGATCCCATGGACTCAACATAATCTCCTACGCAACAACACTCAACTGATCCTCTTGCTCACCAAGGACCTCTTCAACGCCAAAACCACCTTCTGCAATGCCTTGACTAATGTAGCCAAATGGACGAGCGACAACTGCCTCCAACTCAACACCGGCAAAACTGAAGTACTGATCTTCGGAAGAACACTTCTGCATGGGACCACAGCTGGTGGCCTGCAGAACTCAGACCCACACCCACATTGACCGACCATTCCTGTAACCTCGGTATCATCCTCAACAGTCAACTGACCATGAAACAACAAGTCTATGCAGTTTACTCCCCCTGCTTCCACAAACTTTCCATGCTCTGCAGGATCTTCGGATGGATCCCAACCAACAGCAGAAAGACCATCACTCAGGCCCTTGTCACCAGCCACCTCGACAATGGAAACGCCCTCTATCCCAACATCTCCACCCAGCACCTCATAAGACTTCAGACATACAAAACGTTGCAGCCAGACTCATCCTGGACCTTCCCAAATGAACTTACATCGCCCTCCACCTGAGAGACCTCCACTGTCCCCCATCCCGAAAAGCACCAGTTCAAGATCCTCATGTACAACTGCAATGCCCTCCATGACCTAGGAACTGCCTACCTCAACCATCGACTGAATTTCCACCAACCCGCTATACAGTGCGCTCCTCTTCACTCACCCTCACCCACCCCCTGCTTCAATCACAGTGGTGGCTGCTCCTTCCCCTACATTGCTGCCATGACCTGGAACAACCTTCCCCCCAGCTCCCAACAGCCCCCTTGCTAGCAGCCTTCAGAGAGGGACACAAGACCTGGCTGTTTGACGGAGACACAGCACCCAAATACCACTAGGGGTGACAGTGTTGTGCTTTATAAATACTGTTTGATTGATTGATTGTAAGAGAATTTGTTATTGACTTTAAAGTTATGTTAATTCAAAAATGTATGATCGGATGTTGAACAAAATACATTTCTATATGACTCTCAGTGTACAGGCCCAGAATCCTTGTTGAGGTCCAAACAGGATGAATGTGCAAATTAAAGAGAACTATGTAAAATATATCATCAACAGTTTTCATTCTCTCGAGGCTTTCTCCCTCTATACCCATTGTGGGTATAAGTTGAGCTCTAGTAACTTTGGCGAAACAGATACATAATGATTGAGCTTAAAGAACATGGCTACAATAATGTTGTATTTTATACTTTGTACACTGCACAACACATCTGGTGCCTGTATGCTATATCACTCTGTCACCATGCACAAATTGTATATATATGTATATGTATTTTTAATACTCTTTTATTTCTCTCCAAATCTGAGTTTAAATCCATTGTATTTCATAACTGTTTTTATTGTCCTTTGATGCTTTTAGAACTGAATAAAGCATTGATACAGTGATTGTGGTAGCATCTGGTGCAATAAATATGCCATACGGCAGGGTCTGTAAAAGTGGCAGGCCTCGTTTTCATTAAAGGTGGTGTCTGAAGTTTTAGCTTGGACCTTGAACAAAACACATAGTCAGTTCACCCGTCAATAATCCTTGGTGAGGTCCCGATAGAGTAAAAGTGCCTACTAAGGAGAGCTATATGAAACATGCCATCAACAGGTTTTTATCATCTCAGTGTTTATTCTGTCTAAACATACTGGGCCTCAGTGAAGAAAGATGTTACATTGCTGTGGTTAAACAGCGATGCAACACTTTTCATTGCACCCTCCTTGCGACACCATGGATGCACCGTATTTACTGTACAGCGCTCCCTGTCACAAGGAATGACAGATACTGGAGATTCTGGAGTATCTGTTGGCACAAAAGTGGCACATTGCTGGAGTGTGTCTGGAATCTGACGCAACTCCAGCAATGTGTCATTTCACATGGGGCAAGCCCCATGTGAAAAGGGCTGCGTCACCCCTTACGCCTGCTTGACACTTAGAAGTGTCGCTGTGAAATCTCATAGATTTCACTGCAACACTTCTACAAGCCTTTTCTGCGCCAGAACGCCCACCCTTCATGCATTATACCGGTTGCAGGTATAATGTAGCGCAGGGGTTTTCAAAGCGATGCATCTGCCTACATGTGTCACTTTGTAAATATCCTGCAGTGTGGCACATTGTTTACGCCGCCACGGCATCACAAAAAGTGACCCAACGTAAGGGCTTCATAAATAAGGCCCATTGTGTGCATAAATTGTGATCTGGTTCCCACAGTGCCCAACAGGAACTTTTCATCAGCAAAGAACTTTCCCTTCTGACCTTTCAGGTGTGCTAAGGCAGTCCCCAGACAATTAATATGTTTGCTTTATGTGAAACAAGCGAGCACACAGGTCTTCGGAAATTGAACCAAAGATCTTAGACTGTCCACAAGCAAAACGATAAAGATTAATAAGAAAATTAAGACACATATGAAAAGCACTAGAAAAAAAAAATTTAACATTCATCTTATCGAGAAATCAATTTTAACCCTAAACGAAAGAAGCGGAGGTTAAGTGGAGGTTAAAATAGTTCACATCAACACAGTGAAGGATAGGAATGTTATCAAAACCGCCCAATAAGATCAGAATGGTCAATAAAGTTCACTAGGGAGTTCAAGACCTCACACACGTTGACAGGGATGGATTAAGACCTCAGTGGCTACAAATAGCCTATCAGGGTGGGGGTGTGCATCATATTCTATTCACATTGTATCATTTCGGGTTATTTTCTCCAGAATTGATTACCAGACCATCAGCTCTTTGTTACAAAGTTTCCAACTTGGATACCACCTTGAATCCGGTACACAAGACGTTTTCAACATGCTATATGACAGAATACTCCATGCGTCTACCATTCCACTGTTCAAGCACTACAGTTTATGGACCCTTTACTAACAAGTTTCTCTCCAAGACTCTTCGCTCTATTCAATTCTATTGGCTGTATTCGATTTGCATAAGAAGAAACATAAAACTATAATACTCATCATACAAAGTTACACTATACAGAGCAACATTCAATGCAATACAATGACTTATCCTATACGTACTGACCCCACCACACATACAGAAAATGTCATTAAAAAACAGCTATTTCATTTTGGCACGGGTGAGGGAACTTTCCCACAGACAGCCAATATCCAGAGCCCAGACCTTATTCCATCCTAATTCACTACACCAACCCTAACTTGTCTCTCAACAGAAGATATAAAAAGAGACTGGGTAACCACTTCTGCGTCAATAAAGTAAACACACGCCCCATCTGCATCACAAAGCTTTGAAATGAATATACCTGATCCTTTATCGTTTCTGAGATATAAACCACATTTATAACAAATATCTACCCCCTTGGATGTTAGCAACTGAACAGCTCGATCTATTTATCTATGGGAGACCAATCCTTTCAATAACTGGTCATAAAAGTTATTTCCTGACTTTATTGCCCAGTTTACAAAATACTTTGTCTGCAGTTTGTTCACCACGAAATTATCTATACCAGCCACTTTATACCGCATGTATATTACTAACAGATTCAAACGATATAAATATTAAAGCTCTCCGCTTTAACTATGGCAGTATTTCCTTCCATCAGCGCTATCTGAAAGAATCAGCAAGTGATCAATATATATTTTGATGACAAATTATATTGCACAGTTCTGCTACCCATATCCGAGATTAAGCGCACTCGGTGATTGACAGCCTTTGTCTGAAATATAATTGAATTGTGGATGAGAATGTTGATTTTTCTGCCAATTCATTTGCAAAGCACGGGCGTTAATGTCTTGTGATAGTTGCACCGCATGAGTCAGAGCCCGTCATCCCTATGGCAGGGATCTGTTGTGACATCTCCATGAAATGTGTTTGTAGTTGACAGCGTGCATCTCCTCGGAGAGCCGTGTAGTGTTTTAGACCACATACACAATCATTGCCTTGAAATAATTTTTTAATACATAAAAGGCCAGAAGCTTTTTTTTTCTCTCTCTGCTTCTTGCGGTAGACAGATATCTAAAAATATGTAGGTGGCAGGCCTCTCTGCCTGCACTCCCACTAAAGACAGAAAATCACAACTCACAGGCTGCTTGAAAAGCATCTTTTCATAACATGACCTCAAGCGAAGAGTTACAACTCGTTGAAATTCAGCATTACTCATTTTATGCTTGAAGGATCAACTAACGCTGTGCATAAACATGTCAGGAGATACAAGGCAGGGGAGATTTGCGAGCCCCCCGCCCCCTTTCTCCACTCACTGCAATGTTACAGTCAATTAATTTTCACCGTGTTAGGGCTGTCACTCCAGAATCGAGTGGGATGAGCTCGGCTCCGTCAGCGTGTCTCCCCAGGTGGCATTTCCTTGCTGTTATTCGAATGAGGAGAGCATAGACCCCCTCCTTTGAAGGAACAGGTTTTTATTGCCATCAGAGAAAGGACTGTGGAAGGCAACACAGGCAACAGCTACTAATCAAATGAGTCACATGGCAGAGTCAATTCACACCATGAGCTAATGTACATGACATGCATGAAAGCAGGGGTAGCCCTGTCTTAATGGATGCGCCTAGTTTTGTAATTCAAGTAGTTAATTGCCTTTCTCACTTTGTTCTGACATGCCGTATTCATTAAAGTATTGCTACATCATACAGCAGAGAAATGTGGCTGGGTACGACGTATTTGAGCCACGCAGTAAGAACATTCCATTTTAGCCCTGAATCCAAAGTCATTGGTTGTGTTCTCATGCTGAAGACCCTTGATAAGTGGTGGGCCCCACCTCCAACCACCTACTTAATTGAAACACTATTGCAAACTGAAAGGCTACCAAACAGCAACTTCCAAAAAAGAATCATAAAGACCGAGAAAACAGAGAAAGCCAGAAACTTTTTTTTAGCAGACTCACCAATGTAGCCTCCTAATCCTCCTGGAGGTTGTCACGCTAGCTCACTACTGCCACTCAATACACTCAGGGGCATATTCACAAGGAAATAACTCTGAATCATCCCCACTTTAACACATCAAAAGAGGTGATAGAATTAACACCCCATTCACAAGCTGGTGCAAACTGCAGACAAAACCAGTATTCCCGTGATAACTGCTCCCAAATTTATCTCCACGATGGACACCACCAAATAAGTCTTATGAGATGCAGAGTAGGTGTTCCAGTGCAAAAACACAAAAAAAACACATCACAACTTTCACAATGAACTGCCAGATCTGCGAAGCGAAACAAAAACAGGTGATAAGCCGCGCTAGCACAGGAATTTTACACCTGCCTTTTACTGGTGTTAAGCAGGACAACTACCTTCTACATGAAAGGGAATACAGACAGGAGCCACACCGGACGACCCACAAGTGTCTGGTTTGTGCCCCCGTTCTTCCCTGGCTGCTGGTGGAGACACAAGACCAACGTCTGGGTGGGGTGCCATGTGCAGTTAGGGCTGAGGGCTTGGCTGCAGTAGGCGAGTGGAGTGTGCCCCGCAAGGTATGGCGGCCCTTGAAGAGGCCGCCTGAGTCTGGGTCCTGAAGTAATCAGGGTTCCCAAGGCCTACATGTTCCGAAGATAACCCACTTACATTCAAGAACTGTTGGCACGGAAACTGTAAAAGTCAAAGAACAAGTTTATTAAGACCCCATGGGGTGGTGGTACACTCATACAGCACCCTTCGGTAATGCAAGAGGTATCACACCGAACATCGGTGTGACCCTTCTTTTATATGATTCTACAGGTAATAAAACGTACACGCGGCACAAAGTTACAGAACATTATGTACATATAAGGGCATATTTTGGAATACTGCCAGCTCATTGGAGGGTTTCAAACCCACTGGTCAGTTTGTGGCACATTCCTGAGGAACGACTGGTGAGTGTGAACTGCGCATGTGTGGCTTGACCAGTACTAAAAATAGCCTGTTGCTGGGCAGACTGAAGTGGTCAGTGGAACGGACAACGGACTAAAGGGCACGCCGGCCACGAGGCCGTTCATGATCTAAGATGGCCGCCAACACATACAAAATGGCGTTTCTATGTATAGCTAATTTAAGCGGGAATCGTGTAGCAAAGCTAAGCGCTAACCCAGCCATCGTCAAAATACGACAGACGACCCTTTTAGCGTTTAGCTGAAGCTACCTCATAGTGGACATAGTCAGGGTGTTCATCTTCTATGTCAATTAGCATTATTTGTGTTACTTCTTTATGAAGCATCATTTTATCATGGGCAAGAGCTCGTCTCGAGGGTACACAAACTGACAAGCACATAGAACTAAAAACTGGGCCACACTGGATACATAAGCAAATAGAAAACAGAATTCCCACAATAATACATAGAATCGTTAACAGTTTCCATCCCCAGGTGGTGAGTATTGACCAGAACCATCCTGACAGAGTCCAAGTACCATTATCTGGATGTATTTCAGCCGCTATCTTATGTAGTTTAGTGATGGCATCATATACAGAAGGTGAATTATCAGGTATGTAAACGCAACAGCTACTTCCAATGATTCTACATGCCCCCCCACGATCAGCTAACACTACATCCAGAATCATCCGATTCTGAAGCGCAACAATTCTAGAAATCTGTACTTCTTCAGTGATATTTCCAAGTGCAATTGCGGTATCATTAGCCACAGCCTCAACAACACGAGTTAGTCGTCGGATCTTCCGACTGTTCAAAGCTGCCCCAACGAAAGAGAACAAACCCAAGTTGAAGTCCACATATTGTTGCAAGGTAGTGTCCGTTTGGTCAACATCGTCCAAGACAAGGGAGCGTTTATCACGATTTAAAACAAAGTCGTAATAGAGGATGTAGTTGTTGTGATACATGGGTGGGGCAATGAATACAGGCGGCAATACAAAAGACACGTAGCAAGTGCCTGACCATCCCAAAGGAAGCTGATGATAACCTTTCGTTCCACAGATAAAGTAAGTATTTCGGGAAGTGACAAACGATATACCAGTAGGACTATCAAACGTAAGTGTAGTGTTACATTCACTTCTCCCAACAGAAATTACACCTTTATTACGTATACATAGGTCTGCTTTGGTAGCGATAACGTTGATAACATGTGCATTCGATACATTGACATTTCGCTGGTTGCTATACATTCGTGAAGCAGACACATTGTCAGGGCGGTACTCCTCATATTCAAATCGAGTACCCTCAGCTTGTGGATACCCATCCCGATCATGATGACACAATTTATTCAAACGAAAAAGCACTCCCCCTTTTGTGGGCCATCTCAAAGTAAAGAGGAGAGTATAAAATGCATTACAAGACCCATTATGCGAAAACGGTAGAGGGATGAGTGGAGTACCCCCTTTCTTCTGGTGCCCAAGCAACATCCCACACACCCAGCAATTTGAAGTGTTTGTCAGATTGTATGTATGATGTAGGATCTGAATAAAACTATTGTTCAGATAAGTCTGTCGGTGCCGTTCTTCATGATAGGGCAGGGTGAAATGGAAATGTTCAGATGGAGCCGGGGTAGTTGGCAGCAAATGTTCACGTGCAGGTACCACAAGTTCGACTACCCAGGCTATTGCCGCAATCACTACGATAGTCAGAACAAAGAGAATGGCACCCACGAGTCTCTTATCTCGTACTGCTGATAATGCCATAGTTCTGAAAACCTTCGCTGAGTCTCAATAATTCGATTTAGTCACAAAGTGTCACATACACATACGTGTATACCTAAAAAAGAAAAATGTGGTGCTGAACTCCGAGGTAGCCGTTGTTTTCTTCTCCGGGCCAAGACGGGTGTCGCTACACTGGCAGAACTGATCCCCCCCCTTGGAATTCCCGGTTTCCGTTTCACAAACCTGGAGCGGTAACCAACCAGTTCAAAAAGGTAAAAATCTTCTTATCGATGGCGCAAGTTGTAGCGCTCTCGTCCGGCAACAGTGTGGTCCGGGAAGGCTCCCTCAACTTCGGCCGACGTCACAGCTGGGCTCTTTTCTTTCTCCAAGATCTCTTTGTAGTCGGTCAACACAGCAGGAGTCACCAGGTCCGGAGAGACACGGCGACAATGTGTCGAATGCACCCACCGCTTCCTGTTGGTCACTCGTACAGCGGTGCGGGTTGCAAGGAGGACCTGTTCGGGGCCCTTCCACCTGGGCTCCAGACTGCTTGCTCTCTCAAACGAGCGAATCATCACGTGGTCACCAGGGCGGAGATCATGGCCCTCTCCAGTAGAGTTGTCAGTGAGCGCTTCTCGAACCTGTTGGTGAATAGAGAGCAAATCATTTGTTAATCATGCCAAATAATCATTCATCATAACACAAGGCACATCATGTATTAATCGCGGCTTGGGCACCCCCCAGATATTCATAGGGTGCCCAAACACCACCTCATAGGGCGTAAGGCCAGTTCGTGAGTGGGGTACTGATCTAAGAGAGAGAAGTGCTAGCGGCAAAGCATCTGGCCATTTCAACGATGTAGACGCCACAATTTTGGCCAGCTTAAGCTTCAACGTTGCATTGTACCGCTCGACCAGACCTGCTGACTGAGGGTGGAATACAGCGTGAAACTTCTGCTGAATCCCTAACCCCTTCAGTACATATTTCACAATCTTTCCAACAAAATGAGGCCCATTATCGCTCCACAGAAATTTGCAAACTCCAAAGCGAGGAAAGAATTCCTTAAGCAACACCTTAGCTGTTGTCAAAGCCGTATTATCTTTCGTGGGGTAGGCCTCAACCCATTTGCTAAAAGCACATACCACCACTAGGACGTACTTCAGGTTATTGCAGCGCTCAAGTTGGATGTAATCCATTTGGAGTACCTCAAATGGTGCAGAAGGTGGAACGAACCCTCCTTTCGGAGTATGGGTCCCCTTTCCAGGATTGTGTTGCAAACATACCAGGCAGGTCTGCACTACTCTCTTTGCAGTATTAGCAATCTCGGGATGTTCCCAAACTCGTGTTAAGAGCCGAGTGATTGCAAGAGCTCCGACATGCGCCAGTCCATGTGTCATCTGGACCATCGCCTGCAAGTAAGCTGCAGGCAATTTCCACTTTTCCATGTCTTTGCTTCTCCAACAACCCTCGTCATCTAGTACCCCATCTGCTGCCCATGTCGCAAGTTCAGATTCAGTAGCTGATTTTTGAATGTCTAATATTTCTGCTCTAGCATCACTCCATCGCTCAGCCTGCG
Source organism: Lissotriton vulgaris (assembly GCF_964263255.1). Classification (NCBI taxonomy): domain Eukaryota; kingdom Metazoa; phylum Chordata; class Amphibia; order Caudata; family Salamandridae; genus Lissotriton; species Lissotriton vulgaris. The sequence continues at coordinate 771,087,110 of NC_141699.1, read as the reverse complement.
ATTGTACCACATACATGGGGGAGCTAGTTCGGGACATAGCCGTTTGTCTAGCTATGCTGTCTGCAAAGGCATTTCCTTGACCCACTTTATCCGTAATCTTTTTGTGGGCACTACATTTTACTATCGCTACTTTCTTTGGGCCTAGCAGCGCATTTAGGAGATCACGCACTAGTTCTCCGTGCATAATGTGCTCTCCGTGAGATGTCAAAAACCCACGTTCTCTCCAAAGTAGCCCAAAGTCATGTGCCACTCCAAAGGCGTACCGGCTGTCCGTGTATATGTTCACACATAAACCAGCACTCAGTTCGCAGGCTCTTGTTAAGGCTATCAGCTCTGCTGCCTGAGCCGACTTTTGTGGTATTCTAGCTGTTTCTACCACTGTCTTAAGTGTCGTGATCGCATAGGCTGCGGAAGTCGTGCCATCTGGCAGCCTTAAACACGATCCATCAACCCACAGTTCCCCATCCACATCTGGAAGTGGGACATCCTGTAAGTCAGCACGACCCTTTGTCTGTTCCTCGGTCAGGAAAACACAATCATGATGTTTTTCTTCCTGACCCTCCTCAGCCGGATAGGGCAATAAAGTGGCAGGGTTCAAAGTAGCGCATCTTTTCAGTGTAATGTGTGGCGCCAAAAGTGTCAGCTCATATCCTGTTAGCCGTGCACTCATGAGGTATTGGGTCTTTGTTTGGTTTAACAGAGCATCTACTGCGTGAGGAACTAACACCAACAATTTATGTGATAACACTATTCCCTCACTCTGTCGTATGGCCACTGCTGTTGCTGCTACCGCTCGAAAACACCCAGGCAACCCTCGTGCTACAGGATCCAGAACGGCAGAGAAGTATGCACATGGTCTCTGCTTATCCCCGTGTAATTGCACTAATACTGACAACGCGCACCCATCATTCTCGTGCACGTACAATGTGAAAAGTTTCGTATAGTCTGGTGTGCCTAACACGGGTGCGGAACAAAGGGCCTGCCTCAACTGTTCAAAAGCCTTCTGACATTCATCTGTCCACTCAAGGGGCATTGGTGTAGCTTTGGACAGTAATGCTAACAAAGGTTTTATGATATGTGAAAAACCCATGATCCATTGTCTACAGAAGGACGTCAACCCTATGAAGGCACGTACATCTCTCTGCGTGCGTGGGGCTGGTGTGTCTAAAATTGCTTGAATTCGATCAGATGTTAATGCACGCCCCTCCTTAGACAACAGATGACCGAGGTAGGTCACCTGAGGTCTACAGTATTGAAGCTTTTTCTTCGAAACCTTATGATTATTCTGTGCCAAAAAGGAAAGCAACGCAAGTGTACTCTGTTCACATTGTGCATAAGAGTCAGCAGCCAGCAGAAGGTCATCCACGTACTGGATAAGAGCAACGCCAGACTGCAATTTAAAGGAATCCAACTGCCTTTTCAAAGCCTGACTATAGATGCTAGGACTTTCAGTATATCCCTGGGGAACACGACAAAATCTATACGATTTATTATTTAGCGTAAAGCCAAACAGGTATCTGCTATCAGGATGAACAGGGATAGAAAAGAACGCATTCTTTAAATCAATTACACTAAACGTGGTGGCCGTTGGTGGAACCAAAGTAAGCAGGGTCGTAATATCAGACACCACCGGGTATTGAGGAATGACAATTTTTTTGATCTCTCGCAAGTCAATAATAAAGCGATAGATTTTGCCGTCAGTATCTCTCTTAAGGATCGGGAGAATAGGACTGTTGCAAACATTATAAGGGACCTCCTCCACAACCCCTGCAGAAATCAAATCCTGAACAATATGTGTCAATGCAATTTCACCTTCTCTCGAAATCTTATACTGTGGCACTCGTGGTAGAGGGGCCCCCTCCTTAACAGTAATATGTATCGGTGGAATACGCATCTCTCCCACATCCGTATCTGAGGTCGCCCATAACGTGTGCGGGAGAGAGGCCAAAGCTGAAATATCTGAGATAGCGTAAAACCTGTCGGGGTCAGGATAATTATCATTCAGGATAACCCGCACTCCCTCCGGAGCGCAACGTATTGTCGCTCGAAAATATTTAAGCAAGTCAATACCCAGGATATTGTCTGGAGTATGGGGTGATAACAAAAATTGACCAAAACTAAAGTATTTGTCAAGACATAGTGCAAGGGGCTTGGACAATGGGCTGGGGGAGGGCGTGCCATCAAACCCTACACATGTAATCATTTCGCCAGACAGGGGAGCCCTCGGAACCAAGTTTTTCGACAAAGCGCTACGTGTAGCTCCTGTGTCGACTAGAAATTGATCAGTAGAACCCAGAATACCCGCTGTTACATATGGACCCTGCTGATCTACCGGCACTTCAACTGATTCCTTACCCCATCCTACGCAGTCCTATGCATGCACATAATCCTGGTGTTCCACATTCTCTCCCTCCGAAATCTGATATTGATTCCGCCTATCAAACGTATTTCGTTCATCCTGGCCACGGCCCCTCTCCTCAGCCTTTCCACGATCACCTCCGCCACCTCTCGCTCCCGTATAACCTCCTCTTGACCTTTCGCCTCCTCAACCACGCTGACTACGCTGCTCACGAAGTACCGGACAATCTTCGGCCCAATGCCCAAACTCCTTACAATAAGCACACTGATCCTCCGCTATGTCCGTACGACCATACGACGTATTTCCTCCACCCCGTCTACCTCTTTCATTCCCTCTACCCTGTGTTCCCCGAACCTGCGCCAACATCACCTTCGTTTTCAATTCCTTCGCCTTTTTCTCTACACTTTCTTTAGCCTCCAATTCCTGCCGCTCATAATACTGAGCCATAGTTAACAAGGACGCAGGGGTCGCCGTGGCCCAGGAACTTTCACTCGACTTCAATCGTTTAGCAATCTCCGGTAGGAGATTAGTCACATACTTATCTACAAACAAATGCCGACCCGTATCGTCTGTCAAAGATTGACCACTATAATCATGAAATGCCTCCTCAAAGCGTGTAAAGAAATCTGAGACCGTTTCATCGGGTTTCTGTTTGCACGACGTCAACATAGTCCAATCAATCTTTTTAGAGGGAACAAGCGTCTTTAATTTAGTCAGAATAGCTGCCGGGAGATCTAGAATTAACTGACAAGGCTTGCAAGCTGGTTCCCTGTCTAAATCTGCAGCATTAATTTCTTTCCATGTGCCCCCCAATATCGTTTCATCATTATTTTTACGAATTTGCCGCCACATATCAGGTGGCAGAATTAACCCAAAGAACAAATCTATGTCCACAAGAGTCATCACACAAGACGAAATAGCCCCTTCCACCCCTTCATAAAATGCCGCCGGATTTTTCCGAAGATCAGGTAACGAATTTTTCAACGCCATAACGTCTGCTCTATTCCACGGCGTATATACCCAATTATACACAAAATACCCTTTCGCATCCTTTGACAATTTATCATCATCCGTACCTTCCCCTTTTGGTGGAACATACAAAGGCGCGGCTTCACGCATAGGCATAACATGCAATGCAGAACTCTTATCTGAACCACGGAGAGAGCACTCCTTAATCTGCCCATTATTTCCCGAACCGGACTCCTTTTGCCTCCTTTTCCGCTCCTCCCGCAATCCGGCTGTCTCATCCCGTAGCGCGATCAGTTGCTTGAATAGGTCGTCAACATCTGAAAGATCAAAATCACCTTTAGCCAAATTCTCACGATACACTGACAACGATTTAGATTCTAACGTGTCTGAAAGTTCCCGATACGCGCCTACAACTTCATCCGCCAAACTAGACAGAAAATACATTAATTCAAGATCCGACCACGCTTTCTTTTCTGTTAACAACTGCTCCTAAGAAACACAATTCTTATTCACTTTACGAGCCCAACTACGCAAATGAGCGGACCTCGCCGTAGTAAACATGAGAGCAGATATACCCTTGTGATCTGACTTATCCTGTCCATCGTCCTCTGAATCCCCAGCTGGAGCCGTCGGTGAAACATACGGAGGCGGTGACCGATCTAACAAAGAAAAATCATCAATTTCATTATTAAGGACAGGATAAAGTGGTCGGCGGATAGGAAATTGACCAGTCGTCTGCAATTTACGTTCCCGTTCCTCCCTTTCTTTCTTCTCCTGAGCCTCCTTTTCCTCAAGCTGTAAAGCCTTATCCCGAGCAGCCTTGCGCTGCTCTTTGTCCGCCAAGGCAACCTCACGCTTCATTCGCTCGCGCACCGCTTTCTCCCACATTCGCACGCAATCAAACATATTTTGTCTAGACCTGCGTTGAAACAAACATTGCTCTACAAACTGTACTTTACGTAAATCGAACGACCCATGTAGAGGCCATTGCAATTCAGGATCGGCCTTTGTATACTTATGCCATAATTTGCTGTACATAATAGGGGGAAGGCCATGCTTGATGTACATCTCACGATTTGGTGTTCCCTCTAGGGGAGCCGGCTGTGCTTCCGCTAACCTAATTGAGGTACCCTCTCCAAGACAGCACATCCCTCGGAGTGTGCTGAAAACAGGCATGTTCAAAAAGTATCACGAAATCGTGACACCGTATAAAAAGGCACTTACAGTACTTCACACAAATGTGCCGCTCAAAGGGAAAAAAACAAAGTTAGAGAAACATCTCTACATGCCTGCCTATGTGAAGTGCACTACACATATAAGTTCAAAGATCACAAATTCACAATGTTAGCTAACTCAAATCAAAACGTAGGACTTCGGCAAGCGTCCGAGGACTACCTTACCGATCACAAATCACAGAATTTCAGTAAGCGTCCGAAGACTACCTTACCGAACACAAATCATAGGACTTCAGTAAGCGTCCGAAGACTACCTTACCGAACACAAAGCTTACCCAAACTCTCAAATGTCCAGATTCCAACTGCCAAGGTCTTGTAAGCCAAATCAGCCAAACGGCACTTTCTCAGCGATGCAGACACTCAAAAACTCAGTGGGAGACCGGCGCCACCTGGAATGTCAGATCGGAAGGAAAGGAAAAAAACCGTGGCAGCCAAGACTTGGGTCACTCGTGGCAGCGCGCGTCCATGGCGAGTTTCCAAGCCTTCGTCACGACCTCTCCTTCGGGCATCCGAGTCGCCGATGAGTCCCTTCGTGGTCGCCAAGAAGATAACCCACTTACATTCAAGAACTGTTGGCACGGAAACTGTAAAAGTCAAAGAACAAGTTTATTAAGACCCCATGGGGTGGTGGTACACTCATACAGCACCCTTCGGTAATGCAAGAGGTATCACACCGAGCATCGGTGTGACCCTTCTTTTATATGATTCTACAGGTAATAAAACGTACACGCGGCACAAAGTTACAGAACATTATGTACATATAAGGGCATATTTTGGAATACTGCCAGCTCATTGGAGGGTTTCAAACCCACTGGTCAGTTTGTGGCACATTCCTGAGGAACGACTGGTCAGTGTGAACTGCGCATGTGTGGCTTGACCAGTACTAAAAATAGCCTGTTGCTGGGCAGACTGAAGTGGTCAGTGGAACGGACAACGGACTAAAGGGCACGCCGGCCACGAGGCCGTTCATGATCTAAGATGGCCGCCAACACATACAAAATGGCGTTTCTATGTATAGCTAATTTAAGCGGGAATCGTGTAGCAAAGCTAAGCGCTAACCCAGCCATCGTCAAAATACGACAGTCCCAGGGGAGATGTATCCTGCAGTGCCGGCTAACATCGGCTGCAGAACAGGGCAAGTAAACAGGGGCACAGAGACACCTGGTGGCCGGGTCCTGGGAGATGCAGCATCGGAGTTGTGGTTGACACCGGCAGCCAGGCGGAGTAGGCCTTGCCTAAGCAGCAAATCCCAGGAGTGGTGGTGAGGGGCCTGGCCCTAGGGGACCCGAGAACTGGGGACGCTGGCATCACTTCTGGCATTAGAGCAGTGGAGGTAGGGGGGCTTCCCCCATTTTACTACCCAAACAACTCCCCATGACTTGGAGAGTCGTGCTTTGTTTGGCCTCAGCGGCCCCCTCCTCTTCCTTCTCTCCCCCCCGTGGTGTGAGCATCTGAGCAGGACCCTTGAGGGTGCCTTGCCGGGGGACAGCTGCATGGAGGTAGGAGTGCCAGCCTACTTTATACCCCCTGTGCATGGCTGAAGTGCACGTCCTGTAGATCAACTTGGGGGTGCAATTGACCGCAGTGCAGAGACTTAGACAATCATCTTTTTTCCCAGCCCTTCCAGCCCCCACGTGGGGGCTGTGTGGATTTCCGGTGGACAAGGGAGGACTGGCCATTATCACTCTGAAGTCACACCACAAGGAGGGTTCTTATCCGCCACTCACCTTCCTCTGCCTTTATTTACCTTTGCTGCAACAAATACTCACTGCAAACACCCCAACCCCCCCATGTCGTGTGTGTCAGCCCGGGCTCAGACAGCTTCCCGGTCACACACACAGCCGCACCAGAGTACTCCACAGGTCTTCAGAAGACCATTTACTTATGCAAATGAGCTCATCGCACATTTTTCTGTGTTGTGGTTTGTCTTTTTATCTCCTTCGAGATTGTTGTCTCGCGGAAATGGGCCGCGTTATCAGTGGACTATCGCATGGTACCTCCGTGTTGTGAATTTCACATTGACACGCGTGATATTCCCAAGATAGGCTGCGATGTGAAAAGTTGCGTAAGCAAACTCTGGTGATGTTTAACGCATCTTCTTGTGAATATCCCCCTCAATGACTGCTATAAACTCCTGTTCAAGGGTTGCTTTTAGCTCTCAGTACACCATTGAGGAGGTAATTTCATTGTCCTGAACCTGAGTGAGCATTTTTAATCAATTTGTAATTATACGTATACCTTTTTATTCTTCCAATTTACTTGTTTCAGTTCTTCACATCTTGTTTTAAAATGTAGGTTTACATTTTTTCTAGATAGGTCAAAGAAATGGCTCTATTACCTTGATCATAGGTAACTCTTATATATCACTTTGAGCTCACTCTTAAATTAATTGAATTGTAAATCCAGCAGTGTATACATTGTCTTCTAGAAATTGATACTGATATTTAATTTTACATTGCAGTGACATGCCTTTTGTCTATTGTGATAGGGATATATTGCTATGCATTTTCAAACATACTGTTTACATTTTCCCATGAACTACCTTTTGTTGCAGTTTGTGCCGTACCACAATTAGTAAAAATAACAAATTTGGTGGCATTTTATTAACAACTAGAGATATTTATCTCTAAATAAGCTTAGCAATATTTTTTCCATCGCCGGATTTTATCACAGAGATAACGTGCTATTAGCAACGTTTATCTCAAATGCGATAAAATATCCTGCGATAGCGGATTAATGCGTGAATATCGCTGGAAATCCAGTGATATTCAGGCATTAACGCCAATAGGGTCTAAACCTGAATATCCACCTCCCATTGGATATACAGGTTAAGAAGTGGTCTGAGCAGGCTTTAGTTTTCAGCGATATTCGCGCTTAGCGCAAATTTTTTAATTGCTACGTCTGCGTTGATAATAGGCGATAGCGACGTTAGCGACTACTTTCAGTCGCTAACAGGTTGGGTACGCCCACTTTGCATGTCATTAGTGATAAATATCGCTGACATGCAAAGCGGGCCCCAAACCACTCGCTATCGCCTACAAACAGTCGCTAACTTCTGTTAGCGACAGCTTGCTAAAAGGGTGATGAAATTATCGCCGCTTCTTGGCCGAAAACGACCGCAAAAGCAGCAATAATTTCATATAGCCCGCCTTGCTAATATGCCCCTTAGTTCTGTTGGAAATACCGGCCTTCTGCTGAATCAATTTTGTTTAGTGATACAAGTAAGTAATTAAGAAGCTTTTAATGAGTTATCTCTGTGCTACAAATCCCAACTTGCTGACTTGCTTTGACATTTTTATTTAAAGAAACAAGTAGGCCCTCCACTGTGATTCTTACCATGTTAAAAGGCTGAATTCCTCTTTGTTTAGATTTGGTACCTTTTATTGAATAGACCATGCAGATTGTGCAGAACATGCTTTTCCCTGGACAGTCAGTAAGTAGGACAGGGCTATACTCACATCAAAGAGTCTAGTAAGTTATTACTCCATGGCAATTCGATATTTCATTTTCAAATTGATATTGGCTTTATTGATCTTAAGGTAGAGAAGTAAATCACTCTTAAATACAGTTGTCTTTATTTATCTGGCTGAAAGATTTTATCCTTGCCTTCAATAATTCAATTTACTTTGTATAATTGGCAGGATACCGCCCCTCACCCTCCACCCACCCCCTTGGTATACGGGTTATTGGAATAATTTACAGTTGTCTACAGAAGGTGACTGTTTAATATCAAGCGTTGTCTCCATTGAATTAATTTGCCAGGTAGATGAATGGTATTTGCTTTTGGCTCATATGAATGTGACCTTTCCAATATTAGATGGGATATACCCACAGAGGGAACATGTCTTTGTTGTCTTAAATCATTTATTAGGTAAATGCTAATAGGCTTGTATCACTGGGTTTCGCAAACCTTTGTCCTTTGCTTTTCGGTCCAGAAAAGTTTTACCAGCCTATTATTAATGTTGACCAAATGTTGAATATTATTTCAATAATAAATATTTTTCTTTGGCATTTCTTTAAAATATTGCACAGGAAATTATATTGGGGATAACGGATATGTTAACGTGAGTGTGTTTTCAGAACATTGAACTGGCCTAAGCTAGAGTTTGAGGAAAAACGAATTGATCTTTATAATTAGCTATATCAATTAAATAAACATCTTAATCATTGTCCACAAAGTACATATGATTAGAAAATTAAAGAGATTATTTTTTATAACATAGAAATTATCAAATGCATACACAGCTATACATTCTCATTCTCTACAGAAATGTGAAATGAATTTCGTAGATAATGCCATTGGCAGTTTATGCATGGTTACCAGAAAAAAGAAGGGTTTCCTAAGATATATATCTCTGCTTTTGTTGGATCTGGCCCTTTCTTCAGGCTCAGACCCAAACATGTTGCCTTCCTTCTCCCATTTTTGGTGAATTCATTTTGTTGGCTTTAGCACTCTGGGAACTTTACTTCAGTAGCCCTGTAAACATGTTTCAGGACTTCCACTGCAGAACCTTTGTGTGCAGTTTTAAACTACCGTTTCGGCACAGCAAGTTAAGCTATTTGCTAGGCCCAAAACTTCCTCTGTGTTACATCTAAAGTCACCCCTAAGGTAGGGCTTTGGCAGCCCTAAGGGCAGGGTGCAGTGTATTTAAAAAGTAGGATAAGTGCTTTTACGTTTGTCATGTCCTATAAGTGAAATGCTCCTAAATTCATTTTCACTATTGCAAGGCTATCTCGCTCATAGGTTAACATTAGGAGTGCCTTAAAACATCTTTTAAGTGTCATTTCCAATTGAGTTGGATTTTAAATTGTGAGTCTGAAAATTCCACTTTTAGAAAGTTGCCATTTCATTACTTTAACCATTCTGTGCTTCTGCCTGTATCTGAATACACATCAAGGGTGGGTAACGCTTGGGCTTGGTGCATTCCATCGAGACAGTCACACACAAAGAGACCTGGGGTGTGACACTCACAACCTGAAGATCCATTACCAGGCTGATGGGCCTTCCTGAGCTAGATGGGAATAGAGCTGAACATTGCACTTGAATAGGGATGTGCCTGTCTTCACACAAAGAGCTGCATGTACCCCTGAAGTGAGTTTGGAGGCAGGGTAGGAAAGGCAGGGACCTTGTGTACTTCAAAGTCCCTGAGCCCCTAACACCACAGATTCAGTACACTTCTCGATCTGAGGACATTCTGTCAGAAATAAGAACTGCTGTGCTGCCAGGAGTGATTTCCATTTTGCTGAACTGCATTGCTCTGTTGGCCTGCTGCCTCTTGCCTGGGAGTGAGAGGTACTGGACCTGCATCTCTTCATCTTCCAACAACTTAAGTGACTCAAGGACTTGCTGGCTGGCCTCCTGTGTTGAAGTCTCAAGGCCATCAGAGACTTCCTTCAACTCTGCTTTAGCTGTTGGACTTTGCCAACTTTGAGCCCAGCCCTGCCAAGAGGTGCCAAATCCAGTCCTGGGCCTTGAAAGTGGATTCTGTAGGCACTTTTCTGCAGAAAATGGTGTAGTGACGACTTTGCACAGATCGAAACTGAGGCAGCATCCTTTTGACATCGATGTAGTACCTCTTCAAGGACATCCCTGCATGACTCGATGACGACACGGAACCCAACTGCGAGGCTCAATAATGATGCATCTACCCGACTGCGTAGATCTGAATCGACGCATCGAATCTTCGGCACTGACACATGCGCCATCCAAGGTACTTTCTAAGTAGGAAAAAAGAACAATTGATGGTCAAAATGCCGAACAATGTCATACATTCACCCTAGTACAGAGATCTGGAGCTAACTCCATTGTTTTTTTGCTCACCATGCCATTCCAGTTTGGGCCCAGACATATGCAAGTCAGTTTAGACCCTACGCCCAATGGAAACAGTCCAGCCAGAACTGCCAGGCCAAATCCTCCCTGGACTGGAAACAAGCATCCTAGGACCAGTTTCAGGCTTTCAGCCCTCATCAGTCAGGATAGCTTGACTCCAGTGGCATGGAGAGCACAGAACCCAAGTCTGGGCATACCCGTCCCACTCGAGGTGACAAATGCAAAAAGAACAATTGATGAACAGAATGCAGAACAATGTCATACATTCACCCCAGTACAGAGATCTGGGGCTAAATCCATATTTTTTTGCTCACCATGCCAATCCAGTTTGCACCCAGCCATATGCAAATCAGTCTTGACCCTTGCTTTGTAGGTCCTAAGTTGGCAGGGTATGCCCAGACGTGGGTCCCTTGCTCACTTTGCCACTGGATAGGAGCTAGCCTGGCTGATGAGGGCTGTTAGCCCGAAACAGGTCCCAGGATGCTTTTTTGCGGTCCATGGAAGACATGGCTTGGCAGTTCGGGCTGGACTGTTCCCATGAGGCACAGGGTCAAGACTGATTTGCATATAGCTGTGTCTGAACTGGGGTGGCAAAGTGAGCTAGAGAACAATGATGGATTCAACCAAGATCTGTGACTGGGGTGAAGCCTAGCTTAGAAATTGCTATATCATGCACATGGAACAGTAAGGAGGGATTAGATACATGTCTATACAGAAGGGATGAAAGTAATAACTCTAATTGATGGAACTTGTTTGGGTGCCTAAGGATAAATCTACATTAATTTAGATTCCGAGAATCATCACTACTATTGAGGGGTGGTTAGGTAGGGCACTGACCCATAATGCCTACCCAGAGAGCAGAATTACAGAGATGTTACTTCTGTTTAGTGAGTAGAATCTCCTTTTTCCAGGGGCCTCAAATAGTTGATGACATTCATCTCATGATAGAAGATAAACTATCCCACAGAAATAGCATTCCCATTCCCTTCTTCATGGGAAACAGTATAATTCCATATACCTGAAGAAACATAGAAAGTGGTCGCAATTGAAAATTAAAGACTACGGGACTGACATAGATCTCGGCTGGTGGGTTACGACATCACAACTGTGACAGATATGCTGTAGACCGAAATATAAATCCCATAGGACACAATGAGATTTATATTTTAGAGAACGGGATCTCCATCACCGTTTGATGGAGTAATCTGTCCAGCAAAATCTAAATCAGCTCCCAAGGCCTTGATTAGGAGTTTGGTGGTAAATACCACCAAACCTGATCATAGGGTAAATGCTGAAAGCACTGGGATCAGTAAATAGCATATGTGCTAATTAACACTGAATATGAGTTTTTACCATACATTGCGTAATTGTTATCTAGAGCTTGTGTTAAATTCCGAATGTGTGCTATTTCCAGCATGTGGTAAATACTAAGGGCCATATGTAGGTAAATGGCATTTACCGAATCGTAAATACCGAATTTTACCGATTCGGTATTTACAATTCGGTAAATGCCATGTAGGTAATAATTCGTTAACAATTACCGAATCGGTAATATTCGGCAATTACCGAATCGGTATTTACCGATTCGGTAAATTTACCGATTTGTCAAGGGGGACAGGGTGTCACTTTGACACCCTGTTGCTCCCCTGATTCTGGCTTGTGTGCCATGTGGCACACATACATGCCCTACGGGCATGTATGTGTGTCACATGGCACAGGTGTACATGCACAGATGTGCATGTACACAGAAATTCGTTATTTACCATGCCATTGTATTTCATGGTAAATAACGAATTTCTAAGGGCCTGTGGCACTGTTTCCAGTGCCACCTACATCCCAAATTACCGATTCTGCACATTTACCGATTCGGTAATTTACCGATTCGGTAAATATACAGAATCGGTAATTTACTGGCCCCCTACATCTGAAACTACAAATACCGGTCGGTAACGGCCGAAATTGGCCGTTACCGACCGGTATTTGTCCACCTACATATGGCCCTTTATGTGTTATTTAGCACATGTGCTAAATACCTCACCTAATGAATAGCACAACCAAAAAACATCAGGAAGTGGCCATTTTCAGGCATTCAAAGTTCTAATCTCTTGAGAACAGAAACAACCAGAGCAATACTCAAAAGGGCCTTAGGACCAGAGTTTGAATTTGGCAACTCAGCTTAACAAGTTCTGGACAAAGTCTGGCACTTTTCACATGGTTGAAATTTGTTGTAATAAGGCTCCCGAAATGCGAGCGGGATTTGGCATCCCCTGCACCATTTTCCAATGCAGGTAGTTGTGTGCTGTCGTGGCCAGAGGACTGCTTCTTAAGTCATTTTGCATGAGTGGACAAGTGTAGATTGTCGAGAAGATTTTCTTCTCAAGTGGTAGCAAAATTTGCTCGAATGGCCATGCACTCCGCATGATTTAGTTTGTGCTGATTTTTTAGCACTGCTCATGCTACTGCTGCTAAAGTGCTGAAAAATCAGCATGACATGCTTATCTTCGGCCCATTGGTGGAACTCCAAGTCTTCTTGCGGAGCTTTTACGCACCTCTGTTGAATTCCACAGTGTGAAACTCCCAAAGTTCTGCCCACCCCTACTTAGGACACCCCAAAAGTACACCAATACCTCCTTCCTGTGTGCAAGAGTGCAGATATTTGTTTTGAATGGACAAAGAAACTTGAAACAAGACAAAGAGAATATATTGCCATATTCTTGAATCACTCAGTGATCACAAGAAGAAACCTGCCAAACATTTCCATCATGTACCTACACAGGGAAAAGAAGTACACATTTATTGATCCTGAGTGGGAGGTCCTGGCCAAATAGGTAATAAGACTCTATGACTGTCTAATGTGCCATCTCATGCTTAAGATGCCAGCAAAAGCAAAGACAAGCATGCTTGTTGAAGGAGATAATGGCCAAAATCTATACTGAATCAACATATTCACATGATATTGAGAACACTAAAAACAGGTTCTAAACCTTACAATTCAAGGTACTTATTCTAATGGCCGCGAACAAGCACTAAAGCATGGGAACTGGTGATATTTCTACACCTCAGCTCTCCCTCAAGCTGTGGGGAGAACCAGTTATGACAATTTCAACATGTTTGGAGTGGAAGACATGAAAGATGGTTGTGAGCTCAGGGGAGTCCAAGTTAGCAGCCATGAGAGTTGTAATGGAAGTACAGGTAGTTGTTAAAAAGTAGACTTGGCCGAGAATCATCATCATTGTGAAGAGGGGCCGATATAATTTGTTACACATATTCACATTGATCTATGAATATGTTAAAAGGGTTAGAACTCTGTATTGGTACTTTTGACATTTATAGAAATTGGGCTATAACAATCATACTGAACTGTAATCTTGATGATAAACAATTTACATGTCTACCCAGTACTTTATGGGTGATATGTTATCACAGTACATCTAATCTTGCTTCTCATCAGCATCATATCATTCATTTTGTACAGAGCACTTCACACACCAGTTCAGGATACACAGATGTACAGCACACAGCATTTATACATAAGTAGTGTGTTTCATTTTACGGTTTCAGCACACTTGTTCTTGTCTTCCTGAGGTCACCACCTGTACATGAGTGCAGCCAATTGACACAAGGATATCAGGAATTCCTGCTGTAGCACAGTTGGTAGCTTTGCTGGCATTAGCAGTGTGACTGTCCAAAGGGAATTGTATATGATGCTCACTCACTCTCTGCAAAGCATTCATCACTTAGCAGAGTATTTTGCAAAGGTTGAATGAGAAATGCCACACACCAACCCTACTGTCTTCTGTGTACTGCTTATTGAAAATAATGTTTTTTCTAGCATTTTCAGTAAGGGGGTGGCAGTGGGTCCCTATGTTGGGATATGGTTTTCATAATGATGAAAACATGTTTTGTATGGTCCCCATATAAAGCCTCTGTATCCTCTGAATTTCAAGCTGACTCATGTTTATGGGGTCCAGCTTTACTCAGCCAATCTAGGCTCTTATTCTGTGTTCCTGCGCCATTTGAGGTCATTGATCGGTGACCTGGTTTCCTTCCTCATGCTGCAGGGTTTGTTGAAGCAGAGCATGTGTTTGGCATGATATAGTGGCCTAACTTTGATGCATCCATTTTGGTGGACTGTAGAATGGCAGTGTGAGCTGCTACAATCAACCTGTGAGAGCTTCACCAGTCCCCAGCTGTTAATGTAGGTCTGGCCTTGTGTGTAGGGGTGTGTGTGATATTTTATTATTTTCAGCTCAAACAGTGCATATAATGTGTTTTTGTTTGTTTGCCTTATTGTGTTGGTCTTTGGATGTATCTACTGTTTTACAGCTTTAATGTCTTTCTTTACACTTTCATTAATTTGTACCCTTTGCTTTTGACTTGAGGTATTTTAAGGTGGTATTTTCCACTGGGTTTCAATGACCTCTCATACTTGTATTTGGGTTTTATTTACCACTTGTGTTATTTTTCGCACATGGTATATATTGCATGCGTTAAATAGTGCATGTGAACGACAGACATGTGGTATTTAGCACATGTGCTAAATGAAACATGCTTTGCTCATCTTGTGATCTTATGATTCATTATTGTAATGCACTATTTGCCACAGCATGTGGTAATTACTACTATCCCTAACTCATAATCAGGGCCCAAGTAGGATAGCAGAGCCCAGTAGAGCTCCCCAGTGAGCTAAAGAGACTTTAAATATGGACATTGTTGCAGCTTCATATCTAATATAGAGAAAAATGGGTATCCATTTCTAAACAACAAGATTAATCTTGCCCTCAGAATTGTACCGCAGAAGGAGATGGTTGATTGTGGCAAAAGGTGCAGATATATCTTATAGACTGAAATCTATGATCTTGTCACAATTGATTTTCATAGTTACCCAGTGAAAACATCATAATATATTATTAAGAACTATATTAAAATAAGTTATTTTGTTAATGACTTAATAGTGAATGTGGTGACCAGCTTGCACAAGCATGAAGTGTTACTCCTGCCCACCTTCAAAACAATGAATGTGGGCCTGAGGATTTAAGCAGGAATGCCCTGGAATTTTCTCCTCCATATTTGTGGACTGTCCTCTCAGTTCTCACTGTGCACCCCAGGTGAGATGCTGGGTGAGAGGATGTGCAACTCTCATGTTTCTAACTACTCTTGACATGGTGCAGAAGACTGCATGACAACCCAGTAGGGCTGGAGCTACAGGATTCAGACAACATCTATGGAAAGCATCAGCTGGTCTCTCCTGTACATTGACCATAGTTCATGGACCTCACTGAAAGGACGCTAACTTTTTCACCACATCTGAGGTATGCCTATACATTTTTGAAAGATGGGAAGCAGTTCCCGCGAAAAAGGATGATGGTGCTGGCTCCCTCAACACAGAAGTTGCTGACAAATCAGCCAATAGTAGAGAAGGTGACAATTGACTTGGATTCATTCTCATCAAATTTCTTATCAAAAGCCTTTTTCAAATATCTGCAAATAAGAGACTTCATGCAAAAGAAAGATCTACTCATTCTAGAATATAACCCACTTTTACACACTATTTCTAATGATGGAAATCAAACAATTCTGGCTGTAATAAATTGGCTTGTTTGTTGACTGAGGTGTGGACCCTGGTCAAGCAGCAACCACAATCTTTGTCAGAGTGAGGCACAAGCCAAACCTAAATTGAACTGTGGTCATCCCTCTACTAGCTTGGCACAGATCAGTCAGGCTTATGTTAGAGGCAATGCATACAAAGATTTGGGCAGCACTTCAAATAGTAATAAAGTGGAAACACCACATGAAAAGGATCCCACATCAAGTTAGAAAAATAGAACTTTCTTTAACAAATAAAACAATACCAAAACAACAAAACTCCAATCAGTAGACCTGGCGATATGCAATGTTAAAGATTTTAGTGAACTAGCGCCAAAAAGCACAACGCGCCAACTGTGGATATGTGGTCGGGTTGGACTGGGACAAAGTCACATGCTCAGGCTGACCACATTAGAGCACAGGCCAGCTATAGGGACCCAGTTAGGCCAACTGAACAGAGAACCTGTAATTCAGCTTTGCGGAGCATTGCGAGGATCTGTGTTGAAAATGCATTGCACAGCCTAATTGATGTGTCAGTCCCGGGATGGGGCAAGGTTGCGATGCAGGGGCCTGCATCGGCATTGAAGATCCCATTGAAGGGGCTTGTGATGTAAAGTTTTGTATGAGGGATGCAGTGCACAGTTGGGGCGATGTGTCAGTTCCGAAGAGCTGCAAGGCGGAGTCCAGTGACATCTTCGAGGCTGCCGTCAGCTAAGGTCTGCACCGAGGATGCACCGAGCAGCAGGGGTTCCGATGGGCTGCATTGAAATGCAGGTAAAATGCATGCAGCAGCAATGATGTGTAGGTTCTGCTCAGGGTTGCACTGCACAGCAGAGGAGATGTGTCTATTCTGCAGGGTCCCCAGAGGTTGAAGCTGATAGAGCACCTTAGACCACACTTGCTGGGGCCCGGGACTCGGGTGGCACCACTTGGCAGGGTAAACTCATGGATGGTAGAGTCCAGGTGCAGGTGCAAGGTTGTTGGAAGTGTATTTTGTCCCTGAGGCTTCAGATCCGGAGGCCACCCAACTATCCCTTGGAGTCACTGTAGGGTCCTGGGTACAAGAGATTCAGGTCCTGTCCTTATCACCCAGGCAAGAGGGCAGCAGGCAGTGTGTCAGAACACAAGGGCAGCAGTTCTTGAGAGCGGCAGTCCAGACAAGTGGCAGTCCTTCTAGCAGCACTGCAGTCCTTCTTCCTGGCAGAGTATCCACAGCTCCAAAATACTGAAGTTGGTATCTGATGTCCAATATTTATACCCAGCTGTGCCTTTGGAGTTGTAAGAAGCTTCTAGAGGCATGACTTTGAAGTGCAAAGGTGCCAGGCCTTACTTGCCCTGGTTGCATGCTTACTATAGGAAGTATGCAGCCCTTTGTGTGGAGGCAGGACACAACTTATTCAAGTGTAATTGGGGCTGTGCCCATCCTCTCCCTCCCATCCTGTCCATCATTGCCAATCAAGGCGCACACGAGCTTTCTATTATGTGTGGCCACCTAAGGACTAGAACTTGGGGATGAGCCCCCTAAGGGGGCCTCAAGTGCTCCCAGGGGGGCGCTAGGCTGTGGCCAAAAGAAGCATTATTCTGATAACAGTGCTTTGTTTTTAAGCTGAAAAAAATAAAATGAGTGGCAGTAAGCTGCTCTGTAATGGGCCATCACTAACATGTTATGTCATTTAAATCCTAGCTGGGAGCATCTGTCAAAAGGGAAGGGACTCCAAATATTCTTTAAAACATCCACCTCTAATAGCTGCACTGTTGATACTGGTACACATTTGGAAGCCCTGGGTGACCTGCATAGTATGTTTGGCAATCATGTATTTGAATGCATTTTTAAAACAGGAACCACATTTAACTACAATGTTTAAATAGGTGTAGACATATTTAAACATTACCAATATAATGTAATAATTGTGAAAAATTCTGAGGGGGCCTGGTAATTTTTTGTTTTTCACAGGGACAGGGGGGGAGGTACAGCTTTAAAAAGTTTGAAGACCACTGATCCAGGAGTCCCTAACTGAACACTGGTACATTCCCTCTAAGATTTCAAAGAGAACCCCTGATGCAATTTATGCTGGAGATCTGCAAGGTCTCACTTTGTCCAGATGAGAATGGAATACCTGGGCATGTCAGTTAATCGCTTTATACTAATTTAACCCCATTCTCTTTCCTAGCTTATCTGAAGGCTAATCACATCTGAATGGGCCTATTGTCCATGAGTAGTTTAGAACTACCAGCTGGCCAGCACAGTAAGTATCTTGCCCAGCAGGATAGTTCAAAATATGAATCTCATAATGACTGACTCAAGGAAATATTGGTGGGTAGCAGGGCCCAAATAATAGAGCGTACCATGGCGGCAGTCTCTGGTTTCATAAAAAAACTAGGGTCAAAACCCCTAACCACAATAAAAAAGATTTATAATGCTAAAATGATCTCAGCAGCGACCTATGGGGCAGGGGTCTGTGGCACAGCACCAACTGACTCCCTACAGAAGTTGTAGAATGTTTTTTTCAAGAGGATCACTACGCTCCCTCTTTCATTTTCAACCCATGTCACTCACTTAGAGCTGGATATGCCCTATGTGTCTGACATGGTGAGAGTAGCCCGATCTTGCTATGGCATTCAATATGGAATAGGGACAGAGTCGACCTTAACCAGACTATTATACTAAATTACCTCTCATTGTTTATGGCTTATAAGATCCCCTGGTTGGAATATGTTCAAATGACTCTGTACTCGGTAGGAGTCCTTGAGCTGTATGTAAATCCCACCTTGTGCTCCAGGTTCCCTAAAAAGAGGCTAAAGGCACTAATTTTGGTGAAGCTAGCCTATGAAAAGGAGGAATTTCAGAAGCTATCATTAACTGTAAAGACCTATCACTTGATCCCACCAGTGACAGTGGATGAATATTCTACCTGGATGCGGTAAGGAACCTACAGCTTTGGTTTAATCTGTTAATGTTCCGACTAAACTTAATTGCCCTAATGCTGGGTTTCCCTTCAAAACAGTGGACACAACTTGCCCATGCGATAATCTGTTAGCCTAGTCGGACCTCTACCTTTTCTTCATCTGTCATTTTTATAAGGAGAAGAGAGCCAGATATATTAAACCTCTTTTATGATCCATTTGTATGTTTCTGTGCAGCCTCATTCCTTTGGGCCTGTAAGCATAAGAGACATTTATTAGAATTGGAGAGCTATGCTAACTTTTAGACTTAAACTCATTTGTTTCCCGAGCATATTACCTAATATCCTCGCAGAGATAAAGGATCTCCATAACATATGTAATATTTTTAAAAAGCTTTTATAACTTACAATGGCATTCCCTTTTTATTAAAATGTATCTGTTTTTAAACCTATGTATTTATGTGGCAACCAGGAACCAGTAGTACAGCATATATTCTTTTATTATGTTACCTGCACAAAAAATAGACATTGAATTGCGTAATTTGCACAGCTCAATTCTATACCCCCATTGTTCTTGGGGTTTGCACTTGTACATTGTTTTTTGCTATTTTAAATTCTTAGTTTTTAATAACTCATATGCATTGAACTGTATTGCACTCAGAATAATGACCATGTCTTATCTTTTTAATATGTATACTTTGATGATCTCTGTTTTTAAATTAGATTGAATAACGTTCTAGAAAGAAAGAAAGGAAATATTGAAAACAAAAACGAGAAGCATGATGTGGTGCAATTTTGTCCAATTTAAAACAACGTTTCCACTCTGAACCTATTAAAACATAGGAGATGTCAAGTATATGTCGAGCCAATCGAAGCATAGCATTGTATACAGTTTTCACCCAAAGTGTAAACATTGTGAAGCACTACAGACTTACACTTTAGTCAAAAAGATAGAAATCCTTTCTTTTTGGATGGCCAAAGACATTGCAGTGGCAGCACAGGCCATAGCTCATGTCCCCAGAGTCAGATTCTGAACAAGCTACTTGTGCACAGATATGATGGTGAATCAGGCAGCAGCCTACCTCACTCAGGGGGCATATGTATGAAAACAGATTTGTTGTTGCAAATGCTGCGAATTGCAAAAAAGCAGCGTTTGCGACTAAAAATCCGCCAAACGCGATGTATAAGGACAATCGCACCGCAATATTAAGGAATCGCAAAATTTGCAGTTCCTTAATTTTGCGTACGCATTTAAGAAATCGCAAATTGCGATTCCTTAAATGCTATGCAACAAGCACCCAAGTTGTGTGATTTCTCCTTAAGAAATCGCAAATTATCACCAACTTCAAGTTGGTGGTAATTCGCGATTTCTCTCAAAAATTCACTTTTTGGCATTTTTCAAGGTATCATGTGGCGCACATACATGCCCTTAGGGCATGTATGTGTGCCATATGCGCACACATATTCATTTCAGGGGTGCATCAGGGTGTCTGTATGATACCCTTGCACCCTTGAAATTATTCTCAATTTGCGATTCTCAAATTGCGAATCGCAAATCGAGAATGACTTCCCATTCATTTCTATGGGCCTCCTGGCCCATACGAATGAATTGGAAGGTATTCCTTAATTGCGATTTAGCAATTTGCTAATCGCAATTAAGGAATACTAAGAAATCGCAAAAAAATTGCGAATTTTTAAATACATCCCGTTTTGCAATTCTCAAATAGCGATTCTCAAAAAATTGCTATTTGAGAATCTCAAATATTGATTTTCATACATATTTCCCCAAGTCCGCACATGTGTGAATGAGGGTGTTAACAGGTATTCCAGGCCTAATACCCCAGCTTTGCAGCAGTGGATCTTATTTTAAGAGGCGTTTATCATTAAAATCCATTTCAGCAGAAACTTACTATGGGTGAGACTTAATTTTGATGTCACACTCAAACAGAGATCCAAAAACTAGGCATCCATAATCAAACATCTGAGGAATTAAGTTGGGCAGGTCTACTTTCTTACAAGACCACAAACTCATTTTCAACACAGCTGCTTTACAATGGAAATTGGATTGCTAGCGGTACCAGAATGGAAATGTGGTACATACATTTAAATTATTGTGATTATTGTGTTTAAAGATGTTTCCTTGTCTATTCATTTATTCTGGATGAGGTAAGTCCTGTTCTTCTCAACACCTTTCACAACATCATGTTCTGCCTCTGTTGACACTGAGACTCTCTTAGTAGGGCAGTTTCAGTTTCTTCTGCATGTGTGGTTATCAATGACATTGTTTCACATCTCCTCTTATACATTAATTTGAAGCAATTCTGAAATAAGTAAATTCCTCTATTTTACTGAAGCGCAATGAAAAAACTCAAGTAGTATATTCAATTTTGAACAATCCATTTGAGGCAATATTATTTCTATACAAAGATTGTGATTCCTCAGATTACAATATCTGGCCCAGAAGGACCTTCCACTCATTGAAAGTCCTGAGATGCTTCAATGGACAGAACATGAGTAAAGGTTAATGACACGGTAGGTGAAGTATAATTTTTCACTCTCTCCTCCTCAAATAATTTACCTTATTTGTTTATTTTATAAACAACTTTGTGTTCCCTATTGATGGACTAGACAACTGCCTGCTTTTAGCTTTCAGTTCAAGTGTGCCAGTATGATGGCTCAGAGGGGTCTCCCTCACTCCTTAAGTCTAGTTTCAATTATAACCAACATAGCTAATATAATCTTCCCATTAAACCATAGCCCTGTTACTTTACATAACACAAGCAGAGGAAATCACACAAAAACACAAAATTGAATGTATTCAATTCTTTCATATCATACTCAGAATATATATTTGGTAGGGGCATAACTGATACCCTTGCACATTCTTATTGATCCACATATGTTTTCTGATGCTACTTTTGGGGCACTAGCAGTTTATGGGGGGATAATTTCTTGAACCATAATGTTTCAATTATGCATTTACTTTAATATCCTTTGCTAATTAATGCCATGTATTAACATCTTCAAATGTAAAGGATATGCCTTGTAGTGCGGTCCGCACTGTATTTCAAAAACATTTCACCAATCATCAAACAAAATATTCATTAGACACAGGGCACAATTCACAAACGTAAATCTACAGGCATGTATTTTCACACACTGGCAGATTTACACATACTAGTAGGAGTATTGTGCCTCACCCACTTACAAGACATAGTGAAAGCCTGAGGCAAATAATACACTCCTGACAAACATTACTATCGGGGGCAATTGAATAGCACTCACACACTCAGGTCTGCCCTCTTCCCCTTGTCCTAGAAGACTTTGTGAATGTCAGACATCAGCTGAAGTTGTGCTGAGTTGTTTTTTTCTTTATGTGGGTTGTAATCTGGAATATCAAGTAGGGAATATGTTATACCTTACTGTCATAGCAAAAATATTGAGAGCAAAAATATCAAAAGGCAAATGCATATAGGGAAGTATAAATTTACTTTTCTTAACTCCGTGTCAACTTACATTGAAGGTATATATATCATAAAGGTACATAGGTGTATAGTTAGGTATAGAAAATCTATAAATACTTACATGTCAATATTTCTGTCCTCAATAATTTGGCTATGACATTAATGTATGATGATATTCCCTACTCTATATTCAGAACCCACATCAAAAGCATATATGTATGTCTGTGTGTCCATGAGCATCTCTCTCTGTGCGAGTCTGTGCATGTCCTTTTTGGGGCATATACACGATGATGATGTGCCTTTGAGTGTGTGTACAGTAGTGTTAGATGATAGATGAGCAATTTTGTTTATAATTAAAATATTTGTAATTTTCTGAGAAGGTGCTTCTTTTGCGTTTCTATCACATTATGATTCCTATGGGTGTCTGCAATGGTTACAGGTATATGACTATATTTTTACCTTTGTTTTATTTTATTTCTTTATTTTAATCTATATTTACTACAGTTGTACAATGCCATTTTTATGGGTATATGAAAAATATATAATTTTTTTTCCTAATTTTTGTATATATCTTATATTAGTAGAATATGATGTATATAGCTGTTTGCAATGCCTAACGTTACATGATAATTTCCTTTATTTGCTTTTCATAGTTTCAGGTGTTGGCTTTGCGTTTGTAAAGTTATTCCCTCCCTCCTCCAATTTGTATGTGATTCCCATGCAGTACTTGTGAGTGGTCATGCAGTGTGTGTGTGGATCACTTACTCCAAGACTTGCCTGCAGTAGGTTTGAGCCTGTTTTGTCTGTACTACTACTGCCGTAGGCATGGTTGTAACTTTACTATATTGGAATTGACTTACCCTTGCATGTCCACTATTGTTCCGCCTTAATATTCCCTTCCCTTCTCTTACTTAGCATTAGACATTTCCCATTTTTTGCCACTCCATCTTGCCACTGCCACTTAGGCACTTAAAACATAGAACTACATGAGTGGAATCCATGGCACTTACAGCAGAGGACGGATTTAGGCATAGATCTACATGTGTATCAATTTGAATTGCACTAACAGTATGCAAAGTAGTACTTTAGGATAACTAATAAACATACTCATAAATGCCTTTGTGAATAGGCCTCATAATTTTCTTCAGAGAACTCAACTCAATAGCTGGTTATTCATTCCAATAGTGAGAATGCATGAGTGTTTTTTAATTTTCCCCATATTACCAGGTTCCCTACAGTAGCCTGGCACTGCGTTTGTGACCCTTGGTTTCAGAGGTGGCATAATCAGTGACAGAAACACAAGTTTAAAGGAACATTGGTCCCTCAACAAGTCATATATCCACTAGTATACTGGTGAAACAAGTAATCCCAGATAATGTGTTCAAATAACAATCGGAAGGTACATTTAATAATATATACAACTGAAAAACGAACTTTTTTGAGTGGGAAGAACCCACATGGTGCACACAACATCAAAAACATAAAGTGACTCAGGCAGTAAATTTGGGCAAAAATTGAAAACTTTTTAGGTAACAAAATGCATACAATACTCTACTAGTCCTAGTATAAATATACAAGTTAGATGGAGTCAGTGGTTTAAGTTGGCAACGTTTCGCTCCATATGTAATTAGAGGATCATCATCAGGACATTCACAATCATGCCTAAGATGTAATACAGAAAAGTAACCAAAGAAGACCTGTCTCATAGGACTACATACCTGAGGTAGAAACCCAATATGGCCAAGGCTTCGGGGAAGCGCAATTAGTTGGCAAGGTTATTGTGTGATAGAAGCGAGCACAGAAGCATGTTCCATTCGGGAGTAATGAATTCGTCCCATGTCGGGTGTTTCCAGATGGCGTCCTGTGTGTGGAAACCCTAGTAAAGAAAACCGTGTGCACGTAATGCTCATGGTGATTATTAAATGTGCAAAGGGGCAGTTTTTCCTTATAGACATCAGTTGGGGCTCCACTTTCCTTCTTTCAGTCAGTTTTTATTAAAGTAATAGTCAATAATATATTATTCACTATTAATGTAATAAAAACATGGAGTACGATTAGCTGGCATATGACCCTATTAAGCAGCTGAAGCAAGTAAAAAATTATTTTAAATGTATGTTGTGTGTGTATGCTTGCAGATGAGAGTGATCTTATGTAAGAGAGTGTGTGTATGAGTGAATGTGCATGTATACGTAAACATGTGTGGGTAAGTGAAATTGAAAGTCAAATGGCGTGCCGTGTTACTCTTTCTATCCCTTCCCATTTTGGTGAATTGAATTCCATGTCTTGGTAGGCCATTATGATTGTATTGCCTGTTTCATTTGTATTGTTTTATTGAACTCACTGATTTTAAAAGTAAGCTTACTATCAGTAACTACCAAAATATTGTGACTTTAGTGACTGAAATAACCCACTATTTTCTCTTTGCCGGTAAACATTAAAGCCTGATTTTGGCCAAACGCTGGTACGTGGGTGAGAAACACACTGAATTGTATAACCTTTTCCTGAATGTTGAGAAAAACATCATAATTGGCTTTTCATTAGTTTAAATATGATGATCATATTGTTATGTATAATCCCAACTAAGTCTTTCCTATTTGTATTGTTCACTAAAACCTCCATCATTTTTAAATGGAAGCCTTGTTTTCATTCAGCTTCTGAAATATTGAGCAAGGTTGGCTAGAAGAATCAATTTTTCCAAAAACACTGGCTCAGGGTCATGTCAGCACCACTCTCTATTTAACTTTGAGTGAAGGTCAGCAAGAATCCAGTCATAGTAAAGGAAAATTAACACCAATGTGAAATTCAAACATCTATACAAAATCATTCAGAAACTTTGGAATGTTTATAGATTTCGATTTTTATCTATCATTATTGTTTCTAAAATATGGCAGAGTTCTTCCAGGAAAGTACAGTTCAGGGAAAGGTGTACAAGGAGCACAATAGGCCTATTCAACAGGAAAAAATGAAAGGAAATGATCGAAGGAACATTAGAAAGACAAGAGGTAGGGATGTGAGAACTGAAGTAAAGGAGATTTCTACATCCACTCACGGGAAAACAAAAATGAAAAAAACATGCCGCCCCAAAAAGTCACCCAAAAAGAATTTGCTGTAAAAAATTAGATATTCATTAGATGAAAGTGTTTTTTTTTCAGTATTCTCACAAATTCCTGAAAAATCACCTTGATTCATTTACTAACCATGCAGGGTTTCTAAAGGATTCCCTTTCACATTCTCATGGTGTTTGTTGGACTGTAATGAGTGCATACAAAGCACAGTACCAGGAGATACCAGCAGGCCAGTATATTTTTCAGGTGCAAGATGTCTGTATGTAGCACCCGGAGACTTTCAGAGGTCCAGAGAGAGCAGGGGCAGCTCCTCCATGTGGGGGAACGAGCGTCGCCTCACTGCTTTCTCGCAGTGCGATAAACAGAATCATAAAATTGTATAGATACCATTTTATGTTTCTGTTCCTCGCACAGTTAGAAAGCAGAAAAAGGTTTCGGTTGGGGGCGGATCAGGGAGGAGTGGCTAGCCCAATGTTGTGGGCCCTAACTGGTCAACCTCAGGCCGACCAAACCAGTCATGCACACTCTCCCTTTTCTCCATGTAGGCTGCATGCAGTCTGCATGGAGAAAACAGCCTCCCCATAGACGCTTGTGCGGTTGGCATCCCAACCAATCACAATGCTGCCATTGAAATGTTGTGATTGGCTTAGGGGAGGGAAGGGAGCATGCCTGCGGTTGCTTCCTGCGAGAACACCACGCCACGCGGGACTGGCCCACCGAAGGTACGTTTTCTTTTTTATTTAAAATTAACCCCCCCGAGCGCGACTCCTACCTGCGCAACCCCCGCCCCCTCCACCCACGAGTCATGCCGTCCTTGACTGAGAGAGACAGAGGCCACTTCCCGCCTTTGAATCCTCTGACCATGAAATGTATATTATTCTAACCTTATTAAATGGTGAACATTTTACAATCACTCAAACTTGAGCACCCTCGTGAGCTCAAATCCCAAGTCAGTTGTACTGTTGCTGTACTTTGATCAGCTCCAAACCTCCATACTTTCAGTGAGCCACATATTACATTTGGTAAGTCATGAAGAGGAAATGAATGAATGAATGAAAAGCGTTTTATATTGCGCTACTTAGCCCAAAGGGCGTCAAGGCGCCTAATCCAAGTAGCCTGTCTTATGCCTGGTGAAAGCTTGCTAATAGGCCTCTTTGAAATACCAAGTTTTTAAAGCCTTTTTAAAGAGGGACAGCGATGGTTGCGCCTTAATCTCCACAGGCAGGGAGTTCCACAATCGGGGAGCCACATTGACAAAAGCCCTTCCTCCCCATCTGACCTTCCTAATGCGAGGAACGCACAGAATATTCCTGTTAGAAGAGCGAAGGTTCCTGCTGGGAGTATACCATATTAGCAAGGAGCCTAAGGCATCCGAAGGGCCCACAAATAAGGCTCCAAAGACCATACACAAGTTTTTAAATGAAATTCTAAACTGGATTGGGAGCCAGTGAAGGTCCTTCCTGGCTAGCGTGGCAGAGGAAGAGATGGGAATGTCCAGAACAAATCTAGCCGCCACATTCTGAACACTCCGCAGGCGTTGGATCAGGGCCTTATTGATATTTGCAAACAAAGCGTTGCAATAATCTAGCCGGGAGGAGACCAGCGCGACCACGGTCTGTTTTCGAGCCTGGGGGGACAAATAGTGAGCGATTCTTCTAAGAATCCTAATGACTCCCCAGCATGTGGCCACAGTTCTGTGTACCTGAAGGTTCATAGACAGCGAAGTGTCTATGAGGACACCAAGGTTCCTAGCTGAGTTCGATGGAGTCGGACAGGCTCCCAATGAAAGGGGCCACCACTCACTGGACCACGCATCCCTGTCGTTGCCAAAAATCATTCACTCATTAGAAATGTTGTACAAATGTTTAATTCCCGATGATATAGAGTTAGGAAAATTGTAAGATCTGCGGTTTTTTATATGTTTTTCACTATACAGAAATAGCCAATAAATGTATATTTTTCAAATTAAAATAAAATAAAATATGTCTGAGTCTAGTTTTCAGTATTAACCATTGCTAACGTCTGCCCTAGCAAGAAACTCATTTTTTGTATGGAACCTAGGGCCAGATGTATGATCCTTACAAAGTGCGAGTCGCAAATTGAGTCATTTTGCGACAAGCAATTTGTGACTTGCAAAATGCAATTTACAACAGTGTCTCAGATACTGTATGCGATTCCGAATAGGGTTGTAAATTTCATGCCTCATTAATATTCATGAGACAGGTTCAATTTGCTACCCCATTGGCAATGGCTAGCACTCCCAGGGATGGGTCAGCAGACCACCATGCATGTGAATGCTTTTTAAATAAAGCAGTTTTTTTTTCATTCTACGACTTCAGTGTAGCAAAATCCTTACGCCTGGTAGGTGTAAGGAAGGAGGCAAGGCTTTTGCAAAGGGACTCACCTATGTGTTCTGACACATTAACTGAGTTGCGTCAGTTTTGCGACCAACTCCGCAAAGCGTCACTTTTGAGCTAACAGATGTGTCTTAATGTCTGGCGCATTTGTTACTTCTTGCGCCATGGAGCCTTGTATTGTAAATACCGAGCATCCATGGTAAGACCATCTGGAGCAGGTGCAAGGAAACTATCGCATCAATGCGGATGTGTATGTTTTTTGAAAATGGGGCCCTTAGTGACTACAACAAAAGATGTTCGACATTTTTCTGGAATATATGGAGGTATGTTGTTGGTAGTAAGTATCAGCAACTATCCTCCCCATGACAAGTGGCTGACATGCGACCACTGATTATATACCAGCGAGGAGACTATACAAATAGTTGAAATATATGTTCGAGAAGTAGGGGCGTAACATGGGCTGCTAGACCTGTGCATAATTCTCTGACTCACCTGAGGGCATTTGTATATCTCTGAGGAAGCCAAACATAAATAATATAATTTTGCGATGCATTTTTGCAAAGAGGGCACTGTGTGTTACATCCAGGGCCAGACTGGCCGTAGTGGGCACCAAGCAATTCCCCGGTCAGCTGCCAGGGTTGGGTTCCGGTTTTAGGGTCCTGGAGGGCCGTTTTTGTTACCATGGGCCGGTTTTGTAGCATAGTTGCAATATTGTCCCCCTATAATAAAATCACCTGCACCCACACTGCCCCCCCCCTCCCCCTGCGGCCGGGGCTGGTTTACAATCCCAGTCTGGCACTGGTTACATCACTAGCTCCTGGAACAGTGCAGGTCTTTTTACTGAACCTTGCCGCCATGTATTTTCGTCTACATTTTTCATTGCAGGTTTGCCCACTGAAAGAATAAATCTACTATTCTGTTGCCAATGAGCAGGCCCTTTCCTACTCACTACAGCACAGGAATTATGTGGCTCTCTGAGGATTTCAACGCTTGGCTTCTCTCGAATTTCTGAGCAAATATCCTTTTTTCCTCTACTTAAGTCTTTAATCATAATAGATTTAACAGTCAATTGGACTAATTGGGAAATCATTTACGACTGATGACATGTTTATAAATCTCTAGGTGCTTGTGTTTTTTCTACTCTACTGACCTTCCCCAGTTAGCAACCAAGCTGAGAAATGAATTTAGATTCTTGCAGTTTCCCTGCATGCTTCAAAAACCTAAACCCTAACAAAATTAAACATTTAAACATAATGCCTACACAGAAGGGCCATGCAACCATATTCTCCTAGTATTCACAAAATCATATAGATGTAATCACCTTATTAATTTCCCTCTCCATACTATCTAATCCATTGTTGCCCTTTCTTCTTTTTAAAGTCTTGGGTACAAGAGGACCTTTAAGTTACCCCACAGACTTGTAAGGTTTTTGTAACTCCTTGCCTGCCTCTGTGTTGTCTTTGACTACCAGTCTATCACTTGTGATCATGTTAGCCCCATCATCTCCTAATTTTGCTGCCATAATGTCATTACACAATGTGTACTCACATTCTACTCCATTTCACAATATATTTCTCTGTACATTCGTTTTCGTTTCGATCTTCCTATTAGGAAAGCTCTATTCAAGAGGTCCCGAAAGCAGAATTACAAAATGGGACAATCCTGTGTTCCTGGGAACCCAGGTATTAAATACATTAGGAGCAACAATTGTTCCATTGGGGGCACTCTAAATTGTATTTTTTCTCAGGGTGTAAGTGAAAGCACACCCATGATAATACATTAATGTAAAGATGGCAATGCCTGCACATAGTACATAAGAATCAACAAATAACAAACTTTGTAAAATATTTATATGAAAAAGAATCAAACAGTACATATAAGATTTACGAAGGTTGTCCAAGTCACAGAAAGCCCCAGTGCACTCAAGTTGTGATGGAGTGATTCGAGAAGCAAAGCATGCCAGCTCATCTAAAACTAAGTTTTGACTTTTTTTCAAATTGTGTTATCATCTGTCAGCTTCACATGAATTCTAATGCTCATTATATGTGGCATAAATCTAAAAGTACACTCTGGGATAGAAATGAAACAGATGCTGATCACTACCACAATAAATATTATGTATAGCAAGCCAAGAACATTTTCCCCCAAATTAAAACAATGTAAAAAAACACGCGCTTCCAAGATTCTTGTGGTTCTTTCTGGCTATTTTTCAGCAACCACTCCGTTTCCCTTTGTTGCCTCGGGTGTGTTATTTAGGTGTGACAAGATTGTCAAAAGGATCTTTTCTCACTTAATATGTTGAGGCATGAGTAGTCCGAAAGAGGGGCAATTCTCTCTCTCTGTCACTGGCTCTCTCTTGCTCTCTTCTTCCATACCATGCAGGTGCTACACTTCCTGTTTTTAACGTAGGACATGGACTATGATTAATGGCAGGGTAACATCTGATGGTTGTTTTTCAAAAAGGTGTCAATGTATGGTATATATGAAACATGGAAGGGCTTTTACGATGAAGAAGGGCGATGTGTTGATGGTCAAATTACTCACTGTCCACTTGTTCTCATCATATTCCATTCCTCCGTTCCTCAATTGCCGTTTGTTCAACCAAGGTGGTAAACCTTGGCTCCTGCAAACAGAGTTCCCATTTAAGGAGTTAGGTATTTATCTCCTAAGGGGAAAGGATTCACTAAAAGATGAAAATAAACGTACTAGTGCAGTTGCCTGTCCTCTTACTCTGGTAATAAGGAAAGTAAGTCTTAGCACCTGTTAAGCAACCAGATTGTTTACAACCCTTAGGCTTGATGAGCCTTAAGCAGTATCCTTTATAATTTTACAGCACCTCCTAAGTAAATAGATTTTCTGCAATGGCAAATAATTACATTTTGTAGATCTCCGTCCAATTTTTATTTTTTAATGTAAAAATGAACAAAGTTTTTGTCAAATACCACACTCTATATTTGCCACACCATTTTTGTCTCCCAGCATTGGAATCTTAGTTCAACGTGCAATTTCATTAGTCTAAAACTTCTAAGTTAAACCACAGTGTTCAACATCCAGGTTTTCTGGGTGATCCATTCATATTTAATGCAAGCATTATTACTACTTGGCTCTTTGCAAGTTTCTGATATTTTAGCACAGCCACATCTACATAGTAGGACATTCTGGTCCGTAATTTTTACTATAGGATCAAACCGTTGGCCAACACTCAAGATGATCACCTTCAAGTCTAAATAATTCGCTTATTCGTTGTCATTCATGTGATTTCATCAATGATGTTGTTTCAGATGTCATCAGTGATGTAATTTGTAATGTCATCAGTGATGCCATTTAACTTGTCATGGGAGATGTAATATGGGAGCTCGTAAGCAGTGCATGGTGATGGAGCAAATTATAGTTAGCTCAGAAAACATAGGCTTTCAGCCCCAAAAAATTATTCATTGGTCAGCTGTGTCATTGACATTTTTTTCCACTCGCTACAGCAATCGTATGGGGCATTGGGTTAGCTAACTCCAGACATTGATACATAGGTTAATTTCACTGTCAGTGGTCGCAGTCTACTCTTTCACAAATCCATGAACAAAGTAGTTCCTGTCAGTGCCAGGGATTACTATGACAATTTAGCATTTTGAAACTAAAATGTATTTGTTTTTAACCAATAACAGCAATGTTTTTATAAAACACATGGAATAAACAAAACAAAAGTTGCCAAAGCAAAAAGGTCTGGCTGCCAAGATGGTCCAGCTCGCTACCCGCAGATGTGGCCACAAAAATATTGACCAGACAAGCAAAGATCTTGTCAGTGGAACATGATGCACTTGCCATGAAAAATCTCTTCCATGGTAGCTGGGCGTCAAAACTCTATGCTTGTGAAATCCCTCCATTCTATTTGTAAACTGCCATGAAGCCGTCAGTGAACATCATTTAATGAGACTACGTTTTGGCCTAATCCCCCTGATGGTGCATAAGTATGGCCAGAGGTACAAGGAACACACGCCCTCTCAATGCCGTTTCTGCGGCAATGGGTAAGAATCCTTAACTCACATTTTATGCATTTGTAGGACCTTGAGCCCATTGCGAACCTTTGTGCTGCATCCAATCTGGTGCATCCTCAATGTGCGGAAATGTCAAGAGGTCCTAGAGGAGTGCATGAAGGGTGACTCCTCTCAGATGGCCGCCGATCTGAAATCAAATCTATTTTACCTGTAGATGATCACTATGAATTTTAGCCATACCATCCATGAACTTTTTTCTAATATGAACTCATTTTTAACAGAGAATGGAAATTGTTTTTAGCATCTTTTTGTAAGAATTGCAATGATTTTAATTATTTGTGCAATAAAAATGTATCTTATTTATCTTATCTGGCAGCCAAGACCAGGTCAACTGCCATTGCCAATGCTTGTTAATTATACAACATTCTAAAAAACTAGGGACCACATTCTCCCTTCCATGTTAAATCAATGTAACAGTACTGCATTTAGTATTACTGATCCCACAAAGGTTCCTTTCCATCCAGTATGATTTTACACAAATTCCTAGTTCTATACTTCCGAAGAGATGATTACACAATAATACGGCATGCTTTCCTTCATTCCTAAGGCAATAACTCAGAATGATGTATTAACCCCTCCCGTACTCATAACGAGCTCAGCTTGTTATAAGGCACTGTTGCGCTGTGCTGATGATGAGCGGAGCTCGTCATGACACGCGCTGCGTTCACACGTGGGGCTAATTCCCCCGCTGTGCTGAACGTTCTGAAAAAAGGGTGTGGTCATGAGCTCAGCTCGTCATGAGCACAGCGCCACTGTGCAGCGTGACAAGCTGAGCTTGTCGCAAGCACCGTGGCGCTGCGCGTGCCCTCTCTTCCCCCAGTTCCGCGGGGGAATTAGCCCGCGGTGAAGGGGTTATTTGCAACAGGTTATGTTTATTGAGAATCACTCAAGGAACAGCCAGTGAATATGGTAACTACCTTGGAATTCAGATTTGTGCACAAACTCTAATTTCGGGCCACTTCATATGTCCCAGCAAAGGCAGATTGAGGCCCTTTATTTTTATTGCGGTCTCATCATAGACAGCTCAAACTGTCTGTAAGAGAAAGTATTGTGAACCATCCTCCACAGAGCCAATCAGTAGATTGACCATTTGTCTTGCTCCGAAAGAAACATGCATCTAAGAAAACACAGCCGCGTTTAAACAACACCCGTTTCCTGCATTTTAGTGCCACCCATTGGTCACTAGAAAAACTTTAGCAGAAAGATGGTAGATTCAACATTGATCTTGACAGACATTCAGGGATACTATAATCAAGCACAGGCAATGCATGTTTGTCTCGCTGGTATATAAAAGTGAGGGAAACCTACTGACATTGCCATAGCTTATTATGTTTACCCATCATTTCAGTACAGTAAAAGACTAGTAGGATCTCTTTAATACTTGGAAAATCAGCAGATCCCAAGCTGAATTGTTTGACTATTGTGCAATATTTTATTATTGCATCCTTATGGGTGGCACGATATATTTATCTTTATACTGCTTTATAAATAAATAATGTTCTGAGCACAGACAGTTTGATTATTCTCAACATGTGTCATTTTGCAGTACTGTTATATTTTCACATCCTAGAAGTGCACCAGAGAAAGAAGCAAGGTAAATGTTCACTGCATTCTATGAACAGTAAAATTTACAATACAAATAAAAATAACGCATGCGGTTGGATTCCAGCGTTGTTGGTTTCTTCTAGGTCAGAAGAGGAATTAATTTCAATACTATTTAATGCTCTGGATTCAGGATTAGTGACCAACCGGATTAAGTCATGCTGCGCAGTATGTACTGCTGACCTAAGGGATTGTCATTGTGCAAGCACTGCATTGTCCTTCAGCATTTGATGTAGGGGAACCAAAACACAAAAGGGTTTTCCATCCAGTCAGAATGGCATTTCATGAATTAATTTATGCCTGTGTTTGTTTATGACTTAGACACATAGTCGAATACACCTCACCACAGCAACAAATACTTAGGAAGAGTCCAGGCGGCAGATCAAATCACAGACGGTGAGAGAGATGCAGAGTGTGATTGCCAAAAAAGGAAGACATATAGATAGACCAGCAGGGAAAGAAGCAGGGAGGAAAAAGAGACAGAGAGCCTGAAATTAACAAAAAGGGCACTGAATAGTCTTACTGTTCCTGTCTGAAAGGGAGTAAGGCAAACTGATGAATTTTAACGCATTCTGAAATTTGGTATTTTCATCACACCATTGCCGTGATGCCCTGTGCTTACAGTATGAATTTGGGTGCAGGTGGTGGGTAGTGGAACTTATTTGTAAAGTCCATGAGTTATTTTTCATCCTCAAACCAGTGGGGTAGCCATCAATATCACAAGAGATGCAGTGGCGCCAGGGCCCACTGCCCCTAGCCAAGTGTGCAAGGCCCCATTTCTTTGCAGATATTAGAGCCCAGGACATCCTTGCTACGGCATTGCTTCAGACTTTAACCCAGAGCAAGAGACACAAAGGTAGCAAAGGGAGAATGCAGGGATAGGAATAACCTCTAAAGGAGTGACAGATAGGGAGTGCAGGGTGATGGATGAGATACGCATGATGTGGAATCAAGACTAGGCCATCTCTGTATTCAGCAGCCCTAGCATTCAGCAAAGATGATAGTTGGTTCCTAGTAAAAGTTTGACTTCTTGCACCATTATATTTTTAAATAAATTAAGAACTGAACAGACATATTTACTTGAGATCATGATACAAAAGATTACATTTATGTAAGAGCTGAAACCAAGCCCAGTTAACCAGGTTGCGTCGTTTCACAGCTGTTGGAAATGAACAACTTTTGTGTGGTGTACCCCCAGCTTTTTGCCTTGATTGTTTATGCTGGCTGTAGAACACTGTGCACTTCACCCCTCCTAGCTATTCTGAAAGTGCCTGTGCTCTCCATTCCAAGATCAAGAAATTGGCACAGCCCTAATTGGCATATTTAACTTACCTATAAGTCTAGTATATGGTACCTAAAGTGTACCCAAAGCCTGTAAGTTAAATGTCACCCATGGCTCCCGCACACATTGCACTACCTAACGCAGTGAGAGACCAAACATGTATGCAAGCTTGCTATGTGTAGTACAGTGGTGCTGGTTTTAACTGCAATTTTGACTTGTCAAAATAAACCCTTTTTGAAAAACCTAAACCCTCCTTTTAAATATTATTAAGCCAACCATAAATAGGCCTAATTTCCCATTAAAGCGTGGTACACGGTATTTAATAGTAGGAAGTGTAAACGTTCAATGTTAAACATGTCTATATAGTGAAAAGGCTCAAAGGCTATTTTTATTGCAGCAGAGTGAGCCTGTTCTATAAGAAAGCTTTGGGATACAATATTTATGTTAATATTGCTATCTCCGCCTAGAAAACACCTACAGAGTTAATTTGTGGACTTTTTAAAATTTGTATTACCAACCCAATCCATTGGTAAAGTCAGATTTGTAATAAGTATTTTAGAAGAGGAACATTTTCAAAACTTGCCTGTCATCTGCCTAAAGCCTGTAGAAGCCTACCATTGTGAGATTCCAACTGTCACACAGGATCTGACTAGCCCGCTCAATGAGCTGTGAACTTTCTCCCAGAGCTTAGAGAAAGGCCTAGGGTGTGGGAGGAAGTTCTGTTTCTCTTACAGGCTGACCATCTGTGCTATGCCTTGGAACATAATTAACTTCAAAGGGACCTTCCCAGTCACAGGCAGATATAGCTAACACCTAAACCTGCATCTTTCTTTGTTCCCCTTGCTAGTCAGGCTGATATACGATCTGGTTTTGATTAACCATAGCGGAGGGGCTGCTCATTTCCCTGCCAATACCTCTAGGGTGGCACTAGAGCTCTGCACAGGGGAAAAGATATTCTGCCATGTTGGTTTTGGGCAGAGGGGGGCACTGTAGAATTGTTTTCAGTAAAACTCACAAGACATGCTGCCACAGTTGGTAGAGTCAGCGTTAGAAACTTTCACCCCATTGGTTAGGGAGTGTCCAAGTGTTTCCCTCACCCACAGGCTGGCACTGGCATATATGTGGCACCCATTGTACCCTCCTCCGATCACTTCTGAGCCTGTAGATGCACAAAAGAGGACTGAACCTGCCGCCTGTGACCTGAAAAGAGCCTGAAGACTGGAGCTGCTCTTCCTCGTGTACTCAGGACAAAGAAGTGGACTTTAAGGTTCATAAGACTGACATCCTGTTTGGGCTACAAGGACACAACAATATTCCAGAGGCCTTTTTCTGCATGACCGGGTGACCAGTTCTAACTGGAACTGCCCTGGACCTTGTTTCTGATCTCTACTGAAGTGAGTCTTGACCCCACAACTGCTGCACCCAATGCCTTAGACCCCTGACTGTTGTCAAAGTTTACTCCTCCTCCCAAATCCTGGAACCTGGGACTTAAAAACTTGTTGCCACTTTTTGCAACATTTGCTTTGAGAACCAACAGGTGATCCGGACTAACCTGTCAAGCCCGCTTGATGAATTCATTTTGCCTCTGGGATAAAATGCAGGTCGCTCCTGCTACTTTCTTATCAGCAGCAGCAAATCCTATTCAGTGGGGCCTCATGGTGAAGGGGCCCAGCCCTGTGAAGCCTTCTTCAGCTACAGCCTGAAGCCTTGTCCCACTAAAATTATCCGAGATCAAAAAAAGTGACTATGTTTGAAGGTACAAATATTCATCGGTTGAATGCTTTAAAAGTATTCAGTCGACGAAGGACTTTTTCTGTTTGCAAAATAAAAACAAATCCCACTCAGCTTTCTTACCAAAAATCAATGGTTTCATAGAGACCTCTTCTAGCAGCTGTCTTACTACATGGAGACCCTTTCAGCCACAGCATTGCCTCACTGAGGATTTTTGACATTTGTTTCAGTCCAAAGGGAAAACTTTTCACTGGCACAAACCTAGTACCTATATTTGACCCACACTCCTTTGCAGTTGTGCTTAAACCTTACCCTAATCCCAGTCAAGCACAAACAGATGACCACAATTGGTGCTTAACTCTGTTTGGCACTATGTTAAACCTTAGGCTTTTAAAACTGGTTAACTCTTGTTCTACCAATTGGATTTTTGTCATTTGTATATCATTTTATTTATTAAAATATTTTCTATTTTGTTTCATTGATTTGGGATTGTTCTTGTATTGTACTTTGACTGTATTTCTGTTTGATACTGCATAAGTACTTTACACATTGACTCAAGTTAAGTCTGACTGCTCTGTGCCATAGCTACCAGGGGTTTCAGCTCAGGTTATTTTAGTGACTTTAGTGGTTCACCATGACAAGGACTGTGGCTATTACCTGAGGCAGGTAGTATTCTCCCTTCTCAATTTATACCAAATTTCTTACAAAAAACAAATCTAAAGTACATTTAAGTAATAAACTGAAATCTAGGCCTTTACTTTACCATGTTCCCTTTATGTTGTCCCTCTGTTAAACGTTTCCAGTGTTACTTTCTCATTGTTTCAATGGTTCTTTTCTCATCCCTTTGTTGATTTCCTATTTGTTTCTTCCTCATTGCGTTTTTTGTTTCATCAAAGAGTGTGAACACAAGGCGGAATGTAATCCTTTCTGAGTCCAAAATAATTGTGATGTTGCCTGAAATTGCAAGAAAAGTCACACAAAAATATTACACTGATACCTTCACTAGTCGGTATATAGGGACATTATAGTAGCATCATTTCGTTCCTGTCAGTTGACCAGCTTTTAAAACAGTTCACCACTTGGTTTGAGATTTTACAGCATAATGTAAACTGAACTTATTGCATTTATGAAAGAGCCTAAGAAGAAAGAAAGAGCACAGCTTTGAACCATGAATTTCATTTTCAAAAGAGATTCTCATTATACTTCTGTAAGTCTTATTCCTTTTGAATGCACCATTCATTGCATTATTAAATATTTGATCATGGCTTTTTGGCTTAGCATGATATTACTTCATATGATAATATAAAATGAACTATAGCATTTCTAAAAGATTATTATCTCACACTTGTAATATAAAATGAATATATTAAGTCATTGAACCGTAAAGCTTCCCTACGGATGGTAGCTGATTTTGTGAACTGGAGTTTATTATTTTTTTTCATTATTTTGTGGTATTTACAGATTTTCAGACAGAGACCACATTGGGTTGGCCCAAACAACCGTTGTTTTACAAACCTTTCAGCACTATCACTCCACTTGGGTACAAATAAAAATAAAGGTGGAGGTCTGTACCACGTGATGTGTAGTGAAGTTGTCCCTCTCTGCATTTGGAAGGTACCTTGTTCACTCATAAAGCAAAAATCCAAAACACACCAGACAGTTTTTGCAAACATTGAGATCAGATGATGTTTGCATTATCTGAACGTTTAAGGAATACTAATAGTGGTAGATCAAATCTAAGCATTTCTCTCTGATTTATTTTATGATGTAAGTGTATTGGTTAACATAGTTTATCAGTTAGGAATTTAGCACAGTTTAAAATTCACCACCCTTATTATGTAATCTGATAATCGCATTGTATTTGCATATATGTATTAATTTATTTGGTTTTGTAAAGCACTGGCTTGTGACAAATGCCACTCATAACAATGATAACCATAAGAGGAAGTGAGGTCTTTGGACAAGCCTATTCTTGAAATACCCACACATATTGACACTTTGGCACTTATAAAAATGTAAGTTTATACTTATGATATGTAGGGCTTTACTATCTGTGACCTCTACCGACCAGAGGGAAGGCAGATAAAAAATTATCTTAGAGGCCCACCACCACTCTCTCTTTTGGAAAATTGCCTTTTTATGAAAAATAAATCATGTGACACCTGTTTCACTTTAGCTCACAGTACACCCAGAGATTTCTTAGGGCGTGGAGTGATAGTCTTGAATTCGATATTTGGTATTTAGTAACACAATGGGAATTGAGCAATGGTAGGCACTTTCAGTCTGCTGTTTGTGTCAAAAGTCAATTCTCTTCCAGTCCCAGATCCAAAGAAGTATTTCTGATAACCATGGACTCAACAGTTCGTGTGTATTTAGTGTTCCTCTCCTGTCTGGAACATTGATGAAAGATTGTGGGTGGGGGGAGGCAGCATTTCAGCATCCAAGAGGGAATACAATGTTCCAGAATCAGGTAATTACTATAAATAAATAAAATACTCCTCATATATTTTGTATTTAATATGAACAATTCAGTGAAATCCCTGAAAATGATATTCTTCATAGAAATATGCTTGGAATCGCAACTCATTTTTAATTATTCTTTAAATGTTCATGAATAATTCTTCCAAAAGTCATGGGAAATGTCTTTAACAACAGAACTTCGATATTCTTCAGACCTTTCCTTCTATTGAAAACTGTTGGAAATGGCCCTTTTTGCAGGTTTATCCCCAAACTTTTTGCTACTTCCTCCCTTGTTTTTCCAGACCTGTGGCTAGTGGCAATAGGACTCTGGGCACTTTACCACTGCTGATCAGTGCTAAATTGCATATGCTCTCTGTATAAATTGTTATTGTAATTGGTTGTCCATGATTGGCATATTAGTATCACCAATAAGTCTCTAGTAAAGTGCACTGTGTGTGCCAGGGCTGGTGATTCAAGTGCTACTAGTGGGCTTACAGCACTGATTGTGTCACCCACATGAGTAGCCCTAAAATGGTGTCCCAGGCTTGCCACCGCAGTGCCTGTGTGCAGTCTGTGAACTGCCTTGTCAACCTGATCAGTGTCCCTACTGACCAGGCCTAACACTTCCCTTTCTGAACACATTGGACCCCCCCTATGGAAGGCCAAGGTACCCGCTTGGACAGTGTGCAGTGTATGTGAAAGGTAGAGCATGTACTAGTGCAGGTGACATGCTCTGGTAGTAAACTACAGCCATTTTCGTTTTTCACTATTGTAAGGCTATCTTGCCTATTGGCTATCATAGGTAATGCTGGTTACAGTGGTTACCTGCATATCTTCCCATAGGAGCAAGATAGGACATACAAGTCTGGTATCCCTGAACTCAGAATTTAATAGTACATCTTTTAGAAAAGGTGGTTTTTTAATCCTGTGTTTGAGAACAGCACTTTTAGAAAGTGGCTCTTCTCTTGTCTGTGTGCCTTGGCCTGTTTGTGAATTGACTGTCTGGTTTGTGAGTGACAGGGGCTGGGTGGCTCCCAGAGGCTAAGTGGGCTATCCCTGGGATGAATAGCTCCATCTGCATCTAGAGTGGTGTGAGGGAGTAGCACCTGAACCTGAATAGGGCTGTGCCTGCCTTCCACAATGCTGGCTCTACCTCCTGATGGGCAGCTGACAACACTGCCCCTGTCTCTGAAAGGAAAGGAGAGGCCAGGAAACCAAAGTGCTCAAGGAACACCCAGAACTGGTTCAGACAGGGCTCAGAGCCCTCATGCACAAAGGGAACTAAGACTTTTAGGGGTATAAGTACAGGACCCCAGACTACAGAAAATTAGATCACCCTGAAATCAAGAAGGAACCTCTGCCAAGGAGAAAGCTGAAAGACTGAAGAGGAAGGACTGTCCTGCTGTGAGCTTGAGGACTGACCTGCAGCTGCTTTGCTGCCAAGGAGCGGGAAAGTACTTTGCTTTTTGCTGTGTCCCCTTGCTTGAAGAGATCTCCAAGGGCCTGGGTTGAGCTGGCTCCCTGTTAAGAAGTCCCAGGAACAAAAGGACTTCACCCCCAGCTTCCCCCCTGAACTCTACTGAGAGAGTTATGTCCTTCCTAGAGTGCTTGGGCCAGTTGTGGTGCCTCTGGAAGTTGTACCTGTTGTTGGGAAGCTGGACAAGAACAAACTGAGTCTTTCTACCAAGTTTCACGCATCGCTCGCTTGCAGAGCGCCTCCCCTTCCGTGCGAGGAAATTCCCGCCGCCGTGAAGATCGAGATCGTTGCAGCACCTGTTGCCGCTGCAAGAACCGACGCATCTGTTACTTGTGTAATGCTTCGCTCCGGTGTGGAAAAAGTACCATCGCTGCCATTATCGTCGCAGAGCCTGTGATAACTGGAGGAGATCATTGCACGGCCTGCTTGCTACCGCAATACGTCGCTGTGAGAGTGGTCGCAGAGCCATTGCATCGAGAGGCTGCGAGAGGAGAAGATCGATGCTGCGCCGCACCTGAGATCGTCGCCGTCCCGATGATCGTTGCATTGTACCTTTGAAAAACGCTTCCTACGAAACCTGCGCACCGGAATCCACACAAGGTATCGCATCCCTCCCCATACAGACCAGAGTCACCGCAACACGCCTGCTGCGTTCAGCTGGGTTGTCGCATCGCCTCCCCAGGGTCTCAGGAGTGATGCATCACTTGTTTTTCAATGCTGCAGCTTTCACTTGGAGCTTTTGTCGCATCTAAAGGTACTTTTGGCTAAAACATGACGCAACTCTGGATTATTTTAACGCAACCTTAAGAACTCTTTTAAAACCATATTCTTGAACTGTGTATGTTGGATTTTTGTCGTTTTGGTCTTGTTTAGTTTAGATTAAATACTTCGATTTTTCTAAACTGGTGTGGAGTCCACATGTGGTGTTTACACTGTGTTACTGTGAGTGTTGGTACAAATACTTTACACATTGCCTTTGATAAGCCTGCCTGCTCGTGCCAAGCTACCAAGGGGTTGAGCAAGGGTTATTTAAAAAGTGTATCCCCCTTACCCTGACTAGAGACCAGGGTCCCTATTTGTCACAAGTACCTACCGGTGCCAACTAGAGACCCCGAAATCTAACAAAAATACATCTAAATATTTCTTAGATCTAGATTTTACAAGGGCTTAAAGTACAACCTCCTTTCCAAACATTCGTTGCATCCTTCCCTCACACTTGTGGTCTCCATTTTTTCAGGAATCAATTAGGGTGGAAGGATTTTCGAAGCCCCAGGTCAATTTACATGTTCTTTGTTGTGCATGTGTGCTGACTATCAATTTCTTAGAAGGAATGTCAAACCTGATAGCAGTGCCATTCAATAAACTTGTGTTCCAATGAAGATCTTTTCAAAAAGATGTTAAAAGATAATGCAATCTTAAAAAATAATACACCATATTGGTAATAGTATAACATATAAAAAAGAAACTTTGGGTCAGCCTTCAGTAGCTATTGGTGGTGGTGTAGGAAATTGTCTTCAGAACAAGGGTGCTGCCATCAATTTTATATCACTGAAGTCATGGGAATTGTGAAAAATCCAAGCATCACACAAATACCATTAGTATAGCAAATGAGCCAGGTTTTCATTTAGCAGAAAAGAGGTAAGGGTGTGGTATGTAGCTGGTGGTGAATTTTGGAGCACACTATCACAATTTATATTACTAAATCATGGTCTGGTGGCACACTGCCATTTACAGGCAGCACATTTCCCATTGAAATAGTTAAAACATACTGACATGCAGTGTTACTGATAAAACTGTATATAGTGCACACATAATATGTGGAAATCAGGTTTCAGCAAATATTTATCATTTGTAAATCACCAAGTAAAGTGGTGCGATTTGATTTGATCCTATTAAAATCTATGTTTCCGTCACACTTTAGAATTATAATGCAGTGCTTCATTTGTGCATTCCTAACTGCTGATATATTTTGAAATATTTGTACAGCTCACTTACAGATATAGTTAAATTGTGTGTTAGAAAAAAACTGACATCCTACTCCCTTTCCTTTCACAACCCTCAGAACCCCAGTGAGATTGTCTGATATTTCACTTTAAAAAATCCCTGAACTTTGCAACCAGAGAAAGAAAAGTGAATACCAATCTCCATGTTATGAGAATGAGCAGCAATTTGTTAGATGACATAACCTGACATTTGACCCCTGTCTTTGAAGGCTCAGCAAATGTGGCAAGATAAAAATAAAATGTAAAGGAATCATTATTTCTCATTCACCTTCTGAACTCCAGCATTGTACTTATGGGGGTGCTACAGCACCTCCCACACCACTACTTCCATTACCTTTGGCTAGTGGTTTGTTGGGGTGTCCATGAGGTCCATAAGAAAGCATGCACACAGTGCAGGAATGTGTGAAACTCCATTACCTGCTGGCTTAGTTGGGAGTGTCAATCTTATGTTGGATCAGCCCACAAGACTGCTATTTGGTAATTCCACTGTCAATTATGTTGAGTGGTGTCATTTTGCCTTAATGCAAGAGTAAAGGATGTTATAGAGTCGCAACACTGTGGAATGCTTCAGCTGTACGGGACTTTTTTCATCCTTTGTTGTGGTAATCTTGGAAATGAATCGGCTGTTGTTTATGAAGTAGAGGTTGAACGACACACTCATTCAAAAGATGAGTGCTCATCAGCATCACCTGCAACCACTGTCACAATTTAAGTAATGCCTGCTTTACAACCATCTGGAACATGAAGAACCCAATCAAATTCCACACATTTTCCCCACATTCAACCATTAATCGGAGTACTTCCCAAATGTCGAGTCCTGATGTTTAATCTCAGCAAGGCATGGCTTTCCTGTAGACCATACCCTCACAAATAAGCAATTGCCACAAAAAAGGGAAAAAAGGGGAGGAAGAAGGCTAGAAAGTGGGACTAGGAAGTTGAAATATTATTTTGAATCAGTAGTCAATAATTACTTGACTATTAAGAAATACTTTATATATATATATATATATATATATATATATATATATATATATATATATATATATATATATATATATATTCACTGAAAAAATAAAAAAATAAAATAAAACCATTGAAATTCCCATGTTATAGTGAGTAATGGCACTGACCATGTCATGAGTGATGTAATATGTGACATCATCAGCAGTGCATTGCATGCGCAAGTTATAGTGAGTCCAACTAACTATAATGTGGGAATTTCAACGGTTTTATGCGAGTAAAACTTCCTGCTAACTATAACTGGTGTGAAACCTATGTTTTTTTCAGTGAATTTCATAGGTTTTTTAAATGCTAATTCCTAACTATATATAGGGCCTCAAACCTATGAAATGTAATATTTTTTATACTGAATCCTATATTGTATATTTATATAATATTTTTTTTTTTGCCCTGGTGCGCTCCCGGGGCGCGCCCCATTGTGCGCATTGGAAAGCGCATTTTTTCGCGCACCGGTGAGAGTCCCGTTAGCGCTATTACCGCGAAGGAAAACATCATGACGTATCGCGAAGCCACGTCCGCGTGATACGCATGGCGTAAGCGCACCCGGAAATACTCGAGTGAATACGATCGCGGCGCACCCCATGGCGCGCCCGGGGGCACGTCGCGCAAGCGCGTCGGGTCATGTGACCTAAAAATAACACTTTTCATTGGGGCAGAACAGTTTTGGTTTCTAAATGATGAAAGCCCGGGTCATGTGACCTGAAAATAACACTTTTCATTGGTTCAGGACAGGTTTTTTTTCCAAATGATGAAAGACTCCACCTTTTTTCCTTATTCTGACTTTATCCTTTGACTGAGGAAG
This sequence comes from Lissotriton vulgaris, assembly GCF_964263255.1. NCBI lineage: Eukaryota > Metazoa > Chordata > Amphibia > Caudata > Salamandridae > Lissotriton > Lissotriton vulgaris. Next base: position 771,042,916 of record NC_141699.1, on the reverse strand, counting down.
ACCTGTTTGAACATCTTTGAGAAAAATGTTGTACTTTAAAATGGCTACAGTAGCAGCAGCAGCTAGAGCATCTTCGCCACCACCACCACCACCACCATCAAGAGGACCACCACAACATTACATTGGTGGTCAAGAAGAGGAGGAGGAGGAAGAAGGGAGAAGGTGGCTGCCAGAAGACAATACCCCATACAAGCCAAGGCAGCACATCGTATGGGAGTTTTTTCAATCCCAGAGGGCAAGAAAAAAGTCCGCGCGCTCCCCCACGGAAATCAAAAAAAAAAAAATTTTTTTTACACCGCGGGGCCCTTTCATAGCCCCCACATTAAACCTCGGGGGTCAGGAGGGATCTACTCTTATGGTCATTTCCTCCTTTGTTTTTGCCACCTCTTGTGTCTCGATCCTACCGAGACACAAGATGGCGGCCGCTCCGGACTGTTTGGAATGTTTACAGACAACCGAGAGCCAATCAGGTTTCCGCGCGCGAACTCGCGTAGCGCGCTGGTTAGTGCCCTGGTGCGCGTACCGGGGCGCGGCCATAGATATATATATTTTTTTGAAACTAAATTACTCAAAATTCACTGGAGCACATATCTTGAGACATAGCAAAGGCACATCAGGCTACCAGTCCCTACAATTTTGCCAGGTTTGGTGGAAATCCATTCAGCCGTTCGGGCTAAAAGTGAGGTCGACCACCCTATGGAAATTAACATGGGGAAAACATGTTTTGGGACCCCCCTTTTATCTCCCCCCACTTGACAAATCCCCCCCAAACTTTCAGGGAAGGACCGGGGCGTCGCGAGGCAAATTTGAGGAAATTGTCAGGCAGGTTCCTCAACCGGCACCAAAGTTATTCACAATAACTAGAGAAGTGTGGCTCAATGGTTAGAGCGGCAGACCCTGATGCAGAAGTCTGGCCCGGGACCAGAGTTCAATCCCTGTCTCGGCGGGTCTTGGGCTCAATTTCCTCAGACCTGATAATTCTCGCCTCGTGCCTATTCTAATCATGGGTCCCACTCTGCAACTCTGGGCAATAGCTTGCTTAATCTTCACAACGGCCGCAACAATGCTAGGGTGCCTGGCTTCACCTTGGGGGTGCCCAGGAGTGGGCACTTCACAGGGAAAGGCCAGGAAGGGTTCCTCAGCGGTATTCGTACAAGCGCCGAGATGCCTCCGGGTAGTTGTGCGCTATACAAGTACCTCTACATACATACACATACAATAGAATGCTGAGATTTTGCATCGAAAATAATCCTAACTATAACTACCTACTGGCGACTGCCAGTAGGTAATATATATATATATATATATATATATATATATATATATATATATATATATATATATATATATATATATATATATATATATATATATATATATATATATATATATATATATATTCACTGAAAAAACCATAGGTTAGAGACCATATATAGTTAGCTGGACATTTTATTGACATAAAACCAATGAAATTCCATATATAGTTAGTTGCACTAACTATATATCGCGCACCCGCAATCCACTGCTGATGATGTCACATATTACATCATTCATGACATGGTCAGTGACATCACTGATGACATCACTGATGACATCTCAAATGACATCACTGATGACATCACTGATGACATCACTGATGACATCTCAAATGACATCATCTAGTGTCTGTGTGTTTTTGTAAAGTTTAAATATGTTTTACATATTGAAGAATGAGTGGATGTATGGAAGACTGAGTGTGTGTGTGGCTGGCTGGGAGGTGTGTGACTCTGTGCATATCAATGTGTACTTGTATCAGTGATTGTATAAGAGAGTAAGTATGTGTTAGTATATGTGTGAAAAGTATGGTGTTCTGTGTTTAACTGTATAGATGAGGAAATCGAAGTGTGATTGATTCTTCACAGGACTGACTAGGTGTATGAGTGCATATGATAGTGTTGTAATAATGAGTGACTGTATGTATGAGTGATTGTATGGGTGAATGAGTGAATGTGTGTGTAGACGTAGGAATCAGTGAGTGCGTATGTAGTAACTGGTATTGGTGTGTCATGATGTCATCAGTGATGTCATTTGAGATGTCATCAGTGATGTCATTTGAGATGTCATCAGTGATGTCATCAGTGATGTCACTGAAGTATGGTGTTCTGTGTTTAACTGTATAGATGAGGAAATGGAAGTGTGATTGATTCTTTACAGGACTGACTAGGTGTGTGAGTAACTCCATGGATGAGTGGCAGTGTGTGAGTGTCTGCATAGGTGTATGAGTGCATATGATAGTGTTGTAATAATGAGTGACTGTATGTATGAGTGATTGTATAGGTGAATGAGTGAATGTGTGTGTAGACGTAGGAATCAGTGAGTGCGTATGTAGTAACTGGTATTGGTGTGTCATGATGTCATCAGTGATGTCATTTGAGATGTCATCAGTGATGTCATCAGTGATGTCATTTGAGATGTCATCAGTGATGTCATCAGTGATGTCACTGACCATGTCATGAATGATGTAATATGTGACATCATCAGCAGTGGATTGCGGGTGCGCGATATATAGTTAGTGCAACTAACTATATATGGAATTTCATTGGTTTTATGTCAATAAAATGTCCAGCTAACTATATATGGTCTCTAACCTATGGTTTTTTCAGTGAATTTTCAAGGTTTTGTAAATGCAAATTCCTAACTATATATGGTCTATAACCTATGGTTTTTTCAGTGAATTTCATTGGTTTTTTAAAAGCTAATATCTATAGCTGTAAAATATATTCTTTATTACGTGACGTATCACGTAGCCACGTGAGACGCCTCATGGCGCGTCACATAACCGTGACGTATCGGCTCTGCAGCGCAAACAAAACCCGTAACGTAAGCGTGCCGGAGCACGCTTACAGATATATATATATTTTTTAACCTTAATTAGACAAAATCCACACGTGCACATATCTTGAGGCCTTGCAAAGGCACATCAAACAAACAGTCCCTACAATTTTGCCAAGTTTGCTGGAAATCTATTCCCTTAATTTTTTTTTTACTGTTTCTCTTGGTTTTCCCCTTGTTACGCTTACCGGGACGCTACCCGGTACGCGAACCGGACGCTCCAAAAACACAAGATGGCGGACTCCCGTTACGCTGCCGGTTAGCTGCCCGGTTCGCGTACCGGGAAGCGCCTCTACCGCGAAAAATCGCGGGGGACTTTAATATCCCCCTCATCAATCCTAGGGGGTCAGGAGGGGTTTACCTTGCCCCCTTTCCTTCATCTCCCCCTTCTTTTTTCACCACATCTTGTCTCTCGAACCTACCGAGAGACAAGATGGCGGCCGCTCCGGACTGTTTACAATGTTGACAGCTACGCTGCCGGTTAGCTGCCCGGTGAGCTGCCCGGTGAGCTGCCCGGTGAGCTGCCCGGTGAGCTGCCCGGTGAGCTGCCCGGTGAGCTGCCCGGTTCGCGTACCGGGACGCGCCTCTACGGCGTAAAATCGCAAAAAAAAAAAAAATTATTTTTTGCCCCGCGGGGCACTTTAATATCCCCCTCATTAATCCTAGGGGGTCAGGAGTGGTCTACCTTGCCCCCTTTCCTTCATTTCCCCCTTCGTTTTTCACCACATCTTGTCTCTCGATCGTACCGAGAGACAAGATGGCGGCCGCTCCGGACTGTTTAGAATGTTGACAGACACCAGAGAGCCAATCAGCTTCGCTTCGCGAAGTTCCGTTACGCGTCAGGTACGCGAACCGGGGCGCTAACCGGACCGTTGTCACAGATATATATATTTTTTTAAACGTTCATTTCTCAAAATCCACTGGAGCACATATATTGAGACATAGCAAAGGCACGTCGGGCAAACCATATCTACAATTTTGCCAAGTTTCATGTAAATCTATTCAGCCGTTCGAGCTAAAAGTGAGTCCAACCGCCCTATGGAAAAATGAATGGGAAAAACGCGTTTTGGGACCCCCCTTTTTTCTTGGCCCCCCTTGACGAACCCCCCCCCAAAATTTTCAGGGGCTGCTCAGAAACAAAATGTGCCATTTTCCTGAAAATTTCAGCCAATTCCGTTCACAAACGCCAAAGTTATTAGACATAGAATTTTCAGAAATCCCATAGAGAAAAAATCCTAACTATATATACCCACTGGCTATCGCCAGTAGGTAATATACATATATAAACATATATAATCTGCATATCTATATAAATATAAATGCATGCATACATATACATATATGCATACATATGCATGTTATTTACATGAAAGTTTTAAAAACACTAATAAAAGCAAAGCTAAAAAGCCACCTCATTACAAACAGAATGGCTTTAACTTAAACGAGGGCGAGATCTATTGCATTTTCAATGCTTGTTTACTTTGGTTCTACCAAGAAGGCATTCAAATGTGTCACACATTTGCCATAAATTCTGAATGTTAGCACTCTAGTTGCTCATTAGATCACTGTAGTAAAGCTAGTGCTCACCAGGAAAGTCTGCTGCTAATCATGGTTTGCAGCCATTTTCCCGCATTTTTTATCCCGCAGACTTTCAGTCCGCATACCATTATCCCGCAAGGTCATTGACCTCGCATACCATTATCCCGCATTGTTTCAAAACGCATGTGCATTTATCGCGCATGCCTTTACAAAGAATTACGTTTTAAAGGCATGTATGGTAAATGCATTTGCGTTGTGAAAACCACGATGACGAGAGAGGTAAGTGGGTTTGTGTTAATTTTTTCGTGGGTTAGTGATTGTGTAGTTTTGTGTAGTGTAGTGTTGTGTTAGTGTAGTGTAGAGTTGTGGTGGTTGTTTAGTGTAGGGTCATGCTGGGGGTAGTGTTTTAGGGTTTAGGGTTGTGTTGTAGTGTTTGCGTAGTGTAGGGTCATGCTGGGGGTAGTGTTTTAGGGTTTAGGGTAGTGTTGTAGTGTTTGCGTAGTGTAGGGTCATGCTGGGGGTAGTGTTTTAGGGTTTAGGGTTGTGTTGTAGTGTTTGCGTAGTGTAGGGTCATGCTGGGGCTAGTGTTTTAGGGTTTAGGGTAGTGTTGTAGTGTTTGCGTAGTGTAGGGTCATGCTGGGCGTAGTGTTTTAGGGTTTAGGGTAGTGTTGTAGTGTTTGCGTAGTGTAGGGTCATGCTGGGGGTAGTGTTTTAGGGTTTTGGGTAGTGTTGGAGTGTTTGCGTAGTGTAGGGTCATGCTGGGGTGTAGTATTTTAGGGTTTAGGGTAGTGTTGTAGTGTTTGCGTAGTGTAGGGTCATGCTGGGGGTAGTGTTTTAGGGTTTTGGGTAGTGTTGTAGTGTTTGCGTAGTGTAGGGTCATGCTGGGGGTAGTGTTTTAGGGTTTTGGGTAGTGTTGTAGTGTTTGCGTAGTGTAGGGTCATGCTGGGGTGTAGTGTTTTAGGGTTTTGGGTAGTGTTGTAGTGTTTGCGTAGTGTAGGGTCATGCTGGGGTGTAGTATTTTAGGGTTTTGGGTAGTGTTGTAGTGTTTGCGTAGTGTAGGGCCATGCTGGGGGGTAGTGTTTTAGGGTTTTGGGTAGTGTTGTAGTGTTTGCGTAGTGTAGGGCCATGCTGGGGGGTAGTGTTTTAGGGTTTTGGGTAGTGTTGTAGTGTTTGCGTAGTGTAGGGTCATGCTGGGGGGTAGTGTTTTAGGGTTTTGGGTAGTGTTGTAGTGTTTGCGTAGTGTAGGGTCATGCTGGGGGTAGTGGTTTAGGGTTTTGGGTAGTGTTGTAGTGTTTGCGTAGTGTAGGGTCATGCTGGGGGTAGTGTTTTAGGGTTTTGGGTAGTGTTGTAGTGTTTGCGTAGTGTAGGGTCATGCTGGGGGTAGTGTTTTAGGGTTTTGGGTAGTGTTGTAGTGTTTGCGTAGTGTAGGGTCATGCTGGGGGGTAGTGTTTTAGGGTTTTGGGTAGTGTTGTAGTGTTTGCGTAGTGTAGGGTCATGCTGGGGGTAGTGGTTTAGGGTTTTGGGTAGTGTTGTAGTGTTTGCGTAGTGTAGGGTCATGCTGGGGGTAGTGTTTTAGGGTTTACGGTAGTGTTGTAGTGTTTGCGTAGTGTAGGGTCATGCTGGGGGTAGTGTTTTAGGGTTTAGGGCTGTGTTGTAGTGTTTGCGTAGTGTAGGGTCATGCTGGGGGTAGTGTTTTAGGGTTTAGGGCTGTGTTGTAGTGTTTGCGTAGTGTAGGGTCATGCTGGGGGTAGGGTTTTAGGGTTTAGGGTAGTGTTGTATCCGGGTCTGGTGGCTCAGTGGACTAATGCATCCATTGCAGGGGCCTGTGTTCGACCTCATGGTCACAGGTTCAAATCCCGGGGGTTCACTCAGCCTTTCATCCAACTGAGGTCGATAAAATGAGTACCATTGAGTTGGGTAACAATAAAACATCTGTTATTCAGCGCCAAGATACCCAAGGGTGAACGAGCGCTTTACAAATACACATGTTATGTTATGTTATGTTGTAGTGTTTGCGTAGTGTAGGGTCATGCTGGGGTGTAGTGTTTTAGGGTTTTGGGTAGTGTTGTAGTGTTTGCGTAGTGTAGGGTCATGCTGGGGGTAGTGTTTTAGGGTTTAGGGTAGTGTTGTAGTGTTTGCGTAGTGTAGGGTCATGCTGGGGGTAGTGTTTTAGGGTTTAGGGTAGTGTTGTACTGTTTGTGTAGTGTAGGGTCATGCTGGGGGTAGTGTTTTAGGGTTTAGGGTTGTGTTGTAGTGTTTGTGTAGTGTAGGGTCATGCTGGGGGTAGGGTTTTAGGGTTTAGGGTAGTGTTGTAGTGTTTGCGTAGTGTAGGGTCATGCTGGGGTGTAGTGTTTTAGGGTTTTGGGTAGTGTTGTAGTGTTTGCGTAGTGTAGGGTCATGCTGGGGGTAGTGTTTTAGGGTTTAGGGTAGTGTTGTAGTGTTTGTGTAGTGTAGGGTCATGCTGGGGGTAGTGTTTTAGGGTTTAGGGTAGTGTTGTACTGTTTGTGTAGTGTAGGGTCATGCTGGGGGTAGTGTTTTAGGGTTTAGGGTAGTTTAGTTGTTTAGTGTATGCTAAAGGCATATTCGTTCTAAAAGTTTTCGTTATTTTAATTTGCGGCCTAATAGTACATGCAGGATTTCGTCATATATTCACTAATTATACTTTCTATGGCAAAATGAACCCCCTCATTTTGTTCCTTTTTAAATTAAATGTTTTAAGAGTTACCACTTTATTCCAATCAAGATGGCTTCAGGTGTGCCATACCTTTGTAATAAGTAGGACAGTTAGCACTCTAGTTGTTCTTTAGAACACTCTGGGACATTCTGTCATTGGGCTATAGTTGGGCTACATCTGGCTGATATTTGGGCTACATTTGTTTTTTTTGTCTCTGGTGGCCATCTTTGGGCTACATTGGGCTACATTGGGCTACATTTGGGCTCCAACATATATATAGCCCAATGTAGCCCAATATATATTTTTCAAAGTTAATTTTTGTAAAAACCACTGGAGCCTATATCTTGAGACATAGCAAAGGCACATCGGGCTACCAGTCCCTACAATTTTGCCAAGTTTGGTGTAAATCCATTCAGCCGTTCAGGCTAAAAGTGAGGCCAACCGCCCTATGGAAAATTGCATGGGAAAAACACGTTTTGGGACCCCCCTTTTTTCTCGGCCCCCCCTTGACGAAACCCCCCCAAATTTTCAGGGGCTGCTCAGAAACAAAATGTTCCATTTTCCTGAAAATTTCAGCCAATTCTGTCCTTAAACGCCAAAGTTATTCGACATAGAATTTTCAAAAATCCCATAGGAAAAAAATCCTAACTATATATACCTACTGGCTATCGCCAGTAGGTAATATATATATATATATATATATATATATATATATATATACATATATATATAATAACATTTATAACTTACGTTTCACAAAAGAAATAAGTAGCAGCAAAGTAAATTTTCTAGACCTGGAAATAAGAATAGAACAAGGGAAGATGCACACACAACTATACATAAAACCCACAGCTGGAAACTCAATATTACACTCCATGAGTAGCCATCCACCTAAGCTGATCTACAGCATTCCGTATGGAGAAGTTTTGCGCATTAAACACAACTGTACATCAGAGGAAGATTACAATGAGAAGGCAAGGAAAAGTGTAGATAGATTTAGATTGCGAGGCTATGGGGAGAAGTGTTTGAAAGAAGCCCAGATAAAAGTGGATAACATCCCACGAAAAGAAACGTTGAAAATCAAAACGAAGAATACCGAAATGGAAAGGAAATTCAGATTAATTACCACCTATTCAGAGGGGGCGGGGATGTTAAGAACAGCATTGAGAAAGAGTTGGAATCTGTTAACAACTCATCCAATAATAGGTACACATATCCCAAAGCAACCTATGATAACCTATAGGAGAGCGAGGGCATTAAGGAACGCTTTAACAAACAGTTACCTCACCCGCCCTATAGAGCAACCATTCGGTAAACCCATACCGGGCTTCTACCCATGTGGACGCTGCAAAGCGTGTAAACATAGCAAGAAAGTGACATCTTACCAGGTGAGAGAACAGCAACGAAAAATTAAATCCTTTCTAACCTGCACAACACCATTCACAGTCTATTGCCTAGTGTGTCCGTATGGACTGCGCTATATAGGAAGCACAGTAAACCCCACGAAAATGCGCATCCTGGAACACCTCAGAGCAATCACAAATTGTGATCCATCATATCCAGTGGCGAGACACTATAAACAACACCATAAGAGTAATAGTGAGCAACTGGAATATTTTGCACTAGACCAAGTACCTATCAACCCTAGAGGGGGAGATAGATTACAAAAATTAAGGAGGTTGGAATCCAGGCACATTATAGACGTCGGAACTAAGAACCCCGGAGGTCTCAATAGCCATGAAGAGATGACTGTACACCTAGGCTAAATGAACCCCAATTGAATGTTACAGAGTAAGAGTTGACCAGGAGAATTTCTTATACTATGAAATGTTAGAAAGTTTTAAGATTAGATGAATTTGTGATTTGGTAATTTCATTTATTATGTTTAATTTGATTTTGGTTGGCTGAGAGCGGCTCTGTACCTGCTGCGCAGACTGTGCCTCGCCATGGCCTGGAAGTCCGGGGGCACTTGCCACGCCGAGCTGGTCAACAACCTGCGCAAAAATGGAATAATAAAATCTGTTAAAGTGTTTGAAGTAATGCTGTGCACAGATCGTAGACACTATGCAAAATGCAATCCATATATGGACTCCCCACAATCGATAGGTTTTCAAGCAACAATCAGCGCTCCCCATATGCACGCCTATGCACTAGAGCTTTTTCATGACCAACTGTATGAAGGAGCAAAAGCGCTGGATGTAGGATCTGGAAGTGGAATCCTTTCTGCATGCTTTGCATGAATGGTTGGTCCAAGCGGACAAGTTGTTGGAATAGATCATATCAAAGAGTTAGTAGATGACTCTATCAATAATGTAAATAAAGATGACCCTACCTTGTTGTCGTCAGAAAGAGTGAAATTGATAGTGGGAGACGGAAGAATGGGATATCCTGAAGAAGCTCCTTCTGATGCTATTCACGTAGGCGCTGCAGCTCCTGTTGTCCCACAAGCACTTATCGATCAGTTAAAACCTGGAGGAAGATTAATATTACCTGTTGGTCCTGCTGGCGGAAACCAAATGTTGGAACAGTATGACAAACTAGAAGATGGTGGCGTCAAAATGAAATCTCTGATGGGGATCATCTACGTGCCTTTAACAGACAAAGAGAAACAATGGTCCAGGGGTGAATTATAACAACTCCACCCGTTTGATCCAACCGTAGTATTACAGTGGGATACTCATCTCCAATTCGAAATGCTTTTTGAAACAGCAATGCACCTTTTTTGGACTTCGTTGTGCTGTTATGATCGGCATGAAAACGTATCGTGTTGTATCATTTTTTTTCTAGAAGCTGAACGTGCTAATCTGGTAGAGAATGGTTCAAAATAATAATTCGGCAGCGTTTTGTTTACATGCCTTTTATTCGTCTAAAGAAGAGGAATCTGTCAGGTTTTATTTTTATTTGTGGACACTTTAAATTTTAACATAACTGTTCAGAATATTCATGGTTCTGTTGCTCATGCACTCCTTGACACTACAGTACGTGCACATTGCCAGATTCTATATATATCCAGACGTCTGCTAAATGCTATAGATAAAACCGAGATGAGCTTCCCTTTTCAATCATTTGAAGTGGTGTCATCGAATAGCATGTAGTGTAGTGAATACAACCTGCTGCTTTGCTACATTTACACAACCCGATATTTGTACATAATAAACTTGAATAAATTCTGGATTTTCGCTTATGTTATTGTAAGCTCCGCTGTTCAAAACGGGTATAATAGACACAGATTTTCATATTTCACTTTGCTCGATCAACTTCCTGATTTACTATTCATGTTCTGTGTAAGCTATGCCCATGCTACTGAACAGCGTATGCAATGATGCTTTGCCAAATAAAAATAAGTACCTATCAACCCTAGAGGGGGAGATAGATTACAAAAATTAAGGAGGTTGGAATCCAGGCACATTATAGACGTCGGAACTAAGAACCCCGGAGGTCTCAATAGCCATGAAGAGATGACTGTACACCTAGGCTAAATGAACCCCAATTGAATGTTACAGAGTAAGAGTTGACCAGGAGAATTTCTTATACTATGAAATGTTAGAAAGTTTTAAGATTAGATGAATTTGTGATTTGGTAATTTCATTTATTATGTTTAATTTGATTTTGGTTAAAGGGGTATAATTTGCACAGTGTGTTAAGAAATCAAGTCTAGAGATAGTAAATATGAGGGTTACACTGCATAAGCCCATCCAGGGCAAAATAATAATATAGAATGATGTAAAATATGAATATAATTGAAAGCAAAACTGTTTGTAAATATGCACAAGCCCATCCAGGGCGTAACTAATGCAACAAACGTTGAAGAAATGAAAACGGTGAATAACTGTGAAGAATAACCATTCCAATATGGCGTATATGTTCGGGAAGTAGCCCTGTTTCGATCTCGATGACAATGTATCACGTGAAGGGTATTTAAAATTAAGAAAAATGGCGCGTCAGTGTACCACTGACAAAGGCAGGAGCCGAAACACGTCTGGTGCTCAGAGGGTCGAAAATAAAAACGCTGATCCTCCTCCCGCGAGTGCTGTTTTCTTTGTAAAATACGAAAGGAAAGAAGCCACGATATATATATATATATATATATATATATATATATATATATATATATATATATATATATATATATATATATATATATATTGGTTTGCATTTATTTGATATATACCTTTGTTAATTTAATACGAAAATCCTGAAATAATTGCATTAAAAGGAGCGTAGTGGAGCAGTGTTTCTCCTATTAGCATACTGCTTTCGAAAAAATGCTAAAATGAAACGGTTATATCACTGGATTAACTAGTGTAGCCAAATAAGGATGCTTGATACATCTCAAGTGGAAACATTGTTTAAACGCCCGCTTTAGTGCTGTCCCGCCTCTTTTGCTATTTTACTGAAAGGTTCAATGAGCCTGAGTCTTCTGCTGTCTGGCAAGATGGCGCACCTCTGGCACGCGCTGCTCTTTCATGTCTGCTTATGGATGCGTCCTGCTCTTTTTCGCGTTTTGAAAGGATCCTCCCTGCTGGTTGTAGCTTAGCAGCGCTATCACTCTCATGCTGAAACTGTGATATCAAATACTGAAGCTGCCAGCAGTCACTTGATGCCTTCAAATAGACTGACTGAGCGCAGTGGACTGTGAGCTGCAGCCTCCCTACCGGAAGGTGGAACATAACACGCGGAGAGTTGGCCTCCCATAAAGAAAGTTCTGGTGGATAGCACAATGTGCTGCATATCACAGGTTCTGGGTACGGCAGGGCACCTCAGAGTCATAAAATACAATTTCAGAAATGCATTTCTTTCCTGCAAAATTTAATGAAAATTTAGCAAGAGCACCCTTTTTTGTAAATTGGGGTTTGCTGGTATATTGTGTGACTACTGTATGCAACAGCATACCGTGCTTCAAAAGTCACATCAGGCTGGTGCATGTAAAAATGTCTCTTTAGAAGCCATATCTGACTAAACCTGTCTCCTGTTGACAAAAAATGTGACTCAATTGTCTATTACAAAATTTTGAGAAGTTTCATGAATGTTGCCTAATGCAAAATTTGGGAATTTCTTTAAGTTCACTTGCATAAACAAAATGTCACCTATGCTTAGTCTATATATGCAAACAATGAGCATCAGGAGCTGTTTCATCCTTAAAGCAGCTCTATATTATATTACCATGGGACCACATCACCTGTGACTCCGCTCATTATTTTTTAATATTAAAGAAGCCGCGAAGTGATTCACTTGAAATAGTAATTCGCCTATTTCAACATGTTCTTATCCATTTTCATTTGGCAACATAGTTAAGGGAGAATATACACAATGTTTTCTAGTTGCCAGATTTGCTAACACCGATATTAATCGGATTTATTGTCTTCCGTTGTATTTTTGTTTTGCTTTTTTTGCTTCATATGTAAGAAAAAGCTGTTTTTAATTTCAAAATTGATGTCCAATGCGAAGTCTGTGCAGGGTAGGCCACCTTGAACCGCTTCTTCTTTTGAAGAATGAGCACTGAATACAAAATAGTTGAAGAGTTGTATTGTTTTTTAATAAAAATATTATTCTGCATGCTTTATTTCAGCGCCATTTAAAGAATAATAGTGAACACTGCTCATATTTATATTGATAATATTGGCGATTCAATTGTAAGTTCATAAAACACCATTTCTTTTCAGATAAAACTGGTGCTTTTGTTCATTGCTACAGGGGTGCAAGCCCTCAGCATAAAATACCATACACATTATAAAGATAAATTCCATTTCATTAGTTCTGCACAGCTAAACTGCATAAACTGGCAGGGTTATACCTCTGCAATCATAAGGAAGATTACTGTACATAATTACTTTCCTCTGCAAACACACACCTTTTATCCTAAAAACAAATCTCTTGCTGTGTAATCAACTGCTCATGACAATCGGTGAAATCGAATCCACCCATTATTCTTCACTCTCGTATCACTATGGGCCATTCACATAGCACAGCTTGAGAAAGTCAAAAATCTTCAACCAAGGAGTCTTTCCTATGTTCAGATTAATAGTGTTTTATATGGTGCTAACTACTGCACTTCTGCCATTTTAAGCTACTTAACCCCTTGCATGCTTGTAACGGAACCGTTCCGTCACAAGCCTCGGGTGAGCTGTGCTTGTGACGGAACGGTTCCGTCACGGCCCGCTCGCCGCACCTACGCGGCGCGAATTCCGCGCTTGCGCTGACGATTTAATTGGCGGGCGGGTTCGTGACGGAACCGTTCCGTCACAAGCACAGCTCACCCGCGAGCCGTGACGGAGCGGTTCCGTCACAAGCACGGAACCGCCCCGCGGCCGCCCCACCCCCTTAGCGCTGCGGCGGAATAGCCGCTGCAGCGAAGGGGTTAAATAACAGATGTTATGATTACCGAATCTAGGGTGCTGAAATTACACATCTCAAAGAATGTGATGCTGAGTTTACCTCCTGGGGATTAAAACTCATGACACCCATAACATTACACATGTCAGTGTTGAAAGTTCAGTTTACTGAGCCATCCTCCTAAATCAGAGGCAGATTTGTGACTTGTGGGCGCACTGCAAACAACTCTGAAGATACTTTTGGAAATCTATGACATTTAGGTGTATTTGTCAGTACAAGAGACCAGCCAGCTACTGTCTAATGGATTTCAGTTTATGTTATACTGTATGTAAGAAGAGTGGATTATTATTTGGGGGGGGGGTGTTACCCACTTCAAGGAATAATAACACCAACTTCTCAGAGTGATGTCCAAAGTCACCGAATTAAATTGAGCTCATCCCTCAGGTAGCTAATAGCAAAGACCAGAGAGGCTTAACTCAGGGTGATGTGCAAAGTACTTATGCAGTGGCAAAATAGTAATACAGTCAAAACACCTTGCAGTAAAAAGTCCAAACCAAAGTAGCATAAATTGGTAACATTTAATAAACCAAATTACACCAAAAATGACAAAAAGTCAATAAGGGGAGCAAGCAATATATATATATATTTTTTTAGTAAACTTAGGGCCCGATGTAGGTAATCCCAGATTACCGATTCCTAAATACCGAATCATACCGATTCGGTATTTAAGAACAGGCAAATAGGATGTAGGTAATTTTACCGAAAAAAATTACCGAATCTGTAAGTTTCGGTAATTACCGAATCAATATTTACCGATTCTGTGATTGCCATTCATTCCTATGGGCCTGGAGGCCCATAGGAATGAATGTCAATTACCGAATTGGTAAATACCGATTCGGTAATTGGGGGACACATTGAAGGGTGGCAGGGTGTCACTTTGACACCCTGTTGCACCCCTCAATTGTGTATGGGTGCACATGTTGCAGACATACATGCCCTAAGGGCATGTATGTCTAGTGTAGTTCCTAGTTTCCCACTAGGCCCTGCGCATTGGAATAACATAAACAGTAGTATCGACGTGGAACTGCGGATATTCCAGGCCTCCACTGACTATGCTAAACTTAATTGGGTTGTGTTACCAACTAGCTCAAAGGTCACTGGAAACTTTCTTCTCTGCATAGGAAGTGATCAGCATCCTTGGCACAGACAAGAAGGGATTCAGTTTTCCAACAACCGTGCAACATGACAACTTTGCTCCTCAGATCAAGAGTCAATCTCTAGGGTTGTGTGAAACAATAGACATGTATTTCACTCAGTCAGTCTAGTGCAGTTTACTTTCACGAGATGTAGAGAATAGAGAGACGGGCGTGTATCAATAAAGGTTAACATTTATTCAACAGTCTTTCTTCTCGTACAAGAGAAATGTATTGCCACAATTGCAATAACTGTTATTATAAAAAGTACGTACAGTAAGATAAGTATTGCGAAATAGAACTGTAAAAGCATTGATATGGTTTCTTAGCCATACAATGGTTTAAAAGTAATAAAACATATATAGAGTCATATATACATTAGGCTAACATACTCAACTGGTGCTTCTAACTAAGCCTACCCCAGTGTGCCTGACCTAAGCCTAACACGTGAAAGGGGGAGTAAGTAAGTAGCTTAAGTTAAGTTGGTTTTGCCAAGGTTTGTTTCAAGAATTCTCGTCTAAGGGTTTAGTCAACACCATACCTCTGAATAGAATGATGGAGGATTGGTATCTCCTTCAGGGGTCTCTCTCGATATCCCAGTCACCCGCGAGGGTAAACCGGAAGCGCCGGGACTGGATTTCTCTGCACGAGAAAGGCAGCGGCTCTCTTCAGCGCGTCGAGGAAGGAGGGGGGACAGCGTCCGTGGGCAGCTGGAATCTGCTGGATGTCTTCGCAGAGGACGGCTGTTCAGCTCCTTAAGCGTACTGCACCATAGTTCGCGCTGTAGCGGCGATAATGGTAATCAGCAGCTTCACCACCACAGGATAGCAGGCTGCAGCGACAGAGTGCTAGATTTACCAACACGGGGTCTTGCAGGCAGCCAGCATCAGCTCACAGCTCTCATTGCTTAAGGCAACGTTGGTAATATTTATACCTGACAGGTGCCGGGTTTGACGCAAGTTTGCTGGACATAAGACGTCAATTAAAGATGTCACTAGGAAGTGACAGTTATCAGTTGCTCATTAGAGTTCCATTACTAATCAAAACATAGCAAGCGGGGATTTCCAGGTTTGCTAAGTTTTTATCTTGTTGAAGAACTCGGAGTGTTATCTAGGAATATCAGATAGTGACTGCTGCTCTGTCATTGCACTAATTGGTCGCAAAGGAAGTAGCAGGGAGTCATGCTGGAATGTGGCTCTGTTCGTGTGAGGCCAGAGATGACTTTTCAGAAAATCGCACTTGAACGGTTATGCCAATATAGGGAATAAATGGATTTATAGCCGAATAGGGGCATAAGGTCACAGTATCGATCAGGAGCCTAGATAAGCACGCAACAATGGCACTGTTGGAAAAGCAAAAGAAATGCTTTTTCATGGGTTTTCATTATTTACCACCAACTTCTAGTTGGTGGTAAATAACGAATCCTAAACTGAGGAATGCACTAACTTGAGTGCTCCCTACATCCTGGATTCGGTATTTTACCGAATCCTTAAATTACTGATTCGGTAAAATACTGAATCCTTAAAAAATGCCACCTACATCTGGAAAGCCCAATACCGGTCGGTAACCGCCGAAATTCGGTAATTTCGGCCGTTACCGACCGGTATTTGGCTACCTTCATCGGGCCCTTAGTGCCAAAAAGCACCAAGTGCCAATGATAATCTATGGAAGAGGTGAACTGGAACCCAGGGGCAATTTAAGCCTGACTGAAATTGGAGTGTGTGTTGGAAACTCCAAGCGGGTTCATCCTGGTCAAGAATGTTTCCTTATGACTCAGGGCCTGATTACGAGTCTAGCGGTCTTCCCACTGCCAGACTCGCAGTGGCACAGAAGTGGCAGTTCAGCGTATTGCCGATTACGCCTTACAAAGTTCTATTTGCAGTGGACCGCCTGCTTCGCCAGGGAACTGTTGTTCCCTGGCAATGGCGCAGGAGTGCCACAACACAATATGCTGAGCAGGGACTGGCACAGTCCTGCTGAGCATATTTGGAGTACTAGAACCCCCAGCCTTTTCATGGCTGGGCTCTTTAGCACCAGACCCTCAAAGTAGCAGTTACAGCTGGCCAAGGCTTACTCAAGGAGGTGGTGTTGGGTTAGGGACTCAGAAAACTGAAACTCACAAAATAAGTCCCAATTATATGATTGTCCAGCCAGTGTTTTAACTTAATAGGAAAAGTACCTTATTCTACAGACAATAAACAAAATATGCTGCATGAATCAAGAGAGCATAATATTTGGGAATATACTACTACTACAGAAACTAGTTAGAACAGGTCTCACAGTGTAATAAGTGATTCAGCATCTTCACTTTGGTGAGGGTAGGACCATAGCCATTCTGTGCCAGTGCCATCCTAAGGATTTCAGGGGCCCTGGACAAGGCATACTTTTGAGGCCCTTGTCTGGAAAACGTTTTATTTTATTACCTATTTAATGCTAATTCAAGCCTAATAAAATACTAAATTATAAGTTAAACATCTTTGAAATAGGTCTTGCCTGGGGCTCTAAAAACCTTTAAGATGACGCTGTGTAGAAATAGCTAGAGCCAGGAGTAAAGGTAGACAAAGAAGTTTCAGTGGTGCTGGAACAATTTTCAGAGTGAGGGTGCTGCAAACAGTGTTACATCACTGAACTCATAGGAATTCTGAGCATTATATAACGAACTAGTGTCACAAATGAGCCACGCCAATTTCGCAAGAGAGAGTTACAGGTGTAGTATGCAGCTGGTGTTGCATTTGGAGCACACTGTCACAAATATATAAGTAAAGCAAATTGTGGTAGCACACTGCCATTCACAGCCAGCACTTTTTGACGTGGCCACAACATTTGCACCGGCATAACGTTTTACTGATAAAACTATATAGCACACAAAAAAGAATGTGTGAAATTTGAGTTTCAGTGACAATTAGTCATTTGCGCATCACCAAATAAAGGCCCCCGTTAGGATGGCGGGCGGACTTTGTCCGTCCGCCATCCTCACGGTACAAGGGACCGCCCGCAATAAGGGCGGGGGTCCTGAGGGGGCAATTAGGATGCGCCCGCCACAGTGGCGGGCGATTCCTGTATTTTTAACATTGCGGCGGACGATGCTGCAAGCACTGCCTGCCGCAATGCTAAAAATACATGTTGTGCATTTCAAAGCACAACGTGACAGACACCGCGCGGTACCTGCCACGCTACCGGCGGCCTGGCAGGTGCGATACGCCTGCCATCCTAATGGGGCCCAAAGTGTCTTGATTTGCTTTGAGCCTTTTGAAATCTGTGTTGCTATCACACTTCAGAATTAGAAAAAGGCACTTTATTTCTGCTTTTCGAAAAAATTTGTACAGTTCATTTATAGATTTTTAAATAGTGTTGTGTACCACAGGTAAATAACATTCTACAGCCTTTCCTTTCACGCCTCAAGATTGTCACATACATTGCTTAAAACAATTCCCACACTTTTGTGGCCTTTCAAGGTAGGGACGCATGCTCAATAAATCATGTAGGGGGTATTCTCATCCCAGCAAACAATGTGACACCAATAGGACGACTTTGGTGTCTTTGGATATTCTCTGCTCAATACTAACATATAGGATAATATTTCCGGCCTAAAGGTGACAAACATTAAACCGGCATTGCACAGGTTGTCAACTTGTGCTACTTTGCTCTGAGCGCCTCGTCAGTACCCAATACCTGATTTTTGGGCATGATTAGCCAACATAAATGAAAATAGCAGTGAAGATTCTGCCATCAATGTTAAGCAACAGAGGGGCATATTATCAAGGGGATGTATATCCGCTTTTTTGGTTTTGAAAGCCAAGAAAGCGGAGATAAAATTATCTCCCTATTACCTAGCTGTCGCTAACACCAGTTAGCGACAGCTAGTAGGAGATAGCGACCATCTTGGGCCCCGCTTTGCATGTCAGTGAAATTTATCACTAATGACATGCAAAGTGGGCGTGCCAAGATGTTAGCGACTGGAAACAGTTGCTAACATCGCTATCTCCTATTACCAACTTTTGGAGATATTCGCGCTAAGCGCGAATATCTCCAAAAACTAACACCTGCCCCATAACAGTTCTTACCCATGTTATCCAATGGTAGGTGGATAACATGGCTAAGAGCATTAGCTCGGTAATGCATGAATATCGCGGACTTTTCAGCGATATTCATGCATTTCGGACGATTTTTATCGCTTAGGAGATAAACCTTGATAATAGCAAGGTTCCTAAGCGATAAAAATCGCCGCAGCTCGGCGATAAAAATATTGCCGCTAAGCCAACATAGCGATAATTATCACTAGTTGTTGGTAATATGCCCCTTGGTTTTAGCACCATGGCGGCCCTTGCTATAACTGGGACAAATGGGGTTTAGGGACTGCACTCGATAAATGTCTCCCATTTCGAATTATCCTCATGAAAATGAGGAATTGTTTGTGGAATTTTGTACTTTCTGCCCCAAATTCTGCATGTATCGAAATTTACTGCATGTTTCAACCTGTACTTTTTTACAGGTTTGACCAATCAAAGTTCACTAGAGGAATCCTGCAGGCATGCAGTAAAAAATGCAAATCTCAAAATTATGATTCTTGCACAAATGGGTTGTTGAAAGGAACATCATTTAACAGCCTTCTTGAAATCAGGGCCTAAGTGTCGATCTACTGTGATAAATTCATGCCTGATGTTGCAAAAACAGTCATGAATGTTATTCGTTTTAAAGGCAGCTGAAATTGCCATCTGATAGCCAGTGATATACAACTAAAAGTCCAAGTGATACAACTGAAGTGCACTAGACATTGGTAGCACTTGGAAATTAAAGAGCAGCAGGAAATAGGAATGTGCTCCACCCAATCACAGAGGTCTGCTGAAAAGTTCAGACTGGCTAGATATAATTCTTACTTCTTGTGACCCAATTGCCAAGAATGTGTTGAATGTTTTCAGTTAGTGTCTTGCCAAGACTGCTTCCTACCTGCTTCTTTGATGATCCATTATTAGGTATTTTGTCAACATTGTCAAAAACTGTCTGAAAACATCTGCAAAACCAGATTGACAAATTATCACAGCTCGAAAGAAAGGGGGTACACCAGGGGTATATACTGCACGTCCGCCTCTATCACTATCTCTGAGTGGTGGACCATATACTTGAGCCAACATAACTTTCGTCTTTAAACCCTTAACCTTCTTATCCTCTTTGCCTTTTGCTTCCAATTCCTGATGCTCATAATACTGGACCATGGTCAAATGGGAGACTGGGGAAGACGTAGTCCATGAACTCTCGCTGGCCTTTAGGCGACTAGTTATTTCTGGCAACATGTTAGCAACAAATTTGTTGCCGAATAGATACTTACCCGTGTCATCTGTCAACCACTGCCCTCTAAAGTCATGAAATGTCTCTTCAAATCACGTAAAGAAATCCTAACATGACTCATCCGCTTTCTGTTTACAAGGCGCTAACGTTGTCCAATCTATTTTTGTAGGGGGTATAAGAGTTTTCAACTTAGTTACAATACCTTTGGGAAGGTCTAATATCACCTGTTGCGGCTTCTGCGCAGGCTCTCTAGCCACATCTATTTACTCTAAATGCACCCAAGTATCACCATAAGCTGCAATGTTGTCTACCTTTCGAATTATTCTCCGCATATCAGGGGGCAAAATAAGTCCAAAAATCATATCAATATCTGGCAGGGTCATAGTGCTTGAGCTAATAGCTCCTTCCACTTCTTCATAATAAATGGCCGGATTTTTCCGCAGATCAGGCAAAGCAGCTTTAAGAGCCAGAACATTTGCTCCACACCAAGGGGTATAGGCCCAATTATAAATAAAATATCCCTTTGCATCATCTGAGGTTTTATCCTCATTCGTTTCCGCTCTTTTTTGGGGAACATACAGAGGTGCTGCTTCATGCATTGGTTTCATAACAGCTTCACTACTACTAGGTTTGTTTGCATCTACTGAAGCATCTACTTCCTTTGTCTGAGATGGAGCTATTTCTACAATGTTATTTTTTCTAGCTAACTCTTTCTCTTTTTGTAAACGCAATATTTCATCTTGTAATTTGACCACTTGCCTAATCATATCTGGTAAGTTTTAAAAAAGAAAGTCCAATCTACTAACTGTTTATAATCAATACATATATAATCTGGCTCTGTTTCATTAGAATTATGTCGCCAACCATATATTACCTCCCAAGATAATTTTTCTAAAAAATATAACTGTTTGGCATTTTTCCAAGTCTGAACTGCAACTGTGAGGACCGTCGCTGTAGTAGTCTGACGCGCTTCATCTCTAGCAATGTCCTGTAATTCATCTTTCTTTTCTCTGGTCAAAGTACAGTGAGTTTGCTGCCCACCTTGCTTATCTTTATCTTTTTCATCTGAAGACAAATGCTTCTCTTCATAAACCTCATTCTCAGGGGCACTAGGGAATTTATAAGGGGTGGAGGTCTATCTAACAAGATGGAATCATCTTGAGGTTTATTAAGTACTAGCAGCCCGCCCCAGCGTTGCCTGGGGCAGAAAGGGGCTGGGGGCAGTAAACCCGCTCCCGCCCCGACCCCCTCCCATCCCGACCCGACCCCCTCCCGTCCCGACTCCCTCCCGCCCCCACTCCTCCCGCCTGCCCCTCTGTGCACACCCTCTCCCCTCCCGTCCCGACTTCCTCCGGTCCCGACTTCCTCCCGCTCCGACTCCCTCCCGCCCGGACTCCCTCCCGCCCTGACTCCCTCCCGCCCTGATTTCAATGTTTGTTTACATTACCTGAGCTGCCGCTCCGCTCCTCTTTGCCATGACGCGCCAAGGTGCAAGTTCTCTCTCAATGTTTACATTACCTGAGCTCCCGCTCCGCTCCTCTTCGCCATGACGCGCCCACGCTCCTCAGCTCCATGTCCGCCGCGATTTCAATGTTTATATTACGCTCCTCAGCTCCATGTCCGCCGCTCCAACACGTCGTCATCACGCACATCGTCGCGTCACGTCACGGCCAGCGCTAGGTCCCGGCCGGCGCTACTTTCAGGGGACTACTTTGTTAACAAAATTAATTTTTTTAATTTACTTTTTTTTAAAATTTATATAGCCTATGTCCATCTACACACCCTGACATTTTCATAGATGTATCGGGTGTGTAGATTGGCGCTGTGGTTCCCGAGTTTACCTTGCCAAAAGTTCTCTCTTTATAATAGTAGTATAGATGGGATTAATAGGGCGCCTAACAGGGTACTGGCCAGTTACCTCTAAACTACGCTCCCTTTCCTCTTTTTCTTTTATTTACTTCATTTCCTTATTTTTCAATTCTAGTGCTTTTTGATATATCGTTTTACGCTGCTCTTTTTCTGCTATAGCTTCTTCTTTCCTCACTCTCTCTTGCACTTCTTTCTCCCACATTCGTACACAATCAAACATATCTTGTCAACTTACGTTTAAACAAACACTGCTTTATCTACTGAATATTTTTTAAATCAAATGATCCATTCACAGGCCATTGTAAATCAGGATCCTTTTTCTTATATTTGTGCCACAGTGTACTATACATTATGGAAGAAATACCGTATTTAATGTACATATGCCTATTAGATGTCCCCTGTGGGGGACCAGCTGACTTCTTTCTAAATCCATGTTGGTAACTCCAAGACAGCAACCCAGCCTACGGAGTGTGCTTTAAGCAGGCATGCTACCAATTTTGTGTTAAAAATTACCTATCAAATATACTCAAAAGTAGAGAAAATCTCCACATTACCTGCCTTTATCTTTTGCAAAAGATAAATCAAACAAACAAAACCAGAATCTTGGCCAAGCAAATCAAGAGTGCCCCTTCAACGACCTTACCCAACAAAAGTCTCCAACCTCCAACTGCCAATCTCTTGGTCACTGCAAATACTTGCGCCAAAGGAAACCTGAGTCAGTACCGGCCACCACCTGGAGGGTGAGATCAAGAAAACCAGAAAAATCACTTTGGCTGCAAAGACAAGATTCTCCTCATGCAGGATATCTCCTTAGTAGAATTCCAATCTTCTGTCAAGACCACTCCTTTGGGCGGCCGCGTCTCTGATGAGGACCCACGTCGGGCACCAACTGCGGAAATGTGCTTTTCAATGAGCACACCGGTGCAGGGGTCACCCTTCTCTGTGCACAGGTTCTTAGGCCAACAAAATAGAGATTGACACTGAAGCTGGAATTGAAAGAACAAGTTTATTAATCACTCATTAGTGGGACTACATCCACATAGCACCCTCGAGTGCTGCCTGAGGTAGTACACTAAAGTCAAGGAACACAGCCCTTATATATAACTTTTTGTGCACTGTAGGCATGTAGTTACAAATAGAAGGTACAAGCATAAACAGGAATAATACCGACAAACATGGGCAGATGGAGATCACTTAGTCAGCAAAGTGGGAGGGGGAACGGAACTGCTGGAACGGAACTGCTTACAGTAGCAAAGAGTGATCAACAGTTACATCTTTAGCCAGGTGCATTCTAGCATATACAAACCTTTTCTCATACATTACTTTGGCTCAGTACAGGAGGAGTTAACTAAAGCTGTTGACACAAGCAGAATAGAAAGGCAAGCAACGGTGAAGACGGAGGAATTACATAGCTGACAAAATGGATGCCAGAAACAAGATGGCTTCAGCTCCTGCTAACGCCAATTATTTTCAATTTCCACAGTAGCATACCTCTCGTTAGACACATTAGCCCTTTCTGTTAATCAAACCCTTCTCCAAAGTTACCCACAGCCTCCTCAGTGATTCTTCACAAGTCACGGAATACAAATATAAATGTGCTCAGGGATCATTGTAGCAATGGCATTGTCTTACATTCTGGTAGGTATATGACCACTGGGCTACTCCAGTAGGCTGCAAAGCTTACATCTGAGATGTTGCAAGCTTTAGGTGCTGGACCATCTCAGTCTGTGCCCGAAGCCTTTGCGGGCTCAGTCACTGGCTGGCCAGCAAATTGCAAGTCTGCCCAGCCCCGATGACTACCATTCTGAACTACAAACAGGGGGAGTGGCAACTGGCATCATGGACGAATAACAAATGACCTGAAACACAAGGGCATATTTACAAAGGCATTGCACCCTACCAAAGCATCACTTTCTCTGACACTCCGGTGGGGCAATGCCCTGCTCCATATTTACAAGGCGGAGCTAAGCCACCTTGTGTGGCTTAATGCCGCCTTCTAAATATGGGCCTCCTCACCGCAATTTTCTGGGTCAAATGGCGTGCAATGGGTTTTGCTTTGGGCGTACCCAGAAAACACCCATTGCCTTTTGAAACTGCCTCAGATTTACTAGGATCTGTAAATCTGAGGCAGTGCCAAAAGCTAATGCCTTTGTAAAGGAGGCACTATAGTGGCACAACAAGGAGAATAATTTTTATTCTATCTCGTTTTTTGCTCTTTCCATAAGTGCCGCATTCTGCAGCACACATAGAAAGAGCAAGAGGTGTCCCTTCCTGCCTGGAATAATTTACCTAGCCCTAATGCAATCAATTGCATCTCCACATAGTTTAGCCAACCAATCTTCTTATAATGTTCCAGTTTATAGCAAGTCCTTAATAATACACTGAGTCAGATCTACAGTAGACCTCCGCCAGATCGAAAACCACAGTAAGAGTGGTGCCAGTCTAATGTAGTCGCTCAAATATGGTAACCCCTGTTCTAAATGTAAAATATGGTTGGAGGCAGATTGGGGTAGAGAACCCGATTTTTGAAAAAGGTGTCTTCCAGTTGCTGAAGATGTTCAACATTTGCCATCCCCAAGACTCCCGCCCCATACGTTATAGCAGCCTTGGTTTTTGCGGACTAGATTTTTTTGACCGAGTCCAGGGGACTCGCCCCTAGCTTCTTCGCAAATCTTTTAATTCCTTGGAGACTCCTTTCCATACTCTGGGCTCTTGCTGCCACCAAGTTAGACCAAGAGTGATTTTTATCGAAAAGGACTCCTAGGTATGAAAAGCAGTTAACCACCTAATCTTCTTTGATGCCAAATTGAAGGTGGGGTGTTTTCCTCTCTAGCTGCTCTTGCTACTCTTATGAAGGACTTCGATTCATTTACTTTTAAATCTAGGGAGGCCATGAATGGTGTATAAGCTGTAATTAGGGTTAGCAAATCCCCGTCTGGCCATTAATGCTGCATCATAGGAGTACGGCAATTTTGGAAGGGGACTATGATTGAATTTAGGCACATCCAGTGGTTTAGCAGAGAGGGTGGTCTCTAGCCCGTTTGTAAAGATATTTTTAAAAAAACGGGGTGAGTATGCACTCTTGTCTCACTCCGATTTTTGTATCTTAAAGGAGTGTATACACTCCCCATTCTTGCCACAGCGTACACAAACGGTGGCATTGGCATACAGCTTACGAATAAATCATAATATCAGTGGATCAATGCCCACCCCCTCCATCATAGACCATAGCCTCTGGTGCGAAACGCAATAAAAGGCTGCGTTCACATCCATAAAGGCCATGTAGATTTTCCCGCTATTTGACTTGGTGTATGTTCCTATGGATAGAGAAAGGTTTAGGCATTGATCCACCGTCCCCATTCCCTTCTGGAAACCATATTGGGCCTTCATAAAAATGCTATTATTTTCAGTCCAATCCTCCAGTCTAGCTAACAAGAGCCGTCCCATAAGCTTGACAGTGGTGTCAAGGAGAGAAATTGGGCGGTAATTCATTGACCCCCTGTCGCCCTTCTTGTGTATTGGCATTATTACACTCTGCTTCCAGGTTGGGGGTGAGCCCTCTATCTGGATGGAATTAAAAACATTAGTTAATAAAGGGACCCACATATAGTAATTCTCCTAGAAGAGATCGATTGGTATGCCATCGGGCCCTGGTGCCTTTACCTGGACACATGATTCCAGCCTCTTTCTGACCTTTTCTATAGAGAAAATTATCCCACAGTGAGATGCAGTCACTGACCGAGAGGTAAAGAGAGAACTGTCCCACCATGCATCTTCATCTACATGTGAATCTAGGGAGGGATCTTTGGGGTCTTTAAAATAGGGAGCAGTCACTATGTTCCAAAAATCCCTACTACTACCCGATATGACTTTGAGTTCAAGGTCCTCCCATGCCTGTTCTCTTAAATCTATCTCTTTTCAATCTTGCAGTGCTTGTATCTTTATAGAGTCTCTGTTGAATATTTTTAAGGGATTTACAAGTGCTTTCTTTGCTTGCGAGCATGCTGAATCAAACCAACCAATCGTTGGGATATTGGATAGTGCCTTTATACAAGTGAGTACTTCTTTTAATTTCATCAGGAGGGCCGTAAACCGAGTTACCAAAGATGTGGGCAGAGGGTTTTCTTCCAGACATAATATGATTTCATTTTTGGTTAGGGGTAGAATTTCAGGGACCATGTTTAGCTTTTGGGCCTTTGACCATTTCAGTTGGTAGCCATTTTTCCTGGTCAGGGACACGCATGCTTAGTTGGATATGTAGGATGCTGTGGTCACTGTAGCAGGAAAATTGAGTTCCCTTATGAACCACTGTTCCTTTTGACGAAGCCGATGCTAAAACAAAGTCTATCAAGGACTCTTGGTTTACCCTTCTGAAAGTGCTCCCTAACTCTCCTTCGTTTTACTTCACATATTATCACCAAATCCCACTTATATAGTAATCTGTTTAAAGATTGCCATACTCATTATGTATGAAATGACTTAGAGGATTACCATATGGTCTTCCAGTCCACATACCATAGTCACATTGTATTTACATAGATGGATGTTGAAATCCTCTGTCCATATAAGGTTTACACGACACATGATTTTAGCTGTAAAAAGTTTCTCTAGCTCAATTACTAATGTGTCTATGACTACCTTCATGTTACTCCCAAACTCATCAATATAAAAGTTAATGATTAACCAGGTATCCTATTTTCTATTAACAATTTGGAAACGTTTAAAGTGGCTATTGGTAGAGCCAACTTGCCTGAGCTGGTAGGGTGTAGTGTTCGCAAATAAGGTTAATAGCCCCCCTTCGCCCTCCCAGATGCTGATGGAATTGCTGGAGTATGAAAACTACGAAACCCGGGAAAAAAGACTGGGTCTCTGGCCCAGTCTCCTGAAAGAATATGATCTCCAATGAATGTCACAGTGTTTGCCAATCGTGATTTCCTATCTTAAAGGCTATTCCTGCTATATTCCAGGATGCCATGATGTGCCATGATTTGCCTACTTTCCTCTACAGTGGTCAGCGGTGGTGAGATACTCTTATCACTCTCCTGACTACTTGGATTAGGAATTGCTACTGAACTAGGCCTCTCTATAACTACTGAGGTTGATGGTTTTGCCTGTAGCTTTGACACCGGGAAAGCCAAAGTAGTTTCTCTCCCAGATGGTGCTGGTGGAGGATTTAGTCAGTCGCACGACTCCAAATCTGAGAGAGGTGTAAATCTGTTCTGCAGCCTTAACCATAAGCTATCATTGGAGCCTCCATTATCTTTTGGGCCTACAAATACTGGAATTCTACTGTTCCTATAATCCCTATATGGCTTAATACTCTGGTTATAAAAAGGATTCAGTGGTAGGGGAATAATCTGCGAAATCCTTGGGTAAAATCTATGAAGGTTATCTAAGAGAGAAGATACTGTATAAGGATTATTAAAATGAATAACCACACAGTCAATCAGTAAAATATTTCCTTGTACAGCCCACCCAGTCCACTCTCCTGGCCATGATGATTTTAGTAGTCAGTTGATAACTCCTCATTTACGAACCCTTGAGATTGGCTGTTAGTCAGTGAAGATATTTGTCCATTAGCTGTCTTGTGGATTCACTCTGATTTTCTCGAAGGGGGAACATTCACCAAGACCAATACCAGTGGAGCTGCTGCAGGTGGGAGATCGAGAGATTGGTGTGATTAGTTACCTGATGCTCCTGTATAAGTCTCAGAAGAACCTATTACTTGTTTAGGCCCTCGTAATTCCTCTTGGGATGTTGGTGTCTGCTGCAATAAATCCCTTTCACTCTTCTCTTGAAGATTTTGAGTGTCCTGTGTTATATTTGGATTGGGAATTTCTGTTTGCAGTAGTGGTGGCGCAGAAATATTAACAGGCGGTAGAGTTAAAGTTGTTTTGAATGTAGATGGTTCCAAATCTTTATTCAGTTGAGTTAAATTGCTGCCTCTAGTAATTTCCTGAATGGGATCTCTTAAAGGGGGGGCTCGAGATATTAGTGAGAAATTCTGTGACTTTAGGTCGGCCAGCCATATTTTCAATTTGAGACAATTTAGTTAGAATAGAATCCATTATAGCTGTCAGCCTTTTGGTTACTTCAGTCCAGAAGGGCTTATCTGGGGATACTTGAGGTAATAATGGACTATCCACTATAGGGACTGCTGTTATAATATTCTTTTTTGTTGCCCTAGTTTCGGGGCCTTTGGGTCTAGTAGCACAAATGTTTTGGGTTCTTTTTGCTTTGTGGTTGTAGTACCCCCTGTTCTAGTACGCTTAGCTGGTGCTTTCAGGGCATATTTTTGGGAGAGATTTCGGTCTCCCTCCTTGGTGTGGCCTAAGTGGGTGAAATGGAAAGGCTAGATCCATGTTGGCCTGATGGAAGATCCGATGATGTTATCAATATTGATGATGATTGCGTGGCCGGTAGGGCTTCGCTGGATCTGTCAGGAGCTACCCTCAGGGGAAAAAGATGCGGCTCCATTTTCAGTTAGCTCTATTTCGTGTGTAAGAACACTTGCCGCTCTAATCAAGAATAAGCCCAGGGTCGAACTTACCCCTCCTGTGTTCTTATTCCCCAAGGCCCTTCTTTTCCATATACTTTCAACTGAATAAACAGTACCTGTCTGCTCGCTGAAGTTAGAGGGGGGGCTCAGCCCAGCCTCCTCCGGGTTCCGATGGGGTTGGACGGGCCCGCCCTTGGCCTGGGCAAGCCTAAGCGCGTCCCGCGCTGTCGGAGCCCGTGGCAGATTATGTTGCGCCTCCTGGTGCGGTGTAATGACATTGGAGGCTATGCGCTGCAGAGAAGGCAGGCAACAGACAATGGCTTCCCCCCGTCTCCAGACTAGCGAGGGTGTCCAGGCAAAGTGCGAGCGGGACCCACATTGCGAGAGCAGCTAAGCACAGTTGTCCAAGAAGTACACCAAGTAGGTTCTCAGGAGACTGTTACTTTACTCCGTGGCTCACAAGCTTTTATAGCCAAAATACATCTGTACAAACATACACCCAATGCACAATCTTTTAGCCAATCAGAAGAGTTTGAAAACAAGTTGCCGTGCAACCAGAATGCTCTCTGCTTGCATGTTGTGTGTTATCCAGCCCCCAAAGTTAATCAATACTGGTACCCATGGTTCAGTGTTGCAATGACAGGACATGTCTGTATACTTCAAAAGAAAGGTTGTGAAATGGTAAAACACAGGGAGAGAATAGCGAAGGCCAAAAGATAAGATACGGCAAGAGAAGAATACTAAAGGCTAACAGATAGTTGATACGGGTATTAGGTAGTCCAGACAAGTATTAATTAGGCCGGCTGGTGTCTGAGATTGGTTTAAAAACAAGGACGGAGGGGGGTTTCCCAGTCCAAAAGGCAGAGACACTTCGTTCATTGAGCAGCCTGTCTAAAGGCAACACAAAATGGCGGCGAATGTAAGATGGAGTCGAAATTAAAGAACCTCAGACCCTCCTTTTGCCATTACGCAGGCAATGCACAAAGACTCATGCTAATCTGAATCAATGTCGATGGACATGAGGTCGCCAAGCTGTTGCTGCAACATCATCTTCATATTCTCTGTTTTCTGTGACATGGGTCTTGGGACACACATAGTGGCACAAAGACCACAGATTGCGGGGCCACATTGCAAACAGAGGCAACACGAAAAGATGATGGCCAAAACTATTCCAACAAAAGTCAATACCTTCCATCCCCATGTGGACAGTAGTCCCCAAAACCATCCCAGCAGAGACCAATTTCCTTCGTCCTGGTGGATGGACTCAGCAATGTGGTGTAATTTAGAGATGGCCTGATATACTGTAGGGGCGTTAACAGGTATATAAATGCAACAACTGGATCCAATCAATTTACAGACTCCACCACGATCTGCAAGAATGATGTCTAACATCATTCTGTTTTGTAATGTCATAAGGCGGTCCGCCTGAAGCTCAGCAGTGATATTACCCAGTGCTCCGACAGTTTCATTTATTGTTGCTTCAACAACACGAATGAGATGCCTGATATTTCTACTATTGTCCATAGGGCCCCAAAATGGGAGGAATCCTTTAAGGAAGTCGCCTCCTTCTTGTCCTACTGTGTCTTCCAAAACAATAACCCCTCTACCGTACTTTGTCTTGTGATGTCCCGAAGGAGCTGTATATGTTGGAGGGAGGAGAAAAGCTATATAACAAGTTCCTGAGAAATCGGCTGGTAGCCATGTATAGGCTCTGTCATGACAAACGAAATATGTCCCTTGAGACGCTACCAGTGGTGGAGACGTTCGGGATGTATAGATATATGTAATGTTACAAGTGCTCTTTCCCAATTGAGCCTTAGGACTTTGACCATTTGATTGGAGACATGGGTGACCTTGGTGGGGTACAGTATATATAGGTGGGGATATTTTCCTTTTGGCTCTGTCTGTAAGACTAGTGACGTAATGTGTCACATTCCAGTCAATGTATGCTTGTCGTTCGTCAGTGGGGAATTCATTACATTTCTTATAATGTTTTGACATAGCCACTATTCCTTTTATTAGTGCATCATGACTAACGTCAATTCCATCCCTATTTGGAACAACAGGATGTCGATGTTGGTTCTCATAGGCGTTGGTGAACATAGAGGTGTAAGCCCAAGCAGATCCTTTTAGGGAGAAGGGTAGAACTAAATATGGCATTCCTTTATCTGTATTATGGAGTAAAAGTCCACATACCCAGCAATCGGTGGTATTGATCACCAGTTGATGCTGGTGTAACAATTGAATGAAGAAATTGTTAAAATACTCCATTCTCCTCATTTGCTCATGCTCTGGTAGCGTATGAAATTGGTGTGGAAAAGCAGTAGTGCGAAAAAGTATCGGCTGGGAGGCAGATATAGGTACAGATGTTGGCTGCAAAGTGTGAGTAACCCAACCCACACATGGTAATAAAACACATAGCAAATTAAAAACACATAATACTACGCCACATCTACTAGATAATAATTTACAATATTTCTCCCTCATTTTCATTCTTTTATCATTCTCTAATTCACCGGAATTCATCTTCTAAAGTGTTGCTTGTGGCAATCTTCCTATCTCACTTAGCTGTGGTTATTAGCTGTCCTATGACACTGCATGTCCTGCAGACCTATTGCCACTACTCAGGTCACAAACCAAGTCTCCTACCACGACCCTGCAACTTAAAATGAGATGAATCCAGTATCACATAGGGAAGAAAATATATACAATTCAAAATTCAAAAATGCAATTTAAAAATAAAAAATGTAATTTAGGAACGAAAGAAAAAGTTTCAAATGTCTTCGGCCACTCTAGGCCTCAAATTGAATCTGTCCTTGTTCGGCACAGTCTGGTTTGGAAAAGTGTCTCTGGATCAGTTGTATCTTTTCTAAGATGCGATGGTACAGCTTCTTGCAAAACATCATCGTCTTCTTTCTCAGTCCGAGTCCATTCTAGGTGTGCATCGCTAAAAGGTACAAACCGGGGGACTCTCTCTCCTTCACAATCACCTATACCTTCGTAAACCCACTGATCATAAGGCAAAGGCAAGGTTACCTTTTTGCAATGCACACCATGGATCCAATTCTTTTTCCCAACAACTTTCACAGCTGTGCGTGTCGTCAGCAGGACCTGTCTCAGCTCTAGCCAGCGAGGCTCTAAATTTCTCTTCCTTTGAAAAACTTTTAAGGCACACCCAGTCACCAGGTTTGAGGGTGTGCCCAGGATCTGAGGCAGTCTGTGTTAAAGTGTCTTGTACCTGCTGATGGAGAACACACAATTCAGTGGTGAGATCATGCAAATAATCAATCAACATTTGGTATTCTATGTCAGAGTACTTCTTGGGTCTAGGGACACCCCAGACATTAGCCGGGTGTCCGAACACAATCTCATATGGGCTAAGTCCCACACGAGAATTAACAGCTGTTCGAGTTGACAAGAGGGCAAAAGGTAAAGCATCGGGCCAGGCAAGACCTGTGCTGGCTTGTATCTTCCCAAGTTTAAGCTTGAGAGTGCCATTATAGCACTCAATCAAACCCGCTGACTGAGGATGGTTTGCCGCATGGAATTTCTGCTTAATACCAAGACCGGCACATACTTTCTGCATGATTTGACCCACAAATTCACTTCCGTTATCACTCCAGACAATTCGAGGTAAACCAAACCTCGGAAAGTATTCTTTCAGAAGGACCTTGGCTGTAGACAAGGCAGTATTATCCTTTAGGGGGTAGGCCTCTATCCATCTAGAAAAGGTACACACCACCACAAGGACATACCTTAGGTTATTGCATCTCTCCATATGAATGTAGTCTATCTGCAATAGCTCAAAAGGATATGTTGGGGGAGCAAAATGGCCTGCTGGGGTTGGTGTCCCTCTTCCTGGGTTGTGCATCAAACAAACTGTGGTAAATATTTGATTTACCGTCTTAATTTCTATGCAGGTTAGTACTAAAACAAAAATAACTCACTCGGAAAGAAAGAGGCAGAGTCCGTGGTGTTAGAGTTCTTAGGGGTTTTATTCCTTAAAAAGGAATGGTCATGGTACCAGATCGGACCAGATCGGATATCGGGTTCCTGCCACCACTGGGGTGCAGGAAGGGATAGAGCCATATTTTATTGACAATACATAGCTTATATACTTAAATCATATTATAGAAACCAATACAGTAGGCGTAACAGCTGAGAGAAACAAGATAAAACACACACGTGGTAGTGATACGTAATTAGAAGGCGTGAACTAGGCGTGTGCTAGAAACGTCACATGTAAGTGTCGTAAGTGGGTGGCAACAAAAGCAGAATCTTGCAATGTCAGCAGAAATCTGAAGCTTGGATGCGCGCACAGCTGCATGACGTGTGCATGACGTGTGACTGGAGGGTGCATGGGGACTTGACATTTGCACCAGCGAAAAGAGACAGAAGTCTGGCATGTCAGATCAACTTGTACCACTATCATATCTGATATCTGATGTTTAGGAACCATATTATCTAGAAGGGAAAGGTCTCTGGGGCAGAAGCTTGTCTATACTGACTGTGAGTGCGTGTATAAGCGTCTAAGTGTCTACATGAGATGCGAGGGGGGCATGGGCTTACCATGGTAACAGAGGCTATGAATTACTTGCACGGAGATAGTGAGGCCGGGCCCTTTGCTCTGCAGCTGGGGGGATGTTTACTTAAACTAGTAGGTAGGAATGTATTTTCGAGGAGCGGAACAGATAATGCGAAGGTTGACTTTGGTCTTGGCAGGCAGCAGGCTGAGCTAAGCGCCGTGGGCCGCGCAGGGAGTAAGGCAGAGGTCACGGGTACAGAGGCAGCCCAGGCTGAGGCGTTCAGAGTCAGAAGACAGAAAAAGGCTCGATGGCAGAATTCGGGGCCTACTTCGCCAGAGCTGAAAAACGTGTAAAGTACACCACAAAAAGACGTTGGCATAGCATATTTAGGAACTGAATATTCAACCCGTTCATGGCGGGTCTGAAAGAGGACATGTTAACGTTGGACGCAAATGTATTTGCGTCTTCATAGCTGGCACAGGAGGGAAGTTACATGCACTTTAAACTCGTACATGGAGACGGTGGGGTACACGTTAGGGAACATTTCTTGACCATAAAATTTATATTTCCTCATTCCCTCTTTGTTCCCTACGGACCCTTCATGATATATCGATCCTCATGAATCGATCAGTCTGTTCTTGTAACACCATTTGCTCTTCTTTCTTCTTTTTGCGTTTTGAGTGGAAACTGGAATGTGCAATGCACGATGTGGCACACAGTCCACAAATCGCTGGCCCACATTGTAGGCACAGGCAGCAACTGAATACTATGACAAGGGCAATGCCTAGGAAGGATAGGATCTTCCATCCCCAAGCAGTCAATGTTGTCCAGAACCAACCGGACCAAGTCCAGGTGCCTGGATTCTGATGTATCAAACTTGTAATTTTATGAAGACGTGTAATAGCTTGGTATACTGTTGGCGCGTTTTCTGGAATGAAAACACAGCAACTTGACCCGATGACCTTACAAGCTCCGCCTCTGTCTGCCAAGATGACGTCAATAACGAGACGGTTTTGAAGAACAACAACCCGCATGGCGGACTGCTCCTCTGTTAAGTTGCCTAGAGCGGAGGCAGTTTCATTCACTACTGCTTCGAGTGTTCTAGTTAATCTTCTTATTAGTTTACTGTTTTGGACGGGGCCTGTGAAGAAAAAGAATCCTTTATTGAAATCTGTGTATTGCTCCCATGCCGTTTCAGTATAGTCGACAATCGGGAGATCTCTTCTGAGTCTACTCTTTACTAGATTTGTATTTCTGTGATAATCAGGAGGGGCTAGGAAAACAGGTGGCAGAAGGAAGGCAATGTAACAGGTACCATCCCAATCTAGAGGTAAACATATGTATGCGGTATGACCACAAACAAAATAGGAATGACGAGTAGCTCTAAAGGAAGACTTGCCATGATCACTGAATTCGACCACGGTAGTACATTTACTATGACCTAAGTGTACTGAACCCTTCTTTCTGACACATAAGTCACCTGTGACTGGTAATACTGACATAGCAGGGAGAACTGGTGCAGCTTCGGATTCAACAGTAAGAATCATGAGGTTAATTGTATAATTACCTAATCCATATACTTCATTTTCTAGATCAGTTCCTGTCCTAATGGGAAGTCCCTTCTTGTCAGGGTAGCAGACGTTGAGCAGAACTAGGTTCAGGTTTCCCCAAATCCAATTCCCCTCGAAGACAGCAATATCAGAATCTAAAGAATTAATTAATCTAAACCATGCACCACAGGAGCCATTGTGAGTGAACGGGTACGGGAAGAGAGGCAGAACTCCCTTATATTTCTGATAGGGAGAGAGTCGGCCACATATCCAACAGTTTGTAGCATTGTTAGTCTGATGGGAGTGATGTAACATACTAATGAATGTGTTGTTGCGCAGAGCAAGCCTGTAGGAGAATTCATGAGGCGGTAATTCACTAAAAGAATGTTCGGCAGTTACATTGTAAGTAGATTGTTCACGCTTGAAGATAGGGTAGTATATTGGCAATAGTATACTAGCAACAATAATCAAAAGACTTAGAAAAAACATAACCAATAATGTCACTATACAGTGACTGCGGAGTGATTTACAGTATGTACGTTTCTTGAGTTGTCTCTCTCTCTCTCTATCTCGATCTAGGGGATACATGTCAGAAACTATTTAACCGATTCACCTAGGGGAGGACTTAAACAATTAAACTGTCTGACTTGCTAGATCGAAGTTTTGTTCGATACTCCTCTTGGGGAGTTTTCTCTCGCTTGGGAATTTTACAGTCACTAGATTCGAGGCAGTCCTTTGAGGGGGTGGACGAGTCAGTTTCTGGCAGCAGTTCGTTGCATTTTTTAATATGACTCGTGTGGATCCACCCCTTTTGGCCTTCCACCTTGATCGCGGTCCTCGTGGTAAGAAGGACGATCTTTGGCTCTTTCCAGCGGGGCTCCAGCGGACTTTTCCTGTCGAAGTTGCGAATCAACACAGCATCGCCGGGACGGACATCATGTGGCTTTACATCAGTGTTGTCGGGAAAAGCTGCGGCAACCTGTGAACGACATGATTGGAGTGCAGACATCAAGGAGGCAAGGTAATCTGTCAGCATATTACAATCAACATCGGTGATTTTCTTAGGCATGGGCGTCCCCCACATATTCGGTGGTCTGCCAAAGACCACTTCATACGGGGATAGCCCTGATCTCGAATGGGGGACCATTCTCATGTAGAACAGTGCAACGGGCAGGGCGACTATCCAGTCGACCCCTTTCTCTTTACAGATCTTTGCAAGGCGGGTTTTCAATGTCTGGTTATGCCTTTCTACAAGGCCAGCGGCCTCGGGATGTCGGACACAATGGAATCTCCACTGATATCCTAGCAGAAGGGAAACCTGTTTCATGAGCTCGGATGAGAATGGCTGTCCGTTATCTGAGTACACGATACGAGGCAAGCCGTACCGTGGGAAGAATTCTCGGACCAGCTGCCTGGCAGTGGTCGGGGCAGTGTAATCTGGGACTGGATATGCTTCGGTCCAACGGGAAAGTGCACAAACAACTACGAGGACGTACTTAAATCCTCGACAACGGTCCATCTGGATATAATCCATCTGGAGGACTTCAAAAGGGTGATCGGGAGGATGGAATCCACCTTGCTCTACAGGGACGCTTTTACCTGGATTGAACTGACAACAGATCATGCAAGTACGCACTTTCTGTTTTGCTGCTGCTCGTAAGTGTTTATTGTACCAGAGATTCTGTAAACTGTCTAACATAGCTTTTTCTCCTAGATGTGCTGGACTATGTGCTGTATTTATTATGACTTGAACCATAGAGTCAGGGAGAAACTATGTAGATTTTCCCTTCGTCATCCATCCTTGATCTGTCTGAATCCCTCCTAGTTCAGTCCATTTCTTGATTTCATCTGGAGTGGCATGTGTCTGAATATCGATTACATCTAGTGTGGGATCCCTAACTGACATACACTGTGTCGGTACTATTGTCTTTGTCACATCAGTTGTCTGGGTGTGAGTCAATGCTGTATGTTTTGCTGTTTGGTCTGCCAGGTCATTACCCTGGGAAACAGAATCTGTAACTTTAGTATGTGCTTTACACTTCATGATGGATATGCCTGAAGGCAGATGTATTGCTTCTAACAGGGCTTGAATGAGGGAACCGTGTTGGATTTTGGCACCGTGAGAGGTCAAAAAACCTCGTTCTTGCCATAACACTCCGAAGTCGTGTACGACTCCGAAAGCATAACGGGAATCTGTGTATATGTTAACATTTCTGTTCTTGGCTAGTATGCAGGCTCGGGTCAGAGCGATGAGCTCCGCCGCTTGAGCAGACAGTGTGTCAATACAATGTGTTTCTTTGACTTCAGTTTCAGTGGTCACTGCATACGCGGCCACTAACTCTCCTGTACTTGTTCTCATACATGAACCGTCCACATAAAGTGTCGGGTCTGGATTTGTCAATGGAACATCTGTTAAGTCTCGTCGGGGCTTTGTTACTGCATTAATGATCTCTATACAATCATGCGGGGCTGGATCTGTCATAATTGAAGGTAACAATGTTGCGGGGTTTAGAATGTTACAGCGTCTGATTTCTATGTGTGGCTGGAATAGCGTCAATTCATAACCTGTCAGTCGTGCTATAGTCAAGTGTTGAGTCTGGGTTCTGTTTAGAAGAACCTCTACAGAATGTGGAACTTGTACTGTCAACTGGTGTCCTAATACTATTGAATCGCTCTGTCTGATTGCTAAGGCTGTTGCGGCAACTGACTTTAAGCACGCAGGGAGTGCTTAGCTTTTTCCTCAAGGCCTAGCCCTGGAGTACGAATCCTTTCCTCGTCTTCTATTTCAGTCCATATAATCTTTTTCTCTCCCACCTCCCATTCTCTTTCCTTGAGCTTCTCGTAGATGCCGGTAGGCAACAGAACCTTTAACAATTTCATAATATCAGTATAGGTGTAATCTCCCATGAGTAACATATCCTTAAGTTCTCTGTGAAAACCTGCGGGGTCCTTATCATGACAGGGTACTAGTTTCTTCATCTCCAATAATTCTAACTTGGTCAGAGGTGTGTATACATACACACGTTTCAAGGTATTATCGGTACCCATGACTGGGTGTACTTCTCGTAATGGGTTCTGCCTTTCAATGCCATGAATACGCTCCATATGATACATTTTTCTTTCTGGGGGCGGAGCGGAAACATATTGTGGGCCTAAGAAAGTGTTATATCTGTGCCGTTGTTCTAGAATTATTTGAATTAACTTAGTACTTAGGCCTCTCCATCTATCCATAAGTAGTGCTTCTAATGTATCAGGTAAAGGACCTGGGTCTGAATGTTGATTTCTGTATAACGTGAGGAGGTGCTGAATCATGTATATACCTGCTAATTTCTGCTCGTCTGGGGAAAGGTTCAGAAATGTATGCGCTACTGTGTCATCATTGTATATATTAGCATTGTCAGCCCATAGTACTGCTGACCGGGCTAGTTCTTGTTCATCCATAGAATTGAGTACATGGTACCCCATTCGTTCTCGAAGCATTTTATCAGTGTCTTGAAACAGATATTCAGGAGAACTCGGTTTTGATATGCCGGAGAGAAAAACTCTCTTGCTTTCTGGGCGAATGCCTTTCCTAAGGTAAGTTCCCTTACCTACATACGCTATTGTGTCTGTTGTCTTTTCCGGTTCTTCAGGTCCTTCCTCCTCCTGGGAGGAGCCATTTTCTTTTTCCTTTTCGTGTATTTCTATTACTGATTTTCTTATTTTCTTGTACATGCTAGCTATGCAATTCTGTTTATCATGCTTTCCTTCGGCTATATTTTGACCCCACTTGTTTAGGGCTTCCATTTCATCCTGGTCTGTCTCTGGCCTGTCTCGGTCTCTTATTAAGCAATTTATGAAAAAACGTAGTATATATGCTTGAGTGTCAACTTTCTGATGTGCCAGGGCCTCCTTAATACTTTCAGGGTTTTCCCCAGTCTGGACAAAATGATATATTCTATCTAGGTGATCAGGCATATCTGGGAATAACACTAGATAATCTGTAGCTTGCCGCAAACGTAGTGATGCTATCAACATTCTGTCGTCTTTACCGGGTACTGGGTCATATCTGCAAACTGGGAGCTGTTCTTTGAGTATGTCGAGACGGGGTGATTGGAGTATAGGGTGCTTCTGCATGTCCCTAAGGTATAATCTGTGTGTTGCTGGCGGGGTCTGGTAACCCCCGGTCGCACCTCCTGAGGCAGAGGCTTGGGCATTATCCCTCTGTGGAGTCTGTATATGTACTTGAACTTGTCTCTTAGTAGGATCAGGCAACAATGGATTTGGTATCTTAACCTTAGGTGGGGGAAGTGGTGGGGGTGGAGGGGCAGGCTGTCGAACGGGGGAACTTTGTTGCGGTAATGGCGGGATATGGTCTGGAGGCGGGTTACCACCTCCGTCACCGTCAGTAGGCGGTACACGGGCAGGTGGGTTGGTGTAAGCGGGCGCTACATCATCTAGATATGAAGCCAGGAATATGTCTTTAGTAGTCCTGTGGTTTACTTTAGTTGGAACCAATGGTGGCGGCAGATTTTTCGGTATTTCTGAATTAGCTTCAGGCGAACCCTCGGCCACTAAGTACATGCTATTTACAAGATTGTTTCATGCACGGTCTACTTGTTCGGCTTTTACTCGGATCCCCTCATTAACTAATTCGTTTTCTCGGACTCTATCCGGCGCTTCTCTAAGTCTATCTTCTCTTCGGAGTTCTTTTTCAGCTCGTTTATGTGATTCTTTACGCCATAATTCTATGGCATCTTTCTGTGATTGTCTGGCTTTCTTTCTCCATAGTGCTTCTTCTACTTTCAGGATGTACTCGGCATCCCATGTTCCTGTAGCGGGCCATCTGTGTCTTTCTTCTAGGTGCTTAGTATATTCGGCCCATAAATCTAGATACAGGATGGCGTCTATGCCATGCTTGTGGTACATGTAATTCCCAGGCGTGTCCCTAGGGGGGATAGGAATTTCTTCCTCTAGCATCCCTTTCCTAGTTCCTATCTGCTTTTACTTATTGAAAAACGGCATCTTCTCTACTTAATACTGGATACTCAATCCTTGCTACTGAATTCTGAACACAACTAGTTACACAAAAACACAATAATGCACATTAAACAATCACTCATACCACGACATTAATCACATGAGAGAACATTTTGAACATATATCTCTACCCTCGGACCCAGATGTACTGCTAAACAGCACAGATACACTGTCGAAGACAGTGCAAGAACTTGAATAACTGATATACTGCTAAACAGTACAGATACACTGTCTAAAACAGTGCAGACCGCGTTTGTGTACCCAAACCCGTCTTTACCGGATACATAATAATGCACCCGTCTAGATACGTCCCAGCAATGGTACTCACCGGGAAGCACGGAAACAGAAGGCCTCGGAAAACTCGACTGGACTGGACCGGACTCGACTCGACTCGACACGTGGATACTTCGGAAACTGGTGGGCCTCTTGACACCTCGGACCTTGCTTCTTTCGGCTAGGCTCTGGTCGGGATCCTCCGCACTCCTCACCGCCTCGTCTGGGTGCTGATCGCAGTCTCCGTCACCTCCGTGGGCCAGAGGGAGATACAGGAAATCCTGCGGGTACGCGTAGTTCCGTCTTGACTGATGGCAGGGGGCAAAGCTTGCAACGCACCAACCGGCGCGTGAGGTGGGGGAGGGGTCCCTGTTCGGGCGCCAAAATAATGTGGTAAATATTTGATTTACCGTCTTAATTTCTATGCAGGTAAGTACTAAAACAAAAATAACTCACTCGGAAAGAAAGAGGCAGAGTCCGTGGTGTTAGAGTTCTTAGGGGTTTTATTCCTTAAAAAGGAATGGTCATGGTACCAGATCGGACCAGATCGGATATCGGGTTCCTGCCACCACTGGGGTGCAGAAAGGGATAGAGCCATATTTTATTGACAATACATAGCTTATATACTTAAATCATATTATAGAAACCAATACAGTAGGCGTAACAGCTGAGAGAAACAAGATAAAACACACACGTGGTAGTGATACGTAATTAGAAGGCGTGAACTAGGCGTGTGCTAGAAACGTCACATGTAAGTGTCGTAAGTGGGTGGCAACAAAAGCAGAATCTTGCAATGTCAGCAGAAATCTGAAGCTTGGATGCGCGCACAGCTGCATGACGTGTGCATGACGTGTGACTGGAGGGTGCATGGGGACTTGACATTTGCACCAGCGA
This sequence comes from Lissotriton vulgaris, assembly GCF_964263255.1. NCBI lineage: Eukaryota > Metazoa > Chordata > Amphibia > Caudata > Salamandridae > Lissotriton > Lissotriton vulgaris. The sequence goes on along the minus strand of NC_141699.1, from coordinate 771,002,390 downwards.
AAAGAGACAGAAGTCTGGCATGTCAGATCAACTTGTACCACTATCATATCTGATATCTGATGTTTAGGAACCATATTATCTAGAAGGGAAAGGTCTCTGGGGCAGAAGCTTGTCTATACTGACTGTGAGTGCGTGTATAAGCGTCTAAGTGTCTACATGAGATGCGAGGGGGGCATGGGCTTACCATGGTAACAGAGGCTATGAATTACTTGCACGGAGACAGTGAGGCCGGGCCCTTTGCTCTGCAGCTGGGGGGATGTTTACTTAAACTAGTAGGTAGGAATGTATTTTCGAGGAGCGGAACAGATAATGCGAAGGTTGACTTTGGTCTTGGCAGGCAGCAGGCTGAGCTAAGCGCCGTGGGCCGCGCAGGGAGTAAGGCAGAGGTCACGGGTACAGAGGCAGCCCAGGCTGAGGCGTTCAGAGTCAGAAGACAGAAAAAGGCTCGATGGCAGAATTCGGGGCCTACTTCGCCAGAGCTGAAAAACGTGTAAAGTACACCACAAAAAGACGTTGGCATAGCATACTTAGGAACTGAATATTCAACCCGTTCATGGCGGGTCTGAAAGAGGACATGTTAACGTTGGACGCAAATGTATTTGCGTCTTCATAGCTGGCACAGGAGGGAAGTTACATGCACTTTAAACTCGTACATGGAGACGGTGGGGTACACGTTAGGGAACATTTCTTGACCATAAAATTTATATTTCCTCAAAACAATGCAATGTTTAACAAGATTGTCTGCACATTTAGGAATCACTGCATTCTGCCATACCGGAGCCAAAAGCTTGCATATTCTTTTTGCACTGATGTGGGCTGGACCATGCGCCATAGTTACTACTGGAAGTACATAGGCGTCTGGTGACAGCCAGCGTTGGTGTTCCGACAATTCTATCCAACACCCCGTCGCATCCAACATTCCCGTACCATCTCTCCACTTACTCAATTCTTTCTCTGTAGCCTCTTCCTGAATCATTTTCACACTTTCTATTGTGTCCTCACAAATTCCTCCTTGACTGACCCATCTAGCAGGTCCAGCAACATACATATGACTCGTCACATCTTTCGCTGTCTCTTTCGCTATCTGATCCGCAAAAACGTTTCCTTCACCCACATCATCAGTGATCCTCTTATGCGCACTACACTTCACAATTGCTATCTGAGTGGGTAAAGCAAGTGATTCCAAAAGGTCATTCACTAACTGACCATGCTGTATTTTAGTACCATGTGAGGTAAAGAATCCTCTTTCCCTCCAAAGGCGGCCAAAACTGTGGGCCACCCCAAATGCATACTGGCTGTCGGTGAACATATTCACTCTCTTCCCTTTAGCCAATACACAAGCTCTAGTCAGAGCTATCAATTCAGCTGCTTGGGCTGAATTCTGCCTAATGCGTGCTGTCTCCACAATTGTATGCAAAGTGGTAACAGCATAGGCAGCAGTCGTTTCACCATTGGGGAGCTTAAAACACGAACGATCCACCCATAGGATCCCATCCGGGTCCAGGAGCGGCGTGTCTTTTAAATCAATCCTACCTTTTGTCTCCTCCTCTGTATGGAGAAAACAATCGTGTTGCTCTTGAATGTCTTTCTCTACTGGGATCGGTAACAATGTAGCTGGATTTAGGGTATTACATTGGTTGATGTGCACGTGACTAGCCAAGAGCGTCAGCTCATACCCCGATAAACGGGCGCTCGTAAGATGCTGAGTTTTTTTCCTGTTTAGAAGTGTATCCACTGCACGTGGCACCATGACAATAAGCGTATTGTCTAGCACCAATCCAGCAGATTGACGAATAGAAACTGCTGCTGCTGCTGTAGCTTTCAGACAACTAGGTAATGCTGTAGCTACAGGGTCTAATGTAGCCGGAAAATAAGCACACGGGCGATGCTTATCACCAAATTGTTGTATCAAAACTGACAACGCACAACCTTCTCTCTCGTGCACATGAAGTGTGAAAGGCTTGCTGTAATCCAGAGTACCCAACACAGGAGCAGAACACAAGGAAGTACGCAAATCAGTAAAACTTTTCTGGCATTCCTCTGTCCAAGGGAGAGGTTGGGGTGTATCTTTAAGGGTAAGTGCTAACAAAGGTTTCGCTAACAAAGAAAAATTCAGAATCCATTGTCTACAGTAAGAGGTAATACCCAAAAAGGCACGCACCTCTCTGTGTGTGCATGGTACAGACATTTGTGCAATTGCTTGGATTCTTTCTGGGGTCAGTCGCCGTCCCTCCTTCGACAAGAGATGACCTAAGTAGGTAACCTCTTGGTGACAATATTGTTATTTAGAGGGCGAATCCTTATGATGAAGGTCAGACAAGTGATGCAACAGTGAAACAGTAACTTGTTTACAAACATCCTCAGAATCAGCGGCAACCAACAGATCATCTACGTACTGAATAAGGGTGGCATCTGGAGGCAAAGTGAAAGCATCGAGCTGGGTTTTCAAAGCCTGACTATAAATGGAGGGACTTTCACAATAGCCTTGAGGTGCACGCTTGAACTGGAAACTTCGGCCTCCCAAAGAGAAACCAAAAATATACCTACTTTCCTCAGCAATGGGAATGCTAAAGAAATCATTCTAAAGGTCAATGACCGAAAACCAGGCAGCCGAAGCAGGTATCATTGTCAATAAAGCAGTGATATCTGGGACGACAGGAAAATGGGGTATAACAATCTTGTTGACCTCCCGGAGATCGATCACAAAACGATAAACAGGTGGCTGGGAAGAGTCAGTGCGTTTAAGGACAGGCAGAACAGGACTATTGCACACATTTCCTCTAGTCTCTTCAACCACACCTTTCTCAACCAAATCATAAATGATAGCCTCTCACCATCACTCGAAATTCTGTACTGAGGAATGCGAGGTAACCTAACATTGGACTTGAGGATGACAACATAGGGTGGAATCTGCAAGAGACCAACATCATTGGGGCCTGTAGCCCAAAGAGTAGCAGGCAGGGAACGTAATTCAGAAGGGAGTTGGTCTCTAGACAAATATGTCGGGGAGGTTAATCTCTTACCTAAATTAAGATGTACACCAGAAGGAGAACAATGCAGAATCGCATACCATCTCTTTAACAAGTCCAACCCCAAAAAATTCTCACCACAACCAGTCGTTAAAATAAGCGGAGCCTCCAAATCATAAGGACCAATAGAGATAGGCAAATGACAAGAAACTGGGTTACGAACTGTGGTACCAGAAAATCCTACAGAAACATTTGCTAAGCCAGACAAAGGTGCCCCAGGGAGTTTAGAGTGGATGATAGAACACTTTGTTGCACCAGTATCCTAGAGAAATGGCTCTGACACACCAAGCGCAACAACATTAACATAAGGCCCATTTTGGTCCACTAGAGCTGAAATGACTGCCTCACTTTGTCTACGGCTGTCCTAGCTAGAGAAACCCTGATTCTCATCTTCCATATAATAATCGTCATTATAATACTGGGCAGACTGAGTATTTTGCTGATCAAAATAATTCATGGAATTTTGAGGCAAAAAGGAACGTTGATCCTGGGACATTGTGTTTAGCCCCTTCCCCCTAGGTGTCGACTGGAAGCCACCTCGGCCTCGTGGCCCAGGCGTACCACCAGTACGCTTCAATAAAATCAGGCAATTATTCTTGAAGTGACCTTCTTCCTTAAAATAGGCACATTGATTAGGACCCAGTGGAGGCCGTGGAACAAAGGGCTCAGGTTTCTGCAACAACTTCTGAAACTGGGGAGTCGGCTGAAACTGGTGCTGAGCAGGACGAAGAGGATAAGCCTGTTGCAAAAGAACCTTCGTCTTTAACTCTTTAGTCTTTTTATCCAATTTGTCCTTTTCCTCCTTATCCCTATTTTTGTAATACTGGGCAGTAGCCAATATCTGGGCTGAAGAAGAAACAGCCCATGAACTTTCGGAATCTTTTCATTTATTAGAGAGTTCGGGAAGCAAATTAAATGCAAATTTATCTACGAACAATCGCTGTCCCCCCTCTGTGCTCATATCCTGACCACTGTGATCAAGGAATGTTTACTCAAAACGAGTAAAGAAGTCGGAGACACTCTCATCCTTCTTCTGCTTACAGGCAGCTAACTTATCCCAATTAACTCGCAGAGCGGGCATCATAGTTTTCATTAAGGTGATTATTCTACCAGGAAGTTCCGCAATTAAATCATCAGGTTTAGCACCACCCACTTGGAGTCTATCAGCAGCAACTATAGCATCCCAATCACCTCCTAATTCATTGGTGTGGTTCTCTTTCCGAATCCTAGCCCACAACGGTTGTGGAACAACATTTCCCATCAACATATCTATATCAGCCAAATTCATAATACAAGCATCAACCGTCTGAGACAATTCCTTGTAATAACCCGCAGGGTTTTTACGGGGGTCAGGTAAGGACTGTTTAAGGGCCAGAACCTCAGATCTCTTCCAAGGTACATGTACCCATATACGCTGGAAGTGAACTGGTATAGGCTGATTACCATCCTGGGCTCCAACCGCTTTTCTCCACACTGGAGGAACCTCTCTCATAGGATCATTCTTCAGTCTACGTCTAACAGAAGGATCAGGTTCAGACAAGAACCGGGAAAAGAACATTGACCTAAAATTGATAAGTGTCCGTACAGCATTCTCAACCTCAGGACCCACAATAATTCCCTTATCAAAATCAGTCCTAATATCCAGCAAACCCTTGGGAGCTAAACCCAATCCTGTAGCCTCCCATTCCTGACCTAGAATGTCACACATGGCATTGAAAACGAATCTTTGTACAGGGGCATCCCACTGCTCAAAAGTATCCATGATATCTCGAACAGTATATTCGAGATCACTCAGGATCCACTTGCGAGCAAGACTCATCGTTCTTGGGAATCTGGAAGTAAACTACGGGTCTGCCTACGGGGAAGAACAGGAGTCAGACTTACTGACCCAAAGAGAGGAGAAAAGAGACCAGAAACAGTCTCAACCATCCGCTGACGGACAGAAGGGGAAGTTGGCAGAAAACAGGAGATAAGGTATGAGACGGAGCTGGAGAAGAGGTAACAGGTAGAACGGAGGTCGAGGGCAAAGCAGGCTGAGGCAAAGAAGTCGGAGGCAGAGGAGCTGGAAGCAAGGGAGCTGGAGGCAAAGGAAATGGCAGTAGTGGTAGTGCCACAAAAGGCTGTGGTGGAGTTGCAGGAGCTGGAGCTGGTGGAATAATAACAGGTTGCTGGACGGGTAACAAAAGCGGGGGTGCATTAGCACCTTGTACATAGGCCGGGGTGATCTTAACCCCTTCGCTGCTCATGACGAGCTCAGCTCGTCATGAGGCACACTGGAGCTGTGCTTATGACGAGCTGAGCTCGTCATGAATCATGGACTAGAGCATTTTCCAGCACAGGAGGGGAAAAGCCATAGCAGCCAAGGTGTTAACAAGTGAGACATTAAAGGATCTTTCTCAAGAGCAGCATCGGGATTCGGGGAAGAAGTCGGCAGCACCGGGTAACATTTATCAATCGCCATGCGATGTTGCCTATCTGAGATCTCTATCGCATGATCTATTTCATTATCCTTAAACTGTTGGGCAGCCTGTATAACAGTCATGCCACTTTCTTTCCTATCTCTTTTTGCCTGTTTAATTTCTTTCTGCTTGGCTTCCTTGCCCCAAAGGCAAAAAGAGTCAAACATAGCTGGCCGGGCTTTTCTTTTAAACAAAGTAGCTTCTAAATTGTCTAAAATATCAGGCTCAAAACTACCATTATGTGGCCACTGTAAAATACCATCTTTCTTCATATAGCGGACCCATATTTCATTAAAGGTGATGGGGCCCACACCATGTTTAGAGTAGAGCTCATAAGTAGGAGTTCCAGCCGGAGGAATTGGACAAGAGTCCTCCAATCGGGAGTCCATATCGCAACAAAAACAACACCATTTTTTAAACTTACTGAAACCAGGCATTGTTACTTCACTGGCTTCCTACAAACAACAAGGGGCTAATCAAAACAGCACAAACGTACTCAGCCCTTGGCTTCGAAAATTGCAATTGTCGAATCTAAGAACCCAAAAACAAAGAAGTGGGAGCTACCCACCAGTACTTAACCAAATGTCTTCTCACGCCAACAGAGATCCGTCTAACGTCTCGCAATACCAGTCATCACCAAAAAGGGACCAAGGCAGGATGGTGGTCAGGGCAGCAGTCACCAGCAGCCGTTGGAAAGGAGGAGCCACACTTCAAAAGACCATTGGTCCACTTTTCGACATACAGAGGTCGCTGGTGTGGGGGCGCCTCCTCTGGAATTTTTCCTGCGGGGCTCCTCACGATCCTTGGGCTCAACCGCTACCTCTGAAGCCGCCCCACGTTGGGCTGCCAATTGAAGAACTGGGCCTTTGGGCCTGGCGGCGCAGGGCACGCCTGAAATCTTCGAGATCACCTGCCTTGTTGCACAGAGACACAGAACACTGTCACTTTACTCCGTGGCTCACAAGCTTTTATAGCCAAAATACATCTGTACAAACATACACCCAATGCACAAAGTTTTAGCCAATCAGAAGAGTTTGAAAACAAGGTGTTATGCCACCAGAATGCTCTCTGCTTGCATGTTGTGTGTTATCCAGCCCCCAAAGTTAATCAATACTGGTACCCATGGTTCAGTGTTGCAATGACAACACATGCCTGTATGCTTCAAAGTAAAGGTTGTGAAATGGGAAAACGCAGGGAGAGAATAGCAAAAGCCAAAAGATAAGATACAGCGAGAGAAGAATACTAAAGGCTAACAGATAGTTGATACTGGGATTAGGTAGTCCAGACAAGGATTAGTTAGGCCGGCAGGTGTCTGAGATTGGTTTCAAAACAAGGACGGAGGGGGTTTTTCGCAGTCCTAAGGGCAGAGACACTTCGTTCATCGAGCAGCCTGTGTGAAGGCAACACAAAATGGTGGCGAATGTAAGATGGAGTCGAAATTAAAGAACCTCAGAGAGGTTACATGGCGGCGAGCTGAGATACAAACGCTGTACGCTATCCATGAGAGGAAACATAGGCGCAATATAGCCCTGTCACTTGGATGAAAATCGGGCATATCTAGGCCCCCCACAGAAGCTATTTTCACGAAGGGGTGGCTGTATTTTTGGGAAAAAACGCTCAAGTTGGTAAATTTAACCCACAAAGCGTAAGGCAGATCGCACACTGAGAAACTAATTTTAACTGCTCGGGACTAAGACCATAAAAGAGGCCAATCCTATACGAAGCCATATTCTGAGTCTGGAACTCATTAAGTGGAGGAGAAGGTTGTGTACCAAGTAGGCAGAAAGTTGGATACTGCCTACACAAAGCTTTGTAGGGATTGATTAAAGAGATACCCTATTAAGATATTGATAAAGGAAGCAAAGGAGGAAGGATATCTTTATTACTTTTCCTGAAGATGGTGGAAGTAACCATATAGCTCCACCGAAACGCGTCAACGCTAATTCCATTGTTTAATCTGAAACAGGACAAATAGCATTGTGACCGATTCTTTGTCTCATGCAGTGTCTTTAATTTTCCACAGAATAACACCGCAATGGCTGATTGTTGCTGCCTGGTTTAGATTTTCCTTCGGTATGGTGCATCTTCTATGGTTGTGATATTGCTGCTATTTCATGTTCTATCCCTTGAGAATTATGACATTTTTTAACTGTTTTAGTTTCTGTTGTGATGATTTTTGATGCTCATTTTTAATATTGAAATGTAATGACTTGTGATTGAAAAACCCTTTTTAAACACTATTTGTGTTGTATCAAATAGATTTTTGTAATACTAGTAGTGTCCCGCTTTTGGAGTTGTTCCAAGTATATGAATGGGATGTGCATGGATTTGATTTATAATTTTGTCTCGTAGTCCACAGGATAAAATCTTTTTAACGAAGTCCTTAGAGAGGGCCATTACTGCTTCAATAAGGACTTAGTCAGAATGTTTTCTCTTTTTGCTATTTTGATTTAACCAGCACACCATGTCTGTATGGTTCTCATAGATTTCATTCAAACCCTCTCTTTCATCCTAGATTTGACATTACAGCCAGATCATTGCTTAGTTCATCATGACCTATATGCTGAAGGTTGTGTCTCTGCCCTGAGGTGCAGTCCTGCTTGCAGCATGAATTTCACGTCGGATTATATTCATTGTGCATCTGATGAATGAAGACCCTTTTCCGGGCCTCAAAACGACTTTCGGCTACGGTTTTGATGAGGTTTTCAGTAGCCTCACGTTTTCTCAGGCAATGACATGCACGTCACATTATATATCTTTATATGTGCTGAGTTCTATATTTGTTTCCTAGAGCACTTGTGCTAAAATAACACGTGGCCCAAAACAGCTTACTTGTATGCTTAATATTGTATGTATAGATGCATCTATCACAGACAGTGATTCTGCTCAACACATTGCCCCTTGGTCTCAGACTGGCCTCAGTGTGTCAAGGGCCCTTTTGCCAGGAAGGGAATGCGTTCCCTGGCCGCTGTGTGAACTGTGAAATATAACAATAATCAGGGTTCTGTGAACCTTTCAGACCTCTGGGCCCCGGTGCCGCTGCACCTGCTGCACCAATGGAAGTTACGCCTCCGGCTGGCCTTGTTTATCCTTCAGCCACTGACTCTTCCTCTCCTCGTCTCTCTCATCCATCGCTGAATCAGAGGTTCATCCTCTTCTTCGCTCAGGTGGGCTCACGGTCTCCATTTCAGACCCTCTTCCCTCCACCCCGGCCAAACCGGTCTTTTTCATATTGGCTCCTTACTTATTTCTCTCTGTTCAACCTCTCTATGTCTTCTGAAACCTTCCCCTCTTTTTTCAAGACTGATATCAATCTGCCTCTTCTGAAAAAAAATATTCACATGACCCTACCAACCTTGCTTACCTCATAGATAGCTGTCTACTCCGTTTCTTTTTTTAAATTGCTGAGCTTATCTGGTCTCATTGCATTTTTCCACACTCACAATTGTCGTTACCCTCTCTCTTGCCCCAAAAAATCGTCTATTTAAATTCCATGTGATCTTTCTGCTGCTTTTGATACTCTGAATCAATATTTTCTTCTGTCTTCCTTGTGTTCTTTGGGCATTTTGCGTATTGTTTTGCCCTTGTTTTGCTCACATATTTGATTTCTCCTTCTCTGTCTCCTTGAATTGTTCTGTGTCTGCTCTCTACCCAGCACACTTCGGGATTCCTCAGGACTCTCGTCTTGGTCTACCTCTTTTCTTTCCAAATCATCTTCTCAGCTGCGATCCGTACAGGTAAGAGGGGTGGGGCCAGGTGAGGAGGGATTTTGTTGGATAATGACCAAAGAAAATTAAATAAATAATGAATTTGGCCTGGTCATAGTCTGAGGGGGGATTTCGGGATGGACGATGACCATGGAAAATTAAATAAATATTGAATTTGCCCTGGTCATCCTCCATCAAAATCCCCCCTCACCCAGCCCCACGTTTCACTCCAGGAATGTGTCTCCTAGTGTCGCTCTGCCACTGAGGCCTGGGTAACCATTCATTTTCTAATCATATCAAGACTCAGATTTTCTATTTTCATGCTCATTCTTCCTCCCTTATGTTTCCTTTAGTTTTTATCTTTTAATCCATCTCTTCTGTCTTCCTTGTCACTCTTCTACTTCCTTCTACTTGCAACGATTATGTTGGTTAACTTATTTTTTTATAAAGTACATTGTGCTTCTTATGTGTTGGCTTTGAAACCTTTGATTTTCGTTCCCCATTTTATTTAACTTCTCGGATCTTTCCTTATGTCCACAGCCACCCTCTGCATTTTAGCTGCTTGCGATTGACCCCCCCCCGACCTCCAAGCCCACTTTCTCCATTCTACATATTTAAATTACTGGCTCTTTTTCTGTGGAGCCAGTTTCCCCCAACTACCAGATCTGCTCCTGCCCTGTGATTGTTCATACCTTCGATAAAAGAACCTTTATTATTTTACATAATAGCCTGAGCTGTGGCTTGACCTGATTGTTCTGTTGTTTTCATCAGTTGTACTGCTTTTGGTGTGCAGCACTTTGGGTAAAAGAACTATAATAAATAAAATAAATAAAAACAACTACAATTGGTAGATCTGAGAAACTTGTATTGTCTTCTCTTACTGTTCCCATTCCTAATAGTCAAAGCTCCGTTTTAGTTACTTATTGTGAATTTTGCGAATTTCGGGTGTGTTTGTTGCACACAGTAAATACTGATTCCTTTAGGGGTGAGGTAATTACTGCATATGTGCAGTGCTTAATTTGTGAAAGAATAAGTGCCGGGGTCCAGAAGCATGCTGCTGCCTCTATATAAGGTCAGGGTGCCGAATACCAAGCATGCGTAGCTTGATTCCGCTTCATGCCTCTTTAATCCACAGCTGCAGATAAGGGAATTAATGTGGTGCTAACCTCTACTCGAACCTAGACCCGCTGTTCTTTGCTTATCCACAAAACAAATTTCCCTGTCCAATACGGATTTTGAAAAAAAAAATTGACTACTAAAGGAAAGATCTCTTAATTGGGCCCTCACTTGCCAACTACATTAATTACTTTTCTTAGCCCCACTCTATACACGGGGCACACCGTGTTTAACCTTCATGCTGCCCTGGGTGCCCAAACCCACACTTTACCCTGTTTTATTCAGTCTAAATAGTCTAAATACTTACATAACTAAGACAGACGGATCACTGAAATAATATCGAGGGACAAAATATCGACTTGCCAAAATATCGTGGACAAAATATAGACAGTCAAAATATCGAGTTTGTATCTACAAACAGGTAAGTACAAAAATATCGAGTACAAAATATCGTTAACAATAATATAGATGTAAAAAATATCGACTTTATTAAAAACAGTGTTAAATTACATTAATATTACATTTTAATTACTAAAATATACTTAAAACTACTTAAATTAAATTATAATAATTAAATAATAAATGAAAATAATAAAAATAATTTTTTACAATCTTATTTGTTGACCCTGAACCCTAAAAATACCCCTTTACCCAAAAACCCAAAACTGACCCTGAACCCTAAAAATACCCCTTTACCCAAAAACCCAAAACTGACCCTGAACCCTAAAAATACCCCTTTACCCAAAAACTGAAAACTGACCCTGAACCCTAAAAATGCCCCTTTACCCAAAAACTGAAAACTGACCCTGAACCCTAAAAATACCCCTTTACCCAAGAACTGAAAACTGACCCTGAACCCTAAAAATAGCCCTTTACCCATGAACTGAAAACTGACCCTGAACCCTAAAAATACCCCTTTACCCATGAACTGAAAACTGACCCTGAACCCTAAAAATACCCCTTTACCCTAAAACTGAAAACTGACCCTGAACCCTAAAAATGCCCCTTTACCCAAAAACTGAAAACTGACCCTGAACCCCAAAAATACCCCTTTACCCTAAAACTGAAAACTGACCCTGAACCCTAAAAATGCTCCTTTACCCAAAATGTATCAATATTATTTAATTACCAATTAATTATTAATTAAAAATAACAATAAAGTAAATATATTAGAACATTAGCTGTAATTATTTTAATAATTAATATTATTTTTTCCAAATTAATTACTTAAAAATAACACAAAATTATATATATTAAAAATTTACTCTAATTAATGTAATTAACTAATTACAATTAATTAATTAACAATTAATTACTAATACAAAATATGTTCAAAATTATATTACTTAATTAACTAATTAATATTAATTAATTATCAATTAATTATTAATTAAAAATATTAACAAACATATATTAATTAATTAATTATTATTAAATTACTTCCCACCCTATTCCCCTATAAACCCACAACCCGCTACAGAATTACATTACGCAATTATTATAAAAACAAAATTCATTTAATAAAATATTTTATAACATTAATACACACTATTCACACATATTATTACATAAAAATACACTATAAAATATTATATATTATTAAAAATTCGATATTTTTGCTATCTATATTTTATACAGTCGATATTACTTCACTTACCTGAAAAACGATATTTTTGTAGTCGATATTATGTCCAGTCGATATTTTGTCCAGTCTATATTTAAAACTCGATATTATGTCCAGTCGATATTTTGGAGTCGATATTTTGTCTGTACACCAAGACAGACCACCTCCCTCGCCAAATACATTGGAGGAGGATCTGCACTTGCTCTCTACAGAATAAAGTAATTCCTTATTTAGCTCCCCCAAAATTATTTGTGTTGTCTCTGCTATATGGGACCCCAGATAAACTATATAAATTAAAACTCAGGAGCCGATTTATGTAATGGCAAATGACCCTTTGTTCTGTACGGGATAAAGCAGATTACTCTATCCTCCTGGTGGAGTGACTGCCCGACAAATTTATAAATGACCACCAAGCTGGCAGTCATTTATAAAGCATTGGCATTTATAAAGCCAGTTCCTGTCAAAGCATATCGCTTTTTGGTGCCGGGTTATTATCAACATGACGTAACCCTGAAGCAAACAGGTTTATTTTTTAATTTTCAAAAAGAAAATCCCAAAACGGATATCCTTTTTGGAAAATAAAATTGAATGTGTTCCCCCCAACATGCGATTCATCTCCCATGGCAGGGGGAGCCTTATTCACATTTACTGTCCCTCACCGCCCTCACCCCCAGGGTTTGCCTGGGAGTTACAGACAGTAATACAATGGCTACGTGTCTGCCCATGTACATTAAATGGGTGTAGCCATTTCTCTGATGGTCCTTACTCCATTGGGCCCTCAGAGAGGTTTAGCCATGGCGGTGATGGAGTAGTCACTGCCGTAGCCAAGCCAAAGTTCTGTAAGTATCAAAATCAGGTGCGCGGACATTTACGTTTGTGGTGTGTATATGTTGTCCCTATTGTGTCAGAGTAAACACACCCCCAACATATAACTTGAACCTTTGGCGTTCCTGTTAATCTATCAGTGATCATCGGGCACAGACAAAGGCAAAAAACATTGCTATTTCCCATATAGTACCTGCCAATTCATAACAACCCTGAATTTGGGCGGAGATTCTGGCCAAAATCAGTAACTCTGTTCCTGGCATCTCCCCCTCCAGTCACCAGCCAACTCAAAAGGAGGGCCTCAATGGGCAGATTTGCTATTCTAACTTCAGTCCTGACTAAATTGTGTTCTGGAGTTACAGTGTATTAATGTTAAGCAGCGGTAATCATTGAAGCCTCAGTTTCACACTTTTTTCAAACTTTCTGTTTTCAACTTCATGTTTTTCAAACTAAAGATTTCAACCTAAATATTTTTTATTGAACATGTTTTAACTTTTTTTGCCCACTTACAGAACTGACGGATGGGTAAACTCAACTCTTTTGCTAGTTCTGACTGAAGCATGCAGGTATAAAAACAACAAGGTTAAGCCCAATGGCCCAACCAGGACCTTGAGACAAGGTAAAATTACACAGAACAGTGGTTCACTTTATTAGATGTCTGTGATAAATAAGACTACAGTGAACCTCTGTTGTGTGTTATATTACCTAGTTGTGACTGAAGGAATTTAAAATAAACTGCATTTTGACTTCCTCCCTGACATGAATAAGATCTGATGAGCTCCCACCTATGGCAATTATTTTTGTGATTCATTCATTTCAAGATAATTATTTGTCAGCCATCCATGAATAGCTTCAAGGTCAGAAGATAGCAGCACCATTACTCATGAAGATAGCAACACCATTACTCATGCTGCAGATGTGTTGTACATGCAATCCACAAAAGAGGCCTCTGAATGAGATCAGATGTCCCTTTGGGGCCACATATGCCTGGAAGAGTAGCCGCGGCATGATTGGATCCTAAGGCACGACACACTCTAAAAACTGTTCATCTGAGGGTAATCTTTCCCAGGACGATCAAACAGAGAGAACATTGCAGGCAGGCACAGTCCAGGCTACAGGCAGTGTCCCCTTTAACCATTATTTCATTAGTCACTGATGCAAAATTGTACTGTTACAAAAATGGACTAAGGCAGCATTACTTGTAAGCTGATTACAGATTGAAAGTTTTCGTGAAATACTGATGCTGATATGTCTGTAATATATATTTGTTTAAAGACATAATTGTGAAAGAAGTCAGCATTATACCAATTCTTCAATGTAAAAACGATTCTATTAAATACTGAAGCCTGAATGAATAAAAATGATTTTTCTAATACCTAAGGTTGCCCACAAATACCGGTATGAAATACTATCTTAGTGGATGAATGGCAAATGTGGGTGCATTCTGCAGATACAGGTAGATAAACCCCAGACCAGAACACCACATCCAAGAATGGCCAAGGCTTGACCTTGAAGGGCTGTCTGCAAACATTATAGCTCTCTGCAAGACCTAGAGTCGAACATACTTCATCAAAGTACAATAATAAGTGCCAGGAAGGATTAGGCTTTGGATCAAGCTCTGCAGCTATAGGTGGTCATGAGTTTTTCATGGTCTGCCATTTCTTGGATGGGCTGTCAATCAAGGTCAGGTCACCTTGTGGGATGGCTACAGTATTCACATAGATTTTGGTGGCAGTAGCATGAATTATTTATTTTTATTAAACTTCAGTTAGTGTTTGTATATGATTTGGTGACACACATCATTTGAATTACTGTTGTATGGGTTTTAGGTTATTGTTTTGACATTGCTGCTAATAGATATGGCATAATTGACTTTAATTTGATTACAGTGGACTTTAAGTTCACCAATTTCAACCTTTAGGTTTTTTACTAGCTCCTTTCAGTAATGGGCTTGAGAGTTTGTCAATCACAGTTTGGCTTAGCGCAGAGGAGTACTTCACCTTTACCTGATGTTTTTTTAACATAGGATGTATCTTTCCACCTCCAATGGACTGCTTACATTTAAGCTCATGGGGACTGGGGGTACTTTACAACTACCTCTCTATTGGCTCCTCACTGCTCAATCCCGTCCCTCCCAAATTTCTCTCCTGTATTGGCTCCTGCTTCCTACCTTCCCTACTTCCCTTGTATCTGACTCCTCTTTTCTCCTATCCACACCTATTTCTTGTTACTACTCCCAGCCCTCCCTCTTTTTCTGTGTGTCCCACTTTCATTTTTTCCTATTAATCGCCCCTTCTCATTTCTCTCTCCCACCCATGCTACTTATTCCCTCACCCATTCTTTCCTCTGGTTTCTTCTCCTGACTCTTCTTTTCTCTTGTAAGATAATCACCTCCCTCCCATACATCTCAGACACTACTTCCAGTCCCGGGCTTACACGTGATAACCTAGTGCCTTCTGGGAGTTGTAGTCTTCTTTTGTTTCCAGTGAATTCATCAGAAAAATATACCTGAAAACTATGATTTATAAGCAGCCGCAGCAGGCAATGGGAGTAAATGCATGGAGGTGACGTGCAGAGGGGGAGGGGTAGGGTTGGGGGGGTAGCATTGTATGGATTACCGAGTTTTACAGGTAAGTAAACATTTAAATAAATAAAACAAATTTCGTTGAGTACACTGCATCCCAAAATGCGATGCAGTTTATTTATTTAAATGTTTACTTACCTGTAAATCTCCAAAATCCATACATTACTACCCCCCACCCTGCCCCTCCCCCTCTGCACGTCACCGCCCTGCATTTACTCCCACTGCCGGCCGCGGCTGTTTATAAGTGAAAAGTTCTTGACTGCAGTGAGTGTTCATAATGACCTGGAGTTAGGTGATCTTTCTTTCTCTGCTGCATGTCTCTCTCTTCATTACTCTAAGTGCCACATCCTCATATTACTTCCTACCATACTCACTCCCACTTTCTCCTGCGTTTCACTCCTTGTCTCTACTTCCCACTCTTTCCTCTCAGCAGCTTTTTATTACTGCTTCTAGCACTGTTTTCTTTTTTTTATATGTATGGCCGGGTAGCCTTCATTAATGAAAGTTACTTTGATCTAACATCTTCCATTTTCATAGAAACTAAAGGTGTTCACTATTGAAGGCTTCCATGCCTTCATTACAGGTAAGTTTTTTTTAAGCCTTTGTTTTTATGTCATAGAAATGGTAGAAGGACTATATTCAAGGCTCCCTTGCCATTCTTACTTTATGACCGAACTGTTTTGTGAGAAGTTGACCTATCTGTAAAAGGCCAGAAGTCCAGTCCGCGGAGAAAATGACAATTGAATGAGCGTAACCTTGGCCTATGTGACAAGGCAGGCCTATGATACCATGCATGAGATTAATTTTTAGATTACAACAATAATGGAAGAAGATCTCATATCACCCACAATCTACACCAATGTTTGTTTCAGTAATAATATGGGTTGTATGCTTGAGTTTTACAGGCAGGCCCCCGGACTCCCAACAGGGTTTGTGTGCCTTCTTGGATAACCAAATAACCCCTAAAGATAGGGTTTTGATGGCCCATGACCAAGGCATCAACTCTACATAGCCACTCACCCATTCTTGCTGGTAGGCCACAGGAATGCCACGTGCGGATGGTAAACAGACATGGAGAGTGGCAAAGGGTCTATGTTTCCTTTTCCTGCAGCCACGAAGGCTGTATTTAAAGGGACTGTTAATTTCCATCTACCTGATCGAAGTACTATGGCCTCTGATGTGTAGTAAACATTAAAAGACAGTCCCATCAAGGATGCAGAATACCCAAATCTGGCCTTCTGTTTCTTCTCATTAGATAATGAACTGCAACATGATAAATTATAGCTAGTAATAGTAAAGGTAAAAGTATGTAAATAGTGTTGCAGTAACGCACAATCGAACTGTTCATAGTTTTTGTGTCTTTAAATATCTTTGTTCTTGCAAATAGAGTTTCTTTGATTTTAAAGGTGACCTATTTACCGATGGGAAAATCTTTTCAAATTGCATTTTTACCCAAAGATGTGACTTTGTTTCACAAAGCCAGATGTAAGTTGCTTTATTTATCCAGCAATTAAACAATATTGTAAAGAGCTAGGATTACCCTTGTAATCAACCAAAACTCCTTTCACTGTCTTTCATATGCAATGTTTTTCAAAACTACTTCTCTTTCTTAGATCTCCCTTGTGTGTAAATATCAATTACAATTGGAATCAGAAGATGGCATCTTTTCTCACGTGGCGCACCCTGAGAACCCATCTCCTCCTTCACCTCTCAACCCAAGCTCACCCCGTGGCATCCCTGAAGGCTCATCCCTCATCCCAACACTCTTCAACACCTACATGACTCCATTCACAGACATCATCAGAACCCACAACATCAAATCATCTCCTACACCGACGACACCCAATTCGTCCTCTTGCTCTCAGCGGACTCCACCATGACAAAGACCAATTACTACAACTGTATGAAAACCGTCTTGGCCTGGATGAAGAAAAACTGACTCAAACTCAACACGGACAAAATAGAAGTCTTAATCTTCGTCAGAGACACCTCCCTGTGGAATGACTACCGGTGGCCATCGGAACTCGGACCTACCCCACTCTGCATCATCCTGGACAGCGAAATCTCCATGAAATGTCAGGTTAACACAGTATCCTCAGCCTGTTTCCACACTCTCTGCATGCTCCGCAGAACTTTCAAGTGGCTACCCACAAACACCAAGAGCATGGTGACTCAGGCCCTCATCACAAGCCGGCCTCAGTCTATGCAGGTACCACCACAGAACTCTTGACATGACTCTAGATGACCCAGAATGCAGCAGCCAGACTGTTCCTCAACCTGCTCAATAAAACCCACATCACCCAGCACCCGAGAGACTTGCAATGGCTCCCCATCCAGAAAAGATTCCAATTCAAACTACTGACCCACGCATACAAAGTCCTCCATGACCAAGGACCTGCCTACATGAACCACTGCCTGAATTTCCACCTACCATACAGAAACCTCCGCTCCGCTCAGATCCCCTTTTCACATATCCTTTTGCGCTGTCGCACCAGAGGACGCTCCTTCTCCCACCTCACCACCAAGTCCTGGAACACCCTCTCCCTCCAACTCCATAGTCACTGACGAACTTCAGCAAGGGACTCAAGACCTGGCTGTTCGACTAAGACCCACAGCACAGTGCCTAGATACCTTCTTGGGTGATAAGCCATGCTCTAGAAAGCCTATTTTGATTGATTGATTGAAGTACACCCCAAGTAAATACTTTACATGTAAGTCATTGTTTGTTACTAGAACTCATTATAGGCCCCAATTACCCGTGGCCCATTTAATGGTGATATATGCAGAAACCTCTGAGTACTTCCAACAATGCAGAGTCAGATATTATCAGGTGCAATAAATGGATAAATGAATATGTGACGTTACAACGCGATCATTTACATCTCGGTACGTTACATATCGGTTATTACAACGCAAGCCATTACAATGACTTGCGCTAGAGGCACTGGACATATTTAGGATGATTTACTATTTCAACTCCAGTGTGTGTAAACAGTAGGGGAGGTGTTGGAATAGTAAATCATACTATTCCTTAGTGTAGAGCGCCATCCAGCGCAAATTGTTGTAACGACTTGCTTTGTAATGATCGCGATGTAAATGTATTGCGGTGTAACAACCGCGTTGTAAAGGTCGTTAGCCTCAATAAATATCACACCATTTACCAAGCCACTCGTAATGAGGGTCTTAGCCAATTGAAAAAAATTAGGATTAACATGGGTAAACAAGTTGCCACAGATGCTTGCCTATTAATGAACCCGCTACTTACTGATTATCTTCATGAGTAAGCAGGTTGTACCACTGATTCGTGCATATTAATCAACCCATTACTTCCTGCTTTTCTTAATTAACCTGATCAGGGGGGCATATTATCAAGACAGGCGATAAAATTATCGCCGTTTTAGCGGACGGCGATAATATGCTCTATGGAATTCCAATTGAAGCCCATGTTAAATGTGAAGGACATTTAGCACTGGCTTCAATTGGAATTCCATAGAGCATATTATCAAGCCCATTATCGCCATTTTAGTGGCAGTTTTCTGTCGCTAAAACAATGATAATTTTATCGCCTGTCTTGAAAATATGCCCCAGAGATCCTCCTTGTCCCAGTCCTCCTACCCCCCTAGTTGCAATTTTTAGTCTCCAGCTTCGTAACAAAACAGAAGGAGAGGAGGAGTTATTTAACAACAAAAAAATAGGTTCTATGCCTGTCGAGAGAGGCACATACCCTCAGCTGATAGGACAGGGACAAGGAGGACCCTGTGAGTGGGTAAAGGGTTTTTTGCCAGTTTTGCTTAGGATAATACCTGTTCATCATAGTTTTGCATATACACTCACCACTCAATAGAACCTCTTACACAGAAGAACCTTGACTAAATTGCTCTGGATTCCCAATAGACACTAGTGCTAAATATGGCACACATTGATTTTGCACTCGTTGACCTATGAGCAAACAAATCTAAATCACCAATCAAATGTAAATGTAATGTAAATGTATAGGCATTTATATAGCGCACTACTTACCCGGAGGGTCCCAAGGCGCTTCGACCGCTGCGAAACCCTTCCTGGCTTCCCTGAGAGATGGTCCCTTAATGGATATCTCCAGGGTGAGACCAGGCATCCCCGGCGGTCTGGTGGGGCCGTTAGTGAAGATGAGGCAAGCTAATGCCCAGAGTTGCCGAGTGTGAACGCTGATCAGAGTGGGCACCGAGGCGAGAGAATTATCGAGTCCGCTGACCCTGGTCCAGAAACCTGCCGCGCCGGGAATCGAACCCTGGTCCCGGGCCGTCCTCTGCTCTCGGGTCTGCCGCCTCTAACCAGTGAGCCACACTACTTCAGATGATGCTATTATTTTTGTAAGCGCACGCTTTGCATCTACTTCGTGATTCAAATGTTATTATTCAGTACAAGGGCTTTGTTTCCAGATAATTGTGTCACTATCTGCCAATTAGACATGATACAGTGCGTCAGTGGTGTCTGTTGAGTATATAAATCTGAATGTTGGTGCTTAGATATTTGCATGCAAGTCAGTAAGGGGGAAAAGGCGCTATTTTTGTTTTTTATTTGATGTGGAGTCCAACTGTTAAGGCGAATGCAAGCATCAAAGGCAATGAGCATTTTTTCGATCGTTCAAAACAGATCCTTCTCATATATGTATTGAGGTTACACCCTAAGACACTTCTTGTCAGCACTGCACATAGTGCTATGGGCTGCTAATTATTTAGCAGAAAAAGAGTGCAAGTTATTGCCTTGTTTTATTTATCTGGAGCAACCTGTTTATTGGTACACCCTTAGGCACAAGCTGAGCTCGTCATAAGCATCGAAGGGGTTAAAACTCCATCTTAGAAAGCTACATTCTCAATGCCATGATAAGGGCAGCAGTCTGAGACTTAAACCTTTCATCTTTGCAAGCAACCAGGTAACACAAGTTTACTTAACACTACAGCAGAGGGAAAGAAGGATCAGGTAAATTTGACAGAAAAGTCTGGGTTTCACAAAGCTTTCGCTGGCGGCATTGTAAATGTGAAGTACATTTGTTCTAGCAAAGCACAACATTCATAGGTGCAATTTATGTGTGAGATGCCTTCCCATCTAATTTTTACCTTCCTCCTCCACTTTTCTGATCTTGTTTCTGCTCGCCTTAGGAATCTGTGCACTTTGCCAATGCTCCCCAGTGCTAATGTGCATGTGCTCAGTCCTTAAAACATGATAATATTGGCTTATCTTCAATTGGCATTATTTATTTACCTATAAATCCCTAGTAACATGGCACCACATATACTCTGGGGCTGTAAATTAAATGCTACTTGTGGGGCTGCAGCACTGATTGTGCCACCCAACTAAGTAGGCCTTGAAACATGTCTTAGGCCTGCTATTGCAGTCTGTATCAGTGCAGTTTTAAAATGCCATTTCAACATGACAAAATAACCCTTTTGTCAGACCCACACCTTTCTTTTTAATACATATTAGTAACCCCCAGGGTAGGCCCCGGACAACCCAGGGGGCAGGATGTTTAAAAACTAGGATATGTACTTTTAGGTTTTTCATGTTCTGGTAGTGAAAAACTCTCAAATATGTTTTTCACTACTGCAAAGCCTATCTCTCCAGTAGTATAACATTGGAGTTGCTTTTTCACATCTTATTAGTGTAATTTTCAAATGGGAAGGGATAACCGGTTCACATATGGTGTCTCTTGAATCATATCTCTGAAATGGTGTATCGCTTCTGCTGCACAGCGCATCTTCTAGACTGATCGACGCAATGCTCCGCAACCAGGATTTAGGGTACTCTACTCAGTGAGTCAAACTGGGTCCGCTCTATCACGGGTGACCAGAACTGGTGACTTAGTCCCTGTCCAGTGCACCCAGATATCCACAGTAGGGGTTTATGGATTTCGGCACTATTGTCTCTAAAACATTAAAATTCAATATCTCCGATTCAACTCATTGATTTTGGTCATTTTGGTCTTGTTTTATTTATTAAAAATGACTCTATTTTTCCTAACTCTGTGGTGGGCAGCTTTTGTGGCATCATTTCACTGTGTTACTGTTTGAAGTGTTGCAGAAATACTTTATACATTCCCTTTGCGTTAAGCCTGACTGCTGTGTGCCAAGCTACACAAGGTTTGAGCACAGGTTAATTTAGAGTCTGCTTGTAACTTCACCCCGAGAAGAATTTTGGTTGCTGTTGAGAAGGGTTCACCTTCTCAACCAGTAACCCAATTTCTAACATACATATATATATATATATATATATAGAGAGAGAGAGAGAGAGAGAGAGAAAGAGAGAGATATCTCTCTTGTTATGTATATATTACCTACTGGGGGTCACCAGTAGGTAGTTATAGTTAGGACCAAAGGAAGAACATTTTTTGTTTTGCTTTTAACATCGACGTCGTTTAATGAATCTTCATGACATTTTCTAAACTAATTCTTTTTTCATATCAGCTCCTGTGTTGAAAGTTTTGGGGTGATTGGTCAAGGGGGGGCCAAGAAAAAAAGGGGGTCCCAAAACGTGTTTTCTCCATGGTAATTTTCATAAGAAACTTTAGACAAGGCTACAGGTCGAACGGGTGAACGGAATTACCCCAATTTTGGCAGGGAGAAGGGTCTTCGTCTAGAAAGCACGCTTTGGTTTATTTGGTGTAAATTCATTCAGTAGTTTTGGTGAAATATTAAAATTTACAGATATCGATATTTGGGAATTCTGCCATTTGATTGGCTGCGGCGTTATGAGCATAAGCTTGCTGCTTATTGGTTGCGAGCCCTGCAAGCGGTTGCAGCTAGGAAGTGTTGGCCGCCATTTTGTGATTCAGTTGAAGCAAGTAAGGGGGAAAAAGGGGGAAAAAAATAGGAAAGGAGGGTAGGAGCACTGTAACCTCTGTGGGGGAGTGCGAAGATAAGTAGTCTCTCCAACCGGTCTGAAAGTGCGGTCTTGCTCAGAGAGACATGGTTCTGAGATGATATGCTGCTACACTTGGGCTGAAGGAGAGCCATCTGTTGAGGTAGGCTGGGCCAGTCTTGTTGAGTGCCTTGTGTGCGTGGGTGTGGAGCTTGAGGATATCCTTCAGGCTCCTCACCCACGCACACAAGGCACTCCACAACACTGGCCCAGCATACCTCAACAGATGGCTCACCTTCTACATCCGCAATCACCAGCTACGCTCCGCCGACCTCTCACTCGCCACGGTCCCGGGAGCCAGTGCAGGTTTCTCAGGTGGGGGGTGATATGGCCACGGCGTGGTACATTGAGGATCAGTCGTGCCAAGGCATTTTGGGTGTGTTGTAGTCGTCTGATAAGCTTGGTCGGGGCTCCCGCGCAGAGGGCGTTTCCATAGTTGAGGCTGCTGCTGACGAGGGCCTGGGTGACTGTCTTTCTTGTATCTGTCGGGATCCATCTGTAGATCTTGCGGAGCATGCAGAAGGTGTTGAAGCAGGAGGAGGAGACGGCGTTGACTTGTTTGGTCATTGAGTCGAGGATGATTCCCTGGTCGGGGCTGCCCCCAGTGCCGTCAGCCACCAGGAGTCGCCCTAGGCTGAAGGGTTGGAGCTGAGGATGAGGACCGCCGTCTTGTCCGAGTTCAGCTTCAGACGGCTGGTCTTCATCTAGTCGGCGACGGTCTTTATTCCATCCTGGGGGTTGGCTTTGGCAGTGATGGGTTCCTTGGTGAAGGAGAGGATCAGCTGAGTTTCGTCGGTGTAGGAGGTTATGTTGAGATCGTGCTGTCGGGCTACGTGTGCGAGCGGGGCCATGTAAATGTTGAACAGCGTCGGGCTGAGGGAGGATCCCTGGGGTACGCCGCAGATGATCTCGGAGGCTTTGGAACGGAATCGGGGGAGGCGGACGCTCTGGGTTCTGCCGTAGAGGAAGGAGGTGGTCCAATCCAGACCCTTGTTTCAGATCCCTGCGGAGTGGAGGCGTGCGCGTAGTGTAGAGTGGCAGACGGTGTCGAAGGCGGCAGAGAGGTCTAGGAGGATGAGTGGTGCAGTCTCGCCGTTGTCCAGCAGGGTCCTGCTTTTGTCGGTGGCGGCGATGAGGGCAGTCTCGGTGTTGTGGTTGCTGCGGAACCCTGACTGGGAAGGGTCCAGGATTCTGTTTTCTTCGAGGTATCGGGTTAGCTGTCTCAATGTCCTTGGCTGGGAAGGGGGGCAGAGAGATGGGCCAGAAGTTCTTGAGGTCTCTTGGGTCTGCCTTGGGTTTTTTGAGTAGGGCGTTGATCTCGGAGTGTTTCCAGCTCTCTGGGAAGGTTGCGGTCTCGAGGGAGAGATTGATGACGTTGCGCAGGTGGGGTGCAAAGGAGCTGCTTGCTCTGTTGAAACATGGTGCGAGAATTGGTCTGCCGGAGAGCCGGAGTGGATTGAGCGCATGGTCTTGATGGTGTCATCGATGCTCAAGCTGGCCCAGGCTAGCAGGGGGTAATGGTCGATGGTGTACGGACGGTCTGTTGTGTTGCTGTCTGTTGGGACTGTCTGGGTGTTGAAGCTGTTGTGGATGTCTTCTATCTTGGGGTGGAAGAAGGTGGCGAGGGAGTCGCACAGGGCTTGCGACGGCAGGATGTCGTTGGTGTTGGAGATGGGGTTGGAGAGTTCCTTCACGATGTTGAAGAGCTCCTTGCTATTGTGTGTGTTGTTGTCGAGGCGGTCTTTGAAGGAGGTCTTCTTGGCCGCCCTGTCGAGGTGGTGGTGGTTGTGGATGGCGTCCTTGTGTGCTGCGTGGCTGTCCGGAGTCTGCTCACTGTGCCATTTCTTCTCTATTTTCCGGCAGGCTTGCTTGGAGTTCTTGGGTGAACCAGCTGGCGCTCTTGCTGGTGTCTCTGTGGGGGGGTTTCTTCAGCTGGGCGATGATGTTGGCGCAGTCCTCAATCCAGCTTCTGAGGCTGTGGGCAGCGTTGTCAGTGTTGGAGGGTTCGTGGGTGGGCTGAGAGCGAGGTTTGCGTGTTGTTTGTCTTCGGTGATTTTTCTCCAGCAGCGGCGGGGGATCTGTTGGGTGTGGTGGTGTGTGATGGGTTTCTGGAAGGTGAAGGGAATGCAGCGGTGGTCGGTCCAGAGGAGTTCGGTGGAGTGGCTGATGGAGACGTACGGGCTTGAGGAGAAGACCCGGTCGAGTGTGTGGCCGGTGGAGTGGGTGGGCATTGTGACGAGTTGCTTCAGTCTGAAGTTGGCGAGGTTATCGATCAGTGTTGTGGAGTTGTTGTCGTTGTTGTTGTCAAGGTGAAAGTTCAGGTCTCCGAGGAGAATGTAGTCGGTGGAGGTCAGGGCGTGCGTGCTGATCAAGTCAGCGATGGAGTCGCTGCACTGGGGGCGGGGCCCCGGGGGTCGGTAGATGAGGGTGCCTCTGAGGGGGTAGAATTAGGGTCTGTGTGGATCTGGAAATGCATGTGTTCGGCGGTGCTGAGTGCGTCGTCGGTGCTAGTCGAGACCCTGATGCTGTTCTTGTGGAGGATGGCGATTCCTCCTCCGACTCCATTGGTGCGGTCTCTGCAGGTGATCTTGTAGCCATCTGGGATGGCTATGGCGATGTCAGGTGCGGAGGAGTGGTAAACCAGGTCTCTGTCAGGAAGGTGAATTCCGGGGAAGTTGTGTCAAGCAGGTCCTAGAGCTCGACGGCATGCTTGCGTGCGGAGCATGTGTTCAGTAGTATGTATCGGAGGTGGTTGGGTTTTTTTCTTGGTGGTTGGTTCGTCAGCTCCGAGGCTGGTGTAGCTGCAGTTCCAGCAGGTGAAGGGGCTGTGTGTGCGTTTTCGGGGCGGCCTTGAAGCAGGTGTGGCTCAGTCCGGAGTTGAGAGCATGAAGAGTGCTGGCGTCGTAGTGGTGGCGGTCGTCGTGGCGGGTGCGGGGGCCAGGGGTTCTGGCCCTGGGCGCGAACCAGGCACGGACGGGAGCAGATGGGCTTGCCTTAGGTACAGACGGGCTCGCCTAAGGCACGCCTTCAGCCGCTGTAATATATAACTGTGTAAGTAGTGTTAGTATGCGTTTATAGTATATAGGGAGTGGGTAGTGAACTACTTTTTCCTACTGGTCTGAAGACTCAGGGATTAAACTGTGAGCGTAAATTGTGAGCTCATTACTGTAAAGTGATGTGCTCTGGGCGCTGTAGTATACCTGTGGAAGTAGTGTTGGTTTGCGTTTATATAATACAGGGAGTGGGAAGTGAACTACTCACCCAAACCAGTCTAAAGACTCCTGGATGAAACCATGAGCTCATTGCTGTAAAGTCATGGGCTCTGTGTAGTATTCCAATGTAAGTCATAGTGGAATGTTTGTATGTAATTCTACCAGAATGTAAGTATGTAATGGTAGAATGTAGGGCTGTCATGAGGAAACCTTGGGGAGTTTGTACATGGTGCTGGAGAAGACGGTTGTCTTGCTGTCTGCTCCTGTTGGTGGGTGTTTAAGGTGTCTTGTTTTCCTGCAATAAATCTACTTCCTGGATCCACTGCTGTCTGCCTCTTCACTACATAAATTTGGCGACGAGCGGGAGAAGGTAAAAAATAGGCACTCACCAATATTTCAAAGTTGCTTGTGTTGTGCTGAAGACCTGTTTTCTTTGTGTAGCTGTTTCTACTCATCCCAGGGTCTGTCGGCTCATTAAACTATGTCATCCGACCTCTGGTAGGATTTATATTTTTAGATTTTGAGCTTCCTCTGCCTCTTCACTACACTCTGGTCGCTGTACTACACGTGTGTAAGTAGTGTTAGTATGCGTTTATACTGACCAATGCATCATGATCCTAGGGAGCGCAACCTCCCAATCGCAGCTCATACAATGTTACGGGGTGTGCATCCGCAGGACATTTATGTTTGCTGTTAGAGGGAGGGTGCATGGCTTCCACCCTGTGAGAGCAAACACTTGTTTAACTAGTTGAAGCGAGAGGAGGAAAACCTTGTATTGCTTTAATAGAGCAGTTTCGGTGGTAAAAATTGAGAAAAAAAAGAAACAGGGTCTCACCCGTTCATTTAAATGAGGCCCCTGGAGGGTAATGTTCCATGGCCAATCCTATTATTATATTGCGGGGTCTCTGTAGGACTAGGGATCTTAATGTCACATGTAAATTAGGCACGGGAGGGCACAGAGACGTTTCGCAACCTATGGGATTTCCACCTTCCCGGGTATTGTTTACTAATTGTTTGTGGGGCTTCGAGGCCAACTGAAATCTGGGGATCGCCACCCTCCGGGGCTTTACTCAAATATGCAGGGTGGGCCTCGGCAGTCCCTAAAGCCTTGGTGGTCCTGGGCAGTGCCTTATTGGTTCTGTAATCACATGGGCAGTACTCATGGTGTTATAAAGTGATACACGCATAGAACCCTTGCAGTTGTAGAATTACGCAGGCTTCATTTATCTAATAGTCTGTTGGTTTATATTTGGTAGGTGCACCGCAAAATTACACATGTTTTCCCTCATAACCTCCAATAAACAGACGATTTTCATAATAAACTACAGACAAGTGTTGTCAGAAAATAAGGCCTATACACTCACTTATTTATTGGAAAAAAATAAGCTTTATTGAAAAAACACAAATAAATGGAAACGCAAGTTTATTAGAACAAGCAACAGTATAACATGAAATACGTGGGTGGGATTCCTCCGGAAGCAGCGTACACAACCTGCAAGACAAAAATGAAACATAAGTATGTGTGCCATGTGGAAGAGGAAAAGAAAGGTAACCTGCATGAAAGAAATTTAGTGAGAATGTGAGGGAGAGGGAGTGGGTGGAAGGGAGAAGGGGAGGGAGAGTCAAAAGAACAGAGGGAGGAGGAGACAGAGCGTCGGCATACTGCACCCAGCCCTCATTGTTTTCCTCCCATCACCCATTTGTCTAGGACACTGGGGTCCACGAGAAAGACTGTGGTCCACCAAGTCCTTAAAATGAAACATATGAATGAGGCCAGAGATTACATTATTAGCTACGAGAACATCGCTTGCCTTCACCTGTGCACCCAGGATGCTGCACCCCAGCACCTTCCCCTGCACTGTGCTCAATTGTAGGTCGTGCGCACTGAGGCTTCACTGCTTACCTGCCACCATCGGTGTGTCCAATGACGTGTTGGTGCAAGCTTCGAGTCCGGGGTACCTTTGTAGGGTGGGAGAGCAGGTCCCCGGTCGGGACAGTGTCTTGATACCATGATGGAAGGCATCAGAATGCAGAGGACATCATGACGGGGTTATCACCGCTCTGCCCATTTTGGCTCAATCAATTCAGTGTCTGAAAAGGGAGAAATAATTTAAAGGTGGAAACGTCTGGAGGTAAATGAAGGTGTATTTCAAGCTTAATAGAAAACACCAGTTGAGTGCATCCTTCGTTTTTGAAGTACGATCTACCAACTGTTAGTGGTAATCATGGTTCAAAGAGGAGTTGGAGTGCACGAGAATACACAAGGTTAAATAATATTATGTTATGCAAATGTGTATATACAAATAACAGAACACGTGCTAAAAGCATAATGCGTGCGTGTAAAGCAGTGAAGCCTGTGTGCATGTACACTGAGTAATGAGCTCACTACAGTGCCCTAAAAGCCAACGCCACGTGTCTGTAGAGCAGCGCTACCCGCTGGCAGTGGCCTACAGTACGGTCTAACAGGTCCTTAAAATGAGACAGAGATGAGACTGAATCAGGTCAGAGATCAGATCATTACGCACGGCAACATCGCTTGTTCGTACCTGCCCACCCAGGCTGATGCACCCCACCCCTCCTGCAGCACTGCGCTCTACACATGTCTGTAGGGTAGCGCTGGACGCTGGTTCAGGCCTACAGTACAGTCAAGCAGGTCGTTAAAATGAGACAGAGATGTGACTGAATGAGGTCAGAGATCACATCATTACGGTTGGCCACATCGCTTGTTCGCACCTGCGCACCGAGGCTGATGCACCTAACCCCTCCCGCAGTACGGCCAGAGATTAGTTTATTAGCTATGGGAACACTGCTTGCCTGCACCTGTGCACCCAGGCTGCTGCACCCCAGCCCCTTCCCCCGTATTGTGCTCAATTGTAGGTCCTGCGCACCAAGGCTTCCCTGCTCACCTCCAACCATCTGTGTGTCTAACAATGTGCCAGTGCAAGCTCCGAGTCTGGGGTACTTTTGTAGGGTGGGAGAGCAGGTCTCCGGTCAGGGACGGTGTCTTGATACCACGATGGAAGGCGTCAGAATGCCCAGGGCATCATTACGGGGTGAGCACCCGCTCCGCCCATTTTGGGTCAATTAATTCAGTGTCTGAAAAGGAAGAAATAATTTAATAGTGGAAACTTGTGGAGGTAAATTAACGTTTATTTCAAGCTTAATAAAAAACACCAGTTGAGTGCATCCTTCATTTTTGAAGTATGATCTACCAACTGTTAGTGGTAATCATGGTTCAAAGAGGAGTTGGAGTGAACGGGAATACACAAGGTTAAATAATAATATGTTATAGCAACGTTCACATACAAAGGAACAGAGTGCATGCTAGAAGCATAATGTGTGTGTGTAATGCAGTGGCAGACGCCTGTGTGCATGTACACTTAGTAATGAGCTCACTACAGTGCCCTAAAACCCAATGCCACATGTCTGTAGGGCAGAGCTGCCCGCTGGCTCAGGCCTACAATACAGTCCAGAAGGTCCTTAAAATGAGACAGACATGTGACTGAATGAGGTCAGAGATCACATCATTACGCACTGCAACATCGCTTGTTCGCACCTTCCCACCTAGGCTGATGCACCCCACCCCTACTGCAGCACTGCGATCAACACTTGTCTGTAGGACAACGCTGCCTATTGGTTGAGGCCTACAGTATAGTCCAGCAGGTCCTTAGAATGAGACAGACATGTGACTAAATGAGGTCAGAGATCACATCATTACGGCCGGCAACATCGCTTGTTCGCACCTGCACACTCAGGCTGATGCACCCCACCCCTCCTGCACCACTTTGCTCAACATGTGTCCATAGGGCAGCGCTGCCTGCTGGCTCAGGCCTACAGCACAGTCCAGCAGGTCATTACGCAGGGCAACTTTGCTTATTCGCACCTGCACACTCAGGCTGATGCAGCCCACCCCTCCCGCAGCACCGTCCTCAATTGGAGCCGCTGTGCACCCAGGCCCCACTGCTCACCTGCTGTCATTGTTGTGTGCGCAAACACTATGGGCAGCAGTGTTCACAATTCAGTTGCAGTGTTGATTGCAGGATTGTGTACACCTCATGGACTCCTTTCGAAACACGACGGGCAGTAGGGTTCACAATTTAGAGCCAGTGTTGATTGCCAGGATGGTGTACACCTCATGGATCCCTTTTTTTTATTGCGCATTGTGATATGCGAGGTAGATGCAGCCATATCACCTGAGGCAGTGTGGAGGAACTGGGACATGTGGTGTTGTCATTATACTATTTATATGTACGCAAAGTGGGCTGGACTTGTGTACGCCAGGCCAGCGTAGGGGTGTGAATAATTGTTCCGGGGATCTATGCGTTGTTCAGTTCCTGGCTGGCCAGCAAGTATACTTATGTGAGTTTCTTTTGCAGCTTTGACGTCGCAGAATGCTCAATTTACGTTACTGTAGCATGTTTCGGGAGGGCGGCAACTATCGCTAATGAGATGCTGTTTGAAAAGATTGAATGGGGAACATCACATGTCGTTGTCAAGGTTGTGGATATGCGCAGACACACATGTCAATGGTGTGCAGTATTATTGAAAGTGTTGCTATCGCGAAGTGTACATATGTGAATGTGCTCAGATGGAGGGAGGATCAGCAGTGAGGCTACATCATACACAGTGATAATGCTCATTACAGTCAAGCAATGTATGTCAAATGTGAATCTGAAAGTCTCACATATAATACACTATTATATTGGTAAAGCCTGACAACAGAGCTTACAGCAATACAAATCTACACATTCCTGTTTTCTGTTTGTCACATGTGATCTAGGATGCACACTCTGCCCATGGCTGATGATACTTCTTAGAGCCACCAATACCCAGGCCGAAAGGTGGCTCAATAATTTGCTCACACACACACACCAGGGGCATCGTGTAACACACATTTGTTTTTTGATGTAACGTTTGAGATACATGACCATCACACATGGAAGCTAATGTACAGACCATGAATATTGATCAATATGATTGTTGCATGTTGTGTGTAGTATAAGATATGTGTATACAGCAAAAAACTTTTAAAAAAAGCTCTTTAAGCAGGTGTCTCTCATCAAACGCTGTAGAGAGAATGACTAAAATGGGTGGGGTCGTCCAACTGTTGCAATGGGAAATATTATGAAGCAATCAAATGTGTTTTTTGTAAGGTCACATGGCAATCGCGCACCGAGAGTGCAAGGAGGCCGCACCCAATGCGATTTTTAGAAAATATATTTATCATAATATACGTTTATTACAGTTAGAAATATATAAATGTTTAAAATATTTTAGATTATCGCTTGCTCTCATATACTGTTTAAAGTTATTTAGATATACTTTTGAGACAAAAAAAGAGGGAATGGTGTACCCTGAGTGACACCATATGTCTGTGACATAACTCAGGGCCTGGAGCCGTGCACTCATCGCATACGCAACGCGCAGCGTGTGCGACCTCATACGTTCATGACGCAACGCGTAGCTTGGTACGTCATGTGGATAATGTCATCAGTGACGTCATCAGTAATGTCATTTGAGATGTCATCAGTGATCTCATCAGTGATGTCACTGACCATGTCATGAGTGATGTAATATGTTATGTCATCACCAGTGCATTGCAGGTGCGCGAGTTATAGGTAGCTCAACTAACTATAACAGGCGAATTTCTCTGGTTTTATATGAGTCAAATGTTCAACTAACTACATTTCTAAGGTTTTTCAAATGATAATGCCTAACTATAACGTCTGTAAAACCCATGTATTTTTCAGTGAATATATATATATATATATATATATATATATATATATATATATATATATATATATATATATATATATATATATATATCCGAAACAATCCACTCCGTGAGGAACAGAGAGAGGCCACACTGGGGAATCCTTTGGAACACCTTTAATGGAATGACAGCGTGTGCATGATGCATTTCGGCCCGACGGCCTTCTTCAGATGCTGCTGATTAGGCTACGTGTGACTCCACCCGCCAATTTGTATGTCCAGAAGCCCTGCCATTGGATGTAATCCACTGACCACAGGTCACGGGGGTCAGGCTTCACTGCAGCTCTCTCACAACTGCAGCGCCCAGAATGCACCAAACCGGGTAAATGTAAAACGGCAAAGGCTGCATAGTTCAAGCCCCGGTGATGGGTAGAATTAATGCCTGGAAATGTGCGCAGTGTCCAAATTACGAGTTGTAGCCCTCATTCCTTTGCCGGTCCTCCTCTGGTCCCCATCGACGTTACAACCTCATAGCAAGTTTGCCGGCTGAACCATGAGACAGCGGCTCAGTGTCCTTGTCTCCCTGTGGGTTACAGGCTGCATAACGCAAAAGTTCAGGAAACAGGCATATGCCACGAGGTGGGATGGATGTAATTCAATACCTTGAGAAGTCCATGGCTGCGAACAGCGGGTTGTCAGTGAATCTCCAGCCGCTTGGTGTAACAGGACCTCCCACGCGCCTCTGACTGGAGCGATAATATCCGAAACAATCCACTCTGTGAGGAACAGAGAGAGGCCACACAGGGGAATCCTTTGGAACACCTTTAATGGAATGACAGCGTGTGCATGATGCATTTCGGCCCGACGGCCTTCTTCAGATGCTGCTGATTAGGCTACGTGTGACTCCACCCGCCGATTTGTATGTCCAGAAGCCCTGCCATTGGAGGTAATCCGCTGACCACAGGAGTGGATTGTTTCGGATATTATTGCGCCAGTCAGAGGCGCGTGGAAGGTCCCGTTACACCAAGCGGCTGGAGATTCATATATATATATATATATATATATATATATATATATATATATATATATATATATATATATATATATATATATATATATATATGTGTGATTGAAAGGGCTCCCGACCAGAGTTTCTTCCCCCAGGATATATATGTGTGTATAGATAGATAGATAGATAATTAACTGGTACAAATTATATATACTTGATTTTTTTTCTTCAAAAAAGGTAAAAAAAAAATTTTTTTAAAGTAAATCACAGTTAAAAAAAAGGATTTAAAAAAAATGTATTTAAATACACAAGCTTTAACGCAGGGTCCCAAATCTAAAATAAAAATGAAAATGTTAGTGAATGTGAGTATTTTTTTAAATTACTGTTAAAAAATTACGAATTGTGTAAATGAATTTATTTAAATTATTCTATTATTCAGTCAATATTGATTTTGATGAACTAATGCACAATAAAATGTTGCTTTAGTATCTGCAGGTTAATAATAATTATTGAGCATAGTTTATGTTTTTTGTATACATTGAGATATTTGTAAGTATCTAGTTCAATAATATATATTATTGAAGATTCATGCATGTTCCCATTGTGAGATTTCCACTGTGGTAGCAGAGATCTCCAACTACAAGTGAAAAGTAGGCTTGGGCAAAATTTCAAATACACCGAAGTAATCAGAGTTATTTCAGTAATTGTGCTTTACCCTTGTGATGCAAAATGATTAAAGATTATGTGATTACGCCTGCTTGCGTAATTAGGAGTAATTTGGGCAACAAATCCTACCTTGGGAGCGCAGGCACATTGTATTTAGCAAACACGAGGGGTAACTGGATCTTGATCTTCATGTTCTATTGCATTGAGTGCTATTTCCTTTGCACTAAATGCATCACCACCATGAAAAGGTAGTCAAAAAGAGATATCCTTATCCCAATGGTGGCTCTGCAGGCACCGCACCCATTGTAGGTTTAGGAATACGACCGCCGTCCCAATAGGACCTTTTATCCTGTCAGAGGTGGCGGTCCAACCCCCAACCCCTGCGCTTCTGCCACCAATATTGTAGTCTAGCCTTCTGGCCGATTCCCAAGATGTCGGACGGACCAGCACTGATGGCCTATCGGTTCAGTCAGCCCGATATGGAAATTACCCCTTTATTGGAAGGTAAAATCTTTGTCCTGGCTGAAATTGCTTGGCATATCTGATCCACGCTCTATCGTGGTAGGCTCGAACTTGTGCCTAGACCTCTGTCTACCACCTCCATAGACTATCATTGGCACAGTGGTGTGGCTCACTGGTTAGAGGCAGCAGACCTGGAAGCAGAGAACAGCCCGTGACCAGGGTTCAATTCCCGAAGCGGCAGGGTTGTGGACCAGGGTCAGCGGACTCGATAATTCTCGCCTTGGTGCCAACTCTAACTCGGCAACTCTGGGCATTAGTTTGCCTCATCTCTACAACGGCCCCCCACATTCGCCGGGGATGCCTGGTTTCACCTTGGAGATACCCAGTAGGGACCATCTCACAGGGATAGCCAGGACGGGTTCCCCAGCGGTCTACAGCGCCACGACACCTCAGGGCAGCAGTGCGCTTTACAAGACCACATACACATACATACATTACACACTGCTTTTTGGAGCTATTTTTACCTAAAATACTAAAATGTCATATCTCCAGCTTCCCTTATTGGATTTTTGTCGTTTTGGTGTTATTTTTTTAATTAAATTGTACTCTACTTTACTAATTCAGTTTGAAATATTTATTCTTTGATGTTTTGGCTGTATTACTGTTTTAAGCTGCATAAACACCTTACATATCGCCCTTAGTTATGCCATAGGTACCAAGGGGTTCACTTCAGATTAAACTTGTGTATTTTGGGGTTGACCCTGACAAGTTATTGTTAATATTCCTTGAGGTAGGTGACCATCACCCCAAATAATAATCCAGTGTCCTACAGATAACAACATCAATTATAACAATAACATCAATTATTATAATAATTATAATATGGGAAATGTATAATAATAATAATAATAATTTTTATTATTATTAGTATTGTTATAATAATAATAATGGTGATGATGTGGATGACAATACTAATATTAATAGTATTAGTCAACATAATATTATTATTAATAATAATAATAATAATAATAATAATAATAATAATAATAATAATAATGCCAATAATAATAGTACTAACAATAATAATAATAATGATAATATGTGAAATGGACTTACTAGAATTTCTACTTCCTGTATCAATAGTATGAAAATAGTTGAGACATCCCCATTCATGTGTGGTATTTGACATTTGATTTTCTGCATCATCCCAAGGTATATTACAACATACTATGTAAATTGATTTTGGGGGAAACAATTATATTTGAAAAGTGAGGAATAATACTAACTTACTCATGGCTCAGAGGCCAGAATTGTATGTTAGATTATTGATTTGATCAATAAAAAATTCTGAATTGCCACACACCATTTGCCATATTGAAGCATGGCACTGTAATGTGGCTTAAGAATAGGGATATATTCACTACTTACAACAAGCGAATAGAGTTCTCTGGAGTCAATATAGGCAACTAGTATTCTTTTAGACTATAGTTGAAGTACCTTTAGACTTATTTACTATACTTTACATGATGGTGAACTGATGTTAATGTTTCATCAACCTTACTAATACGGACATCAGTTTTGTATTGGTTCTCTGCAGAGATGAAAGAGGCACATCTGTATCTGGTATGTCCAAGGTTTTGTCTCCAATAAAAGACTTTCATAGCTAAGTCTGCAAATGGGAAACTGTCTCACATAAAACATCATGGTCAGCCTTTCTCACTCAAACTCATAAACGTAGTAGTTTGTACAACATTATGCAATAGATTTCTGTTCGCAGTTATGTTTATTGACAAAACACCAGACAAACTGATTCTCACTCATTGGTAATGTTATTTATATGCATGCATGTCAACCCTCCTGATTCAGGCGGGAGACTATCAATTTCAAGTCTAGTCTACCGCCTCCAGATTCTGGCATGCAAAAACCCGATTTCTACGTGACCTTCAGCTGACAGGGCCTGGTATTGTGCAACTCAGTGTTTGCACTGCCAGTAACCTGCTCCTGCAGGCCAGTGCACAGCACTTTGCATCACGCTCTGTCCATGGGCGTCCGCAGACATTTTTCCGGGGGTGGGGGGGGCAAAATGTTAACATCATTACCATCCTCCGACATGATGTGTGCCAGGTGGGGCACAAGAAACACTGGGGCGCAGAACTGTAATAGACCCAATTAAATGCCAGGAATCCAGGACATGTGACTGACCCTGCCACAGGCCAACAAACACCACCTGTAGGGAAAACGCTAAACATTCTGACAAGGTGCTTTATCTCTGTCTGCTACATATGCAGACTTCCGGGTCCTCGATCCAACACCAATCAAGGCCGTCTTCAGCACGATTTGATTTTTATCAGAATACTTTAAAACAGCCTATGATTAAAGCACCAGATTGAATATACTGTATGCGCAGTGAATGTTAGGGATTATTTGTAGCACACAACTGACCATAGTGCCACTTCCTCTCCCCCACTAAACACCGTACTGCCCCACTGAGAAAAACTCCTTATGTCTTCAACAACAACCCAATTGTTGCCCGCTATAAACACCTGGATGTGGCTTCAATTTAAATTACGCACTAGACAAGAGCAATATGCGCCCTACAAAAAAAAAAGTAACAACATCCTGGAAAACGCAAACACTTATAGGGAATGCAAAATTTAGCAAACCATGGGAAATGCAAGCAGGAACAACATGGTTACCTTATTGCTTTTACACTCACTATTCAGAAATCAGTGAGTGCTTTTACCTGAAAAGTTAAGGACACGACTACAGGGCCCTGAATGGACCCATTTCAATGTCCATTGCTTATACCCTTACAAAAGCTAAGCAGAATGATAAAAAGACCACATCTCTGGACGCAAAGCCACAGTACACATTTTGTTTTCCAATCCACACATTGCAGTACCTCCAGGATTGGTGCACTAGTTCCAAGTCCAGGGAAAACAAAGACAAGGAAAAAAAAAAGCGCTTCACTGGCAAACTCTGTAAAAGTGGCGCTCATGTGTTTCAGTGTGAATAAACTCAGTTTGGCCAATTTGCTACGACTCGGTCTTACTTTATTTAGTTATTTATCTATTTTTCATATTGTCAGTCTTTTATTCCCAAAGCTGCACTTTGGAATTAAAATGTCAGAAAAATATGACATTTCCAGCAAAAGCGCCTTTCTTTTTTGGATCCATTTCACAGGGAAGCAAATAAATGAAAGGAGAAGAAAGAGAGTGAGAACCCCGTCTTGAAGTCACGGTTTTCATAGGGGTCCGCAGGGGGGGCAAGGAGGGTCGCTCCAGGGGGGAGGGGCAAGCGCTCCTCCTTGCCCCCCCCCCTGCAGACGCCCATGACTCTGTCTGCCTGTCATAGCACTTTCTCCGTGCTTCTGACAGGCAAGAGAAAAAAACATACATTTGCGTTTCTAATATCTGATCGTGCAGCAGCAGACTTGAAAAGCACATCTATGGCAGTAACCCGATTCAGGCCACAATACAAGTCAATGGGGGGAAAAACATTCTCCCATTATTCTTTTTAGAAATCTCCCACTTTTCTCTGCTAAAATGTTGGCTTGTATGTGTATGTATGCGTCAGGGCAGTGTTCTCATTGTATTTTTCATTGTAACCTAGGCCTTCTATCTCCCAAAAGAATGTTTGATGGGCGTACCCTGATGTGATATATATTCAGACAATCCTCCTTCGGATCACCTATTGAAAGATCCAGCGCCCAATTTATCAGTGGGCTGACTCCTCAAGCCTTTACTAAGACATATAGCAACTTACCATAGTTTTAATGCCAGTTTCTACTACCTTATACAAAAATTCAAAAACATAAGGCAAGGGGCAATATTTAGAGTTTGATGGACGGGATGCTCTGTCTCAACCATGTCGGATGTCCCGTCCAGTCTATTGCAAGTCCATTATAGTCTGCAGCACTTGTTGTACGGTGAACAGGATATCTGTCATATTTTGATGGAATCTTGCACCCACCAAACTCTAAACAAGTCTTAAAGTCTCCCAAAAAACAGCACGCAGCAACATCTAGAAATGGATTTCAAACAAATTTAGATGAGGAGATTTAGAAATTGAGTTCAAGAAGGATAAATCTGTCTGCTCCAAGTGATGCCATATTGCAGGATTCATTCCTAAATAGATATACCATCACTGTAGAACTCAGCAATGTGCTCTTTGATCTACAAATCCTGCCACATCTTAATGTGCTTCTGCTTTACAATTTCTGCAGAGGTTAAAAATAGAATTAGTTTCATGTCACTCAACTACATGTATAATTTATGCTAATCTATGTATTCAGTCTCCACATTTACAGATGCCCAGCTTTGCTTGTCATTCTAAAAATAGAATGTTCAATATTTTTAAGAGAAATGTAATCTCTCCTTTTCCTACTTAGTTGATGATGATTATTCCTAAGAATCGCCTATTTTTCAGTATCAAAGCAGAGTTGAAAGGATATGTGGCTGCATGCTGTCAAGATTCAAACCAGCTCTTAGCTTAGCTTTGTGTTGTAAATAAGTGCTAATTGTTCTGAGTGGTAAATTGCTATTTATTATATCAAAGTAATTCTCTAAATGCTGTGTGTTTTATCATTTAGTCAGTAAATTTCTGTTTGCTGAACAGAATGTTTGTGTAGATCTAATTGAAACCTTGATCAGCACTTCCTACTGTAAATCTATGCCTGCAATAACCTGCATTTTGACGGTGCTAAACCACTGATCCGTACACTTCAGTTTGTGCATCTTTACTACGTAGCGCCCCATTAGGAGTCCAGTGAAGCAGTATCCCTTAGTGGATACCGACATGTCCAATTAGAAATTTTACTATGTGCAGCGGGTAAAGCACAGTGAAATGTAACGTGTTTTGTTTAAATTTTCCTCCTGCTAAAAGCAGGCTGACAGTTTATGCAAAAACAGGCTTCTAATAGACCAAAGCAAGCATAATTCAAAATTCAGAAAAAAATGAACATAAGCTTGATATAATGGAGGGAGCTAATTACCAAAATGGCGGAATTCCTGCCGGCACCACGGTGATAGACTGGATGAGTTTTTCTCTGCAATTATTTGTAGCAATTTGTAGTATTCACATATGAGCGTATCTTAACGCCATCATGGCTATTGTTTCTGGTTTTGGGAGGGGAGGGAGGAGCACGGGTCTGGGGGTCAGGGGGTGTTCAACCACTACACCCCAAGGTTAAGGGAAGGGTTGCTGTGGCAAGCGTGGGGGAAGAGGATAGAGTTAGTAGGGTGTCACAGGTAGGGGGGGTGTAAAATTAAAAATGTGTTCTTGGCGGAGACCTTTTTGTTATTTAGTTTATGGCTGATGATTAATATGCTTTTCAATTAAGGAGCAGATGGTTCTACGAAGTCTGGGGAAATAAGGGAATGCAATTATGTCATTGGTTCTAATTTTATGTCTGTACTATGTCTAAGCTTGGTCTGAAAATTATTTCTTTTAATGTCAATGGCCTCAATAATAATAAGAAAATGCGGGCAATAGAGGCATGGCTTTTGACAGAGAATCCTGCAGTCATTATGATACAAGAAACTCATATTGCAATCTCTAAAGCAGATACATTTTCTATGTTTAAAGGATGGGCTGCCTATCGAGGGTTCTCCTTTTTTCGGAGGATTCTCTGTCTGCAGAAGACACCAAACCGATCAAGCAGGTTTTGTATGTCCATGGAAGACTTAAAGATAAGCAAGGTATTGTCCTCAAACAGGAGTACCGGATCTTTCTATTGGCCCAGGTCAAGAAATTGAGTTACTTCTTCTTCGCATACTCACAAATCCTTCCCCTATACTAGACTCACCTTAAAACCTAAAAGACACAGGATTCTCCCCAAATTTGGCCAACATAGCACAATCCCTAGGTTTCAAAATCAATCTAAATATTTCCTCATCTGCACTCAGCATTAAACTGGCAAAAGCATTACAACTTCAACTCCTTCTTCTAAATAAACTACACCCATATATCCCACCGTAAAATGTCAGTTCTATAGAAGATCAATAGAAGAGGCACTGATCATCTCTCATGTAGACAGGGCAGTTGCCTTACTTAGTTAAAAAAACAATATTACTCGTAACTGCACAACAACTCAGAGGGTCAAACAGACCACATCATTCCTAATTTGGGAGATATCCACTGGCTACCATTAGAGGCCAGAACCCAATTCAAGAGAATCAGCATAACTCATAAAGCCAGCTACCCTAAAGAAAAATGGCTTACATTGGAAGGTGAAAGAAACACCAGTAATACATCTTGTATAATATCAAAGACCCCAGAATTTAAAAAGGCAAAAACACTGAGCCAAGCCTTCTTGTGAATAGCTCCTATACTTTGGTGTAGTCTTCTAGAACATTTAAAATTGATTGAATCACTACTCTCTTGCAGGAAAAACCTGAAGCCCTATCTATTAAATACGGCTCTGTAGACATACATTTACATTCATAAACCTATGTCTGTACCTCCTTGAATGACTCGCTCATTCTTCTCTCTCTCTCTCTCCAGTTTGTTCTTGCGTTACTTTATATAAATGTAGTTAGATATCATACTATTTGTTCCATTGAAGTTCCCATTATATTCTGTCTCCCATGTGGCTAGGTCCACGCGATATAAATATATCTAATAAATCCATAAATAAAATAACGCTCCAGTTTCCATAGAGTGTAAGTAACTTCCTTGTGGGAGAAAAAGACATTAAGTTAGAATGCTCGGGTAGTAACATGGAGCCAAATAGATGAATCGACTTAGAAGTTACAAACTCAGCAATATGCTAGTCCAGTGGTGTGGCAATAGCCCTTGTGGTGCTGGGGCCCCCAACTCCAGGGGGGCCCCTCTGGCACTGTGCACGGGTGGCAGGCCTCTGGCCTGAAAGCTTCTGACTGGGCCTGGAGTGTGAAGGGCCCCCACCATGAACTTTGCAGGGAGGGCCCTTCAACTTTCGTTACGCCATTGGCTAAATTGCAGGATTTGCCACCACTAAATTGCTTATTAACATGTACCAAACGTGTTTAGTGATTCGGTAATAGGTTACTGATTTGCTAAATTAGTTTAAAAATGCATTATGAATCACTAGATGCAAGGAATGTATTTAGGGCGTCCCTTCCAAATAGCGATTCGTTATATAATTAATCAATGTTTCGTAACTGAAATCCTGTCGTAAAACATCAAAAAGTTAAGGACTACTAGGGTAGGGTAGAAACCCATTCACAAAAGGTAGGATGGTCCCAGAGGGCATTCCCCTTTGTGAATGTAAAACAATAAAAAGTTTGTCTTGGAGTGGGCTGTAGTGCAGGGGAAACCTGTCAACTCTTAATATTGTAAAAAGTTCTTATTTTCATAATTGCAGACCTGCTTCCTTTCAGAAAAATTGACTGCATTTAAACAAGAAAAACATTATTGAAACACGTTCAAAGACATTGTGGTCTGTTGATCCCAGAAGGCCTCTATCCCTGTACTGGCATCCAATCGTAGTGAGTTGCAATTTGCTACCATTCTCGTGAATATTGATGGAGTAGATCATATGCAGCCCACTAAGATTCAGAAATTTTTGAACCGATGTATTAGTTAATAGGTTGGTTCTCAAACTTCCACACTGATCGAATAAAGAATGGTCGCAAAATTGCAACCAGTACTTTGTGACCAGTGTTTAACACATCTGGACATAGGTTACCTTATCATTATAACATTGGGGGTGTTTGAAAATGAACTAAATGCAGGTATATAGACATGTGATACGTCAAACAACAGAACCAGGGCTTAATCATCAAGTGTCATGGCCTCATTGAGGTGTTTGGTTGATCATTTTACCCCTTGCTTTTCAAGCTGTAGTCCTGCTAAACAGGCTGCTGGTGTTAATAAAGTCAGAAATGCATATTGAAGCTTGGTGTGGTTTTTGTATACCAGAATATATCATTTTATTGTTCTTCATTATTAAATAAACATGAGGTGCTTGTTGATGTGAATGAATAGAAGCAGAAAAGAAATATCTATGAAAACCCTCATTGGGGAGAAAGGAACGCTGGAATGCATGATCTCTGATATAAATAAAAATCAATGCCAATGGCTCTAAATGAAATGCCTGGCTTGGAAGATCTAGCAAAGGCTCAACGATTTGTGCTATAAATGTTTACTATTGATTACTCTGTAGGCAATGTAATCTTCAAAGAACAATATGCCATTCGCATTATGGCTTTGAGCAATGAAATCTCTATCAAGCATCGTTGCATCCCGTGAGCCAATTGTTTCATCGATACAGCTTTTTGTCTAAAGTGGTTGTTTCACATACCAACTGCAGTGCACATGGTTTTCTTCTTTCAACTCATATTGTACTCTTTTCTATTGTATCCCCACAGAAAAACAATTTGTCTTCATCAGAAGCCCCTTACCTAGCAGCCTCTACAAATATTGGGACTTTTCACACCTCATTTATCCTTCTACTCAACTATGCTCTGTAGTTATTTTAAGTGTGCATGGCCTTAAACTCCATAATCCCACCATCCCACAAACATGCCTGACAGAAATAAATACCATTGATGATTACATGGAGGAACAGGTCTCATCTAAAGGATGGTAGTAAATAAACAAACACTTGTAAAATAGTGAAAGCACCACCACAATAATATTCCTGTTTCCCCTGGCAGCCTTGATGGCACTTTGAAGAGGCATTTGGGGCTGGGTAATCAGTGATTTTATCTGGGGTTCCAAACCATGCTGGTAATTCCTTCAGTTTTATTCCTTTTAGGGCGTGTAGAGCCCAAGATGAATGCCAAATCCTCGGGATTCACTTGCTGTAATTGAAATCCCTTTACGTTTATAAAAATTTGTTCGGATATCATTGACTAATCTCCCATTCACAATTTGAAATTTAGCTTTCTTAATTGCTTCAAGAGTATACGACCTAGTGATTCAGTTTTTATTTTATCTGGCAATATCGCAGGGAGAAAATTAGGATCATCCTCCCTTTCAAAATCTGCAAGAACTCTTAATGCATGGCAGGACACTTTTGCATTCAGATCACCTACCAAAACTACATTTATTTCAACTTTCGGATTCATCAGCCTGTAACATAAAAGCAGATATATTATTTAACCAGATGTGAAGACGCTAAACCAGGGGGAATATATGTAATTACTAAAATGAAGGAGAGATAATCCAACTCTTTATCAACTTTTCTCCTTATCTTTACAAATTGTATTACATTTTAGGTAGGACAGTAAAAGCTGTAGGACCAGGTAATGTTATTATACAATAAAATTGGAATCCATCCCACTCTCATGAACCCTCTTAGAGGTGAATGATTGACGGCTTAACACTTAATAGTTATTAATAGACCATGTTTCCTGGATACTAATTATATCATCATTGAGACAAACAAGCGGATCTAATTCATTCCTTTTATGAGAAAAGCCAGACATGTTTCTGGAAACCACTCAACTACTATAATTTAGGTGGGACCCCAGGGCACGATTTTTATTAAGGGTAATGCGAGCCAGTCTAAGTGACTGGCGTCATCATCGCTTGGCATCTTCCTGTCCGTAATCTGATCAAATATAGACAATTGCCTTGCTCCTTGCCCCACTACCATCTTTCCTTCCTGGCCCCATGGAGCTATATTTGGAAAATCTTTTTTGATTAAACTGCAAGCCATTTGAAAGCCTTTTCTCTTAGGAATACTGTACAACATCAACGCCTGACTACGAAAATAATTGTAATTTTGTAAAATTAAAAGAACAACTATTTTTGAAGTAAATGTAACTCTTATTGTTGTACCTGGGCTGAATCTAATATTTGAACTAGCTGTACACCACTACTGTCTACCATCTTCAAAGCTTCAATATCAGACAGACAATTCAAAAGAAATGATCTATTCACTGGCAATAGTTGACTATTAAACAAAACATTAACATCTAGTATGAATGGAACACCTGAAGTACTAGTAATTTTCAACTCAGGCAACCAGAGGTCTCAGTTCTTAGAACATTAGTGAACATCTTGTTTTGGGGATTAAGGGTACTAAAGGATAGCAAAGAATTTGCTGAACTTGCAGAGCTCAATTGGCTTGTCTTCGATGGGGGAGATACTTCTTCTTTGCTCTTCTCCACTGATGGAACAATTGAATTTAATAATTGGAGGGGCAAATCCGAATCACATTCATCCACACATGCCTGGAAAACTTCTGAGTCCATGGCTGGGGGATGCACAATCTCTTTTCATGTTTATTAGTTATCCTTTGTCGTTTTTGTGAATGCATTCTTGTCAGATTTGTACTGTTGCTTTCCAGTGTAGGTGCTTTTTTTATTTTGCTTTTTTTCCCTTTTTACTGAAAAATTGGGTACACAGCAATTTCAAGCCCAGATGAATTCTGAAGGTCAGGTCATCTTTTACAGGGACTACCATAGGTTCAGCAAATCAATTTTTTAAAGAAAATATCTTGGATCCCTTTGGCTTGAACTTGTACTCTTTTTCATTCTTTAAGCAATAGGGTTGAACCACTTGTGATCAGAAATCTCTAAACTTGTATTGAAATTTTGGTCAGGGGCTACTTTCCACAGCCAACTTTAGCAAAATTACAGACAGGACATATAATATATGGTACACCTTATTTGTTGATTTTTCAAGAAACGTAATATAGGATAGAACTCTTTCCAGATAGTGGAAACAATCTGAATATTGAAGAAAGTTGTTGGAAGGCATAATTTCATAGATGCTTTTTGTTGGGTTGGAGGAATTCCATCTAACTGTGCTTCAC
Organism: Lissotriton vulgaris; assembly: GCF_964263255.1. Taxonomy (NCBI): domain Eukaryota; kingdom Metazoa; phylum Chordata; class Amphibia; order Caudata; family Salamandridae; genus Lissotriton; species Lissotriton vulgaris. Next base: position 770,958,338 of record NC_141699.1, on the reverse strand, counting down.
TTCGATCATATACAACCTTATGACAACATCAATGTCCGGGAGTGTAAAGTCTTAGGGTGTGGTGCAGCGGCCAAGGTGCCTGACTCCGGACCACGGGGTTCATGGTTCGATCCCTGGCGGCAGGTTAGCCCAGCACCATGTGACTCTGGACAATAGCTCGCTTCATCTTCCTGATAGCCCCCAGCACCAGGACACCTCTCTGGAGGTAGTTGTGCGCTTTACAAATGCTGGTATTTCATATTTCATTTAATTCCTTCCACAGTGATGGTCGTAGACCCACGATCAGCAGCAAGTGATGCGTCTTTAGTGTTTGAGCAGGCAAACATCTGCATAGCTTGTGGGGCTTGCAGAAGTGAATGATCAGGTAGGTTCTTTGACATTAGAATGTCCCAAGAACGTTCCTCCGTTTTCAAAATGTATGATGCATAGGTGCAATCCTTTGAGGAACATTAACATGAGAAGATTTGTTTCATAGCAGATTTGACAATGTATTTCTACCAGATCTGATTGAGCTTATTCTGCCTGAAAGGAGCTTTCTGGCCATTATTATGAACTCAATTAAGCTCAATTAAGTTGTTCGGAGGGCCAGACTTCCCCTACGACACCAGGCCGTCCTGATCAAAGCCACAACTCAGCTTATATACACCTAATGAAATAGCTGGATTTCCCTTGAAATCCCTTCCGTGCTTCGCCCAAGATTCAACTGTCTTTCACCAAGGTCTAAATTACAACTCACCAGATATCCGCTATAGCCTACCAGTCAAATTGTCTGTATTTAAGATAGCACAGAGCAGAAAAAGACTTATTTTTCTATGGTGCAGTAGTATTATATTACTGCAATGTCTTAATGCAGTCTTCTTGCTCCCCAATTCCTTTCTCACTTTTGGTAATTAGACGGGGAGAAGGAAATTCTCATTAGGTAGTCATAAAAGTTAGCAAGTTGAAGAAGTGACTGTGTACCTTCTAAGCAAGTTCAGTAGATGATGCACGACAATTGTTTTTTTATCACTAAATGAAAATAATGTTTTATGTTTTTTAAAGAGTTCTATAAATTTGGAATAAATTGGATGCATTGTGTATGCTATAATATATAGACCTCACATGAATTCCAAAACATATCATAAATATTTGTACTTGAAAAAAAGAAAATCCCTTAATTGCCATCTACTCACCTTTCCACAAGAAGTTCACTGAGGTTGGCATGCATACTCAGCAGGCCTGCATATTCCAGAGGGTTATTCTGAGACAAAGAGTGAGGAAATCACCATCTCAAAGCATGCTCAATTTCAATTTCACTACCTTCCTTCTGCTCCGATGGGCCATGTCAAAAGTGGGTGAATAATGTCATCACCCAATCCTGACACAGTGGGAGTTTGATGACCAGCTGGCAGAAGTGATGCTGGGAAAAGCGTTATCTAGTTGATGCTATACCCACCTCTCCCACCGCCTTGTAATTGTTATTCTAATAGCAGGTGGTGATACCATGGCAAGGCTGTATACTGCCTCCTGCCTCCAAAGTCTAGAAGAGGACCTAAATGGGGAGGAAAAACTCATAGGACTAGGGAATATCAGCAGAGTTACAACTACAGTTTTGCCATATTTCCAGTGGTTACGTCCTCACCATCATCTGGAGCTTGCATGTTTCCCTAATAAACCTACCTGTCAGCAACTTGCATTGTTAAATTCCACTGTCTATGTGAATCAGGATGATCACTTATGGATGTAAATTATTTTTTGCTTGCCTAAGCAAACTATGGTGTTAATAAGTGATTGACAATTAGGGCCTGTATACTTTCCATAGACATCAACTTGTGGTAGCTAGATGTAGGAGAGGCTGCACCTGGCTTACCATTTGATATCCCTGGCACTGCTATTAATTCATCTTCTAATATGGGGCCATAAAGGTTGTTGCATGAAGAGACAATAAGCAGGATTCTAACAGGACTACGTATTCAGTCTCACATTTTGGCAGTTTTAACTGTTTCGTCAAACTAATGTTTTAAAAACACACATATATATATATATATATATATATATATATATATATATATATATATATATATATATATATATATATATATATATATATATATATTACCTACTGGCGGTCGCCAGTAGGTAGTTATAGTTAGGATTTTTTTCAATGTTAAATCTCAAAATTCTATTTGGAATAACTTTGGCGCCGGTTGACGAATCTGCCTCAAAATTTCCTCAAAATGGCCTCGCGGCGTTCTGGTCCTGCCCTGAAAGTTTGGGGGGGGGATTCGTCAAGCGGGGGCCGAGATAAAAGGGGGGTCCCAAAACGCGTTTTCCCCATGTTAATTTCCATAGGGCGGTCGATTTCACTTTTAGCCGGAACGGCTGAATGGATTTCCACCAAACTTGGCAAAATTGTAGGGACTGGTAGCCCGATGTGCCTTTGTTATGTCTCAAAATATGTGCTCCAGTCGATTTTGAGTAATTAAGGTTCAAAAAAATATATATATCTATAGCCGCGCACTGGTACGTGCACCGGTACGCGCACCGGGCACGCCACGCGAGGTGCGCACGGAAAGCTGATTGGCTCTCGGGTGTCTGTAAACATTCGAAACAGTCTGGAGCGGCCGCCATCTTGTGTCTCGGTAGGATCGAGACACGAGAGGTGGGCAAAACAAAGAGGGAAATGACCATAAGGGGGCAGGGTAGACCCCCCCTTGACCCCCTAGGTTTGATGTGGGGGCTATAAAAGGGCCCCGCGGGGCATTTAAAATATTTATTTTTTTCGTTTTGCGCGGGGGAAGCGCCCGGTACGCGCACCGGGGAGCGGCCCGGGGAGCGTACTATGAGGAAAAAAGATGACAGAGTTTTTAAAAAATGAAGTTTTTATTTAGAAATTGGAGGTAGTTCTAAAAAGAACTTTTTTTTTCTTCTTTTTGTTGTTTTATATTTTTTTTGTGTTTTTTGAACTTTTTGAACTTTTTTTGGCTTTTCAAAACAGTTTTATATTTTTTTTGTATTTTTTTAGGGGGAGAAACAAAAAAAGGGAATTGAAACTGGCTCAACTGGAGCAAAAAAATAAAAAACCCAAAAAATTACTTCTTTTTGGGGCACTTGTGATTATCACCTGCAAGGACGATGAGCTTAACGCTTTTTTCACCATAGGCGATAAGCTTGCCACATGCAGAACAAGTGATTTTAAAATCAGCAAATCTTGGCTGAATGCAAGGCATCATCTCGGATGTTTCTGGTCCCGATGAAGTGGGTTGGTTTGTTTGGGAGGTGGTCCTTGACGACTGGGGGAGGTTACTGGCCAGTTCCCTGAACTCAGCACGAGAGTAGTTGTTTGGGTGCTTTCTGGTCATATGACGAATCATGGTATAGTTACCAAATGAATATTTTTTGTTTGGGTTGCCCCGTGAAAGTTCATCATTGCAGATTAGGCAAGTTACCTTGGGCGCATTCACTTTTTTCTTGCCCTCTGGGATTGAAAAAAACTCCCATACAATGTGTGGCTTGGGTTTGTATGGAGTATTTTCTTCAGGCAGCCATCTTCTCCTCCCCTCCTCCTCTTCCTCCTCCTCCTGTTCTTGACCACCAATATAATCTTGAGGTGGTCCTCTTGGTGGTTGTGGTGGTGGTGGTGGGGCAGATGCACCAGCTGCTGCTGCTACTGAAGCCATTATTAATATCAAAAAGGTACAGAGATGTACAAACAGGTCTTCCTCAGTCAAAGGACAAAGTCAGAATAAGGAAAGAAGGTGGGGTCTTTCATCATTTAGAAAAAAAACTGTCCTGAACCAATGAGAAGTGTTATTTTCAGGTTACAAGACCAGGGGCTTCATCACTATGAAACTAAAACTGTTATGAACCAATGAAAAGTGTTATTTTCAGGTCACATGACCCGACGCCCTTACGCTACGCGCCCCGGGGCGCGCCCGGGGGCGCTTCGGGTCGCGTAGCGTAAGCGCGTCGGATGTTTACGTTGCGCGATCGTATTCGCTCGAGTACTTCCGGGTGCGCTTACGCCGTGCGTATCACGCGGACGCGGCTACGCGATACGTCATGATCATGTTTTCGTTCGCGATATTGGCGCTTATGGGACGCTCCTCGGAGCGCGCCCGGGGGCGCTTTATAAAAGTACGCTTTTCGGGGCGCTCCCCGGGAAGCGCACCGGGAGCGCTCCAAAGCAAAAAAGAAAAAAGAAAAAAATGGGAAAAATTGTAGGGACTGGTAGCCCTATTCTTAAGTGGTTTTTACGAAAATTAACTTTGATAAAATATATATTGTGCTACATTGGGCTATATATATATGCCAAAATGCCAAAATGTAACCCAAATGTAGTCCAATGTAGCCCAATGTAGCCCAAAGATGGCCACCAGAGACCAAAAAATGTAAATGTAGCCCAAATTTCAACTAGATGTAGCCCAACTGTAGCCCAATGACAGAATGTACCAGAGTGTTCTAAAGAACAACTAGAGTGCTAACAGTCTTATTTATAAAGTGAGACTTATAGTTAGGAATTAGCATTAAAAAAACCTATGAAATTCACTGAAAAAACCATAGGTTTCACACCAGTTATAGTTAGGAATTAGCATTTAAAAAACCTATGAAATTCACTGAAAAAACCATAGGTTTCACACCGGTTATAGTTAGGAATTAGCATTTAAAAAACCTATTAAATTCACTGAAAAAACCATAGGTTTCACACCAGTTATAGTTAGCTGGAAATTTTACTGATATAAAACCATTGAAATTCCCACGTTATAGTTAGTTGGACTCACTATAACTTGCGCGTGCAATGCACTGCTGATGACATCACATATTACATCACATATTACATCACTCATGACATGACATATATATATATATATATATATATATATATATATATATATATATATATATATATATAGCACCTCGACTCCCTCTTGGTGAAGAAAGAGAGTGACACAGCTCCGGGGGAATAAGTGAAGATTTATTGATTTTTCTTGCGCAAGTCCCTGAAACGCTGGGCAGACGCGTTTCAGCCATCCATTGGCCTCATCAGTGCCCGTCTCAGCTGCCTTCTCGTTGTTTCTGGGCGTCCGTTGTGGTGATGTTTTAACCTGTGACCACTCTTGATCATGTGATCACTGGCCCCACCTTATGCCTCACAGGTGTGAGTCATGTTGCGCTGTTCTACAGTCCCACTGCATGCTGGGCGTTGGAGTCCTTCGTCAGAGCCCATACAGTGAAGGGGTTTCCAAAACACCAGGTGGTGCTTCCAAAGTTATTTGGCCGAAGAATTCACGCCTTTCTACAGCCGGGATTGCAGGTAAATCTGTCCTTTGTCCCCCTTTATCTGTCAAAAAGAGACCTGGACTGCGCAAGGGGCTGCACTAAAAAGGAAGTTAAAAAGAGGTAAAATAGACATATGTATTAGAGCAGCCCGTCCCATTATAGATAACTGCAGTAGATTCCAGCGATCTAATTGAGAACCGACCTTTTTTAACAGAGGTATATAATTTATCGAATAGAAATCTTCCAAATTTTCAGAGATAAATATTCCCAAATATCTCTTTGGGAGCGTGTTGTAAATCTGCCTAAATTCCGGCAATAAAGAGTCTACAGTGCAGTTAGCTAAGATTATTTCCATTTTGTTACCATTTATCTTATAGCCCCTAACTTTTGAAAGTCAGAAAAGATTTTTAAAATTTTGACCTGACTTGTGGGTTTTAAATTTAAAAAAAGAGCAATGTCGTCGGCATATAATTTTATATTTGTCATTCCGGCTACAGGTACTGTATCGCTCATTATCCCCCTGATTGCAATTGCCAAAGGTTCAATAAATAAGGCAAATAAAATTGGCGATAGAGGGCAGCCTTGACGTGTGCCTCTATTAACCTGACATGTCCCAATATTGATATTATTGATAATAATCTGTGCCCTGGAGTTCGCATAAAGTTGTTTCAGGAGGGAAATAAAAACAATCGGAAAATCAAAGCTGAGTAAAATCGCAAAAAGGCAGTCCCATGACACCAGGTCAAAGGCCTTTTCGGCATCTTAAAGCCAGATTTGTGCTTTCACCTTATTGATCTTAAAATAATCCAGCGCCTCCTGTAAAAATGTTGTATTCGTATGGAGATGCCTTCCTGCAATAAAACCACACTGATCTGGGCCTATAAAAGACCCTCCTATTTTATTCAGCCGGTTCGTTAAAAGTTTCGTAAAGTTTTTATAATCTGTGTTTAGAAGATTTATGGGCCTATACGAGTTCATATTTTCCTTATCTTTTCCTTTTTTTTAAATGCTAACGACCACTGCCGAATAAAAGGAGTCCGGGGGTGATCCTCCTTGTATTAAATAATTTGCTAGGAGTAAAAATTCTTTACGCAGAGTACCTTCAATTTTTTTTTTAAATTCCACAGGGAGCCCATCATTGCCATTCGCTTTACCATTGGGAAGGGAGCGAATTACCTCATCGAGTTCTGACATTGTAAAGTCCTCGATCAGCAATTTCTTCTCCTCGTAATCTAATTTGGGTATTTTAAGTGTCCCTAAAAATTCCCCAATAGTTTCTAATGCAACCCCTTCAGTAGATTGGTAGACTTCCCTGTAATGTTTCAAAAAAATTTCACCAATGGAAGCTGTAGTCTTTACCTGGACTTTGGTAACAGTGTCAATTAGTTGCTCTATCCTGTTTTGGGCTTGATTTTCTTTGGCTTGCCAAGCCAACAGTTTTCCTGTGTATTCGCTCTCTTCGTATAGATTCTGGGCATAAAGATTACTGTTTGCATCACCTAAATCATAATAAAAATCCTTCATTTTTCTCTTTGCTTCAGATACCCTTTGTCCAGAAACTGAGGATCTCACCCTGAAGTGTTCTTGGGTTGCCTGCGTAAGATTTGTTTGTAATTTAATTTTCACCTCCCTTCTTGCCTTCTGCTTCGGTATTTCTTTGGAGGTAATTGTTCCCCTCAAAGTGGTCTTAAATGCTTCCCAGATCGTATTAAGTGGAGCTGAGTCTCTATTCCATGCAAAGAACTCCTCAATCTCTTCCTCGATGTCTGTGCACCTTTTTATATCCAAGAGGTTCAATTTATTAAAGTACCATCTCCTAGATGACTCTATTTCTTGGCTCCCTATTTTTGACTCCATGTAGAGTACTGCATGATCTGAAAATGCATTCGGTAAATGGACATATTTATGTACCGCTAACCCATATGATGTTAAAAAGAAGTCTAACCTGGATGCTGAATTATATTTTGCGGAATGGCAGGAATATTCACGTTTAAGGGTATTACAGGATCACCAGTAATCGGTGGCATCGAGATCTAGTTTACAGCATTGTATGGCAATAGCGGCTTGGGGTTTGTTCTGACGCCAATCTTTTTTGTAAAAAATTTAAATCCCCCCCATATTATATGCCCGGGTAAACCCGTTAAGGCTTGTTTCAATTGTAAAATTGGGAGTGGGTTGTCTATAACTGGTGCATAAATTGTGGCTAAAGTTTTATTTACGTGGTTTAATTTACCATGCACTAGTGCCCACCTACCACTGGGGTCTGTAAGTGACCGTTCCAGGGAGAACCCTACATGTCTTCCTACTAGAATGCATACTCCCCTCTAAGCCAGCCCAGCTACTGATGACATTTTATGACCCACCCATCCCTTAAAAATGTTGTCAGATTCAGCCTGGGCTCTGTGATGAGTTTCTTGTAGATAAATAACATCCGGACTGAGGCTTTTTAACCAACACTCAATAGCATTTTTTTTGCGAACGTTGTTCAGACCATTTGCATTAAAGGAGACAAACTTCAACATATTTCTCATTAGTTAAGATGCTTAAAAGAAGAATAAATATAAAAAAAGTTCAAGAAGGATTTAAACATCCCCTTGTGCAAAATGTGCAGAACAATACTTCAAATAGCAGCAAGTAATTGAGGAGTAATTGAGGAGGAGAAGCATTTAAAGTGCAAAATACAAGGCTGTAATTCAGAGGACAACCCCTTGTGCAAAGTACACAAATCAATATTCCATATAGCAGCAAGTAGTTGAGGAGTTAATGAAAAGGAGCAGCATTCGAAGGGCAAAATACGAGGCTGTAATTCAGAGAAAACTACGCCCTTTTGTGCAAAATACACAATTCTCATGCTCCAAATATAAAAAATAACAGGTATGTGACTTCAACACTTAAAGTGCAAAAACGTGCAGATTGTGCGAACCCTGATATAGAAGATCAGGAGCGAGCAAGAGTATAGAAAGAATGCTAGTGGAGGGAAAGAATCTTTAACCTCCTGTATCTAACCATTGTGCAAAGAAAGCATTTAAAGTGCAAATAACATAGAACTCAGACCTTGCAGCTTTTTCCGCTCCGTAACGAGCTGCCATGATTTAAGCAGTATTACAATCAATACTTATAATAAGGCACCCCAACTTAGATCTTAAGTAACTTTCCATACTAAAAAAAAGAAAAATGAAAAACAAACTGCTACTGCTAATATATCACTAAACGTTTCCATGCCATGGCTGTGTCAATAGTTGGCCAAGCAATTTCCTGGTGTATGAACTCTCTTTTTTTCCACCTGCAACACCCCCCTCTACCCCCCCCAACTACCCCTAGAGTGGACGGTAACCACCGTGACCCACTGCCGTCCCTCTCTGTGACCTTTTCTTCTTTGTGGATGCCATTGTATTGCATCCTTGTGTGCTTCCTGTCCCCCCTTGTGACCGCCCCTTTCTTACTCAAATAGAAAAAATATTTAGATAACCAACATATAGTTATGCGCTGAATCCTTCAAGAAATGACTGGGCTTCTTGTAAATCTGTAAAGATAAAGAATCTCCCTTTAGCTAACACCTTCAGTTTGGACTGTTGTACAATCATGGCTTGAGCACCCTTAGCCTTAAAGGAGTCAATCATTTTAACAAAGTCCCTGCGTCTGTGGGCAGATGCTGCAGGAATGTCCGAGAAAATCTGAAAGTTATTCACTCTGTTAGAACTGGCTATTTCTGGTAGGCTAAGGCTGACGCCAAAGCCAGGCAGAAACCACCAATCTAGTCAGGGCAAGGAAGTCACACGCCAAGATAACCCCTGCTCACCCCCTTGGTAGCTTGGCACGAGCAGTCTAGGCTAAACTCGGAGGCAATGTGTAAAGCATTTGCGTCAGCGCACAATAGCAACAACATACTAGGTACACCACAAAAGAGACTCCACACAAGGTTATTATAAAAATACCTTTTGTATTGTAAAAGCACATCAGATAAAATCACACATATACATGGTGCCAATTGGCACGGGCAATATTCACATGGGATTATTCACAAGACAGGGCCACAAGGGCCACTGTCATAATCAGCACATTAGTAGTAATGAAATACTACCAGAACTTAGACTAAAAGAGTATAAAATCACTGTAGCACAAAGTAACAGTTATGAATCACATCCAGTAACTACTGGGAACAGGTAAGTACACACTACGCAACCCTAAACACCTTAGGAGCATGTCACGCAGGTACCCAGGACCTCACTTGGACCACCTGTACTAGAAAGAACAACCACCTAAGGATGAAATCCACTTAGGGGTATAACTTAGAACACACTACCCATGATGCATGAATATACATTCAGAGGAGCAGTAAAGAAAGAAAACACATGATGTATAGACCTACACATTCAGCGGTGTTAAGGACAGAGCACATGATGTAATCACAATACATTCAGGGGTGCAGCGCAAGGAGACACATGATGACTAAACATTCAGAGGTGCAGCGCATGAAAAGAAAGACACACAATGCATCAAACATTCAGAGGTGTCAAGAGTAAAGCAATAGCGCAAAAATCACATGAGGCCTAAAAACCTTCAGAGGTGCAGGAATAACACATGATGCAAAACATTCAGAGGTGCAATAACCATACCATTGCGCAAACTCACATAAGCCACCACCTGTGGCAGTCCCTAGGCCAATGGCCTTGTTGGGGCTCAGACGCCCTGAGTCTCAGTGTCAGGGTTGCGCTGCCATGCATCGCCAGTCTCAAAGTTCAAAAAGCCTAAACGTGGCAGGTGCCCACAAAGTGCTGGGCACCTGGAGAACAAAAAGCTGTGGCTGGGCTCTCAGTAGCCCCTAGAACAAATCTGCGCCACCTGAGCTCTCAAACAAACACTGCGCACGTTGGAGCCACACAGGCTCTGGCCAACACTGGCCAAACGTGGGAGCCACTCGGGCTCTAAAGCACATGCCCCCTGGAGCCTCCCTGGACTCTCCAAGCGTTGGGGCGACCCACTGTCAACTGGGGCCGCCCTTGAAGCCCTCCTCACGGTGGAGTCCCCTACGGGGGACTCTAGCTTCTCAAAATGCCCCCCAGAGCCTCTCAGGGCTCCAAATACAAAAATGCGGCGGGGAGCCTCTCCGGGCTTCGTGCACGTTGGGGCGACCCACTGCCCACCGGGGCCGCCCTTGGAGCCTTCATGGCTTCGCGATACCACTTGACGCGACGTTGGGGCGGCCCACTGCCAGCTGGGGCCGCCCTATTGCTCTCGCTCCCGGTGCCGCTCTCCGGCACCAACCACAGCCGCGTCGAGCCCTCCCCAGCCCTTCAGACTCACCGGGCTCTCTTCGGGGCGGGGCTCCTCCGGGCGGCGGCTGCTCGCGAGGTCTCTCTGCTCCTGCCGCTCCTCCTTCACTTGGGGCTCCTTCGGCACACGGGAGCCCCAGCAGCGGACCACACGCCTCTTCAGAGGCCGCCGGGTTCGCCCAGGTCACGGGAGCCCGGCCGACCCGCCGCCATGCTTCTCGGCGCCTTCTTCCTCGAGCCCCGGCCTCGGGGACGGATCAGCCAATCGCGTCGCGGCCCTCCGGTCGAGCCCCTTCAGTGCCCGGGAGTCAGCCAATGACAGAGCGGCTCCCGGGATGACGCTCCGCTACTTCGGCCAATCACGGCCCACCACGCGGATGACGCTTCGCCGCACGGGCCAATCCCGTCGCGGCGTTAGTGAGGGGGCTCGGCTCCCTCCACCAATGGGAGCGCGGCGGCTTCGTTCTTCGCCGTGCCAGCTCCGATCAGGATGGCGCTTCACGGAGTGGTTCAGGGCCCTTCCACAGGGGTTACTGACCCCGGGCTGCGACGGTGACACGGCCAAGAATCCTCAGCGCGTCCAGCGCTATAAGCAAGCAGGAAGGCGCTCCTAAGCGCTAGAAAGTCCAGCGAAAGCGCTCTCAAGCGCTTGGGGGAAATGAAGCGCTCCAAAGCGCTAGACAGCAGGCAGAGCGCTCCCAGGTGCTCAAGGCGAAGCACAGCGCCTCCAGGCGCTAGGATCCAACTCCAGCGCTCTCCCCAGGAAAAGGGCAGCTTCTCCATGCTGCCATGGTCCCAGAGCTTCCCCAGGGGCAAAGCCAAGTCCCCCCTTCAGCCCAGGCAGGGCAGAAGGGTCCCCCAGGAGTCCAGGAATCCAGGCACCCAGGGGTTGGGCAGCGCCCACCCCTGGTAGATCCAAGTCAGCCACACGAGCTAGAACAAGACGTTGGAGGGAGACACAGCTCCTTCTTATAGCCAGGAATGCCTTTGAAGTACTTCGTGCAAGGGACCCTGAGTGCTGGAATGTTTCTGGTTTACGTCTTTCCTGACAGCTTCAGGGCCAGAGGTGACAGTGAGCCGTCAGGAAGGAGAGCTAGCAGGGTGGCCGACAGGCACGGCCCGGCACCACCAGACGCTCTTTCCTCCCATCCCTGACAGCAGAGGGGCCTTTCATCCACGGCTGACTCAGACCCCCTCCTCTGGGGCCTTGCAGACCCTGCAGACCCTGTCCTACTCAAACCGGACGGTCCATCCACCAGCAGGTCCAGGCACTCCTGGGCAGACTCACCAGCCAATCACACGCTAGCACCAACTTACACAATTATGCCAACTTCTAAAAGTGGTACTTCTAGACTAGACACAGTCATGCTGCATACATCATTTTGCAGCATTCATTCTCACGAGTTCACACATATCAAACTCGACCCCTGCACTCCCCATACAACAGGAACTACCATGGGCATACATATTCCCCATTCATTCCTATGGGAGGGCAGGTCACTCACTCTTCATACAGAGAGCTCAAGCACTTTACACTGTACCACAGTGAAAAAAATGCGCAGAGGCCTAGAATCACCAACACCAGGTTCCAGAAACAGGCTAGGAAAAAGCAAAAAGTCTAGGGGTAAACCTGCCCAAAGGGCCGGGTCCAACACAGCCCCCTTCCAGCCAAAACGCAGGGTAGACCAATCACTCCACTGATGGGCTTCACTGCTTTGGGCGACAAAAACCACGGACACGGACCTGCCCGGCAGGGACAACCCTCTGGTTTTTCGCCCCTCTGAACCTACCTGGTTACCTCTAAACAATAACTCTCTGACACAACTAGGATACCCCACTGGTACTCACTAGTCATCCACAGCCAAGACCATCCAAATCACAGGTCCTAACCAATCCACAGAGCGGGGGGCAATAACCCCTGGCACACAATAGCCATTCTCCACTCTCTCTCTCAGTGTAGCTACAACTACCACTGATCCAACAACCTAGGGTCCACACCCCCAAGCTGACCAGAGGTCTCGGGCGAGAAAGCCCCACCCTACCTCTACTTCTGGGTTTCCGCACCCTCACAGAGAAGCACTTCACCAGAACACAATTCTCCCACCAGATCAGGACCTCACTCCATCACTGGTCTACCACCTGGAAACTATTTCACTTCTGAGGTACAAAGCACACAGCACAGTTCCTCTTCAAGCAGGTGGGGGGGACACAGTCCACAGCAAAGCCCCCTTTCCTCTACCTTAGTGAAAACAACACACTGCAGGTGAGCCCCAGAACACACAGCAAGGGCAGCCCCCTCAGTCTCTCCAGCTGATCCACTTTGGCAGAGATTCCTCTTGACCTAGAAGTTTCCTAATCTCCCAACCTAAGATCTAAACCCTCAGGTTGCACCGGGGTCAGAAGTAAGGACACAGTCCCTCTGCGCCCCCTTCCAGTTCCATTACTACAGGCCCAGTATGTCTCAGGCTAGACAGAGCACACGCCAGCGGCGTATCAGCGACACACCCTCCTCCAGTACTCCCTATCACAGGGTGATTCTCAGTATGTCCCAGGCTAGACAGAGCACACGCAAGCGGCGTATCAGTGACACACTTTCCTTCAGTACTCCCTATCACAGGGTGATTCTCAGTATGTCCAAGGCTAGACAGAGCACACGCCAGCGGCGTATCAGTGACACACTTTCCTCCAGTACTCCTCCCAGGTCAGGCCACAACCCCAACCCGGCTTTCCCCCCTCCTCGGGGAACAACCTCCAGAGGCCCCACAAATGGTTAAGCACTCTAGACGGTCAAATGCTCAGCGAGCCAGGACTTCTGCACCCTCCACTTAGGAGCGGTACTGCCAAACACTAGGACCGCCGGAGTTCTGGTTACAGACACTCCCCGTCCTCTAGACACAGGAAGATCCTCCTCAAATGACTTGTATGTACAGCCTAGGCCCCTGACCTGGCGCTCCCTTAGGGAACCCTCCGGGCCCTGAGATAAGGTTTCAGGCCAACGTGGGACACACCGTCCCACCCTCACTCCGCCTCCCCTGAGACAGGACGTGAGCCCCTACACCCCTACCGTCCTACTGGGATCTAGCTGGGCTACACATGAACCTCTTCACCTACACAGGATCATCAGATACACAAGCCACGGCTTTTAGAATCACTCCCTAATGCCACTGCAAGACACCTAGCACACCGCCAGACGTCCACCTTCTTGTCCAGTTCCTTTGCGGGACCTCCTGCACACCACCAGAGGTACACCTCTCATGCAAGCTCTTTAACAAAAAGAAAACTCACACCAACTCCTCCAGTTCAGCACATAGCTCATGCGCACACTCCCCCCCCTCGGACTGGTAAGGCAGTTTTTACCACCCCTGATTCCTCAACCTGACCACACGTGACACAGGTACCAAACTCTGGGAGCGGGGAATGGGATTTCACACGCACTGGACAAATTTAAGCTGCCACCACTGGATCCTACCACACTGGGGAATCCAGACACACACACTACACTCAGGGAACAACCACCCCCCTGAGCTAGTCTTTTCTCCTCACACTCCTTCTCTCTCCTATCTACCCACACACACACATGGGGATAGGATTTGGGATTGGACACTGGACCCAGCAAGGGATTCCTAATCTATGGGAACCTCCCCCTCGACTGGCGTCCTGCCCTGTCACTTTCTCTCATCTGCCACTAAACATAAAGTGCAGAAACACATTTGGAAATGACACTCTTGAGGAAAAAAAAATCAAAAACAATAATCCCAAACATGTGACTATCTGAAAAAACAATTGCAGAGTTTTGTAATGTAGCCAGTTGTCGCTATGGCACTGAGCAAACGCAAGTCCCAAATCCGCACCGCTGACCCACCAATGTTAGAACTGGCTATTTCTGGTAGGCTAAGGCTGACGCCAAAGCCAGGCAGAAACCACCAATCTAGTCAGGGCAAGGAAGTCACACGCCAAGATAACCCCTGCTCACCCCCTTGGTAGCTTGGCACGAGCAGTCTAGGCTAAACTCGGAGGCAATGTGTAAAGCATTTGCGTCAGCGCACAATAGCAACAACATACTAGGTACACCACAAAAGAGACTCCACACAAGGTTATTATAAAAATACCTTTTGTATTGTAAAAGCACATCAGATAAAATCACACATATACATGGTGCCAATTGGCACGGGCAATATTCACATGGGATTATTCACAAGACAGGGCCACAAGGGCCACTGTCATAATCAGCACATTAGTAGTAATGAAATACTACCAGAACTTAGACTAAAAGAGTATAAAATCACTGTAGCACAAAGTAACAGTTATGAATCACATCCAGTAACTACTGGGAACAGGTAAGTACACACTACGCAACCCTAAACACCTTAGGAGCATGTCACGCAGGTACCCAGGACCTCACTAGGACCACCTGTACTAGAAAGAACAACCACCTAAGGATGAAATCCACTTAGGGGTATAACTTAGAACACACTACCCATGATGCATGAATATACATTCAGAGGAGCAGTAAAGAAAGAAAAGACATGATGTATAGACCTACACATTCAGCGGTGTTAAGGACAGAGCACATGATGTAATCACAATACATTCAGGGGTGCAGCGCAAGGAGACACATGATGACTAAACATTCAGAGGTGCAGCGCATGAAAAGAAAGACACACAATGCATCAAACATTCAGAGGTGTCAAGAGTAAAGCAATAGCGCAAAAATCACATGAGGCCTAAAAACCTTCAGAGGTGCAGGAATAACACATGATGCAAAACATTCAGAGGTGCAATAACCATACCATTGCGCAAACTCACATAAGCCACCACCTGTGGCAGTCCCTAGGCCAATGGCCTTGTTGGGGCTCAGACGCCCTGAGTCTCAGTGTCAGGGTTGCGCTACCATGCAGCGCCAGTCTCAAAGTTCAAAAAGCCTAAACGTGGCAGGTGCCCACAAAGTGCTGGGCACCTGGAGAACAAAAAGCTGTGGCTGGGCTCTCAGTAGCCCCTAGAACAAATCTGCGCCACCTGAGCTCTCAAACAAACACTGCGCACGTTGGAGCCACACAGGCTCTGGCCAACACTGGCCAAACGTGGGAGCCACTCGGGCTCTAAAGCACATGCCCCCTGGAGCCTCCCTGGACTCTCCAAGCGTTGGGGCGACCCACTGTCAACTGGGGCCGCCCTTGAAGCCCTCCTCACGGTGGAGTCCCCTACGGGGGACTCTAGCTTCTCAAAATGCCCCCCAGAGCCTCTCAGGGCTCCAAATACAAAAATGCGGCGGGGAGCCTCTCCGGGCTTCGTGCACGTTGGGGCGACCCACTGCCCACCGGGGCCGCCCTTGGAGCCTTCATGGCTTCGCGATACCACTTGACGCGACGTTGGGGCGGCCCACTGCCAGCTGGGGCCGCCCTATTGCTCTCGCTCCCGGTGCCGCTCTCCGGCACCAACCACAGCCGCGTCGAGCCCTCCCCAGCCCTTCAGACTCACCGGGCTCTCTTCGGGGCGGGGCTCCTCCGGGCGGCGGCTGCTCGCGAGGTCTCTCTGCTCCTGCCGCTCCTCCTTCACTTGGGGCTCCTTCGGCACACGGGAGCCCCAGCAGCGGACCACACGCCTCTTCAGAGGCCGCCGGGTTCCCCCAGGTCACGGGAGCCCGGCCGACCCGCCGCCATGCTTCTCGGCGCCTTCTTCCTCGAGCCCCGGCCTCGGGGACGGATCAGCCAATCGCGTCGCGGCCCTCCGGTCGAGCCCCTTCAGTGCCCGGGAGTCAGCCAATGACAGAGCGGCTCCCGGGATGACGCTCCGCTACTTCGGCCAATCATGGCCCACCACGCGGATGACGCTGCGCCGCACGGGCCAATCCCGTCGCGGCGTTAGTGAGGGGGCTCGGCTCCCTCCACCAATGGGAGCGCGGCGGCTTCGTTCTTCGCCGTGCCAGCTCCGATCAGGATGGCGCTTCACGGAGTGGTTCAGGGCCCTTCCACAGGGGTTACTGACCCCGGGCTGCGACGGTGACACGGCCAAGAATCCTCAGCGCGTCCAGCGCTATAAGCAAGCAGGAAGGCGCTCCTAAGCGCTAGAAAGTCCAGCGAAAGCGCTCTCAAGCGCTTGGGGGAAATGAAGCGCTCCAAAGCGCTAGACAGCAGGCAGAGCGCTCCCAGGCGCTCAAGGCGAAGCACAGCGCCTCCAGGCGCTAGGATCCAACTCCAGCGCTCTCCCCAGGAAAAGGGCAGCTTCTCCATGCTGCCATGGTCCCAGAGCTTCCCCAGGGGCAAAGCCAAGTCCCCCCTTCAGCCCAGGCAGGGCAGAAGGGTCCCCCAGGAGTCCAGGAATCCAGGCACCCAGGGGTTGGGCAGCGCCCACCCCTGGTAGATCCAAGTCAGCCACACGAGCTAGAACAAGACGTTGGAGGGAGACACAGCTCCTTCTTATAGCCAGGAATGCCTTTGAAGTACTTCGTGCAAGGGACCCTGAGTGCTGGAATGTTTCTGGTTTACGTCTTTCCTGACAGCTTCAGGGCCAGAGGTGACAGTGAGCCGTCAGGAAGGAGAGCTAGCAGGGTGGCCGACAGGCACGGCCCGGCACCACCAGACGCTCTTTCCTCCCATCCCTGACAGCAGAGGGGCCTTTCATCCACGGCTGACTCAGACACCCTCCTCTGGGGCCTTGCAGACCCTGCAGACCCTGTCCTACTCAAACCGGACGGTCCATCCACCAGCAGGTCCAGGCACTCCTGGGCAGACTCACCAGCCAATCACACGCTAGCACCAACTTACACAATTATGCCAACTTCTAAAAGTGGTACTTCTAGACTAGACACAGTCATGCTGCATACATCATTTTGCAGCATTCATTCTCACGAGTTCACACATATCAAACTCGACCCCTGCACTCCCCATACAACAGGAACTACCATGGGCATACATATTCCCCATTCATTCCTATGGGAGGGCAGGTCACTCACTCTTCATACAGAGAGCTCAAGCACTTTACACTGTACCACAGTGAAAAAAATGCGCAGAGGCCTAGAATCACCAACACCAGGTTCCAGAAACAGGCTAGGAAAAAGCAAAAAGTCTAGGGGTAAACCTGCCCAAAGGGCCGGGTCCAACACACTCCATCAACGTTGACTGATCTCTTCAAAAAGGCAGTGTTTATGATTCTCTCTTTTACCCTATAATCCGAAAAGTTGATCAATATTGTACGAGGGTATTTCAGGTTATTTGGTTTATGCGCAGGTACTCTGTGTGTCCTTGTAATCGTTAAATCGCCTTGCAGCTCAGGTATGGCTTTTTTTAGGAGGGACTATGAACACTTTACCACATCCTTATCTTCCAGGCCCTCGGAGATGCCCACTAATCGTAAATTGGACCTCCTATTATAATTTTCCAAGTCCTGATTTTTTTCCACTAATTGAGATTACTCTCTGTTTGCTGCGTGAAGATCTTTCTGCATCGTTGTTAAGGTATCTTCTAGGGTCGAGATCTGAGCTTCAGCTTCCGAGACCCTCATGGGGAGATTTCCAAGGCACTCCTCCATTTTCGTGAGCCTATTATGCAGCTGCGATATTTCGTGAGCTTGGGAGATTTTAAAATCCCTTAGTTCGCGGAGTATAGTGACAAGCATATCCTCCACGGAGTTTGCTTTTGAAACGTTGGGGAGTAGTTCACCCTCTTGGATCATGTGTGGACATATACCTTGACCTGTAACTGTCATGACTGTAAGAGATGGTGAAGAGTGGATATTCACAGGCAGTGTTTTTGCTGCAGAAGGGGCCATCTTTTCAATTTTGGCAGGACTATGATGCAGTTCGGATTGCGATTTGGAGCATGGGAGAGGCTGAGGTGAGGTCTGAGGTGAGGTCTGAGAAAAAGTGGCGCAGGGGGCTGGAGAAGCCCGATTTTGAATGGATTGTAATGTATTAATAAGGGGGAGCAGGCTGTCGTTTGGCACTGTCGCTGGCGTTTCTTCTGAGCGTAGCTCTGCCTCTGCCACTGGCATTATTGGATTTATTGTATTCCTTTTTTCATTAGAAACGTCTTGCTCTGCTGTGCCTTTTGTTCCCCTTTGATTGTTCTCTTCCCGCGTAGGTGTACTTGTGAGCTGCCATTGGAGTAGCGGTTTAGAGAAGAGAGGATACTGCTCCATAGTAAAATCTTTCACCAAACCAAAAGCTCTTCAACCAGAAATCCCCCCTTCCCAAGAACTGTGTGGCAAGATCTCCGATTACTTTGAGGAGAAAATCAGCTCTATCCACAAAAACTTCCCCCCTACCCCCCCAGTGTACTCAATCTTGGAGCTAGACCAATCTCGCCCGACTGCTAACAGTCTCACACACTTTACCCCGGTGACCCTGACTCAGACCAGAGAAGCTATCCTTTCTTGCAAATCTGGCTCCCCTTCTGACCCTTGTCCCCCCAAGATCCTCCACACCATCATCGATTAAATCAACCCCATCCTCAATGAAATAGTCAACCTCTCCCTTAAAACTGGCTCTGTTCCTCTCTCTTGGAAAAAGGGTGTGGTTAAACCTCTTATGAAAAAGGCAAACAAACCCCCCTCTGATTTAACTAACCTTCGTCCCATCACCCTGCTACCTGCGCTGGGCAAAATAACAGAACAGTTAGTTCATAAGGAGCTCAAATCCTTTCTCGATGCCCACAACCTACTTCACCCCCAGCAATCCGGTTTCCGGTCTAAACATTCTACCGAGACCGCCCTGATCGAGCTGACCGATACCATCAAAAGCTTCCAAGATCAAAGGAAGAAGGCCATTTTGATCCTTCTTGACCTCACGGCGGCATTCGATACTATTTCCCACTCCATTCTGCTAAACAGACTTATGGACATCGGCGTTACTAACTCAGCCCTTGCCTGGATCAGTTCATTCCTCAGTGACAGGTTTCAAACTGTCTCACTGGGCCCTTTCCAATCGAAAGAGAAAAAGATCTTCTGTGGTGTTCCCCAGGGCTCCATTCTTAGTCCCCTCCTCTTCAATATATATCTCATCCCCCTGCTTACTCTTATAGAATCGTTCGGCATAACTGTCACGTCCTATGCTGACGATACTCAGCTTGTCATCCCTCTCGACGACAATTCCAACACGGCTGAACTCAATCTCAAGCGCTGCCTCACAGAGGTTTTCCAATGGATGGACGCCAACCACCTCCGCTGCAACTCGAATAAGACCGAGATCTTGCCCATTGGAAAGAATGCATCCTTCTGTCCCGCCCTGTGGTGGCCTGATAATTCTGCTGCCCCCCCTCAGACTGTTTCATCGGCCAGAAACCTCGGAGTTATCTTCGATTCCGATCTCTCTTTCGATACCCATGTCGCAGCCGTAGCAGGTAAATGCTTCGGCATTATAAAGTCCATGCGAAAGTTCTTTGATTTCCTCCCGCTTGACTCCAGAAAGACCATTGCGGTAGCCCTCATACTCTCTCGAGTGGACTATTGTAATGGCCTCCTGGCAGGGACCAAAAAATCCACCCGTCTGAAACTTCAAAGTGTCCTGCACACTGCTGCGCGGCTTGTCCTTAAACTCACACGCAAATCCTCTATCTCCACTGCCCTCAAATCCCTACATTGGCTCCCCTTGCACAAGAGAATACTCTTTAAAATTCTCATTGTAGCCTTCCGAGCCTTCAATAAATCCGGCCCATCCTACCTGTCGAGGCGCTTCCCTCACTACACCCCGGGTCGCACTCTCAGATCTTCGCAAGAAAACCTCATGACCCCCTATAAATTCAACCTGAAGTCGAAAGGTGGAAAAACACTCAGTACCCTGGCGATTAGAGCCTGGAATGGCATGCCAAGGCACCTCAGACTTCAGACACATGAGAAGCCGTTTAGGAAACACCTCAAAACGTGGATTTTTAATCTCTCTGATGACTGGACCAAAGCAGCCATCTAGCCCTCAACCACCTTCCCGGCGATCTGGTACCAGGTTTTACAGCGCCAAGATGCTCCCTTCGGAGCGAACGTTAGCGCTCTATAAATACCTATCCAATATCCAATATCCAATTGGGGCTCGATTGACTCTCGACCCTCTTAGCTATATTTTTGACAATGTTAACAGCGCTGGCCGTGCTGTCCATCTTATCCGCCTTTTCCACCTTATCTGCCTTATCTTCCCCATCTCCCTCACCTTTTTCTCCAACCGCCAGCAGACTCAATTCTGCTGAGAGTTCAGATAGCGTTTCTTCATCCCCCTCCTCATCTTCGAGGTCCTCTTCCTCAGCTTGCTTCTTTAAGGCATTATATTTATCTTGTCAATATTTCTCTGCAGCTTCCATCGCTTTAAGCTTTAGAGCACTCCTTTGTTGTGTCTTTCTTTTGCCTTTTTTCTCCCCGCCTTTAGCCACAGGTAGAGGTATGTTCACAAGTGGCGATTTTAAGAGCTCCCTTGCTAAGTCTGTTTTGACCTGCTTACCCCTAGCTCTAGCCGCCATGGTCATAACCAGGGTGTAAAGGCTGCGTGCAGCTACTCAATTTGATCCAGACAAAGGGGAGCCCTTATTGGAGGGAGAGTAAGGCCCCTTATTGCAGGAAAAGGAGCCAAGACAGAATATCAACGAGATATACGCTCAAAGGACCACTTCGGTGTCAAATTCCTATATGACCCAGCTGGTAGATTTTCCTGTAATGCCCGATTATCACATGAATGGGCAACAGGTGGAAATAGGAACCCAAGAAGGAAATTTTGTCCAACAATCTCTGGGGCATATTACCAACAACTATCGATAATTATCGCTATGTTGGCTTAGCGGCAATATTTTTATCGCCGAGCTGCAGCGAATTTTCTTTTTCCTAATTTTCTTAGGAACCTTGCTATTATCAAGGTTTATCTCCTAAGCGATAAAAATCGGTCGAAATGCATGAATATCGCTGAAAAGTCAGCGATATTCATGCATTACCGAGCTAATGCTCTTAGCCATGTTATCTACCTACCATTGGATAACATGGCTAAGAACTGCTATGGGGCAGGTGTTAGCTTTTGGAGATATTCGCACTTAGCGCGAATATCTCCAAAAGTTGGTAATAGGAGATAGCGATGTTAGCAACTGTTTCCAGTCGCTAACATCTTGGCACGCCCACTTTGCATGTCATTAGTGATAAATTTCACTGACATGCAAAGCGGGGCCCAAGATGGTCGCTATCTCCTACTAGCTGTGGCTAACTGGTGTTAGCGACAGCTAGGTAATAGGGAGATAATTTTATCTCCGCTTTCTTGGCTTTTAAAGCCAAAAAGGCGGAGATAAACCCCCTTGATAATATGCCCCTCTAACTTTTGGGCGCTCACCTCAGCTCCCCTGCTCCCCTGCTCCGCAATTCCAGGTCTCAGTCTCGGTCCCGCAGCTGCCGCATCTTCAGCAAGCTCAATGTTCTTCCCACCGCGTCGCGTTACAATCCTCCAATTCCCGTGGCCAAAGGAGAGCGAGGAGAGCGAAGCCTCAGCAGTCCCGGGGAGTGGCGTGCTGCAACTGAGCAATTCAGAAGCTGGGCAAGTGGACAAATGGGCGTACTCAGCGATGCTCCGCGAGTTTAGTTAGCCCGGTCTGCCGCTCCGCTTTGGTCATCTGTCATCCGTCACCCGTCTTCCGTCTTCAGCGGCAGTGAAAATGTGGGGGGTGCCGTAGTCTTTACACCCGGTGCTCCGCATGGAGGGGCAGAGCAGAACGGTGAGGAGATTCGGCATCAGCGTCGGACATCGTGGGTGTGGGCGGGGCTTAGCGGGACAGGAAGCACAACGGCGATGTGCGTGGGTTCACGTCAGCCGCATTCCCAGGATGCGGTGATCTTGTGATGCGGATGGGGTGATCTTGTGATGGATACAGCTCAATACTACAGCTGAGTGGTCTGTAGGCCACTAACATAATGGGATACTTCAAAAGTGGCCAAGGAGCAGGAGGCCAAAAACAAATAAATCCTAGAAGTGGAGTGAAAATGTTTAAAATAGCAGGTATAAAACTTTAAACCTGCATTTGTTTTGTGCCAAACAACCCATAAACCTAAACAAGTACTATTTCATTTTTATATTAACTTCAAATAGCAGATATTTGTTGTGCTTCCAATTCAGGTTTCTAATTGTAAAGTCTATAAGTGACATTGTAGCTGCCTGAGATCTGGACCCTTTTTTAGGTGGTCATTCCTGTCTCCTTCACAAATAATAGGAGGAAGTGTGTGACACAAACAGAAAGATTGGTTTTGAAAAAAACATCACTGGTGAAACAGATGCATTAGTGTGTTTTTTTATTTTGTTTTTTTTACTGCAACCTTGTGCAGTAAAATTGTGGGTGGTAGGCAGCCCTTTCCCCACCATCTAGGAAGCTCCCCATTATCCCCCTTAAACTGTTCTTCATAGTCAAAAGTGAGGACCAGACTGAAAAACAAGTTGGCCCAGCCCTGACAAGATGATCATTTTAGACATGAGTGATTCAGCACTAAAGGAGATTGGGAGGTCTGGGATGCACCTAGCAGCATGTCTACAGAGGTAATAAATTTCACAAAATGAGCGTCTAGCTGGGCGGGCCCTCCTCTCAAGCAGGCTTTTACAGGGCCTCAGCAGGTCCTGACATAAACCCGCCATTCCGGCAGGAGCAAAACTTCCTTAATGGGACCAAGTTGCCACAGATACAAAGAACATGGCTCCACCTCCCTTAGAACAGAGGTGACATTGCCTATCAGAGTCATCCAAGTCTTTGCGATCATACCAGTATGATTTCAAAGGGATTAGTCCACATTGCAGGCCAATTAATTGACATTTCATACTTAGGCCAAGAAGCAATGAGAGATAGGATGGAAGGGATTCTGACTTGTACAGTGCGGAGACCTTGCCTCCATGTGCCAATTTCTTCACTGTTCATACGTCATCTTCCGATGATATTAGCATTGCTTCTTTAATTAGCAGTTTGGCTGCTAAGGGCTCTGGCAGTCCACTTGGCCACATGTCATTTGCCTCCAGTGATTTAGATATATGTGCCAGTTTGTTGTCAGATGACTTTTCACTTCCCAAATGGTACTGTTCAATGTATGACTCTTGGCCTGTTCACTTTAAGGCTGTAAGCCAGAAACTTTGCTTTGAGTATCCAATGCTGTGAAGCTAGTCCAAACTCTTGCTGAATTTGAGTGTGTGATGTGCAGTTTGGGAGTGAAAAAGCTCTTTGGTGGCAAGAGGAATGTGCCCTGTCCAGCCAATTGGCCAATTCAAAGAGTAAAATGCTGGGAGGCCACGGGAGATATCTGTCCAGTAGAAAGATCCCTCAGGTAACTAGAGCTGATTGTGGCATTGGGATAGTTAGATGTCAGAAATTCATTTGCAAAAATATTTTCTGTCAAAAATATTGTTCCTAAATGTGGTTTACAAAAATATCATCCCATTAGATGTAGATCTTCTGTTAGTAACTCCAACAGGAGGATATTTTTGTAAACAGTCTTCAAGAGACAGTATTTCTGTCAGATATTTTGTTTATCATACTCTGGTAACATGCCACTGAGGCTTTTGCCATAGAAAGTCTCTATTTATGACCAGTGGATCTCATGTTACACTGCAGGAGACACTACTCATTCTATATTTAATACAGGCACTCTGGTGGGCATGCCTTTACACTGAACAAACTGTAGTCTACTCATAGGCTCTGAATCACAGTGGAGCACATAACAGAAATAATAGTTAAGAGGAAGACTTTGAATGTGTACAGGTCATCTAGGGCCCGATGTAGGTAATCCCAGATTACCGATTCTTAAATACCGAATCATACCGATTCGGTATTTAAGAACTGGAAATCGGGATGTAGGTAATTTTACCGATTTAATTACCGAATCGGTATTTACTGATTCGGTAATTGTCATTCATTCCTAGGGCCTGGAGGCCCATATGAATGAATGCCAATTACCGAATCAGTAAATACCGATTCGGTAATAGGGGGAAACATAGAAGGGTGGCAGGGTGTCACTTTGACACCCTGTTGCACCCCTCAATTGTGCTTGGGTGCACATGTTGCAGACATACATGCCCTTGGGGCATGTATGTCTGCAACATGGCACTGTTTAAAACGCAAAAAAAATGCTTTTTACAGGGTTTTCATTATTTACCACCAACTTCTAGTTGGTGGTAAAAAACGAATTCTTAAACCCCTGTAGCACTGATTGTAGTGCTACCTACATGTCAAAATACAGAATCGGTAATTTTACTGATTCGGTATTTTACATCTCCATCTTCAAATACTGGTCGGTAACAGCCGAAATCGGCCATTACCGACCAGTACTAGCATGGTATTTTAATGACAGTTCAAGTATCTGGCAGAAACATGAACATAAGATTCACACATACCTTACCATTTCACTGCAGATATGTTTGATCACTGTTAGAAATGGGGGTCACTAGTTGGTAGAGGTAGATACCTTTGTCCAAATAGGGACCCTTGCTTCTAGTAAGAGTAAGGGAAAATACACTTTAGATAACCCCTGCTCACCCCATGGGTAGCTTGGCATGAGCAGAGAGACGTTCCAAAGGCTATGTGTAAAGTATTTGTTCCCAAAACACACAGTAATATAGTGATAACACCACAAAGGACACCACACCAGTTTAGAAAAATTAAGTATCTTTATCTAAACTCAACAAGACATAAACTACAAAAATCCAACATACATGTAATAAGAATATGACTTTTCAATGGTTTCAAGCAACTGGGTCCATAGAAAACTATGGATGCATGATTTCTCACAACGTACCTGTAGATGCGTCAAAATTCACGAGGCCAAACACCCAAAGAGATAGGACGCATCGAGAAACAAAGAGATGCGTAATTTCCTGAGACCATGGGGAGGCAATGCAACAGTTCTGCTGCACGCAGGAGAAGCGATGTATCCAATCCCGTCTGTAGGGGGAAGTGACGCCTCCTGTTAGGTTTTATTTATTCCCATACAAATACAACAGTTCATGCTGGCTGATTTTGAGAATCCCAGGGGCTAACTATCATTGGTACAGCAGGCACAGTGGCACCGAGTCCCAAAGCCCTGAGGGGCTCATTGAACCCCGAAAATTGCTGTATTTTACTACCCAATAGCAGTCACAGGGGACATTTTCCTTGCCTGCATCAAGTCCCATGGCATACTTGCTACTCTACAGGGGAGTCTTAACCTCTTGCATGCTTGTGACGGAACTGTTCCGTCACAAGCCTCGTGTGAGCTGTGCTTGTGACGGAACTGTTCCGTCACGGCCCGCTCGCCGCGCCTGCGCAGCGCGAATTCCGCGCCTGCGCTGACGATTTAATGGGCGGGCGGGTTCGTGATGGAACCATTCCGTCACAAGCACAGCTCACCCGCGAGCCGTGACAGAGCAGTTCCGTCACAAGCATGGAACCGCCGCGCGGCCGCCCCACCCCCTTAGCGCTGCGGCGGAATAGCCGCCGCAGCAAAGGGGTTGACAGCCGCAGGCCGTGCAGGTAAGAGTGGTGGGGCTGGGTGGGTGGAGATTTCAACAGATGACGAGGAAAAATTAATTATTCATTTAATTTTCTTTCGCTGTCGTCGCTTGTCGAAATCCCCCGCTCCGGCCTCACTACTCTTACCTGCATGAGCCACAGCTGAGTCTTAATATGTAACATTTGTGCATCAATTTGAAGAGCTTCTTTTATTCTAGCGGCCTTACAACACATGGCAGTTATGTGACACTGGGAAATTTAAATTGAGGAAGTACGCAAATAATATATTAGTACCGCCCTCACAACCCTTCGAAAATTGGCACCACGTCATTAAAAGCAAAAGGGCAGCAAAAGTGAAATCATGAACCCGTTGTCTTCCTTTGACCTCACAGAGGTCACAGGAAGTGGCACTGTTACTTTTCAGTTTATTAATAAACATTTGTGTGCTTTTTGCAATGAAATCTATTCAAATCATATTCCTACTGCAATTACTGATAACAGGCACATGTAATCAGCACCCAAATTGAGCAAAAATGTAAAAAATCAAATGTTCAGGTAATCAGAAATAGGAAAATGTGTTTAAATGAGAGGGAATACCCTTAGCCAGCAGAAGCATTGCCCTTTCTATCACAAATGCTGTCCCTTCCACTGATTTTCCTGAGTGGATGAAAATGCAACAACTTATAAACACTTTAAGTAACGTGTTTGTAGGGGCTCAAGAATTCATTATGGTTTGCTTCAAAATCACAACCTATCCTTATATTTGTTTTTTTCTTGTTTTAATTTTTACTTCATAGATTCAGTTCTCATTTGACGTTTCAGAACAACCAAAGAGCCAGCACATGTTCAGGAAATATTTGCTTACCAAGAGATGTTAAGAGCAACTTAAATATGAGACAAAATCCGAAAATTACATGCTTTTACTATAATAGTACAAGACATACTAGTTTTGCGACGTTCAATGCTTTTTAACAAAATATTCCCAAATCCTCCAATATTATTTACAAACAGGAGGAGAGTGTAAGATTTTTTTCAAGAAAATGTGTATTTAATTTTTAAAAAATCGACACAGTGACAGGCTGACTAAATATTTTAATATGTTGCAATTTTAAAGAGAAAAAAATTAACCTGTTACTATCAAAGCATTTATGGTTTGTGTTATCTTCTCTCTACAGCCTAGGTGGAGACGGGCCAACAGGGCACGATGGCAGCTACGTGGGCAAGCATTTCCGCATGGGGTTTATGACAATGCCCGCACCTCAAGATCGACTGCCACACCCGTGCTCCAGTGGCTTTTCCGTCAGATCGCAGTCTCTCCATTCCGTTGGTGGTGCTGATGACGACAGCAGCGGCTGCTCCCGCAAACAGCCCCCGCCAAAGCCCAAGCGAGACCCCAACACCAAACTCAGTATTTCGTCTGAGACGGTTAATTATGGAACTCTGGGCAAGAGCGGGCGATTTCCAGACCGGACAGAAGGTAAATCGATATTTTACTGTTGCAATGCTGATCCATCCAGTCTCCATTGACAGTGCTTGTATGAAAAAATAGAAGTGCTGGTACCCTTTACCAAAGTACCTGCTTGTGTCTGAGAAGTACCGATACTTTCAAATAAAAAGTATTACGTCACTCTCGAGAAGTGCAGGTACTCTTCTTCTCAAAATAAAAAAGTTCTGGTACCCAGTACCGGACAGTAGCGGCCCATTCAAAGCACTGTAAGTTGTTTCCTCGGTGAGGACATCAAAGGAAGGTAGGGCAACTGTTAATCGGTGCTTCATTTAAACATAAGTTCCACTGCTCTTGTCAGGAGGCCACTGCAAATTGCATCACGCATTGCCCCTTCCACTGCTGCTAAGGATAGAAACAACAGCAGTACTTTATTTGTAAAAAAAAAAGTGCCCCAGCCCCTTTGGGAGGGCACTGCAGCCTACACCACCAATTGCCCAAACTAGTGTTGCCAATAGTTCAAGTTCAAGTTCGAAAATTTGTATAGCGCACTACTCACCCAGAGGGTCTCAAGGCGCTTGGGGGAGGGGGGAACTTTACTTATCGAATATCCAAGTTTTTAGTTGCTTTCTGAAAGAGAGGTGGTTCTGTGTACGGCGGAGGTGGGTGGGGAGGGAATTCCAGGACTTGGCCGCTAAGTAGGAGAAGGATCTTTCCCCCATGGTGGATCTATGGATGCGCGGAATTGCGGCGAGGGCTTGGTTGGACGACCGTAGTTGGCGGGTGGGGGTGTAGAAGGATAGTCGCGTGTTGAGGCATTCGGATCCTAGGTCGTAGAGGGCTTTGTGTGCGTGGGTGAGGAGACGGAACGTTATTCTCTTGTTGACGGGGAGCCAGTGGAGGTCTTTCAGGTGACCGGAAATGTGAGCTTGACAGGGGATGTCCAGTATGAGTCTGGCTGAGGCGTTTTGGATGTGTTGGAGTTTTTTCTGAAGTTTGGCCGTGGTTCGGGCGTAAAGGGTGTTTCCGTAATCCAGTCGGCTTGTGACCAGTGTGTGGGTGACCGTCTTTCTTGTTTCAGTTGGGATCCAGCGGAAGATTTTTTTGAGCATGCGTAGGATGTTGAAGCATGATGATGAGACGGCGTTGACTTGTCTGGTCATCGAGAGGGAGGAGTCCAGGATGAAGCCCAGGTTATGTGCGTGGTCCGTAGGTATGTGTGCGGTTCCCAGGGCCGGTGGCCACCATGAGTCGTCCCAGGCAGCGGGGGATGAACCTAAGAGGAGGACTTCCGTTTTGTCCGAGTTCAGTTTTAAACGGCTGTTCTTCATCCACTCGGCTACTTCTTTCATTCCTTTGTGTAAGTTGGTTTTGGCGGTGTTTGGGTCTTTGGTGAGGGAAGGATCAGCTGGGTGTCGTCTGCGTAAGAGATGATGTTGAGGTTGTGTTGGCGGGCGATGGATGCGAGGGGACTCATGTATATGTTGAAGAGGGTGGGACTGAGTGATGATCCTTGTGGTACGCCGCAGATGACTTCGGTGGCCTCTGATCTAAAAGGGGGGAGGCGGACTCTCTGGGTTCTTCCGGCGAGGAACGAGATGATCCAGTCCAATGCTTTTCCTTGTATTCCTACGTTGCTAAGGCGTTGTATGAGGGTGCTATGACCGACTGTGTCGAAGGCTGCGGAGAGGTCAAGTAGGATGAGGGCAGCTGTTTCTCCGTTGTCCAGTAGAGTTCGAATGTCGTCTGTTGCTGCGATGAGGGCGGTTTCGGTGCTGTGTTTGGCTCGGAAGCCGGACTGTGAGGGGTCGAGGGATTTGTTGGATTCAAGGAAGGCGGCGACCTGACTGTTGACGGCTTTCTCAATGACTTTGGCAGGAATGGGAGGAGCGAGATGGGGCGGTAGTTCTTAAGTTCAGTGGGGTCTGCTGTGGGTTTCTTTAGAAGGGCGCTGAGTTCGGCATGTTTCCAGCTTTCCGGGAAGGTAGCGGAGTTGAAGGAGCAGTTGATGACGTCACGGAGATGGGGTGCGATAATGGAGTCTGCTTTGTTGAAAATGTGGTGGGGGCATGGGTCGGTTGGCGATCCCGAGTGGATGGAGTTCATCAGGCGGATGGTGTCTTCAGTGGTGATTGGGTTCCAGTCGCAAAGGATGTTAGAGGGCGGTTTTGGTTCGGAGGTGGGTGGAGTGGACTGGTCTTCGGACTGGTTTCCAAAGCTGTTATGTATGTCGGCGATTTTGTTGTGGAAGAATGAGGCTAGGGAGTCGCAGAGGTCTTGGGAGGGAGTGATGTCGTTGGGGCGGGCGGTGGGGTTGGTACATTCTTTGACAATGTTGAATAGTTTCTTGCTGTTTTGGGCGTTGTTGTCAAGGCAATCCTTGAATGCTGATTTCTTGGTGGATCGGATCAGTTGGTGGTGTTTTCGGGTGGAGTTCTTGAAGGTGGTCAGGTTGTCAGTGATTGGGTTTTTTCTCCAGGCTTTCTCGAGGGTACGACAGAACTTCTTGGATTTCTTAAGGTCATCGTTGAACCAGGGGGCTTTTTTGCTACCTTGCTTGATTTGATGGTTTTTCAAGGGTGCTAGTTCGTCTGCGCTGTGGGTGATCCATTGTGTGAGGTTGGTGGCTGCTTGGTTTGGATCCGATGATTTGGCGGGAGGGTTTTGGTGAAGCGATGTGAAGAGCTGGTCGGTGGTAATTTTGTTCCAGTTTCTTCGGGGAATAGGTTGTGGGGGGTTGTGGGTCGTGGTCTTTTTGTAGTTGAAATGAACGCAGCTGTGGTCAGTCCAGTGGAGAGCTGTGGTGTGATTGAAGGAGATGTGCTGGCTGGAGGTGAAGATTGGGTCGAGCGTGTGTCCGGCATAGTGGGTGGGGGTATTGACAAGTTGTTCGAGTCCGAGGTTGGCCATGTTGCCCAGAAGGGTGGTAGTGTGTTGTCGTTTTTGTTTTCCAGGTGGAAGTTGAGGTCTCCCAGTAGAATGTAGTCCTCGGAGGGGAGGGCGTGTGGGCTGATGAAGTCGGTGATGTCTTCGCTGAATTGTGTGCGGGGTCCTGGTGGTCTGTAGATGAGGGTGCCTCTGAGTGTGGTCTTGGGGTCGGTGTGGATCTGGAAGTGAAGGTGTTCGACGGTTGCGAGGTAATCGTCGGAACTGGTCGTGATGCGGATGGTGTTCTTATGGACGATGGCGATGCCTCCTCCTGTTTGGTTGGTGTGGTCCTTTCGGATGATCTTGTAGCCGTCCGGGATGGCTATGGCGATGTCGGGCGCTGATGAGGCGTTCATCCAGGTTTCTGTAAGGAAGGCGACATCCGGTGATGTAGTGTCTAGTAGGTTCCAGAGTTCAATGGCGTGTCTGTGGACCGAGCGGGTGTTGAGCAGGATGCACTTTAGGTGGTTAGTGTTGGAGCTCTGTTTGGAGTTTGTGGATTTGGTGTGGGTCCTGATGCAGTCGAACTTGCAGGAGTGGCAGGTGAAGGGTCCATGGGTGTGTCCTGGGGCGGCTTGGTAGCAGTTAGGTGGGCGGCCGGGGTTAAGGGCTGAGAGGGTTGCGGCGTCGTATGTTATGCGGGCGGAGTGGATTTTGCGGGGGCCAGGGGGTCTGGCGTTGGGCGCGGTCCAGGCGCGGCGGGCGTAGACGCCCGCCGCGCCTGTCATAAGTGGATAGTGGAGGGGCGAGGGAGGAGCAGCTGGGAGGCGGGAGCGGGGTGGAGAGCCGGGCTGGGAGGCACAACAACAACAACAAAATGGCAGCAAGCCAAAAATCCAAGCCGGACGAGATTGGGGCACAAGCTTATTAATGGCAATGAAATGGCCAGTGGCACCGGCACAATCAGACACAAATAAGTTAATCAGGCAAAGGCAGCAATGTACAATAGTATCTTAATTAATGCGCTGTTAACAGTATAGCGCTACAAAATAAATCCAAACAGGCACAAATTATTTCTGGAGCAATGCGAGCAATGCGCTATTGATTTTAAAGGTCAAAGAGCAGTCTATCTCAATGGCGCTACGATACCAGTATCTCAGCAGGGAGCAGCGTGGGGAGCGACACTACCAACACAACTCAGAACCATCACACTCCTATAAGTTTGACAATTCAGACTATTCCAGGCCCCCAAACCTATAAGAATGGCTTGAGCGCATGTCTCGGTCATTTTTACTGTATATTTAATTAACAAACTACTATTTTTGGGCCCATCCTCAAATTAGCTAAACAGCATCACCATGTAGCAGACAGCATAAAGTGCCAGTGTTGACAATTAAGTGCTGGTGCCGAGCACTGGAAACCACAGGCTCAAATTAAGCACTGAATACAACTACTAACCAACTATTCCAAGCCCCCAAAGAATGGCTTGGGCAGCTGGGGATTGCACTTTTATTGATATTGAATTATTAATTAATGGTTATTGTGCTCATCTCTGAATTAGACAGACAGTGACTCCTTGTGGCAGACTGTCACAAGCACCTGTGTTGACAAATCAGTGTCGCTGCTGAGCACTAGAATCCACCGCCTCAAATTAAGTACTGCTGGTAATGCCTTCTGCATTCAGTTCCATCAAATTTGCTTGTTGAAAACGGACAGAGAAGAGTCAGTTTTATTCTTGTGGCAGATGTAATTTTTTTTGTTAGCTAATACCTCTAGGTATGCACAAGCTGAAGGATGATATTTTTAGTGCAACTACAGATGACGGCATTTAATGTTTCTAATGAACGGGGTAATGTGCTAAAAATGCACTAACCAGCGACCATGGACTGTTTATCCCCCTTTTATACCAATTATTTTGTATTTTTTACACACATTATTCGTGTGTGACTACAGAGGAAGCGTTCCCCCACACTGAACCATGAAGCCTGTAGTTTAGTACGACTTAGATAAGTGCGGTTTCCCATACTTAATAGGGATCACCGGTATCTGAAAAGACTAGCACGTAAACTACAGTGGCTAATTTGCATGACAGATGTCTGATTTGTTAGACACGCCTATCTGTGTACATTTGGTAATTTTTGTATTGTTAGCAGTATCCACAAAGTGGGGATGATTTAATCTTGACAAGATTATTTTAATTTTAATTGGCGTGTTCCCTTTGAGTGTGGCTATTCTCTTGATCATGACATACCTAACATACGAGTCATAATATAATCTATGAAATTCATTGTCCAGCATGGCTGACTGTACTGATGCTGACAACTAATACGCCTTCAACTTGTTAATTTAATCCAACAGGTTTACATCCAATTCTGACGTCTAACGGCTATGGAGAATATTCCTTAGCTTTGTATGGAATGAATGCACAGCCTAGCTAGGGAGTTCTAATACCCTGATGAAAACCTTTGACAATTGTTTGGAATCCATATTGGTCGAAACATATCATTGTATTTCATCCAGTGGCAATACCTTTTGTTTTTAATCAATACCAGGAGTAAGCACTAATAAAGGAAGTTCTTTGGGTATACCCCTAGGTATTTTTCATTCTTATGATTGGAACATTGTATCTGTCACAAAATGGATGTATAGGAACTCCCAGTTCTACGAATTTCAGTTGAGTCCACTGGGTTGGCATTGAACCTAACCCCAGTGTGAGAGGTTGCCAATGATGAAGCATGCCATGATATGCTATGGGTGAGACGACCTCTCAAATATCTTTTGATGATCCTACTCAGCTGCTTTCCAGATGTGAAAGGACAAGTTTGAACATAGATTTCAGTTCTCAAGTATTTTGTGTGATAAGGCCTCAACCACAGGCTCAAATTAAGCACTATTGTTGCATCAAGAATAACCTTCATTTAACATTCACAAAACATCAGAATAAAAATATTGAGCCCTGCATTGATGATCATTGTAAAAGAATATCATATTATTTAAAAAATATTCCCGCTTGGCCGCTTCTCGCCTTCGGAGCTTCTCCTGCCCGCTGCGATGCCCTCTCTGACACCCAGCTCCCAGCGCGGCTAAAAACAAAACTTTCCGTCGGCTGAATTTTGTATCTGAGGAATATCGATGAAGGGTTTTGGTTACCGATTTCGGATGACGGTCGGCTGAGAGCTTTGTGGGTTACCTCGGCTCTTGCTCCTGTAGGTGTCCAACTGAAATCTCTGTGTTTTCTCTCATCCCAATCTGCTGCTGCTGTTAGCGTGTTGGATGCGGCTACAGCTGCGGACTAGCTGTACTTTTTGGATCCCCAAAGCCAGCCTCCTGGGTTTTTTCCTCCGGATTGGAGCCTGCTCACTATTGGTGTGCCGGCTTACCTGCGCTAGCTCCCTGTTTCATTCCGCTCGCATTGCGAGGTTGATTTCAGCCAGGGGGGAGGTGCAAACATCAGCGCGGCTCTCTTTGCTGGAATCTGCTGCCACGAGTGGCAGTCTCAGCCCTGTTTTTGGAACTGGGGATACACGGCTGTGCAGCACTACATTAACACTGGGGGTTTCATCTCGGGTGAAGAAAAAGCTAAAGGAAAAGGAAAAGCGAAGGGTGATGGCCCAGCCTCACTCAACTCGACGAGGGCTTATCGAGACACAGGCATAGAATGCGGCACCTACAGTAACTGAAGGTACAGATGGAGACATGGGTGTTCAAGATAATTCCTCTGTAGACAATGTTTTACTGCCTGTAAAAACTCTAGTGGGCAACTATGTTTCAAATTGTCATACGGACCCGCAGGTTGGTAAGCCCATTCTTAAACTATTATGCTCAGGGAAAGCCACAGAGCTTCTCCGGTCCTGCAGGTCTGAATCTACTGCCCCCCTCGCCCAGATGGCAGAAGTTCTTAACGCTGCGATCAATGAAGGGTGGGGGAGTACGAAGGATTCTGATTGCAGAGCGGATGTCTCTCCTGCTTCTCCTCTCTCTCCTGGGGGCAAATGCTTGGTGGAGCAGGGCCCGGCTGAATCCCTCTTACCTATGGCAGGTGCTAGTGAGACTGGAACTTTCTCTTCTGGACTGACAAGCCTTCAAATGGAAAGACTAAATAGCAAAAGCCCCCTGTGCCAGCTGAATGTAATAGTGCAGGGGAGCAGCTCAGGCAGGAGCGACAACTGCTCTACACAAGGTTTTGGTGATGGAGTTGGAGGGGGTAAGGAACAGGCAATCAGCATTGCAGAAATAGGGAGAGCTACGGGAGCGGATTCGCCTAAGGTCCCCTCCCCATTAAATCTGGGTACTGTTATCTGCAGCTCCGGAGGCAATACTCCTGAGGGGGGAGAACCCCAAAAGGAAAAGAAAAAGGTCCTAATATCGTTCGGACTGGGAAAGGTGGTAGAGGCCATGGAGGAATTGGCAACATTGAACAGATTACTGAAGCACTCGGACGATTAAAGGGTGTAGCTAGCACTTCTAAAACCGTCCCAGGAGTCAGTCCTCTTCAAAAATGGGTCTCATCAAAGGAAGAAGTACGATCTATTGTCTCCAGACTCTCTATCATAGGGTCACAGGGGGACCGTATCGCCCTTACCTCTTTGAAGGGAGGCGTTGACTCGTTGGCTACTTCGGCCAGTACTGCAGTACATCAAAGCACTAGCAATCTGTCTTTCATTGATACTAGCCCAAATAATGTGGAACCACCAAAATCTTCAGAAACAGGCACTGTGTACTGTCACGGCCAAAATGTCGCTGTTGGGGTGCCAATTAATTCAAAGGATGTAACACCTCTTGGATTTAATAACTCATCCACAGTGTCTGGATCCTCTCCCTCCCCCCATCGTCTCAGGGCTCCAATGTAGTGCGAACAAGACCTAATGACGAGCAGAATCACTCGAGTGAGGAGAAGGAAGGGGGAGATGAGCCCTCACTCTCTAGTATCATGCACGCTCTTGTTGCTCATAGAGCTGAAGCACAAGCATACTACCAACAGGCAAGGGTGGACTCTAGTGAAATTAAAAAAGCATTGTCTGAGGTTACCAATAAGGTCAATCACTTAACTGTGGAGGTCTCTGAGCTGCAGGAGCGGGTGGCAGGAGTGGAGCAGATAAATTCCCACACAGTCAAGGTGGTTACCGCACAAGAGTCACAGCTCGCCTCGATGCAACTTAAAATCGATGACCTTGAAAATCGCCAGTGGCGCCACAATCTAAGGATTTTCGGGGTGCCCAAGGGAAAAGAAGGCGCTGATCCTCTTGCATTTGTCGTGGACCTTTTACAGAAAGCCTTCCCGGATTTGGAGGACTAGGATATGGACACGCAGGTCCAAAAAGCACATCGGCTCCTACTCTTTTTGCCACCTAATATGCAAGCTAAAAAAAGATTCTCGTCCTATTCTGGTCTTCAATGTCTGCTATGTCAATCTTTGTGAGATCTGATTTGTGCAAGTCATCCATGAACAAGAGATGGCAGCTTCGCCAGCTTATGGATTCATTTAAGTCTGTCTGTTCTCAGGTTTTTTTGAAGGAGCCTGCTCGGCTTAAAGTTGTCAACGATGGTCGTTCCTACGTTTTTTTAAGTGAGCAGGAGGCTAAAAAAGCACTGGCCAGCTGGCAAACCCCTCCCAATCCTTGATTAACCAAGGGTCTTGGTTTAATATCTGTCTAGGGGGGGTTTTCTTTGGTTTCTTGGTCGGGGTCCTCCCCCCTTTTTTTTTCCTCTCTTCTCTTTTCTTAGGCACTGGGTGTAGGAAATGCTGATACAGGCTACAACTGTGCAATTAGTCAAATATTTTCTTTCGCTACTGCCAGTTATAGCTGGCGGACGTTTTTTACATTTTATCTGCTGGGGTGGTGGTCGGAGGAGGGATGGTGTGTGGGCATGCTGGGGGGCTCTTGGGGAGAGGTGGTCGTGTTGTCCTTCAATTGCTGTCGTTCAGGACAGCATTAAGGGGGGTGATTCCTTTTCGAAGAAACGGGGTGGGGGTCTGGGGGTGGTTTTGGGGGGTTGGGTGGGAGGGGGGTTAAATAGTCACAGATCGCTTAAAATAGCACAGGTAACTTGTGGAAATAAAATCGAGCTTCTGTTTTGCGGGAAAATGTATATGTGGGTTAGGATAGAGCAGTACTCGGCCAATCTGATCTTTTGTAATGTCTAGAGTTAAGATTATGAGTTGGAATAGCTGTGGGCTCAATACGACCAGTAAAAGGACATTGGTGGCGGAAGAGCTTAAAGGATTTAAGCCCCAAATAGTGGGATTGGCTGAAACTCATCTCGCCTATAAAAACAGAAGTGTCTTCAAACAATTAGGTTATGACCCGGTCATTTGCACTTCACAGACGGCATCTATAAGGGGTGTTGCGTTATTGAAAGATAAATACTCCAAAATAACTGTACTTAGAACTCTTGCTTATAGCTGGGGAAGGCGGGCAATTGCGCAGCTTCTGGTTTCAGGAAAAAAGATTACAGTCTGTATGATTTATGGTCCTAATGTTGAATGTCCAGAGGTTGTTTCTTACTTGAATTCTGAACTCTTGGACTGGGATGGGGACCTTGTTGTAATGGGTGACTTTAAATGTATTATGGATAAAAAAATGGATACTACCAATGCACGTGCAAGGGCGAGAATGATCAAGGTAAGGGCTGCTATACGTGATCTAATGCATTTTCATCAATTGGACGATGCCTGGCGGACACTGTATCCTACATCACCGGGGTTTATATTCTTTTCTCACCCCCATAAACAGTACTCCAGGATCAATATGATTTTTATTAACTATGGGTTGCTGGTTAACGCAACAATGACAGTATGTCCAAAGGTAACCTCGGATCACAATCCCATTATGATTAATCTAACTCTTGGAGGGTTTAGACAGTATCAAGTTAGGGAGTTTTCTTTTCCACAGCATTTGTTAAGTAATCCGGATTTTGTCACCCCCATGAAGAAGGTTTTGAAGGAATTCATTCTGATTAATCTCCATACTTCGTCCTCTGCCATGGTTTGGGACTGTTTAAAAGCATGTGTGAGAGGGGCAACGCTCCAGTATGTAGTTAAACAGAACAGACAAAACGGTATTCAGCTGGCAAATGAACATAGGCAGTATACTCAGCTAGAGCAGCAACATGCCTGTGCAATAGCGTCAAAGGATAGGGGTGAACAACAGATATATGCCCAGATTATTGATGTCAAAGCCAAACTTCACAGAAGGCTGAAAGATAAAGTTGCCAACAACTTCCTTAAGCATAGAATAAAGCAATATGAGTACGGAGAGAGGGTGGGAAGAGTACTGGCTTACCAACCTGCAGATCAGCGGGCTCATTTCCACATCAAGTCTTTCAAGGGAGTGGACTCTATTATCTATTCAAAACCAGAAGACATAGCCGAACAATTCAGGATGTTTCATTGTAGCTTATACGAGGAAACTAGAATATACACCCAACAAGCGGTTAGGCTCTAAGTACAAGAAAGTGCTCTCCCGTGTTTGGACGTCACTCATTTGCTGGGCTTAGAGACCAATGCTGACCTTGAGGAACCGAACTTGGTTTTAGGGGCCCTCCCCAGCGGTAAGGCGGTTGGAGAGGACACCATACCGCTAGAGTTCTACAAAACGTTTAAGGAAGTGTTGTTACCAGTTCTCCTCAAGTTGGTCAACGATATATTGCAGGGTGGGGATCCTCCCCCTTCCTGGAATAAAACTAATATTGTGGTCTTTCCCAAAAAGGGTAAACCGGTGGATGATCTGGGGTCTTATCGAACAATTTCACTTATTAACGCAGATGCCAACATTTTTTCGAAGTTGCTTGCTTCTCGTCTTGCCCCAAGTGTCCATTTACTGGTTTCTGAAGAACAACATGGTTTTGTCCCATGTAGGGATACGGTGACGCATATAAATACAGCTATTGTGGCTTTTGATGCTGCAGGGCAACTGGGTAAGCAGATTGGGATGTTAAGGCTGGACGCTGTGAAGGCCTTCTATCGAGTTGCCTGGGGGTTTTATGGAGTACTATGCAATCATTACGCCTAGATCGGAGGTTTGTTGCGGCGGTCCCTCGTCTGCAGTTATTAAGCTTAATGGTTGTACATCTGGGGTAGTCAACATCCAGCAGGGCACACGCCAGGGTTGCCCGCTTTCCCCATTATTGTTTGCCCTCTATATTGAGCCCTATATTAGGCATCTCCTTCATAATATTTCTATCTCACCTGTCTGTTTTAAGTGGCATAACCTTAAAAATTACGGCCTACGCAGACAACATTGCTGTATTCACTACCGGGCCAGAGGTGGCAATTGCTGCCATCACACAAGAGGCGCAACATTTTGGCTCCCTCTCTGGTTACAAGCTTAATTTAAATAAAACACAGTCTATTGTTAATTATGTTTTTGCATCTTCTTTACCTCAGCTTGGTGTCACTACCACAGCTACTTACCTTGGAATTTGTCCTAGTAGTTGTACTAACAAGTTTATGTCCTTGAACTACGAACCCTTGCTCAAACAAATTATTGCTGATTTGAGTAGATGGCATAGGCTGCCTCTGACTATCATTGGGAGATGCAACATAGTGAAAATGAATGTTTTGCCCAAATTTCTTTATTTATTTCGTTCAATACCTTTAAGTGTCCCAATTTCATTTTTTAAGCGGCTTGATTCTGTCATTGGTAGCTTCATATGGGGCTATCGTAGAGCTAGGAGAGCTCTTAGATATATCAAGCTGACATATGAGCAAGGTGGTTTCCAACTCCCCGACTTTAAAACATATTTTTGGGCTGCTTTCTCAACCGTATTCAGAGTTTACTTTTTGGACCAACTGTGGTTAAAACCTGGTTAGCGTATCAGCTTACATCTGGTCTTAACATTGGGTTTCTTCTATACTATATGTCGGACCCAAACTATTTCAAGAGAGTCCGTTTCAAGGTAGTTAGGCACATTTATCGTATCTGGCAAGATATTTGTAAATCTTTTGCTCTGCCAGAACTACATGAATATACTTACTTATGGGATGACCCTAGGTTCCCGGGCATATTTTCCGATACCGTCTGTAGAAGGTGGCAACAGGATGGAATAATACGGCTAGGGCAGATGTATGATGAAGGGGGCTTTAGGTCATTCTCATTTTTAAAGAACAAGTTTGGGATACCACAGAACTCATTTTTTAAGTATTTGCAAATTAGGAATTATTTCTTACAAGGGAAGGGATTGTTTGCTCTCCCCCATACCTCTGATGCATTGCGGGCTATCTTCTATACCACTGCTCAGGGTCAGATTGGTAAAGCTTATCAGAGCTTTATGCGTGCAACGGTGTATGATGGTTTGGTGATGGTAGCCAAGATTAATCATATGTACGCAACTGGAATTAGTATGGAAGAATTTCTTGACTCCTTGGCTACAATCAATTCTGATGTTTCTTCAATTAATTTAAAGCTGCATCAACATCGTATTATGTTCATGCTGTATTACACCCCGCAGATAATTTCAAAATGGGCAACTTCCCAGAGTTCTTCGAAGTCATACTGCCCTAAGTGCAACCTGTATGCTGCTGATCTTAGACATATTTTTATTGTGTGTCCCCGCTTAACTACATTCTGGGTTGAGGTTGCTTCGGTGCGGAGCAGGTTATTAGGTACAGTGATTCATTTATCGGAGAAAGAAATAGTTTTGAGCTCGGTCATCGAGTCAGGTTGTTTATCTAAATCTCTAGCCTCAATTATTATTATTTCTGCACGGCTCTGCATTGGCAGGGCCTGGATTGAGGTAGCTAGTCCCTAGATTACTGATTTTTGGCTGTTACTTAGGAGAGTTTTTGAAATGGAACTGGCATTAGCGAAAGCTCGGGTTTACAGACAAGGGTGAAATTTGGGAAGGTCTGGTCAAGTCTGCAATGGGATTAATTGCTGCTGTTTGCTCAAAGTCTCTAGTAATATTTTGGTTGTCTTACTATATTTTGGTTTGATCTACATTTTGTTTGCATTTTTTTTCCATTTCACCTGGCCTGGACTAAGATAATTATCTATTTGGCTGTTTTATTTGATTTATGTTGATGTTCTAATGCTCGATAATCTGGGTCGTTTTGTTGTTCCAATCGATTTCTGTGCTATATATGCTTTGCTATGCTTGTGACTTAAAAATAAAAAAGTTAAAAAAATAAAATAAAAAAATAAATATTCTGCAACCAGTCTTATAGCCAAACAGGCTCCTAATCACTAAGATCAAAAAAAGTGAGCAACCCAAAATACCCTTGAGGGCTTGGGTGATTAGATAGAAAGGTAAAGGTGCCTTCAAGGGAGCTTGTTTAGAGAACAATTGATAATTCAAGCTGATTTCGGAGGATAAATTAATAATCCTTACAAGTAATCAATTTAACAAAATAATTATTTGATTGAGTATAGAGCCTCTATTGGGTCAAAACATATAAACAACATATAAACAACAAACACGAAGGTGTATTAGAAATCAGATGAATTAAACAAGACAGGGATAAGATGAAGGTCGACGTTTCGGTCTCCTAAATAGCAATTTCAGACCTTCATCTTATCCCTGTCTTGTTTTATTCATTCTGATTTGGGATAGGTGTTATTAGGTTCTGTTGAGTCACTTATTAATTTACTT
This sequence comes from Lissotriton vulgaris, assembly GCF_964263255.1. Lineage (NCBI taxonomy): Eukaryota > Metazoa > Chordata > Amphibia > Caudata > Salamandridae > Lissotriton > Lissotriton vulgaris. The sequence continues at coordinate 770,917,491 of NC_141699.1, read as the reverse complement.
TTTTGTGTACCTACAGTCCTAACCATTTTTGTATTCTCACTTATCTGTATATGAACTTATTTACCTCATTGATCTCTTGATAAAATTCTATTTTTCTAATACACCTTTGTGTTTGTTGTTTATATGTTTTTTATATGTTTTGACCCAATAGAGGCTCTATACTCAATCAAATAATTATTTTGTTAAATTGATTACTTGTAAGGATTAATAAATTATCCTCCAAAATCAGCTTGAATTATCAATTGTTCTCTAAACAAACTCCCTTGAAGGCACCTTTACCTAATCACTAAGCACAGCACTTCCCAAAAAGTACCTCACAGTATTTCACATCCACCAGAGCCCACCTGCAAATGAGATCCAATACTCAGCACTGCCCTAAGATAACACTAACACAAACTAAATCAGAAAACCTTCTGTCAGACAATATTGCCATAAAACAATCCACTCTGTATGTTAATACAAATACATACATGCATAAATTATTGATATATAGGAACCTGATCCATTATTTCTATTAGTCTTGCATCAACATTTAGTTTGCATTACCTTTGTGGACACACAACAGTTATTTTGGAATACTGATTAAGGTTTTGTAAGGTTTGCATTTCCAAACCTTAGATTACTGGGCAAGAGCAAATACAGCCTTTGCTTGGTGTTCTAAATTGAAGCCTTTGCTGAAGCTCCTCCTCGTGTCCTTGCTAAATGAGATGTCGTCCTTGTTATTTGTGATTACACAGTGAGGTTTTGTTGACTTGGCATATAGATCTACTGATGGTTAGCAGCCTCCCCTATGATAATGCTAATGTTTAGTTACTCCTACTAGCCTTTCATTTAGTCCAACATCATTTGTTTTACTTTGGCTGCAGGTATAGCAACAGATCTGGAAAGTTTCAAGTCATCTAGATTACCACACCAGACTGCGTATTAAGAGAACATGACATCAATAAAGCTGTGAACTGTATTGATTATTCATATTATGTGTATGGATGTCTTTTTTATGTGGATATCCTGAAAATCTGACATTAATCTGGTGCTCCTTCACCAACTTTTGATACTCAGGGCCATACCTCATGAAGTGAGCACTGTAAGCTCTAAGTTAAGACCTAGTCTCTGCCACTGTTATAGGCTGATTGGTGACACAAGTAGACGAAGAGCTGGAGCAAGGCTATTTTACCACCTTGGACAGTGGTATATGGTTGCTTGTCACCAGTATTTAAATTGAGCCAGTCATGGCAAATGGGGCCTACCAGCACTTATTTTTCCTCATCATGACATTGACCGAGCACAAGAAAGAGGAAAGCAAAAACAGGAGCAGAAGGAGGAAGAGAAAGATGGAAAATCATCACAAAGGGAGTAAGCAGTAACCTGCAAGAGTGCGATAAGGGGGCAGCCTTTGTCTGGTAGTGGATTATTACAGTTTTTGATGGCTGTAATAAATAGTTTTCTTAGAAATGATGAGGGAAGAGAATTGTTTCAGTGTTGTGACTCAAGTTGGATAGCCCAGATGTTGAAAAACACAGGTACACTTCAGTCATGTTCAGTGCTCATTTTGTGACGGTGGTTGTTGGCAGTCAGCACATCTATCATTTTTGACGTCAGGGTCTTATTTTTCATGCTTAGACTTTTTATTAGAGGAAGAGTAAGAACAACCGAAAAAGGAGGAAGGAACAGGAAAAGGAAGATGAGAAAGACAGGAAAAAAGAAAAATTGTAAAAAAGTAGAGGTGAAGGCCTGTATGAGTGAAAGAAACAGGAAATGTAGGGTGGCAACAGAAAGAGATTTGATGTGCAGTCAGGACTAGGGAGCCTTGGTATTCAGTGGAGGTGTGGAAAGTTTGGTTAATTTGCATTTATACACTTACAACACATTTCAGGAAAATGACATGAAATGCAAATCCGTCATTTTGTGCTATATTATAGGGCGGAATGTGTCTTCTTGTACATTTTTTACAACGTGGTGTATTTTGCTGTAAAAATATAGCTAAAAAAATACAACTGATGTGAGCAACAGACGCTCACGTTCTGGCCATTCGCGTTCAGGCCATTTTGGCCTTCTTGTCGTAAAATGTTGCCACATATAGCACATCATTTCAGGAGTTTCGATAACAAGCATAACCTGAAACTCTCGAATTTACGCAAATTTTGCAGGCGTAAATTCAGTTTTGCCCTGACCTAGCAGGAAATGCATGTTGCGTTGGCAGAGGGGGCGTAAAGCCCCACATTTTTTTTGTTTATATAAAATTCAGCATTAATTTAACATTTTGGCCCCTGCACTTTTTTTTAAAGCAATGGATGCCATTTTAAACACTGTAACTGCCTAAAAGCTAACTGAAATTCCTGTAGTCGGTTTGGTCCTAGTTTGTTTGCTAAAAAGGTGTCATTTACTCACACTACTGACCCAATAATTCACCTATTCCATAACTCCCTAATCGTGATACCACTACAGCAGGGCCCTCCATTAACCCCAGCAGGCCACCCTAGCCCCATATAATATAATACTTTTTTTTGTTTTCACAGAGGGTGTTTCTGACTTTCACGTTCATGATTGAAATAATGCTATTATATTTTTTACAACACATGAAATTGGACCAAACGAGCAACAATTTTTACCAAGATTATGTGCATTTCACGTGCTAAATATATTGGGGCTTATTTACAAGCTGCTTGCGCCACCAGGTCATTCGTTTTTTTGACGCACCGGTAGCGCTGTGCGCTGCCCTATATTTGCAAGGCCACGTAAAACCACCCTGCGTGGCTTTTTTGTGGCCTTGTAAATACGGACCCTTATCATGCATCACCTTGCGTGAAAGGTATATGCTGTGGGTGTGACCATTCAACACTCATGGATTCTGCCGCATTTCAAGATTTGCAAGAAATCATAAACGTGGAAATGCAACAAAATGGTACTCCTTCCCAGGAGATGCGTAGGGAGGCGCAGCGAGGAGAACATTTTCATTTCTCTTTGTTTTTTCCTCTTTTCTGCAGCACACATAGAGAGAGGAAAACCCCTCTTGTAATTGCTTTTGTGCAGGAAGGTGTCCCTTCCTGCACGAAAAAAATCATTCCAGCAACGCAGGCACTCTTGCACCATGATGCAAGGGTGCCGGCATAGGTGCATGGCAGCCATTTGTGCACCAGCGCAGGGGAAAGCAGAGGGATCCGTCATATTCTTGTACATATGACGCATCCCTCTGCTTCCAAAGTAACGCAGCGTGGCGCAGCCAAATGGCTTGCGGTATCACGCTGCGTTACTTTGTTGTAAATGAGTGCCACAGTGTTGCTGTTTCCACGGAAGCTGATTTCTGATCAGTATTCGAAGAGTGGAGAGCTGAAAAACAAGACCAGAAAGCAATAATACAGCCTACTTACCTTCCACCCACACCAATCTCTGGATGAGCCATTACTTGATGGCAGCTCTGAAGCCGAGACACCAAGTGACTCATCAGTGGATCTTCGCCACCGCCTGTCTAAATATTGTTTTAGTACATTTAAGACCAAAAAAAAAAAAAAACAGCATATGATCCCGTTACCATGAATCATAAAAATGAGCTTACATTCTGTGAGAAAAAATATGACTCGTGTAACTTCCTGCTTTGGAATGTAGGTTTTAATGAATCTTTTTATAGGCCTATCCTTCCAAGGGGAGACTTTTATGCTAGTGCCATAAAGGGCACGTGGGATTTGCAGTTTAGAAAGACTCCCTGGAGACCCACTGGTTTTACTAAAATCACTTAAGTCGCTACGGTTTTATTCCTAGTAATTTATGGGATGGCGCGTACATGTTTTTGCTGCAATGACAGATTGAATCACTACAGCCTGGGTCAATTGTACTTAAGAGTGCAAGACAGAGCCATAAATCAGAATTAACCAGCTTTGCGTGTGTGGTCCTATTTCATGACTTTGTAGCTTGTTGTGACATTTTTCTACACATAAAAAAAAGGTTTTATACCAGTGCTGCTTAGCAAAGATTAACGGCTCATAAAACTCCGTATACATGGTATTTGTAGCTCATACAATGTACAAACACATTTTTAGGTCTTGCTTGATAGTGTATCTGCCTGCAAGACCTATTGTTACTAGTTCTTTAAAATTTACATAGAGTTGGCTTTCCCCAGGGCACTATAACTCTTCACCACAGGCTATATCTACTCTTTAGTGTATCATTCCATTTTCTTTAGTAAGTGCTTCCAAAGGAGTGCACGAGGGACTATTCTAAATCTAAAAGTGCACTTGTTCGTCACACTGTTGATATCATTGCGTGATATTCAGAAAATACTCCTTTTTTGCTCTTTTTCTTCTCAGTGTTGGCTTTAATGTGCTAAGTAGCATCTGTGCTTGCACATCATGCTAACCTCATTTGTGTATGCCTGTATTAGCATGTATTTAGCCCATTAAACCCAGACTTTCTAGCTTGGACAATCAATGCTTGTAATTGGTTATTCTCAACGTGTATTATTTATTTAACAAAGCATAGGGTGCTGTGATGTAGCAGCACGCCTACTCTATGGGCCTCATTTATGAGAAATGACACATCGCTGCGTGAAAGCAGTGATGCGTCACTTCTCAGTGCGCACTCCTTGCGACATTCCTGATGCGTCATATTTAATGTATGACGCATCATGTTGCAAGGAGTTACAGATACATCAGTATTTCTGACGTATCTGTAAGCGCAAAAGTGACGCATTGCTGGAGTGTGTCACAAAAGTGACGCAACTCCAGCAATGTGTCCTTTCACATGGGCAAGCCCAATGTGAAAGGGCCTGCGTCAGTCTTACGCCTGCTGTGAGGCAGGCGCAAGATTTTGACGCAACGGCGTCCTAAAAGTGACGCAGTGAAATCTCATAGATTTCACTCCGTCACTTCTACGACCCTTCCTTGCGTCAATACGCCCCCCTTGCATACATTATACCTGGCGCAGGTATAATGTGGCGCAGGGGTTTACAAAGTGACGCATCTACCTAGATGCGTCACTTTGAAAATATGGCACAACAAGGCGCATTTTTTACGCCACTTGTGCGTCACAAAAAGTGACGCACCAGCAGCTTAAAAGTGACGCACAGACTCATAAATGAGGCTCTATGTGTTTAGTAAAACAACATAAACCTCAGGGAAAAAGGTCAGAAGAGGACACCCTCGCGGGCAACAGTGCACTTTACAAATGCACATAATGTAACAGGAGTGGTGGAATGAAGGTAGGCCAGACTGGCCATAGTAGGCACCAGACTTTTCCCCTGTGGGCCACCAGGGTGGGGCCGGTTTTGGACTCCTGGGGGGCCGTTTTTGTTACTGGTTTTATCATCCCCCTGTAACAAAAGCAGTGGCGGCTCCTCGAGGGAGTGCTGCAAGGCGGGGGAGGTGCAGGGTGTGGGGTAGTAAACTCTGGCATACGACCAACAGAGTTGAGTAAATAAATAAATAAAAACGATTACATTGCGCATGCTGTATTGGCATTTGGCGTTGCAGCGCGCGCAATGTAGTTGGTTTTATTTATTAATTCATTTACTTAACTCCATTCGACCGTATCCCAGACTTTTCTACCCTCCACCCTGCCCCTCCGCCACCCTGCTCCACTGCCCCGCAGAACTCCCTTGAAGAGCCGCCACTGAACAAAAGCAGCAGCAGTGTTGTCCATGCGCTCCCCCAGCCGCGCCCAGTCAACTAAATTGCCAGGGCCGGTTTGTGTTCCCAGTTCGGCCCTGAGTGCAGGGACTTAACAATCCGAGGCTTATTCAAAGCGAATGGTCCTTAAGGCATTCTTGAACAGCTCTTAACTCCCTACCTAGGGAGTTGGCTGTTCATCTCAGGTTTCAGAGGTTAGCTGCAATGGATTGCAGAAGTGTAGTTGCAGAGGCTCACCACGGCACATTAGCTGCAGACTGCACTCTTCCACTTCCTAATCACTTCTCAATCCCCAAAGGACTCTGGTGGGCCCACCACTGGGCTTCCATGTTATGTGGGCTTGGATGGCCTTGTACAGCTCCAACTCCGTCAATCATCTGAATGTGAATAAAACATTCTAAATCACACAGAGGTGTCATTACTATGTTCACTCACGTCTGGAAGTATGGTTGGATGTAAGGAGAATGATTGCACCTGAAGGTACACCCTGGTAACTGACATCTATGCGCATGTGTATCCCTGAGATACATGGCAAATTGGGTGACTGGGAAGGTGAGTACTAGCTGTGTCCCCATTGCATATCACCAACAATCTCACGACCCCCCCAATTAGGCACACGTCCATGTGTTGAATAGGGCTGTGTGACCAAATCGGTAGCAGGCCAGGAGTGGTGTCCTACATCACATGTGTCAACAGAACTTCACGACACATACCTACTTACACACATCTGTGTGGACACATACTGTAATGATATATGACATTGTCCACATGGTCAGAGGTTGGACACCATACTCACATTGCTGAAGGCACATGTCAGCCAGCACCTATCCCAAAACCATGTCTCGCTCACAGAGGTTGAGCTTGCAAAAGGGACACACTCCATTGCACATGAGCCAGTCAGTTCCTCCCTGTGTAGGGATGATGCTCATTGTGGCACAGGAGTGGACAATGAAATCAACACACCTAACAGTCAGACACCAGTGGGGTGGCCTAGACTTTATTGGCATGTGCGTGTCAGTATGGACGAGGCAATGGCCACAACTGGCAGGGACATGCTTCAGACACTTACACGAAGCATGGGTAGATGTCGAGGTTCAGAAAATGTTGGTGCAAACATGGACAACAATCATCACGGAGGGCAATGCTCCCAGCCCACCTTGCCTTGCTGGATGAGTTATGTGTTGTTTGGCGTCTGCCCATTGCCCCGTGTGAGGGTGCACGACTCACTGCCTATGGGATCTGCATAGTGCTCTGCCACCGAAGTGCGCCGATTGTCTGCTCTGCTGACAGTGATCAGGTGAAAGGGTCCAACAGGTTCACTTGTCGTATACATTGCCATGTGTGTGCTCCCCCCCAGCAGTGTGTCTGAATTGGCAACGTTGCCACACGACACTGTGTTGCTCCGACCATGGCCCTGCATCACCTTGCACAGGTGTGTGTACACATGCTTTGTTCCACACACATGCATCCAGAGTCCGGACGATGGCAGGCGTGTCCACTGTTGTGGTGGGATATGTGAGCAATCGTTGGGTCACAATAGGATGTGGCTTCAGGAACGTAGTTACTCGTCCATGAATGCCGCCTCAGCTTCATGTGCAATGTGTTCCAATAGTACGTTGTCGTGTTCAAGGAACACCAGGGGGAGCCAATCCATTAACTGGTCCGGGCAGGTGTGCTCAGCCCACGCTGTTTCACCAATCAGCAACACAGCCCAATAGGGGAGTGCCTCAATGTGGTCACTGCACACGAGCAATCTCCCATGCACAACTGCCAATACATACGCAGTATGTCAAGGCATCCCATGCACGGCTATCTCGGTTACACTCCTGTTCGTGTTCCAACAGGTGGCCCAGACACAAGTCATAGTCCAATTCATCTATGGTTGTGTTGGATAGGCAGTCATCCATGGGACACTCAAATGTGCATGTTCAGCAGTGGAACCAGGGCTGGACGCAGGTGACGTAGGTAATGCGGAAGTTGAGCCGGTAACTGATCCACAGCACTGCCAGTGGCACTGCACCCAGTAAATGCAGCATACAGGCACAGTAGTGTTCCACATGACGGGGGTGTGCATGTGTCCGGGATGGCCTGCCATTGCCTTGGTGCGTCTCGTGGAACCGGCACTCTTCTGAACTGCGGCAGTTGTATGGAGGATATGCCACAGCTCTGAGCAATGATTAGAATGTGTGTGCAACGTTGGGCTGAATGGGTTGCTGTTACCGTGTCAAGGGCATCCCATGCGGGGGTACCTCAGGCAGGGGCTTCTGTGTGTGAGTTGTGTATAATTCGGATAGTTCATTTGTGCAATGTGTGTTGTGGGAGTCATCCCCATCTGCCATGGCATCTCTCTCAGGGTGTTCCAGGCGCGTTCTGTCCTCTTGCCTTTTGCATTGTAACAATGGAGCTTTCATTCCTGATGTTTGTCTGACTACTACTTGCGTTTTTGGAATGTGATGTGGCTTTGGCGATGAGATTGAGACACAGCCTTGGGCTCATGGTGTACGGATGGTGATACACACACACATGTTTGCTTGTGGTGCCAGGTGCCCTGCAAGGCCTTGCGCTGCTTGTGCAATCACACTCCGTCTCTCTCCCTCGCGCTCTCCCTCTATTTCCTTTGTTGGGCGCATGGCAGACCTTCTTCTGTTGGATTTAGTCCTGCAGGCTGTGTCCTACGGATTGTCCAGTGAGGATCCACTAGGACTCATCCGAATAGTTGTTTTGGCTTTTGTTTGTATGGTGTTTCGTGTTGGTGTTTGCATTGCTGTATGACTGATTCTCCATGTTCTGGCGGCCACGCATGTATGTTGATTTTCATGCTTTTGCGACATAAGGCAAAATATTTGTTTTGTGATTTGTGGTGTTGGTGTGCAGTTTCTTAGTCCTGGGATGGGGGTGGGCCCGGGGGGGGGGGGGTGTTGTGGGCCTGGGTGTGGTGTCGGTGGGTGTTGTGGCCCTCTTCGGTGTCTGTGCTCCATGTTCAGTTGCTCGGGGCATCTTTTGTTCTTCATGTGTGGCTCTGGGCTGTGCTCCCTTTTGTAATGCAGACTGTGGTCCGACTTTACACCAGGTCACAGCAGGTCTTAATTTCCTGCTGCTAACGCACCCTATCGCGTGTTTTGTGTTCTTATCGCCGATCTGGCTGGTAATTGTGAATGTTGAGGTGTCGTGTTGTCACCGCTTTTGGCACGGGAACTCCTACTCTGCATCTCATTAGCGATAGTTGCGGGGGTCCTCTGTGGTGATGTTTTTTGCTGCTGCTATTGCGTGAAAACTGGTGCTGTGAGCTGTTAGCACCAGCTTGTGAATGGGGGTAAATTCATCAAGACTTTGGCTGCGATAAAGTGCAGTTAATTTGGCGATAGCTCCTTGTGAATATGCCCCATAGTTGTTTATTCATTGTATAGTGTTTACTTTTTACATTTTTTATTGAGGTGGCCCTCATAGCTCTGAGGGAGGTGTTAATCCCACTCTGATCTCGCTTATCTGTTGCACCCCAGTGTTTCCCAGCACCCTTCCAGTCCCTATAATGCTCCCATTTTGTTTTCTATTTTTTTTGCATGCCTAGCTGCTTCTCTATGCTGCCAGGCTTCTCACTTAATTTTGATATGTTCCTCTGCACTTTTCTCTTAAAAGGCAAAATGGCTGCAACACGGCACCTCACGATGTACATGTGTAGCTTAGCCCTCACGCACATGTGTGCGTATAGTAAAAATTTTTATAATTCCAAGATGGCTGCCATGTGCCTACATGCATGCACATGCAAGAAAAAGCAAGCTTGCGTACACATCACAATGCATGCACTGACGTGTTGGATAACATTTTGACTTTTATCATTCCAACATGGAGATGGCTATGTTCAAATGGCACCAACGTAAACAAACATTGGCAAGGCTATCGCGTCGGCACCTGCGTTCACAAGAAGAAGCCTTTGACAATGCTTGTTTACTCATTGTACCATTTTGTTTTTAGCACGCATATACTGAGGGAAACTGAGAGTAGAGAGGCAGGAACATGCTGATTTCTCTTCCGCAGCCCCCTGCAAATCAGCACCTTACCTAAGGTAAAAATAACAATATATGCCCAACCTAAACTAAAGTATGAAGGGATGCAGTGTTCAGTGTATTAGAGTGTATTTAAAACCTGTGCAAACAATGAAAAGAAAAGTAAATAAATACATAAATAAATAAAAATGCTAAGAGAGCCCTTCTATAACCATATGGCTTCAACCCTTAGCTGTATGTATCTGTGTGGTCAGGTCCTAGACATCCAGCCTGGGCGCAGTGCATCATGCATCCTCGAGGATTGCGGTTTGATGAGTATGGGGAGAGTCCATACAGCTGATGTATGAGAAAGACCAACTGTGACTCACTGAAGAATGCAAGAGCCAGATCATGAACTTCACTTCACTGTAAATTTGTTTATTTCAGTTAGTCAAAACCATTTCACAGCACTTCTTTAACCCCTTCCATGCTGATGACGGAACCGCTCCGTCATCAGCTACAGTTGAGCTGTGCTGATGACGGAGCGGTTCCGTCATGGCCCGGCCGCCGCGCCTGCGCCGCGCTGATTTCGCGCCTGCGCGGGCGTTCTAATGAGCGGGGCGGGTCATGACGGAACCGCTCCGTCACCAGCATAGCTCAACCGCGGCTGGTGATGGAGCGGCTCCGTCACCAGCATGCGGCCGCCGCGCGGCCGCCCCGCCCCTTTAGCGCTGCGGCGGAATAGCCGCCGCAGCGAAGGGGTTAAAACTGTCTGCAAGGAAAGGCCTACTGCAGTCACTCTCTTCACCACTGCTTCCCCATTACTTGCTTCCTGGTTGCCTGCTCTCAGAGGCGCAGACACAGCCATGGTTGCCATCCCCTTTGCCCCTCAACTTTCTTCTCCTTTCTCCTTCTTTCCTAGATGCTGGTGATTTCTGCCCCAAGACCAAGGTAACTGCACACGTTGTTGTCTGGTATGGAGCACCATACAACATTATGCTTCAGTGCCTGCTGTATTGAGTTCAACCACCATTGCATTTCTTTGTCCCAGTTGTTGATGGTAATCATACTGTGCGTGATGTATGCCAGACAAAAACTCAGAAGAATGTTCCCTGAAGGTCTTAGGTCTGCCTGTACGCTTTATGACCTCTGCCATTCCGTGATTGTTGAGGGGATTAGTAGGGTGATCGATCACCTTGTGATCAGCTGAATTAAAATGTTAACAATTTCTGGTAACAGAAGGTAATGCTGACCATTTTCACAATTTGCCTAAAGAATCTTTAGCTGCTTTAAAAATATGTCTAAAAACAACCATGACTACACAGGATTTAAAACAGGAATTTTTAGCTGCTTTAAAAGATGTCTAAAAACAACCTTGAATATCCAGGATTTAAAACAGCCTGTTCTAGGACAGTAGAGACAATAGCCCCCACCAGCTCAAGTTACAGAGGCATTTATGTTTCCTTAACAAACTTTGATCAGAGCAAGAGAAAAAATAAATAAAAGAAGCAACGAAGGTGAAATGGAAAAGCGGGAAAAAGTCATAAATAGAAAAAACAGCAATAAAAAAGAACCTGCAAGAGTGAGATAAATAGACAGAGATTGTCTGGTTGCGGATTAAAGAAAAATGAATTCGAATCAAGCTACCCAGATTAGGTATTCGGCTCCCGGACCTCCGAATACTCAAGCTGTGGGCTTCTGAGCAAAACATTGGGCCCGCACTTATTCTTTGACAAATTAAGCCCTGCGAACCTTATTTTTATCACAGAGATATTTTCCTTGCGGGATTTCTACATCAAAATGGATGTTGGTGGATTAACGGACCAACAGCTCCGGTCGTTCAGCAGCTAAAATCAAAAAAGAAACATAGATTCCACGAATGTCACAGTTACTTCACATTTCAAATGCCTTGTGCGCCAGAAAAGTCTCCTTTGAAGGGTAATCAGCCCTGCCGCATGATCCAGAAAGTTGTTTACCTTTTTGAGCTGGATATAATTCAATAACTGCCACGCACTGGACAAATACCTTAAGAACAGTTCGAAGAAAATTCTAACAGTGTGTTTTGGTATAGACAGTGTGAGGCAGGTGTTTAGAAAAGGGTCTTTATCAGGGCTGGATTTGGGAATTAAATACAGCCCTAGCAAACATGCTCAAACCAGCCCCATTCTATCTATCTATCTATCTATCTATCTATCTATCTATCTATCTATCTATCTATCTATCTATCTATCTATCTATCTATCTATCTATCTGTCTGTCTGTCTGTCTGTCTGTCTGTCTGTCTGTCTGTCTGTCTGTCTGTCTGTCTGTCTGTCTATCTATCTATCTATCTATCTATCTATCTATCTATCTATCTATCTATCTCTCTCTCTCTCTCTCTCTCTATCTATCTATCTATCTATCTATCTATCTATCTATCTATCTATCTGTCTGTTGTCTGTTTGTCTGTCTATCTATCGGTAAAAGCGCCGGGACACTCTGATCGAGTAGCCGTGCGCTATACAAACCTACGTTTAACATAACATATCCATCAATTCTCTCTTTTTCTTTCCTTCCACTGCATAATTTGAGCTGGTGGTTTACCGAGTGGCCACAATCACTTATTTTCAGTGACCAGCACTTATTTCCTATATCAGATGTTTACCGAGTGCAAGACAGGGAAAATCACTTAGAAAATAAAGACGTAGCAAGAGAAAGTTGGCAAAACAGTGACAAAAGGACAACGAAGGACCCTGCAAGAGCGGAAAAAAAGTGTCAAGGAGTGTCAGGTAGTGAATTAAAGACTAACAGCCTTGCTGTTCGTCACACTGGTGTTTAATTGCACTGGATCTTGACTTTTCAGCAAAAGGTTCGGGCACCAGCACTCTCTCGTTCATAAATGAAGCTCTGTCTCCTTCTCCTCTCTCTTCTCCCTCTCTACTCGAATCATGGCTTTCTCGCTATACCTACTCTCTCTAAACCTCCCCATACTTGCTGCAATTAATCTGGGAGCCGAGAAAGTGTAGGAGGTACCAGAAGCGGCCATGGGCATTAAGAACCAACCTCTAAGGGCTCCAGCCCACAAGAGAAATGTTTGGTGACATAAACGGTCTGTCCAGACCTGGCCTTTATTCATAGAGAAGAGTCTCTTGTCCTCACGGATGCAAAAGTTACGTGCCTTCCATCCTCAAGAGTGCCTATGAATTTCCGTTTATTTTCCACTGCTTTCTTCAAAGTCTTTTAAAAACAAATACTACAAATTCTATGAAGAAAAAAACTGGGACAGAAAACACAGGGTGGGTGGTGATATTTGCACAACAGAAGATTTATCAACATGCTGGCCAGGTACATGATAAGAAATGTGCTCGGGGATTCAGGAAAAAAGTTTAGATCTAAATTTAATGATGGTCTTCAGTTTTCAAAGGTCACATGCTTCCTGCATGTATCATCTCTGAGGAATTCAGAGTTTCAGTTTCATCCTTTTTTAGGTGTAGTGCGAAGCAGAAAAGGGCTCTCTTGGGTGTTGGACATTTAAGGGTCAATGCACTCTGAAATTGGCACAAAGGGGAGAGTCACATGACCAGGGTGAGCGTACCTCAATAGTGTAATGCCATCCAAAAACATAACTATTGGGCAAATTTGAACAAACGAGGATTATGCCAGAGAACACATTTATTGATTGGTTCTTCAAGAGTCATCATAGTTATCTGGCAAAAAAAGTATAATCCACTGCTTGACTCAATCGTCATTCATCGAACCTACATTGTAATTATAAATGTCTGCTTGCTTTCTACAATGGTCTTTCTCTTGCATACTGCAGTAGACACCAGAGCGGTGTTTTCTCCAAATCAATTTTTTTATTGACTTTACCCACCCTTCTCTATGTGCTGATAATTGTTCCTGAGAGCTGGTGTTATCTTACTTCTAGCAGTGGTGGTCATGGTAATCTGTGCTGGCCCTTGGTTAGGGATTAGCCATGATTTAGCATTGGCTATGCTCACAGAACAGTTCTCAGCCAGGCAGGGCTTAATAGGCCACATGGAGGTACAAATCAGAGCACACCTAGAGCAAGGCAGTATTATAAACCAAAATAACCTCAGTGGTTTCAACTTTACCTCTTGCTTCACTTAATTTCCCCATTGGATTTTTATTCCTTTCTCTTTTGCTGACCTAAACTCTGTCATGCCATAAGTGTCCAAGATTTGGCAGAGACGATACACACACATCCTTGCATCTGAACATTTAGAGAGAGATTTTGGAGCTAGGATCAAGCAAGGGTCTAAAAAATGAAAGTGTATGTTCTTTTGTACCCATCCCCTTCTGCTTCTGTGACGCAGTGTTGCAATAAGAACAATGTAGTAAAATGAACAAAAAGGAGTGACTCAATGCTCCACAGTCACACTAGGGGTTGCTACGACAGCATCCAAATTGGGAGAATCTTGACTGACAAAATGATCCTGGAACAATGATCCTGGAACCAGTTGCCCTATAGCTGCATTGCTGCAGTGCATCGATAATGCTTTCTGCCTTCTTTCATCATAAGACAGTGGTTTATCAGCACCCTGCCTCAACACAAATTATATTTCATTCTCCCTCCATCCTCCATCCTCATTTCCATTTTCACTAACACATTGATCTCCTTTACAACTACGAGAATCTCCAAGCTATTATCCTAGAAGGCTTTGAGATACAACTCTCAGAAGCCCTTTCTAGAGGCTGCAATCAGTCTGCCAGCAGGATCTAGCCTTATCTGTGCAGGTACATTTTTGCAAATATGGGCATTGAAGTTGGAAAGAATTAAATAAAGTACAGGACATTGGCAATTATGCCTATTTTCAAGGAGAGTATGGTTATATTATAGAAAATGCACAAACTACTGCATAAACTCTTATGCATGCATAGGCAGGTCTAGCTTTTCTCTCTCTTGTCTGGTACGAGTGATTGTCCAACTCAAAATAGACCCCTTTATCTAGTATATGAGGCTGGAGAATATGTTTGCCCATGTCCTTTCTCTTGCTCTAGCCTGCCTTTCTGATGTGATTGTTTGGATTGATATGACTACATTAGTATAATGTCCCGGGAATGTCTTACGTAAATTTGTCAGTATGTCTAACCAGACTCGGTCAGGACAAATACAAATGCGTACAACATATAAACATGGAAGTTGTAAAATCGCACTTTCAGCAAAAGCGTTTTTGTCTTGGATCCCTGAACTGTGGAGAAGGTGTGTTATTCATGAGGAGTGCAGGACATGCCCCTGTAGTCACACATTCATCAAGGCTTTGTACAGAATTAATCCTGCTGAAAGCCCAGGATCCCCTAAGCTGCATATGTTACGACTGAAACATGTCAGCTTGATGTAGGGTGTAGGACCATTCTCTTCAAAACACCATCCTATTAGAACTGTTTTTAGATATACCAGATACACCACAATAAAGGCATACCTTGTTGTTCCAAGGTACTTCTATTCTAAGACCCCAGCAGAAACCTATCCTAAGTGCTCCCTGGTATATGGTTGAGCCCAGCCCAGTTTCTAGGGATCAAGATGAGGCCCGAAACATGCTACTAATAGGGCACAAGAATTGCTACCATTTCTTTAAGGTCAAGCTGTCTACGTCTTGTGTTTTTTTTGTGTTAGTTTGTATGATAAACGTATAGAACACCTTTTGGTGTAACGTTATTGCAGATGGGAAGACGTATCCTATTAACTCCCTCTCTTCTCCCCATCGTAGTGTGCCACCTTCTGATCTCCTTCTGCAATGCTAGTTATGATACATTCAACTGTAACCATGCAGATCCCTAGTAAGGGTAACAAGAAAAATACAACATTTAGCCAGAAAAAATTCAAGGGTTGAACTGACCAATTACAATACAATAACTACTGATTTGGATTTGGCAATTTGTAGTGAAATACTACCAGCATTGATAATACTGAAAAAAATGTAAGTGGAAAGGTGCCTCTGGGTGGGAAAGGAAAGAGGAGACCATTATATTTTGGTGGGAAAGTAAGTTGAGGCAAGAGTAATCCCCTTGAAGTAACATACAGAATCGAAAAGCAAAGCGGTAAGGGTTAGTGGAGAGTATACCTTTGAGTTTTGTTAGTAAAGCAGAATCCCTCTGAGAAAGTGGAACAAGCAGTCAAGGACCATAAGAAGCGCAATATAATAGGGTTGCCATTGTTGTTGTAAGTAAATGACAGAAATGGGGAGTCAAGCAAGTGGTATGTTTCAATTTAATGATCTCAGTAGAGGTTAGACACTGTGAAGGTTGTCATTCATGCATCATTACATTACAGATAGGAACAGGTGTTTTTTGAGATATCTATTAATTACCGATTTGTTCCTAAGATCTATCTAAGACACTTAGCCAGCCATCAGTGATCTCTGGACCTACCTGCCTAGGTTCTCAATTTTAAACGTCATGCTCTTGCTTTTCTAGACTTTTCCATGCTTTTTTCTCTAAATGGAAATTGAACAAAGCATCACATTGTTATCAGCTTCCTAAACCTGTGATTGCATCCTGCAATGAATAATCCTCCAACAATAGGTGCAAGATTTCAATGTAGAGTAGCACAAGTAAATATTCTTAACAACCTACTGTACTCTGGTTGGTCAAAAGTTCAAATGATTGCTTGTTATGTTCATATGTGTATTCAGTGTCCCTTGCTCAAAGATTGGTGGGCGTATACTAAATCAAGATTGAAATGATCAAAAATACACATTTTTATTTTATGTTGGTGTCCATCATCCACAGTGGTTTAACTCACCTCATCTATGCGAACCTTTATTTATTTTTCATACATTCAAAAAGTCTTTCCAATGTCAAGCTAATTTCCTTTCATACAATTTTAATACCCCTGTCTCCATTTATTCCCTGTGTTTTAGTTCCCCTCCTAAGTCTTACAACCCAGTGCTTTTTAGGTCGAGCCTGAGCCAGCATGCAAGCGCTGGTCTGGCCATCTGTTGTAGTTCAGCAAGTGAGAGAAGCCCCACCCACTCCCTTGCCCATATTTTTGATTGGCTTGTGTCTTTGTCCTTCGTAAATGCTGGCTTCTGATTTTGTAATTAGCTTGTTAGTCCCTCCTTAGTACAGCAATGTCGTAATTTGTATCCTCCCATGGCTACTGGCCCCTTTACTTGGTTGTTAAACGGTGCATGTACTATTTTCTGTCATGATTTTCTCCTACTGCAGGCACGACAACGTGCCCAGCCGGGACAATGACAGCCACTTGTTTTGTTAGCCATCACACTGTGCAGGGTGTGATGACCGCTCCTCTCCTTTCGCTATTGCAGGTTTAGCTTCTCCCTTATGGCTTAGCACCACCAGATGGGGAAAAAACTTGCCAGTTATTTGCATTTATTTGTTATTTTTTTATGTAACGCAAACTCGATCCAAAGGTATTGGAGTGTCTACATCCACACCACATGCATTACAGAAGGAAACATTTATTTTTGGTAGTTGCCGGAGATTTTTATTTAAGATGACTGAGTGGGTGGAGTCAAGGCTGTTCTCCTTATTCTGTCACTGTGGTTGCCACTCCCACTTCATGTATTGTTTGCCACCAGGGGCAGAAGCTCTGTCTTCACAGGGGTGGGTGAAATACCACTCTATGACCCCGCTGCCAGACCTGGAAAAAACCTGTAAGTTATTTGCATTTTATTTGTTTAGCACCAACGCGATACGTAGGCATACGTAGGTATTGGAGGGCTTTGCACACCACATACATTACAGAAGTAAACGTTCATTTTAGGTAGGCATGCAGAGATTGTTATTCCTGACAACTGCATGGGCGGAGTCAAGGCTATTCTCCTTATTCTGGAACTCCGGTTGCCATGGAGCCAATGATGCCGTACGGTGATTGTGCAGGGCCAATGGCTAAGCAGGTTCTTGTCCTGACCGGAGCGCCCATCCTTGTGCTACTTCTGCAGGTGCAGCCTTAAAAACGATTGCTTTTCCTGTAGAAGTTCTTCGGGGCATAGCCCAGGGCA
Organism: Lissotriton vulgaris; assembly: GCF_964263255.1. Classification (NCBI taxonomy): domain Eukaryota; kingdom Metazoa; phylum Chordata; class Amphibia; order Caudata; family Salamandridae; genus Lissotriton; species Lissotriton vulgaris. The sequence continues at coordinate 770,899,923 of NC_141699.1, read as the reverse complement.
AATCGGAGGTGGTGGGCGCTGTGGTACCTGCGGCAGGTGCCTTACACCCAGAGGTGAGGGGGCTGAGAAGGGAGGGGTGCCCTGGTGTAGCGGCCCAGAGCATATATTAGTTAGTTGAATGTTTATTGTTGTTCTAAAAATCCGGCTCCTACAGTACTTGCTAAAATATATCCTTGTAGTATGCCTATAAATCTATACATCAGATGGTGCAATACATGCGTTACTGCAGACAGAGCGAGCGGCAATCCACACTGGGAACAGAAGGCTGTAGGAGATCAATTCTCTAAAAAAAAATGCGCGTAGCAAGGAGACAAGGCGTCATGTGCCCTCCAAACCCATGAGCTTCAAAACAACCTAAAAACATTAGCTTTTTGTGGAAGTGTGCCATAGTGGGACCTTTTTTTTAATGGGCGAGTTGTTTCCCACTCCCTGCAGTTTCACTTTAATCACTCAAACCTGGGGAACATTTTTTTTTCTTTTTATTTAATAAACGTGGTCTAAGTCTGTCCTCACCACACAATGCGGTGGCAGAAATTCGCAACATTTTGTAGCGTTGTTGCTGTGAACTCCTCCAAGTATGTTCACATCATGGCGTATTTATAATATGCTAAATGGCCAGCAGTGTCGGTGCCGGTGTAATCTTCACATGTGTCTTCTCCTAATGCTGTTGTTCTCTCTATGTACGGTACGCACTTTAAGACAGTCTGATTCCTTGCTACCTAAATGGTTCATGACAGAGCCGGAAGTGTGTCACACTGGTGTTTTAGGACCTGGAAAAATTATGCCTTTATTCCAAAAATGATTGGCCCGGGGACTATGCCTCATGATGTGGACAGCAGAGAGGCTAGGGGAAACAGCGGGTATGATACAATCTGTGTTGGTGAGGCATGAATTTACACATACACACTGCTTTATGGGCATGGAAGCGAGCAAGAAAAGGCCCTTTGTGTTCCAAGTTTCCACATCTGGTCATTTGACATAACAATTACTGCGCCCAGAAACCAATAATTAAGGTGCTCTACTTGCTTTTTAGGAAGCATCTGGTCTTGGTGAACTAAAGCAGGTGAGCACACATATATTCAGCAAAACACCAGAGAGGCAATAAAGCCCAAAATAGTTTTAAAATACACATATATTTTATTTATTGGTCTGTCACAATTTTAAGCTGATCCTTAACTCTCTTCAAGTAGAGTGGTGTGGCTCACTGGTTAGAGGCGGCAGACCCGGAAGCAGAGGTCGGCCCGGGAGCAGGGTTCGATTCCCGACACGGCAGGGTCTTGGGCCATGGTCAGCGGACTCGATAATTCTTGCCTCGGTGCCTACTCCAACCATGGGTCCCACTCAGCAACTCTGGGCAATAGCTTGCTTAATCTCTACTAACGCCCCCATCAGCGCCGGGGATGCTTGTCTTCACTTAGGAGATGCCCAGGAGGGACCATCTCACAGGGAAAGCCAGGATGGGTTCCCCAGCGTTATACAGCGCCAGGACGCCCCTTTGCTGGGGCAGCTGTGCGTTTTACAAGTATACGACATTTAACATTCAAGTCACTCAGGCCTTCCATACCAAACTGTTTAGTGCACCCAGCACTTTGTGATGGGCTAAGATTTTGCACTAATGTGGTGACACTGCAGCTGCTTTCTATATTGTTTTATGGTACGAAAGAAGCATTCCTTTTAGACTTTGTTACTTAGCCAGTATGTGTTAAAGTTCCTGCCTACTTGCATTTTGTTGGGGAAAGATGTGACAAATCTATGGTTGCACCGAGAAAGCTTTGTATTTCTGAGAACTAGACAACATTCGTAAATGCCACACAATGTGATATCACTTTAACACCTAAATGCAACAATCGGCAAAAGAAAGTTGTCATGCCATTGTGCGTTAAAGGGCCTGCCTCGGCGCAGCAACACAAGTGGCGCCATTTTTATTAGTAATTTGATCTGTTTCAGCAAGAATAATTTTTTTAAATCTGCAAATCACGTAGAATATTAGAGATAATTTGGCAACCACTCCATTCCATAATTATGCAGAAATCTCAGCACTGCGGGATCACATCATTCTAGTGACCCTAAGTCTTATCTTCCAAACAATAAAATAGGCCACTCAAAGCGAAGGTCCTAATGTTTTTTTCACTAAATTGGAAGTAACACCTTGTTGGGCAATTGCTGTTGGTGACAGCATATACCACCCAATTTGGCATTTCTAGAGCATAGCTGAAGCCTTCCATTTCTGCACTTGTCATTGCAGCCTTTTTTCTACCACCTTATAGTCTAGTGTAAATTGTAGTGCAACAACCTGGGAATCATTTGCCCTTACATTTGGACTTGGAGAAGATTTACCAAGATCCACTAAAGTTATTTGAAACACCTTTTTCTCTTTTTTTCTGACCAGTAAATAGGGCCTAAGAGTAACTCAATGAGCAACTGCAGTGTGTGAGGCTACCATATTAAAGGAGTGCTGGAGTGGTGTCTAGTCGAGCATTTTAAAACACGTTGTTCATAAATGTTTTTGCAATTTTTGTAAGTGACGGCAAACATTTCCTATTTTTCAGTTCCTACCCACTTGCAGTTTGTAGGGGAAAGATGTGGGGGGAAAGATGAGGCAAATTCATGATTTAGCACATAAAGCAACACATTTCTGGCAAATAGACAACATGCTGAATTCAGCAAGGAGTAATTTGCCTAGCTCTCTCAAGGTTTTCCCACGTAAGGTATTGCTGAAATTGAAAAAAGTATATGATAAGTTGGAACATTTTAATGTATAAATGTTGGCACAGAAGACTAGTGCTTTAGGCAGTGCTGCTAGCTGATTCTCTCGTCCTGTCAGTAATTCCTCATTCTAAGTCCTCTAGACAGTGCTGCAGCTGTGCCTATCTTCCCAGTGGTAATTCCTCATTCTAAGTCCTCTAGGCAGTGCTGCAGCTGTGTCTCTTTCCCCAGTGGTAATTCCTCATGTTTAGTCCGGTAGACTCCTCTAGTAAAAAAGCATTATCCTTTACAACGCCAATAGCTCTAACTTTAAAAAATGCAAGACGGATTGCATTGCAAATGCTTGTTGTATAATGGCATTCTAGTGTTTACCTTCAATTCTGTGATTTATGATAAGTTATATACATTATTAATGGAAACAATACCTAAGAATGATGTTTTGGTATGAACCTATTCATCGTTGCACCCTTCTTGTGAGTGTGTTATGGTCTAAACATCATTTAGCTAATAGAGACGTGAAAAATATGCCTGTGTGGAGAGTTTACTTTCTGATTGGCTGTTGTTACTTTTTTTAACACCTTGCCTGCGTCGAACGTTCAGCTCCAGGGCTGAACGTTCAAAAAACGGGTGGGGCACCGTCGGCCACCGGACGTTCGCAGCACTACCAAGGTAGTGCACGTGACGACTGTTGGCTGACGGCAGCAGCCAAGGCGTTAAGATACACATACTCCTGAATATTTCCATCTTAGATTGAACTCCTTATATCGGATCTCATGTTCTTGCCACATTATGGAGAACATACCAAGTGTTTATGTTGCTGCATATATGAAACCTCCACTCTTTCCCTTAATTCTCAATATGTATCTTATAGAATTCTTTAAGACCTGCCTTTCAGCTGTTAATAGCTATCATCTGTTGATGAACTTGACAAACGATTAAACAGTTCCATGAATTTGGTGTGAGTGCAAAACTACTAAAATTAGCCATCTGTTGAAAGGTCACTATCATAAACATATCTCAGTAATTCAATACAAATGAACTGGCTTTCAGACACTGCATTGCCTTTTATGAATTCCAGCCATTCATTAAAGAGCAGGTTTGTGTTTTAAGATGTAGCAACTGCCTAATGACCTTTTACCGTTGCTTGATGAATGAACTCCAGAGTCCATTTAACACACAGCTGAATACAAGCAGACCTTTAATACCGGTGACAAGCTAGCTCCCCACTTATTAGGCCTAGTTGAGTTTTATTCTTAAAAAATGTTATTAGCCCATCAGCATTTTTGTGACTGTACAGAAGTCGAGTGTTGTCCCTACTCATTGTTATTGTTAATGCACATCAAGCTACATATAATATCCTTAAACATTCTTTATCAAGAGCACATTTGTGGAATATATAGACTACATCTTATCAAGGGTTAAATCAATAGTAATCACATATACTACTGTATGCTTAGGTGCATGCCTGTCTCCTGTGTTGAAGGTTTTCAGGCTTCAGGTGAGAAAACCCAAGCACCACATTTAGAACTAGGCACTAACACAGCATCAATGTCCTGCTGCAGTAATTAGGTAGCCATATTGTGTTTGTAATTGTTAGACCTGGCTTGTCCAGTGGGTTTATCCCCAGACTTTTTGTTTTTTGGCCTTCTGTTTCTGACCTGTTTTTGTTGGTTTTATGAATCTTGGCACTTTACTATTGCTGATCAGGGATACATTGCATATGCTCTCCCTGTAAATTATTATGATGGATTGGTGTTCCATGATTGGTAAATTTGATTTACTGGTAAGTCCCTAGTACAGTGTACGGTGTGTGTCCATGGCCTGTAAATCAAATGCTGCTAGTGAGCCTGCAGCACTGATTGTTTCACCCACATGAGCAGTCTGAAAATGTACCTCAGACCTGCCAAAGCAGTTTATGTGCATAGCTTGGTACTGCCATGTAAACCCGGCAAATGGACTCACTTGCCAGGCCCTAACCTTCCCTTTTCATAAATGTGAGTAACCCCTAAGGTAGACCCAAGGTACCCCTGTGGGCAGGGTGCAGTATATGGAAAAGGTAGGACATGCCCTGATGTGTGTGGCATGTCTTGATAGCGAAATACTGGCAATTTTGTTTTACACTATTGAACGACTATCTGTCCCATAGGATAGAATGGAAGTTTATTTATAACATCTTACAAATATAACCTCCCATTGGCACAAGATCGAAAGATGGAGTTTATTATCCCTGAACTCAGAATATAAAAATGCATCTTTTAGCAAAAATTATTTTTAGATTGTGTGTTTGAAAATACCACTTTTAGAAAGTGGGTAGTTTCTTGCTTAGCCATCCCGTATGCCACTGCTGGTTTGTGGATTAACTGTTTGGCTTTTGAATGACAGGGGCTGGCCCTGTGCATTCTCTCAGGGGGTTGTATGTGTATCCTGCCTTTCCTGGATGAGTCAGGGCTGGGCTGAATAGACTTGTGCTGCATTTAGAGTAGAGGGGAGAGATTTCTTTCACACCTGAATGGGCCTGTCTCCCTTGGACAATGCTGTCTCCACCTCCTGCCAGGCAGCTGCACCAGAGAGGACAGAAATGTTTTTTGCTGGGCAAAGAGCTTTTCTGCCACCAGAGAACAAAGGAAATTGGGCTATAAAAAGTGGGCCCAGACCCCTGAACTTTAGATTACTGCTGAACTAACGAATTTGCCAGGAAGAAGAACCAGGAAAGCTGTGCTGTCTGCTGTTGGGGTTGGCCTTCAATTATTGTGTTGGTCTTAGGCAGGGAATGGAATAGAATGTGCTTTCATCATCCTGCTGTTAGAGTTTTCTCCAAGGACTTGAAGCAGAGCTTGCCTCTTGTTGGAAGTCTCAGGGAAAGAAAATACTTGAAAGATTACTTATGGGATTCAAGAGGAACCTTTGCCAAGGATAAGAGCTGGAGAAACTGAAGGAGGAGTACTGCCCCTTTGCTGTGTGCTGTTTAGGGATGGCCTTCAATGGCTGTTTCTGTCACAGAAAGGAAAATGACTTTGCTGTGGGCTGTGTCCCCTGCTTGAGGAAGCTCTCCATGGGCTTGAAATAGAGCTTGCCTCCTGTTCTGAAGTCTCAGTGTCTCACAGACTTTATCCCCTCTGTCATCCTGCAACTGAAACTCCTTGTTCAGCTGCCACAGAGGGAAATTGTAACACTGACATTGGTGAGCGATGCCATACCCTGCACCAAAGCTGTGGGCACTGCTCGTGAAGAGCATGATGCACTACCCCGACTTGCACTGTAGGTTCAATGCCTGTAGATGCTGTGCAGCATTGACTGAAAAGCCGTCACCGAGGCGCTGCCTACACCAGAGCCGATGACACTGTTCCTGACGCTCATGACGCACAGTCCCAATTCGCACTGCATCCCCGACTTCCCCGACCCTGGTGCTACATCAATGCGGAGCCGATACTCAACGTTGGTGACTCCCATATCCTTTGACACCGCACCGTCATAAGGAACCGCCGTCTCGCCGCCACCATGACGTCACCTTCCCAGCACCAGTAAGGAACCGATGCCTCACCTCCCCGACAACACTAAGGAACCAACGCCTCACCTCCCCTGCATCGCAGTAAGAAACGAAAGCCTTCCCTCCCCTGGGGTCTTAAGGAACTGACACATCACCTCCCCTGTGGTTGTAAGGAAACAACGCCGCCCGGCGTCAACGAAGCATCACCGTGCTCGATATTTGCTTTCACCGTTTCCAAGGTACTATTCTTTGGGGGCTCCATGCGACTCTCGGGCCTGACGTTGCACACCTCACGGTCGGCACCATACTTTGGTATTTCTACCTGTCACGACATTGTGATAACTCCAGGGGGAGTGTTTTGTTGCTACAAACTTTCTTTTAGAGAACAACTTCTTTTTGAGGCTATTTAGATTATTGTATTGTGAATTTTTGTTGTTTTGTTCTTGTTTGGTTTAGATAAATATTACTTATTTTTCTAAACTGGTGTGGTATCCCTTTGTAGTGTTTTCACTGTATTACTGTATGTGTGCACAACTGCTTTACACACTGCCTCTGAGATAAGCCTGTCTGCTTGTGCTAAGCTACCAAGGGAGTGAGCAGGGGTTATTTTAGAAGTGTATCAACCGTACCCTGAATAGGAAGAAGAGTCCCTACTTGGACAAAGGTGCCACCATTGCCAACTAGAGACCCCCATTTCTAACAGTTGTTAATTGCCACATGTGTGTTTCCCTGTTTATTTGCAACAGAATTACTAGAAAATGCCACAATATATGAACATCAGTACCATGACACTTGTCTAGTTGCTCTTGATTAACAGAGAATATATTCCAATACGCTCATTTATCTGTGCTTTTTTGAATGCTTGTTCCAAACAAGAAGGGAGTGAGTTTGCTGTTGGGCTGAGGTAAGGAGAGGTAAGGCTGATATAATAATCTTCCCGCTGAGTGAATTGCTTTGTGGGTGACAATCCAAATTATACAATGTCCCTCATTACATGAAACTGGGCAGGAGGACTGGAAAAAGTTTGCAATTGACCTCCTGACCAAAATATATTGCACATCACAATGTCAGGAAATGGTTTCCCAAGATGTGTAGCACATTTTGTTTTATTACTATTCTTCTGTCTTGAATAAAGTCCTGTTTAATGAAATTAGGGTTGAAGTATGTAGACACAAATTTGTAAAGCTGGGTATAAACTGTAAACTAGTATCACTTTAAATATACTTTTAGATGTATTGTTTCATTTATCCATGAGAGGAGGTGTTTACTTGGTCATATGTCAGGGTGGAAGAGTCAGGAGACTCCTAAGGGTTCCCAGTGCATCTTTGTGTTCCTGTAAGACCTTATAGGTGCTTGCACAAAGCTTACCTATGTATGGGCCAACAACACTTCCCCTGTGCTAATTACTCCCATCTGTGCTAAGTAGCTGTTCCTTACGTCTTCTCAATAAGCAGCTGCCAATGCATGGTTTGTGGCGCTAGCATTGGTTATCTGGAAGTAATCTCGCATGGTCATGTCGTGTGGAAGGTACCAGGCTGAAGCAGATACTCTGGAGTATATTTGCAACAAAATGTCAGAGCGAAGAGCTGCGCCAAATTTAGCAGCGCCACGCTCCGACATTTCCAAAACAGAGAGATGTGCTACATTTATTACAATGCACACCCCTGTGTTTTCGTTGGCGCTTGCATTTAAATTAGCTGCCTAGCATCATCGCAGAAACACTTGCACCATGGTGCAAGGGTGCCTGTGTTGCAGGGTATGAATGCGTTTGTGCAGTAAGGTGTCCCTTCCTGCACATAAACAATCCATAATGGCGTTTTGTTCCTTCTGTGTATGCTGCAGCATACATGGAAGTAGCAAATTGTTATTATTTAATGATTATATATGTGCAGGAAGGGACACCTTCCTGCAGAAAAACAATAATTAAAAGGTGTTTCGCTCTTACTATGTGTGCTGCAGAATGCAGTGCACATAGAAAAAGCAAAAACGAGGAGAAATAAAAGCATTTCTCCTTGTTTTGCCATTCTAACGCCTGCTCTTCCATGGAATTTGTTTTTGGCACTGTCTCAGATTTAATCGTCATTGTAAATCTGGGGCAGCATCAAAAGCAATGGGTGTTGTGGTGAAACACCCAGAGCAACACCCATTGCACGCCCCTTTCTCACAGATACCTGTATGAAAGGGTACCATACTTACAAAGTGGCATAAAGCCACAAAAAGTGGCTTAACACTACTTTGTAAATATGGAGCAGGGCATTGCGCCACCGGAACATAGTTAAAAATGAATTTCCTGTAGCTCAATGCCCTTGAAAACATGCCCGTCTGTGTTTTGCATCTCAGAATGGCTCATATTTTTTTGCAGTCCGACTCACATGACTATCTGAGAAGCGGTTATTGAACTATGCATTGGGGTTCAGACAAGTGACTTATTATCTTTTCTCTGCTCCTTGCTAGCCAGTTGTGTTTGGGTATCATTAGCCATGTGTTTATGGGTCATCTGATGTCACAGATAGTGGATGTAGGAGGCACAGGAGAGGGAGTGTCATCTAGATGTGTGGTGCAATATCTGTACATGTATCTAATCAGCCAGCACGACTCAGTATTGAAATATGCGTCCTTGCGATCTTCTGAGATTCGATTGGCATCTGCAAGACACAATAACATCTTGCACTGAAAATCATTGGACATGTAGCGAATTGTAATTTAGAATCATACTCACTATATATTGAACTGATTATATCCTCTGCACATTAAACAGACAAAGAGCACCTGTGGCACCTTTGGGCTGTGTGTAGTTTGTGGAAGTAAAACATTGGGCCATATTAGCAAGAACTATCGATATTTATCGCAAACCGCGCTTAGTGCGTTTATTTTTATCGCTGCCTATCGCTGGATATTTTAGCGGAGAAAACATGCTATTAGCCACGTTTATCTCCACTGATAAAATATCCAGCGATAGCGGCAAAATGCCTGAATATCGCTGGAAATCCTGCGATGTTCATGCAGTAACGCCATGGTGGACTTAGCCTGATAATCCACCTCCCATTGGTGAATACAGGTAAGTCAGGTTTCAAGCAGGTGTTAATGTCTAGCGATGATCGCGTGACTTTTTTTATCGCTTCGCCTGCGTTGCTAATAGGCGATAGCTGTGTTAGCAACTGCTTTCAGTCGCTACCAGTTTGGGTACACCCACTTTGCATGCCATTAGCGACTTGCAAAGCGGGCCCCAAACCGGTCGCTATTGCCTGGAAGCTGTCGTTAACTGCTGTTAGCAACAGCTTGCTGATAGGGCGATAGAAATATTGCTACTTTAGTGGCAAAAAGTGCCGCCAAAGCGGCGATATTGCCCTTGCTAATATGCTCCAGTGTGTTTTGCTCTGCTGTGCTTTATATCTCTCCCGAGGAGTCGAGCATTGGTACCAGACATGTGCCTAAGGCTTGAGTCAGATGGTCGTGTGCCATACTGTCTTTGATAGAGACTGTGGGATAATGATTAAGTTTCTCTTCCATTCTGGGAATCCAGCTGCATGACAGTATTGTACACATAACACCTAACTTATGTGATCATTATTTATGTATGTTACATTTTTGTGTAGCTCTGTTCCCCTGACACCTGAAGAGCAACTTCACTTTAGGAAGGCAACACAAGTAATCAAACACCTTGTACCTTTCAGGTCACTAGTGTGAACTATAAAGGTGTTGGTGTTGGCAATCACTTATGCAAATGTTGAAGATGAATAAGTCCCAGATGACTCCTACATAAACAAAAGTTGCTAACAGAACACTGCCCTGGGATGTCCAAACAAAAAGAGAAGTAGAAAGAAGGCATAAAGATTTTCCAGCGACAACAGATCAAATTAATATTGATTTGATTTCGAAAGAAAATTACAAACAGGCTTTCCTAAATATTGTTTCCAAAAGATAGAAAACATTATTCAACTCAAAGAAACGAAAAAGTTACATTAAAGACTCTATAGGAAAATACTGTAGTAATGTAATGTACATATTAATAACTTAAAGTACATAAAACAGAGACATCAGCTTCACATAAAAGTTTGTCGCTTAAAAGCTCATCTTCTGGCAGCTGGCAGTGTGAAAAAAAATCTGGTGCATTAAGTATTAGCAGAAAAATTCGACTGCCTAGGGGCCTTCACTGGGTTTAATCTGGCACGGCCCAAATAGAACAAGTAGCTGTTGTACTGATGAATGGAGAGGAACTGAGACACATGAAGTGACTGGGGAGAGGTCTTTTTGAGAACGCAGCAATAGCTAGATGACGTTTAAGTGAATATCAGTGCAGTTTCCCCTCCCAATCAACCAAAAAATGAACCAGTGCATCAGTGCATGTGATCCAGACAATTTACCCGTTTTGCGGTTTACCACATTCTCATTAGTTGTAATTTCAATTCTATAGTTGCATTTTTTAAATCCATGCACCAGCTTAAAATCACCTTAAATAGCATTTACACCATAAAAACATTAATTTGAAACAAAACAAATTCACAAGCAACACATTTACCTGTGGCTAGCTGTCACTGTTAAATTATATAAAAACAGCACTTTTTTAGATGATGCTCAACTAGTTTCCCGAATAGAGTAAGCAGAAGGATATTTGACAATTACATGCAACCTATCATCTTTAGCTTGGCTGCTTCACTGTGCGGGTTGGCTTCAAGTTATATCAATATGTAGAATGATTGTAGTATTCTTTCTCTAAGCTAAAAATAAAATCAGAAAGCATGTAAAAGCAAAGAAAATTAAACGGGCAGTGACTGGGTTTGAGAGTCGCTTGATGAAGTAAAAGTCCAAAATAACGAAATAAGGATTGTCTTTGTTGGGAAAGGAGAGAAGTATAAAGGACGATTAGTAGGTGAGGTCAGAAATTGGATTGGGAAAAATAATACATGTCAAAATGACTCAGTTGATTTACTGGGAGACAGGAAATGGGGACAGTGCTTACTTGGGAAAAGAATAAGTGTTGGACCCAAAACATTGCTCAGATGCCTGTAGCGAGGTGCCAAAAACCAAGGCTTTATTCCTCTTCATGCATGTTTAGCTTCAATAGTTCTTTTTAGGTCGAGCCTAGCCAGCACACATGCGCTTTCCACAAGACCTGCTGTAGTCGATAAACAACTTTGCTCATGCCTGCTAACTTCTCCTTGGTTTGGTGGAGTGTCACTCTTTTTTGCTGCTTCCTAAATGGTGAATGCAGCTACATGTCACTTCCATGTTTTCTCACAAGAGCACTTGCCAAGAACAATTTCCTTTCACTTCCATTCTTTATGTGGTGTTTTGACAAACTATTTTTCATGTTTCCGGCGCACCACAATTTCAGGTGCACTCGGTTTGCTTTCTGCCCGTCTATACTTCCTCCATTAAAATGCTTTGCTTTCTTAATACTGGAACATAGTGCCAATATCGGCCCAGACCCGCTTACATACAACCCCCCATCCCACAATAACCGACACCACACAAGTTGATGGAGAAAGTTGTTGCAGTTTATTAGCATATACATTATGCCAACATGTTGGGTTAACTTACGGGCGATCCAGAGCAGGCCGCCTCTCGCGACCCGCCCACCTGACCGAGCTATAACCCCCCCACGGTGTTAAACCGTAGGGGCGTTATCAGTTTGGGGGGGGAAGGTCTAACCCCTACCCCCGGCGAACCTCTCGTTCGCCCATTTACTCAAACCCCCCCCCTCGGGGGGCAGAGCGTTGGCAACCCCCGGTTGCTCAGGTCCACAACCGCCCGAAGGACTAACGGGGCGCCGTCAGTCCCCCAGGATCCTTTTACCGTGGATCTCCCTGGGGGATATATCGCTCACGCACCCTTCCGGTGCTCCTGTAGAGGGTACCCTTCTGTACCTTCCTGTATTGGATCGCCCTGTAACTCCGCCTGCAACACAAAAACAATTCATTAGTAGTAGCCCCCCCCCCACCCCGATCTGCCCAAGAGCAGGGTAAGCGGATGGGAGGGAAAAAGAACGCCGGGCAGTCCTGATCCGCGCTGCGGGATTCTCCAGAGGTGGGGGGCGAGGGTCTACACGCCGCTGTACAGGAACAAAAGAGGACGCATGACCCTCGCCCCCCGGGCTATATAGCCCTCCCCCCCTTCTCCCCCAGGACAGGAAATGACCTCACGTGTGGGGAATCCTAGGTTATCCACTGGCTGACCACCGCGTCAGCCAACCACTAGACCGCTCAGGGTCAGTGCCATCCTATGGCACTAAGGATGGCCGCCCTCGCAGGTAGCCACCTTTGGTGTCCCGGGGCAGCCTGTCATAGTGCCAATATCGGCCCAGACCCGCTTACATACAACCCCCCATCCCACAATAACCGACACCACACAAGTTGATGGAGAAAGTTGTTGCAGTTTATTAGCATATACATTATGCCAACATGTTGGGTTAACTTACGGGCGATCCAGAGCAGGCCGCCTCTCGCGACCCGCCCACCTGACCGAGCTATAACCCCCCCACGGTGTTAAACCGTAGGGGCGTTATCAGTTTGGGGGGGGAAGGTCTAACCCCTACCCCCGGCGAACCTCTCGTTCGCCCATTTACTCAAACCCCCCCCCTCGGGGGGCAGAGCGTTGGCAACCCCCGGTTGCTCAGGTCCACAACCGCCCGAAGGACTAACGGGGCGCCGTCAGTCCCCCAGGATCCTTTTACCGTGGATCTCCCTGGGGGATATATCGCTCACGCACCCTTCCGGTGCTCCTGTAGAGGGTACCCTTCTGTACCTTCCTGTATTGGATCGCCCTGTAACTCCGCCATGGCTCTGGGTGTGGCCGCCGCCGCCCCAGAGCCCCCCCACCTACTAGCTTCCTATTAGTACAACCTGCTGCTCCTAGTGCTTTCTGCTATATCAACCAAAGATAGTCATATCAACTTCCATTAAATGAAGCCAGTCTACATCAAGGCGCACCGTGCCTTTGGCAAGTAACAACCCAAGCCTGATGAAACAAGTTCTCCTATGCTTCATGCCAGTTCCAAGTTGTCGGGCGACACTATCCACCTCTCATTGGCGCCAAGGACCTATTGCATTGCAATCACCGTTATCCCTTGGCTCAGGCAAGGACAAGTCCGCTCTCTTCCTCAGTACCGCCAAGCTGGCACGCAACCAAACTTCCTTCTCACCTCTGCCGCCCTCCGGACAGGTAACTGACAGTGATGTCCCTGAACTGCACACTGTCTAGCATATGGCCTCCCACCCTTACTTAGACATACTGGGGACATACTCACCATCAAGGTCCCGCCAGACGGCTCACTCCCATAAAGCCGACCCTACTGTAGGCTAACAAACCCCTTGCAATGCATAGCCTCACTGGGACGACACGTAACTTTCAACCCATGGGGACCGAATTGTAAGTCCACGACGTCTGAACTATGCCTGCCAACTCCTCATGAGACACTTGTACAAGTCTTCCCCCTGTGCCTGGCCTTCGAAGGACCTTATGAAGCTTGTAACAAGCAGCCTGTCCAACTGTATATACAAGTTGTACAACTAGAAGAACTAATCCTTCCTCGCTCTTACTTACTGGCATGCGAACACTGCCAAAGGAATCCCTACTTCAGTACCAGAAAACAACTACATAAATACTGTGTAGGTGAAAGTTTACACAAGCACCTAGCCAAGGGCCCTCCAGTATCAGCCTGATCCAAAGTGGAGGCAGAGCTGAGAAGTCATAGTGGGATCAAACTGGAGGAGGTATGTGCGTGTCTAATGCAAGCCCAACATTCTTCGCAACCTGATAATGCATCCCATAGTGCCAATGAGCCAAAGTAAAGGAAACTAACAATGCTATGGTACGACTATGAGATAGTCTCAGCGTGGCCGTGATGCAGCAGTTAATGTGTGGCTTATGCAGGCCCAACTAATCTGCAGGGCTATGCAGCTAGTTCAGGTGATGTGCTAAATATTGCCTGGCCCATAGCCGATATGCCAATGCCTCCCTGTAGTATTACAAAAGGAGCAACGCACTTATAACAGTTAATGCTGCTTGGTTGTCCAAGATAAGGAAGCAACAGTAAAAGCTTTCTTGCATAAAACTACACACCAGCCACCCCCTTCAGAGCTATACACGTACAACTGCTATGTGTGACATCCATTATTTCAGTGGACGAAGAGTGACGTTGAAAGGCTAAGAAAGAGACTATCTTGCTAGCAGACAACATTGAAGAAGAGGGAGACCCAAAGTCAGAATTACGCCCATCTGACCCCCAAGCATTCTAGGCAGACCAGGGATATAAGGCTGCATTTGTCAGACCTTACATAGTTTGGAGTGTGCATGTGTGATGCAGTGACCTATGCACTAAACATAAGTAAAAGTGCCTGATCTTGAATGAGACTGCATATCTCAGATGGAACAGAGTATCACCCAATTACACAGTCAGTCAGAACTGCCTGGCCCCGTAAGAGCAGAGATTTTTGGCGAAGTCCTCCATGTACCCTACGATGCGGACCCGCCCATTCTTCTACCATTCTACCCAAGAAGTTACTCGTCCAGTCACCTAGGAGTTGTGGCCCGGCAGGAAGAGGAGACTTTGTTGCTGTTTGGTCATTGCCTAATGTTGTTAAGCCATTACTGTGGGTGTAGTGGGGGAAACAAATATCCACCATTCTGAACTGATCATCCTGTGCCACAGTAGTGGTCATCAACATGGGTTTTCTAATGTGCTGCTGGTATCGGAGCACCCACCCATCCCTCAGTGGATGGGGCCTCAGTTGTTCAAACGGCTAATAAATTAAAGAGAACAAACGGCACAGCAATCCATTAATGCACATGAGATGCATGATATGCCCAAATCAACCTGTTCTTGAGCTGAAAACACATTTCCCATTATCTTTCGCATGAATGCATGAATAGCCCCTGTTCTGTCACAGCCTCCAGCGCGAACACCCCAATTATTGCACCGTAAAACACCTTATCCATACTCAAGTAAGAGAGAACATCCCATTCTGCACAGGGCTGCCTAATAAGTCCCAGCTCCCATTATCCATGTATTACTCCATGAGTGAAACCAGCACGCGTCCCACACCCCGGATAGTAATGACAACTGGGGAGAACATGCGAGTCCCAGACCCTAACACAATGCCCCCAGTGTGCTATGATCCTTATACCTGTTGATAATTCAGGTGGCCCCCCATGTTGGTGGGGCTGTTGTCGTGTGCGGTTCCTGCATTGGAGACAGAAAACATTGATTAAGATGTCCCCCCCCCCCGATCCACCATCTGCATTCTCTGCAATGAGACATGGCCCTCAATGCCCACACGCTACCCAGGCCAGATGGGGGTCCGAGCACTAATTATTTAGCATTACCTGCACCCTTCCACAATTAAAGATGACCTCCCTTATTAATTGAAGGAAGTCCATTCATAAACGAACACTCCTCTCCTAGGCTCTGAAGGTGTGTAAGTACACGCATCTTCTACTATCAGCTCTTGTTGCAAGTTGCTTCTAGTAACTTCGCGTAGCTATGTACTGAGAACACATATGGGAGTGACGGTTCTGTCCCCCTTGAGAGGCGTTCTGCCCCCCATTCGGGCAAAGTCCGTGCCCCAACGCCAAGCGCAATAGAACTGCAGAGCCTGCAGCAAGCTTCCTTTCACTACACTGTCTACTCGGCGGCGGGCCTCTAGAACGAAGCTTGAGTCAGTCCTTCCACGTTTAACTGAGAGAGTAAATCTATTCTCGCTCCCCAAGAGTTCAGCTTCGAGTTGTTAAGAGTTCATGCACCCCTAACCTCATGCAAGGCCCAATTCCCCCGGGTAGGCCCACAATGTTCTTGTGCAATGGTCACTCCTACTCTAAAATTGTTAAACGTGTCCAATATTTTGTTCAGATCATCTCTGGTATCGAAATTAACTTGGGCAGCCTGGTTGTCCTTAGAAAGGACTAGGGGCGGTGGCGTAGCACTCGCCCCCTGTGACAGAACCTCACAGGGTTTCGCCACCGATTTGCTTTGTGCCAGCGGCAAAGATTCTAGGGGAAAATCCCTAACATTGGGCTTTCTGATCCGTTTGGGCCTGGAGGGAGCGGCATCGGTACTGTTCTGGGTATCAGAAGATGGGGATTCTGCCGGGAAACCAGCATCCTCTGGCACTGGCGTGTTCATCAAATTCTGTGCCCAAGCAAGGCCTTTAAGCTTTGCCATTTCCATAAAGTCTACCCACACTGCGTCCTGGGAGGTGCCCGGCAACGAGTCCTCCACCTGGGTATATTCTTGAAAGAGGGGAGGGGAACGTTGACTGTCCATTCTCCCCTCTGTTTGCCCACCCGGGAAATTACAATGGTGCGACAAGGCGGAATGAAAATTCGGAGGAAATCAGCGAGGGAGAGCGAGAAGGGGCTATGGAGGGAAATAGGTAACGTTAGTTGGCACACGTGTAGGTGACAATTTACTAGACAACACACTGGCATGTGCCCCCCTCTGTATCCACACCAAAGACTGGTCCTTCGCCATATACCTGTCTCTGGCCCACCAATTGCCACCTGTGCCGCTTCCTCGTCCTTTGCCCTGATTACTTTGCTTTGTATCCTGAAAAATAAAACAAATTGTCACAACGTTCCCCCATTCTTTAAATTGAGCTCTTTAATCTGTTGTGCTCCTTCAGCTTCCAGCGTCATGCCACCGTATTTCAGCTTCCTCTCCTCCTTAGCTGTACACGTACCATCCTGAAAGTACACGCATGTTAGTGCAACCTTATATGTAACATATAACAGCCCCGATTGCCCTTCTAGTTACTCCCTAAACAAAAATCACCAAGGGCAAATTGTCTCATACAATAGCACATACTAACCTAATGCGAGACCTATTGCATTGCAAATGCTCGATTATTAAATGCACTTAACAGAAAAGTGGTCAAGAAACGTTTGACCACTGCCTGCCTCTAGGGCGATGCCTACTTGCACTCAGAAGGGGAGCAACCGCAAGGTTGCCCCTGATAGTAAAAAGCCTCCACGCATGGGAAGGCATGAAGCACCAGGCTAGTGCAGCATAACCCCAGTCTGGTCGAGTATCACACTGTCCAATGCGGGGCCAATGGCATGGAACGGCGTGTTGCTGATGCTGGCGTGTATCCGACTGGCAGCTTCCTGCGCTTACCCCTGAACTGTACGTGAAATAGTCAAGTGAGGACACTAAAAAGGATACAGCAGCGCTGAGGAACGAACCCTCCAGCCTGCTAGATCGTCGACGGCCATGCCTGGTTGTCCTTAGAAAGGACCAGGGGCGGGCCATGGGCGTAGGGCCGCCTCTTTGCACAGGGTGGGAATCCCCTCCCGTCAACGAGGAGCAGAGGAGGAATCGAAATGCATGCCCACACGGCGAGTGCGCCGCTGTGCCACATACGTGCCCCATGCACTCGAGGAGCCGGGGACATACCGCCCCGAGCCCAAGTCAATAAACTTATAAATGCTTCAACATAAATACAAACATCAAAAGCGACATGTGCCCCAGTCCTTAAAAGGTTAATAGCAGTGCTTTAAAATGTGGTACTCCCTACCAACAACTTTCCATTATAAATGTCTGAGCGTCCATCAAACATACCTTTTTAAGTCACATTATCCCATATAATTGCTTGTACCTGTAAAACTCACTACAAATATAAATGTTGCCATATTAAACAAACAATGAAACAGGCAGAAGTCAGCACTGCTAACCACATCATTAGAAAAGGCTCAACATGATATCTGACAACCACATACGTATAAAAGTGAACCCCTTGATCGCAAAGCAGAAGCAACAGGTAAGGGGAACAGTTATCAGCACGGGATCCGAACCCGTGACCTTGGAGTTAATGGCACTGCGCTCTAACCCATTGAGCTATTCTGCCCCATCAAAAGACCTTGGCGCTACCTCGTGGAATTTGTATTGCTCACCATTGTCACTTTTACTTCATGTAACTTATCGTCTGCTTTGTAAATTGTTAATTACGAATTTTCTGTTCGTTTGGGAAGCGCTCTGATGCTCTCACTGTAAACAATGACCGGAAGGACCCACACGATCATATTAAAACAATTTACCCATTCCAAAAAAGGGAACCGCACTGTTCTTAATGTGAAGCGATTCCCGGGGGAGAAGCCCTTGTGAACTGCTGTAACTGAAAATTGCAACGACTAACTTGCTAGAAGAGCGAAAGGAGCCTTCTTAAAACCGCTTGTCCCATATTTCACATAAGCAGTTTTTTTTTTTTTTGAAACTTTAATTCCTGGTGGCTCTAACTGAAGGAGGTACATGGACAAGAAAGCTCTTTACCGTGCACCGCATACGGACATGGAAAGGAGGCAAATATCATCTGCCTGTGCCTGTGAAGCGCTCTGACGCCCTCGGGTCGAAGTCCGCGCTAAGTACAAACGCCCAATACAATAATAAATGACCCCCGTGCATGGATGTCCCAATCCCGAAGCCGCCCGCCCCCCCCCTCTCCCCCCCCCCCCCCCTCTCGAGGGACCGCAACCGAACTGAGCCCGAGGAAGCCAACCCACGCTCACCCACAAGCAAGCGCCTGGACGGGCCAGAGGGAGCAAGACCCTACGCGCCCCACCAAGCACCGGCCGAAAAGGCGAACCAGACCCGACCCCCGCCCCAGGCAAGCCGCGGAAAAGCTCCTAAATCCCAGGGCCAGACGGACTCTCACATGGAGCAACAGGGGAAGGCAAAAGGTGGGGGGGAAGGGGGGAAGGGGGGGGGGGGATGGCGGGCAGCGGCAACTGGGAGTGGGGGCACATACGCTCGGTGCACCGACGGCCCCGCAAGCCCGAGAACGGAACACAAACACAGGCGAGGGGGAGCCTCCCGACCGCGAAACAAGGGAGGCCCCCAGGAAACCCCGGCCCCCCCTCTCCCCGTACGAGAATTAGCACCAGCTGCCCCAGCAGCGAGCCTCCCCTCCCTCAGCACAGCCCCCCCCATGCCACAGGAGAAGCAACGCGGCACATCCGTATGCTCCGCAGCGCTTTAAAAAAGTTCACGGGCTCCTAGCGCCGATACCTTTTACGCACTGCAGCGCTACCCCCTGTGGCCCCCTCCTGATCGCGTATAATAAAGGCGCCCCCTCATTTATGGCTAGCCGATCCCTGGCTCACGTGACCGGTATTAAGGAGGGGCGCACCGTGACACGGGAGATGTGTGGAACGGTGTTTGATTAATTACGTGTGGCAGTAATATATCGCATACTGATACCCGCCTTGAAGTCGCACGGACGTTCTAGCTCCCTCTAAGTGATCTGACACTGCCAGTAATGTCCCGCAGCCATTCGCGCTCCGAGTGCTCCACAGCCACCCGCGTTACATTACCGCATACAAATCCCGCTAATAACCTAATGTAAAATTACATGCCCTGTAATATTCTGCTACGCCGTGAGGCCTCTCACCTAGTGAATTGCCAGCAGCGCCGCCGGGCCTATCGAAAAAACAGCAACGGGCAGCACCCGCCCGGGGGGCCGGGGACGGCGAGGGTCACGCGAGCAGCAGCCAGGAAAAAGAACGCCGGGCAGTCCTGATCCGCGCTGCGGGATTCTCCAGAGGTGGGGGGCGAGGGTCTACACGCCGCTGTACAGGAACAAAAGAGGACGCATGACCCTCGCCCCCCGGGCTATATAGCCCTCCCCCCCTTCTCCCCCAGGACAGGAAATGACCTCACGTGTGGGGAATCCTAGGTTATCCACTGGCTGACCACCGCGTCAGCCAACCACTAGACCGCTCAGGGTCAGTGCCATCCTATGGCACTAAGGATGGCCGCCCTCGCAGGTAGCCACCTTTGGTGTCCCGGGGCAGCCTGTCAGAGCATGCTTATCCAGCAAGGCTCCTATATTACAGGTAAAAATGCTTAGTTGGTTCATGCACTAACTGTAGTTGAAAAGTGTGGGTAATCTGAAGGTTGCAGTTTCTGTGAATTTTCATAAATTAACTTCATCACATTAGTGCGCAAGGTTATGGCAATTCATTGAAACGTGACCCTCCCTACTAGCCACCAATCCATACCTCTCAGGTTTTTGCTCACTGCAGTTTCGTTTTCCTTTGACACAGACGCAAGGACATTCCTGTACGTTGGTTCCCCAACATTCTTGTCTTTCAAGTTTGCCAATAGATAACAACATGCAGGGATTCCACATCACTGACAGTGGATGCCTGGGGGACGTTTGGGCAGTTGTTTAATGTTTTCAATTTGCCACTGGTGCAAGACTGTTCTTCATCCTGGCCACCATTATTCATCGGCTTTGTGCCAATGTCAGCTCGACGAGGGAACTCTGAGGAGGAGATTGGAGGACAACAGCCATGACATCTGCACAGCACCTGCTTATTACCATTTATTGGGTCATTGGCGAACAGGCAATTTTTAAGTTAGTGAGTTCATTCAGGCAGTTCTTCTTTGTGCTTTCTGTGCCAAGAGCATTACCAGGGGTTACTTGCATTTTTTTTCCTTTAGCTGCTACAGATTTATGGACAGAGCTCCGTAATAAGACAAGCTCCCCAGGGAGTACTGCCGACTTATGCTGAAAAGCAGCAATGCCTTGCAGTATTTTCCTGTTTTAAAAAAAACGTTTTCAATAGTGTTCTTTAGCGGTGCCAAGCGCTTTCAGCGCTCACTGAGACCATCAGGCAAACAAAATCTCTACACACAAGTGTTCGCTCTTCCCACTAACAAGGATTGGACACCGCCCCTTTGATATGGCCCGGGCTGCCCTCCCATGTATCCGCAGGACCACAGCCGGGGGATCCTTCTCCTATCTCATAGCAAAGACCTGGAACACCCTGACTCTTCCCGTAAGGCAGATGTCTTCAAACTTTTTGATGCCGAGACTCCAATGTCAAAAACCTTTAGGCGCAAGGACCCCTTCCTGACAAAGATTTCTAGAACTTGAGCCTCCTCATCATTGCCAACTATCGACAACAATAAATATCCCGAATTCCCACAGCAAATCATTTATACATTGGGAAAATAAATTAGACCGTGTTTAGCAAGCAAAAGGTCATTGATTGGGGGCGTGGTCCAAGGTGTGGCTACAAACAAAGGGCCTCATTCATGAGTCACTGGCTAAGGGCAGCACCACAAGTCTTATTACTGTGCTGCCCTACGCCAATGTGAAAGGGCAGGCATGCACGTTATTTATGAAATATGGTGCATTCTTGTCCTTTTCCCCCTATGTTGGCACACAAATTGCTTCCTAGCGCAAAATATGCAGGATGGTTTTTCCTGACAGGGGTTTGGGGTTTTCCTATTTCTATGTGCGCTGCAGATTGCAGTGCACATGGAAAGAGGAAAAAACGAGGAGAAATGAAAACATTTCTCCTCCTTACACCTGGTGCGGGGAGGTGTAAGGTTGAGGCACTGCCCCTGGTTTACATGGTTTTGTAAATCTGGGGCAGCATCAAAATCCATGAGTGTTGTGCGGGAACACCCACCGCAATGCCTATGGGACGCCTACTTCACATAGAATAAGGAAACCCAGCGCCATGCTCTTTTTTGTCTTACGCCGTATCTATGAGGCCAAGCAAAGTCATGCAGGGTGACTTTGCCTCACCCATAGATATGATTGAGATGCTTGTGCCGCCGAAGCTTCAAAAAAACTGAAGCTCCAGCGACGCAAGCCTCGCATAAATCAGCCCCATAATATTTTGTTCGTTTTTTAGGTCTTTCACCGTCAGGTAACTACATATAAAATAATGGGTAGCTTAAATGAAAAATAAATTTAAAACGTTAATACTATATAGTACATTATAAAACCTCTATTATTTAATGCATTGCAGAGGTCTGTGTGTAACCAGAGAGCCCCAGAATTAAGTTTGGTTGATGCAGTAGAAAATAGTGACTTGTGTATTTTTAGTGCTATGAGGTCACAGCCTGTGACAGAAAGCACAGTGAATGTGTAAGTCATTATTTTATACTTGCATTACACACATTATAAGATAGACTGCTACTAAACTTGCATAGAGTTTTAGGATAAAATGGAGCTTCCAAAATGTAGCTTTGTGGAATATCAAACCATAAGTAATGCATTGTTTTTTTACATACCTGTCCCTTCAACACCTCCTCAGGGGTACTAAGCGCTGTGTAAATAGAGTTATCATTAAAAGCACACACTTTACAGCCCAGTTGCTAACCACCACACAAAGAGCACATCTTTGCCATCACAATGCTTGAAGTGATTCGAGCAATTAAAGTCAGAACCACTCCCAAGCGTCCTATGCATTTGCACATATTTAAATTTCATTCGAGCAAGCAGGCACCTTGGCATGAAGGCTGATTTGAAGTATTGTTTTACTTGTCTGCCGGGCCTCTTGATTTTACAGCCTATGACACTCCATTTACTTCAGCTGGAGCATGTTAAGGATCGCATTTGACCTCTGCCCAACAGGAAGAGCAGGTTTTGTATTCCAGACAGAAGTTATGCCTGGAAATGCGCAAACCCCTTCCCAGGACTTTGGGGCCCCCTGGGGTCGCGTCCCACAGATTCAAGACCTCTGCCATATGGCAATCACCGTCACTGCCCCCACTTCAGGAAGGACCTCAAGATCTGGCTCTTCGACTGAACCACATATCTGTCCATCCACCCCAGCACCTTGAGACCCTTGCAGGTGAGTAGTCGCACTTTACAAGCCACCTCGGTGAGAAGATAAGCTACGGCCATGAAATCACTGTTAGCCTTGAACATTGGCGACCAATCAACTATTCTTATGTGCCAACCATGTTTCTTCATTGGCAACCAGCTGGAGCGCTTCTGGTTGTAATGCCACGGTTTCCTGCTGATGGTGCGGGTGGCCTTAGATTACTGCCTCTTATGGAAACACCTGTGGTGCCTCCAGTTGATCTCTGGGTTGACAGCTAGTGGGCTGAGCACTATGACTAGGTAGCTAATCGGCACTAGTGACATAAACCCTGTGGACCTTTTCACAGATAGGCAGCCATTTACTGACGCCGCAAAACAAGGGCAAGCACAAACGCGACCAAAAAATATTTCAGCCCAAGCGCTGAATGGCTATTAGGTACACTAACAAGTGACATCAGACCAAGCTCGATAGCACTGGCACAAAAGACCTAAGCAAAAGTTGATAACTCATTGTGCGTTAATCCAAAGACTACAACTCCCAGAGTGCATTTGATTGTTAAATGCAAGCCCAGTACTGAATACATGGTGCGCTATCAACAAGGGGCAATTTGGCAACCCCACCCAGTGGCAGAGGCCAACATTTTCATCACGTCTCTGCATGCCTTTAGTGGGGCTGAAGCGACGTAGGCTTGTGAGTGCTCTCAGGAAATGTCACCAACCTTGTAGATGATTGCCATGAAGTGAGCTGGAATGCTGCACAAAGATTCACAAAGTTCACCTGTGATAATGCAGTTTCACTGCTGATGAGGATGGAAGGAGAGGAACGGAGAAAGACTGAGAGAACCTCCTGTTTACAAGGTGAGGCATGGACTGCTGGTGAAAGCCCAATGTCACCACATTATAACAACTATGTTTAAAAACATCATTATGTCTGTGGCCCTGGGAGTTTCCTCGCAGGCTGATGGGAATATCTCTATCACTGTCGGCAATGTTTGTGTCCCCTGCCCCTCGCTTGCTCCCCACGCACACCCCTGCGATTGGCACAGGTTGCATGCTTTTTCACCATCGCTCACTCTATTATCTTGCTTCACTACTGCTCACTGTTAAAAGTACCTCATTTTATAAAATTAATTACCACATTTTCCACAAACACACTGCAAAATCATTCTCTATATCTAGATTTTCTCATAAAAAACCTTTACATTTTTGCATATTATGCTCACAGTGCATGTGAATTCCTGTAACACAAGTAATTTCTCTATTACACAGCAGCATCACATTCCAGCAGTCTATTCATTTATGACTTCAGGCCACAAGGCTAACTGGTCTTCTCAGACTGACTTAAAAATTCCCAGTCCTGTGGAGGAGTGCATTTTATCGTTTGTACTCCATTTGACTAATCTCCCAGTTTTGATAGCTGAAGTAGAGACTATAAATATTTCACTCTCATAAGTGATAACACAAGTCTCTAACTCTTTTTGTTAGACAATACTATTTTTTTATTTTTCATGGAGAAAAAGCCTATTTCAATCCTAGAGTGAGAGCTACTTTGTCTTTCAACTTTCACAATATACTGCACTTGTCCTATATTCACTAAGGTGCTGTGTCATATTTAACTCCTATGTTCTTTTTTGGTTCATTGTGACTTTCAGTGATGCCGTCCTGCACCCACCTGGGTGATTTTGTGTCTAGTTGACTCACTTTCCTTGTAAATGCAATAGTACCTCTTGGTTTCCTCCAGGACTCTTCTACCTGTTCTCCTAGTTGCACAAATTTGTGCGGCAAAAGTTGTATAGCTGCATGCTGTCTGCTGTCTGTTTGAAAACCTGTGTGTAAAATTGCTCAAATGTTTCAGCTGTATGTGAGTGC
This sequence comes from Lissotriton vulgaris, assembly GCF_964263255.1. Classification (NCBI taxonomy): domain Eukaryota; kingdom Metazoa; phylum Chordata; class Amphibia; order Caudata; family Salamandridae; genus Lissotriton; species Lissotriton vulgaris. The sequence goes on along the minus strand of NC_141699.1, from coordinate 770,875,305 downwards.
TGCAGCTGTGTCTCTTTTCCCAGTGGTAATTCTCAATTTTTAGTCCTCTTGTCAGTACTGTTATCTGACATTCTGGTCCCAGTGGTAATTCCTCATTCTGAGTTCTCTAGACAGTGCTGCTAGCTGTTTCTCTGGTTCAGTCGATAATTCCTCATTCTAAGTCTGCTACAGAGTACTGCTACCTGCTTCTTTTGTCCCAGTGGTGATTACTCATTCTAAAACCTCTAGGAAGTGCAGCAGCTGTGTCTCTGCTCATATATCCACTACACTCCAAACCAAAACCCATAGGTAAAGACATTGTGATTTACAACGCAATTAGCTCTAACTCTAAAAAATGCAAGAACTATTGAATTGCAAATGCTTGTTTTATTTCTCCTTCTAGCCCAAGAAAGTAAACCATAACAGCGTCCGGTTTCATGCCTGTTTAATCCACCACCAGACGCTGCCTACTATTTTATCTCACTCTGGCAGGTTCTATTTCAACCCTGTTTCACTGTTTTTCCGTCTTTCTCTTCCTCCTTCTTTCCCCGTTTTATAATATTGTCTCTCTTGCTCTTGATCAAAATCTGCTGAGGAAAAATAAGTGGCAGTCACCAAAAACGAGTGCCTGTGTGCCCCACCTGCAACCAGCGGTTCACATTAAGCAGTGGTTGTGGAGCAGTCTTGGAGGCTGAAAGAGGACATGAAAGCGACCTACATCAGCTTCCTGCAATCATCAAATCACCAAATCCATGGAAACATTAACTTCACCTTCCTCACTGTTGCATATTTGACATTGTTCTTGCTATGCATATTTTACACAATCATTTCCCACAAGCTCAACTATAATTTCTCACAATCTCAACATTGAACGCTCACCTTGGCACAAGATCTACTTTTCCTGAAAAAGCCAAATCTGTTGCGATCCTGAATAGTCTCTAACGCTTTGCAACTTTTACTAATTTTCACACAAACCAAGACCTCTCACTGCAGATCCATTGGCAGTGACATGAGGCCACACACAATAGATCCTTTTTGACTAAAAAGAAGCAAAAACGTAGTGAAATGTAGTTGTTTGCAAGCTGCTGTCTGGGTAACTGGCCTGGCATCATACAATGCAGCTACCAACTGGATGCAGTGGAAAAGGAGCATCACTGAGCCATCTCTTCACAGTTGTCCACAGGTGAAGATTAATGAAAGAGCAATGCTGGACCCTCTCACTTCAGGATCTCACACGTGAGGAAGAAGAGAAATGAACTGAATGCTGGCACAGCATGGGGAGAACGAGGGTTGAACACCTCTTGCAATGAGAAACAGATTTTCAAAAGACTAACTATAAGCCTGAGATAAATGATTACATTTCTGCAACCATGAAAGACGCACAGACCGGAAGGATCATGGTACCAGAGTGAGCCTCAGATGCTACTAACCTGCAGTTATGAAAACAAAGGAAGTGAGGATCCAACAGTATGCCAGCCATGGCCCTGAAAATGAGGATGAAGTATACTAATTGATGATTTATATAAATATATACAGATATTACCTACTGGCGATAGCCAGTAGGTATATACAGTTAGGATTGGGGGGGGATTCGTCAAGTGGGGGCTGAGAAAAAAGGGGGGTCCCAAAGCGTGTTTTCCCCATGTTAATTTCCATAGGACCTTTAGACTCGGCTACAGCCCGAACGGCTGAACGGAATTATTTGAAATTTGGTAAAATGGAAGAGACTGGTTCGCAGATTACGCTTTTCTTTAAATGGTGTAAATCCGTCCAGTATTTGCTGAGAAAATTGCATTGAAATTCAATTATATATCTATAAGCGCGCACGCGTGCGCGCACTGTCCCCGCCTGCCTGCCTGAAATTGGGCCGCCGCGCTGCCCGCGGCGACCCGGAAGTGCTGCGTGGCCGGCTGGAAATGTCCGCCCCCGTCGCAAGGGGGAAGAAGGATGATGGCGGCTGACTCTGCAGGGCTCCCATGATGGGAGGGAGCCCTCCCATTCGCAAGAGTGCCCACCTCGTTTTTGTCTCCGCCTGCCTGCCTAAAATCGGGCCGCCGCGCTGCCCGCGGTGACCCGGAAGTGCTGGGGCCGGCCGGCCAATCCCAGTGCGGCCGGCCGGGAATGCCCGCCCCCCGCCGCGAGGGGAGAAGAAGGAAGACGGCGGCTGAAAAAACAAACAGCAAAACTTCGATGTGAACTTGCTACTGCTCATGTCCCCGTGCCCCCCGCTCCTCATGGCTGGCAGGAACTTTCGGCAGTTAGCAGGAGGAGGAGGGGGTGGTCATGGAGACCCGCTGCCCAGCTCCGGCCAGATGCACGCTGCTCGCACCATGGCAGGCGCGGGCGGACTGTTTCCCGGCAGAGAGAGCGGCGAGGAGGAGGGTGCTGGCGAGAGGGGGAGCCCGGCGACCATGTCATGAATGATGTAATATGTGACATCATCAGCATTGGATTGCGGATGCGTGAAATATATAGTTAATGCACCTAACTATATGTCAAATTTCATTGGTTTTATATCAATAAAATGTCCAGCTAACTATATAGGAGGAATTTCAATGGTTTTTTATATGTTAATTCCTAACTATATAAGGCCTAAAACCTATGGTTTTTTTAGTGAATTTCATTGGTTTTTTAAAGGCTAATTCCTAACTATATATAGTGTATAACCTATGGTTTTTTCAGTGAATATATATATATATATATATATATATATATATATATATATATATATATATTTATCCACTGAAAATAACAGAGGTTTCAGGGATGTTATTGTTAGTTCAACGTTTCACTCATACGAAACCAGGGAAATTTGGCAGTTATAGTTAGTTGAGCTAACTATAACCTGCGCCTCTGCAATGCACTGCAAAACCGGCCAGCCTCGGTCGGAGAGAAGCCCTGCCATGATGTTTATGGACCCGTGCCACGTTCTGCAAGGAGGCACGCGAAGGGGCAGGAAGGGCATGTGGAGAGGTAACACAGCGCATGATGTCTTTTCCTGAAGTGTTCCCCAGCCCACGGTGGTGTTTTATATATTTGAATCCATTTCTCTGCTGCAGCTACTCACTGAAGTTGGAACATAAGGACTACGGAGACCATAATGCTCGGGGTGTGCCTACGCCCTATGTGCACGTGGTCACAGTCATTTAAAAAAGATGAAAGCTACCAGCAGATAACGAGTGATGCCTCTGATGAAGTGTGACCCCGCACGAAACGCGTCAGGCACTTTGAACTTTGGGGTGATACCTTTTTGTACAGCATTCTGCAAGCCTGCTCCATTAAAAGCAGTTTGAAACCTTCCTGTTAGTGGCTTCTCTAAATTGGGCAACTTTCGTTTGGATTTAAAACCGGCCAGCCTCGGTCGGAGAGAAGCCCTGCCATGATGTTTATGGACCCGTGCCACGTTCTGCAAGGAGGCCCGCGAAGGGGCAGGAAGGGCATGTGGAGAGGTAACACAGCGCATGATGTCTTTTCCTGAAGTGTTCCCCAGCCCACGGTGGTGTTTTATATATTTGAATCCATTTCTCTGCTGCAGCTACTCACTGAAGTTGGAACATAAGGACTACGGAGACCATAATGCTCGGGGTGTGCCTACGCCCTATGTGCACGTGGTCACAGTCATTTAAAAAAGATGAAAGCTACCAGCAGATAACGAGTGATGCCTCTGATGAAGTGCGACCCCGCACGAAACGCATCAGGCACTTTGAACTTTGGGGTGATACCTTTTTGTACAGCATTCTGCAAGCCTGCTCCATTAAAAGCAGTTTGAAACCTTCCTGTTAGTGGCTTCTCTAAATTGGGCAACTTTCGTTTGGATTTAAAACCGGCCAGCCTCGGTCGGAGAGAAGCCCTGCCATGATGTTTATGGACCCGTGCCACGTTCTGCAAGGAGGCACGCGAAGGGGCAGGAAGGGCATGTGGAGAGGTAACACAGCGCATGATGTCTTTTCCTGAAGTGTTCCCCAGCCCACGGTGGTGTTTTATATATTTGAATCCATTTCTCTGCTGCAGCTACTCACTGAAGTTGGAACATAAGGACTACGGAGACCATAATGCTCGGGGTGTGCCTACGCCCTATGTGCACGTGGTCACAGTCATTTAAAAAAGATGAAAGCTACCAGCAGATAACGAGTGATGCCTCTGATGAAGTGCGACCCCGCACGAAACGCGTCAGGCACTTTGAACTTTGGGGTGATACCTTTTTGTACAGCATTCTGCAAGCCTGCTCCATTAAAAGCAGTTTGAAACCTTCCTGTTAGTGGCTTCTCTAAATTGGGCAACTTTCGTTTGGATTTAAAACCGGCCAGCCTCGGTCGGAGAGAAGCCCTGCCATGATGTTTATGGACCCGTGCCACGTTCTGCAAGGAGGCACGCGAAGGGGCAGGAAGGGCATGTGGAGAGGTAACACAGTGCATGATGTCTTTTCCTGAAGTGTTCCCCAGCCCACGGTGGTGTTTTATATATTTGAATCCATTTCTCTGCTGCAGCTACTCACTGAAGTTGGAACATAAGGACTACGGAGACCATAATGCTCGGGGTGTGCCTACGCCCTATGTGCACGTGGTCACAGTCATTTAAAAAAGATGAAAGCTACCAGCAGATAACGAGTGATGCCTCTGATGAAGTGCGACCCCGCACGAAACGCGTCAGGCACTTTGAACTTTGGGGTGATACCTTTTTGTACAGCATTCTGCAAGCCTGCTCCATTAAAAGCAGTTTAAAACCTTCCTGTTAGTGGCTTCTCTAAATTGGGCAACTTTCGTTTGGATTTAAAACCGGCCAGCCTCGGTCGGAGAGAAGCCCTGCCATGATGTTTATGGACCCGTGCCACGTTCTGCAAGGAGGCACGCGAAGGGGCAGGAAGGGCATGTGGAGAGGTAACACAGCGCATGATGTCTTTTCCTGAAGTGTTCCCCAGCCCACGGTGGTGTTTTATATATTTGAATCCATTTCTCTGCTGCAGCTACTCACTGAAGTTGGAACATAAGGACTACGGAGACCATAATGCTCGGGGTGTGCCTACGCCCTATGTGCACGTGGTCACAGTCATTTAAAAAAGATGAAAGCTACCAGCAGATAACGAGTGATGCCTCTGATGAAGTGCGACCCCGCACGAAACGCGTCAGGCACTTTGAACTTTGGGGTGATACCTTTTTGTACAGCATTCTGCAAGCCTGCTCCATTAAAAGCAGTTTGAAACCTTCCTGTTAGTGGCTTCTCTAAATTGGGCAACTTTCGTTTGGATTTAAAACCGGCCAGCCTCGGTCGGAGAGAAGCCCTGCCATGATGTTTATGGACCCGTGCCACGTTCTGCAAGGAGGCACGCGAAGGGGCAGGAAGGGCATGTGGAGAGGTAACACAGCGCATGATGTCTTTTCCTGAAGTGTTCCCCAGCCCACGGTGGTGTTTTATATATTTGAATCCATTTCTCTGCTGCAGCTACTCACTGAAGTTGGAACATAAGGACTACGGAGACCATAATGCTCGGGGTGTGCCTACGCCCTATGTGCACGTGGTCACAGTCATTTAAAAAAGATGAAAGCTACCAGCAGATAACGAGTGATGCCTCTGATGAAGTGCGACCCCGCACGAAACGCGTCAGGCACTTTGAACTTTGGGGTGATACCTTTTTGTACAGCATTCTGCAAGCCTGCTCCATTAAAAGCAGTTTGAAACCTTCCTGTTAGTGGCTTCTCTAAATTGGGCAACTTTCGTTTGGATATATATATATATATATATATATATATATATATATATATATATATATATATATATATATATATATATATATATATATATATATTTATCCACTGAAAATAACAGAGGTTTCAGGGATGTTATTGTTAGTTCAACGTTTCACTCATACGAAACCAGGGACATTTGGCAGTTATAGTTAGTTGAGCTAACTATAACCTGCGCCTCTGCAATGCACTGCTGATGACATCAGATATTACATCACTGATGACATGGTCAGTGACATCACTGATGACATCACTGATGACATCTCAAAGGACATCACTGATGACATCATCCAGTGGCTGTGTGTTTCTGTAATGTATAAATATGTTTATATATATTTAGCCAAGGTGTATTGAAGAATGTGTCTGTATGACTGTCTGAATGGATGATTTAGTAGGTGGTAACTGACTGTATAAGAGAGTGATTAAGCGTATCTTACTGAATACATTGGTCAGTGACTAATCTGTGTGAATGTCTGTATCAGTCTGTCTGTTGGTGTCTAAATGGCTGCATGGGTTGGTGAGTAGCTACATGAGTATCTATATGGGTTATTGGTTGGTTGTCTGAGTATCTGTATGGGTGCCTGAGTGTCTGTGCGTATGGATGGAGTGTATGTGACTCCCTGCATGGATGTGTGAGTAGGTGATTCTCTGGGTGTATGGGTTCAAGAGTGCATCTGTGAGGGGCTGTATGGGTGGGTGAGTGTGTATATGGCTGTGTTGGTGAGTGAATGGGTGTCTCAGTGGTACATGTGTGAGTAACTACAAATGTGAAAGGCAGTATATGTGATTGTTGGAGGATATAAATGACTATATGTGAGAGTGAGCGATTATGAGAGTGACTACATGGATGAGTGTGTGCTTGTGTCAGTGATTGTATGAGAGAGTAAGTATGTGTTAGTATCTGTATGTATAAATGAGGTGTTGTGTGTATAACTGTATAGATGAGTAAATGGGAGTGTGATTGATTCTTTGCATGACTGGCTAGCTGTGTGAGTAACTCTACGGGTGAGTGGTGGTGTGTGTTTCTGTATGGGTGTATGAGTGCATATGATAGTTGTTGTATTGATGAGTGAGTGCATGTATAAGTGACTGTATGGGTGAGTGAGTGGATGTGTGTGTAGACCTAGGAATCAGTGAGTGGGTATGTAGTAATTAGTATTGGTGTGTCTATGGTTTCGAGAATGGAAGTCTGTATTTTAGAGTGGGTGTATGTTTAAATGGGGCTCTCTAGTTGGCGAATGTTTGCCCCTTTGTCCAAACTGGGACCCTTGCTTCTAGTCAGGGAAAGGGGGATTCACTCCTAAAATAGCCCCTGTTCTGCCCCTTGGTAGCTTGGCACGAGCAGACAGGCTTATCTCAAAGGCGATCTGTAAAGCATTTGTGAACACATACAGTAACACTGTGAAAACACTACAAATGGACACCACACCAGTTTAAAAAAAATAAGTAACCTTTACCTAAACAAGACAAATGCTAAAGTCCACAATACAGTATCAAAAATAGTCTCTTCAATGGTAGAAATAGTTCAGTTCAATGCAAGTTGTAAATGTAACACTTTTCCAACAAAGTACCTTTAGATGTGTCACATAAAAAAAACAAAAGGGTTGCAGGGAAGGTGAGGTGCTGTTCCTTACACTTAGGAGTGGATGCGTCGATTCCTTACTGCAGCACAGGGGAGGTGATTCATCGCTCCCTAAAATGTGGGGAGTTGATGTGTCTTTTCTGACTGTGGTCCATTGACGATGCGAAAAGATGGCACCTCGATGCGAAGTGACGATCTGGTGTGATGCAACAAAGATGGCGTCTTGAGGTGGTGTGACTCGGTGCGATGCGTGCACGTCCAGCGGCCTTGCGTTGGATTCAGTGTGCCGGTCTCGGTCTGCGTAGATCGATGCACCCGCTGCGTCGTGCGGCGACTTCTCACGCATGGAAGGCACTGCGACTCACATCCTCGGCGATGCGATGACAACAGCAGTGGCAACGACACGCTTCCTTTGCAATGTGGTGGCAACAGCAGTGGCTGCGACATGCTTCCTTTGCGACAGGTGCAACACGCTTCTTCCTCATTGCGTCGACTTTCCAGCTTCCAGCTCCCAGCAACAAACAACTCTAAAGGTCCTAGACAGCAGTAGGCACCTTTCTGCAGGATAGAATTCTATTCTCAGAAAGTAAACTCAGGGGAGCTGGTGGTGAAGTCTTTGTGTCCCTGAGACTTCCGAACAGGAGGCAAGCTCAGCTACAAACCCTTGGAGATCTTCCTCAAGATGATAAAGCAAATACAGCAAAGTCCTTTTATTCTTTCCTTGGCAATGAAGTAGCCACTGCAGGCCAACCCCAACAACAAACAGCACAGGGGCAGTACTCTTCCTTCAGCTTCTCCGGCTCCTCTCCTTGGCAAAAGTTCTTCTTGATTTCCCAGACGTGATCTAAAGTTTTGAGGTCTGAGTCCCCCCTTTTATACACACAACTCCTTTGTCTCTGAAGGCAGAGAGTTTCTGAACCCAGCCAAAACCAGTTCTGTCCTCTCTGGTGCAGCTTCCTGGCAGGAGCTGGACACAGCATTGTTGAAAGCAGACCTGGCCGAGGCAGGTGAAAGGAAACGCCTTCCCTACTCTAAATTCAACCCAGGTCCCATTCAGCCCAGCCCTGACTCATCAGGCTGCTGTAGCAGCAGCCCTCTCCCAGCTCATGTCACTCACAAGCTAGACATGCAATACACAAACCTAGCAGAGGCACACTGGATAGTTAGGCAAGAAAATACCTACTTTTTAAAAGTGGTATTTTCAAACACAGAATGTTAAATTCACCCACACTAAAAGATGCACTTTAACATTCTGAGTTCAGGCATACTAAACTTTATTTTCCTATCTTGTTCCCTGGGTCAATTATGTTGATAAGATGGTATAATTAAACTGCCCATTCTGGCCTATGGGAGCAGATACCCTTGCAATAGTGAAAAACGAAAGTGGTTGTAATTCAGTACATGCCGCACACATCAGGGCATGTCCTACCTTTCACATACAATGCACCCTGCTCACAGGGGTACCTTGGGCCTACCTTAGGGGTGACTAACATGTAGAAAAGGGAAGGTTTAGGGACCAGCAAGTGCATGCAATTGCCAAGTCGACATGGCTGTCGCAGGCGATGCAATGGCAGGCCTGAGCCACATTGTACAAGCTGCTTCTGTGGGTGGCACAATCAATGCTGCATGCCCACTAGCAGCATTTGATTTACAGGCCCTGGGCACACATGGTGCACTGTACTAGGGTCTGAGAAGTAAATCAAATAACCAATAAAGGAATCACTAATCCATAAAACTATTTACAAGAGGGTGCACTTGCATTTTGGCACTGAACAGCAGTGGCAAAGTGCCCAAAGCATCTAGACCAGCAGAAACACATGAGGCATCAGCAAAAAATGGAAGGGAGACTCACACCAATGGTCCCAAGTCTAACAGTGTATCAAAGGTTATATTAGGCTGTGAGGAGGTGCATCAGTTTATCACATGGATGATATCATGAGTGATGTAATATGTGATGTCATCAGCAGTACATTGCGGGGCATGAGCTATAGTTAGCTCAATTAACTATAACAGCTGGATTTCTCTAGTTTTGTATGAGTGAAATGTCCAACTAAATATAACCGCCTTGAATCCTGTTGTTTGTTCAGTGAATTCCTATGGTATTTTAAATGCTAATTTCTAACTATAATGTCCCTGACACCTATGTTTTTTTTGCTGAAAATCTATGGTTTTATAAATGATAATTTCTAACTATAACTTCCCTGAAACCTATGGTTTTTCAGTGAATTTCTAAGGTTTTTTAAATGCTATTTTCTAACTATACCTACATGAGTACGACATGTGCAGAAAGAGGAAGAAAGGTACAGAAAGAAGCAAGAGAAGTGCAAAAAGAGGCAAGAGAGGTGCAGAAAGAGGCAAGAGGGGTGCAGAAAGAAGGGAGAGGTACACAGAAGTGCAGAAAGAAGGTACAAAGGTACAGAAAGATACAAGAGGGAAGCAGAAAGAGGGAAGATGGGTGCATAAAGAGGCAGAAGGGGTACAGAAAGAAGCAAGAAAGCTGTAGGAAGAAAAAATAAGTGCAGAAAGAAGGAATAAATGTCTAGAAAGAGACAAGAGGGAGCAGAAAGAGGGAAGAGGGGAGTAGAAAGAGTCACAAGGGTTGCAGAAAGAAGGGACAGGGGTGCAGAAATAGGCAAGAGAAGTGCAGAAAGAAGCAACATAGATGCAGAAGGGGGAAAAGGGGTGGAGAAAGAGTCAAGAAAGGTGCAGAAGGAAGCAAGAGAGGTGTATAAAGAAACAAAAGAAGTGCAGAAAGAAGGATCATAGATGCAGAAAGAGGCAAGAGGAGCACAGAAAGAGGGAAGAGGGGTGCAGAAAGAGGCATGAGGGGTACAGAAAGAAGCAAGAGAGGTACAGAAAGAAGCAAGAGTAATGCATAAAAAGCAACAGAGCTGCAGAAAAGAAAAGAGGCACAAGGGTTGCAGAAAGAAGGGACAAAGGTGCAGAAAGAGGCAAGAGGGAAGCAGAAAGAGGGAGGAGGGTGCATGAAGAGGCACAAGGGGTGCAGAAAAGAAAAGAGGCACAAGGGTTGCAGAAAGAAGGGACAGAGGTGCAGAAAGAGGCAAGAGGGAAGCAGAAAGAGGGAGGAGGGGTGCATGAAGAGGCACAAGGGGTGCAGAAAGAAGCAAGAGGGGTGCAGAAAGAAGCAGCTGAGATGCAAAATGGGAGAACAGAGTTGGAGAAAGTGGTGCAGAGGTGCAGAAAGAAGCAACAAAGATGCTGAAGGGGAAGGAGTGGAGGAGAAAGAGGCAAGTGGGATACAGAAAGAAGCAGGAAAGTTACAGAAAGAAACAAAAGAAGTACAGAAAGAAGGAACAAAGGTACAGAAAGAGACAAGAGGGAAGCAGAAAGAGGGAAGATGGGTGCATAAAGAGGCACTAGGGGTGCAGAAAGAAGCAAGAGGGGTGTAGAAAGAAGCAACTGAGATGCAAAATGGGAGAACAGGGTTGGAGAAAGTGGTGAGAGAGGTGCAGAAAGAAGCAAGAGGGTTGCAGAAAGAAACAAAGAAGAGCAGAAAAAAGGAAGAGGGGGCACAAAGAGGCATGAGGGGTGCAGAAAGAGGGAATAGAGGTACATAAAGAAGCATGAGTTGTGCAGAAAGAAACAAGAGAGGTGCAGAAAGAAGCAAGAGTAGTACAGAAAGAAGCAACAGAGGTACAGAAAGAGGCAACAGGGTTGCAAAAAGAGGGAAGAGGGATGCCGAAAGAAGCAAGAGATGTACAGAAAGAAAGAAAAGAAGTGCAGAAAGAAGCAAGAGGGATACAGGAAGAAACAAAAGAAGTGCTGAAAGAAGCAACAGAGGTGCAGCAAGAGGCACAGGTTATGCAGAAAGAAGGAAGAGGGGTGCAGAAAGAGGCACAAGGGATGCAGAAAGAACAAAGAGATGTGCCGAAAGATGCAAGAGAAGTGCAGAAAGAAGCAACAGAAATGCAGAAAGGGGAAAGTGGGGTAGAGAAAGAGGCAAAGGGGATACAGAAAGAAAGAAGAGAGGTGCAGAAAGAAACAAAAGAAGGGCAGAAAGATGGAACAGAGGTGCAGAAAGAGACAAGAGGGGTGCAGAAGAAGGAAAGAGGGTGTAAAAGAGGTTCGAGGGGCGCAGAGAGAAGCAAGAAAGGTACAGAAAGAAACAAAAGAAGTGCAGAAAGAAGGAACAGAGGTGCAGAAAGAGGCAAGAGGAGTGCAAAAAGAAGGAAGAGGGGTGCAGAAAGAGAGAAGAATGGTGAAGAAAGAGGTAAGAGAAGTACAGAAAGAAGCAGGAGACATGCAGAAAGGGGGACAAAGGGGTGGAGAGAGAGGCAAGAGTGGTGCAGAAAGAGGCAAGTGAGGTGCAGAAAGAGACAAGAGAGATGCAGAAAGAGGCAACAGAGGTGCAGAAAGTAGAAGAGATGTGCAGAAAGAGGCAAGAGATGTGGAGAAAAAGAAAGAAAGGTGCAGAAAGAAGCAACAGAAATGCAGAAAGTGGTAAGAGAGGCGCAGAAAGAAGCAAGAGTGGTTTGCACACTATTAGTACCAATTCAACACCCACATTTAGCAATAAGTAACAGGTGACCATTCTAGGTTTACAAAGGACCTTCCACCACGCTGTAACACTTGTTGCTGCATTTTTGGTAACGTTTGAGCTAGAAACAAGGCTTTTTTTGTTCCAATCTGCACATTAGGCAGCAGATGATGGTTTATGTGGCTAGTGCGGAAAATGTATAATTGTGCGAAAATCGGTGCAGCCAAACAGTCGCATAATTCCAGTGGCCCTGCTCATACCTCTGACTAGGTCCCGAAATGCTCCTCAGGGATTCCTTCTTTTTTGTGTCTCATTGAGTTCATAGTTTAGCTTCTATGGAAGCGAGGAAGACTAAACGTGAGGATACTACTCCACAACACAGACTACCATACCACATAATTACTCTCCAGAACACATAATCACACTCTGCATAATTCCTATACACTAAATACCACACACTTTCTATCCACATAATTTCACTGCACAACTTACCACATAATTCCACCACACACAACATACATCCACTCCACTCCAAAAAACATTAGTAAAAAAGTTTACATTTACAAAGCCAATAGCTCTAACTCTTGCAAATGCGAGACATATTAAATTACAAATGCTTCTTTAACTGGTAGTCACTTTTGCAGAGTGGTGGAGAAAGGGGGCCTGCCCTCCAACCAGTGCTCAGGAATTCCATGGGGTAGGACTTACAGGAGGTACCAGGAGGTATTCTTGGTCTCCAAAGTCCCTCAGGCGTTAAGTGGACTTCAACCATCAACCAGTACGGTGCCAGGAGGCACGGTTGCAGAGTCGTGGAGAAAGGGGGCGTGACCTCTGAAGACTTCTTAGCAATCCCACTGTGTGGGGCTTGGTGGAGGTAACAGGAGGGGTAGGTGGCCCATAGGATAACCTTGGGGGCCAACTACCCCCTCCTTTTACCTCCAGTAAGTCCCACACAGCAGCATTGCTAAGTTCTCATAGGAGGCGATGCCCCCTTTCCCCACCACTCTGCAAACATGCTCACTGGTGCGCTCTTGGATGGGGATTAAAGTCTGCTTCACTGCTGGGGGTCCTTAGGGGTCAACTAGCCTACCTGTTACCTCCAGTAAGCCCCACACAGTGAGATTGCTGAGAGGTGGACACAGGACACGCCCCCTCTGTTCACCACTCTGCAAACACGCCTCCTGGTGCACTCTTGGTTGGGGGATGGAGTCCCCTTGCCTTGTGAGGGTCCCTGGAGGCCAACTAGCCCTCCTGTTACCTCCAGTAATCCCCAGTCAGCTGGATTGCTGAGAGTGGTCTGAGACCATGTCCCCTTTTTACACCACTCGGCAAACACACACCTGGCACACTGCTGCTCGGGAGTGGAGTCCACTTCAGTCCTGAGGTCGTCAGGACACAAGAGGACCTCATCACCCCACCAGCAGTGCACCAAGAGGCATGTTTGCAGAGTGGTGTTAAAAGAGGCGTGGTCTCAGACAACATTTCAGCAAACCCACTGTGTGGGGCTTACTGAAGGTACCAGGTGGGCTAGGTGGCCCCTAAGGAACCTTAGCATTCAATGGGACTTAATCCCCCAACCCAGAATGCACCAGGAGGCGCGTTTGCAGAGTAGTGCATGAAGGGGGCGGGGCCTCCGGTGAGATGTCTGCTTTTCTTTTCTTTTTGGATTTTTAGAAGGGGGGCTGTGTGATACCCCTTCTTTTAGTATTTGTTGGGCACTGGGACCCTATCCCCCAGGGCCTGACCCATTTTCTTTACTTTAATAAAAAAAAGAATTGGAATGGGGCTGTGCAGCCCTCCTCCTGAGGCTGATTCCAGCCCCGGAGACCACATCCCCCGGGTCAAGGCCTCCTTTTTTTTTTTCAAACCTTCCTTTTAAAAGAGGGGAGGCAGCACGGCCCCCCTCCTGATGACATTTTTGGCCCCGGGGACCCCATCCTTGGGGCTTTGCGTCTAAATTTTATTACGGGAGGGGGGCCGAGTAGCCTCCCTTCTCTGGGCCACTTCTGGGCCCAGGGACCCCATCCCCCAGGGCTGGCACTCACATTGGGGACTGCAGGGGGAGCCCCAATGCCCCTGCAGTCCCAGCCGGTTCTCCACCTCCTGTGGGAGCCGGCATTGCTTTTGGACAAGGGGAGCTGCTAACTTGCAGCTCCCCTTGTCCAAAAGCAATTCTGTTTGCTTCGTGGAAGAGAGAGCAGGTTTCCTGCTCTCACTTCCTCAAAGCAAAGCAGAAGTTTGTAAACTGCAATGTCCCGGGGTGGGCATCCTGGGACATTGCTGGAGCTGGCTCTGGCGGTCCCCAGGGCAATTGAGGGCTCCACAAGGGGGGCCATATCTGGGCTGGGGGTCCACATGGGACCCACATATTAAAATAATTAGCGGCTGTGGAAGGTGGTGGCCCCTGGGGCAGTGTGGGGAGGGACAGGAACACCCCACACTTATAATATTTAATTTTATCCCCAGGGAGATGTGGTCTCTCGGGCTTGGTGGCCCATGAGGCCTCCCACCCCTATTAAAGTTAAGCTCTAGTGAGGTGGCGGTCCCCCATGCATTTTTTTGCAAATAAGCTCCGGGGAGGTGGCAGTCCCCAGGGCTGCAAGGGGGCTACATGCCCCCAGCAAATTCATAACAAAGCCCTGGGGAGGTGGCAGTCCCATGGGCAGTATGGGCGGAAAGGAGCCCCCCACCCATTTTTTTAAATAAGCCCCAGGGAGGTGGCTGTCCATGGGGCTGCGTGGAGGAGGCCGCATACCCCCGCACACTATCATTAAATCCTCAAGGAGGTGGCAGTCCCCGGGGCTGCGGGGGCCCACACTGCCCCCCTCCATAATAAAACATTGCCCCCAGGACACGGGGGGCAATCCGTCTAGCAGTGGCTGAGAAAAAGGTGGGGGCCCAAAACGCATTTTCTCCATGTTAATTTCCATAGGAAATTTTAGACACGGCTACAGCCCAAACTGCTAAACAGAATTACGCCAAATGTGGCAGAAACGTAGGGCTTGGTCCAGAAAGCAGCCTTTTTGTTAAATGGTGTAAATCTGTACAGTAGCTGTAGAGAAATGTGAAGATTTCTCAGATATACAACTGTGGCAACGGTGGATCAGTGACCCCTTCCGATCTCATGCCTGAGATCTGATTGGCTGCCAACACTTCAAACCAAGAAGTGTTGGCAGACATCTTATGATACGATTGAATCGAGTCACGAGAAAAAAGATTAAAAGAAAAGGGGACAGGATAGAACTACCCTGACCCTCTAGGTCTGGGATTCCACCAAAATAAAAAAATAAAAATGAAGCATGCTCCCCTGAGCTTCATTAAATAAAGGCCCCCAGGTGGGCCAGAGGCAGGTTATGAATTAATGTAGGGTGCCTATGTGGCACCCCCACGGCCTAAGGACCGCCAAATCCCCACTACAGAAATAATTATAAAGGTGCGAGGGGCCTGTTAAAAAAAGGTGCAGGGGAGACCCTATGTCCTCCCCCGCAGCCCCAGGGATAATGGTGGGCCTCGAGGACCCCACTGCCACGGGGACCAGCACTTCCTCAGGGCTTTAACATTTTAATATGGGGGGCCTCAGGGACCCCAGCCCCTGGGACCACCACCTACCTCCCCGGGATTTTAACGTTTTAATGTGGGGGCCTTACGGACCACCTGACCCTGGGGACCACCATCTCCCTGGGGCTTTAAAATATTAATGTGAGGCAGCCTCACAGACCCCATTTTGCCCCATGGACCACCACCTCCCGGGGCCAAACTCTACATTTATGAAATTGGAGGTGGGGCGATTTACCCCCCTCCCAGGCCGTTCTGGGCCCCGGGGACCACCGACCATCCAGGGAAAACCCCTACTCAAGGAAGGAGGAAGAATGCATCCCCCTTCCTGGAGCTGTAACTGGCCCTAGGGACTGCAACCCTGGACCCTGAGGGCCAGCTTTAGCAATGTTCCGGGGTGCCCACCCCTGGGACATTGCTACGGCATGGCAGGAACACTGCTCTCGCCACAACAAACAAGTGCTCTGGTTTCAGAAAGCGAGTGCATTTTATTCTCGCTTGCTGAAAGCAGAGCACTTTGCTTTTTACACACAGGGAGCGGCATGACAGCAGCTCCCTGTGGGTAAAAAGCAATGCCAGCTCCCCCAGGAGGCGGGGAAACAGCCTCGATCGAAGGGGCCTTCAGGTTCCCCCTTCAGTCCTATTGATGACTGGACACCTACTTTAAATGGGTGGGCCCTGGGGGATGTGGTCCCCAGGGTTGAAAATGGCAGAGGAGGGGTGCATCATGGTCCCCCTTAATTATTTTTTAGAAAAAATACAAAGAATAAAAGGGTTAAGCCCGAGGGATGAGGTCCCTGGGGCCCAACATGGTCCAGGGAAGGGGGGACATGCGCGCCCTTCCTCAATAGTAGAGAAAAAAAGCTGCCAACTCAACGGAGGCCCTGCCCCCTTTCTCCACCACTCTGCAAACATGCCTCCTGGCTCACAGCTGGTTGGGTGGATGAAGTCCCCTTGGCTGCTGATGGTCCTTAAGGGCCAATAAGACCTCCTGGTACCTCCACTAAGCCACACACAGAGAGATTGCTGTGAGGTGGTCATAGGCCATGTACCCTTTCTTCACCACTCTGCAAACGCATCTCCAGGCACACTGCTGGTGGGGGATGAGTTACCCTGGCCTCCTGAGGCACTCAGGACAAAAGTGAATTTCTTCTCCTAAGCAGCAATGTGCCAGCAGGTGTGTTTGCAGAGTGGTGGGGAAAGGGGGCATGGCCTCCGACCTCCTCTCAGCAGTCAAGCTGTGTGGGTCTTACTGGAGGTAACAGAAAGGCTAGTTGGCCCCCAAGGACTCTCAAGACCCAAGAGGACTTCATCCCCCAACTAGTAGTGAGCCAGGATGCGCGTTCACCGAGTGGTGGATAAAGGGGGCATGGCCTCTGAAGATCTCTTGCCAATCTTGCCATGTGGGAGTTATTGGAGATAACAGGAGGGGTAGTACAGGTACTCAGACAACAAATCACTCACACAAACAGAAACTCATGCACCCACTCACACACCCATACAGTCACTTAGATACCAACTGACAGATTGATACAGACATTCACACAACCTGGTCACTCACCCATACATTCACTGACACACCTAACCACTCACTTATACAGGCAATCACGTACTCATTTAATCATCCATATAGGCACTCATACATCCACTGATCCACCAATACACCTTGGTATATATATATTTAACAAGCATAAACTTTAAAAAAACACTCAGTCAATGGATGATGTCATAAGTGATGTCATCAGTGATGTCATCCGAGAAGTCATCAGTGATGTCACTGACCTTGTCACAAGTGATGTAATGTGTGAGGTTTTAAGCAGTTCATTGCGGGGTCGCAAGTTATAGTTAGGTCACCTAACTGAAACTGCTGAATTTCTCTGGTTGTTTACGAGTAAAATCTGCCCCTAACTATAACATCTCTGTAACCTTGTTTTTTGTCAGTGAATTTCAAAGGTTTTTAAAATGCTAATTCCTAACTATAACGTCCCTGTAACCTTTGTTTTTTTCAGGGAATATAGATATAGATAGGTAGATATATTTTAAAAGTGTAAGAAATTGCTAATGTCAATACAACTCCCTAGTTTATTATTCTGCACCAAATGACATAAATTCAGATTACATGTTAGACATTATCCCTCCACTCTTTTTTTTAAATCTGACAGCTAGTTTCAGTGCTCCTGTATCACTCAAGGGGCAGTACCTTTTTCAGAAGATAAAAACAACAAATGTAAACAACCACTTTATGAGTACACATACAAATGGATTAGATCCTGCAGTAAATTACCGGCTCCTACAATACACACTAATTAAACAACACAAATGTATAACAAATATGAAAACACACAACAAAAATGGGAATGTTTACAACTGTCTAGCCCTGGTGTATGCATGTACATAAAAAAACTGATACACATTTCTTTCGAAACCCTACCTAATGTTTTTGTATTTCATTTATAATTCACTTCTTCAAAAGTCCTCCTATTTTGCACAATTGTGTTTAAGCAATCATTATTAATATACAGTTGTCAATCAATCAATCTTAGCTTCATTCGATTTCAGTATAAAAATCATAAAAGCAGCAACAGTACATAAAAATACATCAGTGCATTTCATCAAAATTACTTATGTTAAAATAAAATCAAGTCGATGAAAGAAATCAGCTAATCATTTTAGAGCGAGATAATAAGTCAAGTTGGTTAGACGTGGAGATGATACGGCCACTCGATACAAAACCACTCCTGCCCGTCAAAAGGTTGCTCTCTGCTATTGGCATTTCGACGGGACATATAATGATCTAGGGTAAAAGTCACTTATGCTCCAGATAGATATAGGACCATCTCCTATTTGTGGCTGCCAGGTTTGAAGAAATGGAACAACGTGTTTAGACCTGAATTTGACAAGCACCAAATCGCCCGCTATATCCTTAGGAAGAGGTCCTAGCCAACCCACCCTTCTGACATTTAGTATAGTGCCATCGATGTTGGGTGGTAGGGGTCTATTTTTGGTTAGCCAAAACACAACCTTGTTTCTTAGGTCCAGATGACTTTCATGTTTCCCCTTTATAAGTTCTGGTACTCCCGAGAGGACGCACACAATAGGAGCGGCCTCTGGAGGCAAATGTAGTTGCTTGGTTTTAAATAACATATTATCATGAGTAACCGCTGTTCCTTTATGGAATGTCAATTCTTTGTTTGGCCCTACTCTAGGGTAAGAACTCTACAGTTGTGGCAGGAGGATTAAAGGTTTTCACGTGCGGGGTTGTTAGTTGGTTGCAGGTGATCTTGCTTTGTGTGGAGGTTTCAGACGTTTCTATGGAGGCTGGGCGTAGTGGCTGAGTGGGTACTACCATAGTTTTTACAAGTAATGAATTGGCCTTGATTGCTTCTTCGACACCCGTGAGCCTGTCCCCTAAACTTACCATTTTATCAATCAGCGGGGATATTATAGACTTAATCATATTTTCAATCGAGGCCATTAAAGACGCGTGGATAGGGGCATTTGAAATAGCATTGCTGGGAGTGTTGGGCGATAGGGGATTTGGGTTTAGTTTTGATGTTTGGCCTGACTCCCCAATTGTTTGGTCCCATCTCTCTTCTTTTTAGCAATAGTGATCTGAGGGGTAACTGCAGATTGCAATTTTTCTTTTGGTCGTGTTAAAAGGGGAATATCCTGTGTGCTATGGGTTGGTTGTAGTTGACTGTTAGAACAGTTATACAGTTGTCACTTTCTGACATTAGGCAAGCAGTGTGCAATTCTTCATTACAAAGTTTCAGGTGAGTGTGGACCAAATCAAAAAGACTAACCGCTCACTGTTATTATAAAGGAAACCAGTTTCATCTTACTCTCTCCTGCTCATAAACTGCCTGCAGGCCGAGGGCACCTAGAAATGTAAAGTATAAAAGCATATATATATTGATTACTACTTAATGTATGCATCATGTATCCTTACAAACATTTTAATCGTATTTCCACTCAATGTTCACTCACCACTCTGATTTCTCCAAATGAAACTACCACTGACATGAAAACTGATACTTTTGTGCTCATTGTCTTAGGTAGTTTTATCACATCATATTCATTTTTAAATGACAGATGCACGTACATGATGTATTATCGTGTTTATATCATTAATGGTAGAGATATTCCCTAAAAGTTATCTTACCCTCATATCTTATTTGAATGATGAATTTATAGGTGACATCTTGAGTATACAACTGTGAGACATACTAATGCAAAGTGTCACTTGAACGTCAAATCTGCATAATGTTTGGGTGCCACCGTAGGTATGCTGGAACGCATAATATTTGAAAAAAGAAAAGCACCTAGGCATTTTACACATACGTGAAGACAAATGTTTTAGAAAATATCATGCACATATTGGGAATTCAAAAATAATCTTCTAAAATCAGCATTAGTAAGGCACCTCACCTTACAAAATACCATAAGGCAAATAATTGTGTATGTCTTCAACTGCCTTATATAATAATTTTGCATTTATATTCTCTATAGCACAATTATTGTAGTTGTAGGACCGCCCCTGTGTGTACAAAATGCTTCATCACATGTATCTCATTATGTAATGGTAAATGTAATTGTAATTGCATTTACTATATAAAGCGCTATCGCTTACCACCTGTGATGAGACATCAAGCGTTTATTCCATGAATAGAACGCTACTCAGGAACCCAACAGGATTAGTTGTCAATTAGTATAGTGAAATATGAAATTAATTTGAGTGGTGGATATATTGTTCTGTTATTTGGATTGAGAAGGAAAGTGGTGGGATAGAAGAGGAAAAGGTTTGCATTTATGTGAAATATTATTCTCCAAATATAGGTTGCCTATATATGATGATTTAGAGTGCATCTCTTTGGTCAGTGTATTTTACAAATTCTGAACGTTCTTTTCTAATGCAAAGACATTTCAGAACATGGCAGTTTCCCTTTTGGCTCAAAGATGAAAGTTCTGAAAATTCAGAAGGCATTCTTGCCAGTTTCTTTAGTCTCGAAACCACCATCTCCAGCCTGTATGTCTAATTCTATGAAAACAATTAGGACCTCATTTATGGGGAATTGGAATAGGGCACCGCTGCAAGTCTTCTTTTCTGTGCAGCTCTATGCCAATGTGAAAATGCAGGAATGCACCTTATTTATGAAATACTGTACAGTCCTGTAATTTCTCCCTGCGCTGGCTCACAATTTGCTGCCTAGCGCAAACATAGGCATCCTTGCACCATGGTGCAAATGTGTTTGAATTGCATTCTCTTCTGCACCTTTCTAAACTATGACAACATCATCAGTATATGCTGTCACACTTAATATTGTTCTTATTCACCATTAAACATTTTCAAGGGGAGTCAAAATATGCTGATATTCAGCCTCAAAATGTATTGCCATCAGATAGGTGACCACAAGATGGAGAGGGGTTCTCTAGAGCATTTGACCAACCACACATATTCATCCAAACATTGTTGAGAAGATAACAAAAACATTTGACATTAATATTCTTTTATTTTACAGGAACATTGTGGTTTGTAAACCCGGTAGTGCCAAGGAGAAAATCTATGGGAAAAAGTTGATGACATCTTATACGTTTTAGTTAAAGAGTTTTATTCATACATTTTATTGATTATTCACCCCTTTTTCCTCCCATTTCCTCCCCCTTCCTTTAGTGGCAGAAAAAGCAAGGCAATAGTATATGAGAACAGAAAAAACACAAGAGAGGATGTTATAGGGTTTGAAAAAAAAATAGTCACTGTAAGTAGGGGTGTGGGGTTGCTACACCATGCTGGAGTTCAGAAGGTGAACGAGCAATAAAGATGCCTTTAAATTTTATTTTTAGCTTGTGACATTTGCTGTACATTTAAAGACAGAGGTGTTCCGACAAACTGCTGTTTATTCTTTTAACATGGAGATTTAAAATTCTGAAGTTTGATGGAAAAATGACTTTAAAAAGATCAAACACTTTACTTAATGATGTGTAAATGGTAAATATTTGCTGAATACCAATTTCGACACATTATCATTTGAGTGCTACATAGTTTTACCAGTAAAACTGCATGTTAGCTGCGAAGTGTGTGGTCATTTTAATGGAAAGTGTGCTGTCTGCATTGGAGGGTGTGCTATCACAGCATGCTTTTGTATTAATTGCAAAAGTGTGACCCAAAATACGCCAATGTGTTGGCTACATACTACACCCTAACCACTCTCCTGCTGAATGGAGGTCACGTATTTGCTATACTTGTTCTTTGTATGATGCTTGTATTTTCACAATCTCTTTAACTTCAGTGATGAAACACTGATGCCAGCACCTCCACTTTGACAAATGTCCAAGCACCACAGAGGATATTTACATTTTCTCCCCAGGGAGAATTGGTTTAATAAACTACTCATTACAAGTGCTCCAGAAATACTTACATTGGGACCATACGAAACTGATTTTAGAGTTTGATATGGCAGAAAATAGCACTCAGACCTGAGGTCTCAACTACACAGAGTTCTCTGGTGTTTTAATAAGGAATTTCAAGTCTTGAGAAGTATCCCTTCCAGATTCAATCATCACATTCAAATGAGGTTTGATTTTTTGGGAAGTGGGTGTGTACAACCTACTTTTGTATACATTTTTCATAAAACATGGGTACGTGTCTATGCCTGGTTATGTAATTCAGGAGTAGGTGCATTTTACGGACAATACTTTGGTTGATTTTAGATTTTAGATTTTTTTTGTGTGAGTGTGATAATGCACCTAATATGCTAAATGTATGACTTAGGGCCTGTTTATGAATTTGGCAAACTAACGGGTATGGTGAAGCACTGGTGGTCCGACCACTGTATTATGACTTTGGAGGTCGGACCGCCATAAGACCGTTCTGCCACCAGGGAAAGCGATCCATGGTGGCCTTGCAGCGATCCGAGGCCACAATATGCTGGCAGTGCAGCTGCTGCACTGCCAAGCATATTATGAGTTTGCTCAATGCCCTCCTTCTCATGGCAGTGAGCCTGCCATGAAAAGGGTGGTGGTGAGGAAACTAAGGGGACACTACAGGGCCCCCTGGTGCCTCGGTGTATGGGGGGGGCATGCAGGGGGCACATGGTGTGCTCTCCTGTATTTCTGCAACCCCAGTTCCTTCACAGCATGGGCTTTACAGTCCAAGGCGTTCTAGAGCGCACTATGACGACCCCACAGAACTACCTTTCTAAGGCTCTTCAATGAACCTTTGAAAAGCAGCGCAGTGGGCCAGCTACCACAGGACCGCCCACCCGGTTTGCAACTTGAAATCATACGGGTGGTCGGCGGTGGAGATTGACAGTGGGAGCGGGTGATGGCATGCCACCCCACTTTCACATCACCAAACTCCTAATCAGGCCTTTAGTCTCACATTGTTTTGGCAAGGATATTGCAATCAAAGACTCGTGGGACTGCTTGCTTAATCTTACCAAAGAAGATTGATTGTTTTGCTAGGTAGGAGATGCTGGTATCATTTTTGCAGTTTTCTCAAGAAATTTGTATTTTTATGTGCAAGCTGGACAACATATGGAGTTTTGGGTTCATTACTGACACCGCTGAAGATTATGGAAGGAAAAAGGGTCCACCATGGTTAGTTTGATAGTCTGTTCCTTGAAAGAATCACCTGTTTATATGAGCACTAGGGCAAACATCTGACTAGGTTCTTATACAATTAGCATTTTTTTGTCATAAATTAAAAAGCAAATGCCTTTGTTGGGCCATTATGAAGAACCTTTACTTAATGCATCTAGTCTTTGGCTGAAAGCTAGAATTTTTTTCATATCAATTGCTGTCATTAACACCTATCAAAACAGCACACTTTGTGTCACACAGCATGGCAACACATGTTATGAGGTTCTCAGGCCTCAACATTACACTTTTAATATTGACAGCCTGACAGGTAGCTAGATTAGTTGAAACTACTGATCTTTAAGAAAGTAAAGTCTGGTGTTAGGAAACAACCATTAATTGAATTTATTTGTATCATGCTAACCATTTAACCAATTGCAGCACTTGTATACAAATTGTAAATATATGATGGTCTCATAAAAATGGGTGATGGAGAAGACAATAAGTCACTTGTACTATTTAGAAGTTAGTTTTGGTGAGAGGTCATCTTTTAAGGCTTGAATCCTGCAGCAAAATGTTAGTGAGATTTCACCCAATATAACATTTCTGGTTTAAACAGTTAAGTAATGTTGATTAGATTGAATAAATTACATTTAGCAGCCTACTAAAGGTATTTGTTTTAACGGTAACCCAATTTGATTTGGCAAACAACTCTTTATTTTAAACTATTATTTATGTGCTTGTAAACTTGGGGATTTGTAGAGCGCAGTTGTTGCCCGTGGGCGTCCAAGCGCTAGGGAAATCATAAACCTACAGTGCACATGGAGGGGAGAAAAAGATAGCGGGGTTTAGCAAACAGATGTGAAGAGATGGGTCTTCAGTTGTTTGCGGAATATATTAAGGTTCTGGGTGGCTCTAAGATGAAGTGGGCATTCCAGGCCTTCGCTGCGTTGTACATGAACGTTCTTCCGCCTGTTCTGGATCTCCTTATTCTTGGGACGACTGCCAAGAGGGTCTGGCTAGAACGGAGATTCCGCTTCGGGATGTACTGACAGATCAGGTTACGGGTGATGATAGGACCCATGTTCCAGAAGGCTTGGTGGGCTATACATAGCGCCTTGAACAGAACCCCCTGTCGGACCGGTAACCAGTGGAGGCTTATTAAACCGGTCTTAACTGAGTGTCTGTGAGGGATTTTAAGTAGGAGACGAGCAGCGCTGTTCTGAACAGTTTGCAGCCTACGAAGGGTATATTCAGGTGCACCCAGGTAAAGTGCGTTGTTAAAATCGAGCCGGGAGTGGATGAGTCCTTGGATGGCTGCCTGTTTGGCTTCCAGGGGGAGGATGGGGAAGATTTTGTTTAGTACCCTCAGAATGGCAAAACATGTAGCTGAAAGTTTAGTGGCTTGGGTATTGAAGGAGAGTGAGCTGTCCAGCCATACCCCAAGGCTTTTGATTGCGTTTTTTGGGGTTGACGGCGGCCCTAGGCTGGGGGGCCAAAGGGAGGGGGAGAGTGCCGATTCTGAGGGTCCTAGGAGCATCAGCTCGGTTTTGTCTCCGTTCAGTTTCAGGGCTGATGCCGTCATCCAGCTCCTCACTTCCTCTAGGCATTCTCTGAGCCCACCTGGCGCTGTTCGGGATGACTCTTGCACCAGTGAGACCACCAGCTGTGTGTCGTCCGCATATGAGATGATTTTAACTCCAAAAGGGCGGACAACACTGGCCAGTGGCCTCATGTATAGGTTGAACAAGGCCGGGCTCAGAGAGGAGCCCTGAGGAACTCCACAATTGAGGGGTCTACTGGAGGAAGCTGAGTCGCCGTCAAAAACCCTGAAAGACCTGTTCCTCAGAAAGGATTCAAACCAGGCCCAAGCTCCATCCATGATCCCCACTCTAGACAGGCGGCTTAGTAAGGTGTCGTGACACACTGTGTCGAAAGCCGCGCTTAGATCAAGGAGGATCACTGCCACTGATCCTCCCTGATCCAAGATTTTTCTCGCCTCCTCTACGACCATGAGGAGGGCGGTCTCTGTCCCGTGCTTGGGTCTGAAAACCGTCTGAGTGGGATCCAGTATATGGTGGTCCTCAAGATAGGACACCAGCTGTTGGTTCACATATTTCTCCAAAACCTTGCTCATCCAAGGGAGAAGAGAAATAGGGCGATAGTTCGCCAGATCAGACGGGTCCAGATTGGGTTTTTTGATCAGAGACCTGACCATGGCCTGTTTCCACTCGGGTGGGACAGTGCCAGAGGAGATGGAGGAGTTTAATACCTCTCTGATGACGGGCAGGGTAGTGTGGGATGCTGCCATTAAGATGTCAGGAGGGGCAGGGTCGGACGGGGAACCTGATTTAACACTGAGGGCCAGTGATTCTAAAGTGGAGAGGTCTAGCGGGGGAAAGTGAGTTAATTTGTAAGGGGTAAGGGGAGGCGGCGGGCTGGAGGGGTAGTTAGGCTGAGTGGGCGGGTCGTTGTTTGGAGGAGAAAAAGCTGAATAGATTTTGTTTATTTTCTGGTAGAAGAAATCGGCGATGTCATCACACTGGGTGACCGATTTCTCGACATGTACTGCTGGGGCTGGGTTAGTTAGCTTTTTAATGATTTGTAGTATGTGTGCTATAGCTCACATACTACAATCACCCCTAACTTCCACAAAGTTGAAACACAGAGATGTGCAAAGTTAATGTTAACTAAGAATGTTATAGGCAAAAGTGAAGTAAACTGTGCTTTTCATTTAATATGAGCTCAGCTTCTGCACATATATTCTATTGATCTCTCTCTAAATTGCTTCTGTAATCACCTGACATGATACAGATCACCAATCTGCCCCTTCCCACCTCAAATTGCTAATGCGCTTGGTATCGCTTGCTCTGGGAGCTTGGTCAATGGTTCCTGTTGTGCAGCATGGGAGTTAAAGAGAAATGAAACACTCTTGTCCGCAATGTCAAAATTCCAAAGTTACCAAACTGTTGTGTAATAACTCAAGTCGACAACTAAAAAGAGGTTAGTTTGTTTATTTCAAAATCTGATGCAGATTAATCAACCAATCTTAGCATAATAGTATGGAAATACAAAGTAAATAAGATGAAGCCAAATCTCCAGAATCAATTCACCCTACATAAAAAAAGAGAACAACTAGTTCAATCACGGCCACATCAGTTGTAAGGAGACATAAATTCCCTTTGGATTGCATCAAGACTCCATTCTGAGAACCCTAAAAATCCCTAACTGTCCCTACCCTACACTAAAGTGGAAATCCTAGTCTAAGGCAAGTTTCAACAATTATGAAAAAGGTGTCAGCTGTCAGAGCCTCCCAAAGAAGTAACTCCAACCTGTGTTATGTAGCATAAAGCCACAACAGCCAAATATGAGGTCTGTTCCTCAAGGCGTCCTAAAGCAAAAGTATCAGCTAACCCTAACTATATTACAACATAAGCAATCACTGAACTAAGGTACCTCCAACAGTTCTACTAGTATTTTTGAATTATTCTAGCATCTTCAAGCTTCCTTTCTCCGCCTCCCTATTCACAGTTTGAGATATTCCACATGTCCTTGATGCCATCTCCTTCTCCCATGAGAACAACTCATCTTATTGCCTTTCTTCTTCTCTGGTCTCTTATCTACTATGAAAAGTAACTCTTTCTCTCAACTAATGAAGCTTTGTCGACCTGCAGTGGGAACAGAAGATACATGCAACATTCCACGGTGCAAGCAAAGTGCGAATTCAAATGTTAGTTACAAAGTAAATTAGAAATGTATTTCAGGTCTATAGTTGATACATTCTTCTACATGCAAACAAACCATACTTTCGACATATTCTCTAGCAGTTACGAATGGTAAATCCCACTATATTATTTTCATGAGTATAATGTTAAACCAAATTCATAAAAATGTTTAGTTTTTTATCCCTTCACTAAGTATTAATGCAAAACACCACAATCTTGTCATTACTAAAGTACACACGTGGTTTGTGTTAATCATGGGGATACCTTTAACATTTCGTACCCCTCTTTCTTTTTCCATACATTAGTCACACACAATATATGTGAGTGCAGACTACCTGTGATTGTAACGCACTCCTACTGTCATTTCAAAGTGGTACCAACTACTCTCTTCCAGGGCACTCAGTTATTTGGCCCAACTTCAAGGATTGTACAAATCTGTTTGATACACTTGTTCGAGTGTACAACATAAGCCCACATGCTTCTTTGATCAGCTGGAACCACGGATTTAATAATGGTGAAATAATCTCAATGGGAGCTCAAGGATACTAATATCTGACAAAAACATGGTTATAAATGTATGTTAAGGTAAGAATAATGCAGTTGGTTATCTCATGAGTATCTCATGGAATCTCTCTTGATGAGGGAATCATAGCAATTAAGATGCTGTTCCATTCTGTTTTAGGGGGACATCACCCAAAAATGTTGGCCATATAACCAGATCTTTAGCTCTGTGTTGTAAGGTTTATGAGCGCAAATGCATTAATTAATTTTAATATATTTAATATATTGGGGTTACACTGCTTAAGTAATCTGTTTTTAGTGAAGTATGGTTTATGCACTTTCTCTCATGTTTATAGTATATGGTTTTAGACAGAAGAGAATAACATGAACAGGAGTTACCTCCTCCTTTCGACATCCTGGGCAATGACGAACAGGACCTCCCGTCCACCTATCAGTGATTGCGTATATTGGCAAGGTGCCATATCTGAATTGCAGGTAGAGTTTCTTTGCTAACGTAGGTTGTATAACATCAATTTCCTGTTCAAATTCATATTGTGACTTAATGTCCAAGAAACCATATGTCAAACTTGAAGATTTCGCTGAGCGAAATACTTTCATTAGATTATGATCTTTTATCGTGTGTGCCAATATTTTCTTTGAAATGGCTGGGCAAGAAACTTCTGGATTAAACCTAAGGTTCTCCAAGCCAATCAAAAAAGGAGAGTGCCTTACAAATGATAGCCAAGGGATCCTACCTGCCCCTAGGGATGCCATTACCACCTTCAGTTCTTCCTTATAGCTCACCAGCTCAGGCGTACTCCACAGCCTCCGCCAGTAGAGCAGTGGGCGAGAAGTGATGGCATCTGTAATTTGACGAATGTTTAGGTTCAACCTTAGCGGCACTAACGGTGTGTTTCTTGGCAAGGTCATAATTTGCCTAAAAAAGTTATTTTCGGTGATTGTTAGATCGTTTGGTGATGTATGGCCCCATAGTTCTGCCCCATATAGGGACGACGACCTAGCTTGGACTTTATATATTTCAAGCAGTGGGCTTACTGTTTTTAAAACACAATTTTTTTGAACTTTTAAAATCCCCCCCACGGACTGGGTTAATTTTAAGTTGGCCTTAGCCTTTTGGGGACCCCACCCCATTTTATCATT
This sequence comes from Lissotriton vulgaris, assembly GCF_964263255.1. NCBI lineage: Eukaryota > Metazoa > Chordata > Amphibia > Caudata > Salamandridae > Lissotriton > Lissotriton vulgaris. The sequence goes on along the minus strand of NC_141699.1, from coordinate 770,846,988 downwards.
CAGAGATAAACCCAAATAGTCGAAAATGGTTACCCTTTCCAGGGGTCTGCCCTCCATCATCGGGTGGGCGCAGTTGATAGTGCTGGCGTTGAAGACCATGTACTTGGTCTTATTGATGTTAACCACAAGGTTCCTTTTTTTACAAAAATTGGTAAACTGGTTCAACACCCGCTGCATGCCCATTGCTGACTTAGAGAGCAGCAGGGTGTCATCCGCAAACATAAGTGCAGGAAATCTTTGAGAGGCCAGTTTTGGGGAGTCTATATTCCTAATAGCAAGGAGGTCTTCTATCAGCCCGTTAAGGAAGAGGGAAAAGAGTGTCGGGGCGAGCACTCAGCCCTGCCTAACCCACTTCTCAACCGGAAACGGGCCCGTTAGTTGGCCATACTTGCCAAATCGTACTCTTGCGAATGTCCCTTCGTGGAGTCGTTTAAATTGGTGGCATAGATACGGTGGACCCCCCATGGCCAATAATATATTCCATAGCTGGCTATGGTCCACCATGTCAAATGCTGACTTCAAATCTACGAAAGTTAGATCTAGGCTACCCCCTTTGAGAACAACATGTTTCCAGTGAAGTACCTGGAGCCTAAATAGTTGATCAATTGTTGAAGTTCTGGCCCTAAAGCCCGTTTGTAGCGGAGTCAAAATATTATTGTCATTAATCCAGTCCTGTAAACGTTGTAAAAGGAGCCTTGCATAGATTTTCTGTGTCATATCAATAAGGCTGATAGGCCTATAGTTGGCTGGTTCCAGCGGCGAACCCTTTTTGCAGATGGGGATAATCTCCACCCCCATCCAGGTACATGGAACTGATAAACCCTGGAGAATGGCATTGTATAAAGATAAAAGGTAGGGTAACCACACGGTCTGTTCATCTCTGTAGAGATCATCTGGAATTCTGTCTAAACCAGGTGCTTTATTCAGTTGCAACTTGTTTAGAGCCATTTGGGCCTCTGCTATTGTGCAGAGTGGTATGCACCACGTGGGGTCTGGTACCAAGAGGCTTGCTGGGACTTCACTTCTCTCAGTTAGGGATTTAGAATAGAGTTCTTTAAAATATAAGGACCATGCTTCCTCTGGGATGTTTATATCAATGGTAGTCTTACCCTCTGGTTTCCCTGTATGAACTAAATTCCAGAAAGTCCTTGAATCTTTCACAACGAGTGCAGACCGAATGGCCTGCAATCGTTTTGCTTCCCACTCCGATTTTGCGTTAAAAATAATTTTTTTGTAGGCAAGTCTGGCTTCAGTAGCACAGACCCTGTTGCCTTGTTTAAGGGCCATAAGCAGTGTACACTTCGCATCCCTGCAGCCCCTATTAAACCAGGGATTTCTATCACCCAAATCTTTGGGCTTAGTGAGCCTCGATTTATAAAAGAAATCCGCCAGTGTTGCGACTAGTTTCTTATGGATTCCACCCAAATCCACTCCCACACCTTTCTCTGTGGGATTTACTACGATACTACTTGCCTTTTCCAGCAATGGGATTATGCTATTATACATTTTTGCCATATTTTCACTAGACTGTTTGATAGTAGCCCAACGACTACACCTCCCTCCTTCTACTATTCTAATATCACTACTTGGGGAGATTTCCGGGCCTTGATCCTCGTCATACAAACAAAAGTCCATCTCCATGCTCAGAGGATTGTGGTCACTTTCTGAGCGCTCGATGACACTAAAGTCAAGAACTTTGTGCCACAGTTCCATACTGACTAAGAAATAGTCTATTACAGATGCGTGGCCCATTTCTCTGTAGGTTGGTTGCCCTGGGTTGTCCCCCTGAAAGCGCCCATTACAAGCTCTTACAGAAAACAAATAAGTGAGAGAGATCAACTGTAAAACGAGTGGGGACGATCCCTTTACTGGGTATATATTTGGGGGTGGGACTGACCAGATTTCATCTTCCTCTGTAGTAATCGGTGGGACACCATTAAGGGGTTCATATTGGCAGTTAAAATCTCCACCGATCATGGGGACGACATCACCCGGAAGTGAATTCAAGAGGGTGATCAGAGAGTCTAAATTCTGGGAGGGTCTAGCATGCCGAACTGGCCGTGAATAAATATTAATAAGTGCCAGTTTTTGTAATTTGCTATGGGTCAGTAAAACACAAGTTAGAAAAGGAAGGTTGGCTTCAATTCTTTTCACCGTAAATCCAAGATGTATGCTTACCTAGATACACAACCCCCCGATGGTCGACCTTTCGGGACTTTAATAGCAGGCTCATTAAAAGTGACATACCCCATTCTATGCACAGGGTTGACAGCCCAGGTTTCCTGCAATAGGCAGATCCCATGGAGATCTACAAATGTGCACCAATCTGGTAGATCTATTTTGGCGGCGAGACCCGCGATGTACCAGGACCGGACTTTAAGAACCCCCTTCGAGGACATCGGCCTAATCCCTGGATTTACCTGATGCCTCCTACACTCCAGTCTACCCACTTGGTTACTAGACACACTTAGAGGAGATTCTATCTCTAAGTTCGGACTAATGTCAGAGAGTGTAATGGTTTTATCCTTGAGCATTGCTTGGGTGTTTTGACCTGCCTCTATCTCCCTCATGACTGGAGACAGAGTTCCCCTATCACTCACAATTACTTCTCTAGGCGTTAGCTGTTCTATTGTCCGGGTAAGCCCCTCTTTACTTTTGGTCCTTTGCTTTTCTAGTCGGGGGAATGGTGAAAGTTGGGGAATCGATGGTGGTCAGTCCACCTGATCCAATACGTTGTACCTATTGCTTACTAAGAAGCCTAAGACATCCTCGTTGCCCCTCCTTCCCCACATACCCTCTCCATTGGACCTGTTCTTGCGGTGGAATTGGCATTCATCAGAATTCGCAAGGTGAAGACCGTTAGGGGGGACATTAGATGAAGGGTAAAAATAGCTCAGCTCCATTCTTTGTATTGTTGAGTCTAAACTCTTAGCAAAACCCCTGCACGCGTGATCAACTACCCTACAATCTTGGAAATGAATTACTACACAATAGCCATCCACATCTTTAGATCTAAGTCCCACCCAACCCACTCTTCTGGCGAACAAAATTTGGCTTTGCATGTTCCTTGGCAATAGTCTATTATTATTCCTATTAGTATTCAGCCAGGTATCAACTTACGTTTTAGTTCCATATATGTTTCAGTTAGGACAACGACGTAAGGGACACTTTCAGGAGGTAAGTCAATACAGGGTAAGTCCAGATTAGGGTGGTCATCCTTAGATTGTTTTGAAGAGACTCTGTCTAAGGATTTTGGCTTTACCACTCCTGGAAGTCGAACATTGTCGGCAGCATTAATCCCACTACGACTTGATCGATCACTGGTTCGTTGTTCGGTAGTGACAACCAAAGGGTGTGGGGGACAATTGCTGGGGAGCGTCGGGTTTACTGGCCGGGACCCGACTTGAACGGTTGGTACTCGGACTTGTACTGTGTTAGCAGTTAGTTCTTCTATGTAGTCTGTATTCTTTCTGGTTAGATCTTCCATTTTCACCAGCCTTTGTTCAATTGATTTTAATCTTTCTTCAAGGGGCTGTACTACGGATGTTATAAGCATACTCAGTTTTTCCAACAACAGATTGTCTGATTTGTTCAAGTCACAAAGCACTAGAATTGATGGAAACTCCTATTCCAATTTATTAAACACATTGTAAATGTCTGGCATTAGCTCAACAAAATGTCCTGGAGCAAATCGACTGTAAATACAAGGGCAAAAATGTTGCATATGATCAGCATCACTGCTTATTTAGACCCATTGAACCCATGTTAGCAATAACCTCCATTAACAGTGATGTGCAAATTAAATGCCTCCCGTTCTAATGATCAAGATTACTGTGGAGATAATTCCCCAGGCTAAACTGTGCACAAATGGTAATAGAAATTACAAAATAGGCGCAATTGTCATTTTTTCTGTGCCAATCTTTAATTTTTTACACACAGGTGTAAATCATGTGCTAATACCATTTGCAAGCCTGAGCAAATGTAAATTTCCCTCTATGAGAATGGCTCCACACAGGGAGCAACAAACAAAAAGAAGAGAAATCAAGGCTAAACAACATTGGGTTATAAACATTTAACAGTATGCACTTTGGTTTTGCTTGAAAGAGGTGTAGAATCATATCCTATACCTGCATCGTTGGTTCATATCAATACTTCAAACATGCAATGGGAAGGCGCACTGGAAATTTTATAAGAGTAACATAAACCAGCCAAAATTCATGATTTTCTTTGTGCATGAGACTGTGCCATGGCTTCTGATTTGAAGCAAAGTGCCAGAGGCTTCACTGCATTTTGTTGTGGTGAAGCCTGGGGTCCAGAAAACCATAGGTTTTGCAACTGCATAAAGCAGGGATGCAATGTATCAAAGGTAAGTTGCAATTCTGGAAAGTCTTTATGACTCATAGAATGTCTTATGCAACACATTTAGAAACAAGGTACAAGGAGTGAAACGGGCGCACCCCTTCTAAGAGCAATGCGCAGCGACATGTATCCATTCTTTGCACATGCAATAGCATTTGCCAACCATTGTTCAGATGTGAACACCAAGTTGGGGTATTATCTGATTCAGTAATGGGAAGCTGTCCCTGTGGAACACCTTGTCTTTTAAATGAACATGGGCCTCTTATGAAACAATAAAACATAATTGCCATTGGGAATGAAAATGCAGGGACATAGATCTGCTGGCCCTTGCAAGCCACCATACTTGCATTCACAGAAATCTAAAAGGGGTCAAAATGATGAGCTGAGAATTCATGTTGCCCCACCCTCCGCCCCAAGAAAACCACAATCAAAGAGATCCAGATCTCAATAGTCAAAGTGTGTAGAGATGCAAAATGCATACATCGGTCTCTGGCTTTTATAGTTCCAGGTTAAGTCCACAGTGGCACGTTGATCGGGGTCCTTGGCTTGTACTGACAAATTTTCTAAGCTGTAAAGTATGTCGTTATATATAGGAGGTGGCGGTGTTTACGGAGTCCTTTAGATCAATGGTGTGGTAACAGGTGCAATACCACACTATTGCAAGTAAGATCAGCGCTGTGTATCTGATATGTTTTTGCACTATGTAGGTTAGAAGGTGGCAGCATTAGGTGCAAAGCAATTTCGCTTTATTTGCCATTATATGACCCCCCTTGCACAGTGTTTTACACGAGGAGTGGCTGTAATATACTGTGCAAGTCCTGGAGAAGGTACAATTTGCACTCAACCTCTAAGGAAAGCAATGGTAGAAAAGGGTAAAATTTAATCTAAATCCACTTTAAGCAATTATTAATAGGCCTCAATTACTCTTTTGGTAAATGCTCTCTTCTTCCTGCCCTTTTTAGGTCGAGCCTGGGCAGCGCATGCGCTGCTCCGTGAGCCATGCTGTATTGGAGTATGGATTAGAAGTCCCGCCCACTCTCCGCCTATATTAACCATTGCCTTGTGTCATTGTCCTTCGTAAATGCTGACTTCTGATTCATTAATAGGCTTGTTAGTCCCTCCTTAGTACTGTCTTGTCTTCATTCGCAACCTCCCATGAGGACTGACCCTTTTGCTTGGGTTGTTACACAGTTAGTCTTTTTTAGTCTGTAAGCACTATTTTCTTTAAATATATTCTCCTACTGCCGGCACAACAAGTGTTCCTGAAACATTCAGCGTGCTGTACATGCTTTCACTTTCTAAGCAGCCCGGGACATTGGCAGCCGCTTCTTTGAATAAGGCTTGTATTTACAAGAGTTTGAGCTATTGGCATTGTACAGGACAATGGCTTTCATTTATGTGTTAATTATCAAAACATTTAAAATAAAAGGCATTGTCGTTTACAATGTCAATAGCTTAAACTCTCCCAAATGCGAGACGTATTGCATTGCAAATGCTTGTTTGAAAAGAGAAAGGGTCACATCCAGCAAATGTTTGCTTTTTGCGGCCAAGTCAGTAAATTTGTGAAATTATCAGCACATATGACTAAGTACAGTAGCTTTTATTTAGTGTGTTTTCTTGTTGCCTTTTCATGACCTCAAAAATGAAGTGACATTCACTTAATTTATCGTTGTGTACAGTACAGTGCATTCGCCTCTAATGAGATTAGTAAACCAGCATATCCCAAGGACTCAATTGGGCATAATAGCACGGCAGTGTGTCCCCACGCTATCTGTGTATCCACGCTAATGTTTCCACAACCGCGCCTCATTATCCCTCACAACAGGACACAATAGGAAATCTGTCTTGCCACAGTTTGACTGCAGTGCAAATTATATTCTGTTCATTACGCCCTAATGCATAAATATGGTGTTCAACTGAACAGGCCTTTCGTCTGCCCCTGGGTGTGCAAAAGGCCTTCTGTGCCTCATATCATTCCCCTCACAGAATGAAGCTCGTGCAAGCAGCTGTAGACAATGCTGTAGAATCACTTGGATACCTGATACTGTCATTTAAAGTAGTATCTTGGAGATATTTGGGGTTGGCAAAGGCATTTTTGTTTCTTTGTGTTTTTGCAGTTTAACTAATATGATGGACTACACTGTCTTTGCTCACATAGGCAACAATAAATCTGCTCTCTTTAAAAAGGTAGAAACATTGCAATAATCATTTGAAAACATATATCTGAAATGATTTGGACTTAGACAAAATAAATGTTGGTTTCTGCATTCAACAAATGGGTCTGTAACCTCATGGTGAGGAATGCATGCTGTGGAATATGTGAAACAAGTGTGTTTAAGCATGAAAAAAACCTACAGAAACTTCGATCTGTGACTAGTTTTAATGGTCATTGACAGTTGGAGCTTTCTATTTTGTTCTTAAAAATTCCTGCTCATGATCTACCCCCACTTATTGCCCCATCTGATAATTCTTGGAAAGAGAGTGCTACCAACCCTCTGCAAAAGAAGTCTCAGAAGTAATTCAGCCACTTAAAAAATGATTTGGCCGTGCTGGCTATTTTTTCTATCCATATTAACATAGCCAAAATTGGATAGCTAAGCAAGATTCTACCAGGCTAGATCTATAGCTGGCCTATTGGATGCATTGATGACTTAGGGGCAGCATTACATTAAAATTATACTAACACTAGCAGCCCGTCCCGACGTTGTTCGGGGATGAAAAGTAAAGTGTGTAATGTTACTGATGAAGTGTGACCTTATTGTAAGATTTCGCAGTAAACAACATTTTTAGTTTCATTTGAATGAGGATGTAAAATAAATTGATTTTTGGCATTACCGGTGCGAGAGAGTGCAACATATAACTGCCCATGAGTGAAGCAGTCTTCTCGTAAGTCGATGCCTATAACTGTGTATGTTTGACCTTGCGATTTGTTAATGGTAGATGCAAAGGCAATGTTAATAGGGAATTGCAAACGTTTAAATTGAAAAGGTAGATCTGTAGGATCATGGGTATGCGTGGAATGTGAGCTAACTGTCCTGCTGCAGGTCCTGATAGAATAGTTGCTTTAATGATATAAGGTAAAAGACTTTTAATTTGTAGTCGTGTTCCATTGCATAGATTGGGTGGATGTAGGTTGCGCAATAAGATGATTGGAATGCCTCTTTTTGATTGTAGTACATGAGGCGGAAGTCCTGAAGCATTAAGCGAATTTAGGAATTCTTGAGGATAATGTACTGCGTCTTCAGTATCTAATACTGTGTCAATGGATTTATATATTTTATTTTCACCTGGGACTCATTTGAATGAGGATGTAGAATAAATTGATTTTTGGCATTACCGGTGCGAGAGAGTGCAACATATAACTGGCCATGAGTGAAGCAGTCTTCTCGTAAGTCGATGCCTATAACTGTGTATGTTTGACCTTGCGATTTGTTAATGGTAGATGCAAAGGCAATGTTAATAGGGAATTGCAAACGTTTAAAATGAAAAGGTAGATCTGTAGGGATCATGGGTATGCGTGGAATGTGAGCTAACTGTCCTGCTGCAGGTCCTGATAGAATAGTTGCTTTAATGATATAAGGTAAAAGACTTTTAATTTGTAGTCGTGTTCCATTGCATAGATTGGGTGGATGTAGGTTGCGCAATAAGATGATTGGAATGCCTCTTTTTGATTGTAGTACATGAGGCGGAAGTCCTGAAGCGTTAAGCGAATTTAGGAATTCTTGAGGATAATGTACTGCGTCTTCAGTATCTAATACTGTGTCAATGGATTTATATATTTTATTTTCACCTGGGACTTGTTGGAGTATATGTTCATTGATGTGGTTGACATTTTTGTTTCTGGGTGCAACTATAGCTCTTTCACAAATCCATTGGTAGTGTTTGTTAATAATCAGTTGAACATCTGGGTATACATGTTGTATGAGTTCTTGTAAGGTAGAGACAGCCGTTCCTAATTTCTCAATGTTAATGTTATAATTCATTTTTGGGAATTGGCCATTACCAACTTGTAGTAGAAGATCAGCAAACATATTATGTCCACCTCCTAAATGTGTTCTCATGTTAGTGCGTAAGGTAAGAGTTTGTATGGAGTCCCATAGGTGTGATGCTTTTAAACATGCTTTAAGTATATCTGCACGTGTTCCTTTTTGGACAACATGAAGAGTCTGACGGAAGTCACCTGCAAAGACAAAAGTGACACCACCCATGATTTGATGAGAATTTCTAATGTCTTGTAGAAGTTCGGTGTACGGCGTCTATATGTGCGCGGTGTGTCATAGTGCATTCTTCCCACATAATAAGAGACACCCTTTGAAGCATGGTGCCTACGGTCCGTTTTTGCGTATAGAGCAAGTGGATTCTTTTTCAATGGAAACTGTTAAAGGTAGTTTAAAGGTGGAGTGTGCTGTTCTTCTCCAGTTAGCAAAGTGGCAGCTATTCCAGAAGATGCAACTGCAAGAGCCAGTAGTCCTAAAGACCGTATTTTTGCAAGTATTAGGTTAATTAAGTACGTTTTACCAGTCCCTCCTGGTGCGTCTAAGAAGAAAATTGTCCCTTTTTTTTCACACTTTCAACAATGGTGTAGCATGCTATTATTTGATTGTGCACTAAGTTTGGTAAAAGTTGTGCAACGTAATGCATTAGGTTGTCTGTTGAGTTTTGCAGATCTGTATGATTGTACGGTGTATGTATATTTCTATTTGTTTGGGGTAGTTTGAAATCTTGTAATGTTTTTTCACTTAGTACATACAGCGAGTCTTCAATTTCAATGAGACCTTGGCTAAAGATGTCATTAGTCATTGGTAGTGATTCATCATTTGTTTGTTGTCGCCTATTGTGTAGTATATCTTCACACAAATCTTCTTTGTATTGCTCCCATAAAGTAAGAGGATCAGATGGGTTACAAAACAGCAGAATAGTAACAAACAATTCACGTAGCTTAGATGGGGAATGTGAAAGTGCAGCATCACCTAATGTATGTTTCCAATGTTGTTCGTCTTCAATGAGTCCAAGTTCTTTACACGCTGCTTGATAGGTAGGCATTAGTTGTCCGTTAACAGTTAAAAGATGTCAAAGCCTGTAGGTCCGTGAACATGTTGTAAAAGAATGCGTAAGTGGAAACATTCCGATTGGTTTGGGTGAATAGTGTACATTCTACCAAGAGCTGAGTCTTTTTTTACACCAGGGTGTCCTAATACTTGCTGTCCACGTTTTTGCCGTTTAAAATTTGATTTTGACCATGTATAGTATTGCAGTACTTCTTGGTATAGCAATGTTTTTGCGATATTGTCGGTGACACACAATTGGAAGAAGGCAGTAAGCGTTGTGTGCGTTGGGGTCTGTGCTACATGTAGAATGTTCTTGTCATTGAAATAGACTCTTTGACCATTTTAAAGATGCCCTGCTAGATGTGTGACAGTGGGATGGCATTCATGAATGTGAAACTCTAGAATGGGCCCCACTGCTTCGGAAGTGCTAATATACTGTTCATTTAGATATGTGTATATTTCATTGTGTTTGTTTTCAATAGCAGTAGTTGCTTGATCCGAGCCTTTGTTAATATATTTGCAAATATATTTGATTGCTTTAACAGATTGGCAGTATTCAATATTAATGTTAGCATTGAAAGTGCGACAGAGTAGTGGTGAACATGGAACAACCCACTGATTATTGACAGTGACTTCCTGTCCTCTAACCGTCATTGTGACAGTATGTCCACCATGTTCGGTGTTCCTCCTACGATAAATGGGGTAGCCATTAACCCCAGATTCAGTTTCATTAATGAGAGTGTGAGGGTATTTTTTGGTGCAAATCCCGTTTTTCATACACGGTGAAAGAATGTTGTGTTCACCACAAGGACCATGTATCATGTTTTTCTTGACAATCAGAAATAGTTTTGGATCGTTAATAGGATCCGGCAGCTCTGCGGAGATAATGAGATCAACGTCATCTGCATTAATTTTTGGGTCAAGCCATAATAGTATGTGTACATGAAGTAGTCCTCTCTTTTGCCATTCAATAGTAAATATGTAAGCTTTAGTAGATCCAAAGATACCCTGTTGTGTTAATTGTTTCATTAGTGTTTTAACTTTTAAATTGAATACCCGTGCAACTATGTCATGTCTATCGCATGGTTTTTGTTTTGGGAACAATTGATCTTTAATTTCTTGCCAGTCTGGATTGCATGTGAAAGTAATGAATAAATCTGGTCTGCCATAGTGCCTGACGTATGTCATAGCATCTTGTGTTTTTTCGTGCATGTACCTTGGTGATCCAGTGAAGCTAGCTGGTAAAATAACGTGCTGTCCAATGTCTTGAGCTTGTACGTTGTGATCTTGATTGACAGCATCTTTTAAATTGATGTAGTTGTCTGCGCGTAGTTGTTTTTGATTGTGCCTGATAAAGTCGAGTCTTTCTGTGATCATTTTGGCCATCATATTTACAACGTATTGATTGAAGAGATTGCGGAACCAATGCAAGGTATTGAAAGTTGTCTTTCTAACCATAAGAGTATAGGCATAGTACTGCATGCATGTAACTGTTTTGTTTGTTGCAGAGTTTGTTTGTGGTATATTGAGACAATAACCATCTTCACATGTAGGGAATAGGATGGGGTATTGTAAAGGATCATAGGATCTGTGTAGTTCAGATACTTTGCGTAATACTCCCTCTCGGGTATGTAATACAATGTCGCGGGGTCCCTTGTTCTCGTTGCCTAAAGGAACTGCAACTTCATCGGTAGTTGGTGCATTATATCTTCCTGCATGTGTATTTGGTGGCCGTTTATCAGCGTGTATAATAATGCGCAAATCTTCCTCTTGTGAATTCATTTCATAGTTGTACTTTAGTGAACGAATGTATGTGTTATGATGGTGCAATGTGTCTTGTAGTAGTTGTATTAGGTGTGTGTTTAAATTTGGCACCATGTGTGAGCGTGCGTCTATTTGTTGTTGTTCAGATAGGAAATATATTTGTAGGAACTGTGGCGCTTTCCCTTCGATTGGGAGCATACTTCCAATCAAGTGGTATAACTGTCCCTGTATTTTAAATGTTGGCATGAAATTTGCTTCCCTAACTTCCTTTGCACCAAAGGATGTCATTTGGAACAGAGTATTGTAACGGCGTGTGTTTGTTAAGAAATTATTTGAAAGTGTGTGAGTGCCATCTAGCAGTTGTCTAATGAGTGGCGGTGGATCTTGAATGATGGTAATAACTACTTTTCCTGATGAGCAGCAAAGGCCTTTAGGTTCTGCCTTCCATTTAAGTGCGTTGCAGTGACTACAGACATTGTCCATGTCTCCAATTTTGACATGTGGACTGTTGCAGTAGTCATGAAGTGGGTTGTAGTTGAATGCAGATCTGAGAGTGTGTGTGTGTTGTACTGTATGTTCTTCCTGTTGTGATTGCATATTTGGAGTTCTTAAAGTTTGATGTTTTTGTATGTGAGTGGTGTCTTTGTTGGTCTTGTTAGTGTTGTCCACGTGTGTGGTATTAGAGGTTGTTGGCTGTGGAGTACTGTTATGATGCTGTTGTGAATGTGTTATATTGTTTGTTTGTGGAAGATGTGAGGTTGATGGTGCATTGATGTTATTAAATGTTTCCTCATTATTTGTGTGTGTTAGTCTTATGCGCTTGTTTGTATTTGCACGTTTTTTATATGTAGTCCGTGAAAGATGGGTTTTCCTCTTCACCATATTGAAATGTATGTGTTTTAAATATTTACAAAAGAGAGAGTAATGTAGTTACAATGATGTTAACTGTTGCTTTCCCTAATTGTTTTTGCGTAGTAATGTGTGTGCCACCATTGCCTACGTAACGTTTATTCTTGTTTCTGAGTGTGTAGCATATATTGCAGTATTATATCTCTAATTCTACTTTGTTTTGTCTTGTAACCTGCACACTTATCACTGTTTCCTCCTGGCAGTTTTTGCTACCTCATGTATTTTGCTTGGTCACAATTGTCACTTTTCTGTTATGTTTGTTAAAGTCTGGTTCAGTAATCTGTTCACGTGTAATGTGCTCCTTATGTTTCAATTCTGTTAGTTGCACACACCACTTTTCCCTTGTAACAGACAGTATGCTAGCTCTCACATATTTTTTGCTGTTGATACTTGCGCAAGTGCCACCATTGCCTACGTAACGTTTATTCTTGTGCCTGAGTGTGTAGCATATATTGCAGTATTATACCTCTAATTGTACTTTGTTTTGTCTTGTAACCTGCACACTTGTCACTGTTTCCTCCTGGCAGTTTTTGCTACCTCATGTATTTTGTTTGGTCACAATTGTCACTTTTCTGTCATGTATCTTAACGGCTGGTTTAGTAATCTGTTCACGTGTAATTTGCTCCTTATGTGTTAATTCTGTTAGTTGCACACACCACTTTTCCCTTGTAACAGACAGTATGGTAGCTCTCACATTTTGTTTGCTGTTGATACTTGCACAAGTGCCACCATTGCTTACGTAACGTTTATTGTTGTGCCTGAGTGTGTAGCATATATTGCAGTATTATACCTCTTATTGTACTTTGTTTTGTCTTGTGACCTGTCTTGTAACCTGCACATTTGTCACTGTTTCTTACGTAACGTTTATTGTTGTGCCTGAGTGTGTAGCATATATTGCAGTATTATACCTCTTATTGTACTTTGTTTTGTCTTGTAACCTGTTTTGTAACCTGCACACTTGTCACTGTTTCCTCCTGGCAGTTTTTGCTACCTTATGTATTTTGTTTGGTCAGAATTATGACTTTTATGTGTATCTTAACGTCTGCTTTTGTAATGTGTTCACGTGTAATGTGCTCCTTATGTTAGTTGCACACTCCACTTTTCCCTTGTAACAGACAGTATGCTACCTCTCACACTTTGTTTGCTGGGTGCCTGAGTGTGTAGCATATATTGCAGTATTATACCTCTAATTGTACTTTGTTTGGTCTGCCCACTTGCTCTGACGCCTTTGGGTAAGGTCGGCGCTATCTAAAGATGCCTTCGGCTAATTTCAGCGCTATGTAGGAACTGGTCTGCGCTACCTCTAATTGTACTTTGTTTGGTCTTGTAACCTGCACACTTGCTCTGTCGCCTTTGGGTAAGGTCGGCGCTATATGAAGACGCCTTGGGCTAAGTTCAGCGCTATGTAGGAACGGGTCCGCGCTATCTAAAGACGCCTTCGTGTAATTTCAAAGGTTTGTGTTCTCTCTTTATAATAGTAGTATAGATTCACATTATGGATGCTTTTCATGTTTTTCGGATGCAGCTGCTCCTCTGAACAGGTTGAGTGCATGTGATCAATTCAGAATGGGCTTCCTGACTGTAGCAGGCAAAGTATTTGGAAATAAATCCATAGCAAAATGGATGTATGATGGCACATCGCCAACTGTAACACCGCATGCCTTCACATCGCATTTTTTAGATCGCATGTCCCTTCACATTGCAAGTAATTGCAACGCACCCAATCACATCGCATCCCAATTGCAAAGCATGTAAAACACCATCACACCGCATACAAACAGCTCGCATGGTTCTAAATCGCATTTTTCACCCCAGTGCGCATTCCCCCTGACCCTAAGGCCTAAACTACACACTACGACACCCTAAAGCCTAAACGTCTATCATTTACGACCCTTAACCATAAGCCCTAACTCTAAACCTTAAAACACTACCACATACGCCCCTTAACCCTAAGCCCTAATCCTAATGCCTAAAACAGTACCAGATCCTACCCTTAACCCTAAGCCCTAAAAGCCCTAGCCCAAATGTATTAAACACAACCATATCCGACCATAAGTCCTAAAAGCCCTAATCCAAATGTCTAAAACAGTATCATATCCGACCCTTAACCCTAAACTCTAAAAGCCCTAACCCTAAAAGCTAAAACACGACCATATCCGACCCTAAGCCCTAAAAGCCCAACCCCCTAAAACACAACCATATACTACTATTAACCCTAATCCCTAAAGCCTAAAACCCGCCCCCTCCAATACAGTCCCCATCAACTACCTAAAAGCCTAAAACGCCTCAGGTACATCTGTCGTCCTTACCTGTCTCTCGTGGTTCCAGCTTTGTCTCCCATGTCCGTGGTTCCAGCGTTGTCTCCCGTGTCCATTGTAAGCGCCCGCGATGTAATGGCGCCTCCGATGAAATGGGGTGCGTAGTGAACGCATGTGTTGTAACATCGTGTGCGTTGTGACGGCACGCGACGTAAACGCATGCTTGTGATGCATGCGTTGCGATGGTTGTTGCCCTAGCAAAATGAACCAAAGAGGCACCTTCTATTTCCCCCAAAATTAGATGTAAGAAAGCCATCTTTAGAACGGCGTCCGCCATCTTGGGTGAGGCAGGGACTCCTCGTGGTGACACTCGGCCAGCGCACTAGTTTCGCAGACCGGACTCCACGCCCTACTTAAAGCTCGCTATGACGATGCGCAGCGGAGACGCGCAGCGGAGTCGCCGGACTCACGCCGGAGTCCAGCCAGAGTCCTGCCCGTCTGGGCTCGTCCGGGCTCAGACGGGCTTAGGGCATGGTACTATGTCAAATTCTCCACTATTGCGTATCATCTACTCACGAGATGAGTTACTTGCATTACGCATTAATCCCCCGGAAGAGTACCCTGTTACCAACATGGGTGCGCGGATACTCCCCCCACGAGGATTGGACACATTGCTTCATCCTCCTCCTGATAGAAGTACTTTACTATGGGGCCTGCTTAATTGCAGGTCACTTCCGTGTCATGCCGTAGAAATTAACATTCTTATTCAAGAGCACGTACTAGACATCTTGTTTCTGTCGGAAACGTGGATTACTTCTAGTTCTGATGCAGACATTGTACTTGCCCTCCCTCCAAGTTACCTTATCGGTCATTTGGACAGACCTGAGGGACGAGGGGGTGGACTTGCCGTTATCTATCGTGATAACCTTAATTGCAGGGTCTGGAGGGGCTTGGTGGCAGATTGTGAGAGTTGCCACTTTTCCATACAGGTATCACCAACGGCTACATTGGCTGGCCTGCTGATTTACCGACCCCCGGGTAAGGTCGGCAACTTCGTAAGCTCTGTGATGGAAACGGTAACCCTCTTGGCAACATCCACATCTTCCTTCATTGTGCTAGGGGACCTGAACCTGCACTTTGAGGACACTGCGGATATGATCGCGGCAGACCTCAAAGGAGATCTATCTGCTTGTGAGCTCCGGTTAGTCAACACAGGAGCCACCCACGTGAAGGGCCATTTGCTGGATCCGGTATTTTCGAACATCCCTCGGCTGAGGGCCAGACCAGCTCTTCCGCTCCCATGGTCAGATCACTCCTTAGTGTCGATGGAATGGCAAATCAATCTGCCCCCTAAACCGACATCTCAAGAGGTGGTGGTGGACCGTATATGGTCCAGACTACCGATCGGTGACTGGACTCAGGCCCTGGCAAATTCACAACCCGTAGCTGAGGCAGACCCGATTCAAGGAGATGCTGACCTCAACCGATGGTTGATTGCCTCGCTTGATGGCTTTATACCGGTGAAAACCCTACAGAAGAGGGAGAAACGAGTGGGTTCCGCCCCCTGGTTCACGGCTGAGCTCCGCCTGCTTAAGAAAGGATGTAAGAAACTGGAAAGGGCCTGGAGGAAGAAATTTGATGCGGCCAGGCGTAAGGACTACTGGACAGCGATGAGAGCCTATAAAGCGGCCCTCCGCCTGGCAAAAGCACAATTTTTTGAGGAGCGAATACAACTTGCCTCAAACTCCTCCAGGGAGACCTTTAAGGTGGTGCAAGAACTGCTAAAAGTTCCTGAGCCAGCAGTTACCCATGACCCTGAGAGGTGTAAGGAGTTGGCCAATTTTTTCCACACTAAAATAGTAAAAATACTAGACTCTTTACCCCAGGTTGCTATATTTCATGGGATTCAAGAAGAACCCCTCCCTGTGGGGATAAAAGAGTGTCCTTTCTCCCTTGACACGTTCGGCCCAGTTTCAGAAAGTGAAACATTAAAAGCTATAGGTTCCATAAAAAGCGGTTCCCCCATGGACCCTGTCCCTTTTAAAATCCTAAAACAAGCGGCAATCGCTGTGGTTGGGCCCATTACGAACTTGATCAACGCCTCCTTCTCTCGTGGTCTGGTGCCACCCACCTGGAAAAAAGCCGTGGTCAAGGCTCTTCTAAAAAAATCTAACCTTGACGCGGCTGAGCTGGCCAATTTTAGGCCCATTTCTCTGTTGCCAGGTCTCAGCAAAATTGCTGAGAAACTTGCTAACCATCGACTGTCCAACTTTCTTGAGTCAAATGGTCTGCTCCGAGACTCGCAGACCGGCTTCCGTCCCGGCCATGGCACCGACACGGCCCTCCTGGCGGTCGTTGAGGAATCGAGGCGCATCTTAGATTCGGGAGGATCAGTGGCAGTGATCCTCCTGGATCTGAGTGCGGCATTCGACACCGTTGACCATCAGGTGTTGACCCAACGGCTGTCAAAGGTGGGTGTGGCAGGTGTCGCCCTGAAATGGCTCTGCTCATTTCTGGAACACCGTTCCTATCAGGTCTGGGAAGGAAGTAACAAGTCTCCATCTATTTCTCTCCAGTGGGGGGTGCCGCAGGGCTCGTCCCTGAGCCCGACATTATTTAATGTCTATATGGCCCCCCTGGAGGATGTGGTGACCCCTTATAACATCAAAATCATCAGCTATGCTGATGATACTCAGCTGGTGGTCGCCCTTCCTCAACTGGTGGAGAACCCTGACTTGTTGCACTCATGTCTGGCGGACGTCCACACCTGGATGAGCAGTTCAGCCCTGAAGCTGAACGGCTCTAAAACAGAGATCATGCTGCTTGGAAACAAAGCGCCACCACTGTCACCTTCATGTTGGCCAAGCTGTATGGGTGACTTTCCAACCATGAAAGAGGAGATCAAGAGCTTGGGAGTCTGGCTGGAGCAAGATCTTTCCCTTAGAACTCACGCCAAAAGAACTGCGGGAGTCTGTTTTGCCCTGCTGCGGGCTACGCGGAAAATTCTTCCGCTTCTTCCTTTTCCATCAAGGAAGTTGTGGATTCAGGGTTTGATAACATCTCGCCTTGATTACAGCAACAGTCTGTTTCTGGGCGCCCCTGAATCGACTTTTAACAAGCTTCAGCAGGTGCAAAACGCGGCAGCTAGACTCCTTATGGGTATCCCCCGAACAGAATCCGCCAGACCCGCTCTCAAGGCACTGCACTGGTTACCGGTGCGGGAGAGAGTACAGTTCAAGGCACTGTCCATCGCCCATAAAACATTCCAGGGCGGCGGGCCTCCTCTTTTGGGGAGCTTGGTAGTACCTTATAAAGCGAATAGAGCACTGAGGTCTGACCAGAGGTGTCTGCTCCAGGTCCCGAGAGTAAAAAGATCACGCACGGGAGGGAGGCGATTCTCTGTGCATACAGCAATGCTCTGGAACTCCCTCCCATTAAAACTCCGCGCTGAGACCTGTACCCTGCGTTTTCGCAGAGGCTTGAAAACACATCTGTTTCCCATGTGAGTCGCTATCTTTATTCCATGGTCCCACGGTTGATGCACTGTTCATAGCGCCGGGATGCCCCAGGGTAGCTGTGCGCTATATAAGTTTTAATAATAATAATAATAATAATTTTTCTTGGGGCCTTGCTTTTTAGTCTATAGTTCCAAATTGAACTTTGCATTACCCTTAACGTTTGTGGTAAACATGTTGCAGCACAGAGGCTGCTATCTTACACATCATAGATGACACCTTCCTAACCACACATGAAGATGATACCTGCCTCCTAATATAGATTTACCTATCAGCCGCCTTAGACACAGTTGACAGTCCCACCCTCATATGCACCTTGGAGTCTCGAAAAGAGTCCACAGGCAATGTCCTTCAGTGGTTCTCCTTCTACCTTTGTTACTAACACCATTTTGCTCACATGAGCACCTGCAAGTTCAAAAGAGTCCTATAACTAGTGGAGTCCCCAAGGGTTCACTCCTGTTTCCTGTCATCTTCAACCTCTACATGGAACCACTTGGTGCTTTGCTCACAAATAACAGTATCAAGATTCCCCAATATACTGATGATACACAGTTCTACTTGAATGTCTCCTCTGCTTCATACAACCAATTCCTCAAATACTGCCTGCACGTAACAGAATTCCTATTATTTGCCAAGAACAAACAACAAGAAACAGAACAAACCTGACTCAAAGATATAAACATTGATGGCCTTCAACTCCAACTTTCACAGAATGCCAAGTCGGTTGGTTTGACTCTGAACTTCATCTACACCCTCAAAAGAACACAATGCCAAAAAACAAAGAACATATGTTACTAGCTCTTACCTCTAAAGAAAGTTAAACTGTTTCTTACAGTGCTGTTCAAGCCCTCAAACTTTGTCATGGGGAAACGCTTTGCTCTACACTGGCACCCCTTAAGGGCATCCTACATCCCACAGCACATCTCGCCCATGCCCTAAAGAAATTTAATCACTTCACCCTCATCCAGATGGAACTCCATTGGCTTCCCCTACCATCCTAAACCTTCTATAAAATCATTTGCATCATTTAGAAAGCCATCCCATCTAGCACCCCCATGTATCTTGCAGACATCTTATGACCCCCACATATCTTGCAGATAAGCTCATTATCTCTGATGGTTCTCAGTGCAGTTGCAGCCAGGACACCATCAGACTTCACACTAAGAAGTGTAATGAAGTCACCACAGGCCTTTTCCACCCATGCACCCAGGATCTGGATCAACATCCCTATATCCACCAGGACCCTACCAATGCTGCTCCCATTTTGAAAAGAGTTGAAAGATGCCCCACTTTAAAGAACAGTACGTCGTAATGCTTTCACCGTCCACAAACCAGTTCCTTTTCCAATCAATCTGACTGAATGCTGATCTTTGATCCTACACAGTGCTCCGCTGCCTTTCAGCTAGAGTGGGGTTTTAGTAACACCACATACATGCACATATACATGCATATATTGTATGCTGATGGCACACTGTCAGTGCACTATTTTGAGTTAAATCCTGCTGGTTTAGGTCATAGTAATATATGGCTAACCCATATTTGTTAGGTTCTTTAGGGCTAGAAAATTCAAAATCACTTGGGGCACCTGTTGGTAGCAGTTTCTGCCCATAAACAACTAAAGGACTAGGGTTACCTCCAACTTAACATTATGTGGTCTCAACCACTAATAGAAATGTCATTAAAAGAACAAGGAAATAAAAACCATCTATCTTCAATATAATGCTTATAGGATTATGAATAATCATTACAGTTGTTTGTAAACAACCATTATAACCTCTAAGTAGATTGGTAAGTTTGTGCGGACAAGAACTGGACCACGTTCTGATGTGATTGAAACTAAATAAGGCAACCAGCCAGTTACAAGAGAGACACAAGAGATTGGCGTCCTCACCAAAGTCAAAGAACCTTCTCCAAACAAAGTTTGAATGATTGAAGAAGCTAAAAACACGAAAGATACCACTCAGAATCATCTTGCATTAATTTCGGGCTAACCTCTTTCTAGAGGCCACCTCGAGAAGCCTGGAGAACTACAACAAAAATCCAAAGACCAAATGACAGATTCTTTTGAAAAGAGCAGAATGAATGAGAATTAAGAACTTTTGAGGTCCTGAAGAGAGTTCTTTTCAGAAGAACTCGAAACGCGTCGACCATCTTTTCTGTTAGGCCAATCAAGGAAATCTTACTGAAAAATATTCAACTGTTGTTTAATCTGTAGATAGCCTAGTGTGTAAAGTAACAATTGTTTAGACACAGTTTACATAAAGCGATCAAGTCGTCTTTAACTCTAAACAAATGTTTGGATTTGACTAGAGTCTTTAGTTGTTTTTCTGTTTCTTATTTTTCTTTTCTTTTTTGTCCCTTGTATGTATGAAACTTTTGAGTATGTATTAATAGGTGTAGGTCAGTGTGAAAAAGTGAAAGGCACGTTGAATGTGAGCAGTCCCTCTGGATTTTGTCTCTTGGTCTAAATAGAGATTTTAGATAGAATGTTTGCACTGGTAGTTAAGATGAAGAATTGAAATAAATCCTGTGAAAAAGAGTGAAAATAAGATGTAATTTCAAGTGTGAAATACATTGATTAATTCTAACTGAAATATTGGTTCCAAGAACCAGTTTGACTCTGTTTCTTGAGTCGATAAAGGTTGGAATAAAATTGCAGTATTGGCAATTTGTTGTTGTTCTCTGATATATACGGCTTGGCTTTACTGCAGACTAGCCAAACCCTTCTTTTGTTCATACTGAAACTAAATAAGGCAAAAGTGCTTTGTCAAGGATGACACATTTCTGTCCAATGCCTATTGCAGGATTCGAACTCAGATGCTCAGGCTAAAAAATAAGCAACTTTACTGGGTCACATCCTTTGATAGAAAAGGAAACAAAAGGAGGAGGATGCCATGGACATGCATGCCAACGTACTGGTGTGCTCAGCATGTGGCTCATTCTGAATCTGGTGCAACATTATCATTATGTGCATTGACTGATTATCATTTGGAACCCCGCAAATTATATCCTCCTGAATTTTGACTGCTGCCATTGGATTCTTGAGATTCTGTTTTACCCTGCACTGCCCTGGAAGGCACTGATCTGGAGAACATGTATATTTTCTGTTGAGGTATCATGGGCTGGGTGAGAGCTTGTAAAGCATTCAAATCAAGGTTTCAAACGTTAAATATATTTTGTAAAACACTGGAGACAGAAAGTAATTTCATGAGTTCTCTTTTCTTTTTAGAACAAGGAAAAACATTGCCAAAAGCAATAAAAAATAGAATATACCAAAATATAATGTGATAAAATGCCAATATAGATAGTATTGGTCTATAATTGTTCGTTTGCATAGTTGGGGACATGTGGTGAAGGAACAGTGGCTATTTTTTGGTTTCATTTTGTCATTTATTTGGTAAATTAATACAATTAAATATAATGGTAAAAAGTAAAACCACAAAACATGTTAAAAAAAAATCTTCATTCCTCTGTTGGGTTGAGGACATGAAGATCATTCTCTCCAGAATCATTGTGGTGAGTAATGGGCTCTCATAGACAGTTTTGCACTTGAGCTCTGTGGATGCTGCAGACATAACTTGCCTACTACTCATGCGCGGGCATATACAAGTACACAGAGCATGATGGCTTTTTGGAACTAAAACACATAAGTTCAAGCTTAACATACACCATACTTGTTTGTTACGCTTTCATGGAGGTTCCTATTATTTATTTTGAAGGTGTTGCGCAATAGTAAGGCAACTCAAATTGCTATAATCCCAACAGTTTCCTGAATTCCTGTCAGGATTCTGGATTGTGAACAGCATATCACCATGTATTTTGGAGGTGGTCATGTGTCTCACTAAACCTTTCTGCCAGTGACAAAGATGCACATCTGTGTAATACATTTTAATTATTATTCATTTATAGTATTCATTAAAATATTTTTGATACTTAAAAAAAAAATACATTTTGGCAATTTTTCTAATTCTTTCTCATAGGGAGATCTCTGCCACAGTGGTAGAAATGTTCACCTTTGTGTGAAAAGGTAATACCAGAGACTTTACCCCCCTAAATCCTGTTGTAGTAGGCTTCATGCTCTGATTTGAGGGACATATAAGTCTACCCTTCGGTGTAAATCCATACTTGGAAGTGGTAAACAGCAAAAATGTGTAGTGTCACACTTTGGTGTAGTAGTAAATATGCACATGTGTAAATATGTGTATATTTACTTTTAATGCTTTAGCTGGTCTTGCATGTGTTCTCTTTGGTCTTAATTATTTTCGGGCTGCTTTCTATCCAACCACGTCATTTCCAAGAAATACAGATATCAGTAATGTTGGCATGTTTTATAGTTATATTGTGCCTTCCTGCTTTGCTTATAGGCAGAACCTGTGAGAGCGCTCATTTCACTTATATTCTTCATTTACAAAGGATTTAATTCAGCAGCCTGCCCAGTTTCATTGGATGCAGAGTGGTTTGACCGTGTAATGACAATTTCCTCCCATCCATTTTATTTTGCCACTGGTTTAGTATCATTGTCAATCTCTTCTATAGGTCCTGATAGCAGACAGAGATTATTCTCCACAGTGGTGTCCTTTACGATGTACTTTTTCCAGTTGTTGCACGTTGGTGGACATAACTTTTACCTACATATGACAAGACAGTTGCTCCTTCTGCCTGAACAGGCTTTTCATTTTAAATATCTTCCATCGCCTTCTTATGGTTTGATGAAAAGGACTGCCTTCCACAATTGTGTTGCATTTAGAAGTGTCTAGTGCCTTAATTTGGTGGTATTTTAACTTCTTCTTATGGGGTATTGTAATTTTTTGTTATTTTGTGACAAACATGATGATTATTATATTTAATTTCTAGCAAGTCATTTAACTTTCCTCCATTGTTCCATATTTGTTTATTCAACAACCTGTGTTTGTATCTTCATGTATTTTCCAGAATGGGAATTTATCTGTCTCTCTCTACTGACAGTTTTCAGGTCAATTGCTGTTCTTTCTTCCCTTGGGGCTTCTCATTGTGATTTGCTAGCTTCCTCTGTGGTTCTGATCTGTGGGGTACTTGACAGTTAGTACCTCAATTAGATACCAGTAGTCTTAATTATAAATTGCATTTCTTCCTCATGGCAGATTAACTCTACCTCTCAAATCTCCTAAGAGACCAATGTCTTCAAATGTATGCGGTTTACTAGATTGATTTACTAACATAAACCTTTATGTTAACGGAGAAATAGGTTTATACCCAGCTGTACAAATGTGTCTGGCAATTATATTAGGAGACAGTCCTGATTCGTAATTGCCAGACCAAGTTCCTATGTATATTGCATTTAAAAGACCTATTGCATTGCATGGGTATTTCCTCTCAAAGCCCAGTTCTTTCTATAATTCAGAATGCTTAATGCACTGATATACGTGCCCCATGAAGGTCCTTTCCTCCCTTAAGTGCTTCACGGAAATAGGGAGATCCATAACATATAACCACACCAAAAAAAGGTTCTGGCTGGGTGTGCAGAAGAAGGACCACAATCCTCAGTTGAAAAGTATGTGAGTGGCAAAGTGCCTGATCATTTGTTAAGCAAACCACTGTTTTCGCCTATGGTGGGGAGTGAGTTCACTGGCACCCAGCACAACTTCACAAGCACAGTTACTGTAATATTGTATTTTATTAGGAAGTGTGGCAGGCATGGTAGTTTCCTCCTATGTCTGTTAAACATTAAAGCAATACACATTTAACATAGACTACAGCTGAAATGACCCTTTAAACCTGTATATACTTATTTCCGCATGAGCTGAACTCTTGGATTATGACACTATCATTGGGACCACATTTAAAGAGAAATGAGATCTCCACATGCAGAAATATCTGATTCAATTTCTTTGGTTGAATTATTACCATCACAATCTGTTATTGCCCATTTTATGTAATGATAGTTCCGGTAAGAATATGCATTTTAAGATTTGCCACATCAATGCAAATCCTGATCTCATGATTTGAAACATGATGGATGTCTAATTGGAAATGGAGGCACAAACTAATGATAATTAAAATGTTCCTATAAAATTGTATTTATTATTATTTTTTTATTTTCTAGTGTCATCCAAGCAAAGGCCCTTTAGTGAAGAATACTCAAAGAAGATTCCTCCACCCAAACCGAAACGAAATCCAAATACTCAACTCAGCACTTCGTTTGATGAAACTTACATCCAGAAACATGGATCAATGAGGCGCACTTTATCCAGAGAAGCTTCTTCATCACAAATCAACAGCCCAGCTCCAGACACGGAGGATGACGAGGAGCCGGTTTATATTGAAATGGTTGGAAACATACTGAGAGACTTTAAGAAGGATGAGGATGACCAATGCGAATCAGTCTATGAGGAAATGAACTATCCTGCATTTGATGATTTGGCTCAAGATTCAAAGAGTTTATATGAGTATGACCTTCATAGTTGTTCTTCTCAGTGTGCTACTCCAACGGTGCCTGATTTAGAATTCACCAAGTCCTCAGTGCCATCTACACCCAAGGGCTTGCTTTGCGACATTCCACCACCATTTCCAAATTTGCTTTCTCATAGACCTCCATTGCTGGTGTTCCCGCCAGCTCCGGCACAGTGCTCTCCAAATTCTGATGAATCACCATTGACTCCATTGGAGGTTGCAAAGCTTCCTGTGCTGGAAAATGTGTCTTACATCAAACAACAGGCGGGAGCATCTCCATCTCCATCACCAGTGCCACCTCAAACTCCTGGACACCAAAAAACAGAAAAAGAGCCAGCAGTGTCTCATAGCTCTACTTCCTCGGGCCATACCTCCTCACCACCACATCCTTCGACATTGTACAGAACACAGTCTCCCCATGGTTACCCCAAAAGCCATTCTGCCTCTCCGTCTCCTGTTAGCATGGGTAGGTCATTGACCCCATTGAGCCTCAAAAGACCTCCACCCTATGACTCAGTGCATACAGGAAGTCTCTCAAGAAGTTCTCCCTCAGTGCCTCATTCTTCTGTCAAAAACACATTACCAGAAGGAGGTAAGATGGTTAATGCCTCAACAAACACCCAGGGCGCCTCTCAGACTGGCTCACGTTCAAGAACACCTACAAGTCCTCTTGATGAATTGACTAGCCTCTTTACCTCAGGACGGAGTTTGCTGAGGAAATCCTCCAGTGGTAGGAGATCTAAAGAACCTTCTGAGAGTAAGTGTGAGCCATGTACTCCCCAAACAGTATTATTAACCAAAGAATTCCAAATTATATAATATGAAAATAAACACAAATGTTTATTAGTAATATACTTGAAATGTGCTGATAATGTGATAGAATGACATTCCTTTTGCTGTTAATCAAATGTTTCAAACATGCTGGTGCAACGTTGTCATTATTTTAGGGCATACACACAGAATTATTGATTTAAACATGCCGGGGTGGCGTTGGACTTAAATACAAATTAATGGAAACCACTTCATAACATTTGACAATGGCAAGTAAACCATTCTTGGATTCTCAAACATACACTCATTTTCCATTTTCCCTAACTGATCCCTGCACATGCTTACATTGTTGAATTTTCACTTTGCACTCTTACATTGTAAAAACTGGAAAAATATTCCCTTAGATGTTATTGTTTCGAAATTACTATTTTTTCCGGATGTTTCTCGTTTTTATGTCTTGATGAATTGATTTGCAACTTTAGTGAAATTACAGAGGAGTTTCCATTGTGTGTTGTTAAATTCCTAAAACGACTAGCAAATGTGCGCTGTGCTGCATAAGAAAATAATGAATCATGCCACTGGTATGAAAATTCATGGTCCCACGCAACCCATTTTGCTTCTTTAGAGAATATTCAAACTGTGCTATTGTAGATTGATGTTTCTTTCCACTTTTGGGCTACCGAAATAGATTTATGTGAGAGCAAGGAAATAAAAGGTTGGTTTCCAAATCTCAAACATTATTTTACTATTAGCTCCCTAAAAGACCTCGAATGTTTTCTTTTCCTTCTTGCTGTCCTTAACTCCCAGATAAACACGGGTTCTGGAAACTTGAATTATGTATTAAGTCATTGCTAATACTTCTTAGATACTTCAAATCTCTTGTTAATGTGTATGTCATTGAATAATGTACATGGTGTTCTGTATCATCCGTATGTTTTGAGAATACCTCCTGTTTCCTATCTATTACTTCCCATTCATTTGCATATTTCCTCAGTAGCAGCAATTGTCTCAGTTTTCATAGTTGCAAGTCATGGATAATTGTCTGCACCATGTGACAGCCCTCTTTGTCTTGCTGAGACTTTTCTATGATTGCTTTATATAAACTATTGTATCAAATCTAATATAACTGAATCTCCATCACTATTAATAGTTAGATTGGCTAACTCTTGATCAACATTTGACTTTCTATTTTACAGGCATTTCAACTGATGTTTCCTCAATCTGTTTTCTCTGGGTCATAGACTGATTTCATCCCATTTACCCCCTGCTCATGTTTGTCTTATCCCCACTCTAAGGCTTTTCCATGTAGAGGGGTACAGTGCACGGGTGCCTGTGTTGCAGGGAATGTTTGTTTATGTGCAGGAAGGTGTCCGTTCCTGCGCATAAACAATCCATAATAGCAGTGGCGGCTCGCACAGGTAATGCTGTAGGGCGGCAAAGCAGGGCGGGGACAGTACTGGGTGGGGGTGTAGTGGGGTGTGACATATGACTGGAAAGTAGATAGTAAAGAAAGAAAGAAATAAAAGCACTTACTTTGCGCTCGCAGCATCGCCGACTCAACCCTGCACCCGCCTCACCGCCCCAGAGCATTACCTGTGCGAGCTGCCACTGCATAATAGTGTTTTGTTACTTCTATGTGTGCTGCCATAGAAGTAGCAAGTCTTCATTATTTAATGATTGTTTATGTGCAGGAAGGGACACCTTACTGCCCAAAACAAATCATTAATGGCGTTTTGTTCTTTCTATGTGTGCTGCAGAATGAAGCACACCATGAAAAAGCAAATACAAGTAGCAATAAGAGCATTTCTCCTTGTTTCACCATTCTAACATCTTATCTTGCATGGCATTAGTTTCTGGCGCTGCCTCAGATGTGCACCTCATTGTAAATCCGGGTTAGTGTAAAGAAGAAATGGGTATTGCAGTGGTGTGCCCATAGCAACACCCATTGAACTTCCCTTTCACGGAAAGAGATGCGTGTAAAGGTGGCGTGAAGCCACAAAAAGTGGCTTAACTCCGCTTTCTAAATATGAAGAAGGGTATAGTGCCACCAGAACGTCACTAAAAACGACGTTCTGGTGGCAGTATCCCCTTGTAAATATACCCTAAGACCTGTTTATTTTTGCTCAGAAAACCCTTGAAAATAGCTCCTGGGTAATTTTTTCAGATTTAGCAGTGCTGCTCCTACCCTCACTTCTTTTAGGCAGGATTTTTCTTCTAAATTTATTTTATTTTACAAACGTGCTTTTAACACTGGGATCACTTTGATATGTAGTGTGTTTGGAGGAACAGTGTGATTGTAAGATGTCTGCAATAGTGTTTCTAAGTTTATGTCTTTACATGTTGCGGGTGTATCCAGAATATCAATGATTTAATGCTACTGTCCACCTAGTTGCAACTAATATAACCTTATAGCCGGCTAACTAGGGCTATAACGGTTGTTAAAAGCTCTCTCTTATATCACCAGATAGACCTATTACCAACTCTTATAGCCATTGCTAAAATGCTATAAAGGTACAAGAACATTCCACACACTGAGGGTAAAATATCCATATATACATATATATATATATATAAACCAACGTAAGAGTTACCCCAAATTGGAAGAGCCACACGCAGGTTGGTGCAATTTTCGTTTTATTATGCAAGTTTTCCAGCGTAGTGAAGAGTGCAAAGACTCCAGTCCATTACAAGCCTGACGCGTTTCCATGCGCTACGAGCATTTCTTCAGAGGCTTCTTGAAAACAGATTGTGAAGCATCAGAATCATTGACCTTTAACACCTGCCTCAGTGGGCGTTGGCTCACCCAGAGCCTGCTGGTGTTTGTAGTCCCTTTAAATCTTACTCCAGTGAGCTGCTCCACATGTCGTTTTGATAGTTCAAATAATAAAATGCCCCAGTGGGTTTAGAAGTTTGCCACAATGTCTCTGCGCTGTACTTTATGAATTGCAAAACGACCTTCCTGCCGCTGTTCGTCCCATGACTTCAGCTTAACCCACTTTTCATGTGGAAGGGCTCCTCCTCGACCGGGATCGGCCGATAAACAAACCAACGTAAGAGTTACCCCAAATTGGAAGAGCCACACGCAGGTTGGTGCAATTTTCGTTTTATTATGCAAGTTTTCCAGCGTAGTGAAGAGTGCAAAGACTCCAGTCCATTACAAGCCTGACGCGTTTCCATGCGCTACGAGCATTTCTTCAGAGGCTTCTTGAAAACAGATTGTGAAGCATCAGAATCATTGACCTTTAACACCTGCCTCAGTGGGCGTTGGCTCACCCAGAGCCTGCTGGTGTTTGTAGTCCC